>NC_136065.1:1927625012-1928825012 GCF_964261635.1 Lissotriton helveticus
GGGTAGAATCAAAGGATTGCTTTTTAAAGGCAACAAGTGTTAGAAGCGGTTCTCCATTCCATTCACTCTGGCTCTACAAGTGCTTTGAAACAGCCTAAAGGTGGCATAAGCACTAAACATGCGGTTACTAATATACGACTACGGCCCGTTTGCGAATTTGACACATTTCAGCATTTCCGGAGATACGAAGGACTACAAAGTTTTGCGAGAAGCCAGTACAGAGAATGGTCAATCAAAAAAAAAAAAAAAAAAAAAAAAAAAACAATGAAATTGACAATTCACCAACATAAAAAGAAAAGGGTTGAATTACTTTACCACCATTTTTAAGTAAAACCAGCGCACAAGTTCGTAACTTCTTGCAGTATGCCAAACAGAGGCACTTGTGCTTTAAAGTATTCTAATCTTGTAGTGGTCGACCATAAACTATGTTTTGGGGAACCCCGGGGTAATCTGCAAGGCTTGGAGCACCCTGGAACTTCTTAGAAAATGAAATATTATCCGATTAATAACGTGTATAAATAATTGGGAGCTACACATTACGTTTGCGTCCCCGGATTGATTCTTCGGGTGAATTAAACAATAGAATATGAACGATGGGTGGCTTCAGATGAATTTAGAAAAGCTACAACCCTTCCAACTAAAACAAATTGATTTTTTTAATATTTGTGAATTAAATAAAATATTTTGTCATGTTTGTGTATTTGTTTGATGGACGCTGGTTCCTGTATTTGCGTGTTGTTTTGAGGCTCAACTCATTACATACATGAGGCAGTGCTTGAAACTGAAAAATAAAAGTGCAGGTACTCTGTACCAGAGTACCCGCTTTTTTTCTGAGAATTGCTGGTACTCTACAATTAAACGCATTGCATTTCTCTTGAGAAGTGCCAGTAATCTCCTCCTCAAAATAAAAAAGTGCCGGTACTCCGTACCGGACAGTACCAGCCCATTTAAAGCACTGATTAGGGGTCCCAGGATTACAATAACGTGGGGGTTCACAGAAGTCAAAAGGTTAGGAATCACTGTTCTGAGGAAAAGGGAGTATGCTCTAGAAGTTCATTGAGAAAGAATAACAAAATGACACTTCAACAGGTATCCCACCAAAGTATACACCACAATGGATGGTTGGGCTGAAAAGATGGGGGAACTGCAGTGATTTAAACAGATGTCGACTAACCATGGACATCTCACCAGGATTTTTCTCATCCAATGACAAGTTACAAGACCTTGCTACCAAATGTAGCAATGTTGGAAGGAACAAAGGTCTGCAGCATAACCTCATACTGTTATTTCACACTTCAAGAATGTGTAAGGAAAGGAAAAAATGCCAAAAGTTCAATTCAAATTAGAATGTTGGGAGCTCCATTGGGACAATTGAGTAGCTCCAGCTTATAATGGCTGGGAATACCCAGGAGCTTCAACATTCCAATGTTGGTCTTCCCTTCTTAATTTAGAACATTCTTTCCTTAGTGGCTGAAATGGTCTAATAGCCTTACAGCCCTTCTGCCATTGCTTATATCGGTTGTTTAAGGCCTTTGCCTGTGGCTCAGGCCTATAACTCAGGTTCAGGGCCTTAACCGAGCGAGTTATATATGGAAACCTTCCTTGTGACAATTCGAACAGCTAATGTAATCAATCAATCAATCATGCCATTTGTATAGCGCACTACTCACCCGGGAGGGTCTCAAGGCGCTTGGGGGGAGGGGTATGCTACTGCTCGAACAGCCAGGTCTTGAGTTGTTTCCTGAAGGCGAGATGGTCCTGGGTCAGCCGAAGGTGGATGGGGAGGGAGTTCCAAGTCTTGGCAGCCAGGTAAGAGAAGGATCTTCCTCCGGCGGTGGCTCTTCGGATGCGTGGTACGGCTGCGAGGGCGAGGCTGGTGGACCGTAGCTGGCGGGTGGGCGTGTAGAAGGTCAGGCGGTCGTGGAGGTACTTGGGGCCCAGGTCGTGGAGAGACTTGTGTGCGTGGGTGAGGAGCCGGAACGTGATCCTCTTGTCGACAGGGAGCCAGTGCAGGTTCTTCAGGTGGCTGGAGATGTGGCTGCGTCGGGGGACATCCAGGATGAGTCGGGCGGAGGCGTTCTGGATGCTTTGGAGTCTTTTCTGTAGCTTGGCTGTGGTTCCGGCGTAGAGGGCGTTTCCGTAGTCCAGTCGGCTGGTGACGAGTGCCTGGGTGACAGTCTTCCTGGTCTCGGTCGGGATCCAGCGGAAGATCTTGCGAAGCATGCGCAGGGTGTTGAAGCACGATGAGGAGACGGCGTTGACTTGTCTGGTCATCGAGAGGGAGGGGTCCAGGATGAAGCCCAGGTTGCGTGCGTGGTCGGTTGGCTTGGGTGCGGTGCCCAGGGCTGGGGGCCACCAGGAGTCGTCCCAGGCGGAGGGCGAAGATCCCAGGATGAGAACTTCCGTCTTGTCAGAGTTCAGTTTCAGGCGGCAGTCCTTCATCCACTCGGCGACGTCTTTCATACCTTCGTGTAGGCAGGTTCTGGCGGTGTCGGGGTCTCTGGTGAGGGAGAGGGAGAGGATCAGCTGGGTGTCGTCGGCGTAAGATGATGTTGAGGTTGTGCTGGCGTGCGATGGCTGCGAGAGGTTTCATGTAGATGTTGAAGAGGGTGGGGCTGAGTGAAGATCCTTGCGGGACGCCGCAGATGACTTCGGTGGCCTCGGAGCAAAACGGGGGGAGGCGGACTCTGTGTTCTTTCGGCGAGGAACGAGATGATCCACTCCAGTGCCTTCTCTTGGATACCGATGTTGCTGAGGCGCTGGACTAGGGTGCGGTGGCAGACCGTGTCGAACGCAGCGGAGAGGTCCAGGAGGATGAGGGCCACTGTTTTCCCCCTTGTCGAGCAGGGTCCGGATGTCGTCGGTGGCTGCGATGAGGGCGGTCTCGGTGCTGTGGTTGGCTCTGAAGCCGGACTGCGAGGGGTCGAGGGATTCGTTAGTCTCGAGGAAGGCGGTCAGCTGTCTGTTGACGATCTTCTCGATGACTTTAGCAGGAAAAGGGAGGAGCGAGATGGGGCGGAAGTTTTTGAGATCGGTGGGGTCCGCTGTAGGTTTCTTCAGGAGGGCGCTGATCTCGGCGTTCTTCCAGCTCTCCGGGAAGGTGGCGGTGTTGAAGAAGGCGTTGATGATGTTCCGGAGTTGGGGTGCGATGGTGGAGTCGGCCTTGTTGAAGACGTGGTGTGGGCAGGGGTCGGTCGGTGATCCGGAGTGGATGGTGTTCATCGTGCGGGTTGTGTCTTCGGTGGTCACCGTGGTCCAGGTGCGAAGGGTGGCGGTGGGGGGCGTTGGTTCGACGGTTGGGTGCGTGGGTGGGGCGCCGAAGCTGTTGTGGATGTCGGCGATCTTGCGGTGGAAGAACGAGGCGAGGGAGTCGCAGAGGTCTTGTGACGGAGTGATGTCGTTGGTGCCGGTGCTGGGGTTGGAGAACTCCTTGACGATAGTGAAGAGCTCTTTGCTGTCGTGGGCGTTGTTGTCCAGTCGTTCCTTCAGGGATTTCTTCTTGGTGGTGCGGATGAGCTGGTGGTGCTTGCGGGTAGCGTGTTTGAGGGCGGTCATGTCGGTGCTCCGGTCGAGGAGCCAGGCTTTCTCGAGGGTGCGGCAGGTCTTCTTGGAGTCCTTGAGGTCGTCGGTGAACCAGGATGCCTTCTTGCTTCTGGGTCTGCTGGGAGGGTTCTTTAGTGGTGCGAGGTCGTCGGCGCAGGCGGTCAGCCACTGTGTGAAGTTGCGGGCTGCTTCGTTGGGGTCCGTTGTGTTGGCGGGTGGGCTCTGGCTGAGGGAGGTGGTGAGCTGGTCTGCGGTGATCTTACTCCAATTCCTGTGAGGTACCTGTGGCGGGTGGTGGTAGGTCGTGAATCTTTTGAAGCTGAAGTGGACGCAGCTGTGGTCGGTCCAGTGGAGTCCGGTGGCGTGGCTGAAGGTGATGTACTTGCTGGAAGAGAAGACGGGATCAAGCGTGTGGCCGGCGTAGTGGGTGGGGGTGTTGACCAGTTGCTTGAGTCCGAGGTTGGCGATGTTTTCCAGCAGGGCGGTGGTGTTGCGGTCCTTGTTGTTCTCCAGGTGGAAGTTGAGGTCCCCGAGGAGGATGTAGTCGGTGGAGGGGAGGGCGTGCGGGCTGATGAAGTCTGTGAGGTCTTCGCTGAATTGTGTGCGTGGTCCCGGGGGTCTGTAGACGAGGGTGCCTCTGAGGGTCGTCTTAGGGTCGGTGTGAATCTGGAAGTGGAGATGTTCGGCTGCGGCGAAGGAGTCGTTGGCGTCGGCCGTGATGCGGATGGTGTTCCTGTGGACGATGGCGATGCCACCTCCGGTCTGGTTGATGCGGTCCCTCCTGATGATCTTGTACCCGTCCGGGATGGCGATGGCGATGTCGGGTGCAGAGGAGGCGTTCATCCAGGTTTCCGTGAGGGAGGCGACGTCCGGTGATGTAGCGTCGAGGAGGTTCCAGAGTTCCACGGCGTGTCTGTGGACGGAGCGGGTGTTGATCAGGATGCACTTGAAGTGGTTGCTGCTGGTGTTTGTCTTGGCGGGTGCGGGGCAGGTTCGGAGGCAGGTGAACTTGCAGGTGCAGCAGGTGAAGGGTCCGTGGGTGCGTCTCGGGGTGGCTCGGCAGCAGGCATGGGTCCGGCCGGCATTGAGTGCGTTGAGAGTGGCGGCGTCGTAGGTCAGTCGGGTCGTCTTGCCTCGGCGGGGAGGGCCAGGGGTCCTGGCGCTGGGCACGGGCCAGGCGCAGACGGGCTTACCTTTGGCGCACCTTCGGCGCTCAATCGGTGCTCCCGCTGCGCGCGGTCGCTCTAGGGGCATCATAAGTAAGGAGCCGGGAGGGAGGAGCAGCTGGGTGGCGGGAGCGGGGCGGCGAATGGAATCACAGGGGGGCGGGGCCGCAGGGAGTGGGAAATTCCCAGGAGCAGCGGGAAATTCCCAGGAGCAGCGAGCGAAGGAATCTGCAGCCAGGAGGCGGGCGGCGGCAGTGAGTGGGGAGACCAAGCCCTGTGGAGGGCTGAGCGGTCATGTAAAGATGGTTTTATGCCTTTCCAGATTAACAGTAGAAATGTTAAATAGAATTGTACCCAGAATCTATAAAATGTCCAGTGGAATCAAATATGGACTTTTGCCATCCAAATTTCCTTGTTATTTTAAAGTTTCAATTAACTACAACAGCCAATTCATTTTCACGTCTGAACCCGTGCCTTTAATGCCAGATAGCTCGAAACTGGAATTTGTGAAAGTAAAATGGTGTTCGTCAGTCAAAGAAACTATTAGCATTAAGAGCTACAGTGCTGCATGATGACCTAAGCGTCAATACACGACATAATACCTGTGCATTTTTTATTCAATCCATCCAAGATGGTTAAAAAAAGTATGTGAAAACAGATCAAGCAGACCAGTAGCAAATTGCAGGAGTGAGTAGTTGGGGCAGGGAGCAAAGAATATGTGCACGGGGGGAGAGGGGGGGGGGATGAAAGCCATTGAAGAAGAAGCAGGGAAATTAGATAGGCGAGAAACCTATCCCTCAAGAGCTAGGGGCTTATTCAGTGCCCCTTATTTGTATATATTTTAAAGTATTAGAGACAAGGTCTTTAACATACACTTTAGGCAAGACCTAAAAAAGGCATCTGCTGCTAAAATATCACTTTACAAAACTTGACATGTACCTAAACCCAAACACTTGATCCGAGAAGATGTAAATTCTAGAGTGTAAATTCTAGAGTTCCAAGAGCACATTGATGCAGCCTTCTGACTAGGAGGGAAGTGAGTGGCTGAATTCAGTAAAGCAACATTATTGGTAGGAGCCATATATGTATAGTCGACAGTTCGCAGCAGATTTTGGGTCCGATTCCTGCAGTTTGTCTAGGTTTGTACAGAGAAGATGGCAATTTATAGGCACAAAAACTTTCGGAAACTTCAAATATATATTTCAAGTCAAATTGTGCCTAATAAACACCAAGCTGCCATCCTTAACTTAGACCCGAATAATCAGATACATAACCTGAAGTCTATTCAGTTTCAGATTAATATCCTCACACGCTAGACTAGGAAAAAGGATTCCAGCTGTATCAACGTGTTCCCACCCAGCTAGCAGGTAGGACAGACAGCTGAAGGTGGCCTAGAACAGAATCCTGATATAGGGCCCAATTGAAATAGGTAATTTATATGCAGAGAACCCATGACGCTATCCACCTACACCCATGCAGAGATCTCACGGATAGAATTCACCATTTCCGAGTTAAAATCTGCCTGGATTTAGACCTATGAGGGGTAGAGTAGAGCCTTCTCCAATAAAATGTAAGTGGGTACAGTTATCAACTTCTTAGCTCTTTGTAGAGACCTTTGACACCAGAACAGATATATTTGTACAGAAAGTGATATGGAAAAGGAATGCAATACATTTTAAAATATATACAAATGTACTTTCCTCACTCCGCTTCCGCTAGGAGCATCACACTAACAGGACAACAAACACCAGCTCAAAATAGAAATAAAAATGAACATCCTATTAATTAATATTTCAAAGTTTGAAATATATTGTGTTCTCCATTCATAACAAATGTAATATGAATGCCCCTCTCGTGCTATCGGTCGTACAGAATGTATTACAAGCTTGGTTACATGTTAGGTAAATATTACACAATTGTATTTACGCTACCACTGAAATTAAATGAAATTAATAGTTGAACACATTTTAAATCCTAAAAATGCATCAGCAAGTTGTAAGTTTGAAAATATTCGCTGAATATAAATGTTGGCTATTGTAATTCGTTTTGGCAGTAGTGCTTACCCTAAAAATGCAAATGTTTATTTTGTGAACTGAAATGGTCTCACTGGTGTGCGTTTTTTATTTGCATGCATCTCCCGGAACTCCACCCATTTGTCATCAATTCTGGATTTTATCAATTCCTCGTCTCTCCCACATGTCCAACTAAACCCATACCTCGTGAGCAGAGACCGCTCAAGAAAAAATATGAGAGGCAGAGATCTTTAACCCCACAACTAATGCAAGCCTACTTGGAGGTACGGCTGGCGAGCGCATAGTAGCGATGGAACGGCTACACTACTGCTCCCAAAAGAACACCGGGATCAGACCATGAAAATCATGCAGCCAAACTGCCTGAATCTTAGCTAACAGCTCTGTAAAGCCAACATTGAAAGCTCTGCAACGCCTCCCAGTGGTAACAAGAATCACATTCAAGTCCACTTTACCTTACTTAGGTTTATACATGGGACAAAGCAACCTGCAGAGCCTGGCCCCTGTTCCAGGTCAGCCAGGACCATTAATTTCGAAACTAACCTTCAAGAACAAGCCTTTAAAGGGTAAAATGTAGTAAAGGAAAATGATGCCAAGTCCACTTAGTAGTTAAGATCCTTTATTCAGGTTCCTTCCAGGTTAGACAGACAGGTTAAGATTGTAGGTAGAACAGAGAGAACCCCACCAGGAGCTCGCTGTTGGCAGCTCAGCCTCAGATGACCAACTGCCACAATAGGTAATAGAGAGGCACAGTGAGCTAGAGAGAGACCCTGGCATTCTATGATGTCATAGGAATAACTGGCATTCTATGATGTCATAGGAATAACAGTACTATCTAGCCAGAGAGGAACAGTGAGGAGAACATTTACCACATAAAACAAGGAACTGCTGTGCGGGGTCTCGGAGTTCAATTCATAATAGAAAACGTGCTGTATTGTAGCTCGACGAGATGGACTGTCTCGTTTATTTATTGTGTTACGTATAGTGTGACCCACTTCAGTGCATTTCTGGGGAGTGAACCACAGCATCCTTAAGAGTGAGGCTCCGGTACCGCGGTTTTTTCCACGCTGTGCTTGTGGCGAGAGAGGAGAAACAGTAGCCGGGCCACCAGAAATGGCTGATCAATGTCCACTGACAGCCAACTGGCTGCACCGCGGCTTGACTCGATACAATGCCCTAGAGGCCGAGCCGTAGGACTTGCTGCTGCAACCGATTTTACAAAGACACGGGAAAACGAAAACAAATTTTTGATGATGCGATTACAGTGAATAACGGGCCGTCTGTGGCATCGTCTTTCACATTTTACCTCTGAAAAGGGAGTACGCGCTTTTTTTTTAAGTTCACTGTATGCTGGGCAGAAGCTTTGTGAGCGACAGATGAGGGGATACTGTTCAAGCATTTGAGGGCTTGGCGTTGAAGCACAGTAGAGACCTTTTATGTACACTTCCCAAGCCATCTCCCAGAGTCGAATAGCTTGTTGAAACAATGCACTCCCCAAATAACCCCGAGGTGGTTTCAGTTGTCCTGCTTAGCGCTGGCATGCCTCCGGGAAGCCATGCGCTTTACAAGCGGTTAATTCATTCATTCACTCGGCAGAAAACATGCCCATGTGAACATAGTACACCTAATAGCCTTCAGTCTGCACACCACAAATAGGTTTTAAACCCACACTATATTGACTCGGAGTCCAACTCAGACAATAAACCGCCCCGCAGGACAGAATTAATTTCATGTCTTTGATTTATCACTGCGAGGACAAGACTACAAGCATTACGCAAACTATTCGGGAATCCGTCTGCCCCGTGAAATGACTGCTGCTGAAAAGTAGTACTCGGTCTGAAAACTTATTTAAGACTCTTCTAGGCTGCTCTTAACCCCAGTCCATTCACGAGGTCGTGAAGAACATCACTTGCCCACATAGAAAGCGACAGTTCCCTCTTTCAGCGAGAGCATCAGGCTGCACTCTGCGGTGCTTGAACATGGGGGTCCGTTGGATCTGAAACCCAGTTTTAAATGAAACGCTGCTGGTTATGCAGCAGATGGCAAACAGCAGCCATGTGCCAGTGGAAAAGGCAGGCATATCAAAGTTCTCGTCTACAGGCAAGACTGCTCCTGGCTGGAAGCATCTAAAGCGCCTATGGCTTTGAGAAGTAGCCTCTAGGTGTTAACATTCGCACTTTAGCAACATTTTCTATATAAAAGGATCAGCACACGAACAAACCGCGAGAGGGCGTGTTAAAGGAAAGCGTGTAGCGCCGACTCAACGACCTCATTCGACCCCAGCGCACCTATTACAATATCTATAAACAAGGAACACCGGTGGGCGTCGGGGCGCTGCAAGAATCGGTTGAAGCATGCGGAGTTGTAACATACTAAAGGGCAAATTAAACAGCTAGGTTAAAAACCTGCGTTAACAGCTAAGCTTTAAATTTAGAGATGTCAAATAACGGATCATAGACCTTTCGTTAGATGGATTGTTACTACACTAGAGGAGGGGGGGGGGGGGGGGGGACTGCTGTAGGACCGTTCTTTTTAGGTGCAACTTAAAGTCCCCATCTTTTAAGATTAGAGTTTTCTGGAAAGTGCCAAAACCCGTTCAACAGCTGTCCAAATACCCACTTATGGTGAGCTTGGCGAAAACGGTGAACGTACTTCTGCTATTTATTAGCATAACCTAACCTTAACATGGTAGGAGAAAAGAAATATTTTCTAAAGATATTTAACACAATACGTAACACTGCCTGGTGCTCGCTGCTGGCACCAACGTCCTCGTCCCAGGCCCCCTCTTCCGGCCCCACTGCTGGACTCTCCCAGCCTGGGGCTCCGCCTCCATGGAATTCTTTTGTGGGGGGAGGGCTAGGAATTAGGAATGCTCAGCTTGTTGAGTTTAAAGGCCCTGGGCAGGGGGATGGGCTGGAAGCAATCTGAAAAGATAGCAAGGCGGTTGGGGGTGGGTACATGGGGGTCAAATCAACCTGGTGGTCTGTTCTGGAAGGACGGAGAGCCCTGGTGGCAAAAGAGAAGACAGTTCATGCACGTGATGCGTGGGCTACATACACAAGCGGTAATGTTTAGGATTATAAATCGTCCACATGGGAGCCAACGTAGCCGCCCCCCAACCACTTTCTGTCTGGGATAAGTGTTCTGCGTATAAACCCTAATAAAAACCCCGAGACAGCACGGTAGTGGGCTGCTATCACAGGTTACTCGATACAAATCAATGCGAGCCAGGCGATAAAGGCACCCATTTACAGGACAATGCCCAATACATTGAACAGCCATATGCCAAGGATCACACGGCAAGACTTCATTGGTAGCTAGGATCCCTTTCAGGGGTTCCATTTCCGAGGTTGCTAATCAGTGAGGGTCCGTCCGCTGATAGCCACGCCCAGTGCAATGTGTACGTGTTTCACCGCCGGTTTTGGTGCAGATTCTGGGGCTTACGCCCGAGTTTGCGGTGCTTCGAGGACATGGGATGAAACCCTGAGCATAAAGGGCTACATGCCGAAGCCCGTTAATGCATATGGGGACGACGGATTCCCCGGGGCGACACACCCGCATGGAGGGATAGACAAGAATCTCTGATGTGGGGTTGGGTTCGGTCTGAATCGGCTCGCTTCCTCGGAAAGAAATCTCTCCACAGAGAGCTGCGGGACAGGAGCTCGTGAGGTACAGACGAGGGGATGGGGTGGACGAAGTCAGCTCTTTTCTGGGGTGGAAACTCATCACGTGGCCAGCGGCGAGACCCTCTGAAGTCTCCCTCCTCCCCCAATTACGCATACACCACTAAGCGCTACACAGCACAGTAGCTGTGCGCGGCACGGATCTCATTGCTCTTTAAGGGTTAAATCTTACAACATGAGCTAGAGACGTGTCACCTCTATGGAGAGGGCTTAAATAAGGCAAGACCCAGCGCTTCACAGTGCGTTACAATAGGAATTAAGACACAGAAATGGCCTCTTTTTAAAAACCCACTCTAACGCAGAGGGGTGGAATATCTTGAAAAGCGAACATAGTTAATCAAGGCTGTAGCAGCACTAAAACACCTGCGACCGGGATAAAACTAAAGACAGAAGGAACGATAGAAAAATAAAAAAAACGAAGTAAGCGCCGACGCACGGTACGATTTTTTGGGTGGAGAAGGAACACAGAACAAGCAGGAGGTTGACATAGTGCAGACAGTTATTAAGTTAGAACAGAAGGTGGAAAACGGGGACAGGTCGAGGCTGCATCTTTAAATACCTGGAATGTTGCTCTTTTTGGATACAAGCCATTTAATAACAAGAACGGTCCCTTCTTTAAACATCCACGAACTCGGGAATAGAAAGGACACTCATACTTTTGGGGGGGCAGGGGGGTATAGTACAGCAGAGGATAATAGGTGTTTAAATAGGCGCTTAATTATATTAATTAGTTGGATCAAAAACCTCGAACCAAACATAGTCCAGCGTTTTAATACAGTAGCTACACCCCACAAAAATAAACACATGGAAAACAAAACTGTATTAAAATTAAGTTCTTGGGTTACATGTTAAAACAATTACAAGAACATCCGCTTACAATACACGGGTACAGCTGCTCTAAAATGCTAACAAATTGGTGAACAGGTTGGGAAGTTTTAAAAACGACTTACAGATACAGAACAGGACCTTTGTACATCCTACCCAAACCAAACTCGACAGCAGACTATCCAGTGTCGAACTGCAATTATCCAAATAATGGCAATCATATTATAACGACCCAGAAAGTCAGACTTGATTATATTTTATGTACGCTGAATACATTACAGTCCAAAATAAGAACACTGGATTACAAAAGGGATCAAGTACGTTATTGCCATTTCGAAAGCACTGACTTGGCACGGACTTGTCTCTTCGAAAAAACAAAACTACTTCAGAAAACAGCCATTATAAGGAAAGAAAAAATAAATCTAAATAGAATGTATTGTTAACTTCTTTACAACTTCTAATATATCTGCCCAAATCGCTGCTTTTGCTCACGTCTTAAACGTGAAACTTTAATGTACTAAACCGACATTGAGGTGATTTTACATTTAAATCTCTTTAAAAACCACCAAAAACATTTAAAGTGTGTACTTCTACAAAACCCTCAGCATACGTTAATATTCCATAACTGAAAATTATAAAACATGAATTTCTTTAAAAAAAGGGGGGATACATTTCTTTACTGTCACTTTGAGGAAACACTTAAACGATTCAAAACGGAACACAGTCCAACAACCAGGTCTTAACCCGACAAGACACAAAAAACTAATCAAACTTCATTTCAGATCTCACTAGACATAGTAAAACATCCGCATAATCACTACACCATGCCTTAAACTTACAATGAAAACTTTCACAACAGAAACATGTATAATAGAAAAGAAAACTGCAAAAATCGCAAATTGAGATCTACCTTTACGGAGGCAAAAAGTACGAAGTAAACTTTCCAGAACATAAACAATATATGTAAAGCCAACCCAAACCTTTTTAAAAAGCACACTTTGAAACCAAAGCCCCTGAAAGGTACATTAGATATAAACAACTGGCCAAAATTATAAAATTCTACAAACAAAAACCCGACGTGCAGCAGCACCCACTCATAACCGGATCTGCATTGAAAACAAATCCACATTAATACCTTTCTCCAGCATCACTGTTCGCCTTTCAGAACATTAAACCTCACACCACGCATAAAGACAGACATTACTTGGCTTAACCAACTAATAAAAAAACAGAACTTCCATACATAGCCATTTCTATTAGTTCTCTGTTAAAAACACGGAATAATGCTCTACAAGTATATAAGACAGTTGCTTAAGCAGAAACTCAACGAAATCCATTTCCCAAATGCACAAGTGATTTCCCGGACGGTGACATTACCCACTAGGGGTGGTACACGCACGCCCAGACACGAATCCACACGAGCACAGATTTTAAAGCTGAAACATTGCAGTGGGTGACACGTCCCCCATACTTCAGAGCTTTCGAGACCCAAGAGTGTGAACGATGAGAGCTCAGGACCCCCGGAGGGCACTGGGTGGGGCCCGGCGCTTTCAAGGTAAGCCCCCCCCTTACGGTCTTACGCTATAGCTGAGAAGAGGACCGCAGTAGGCGTCGGGAGGAGCACGCGGTACACTATAGTAGGCGGAGCACGCAGAGGGCACCTCCCACCACAGTCCTACCTCGGTATCGGCCGGGCGTCTCTTTAGTGAAGTCTGGGTGTTGTGGCCGGTAAACCACCCCAGACCGAAGGTGGGTCCCTTTCTTTGGGCGGGGCAGGCCGGCACGGTACCCGCGCCACAGCTGAAGAAGCTCCGGGGCGCAGGCGCAGCCCCGCCCGTGGCGTGCAGGGAGGCACCTTCCATTCATAAAAGCACTCGAGTGCTATTCTTGGCTGGAGGTCCTCCCAGCTATTAACAGCCCGTCCCACACAGGCTGGGAAGGAGGGGGTCCCCTAGCCAGGCTTCCTCGCACTGGCCCCGTGGTCTCCCGTCCCGTATCTGCCACTCCCCTGCCCGAACGACACTTCGAGCGTTATTATTCATCTGTTTTACCAAAGGCGTCCCCCCACCCCACGGTGTAAGGAGCTGGTTTGCGGGCGAAAAGGGGTTGCAAGAGTGCTAGGATACCGGAGCACAAATGACAACGTGTTTTTTGCATAAGGTGAACGTACGCCTCAGATGTGTCTGATACATACTCAACATGACATTGGTGGTGTATGAACGCGCCTGCTGAACTCCTACATTTTGTGCGCCAAGAGGCGGGTAGTGCGCTCTACGTACAAATTAATTCTTATATAAATATACCACATTGATCTAGAAACCGATCAACTCTTTCGCCTGAGGAAAACCAGTGACCTGAGAATCTCAACAATTGTGAAAGCGACTTAAGAGCCCTGACCGCCCCCCATCCTGAGGGGGTAGGCGTGTTCTAAAGCTCCCCCAGAAGCCGCCCCCCTCCGGTACATATTACATAATAGGACAGGGCTCACTTGCCATTTTGGGAGGGAGGTGAAGGGCGCATGTGACAAACACCCGGACTCACGATTTGAGGGAAGGAAAACTGACGCCCCCACCCTTCTGCGGAAACTCAGGGTATCAACAAAAACAGCGAAAGGGGAAAGAAAAGATAACCAGAGGACAACTGAACTAACTGCCCGTTTTATATTATGTGGCACACCCCCCTACTATGTAGTGCTCGTTTTTTTCAGTTTAAATTGGAAAGGCAACCACCCGGTTTCGCCTTGTGAGCGTGGCTTCCTGCAACGTGGGGCGCGGCATTAGAAAACAATTTAAATATCAACGTGGAGGGTGGTGTGGAAGTTGTAAATAAAAACTGGGCGAGAAAAACAGCAACGCCAAAGCCACTGTTCCAGGGAGTGCTATAAGCAACTGCTCCCTCCTTGGGTCGAAAACACCAAATGGAAAATGGGTTAAGCTAGGGGTCTGCAAAATGTTCTGTAATAAGCGCTACTTCTTATGTTCAATGAATACCATCCTGAGCTACTGTTCTTACCATTGTAATAGTGAGCATATCAGAAGAGATTACATTAGCGACCACCCTGTACAAGATTACTAGCAGTTATCACATCTGCCACAGACAGGGTTGGTTACCACCAGCAATGTCAAAAAGGTTTTATGAATTTGGAATGCCTCTTACATGGGTACAACACAAGTCAGCTGTAAAACCCCTGGAACTAAGCTAATAATCATAGTCATAAGTATCCCTGATGCTGCATGATTTATTACACAAATAGCTTTTCTACTTTACAAAGACATCTCAAAACATCAGCTTATGAGTTCTGAAAATACACACATTTTCTTCTCAGATACACTTACATTTTTGGTGTGCATTTATTAATTCATCCTAGCAAAAGCTTATAATTTAGTTGGCTGGGCTGCTCGAAATCTACTTAAAAAATGTAGCAGGAGAACTACCAGGAGCTCACAAGCTACTCGTTGGAGAAGCCGGAGTGAAGCAAAGATATAGAAACGAAATGCCAACAAACCAACTTTACAACAAGCCTTTTAAACATGCCCTTCAGGCCATTAAACCTACCAATCACACAGAAAGTCCCTGTGAATTAGGGCACACTTAAAACACGTGCCAGAAGACACTGTTTTAAAGACCAATTACAAAACTAGGTGCACATTTAGCGAGCAAGACAAAGTAAGGGTAGATGATGGACCTTCAGATGACATGCTATGTCACATCCAACACCAATCTATCACAAAGAGGAACTCAGAGGGAAAAGAAAGAACAGGGTTGCCCTCCACTCCGAAACCATCAACAATCAATGAACCCTGTCCTTTGGGCGTAAGTAATGTCAGTATATCTTGCAACAGACCAGTCACATGTTCATGATCTCTGTTACACTCCCCTATCCACTATCATTTCTTCGGGGGTATTTACTGCAATAAGTCCGGTATTTTTTAGAAAACATATTGGCCAACATATCTTGACAGTCGCCTAGAACAACAACACAGGATGTCTGAGACCTTAATCTATACAGTGCATCCACCACATGAGATTGAAAGCAGACAGATTCTGCAAAAAGCGTGTAAAGAACAGAATGACACCTCACGGGAACACCACCCTCGGGGCGACTGGCGAGTACTCACCTGACTGGGCCCCCTTTCTCATCACTGGTCGTCATTCAGTTCACAAGAAAAGGAAAAGTGTGTCCAAACAAAAACCAATTAGTGAAAAAGAACGTGGTAGCAGAACCAATAAATCGGCTTGTCACAAACAGATGTGATTAAAATCAACAGGCACACCTCTTTGCAATTTTATTCCTAAATATTAGGCGAAGAAAAGATAGTGGATAGGGGAGCGTAACGGAGATCATGAACATGTGACTGGTCTGTTGCAAGATATACTGACATTACTTACGCCCAAAGGACAGGGTTCATTGATTGATACATCCAACACCAAGTCAGACCCGTGCTTGCCAAAAGAGTAAGGGGTATAAGTCTTAGTTTCTAGTTTTTATAGATAATTACAGACAAAACAATGTATCCCCTGTCTGTATTTATTTTTAAATGCAGACAAATACAGAAAAAGTGTGCTTCTAGTGGGTGACTATGCTGTCCTACATGAATTCCAGGCAAACAGCTGAGCACAAAGACAGCATGTGGTGGTAAAAATAGGAACGAGTATGTCCTTAAATGCAGTAGCTTAACATGTGTATGTTATGCTAGTATTAGCATAACAAGTATATAATGATAATATTTAGCTTTGGGTTTAGTGTATTAAAGTAGGAGTGCAAGTTTCAGTTAAATAAATGTGGTGGTAAACCATACTCCGAGACTCCATTGACTCTCAAAACAAATACTAATAGCATGGAAAAAAAATATGGATAAACACAGTCACAAGTGTTAAAATAAAATACCACGAAAACGCGAGTCCTAATGCAGGGTTTCAGAAGAGGCAGACACAAAATTAAGGCAGGACAAATGGCGTCATTCTGTGTTTACACTAGGAACTTTAAAGCACTGCTGAACCAAAAAAAAAAAGCAGCCTTTGAAATCATATTTATAATTTCACTGGACAATAGCTCATTCTGTTCATCATTCTCGGTAAATTGAGCTGAAGTATTTTATTTATACAAAAAAACCTCGACTAGCTCTTTAAACATCCCCAAAACAGGAAATCAAATAAAACATGCATTGCTTCCCCATTTCTCACAAACCTGAAACAGTAAAACAGAGCCCTGTCACTCAAAACACATGACGTTTTTAAAGAGTGACTTTTTTTTAAAGTAGGTTCCTATAAGGCTTGCTTTGCCATTTCAAAGAACACTGCACCGGCATGGCGTTTTCAGGTATGAGATGATGGGGAGGAGGCAGACGCCTACACTGCATGGAGATGTAAACAGACTCCAGGCACACCCCACTCCTACTATACATAGTGAGCACAACCCAATAAATGGTACAATGACTCCAACAATGAAGCTGGGCAACAGCGCACCAAATAGATCTGGTTTTAGTTAGGCGTTATAAACACGCTTCATCGTCGTTACAGATACAACGTTTAGACCTGATAGAAAAACATAATACAAGGTTCCTTTCAAGATGTAATCCAGCATGAACGTTCTTTACTGGAAATTAAACAATAATAGCACTCCTTGCATTTTTAAACTACTTCTAAAAGTGGAGAGCTTGTCATCTGTATCACATTTAAAGTCAAACTTAAAGTCAAACCTAGGAAGCTGTGAATTAAATGTACCTAAAGCTCCTTTTCTGAGGCTAGTCTACTACAATGGCATGTAGGGTTTTACACAACTGTAGTGCTAGCAAGCGCATCACATAATTAAACAAAAATCAGCACAATATATACTAAGATTGGGCTGGATAAGACATGCAGGGTCTTCAGCACTTCATAAACACGAACTAGCAGCACTTTAAAAAGCTAAGCTTGTGGCACGTTTGTAATTCAACTTAAAATGACAAAGCGGTTCACAGGTGAAGTGAGACATTTTTGCATTGTAACCATACTTTATTTACAGTTTTAAATGGGGGGGGGACGCACCAGCGTTGCGTTTTCAAATCTAAGAAAAAGAGGACGCCCACACCCAAAGGAGAGCTGTAAACAGACTCCACGTACACTTCACTTGTAGCACATAAAGTGACCAGAACACAATTCAACCGACCCAAAAAAAAAATGAAGTTACGCAACAGTGCATGCACCAAGTGGATCTGGTTTCACTTCGGTGTCATGATGTATTAATTTTCTAGTTTGGACAGCTAAACCTGGATAGAAAACAATACAACGTACATTGTTATGGTTTTATCAAGCAGCATAACCATGTCTATTTTAAAGGTAACGCTTGAAGAATGGAAATGTAACATACTTTCTACAGGTTCAAGGCTCGAAGTACATGACTGCGTGGAGTCAAACGGTGTGGGCCTGGACACACTTACACAGTCAAATGTGTAAAAATGTTTTACTGAAATGGTTATATATGAACAAATGTGTGCAGTAGATGCACAGGCCTGTATTGCGAGTTTTAGAATATAGACTAATTGTACGGCCACGTGGTACAAAAAAATCCAACCCAATCAGTGAAAGAAACTACAATTGTATGTAACAATCATTGAAATAACGGCAATGTTTGTTATTGTCCTTGATAAAACAAACGGTATATGCAAAGCTGACCTCAACAATCTTTTGAAGCGTGTAATTTGTCGATCATGGGCTGCACAAGAAATTAACTAGTCAGCAAAACCAGGCACAAAACAATACCACTGTAAACAGGCTACGTGTGTTCTGTGGCGCTTTACTTTAAGAACAGCCAACATAAACCCAAGAAAGAGCCCTTTCTAGTACACAATATACGAGCAAACACGTGGGAAATAAACAAAAAAAACAGTAATGAGCCTTAGCCGAAGCATGCCCTAATCCATGCATGGATGGTTTACGCACCCAAACACATACGTAGTCCACACGTTAAACCGAAATAAACAGCACCCTTTATGTGTTTGTGATGCGATGATGCTATGTAGGAAAGCATCCTCACATATGTTTTGCTGTTGAAAAGGCCGGAGAACCAACAGAAAAATGTGCCTACACCCGCGGAAGGCTGATTGACACACTGGCTAATATTTGGATTTCAAACATTCTGATCAACAACTCACCAATCCAACCCATTTAAAAGTGGTCTCCACTACATGGTGTTAGTGGGGCCAGCATAGAAAACACTGCAGGCAGAATATGGCGAAATAGGTTCAAGTAAGGGTCGAATCCCCAACGTAACACTGGCTCGAAGTTTCGCCATGATGGGGCCTGCTAGAGAGCCTATCACTCCACATGTGGGGGGATGGATGAGGCGCACAGCCCACCCAACCACATGGTTTCTCTAGCCAACCCGGATGTTGTTGCTCAATAACCCGCTGGGAGTTCCTCTTCTCTCACAAGATGGGGTCAGAAATAAACAAAATGGCACCAACGACAGGTCCTCGCATGCCCCGACCTAATAGTAACTTGGCAGCACCTCCCCGTGGCGCGTTACCCAAAGCTCACATAATAATCCCACCGCATAAACAGAGTAAAATGAGTTTCCCACCAACATTTCAAATTATCGTGCTTGGTTTAACAGCCAGATCACGTGGACGGAAATGCAGCCAACATCAAAATATTTGACTACACAAGCACAGTTTCAATCCTTAATGGGGAGCAGGTGGCTAAAGTGCAGGGCATACATTTAGGGGTGCTCAAAGGGGTAACATTCAAATAACATTAAAACGTATTGTTTTGGCCAATAAAGTAGAAGAGGCCTGTGCATGGGGCTTGCATACAAATAATATGCCATTCTGTAATGCTTTATTTTATCAAGTTTGGGGGCCTCTGGGGGAGTACTCGGCATGGCGTGGAATATGCTCTCTTGACGTCACTGTCCACAATAGTTTGGCACGACACACCTTGTCACCAACATGTCTACTGCTGTGCCCATCAAAATAGTGACATCACTAAATGATATGTTATTCTCACACTCAAATTTTAATTTACTCCCATGCATACATATCTGTACACAAAAGCGCATGTACATTTAACACGTTTACATTCAAATCAATTTTAGAAAGTGCAAAAAATGTATGCCAACACCATTAACCGTCACATATGTTTAGACGTTAATTTACATGCATTCCTTGATCATACAACAAAAAATTAGGACGGAAATCACTGCAATCAAAATATCCAGCTAAGGAAAATTAGAATATTTAAAGTTTTGCATTAAAAAAAAAAAAAAAGAAGCGATGCCGTCACGTGACTGACAAAAAACCACAGAAGGGGTGGCCTACGCAAACAGGATACAACTGCCAAGAGAAAACAGAAGCCTCGCCATTCAGGGAATCAAATGAGCGGGCTAACCAATGCATATTGCACAGAGAATGCAATCGCTTATTCTAACTACCTTCGAAGGAAACCAACCATGTAATCAATGGTAACTATGCACAAACCAAAGGATGGAAAAGAAACTGACAAAAAATCCAAGAATACTTCACAAAACACACTGGAGTCAGACTAGTCTGTAGAAAGGTTGTGAATTAAAATGTATACAGGTGGAAACTGAAGGCTGCCTATGGTTCTGATCATTACACATTTCCTTCCACAAACAACGTATATAAACGACCAGACTTGAGGCGCTTGATGCACATTTCAAAACACGAATTACACTACAGGCCACATAGCCTTTTAAACAAGGATTTAATTCATTAGAACGGGTCTGTGATTACAACAGTGAACAATGGATGGAGCAGTCTCACGTTTGCCACTTTAGTCCCAACAAAAAAACACGTACAAGTAAATTAGAAAAAAATTAATTACCTTTGTTTTTTAGGGACAGAGTGCTCGATCTCTAGCTGTTTTCCGTGTAACTCCACTTTCCCTAAATAAAATAAAAATAAAAAAAGACTTGTTTTTCCCTATTAAATTACGGATAGGCTGCCACAACAAACGCGAGCGAGGAAATGTGTAGGCCTAACGAAGGGGCCCAAACAATGCAACCTCCCCCCAACCCAAGCCCGGGGACAGAAGCCAACCGACATGCCATCCCAACCCCGCCCCCTCCAAAATGCAGAATCAGTCTAATGGAAAGCAAAGCGTGTATATTTTTATTTGAGCTGCTTCGCCTGTAGATACTGGGCGGCTCCCTTTCAGCGGGCCCGTTTGAAGGTTCTACAAAGTGGCCGTGTTCCCTAAAGCTTTTGTCGTGGAATGTGTACACTATGAACGTACACCCAAAGTAGGGGGGTCGTGTTTTCCCGTCTCTCGTGGTCTCTGCCTTGGTTACAGAAGTTTGCGAGGCAGCATGGCGACTTTGGGTCTTGTATCTCACGCCTCAGGATATTATGGGCAATAACATCAGCCGTACACACGGTGGGTGGGGGCTGGCTACGAATCGTCCCTCACCGAACTCATGGCTTCGAATCTCCCTGCCGAGGCCTTTGGGCTTGGTGGAAAACATAGGAAGAAGGAGCAGAACTTGGGCAAGGGTTAGGGGTTGGTGCAGACGTCCTGGTTGCGCCCAGACCACGCCGCCACGGGGAGGTGGAAGGGTAGGAGAAGGGCGCGTGACGGGACCCTTAGCCCACCATGCGCGACCCAAACGAATGAGGAGGAGGATTCCGAGAGGGGTGGGTACAAAATGCTCCTACACAAGCGATGCCCTACGACAGCCTTTCACTTTACCTTCTTGTCAACACATATCTGGAAAGGGTGGGGGCGAGAGGGGCTGCGCCGTGTGGCTGGAATTGGCTTGCAGGGACGGGAACCCACATGAACTCTCGGCGCTTACGGGTGAAAGGTCTACCTCCGGAAGGGACACGATACGGAAGGTACACAGACCCTGTGTGCATGCAAGGAAGCACCCTCTTCTCCTACCACGTGAGAGTGCGAACAGGGCCAGGGCGCTGCAGTGTGGTAGAGGAAGTGTGTGTGCGATAAACAAGCAGAATGAAAACTAGCCGGCAAAGCGTAGGGCCTTACCCGAGAAAGTTTCGATGGCCTTCATGGCCCATTGCTCGTCGGGACAGTCCACGAAGGCATAGCCCGCCTTGAGAAGGAACTGGCCGGCCACGGGGATGTGCTGTTCCTGGAAGACCCGCTCCAGGTCTGGCGCCGTGACGGCCTCACTCAGGTTCCCAATGTAGAGCTTGTTCATGGCGGGGCCCCGGGGCTGGCTCGGCGGTGCAACGGCGGCAGCACGGGCAGGGCTGGGGCTCTGACTATGGCGGGCTATGGCTCCTTTCCTCCTCCTCCAGCCCCCGGCCCCTTTGAGTTCTCCTCCCACCCCTCAATCTGTCACAGGACCTTCCCGGCCCCGCGTTGGCGCCGCCTCTAAATAAAATCGACCTGAAAAATGGGCTGAAAATTGTTTTGTGTAAGGAGGGGGAGGGGAGACACGTGGTTTGTTAGATGGAGGAGCCACCTCCTTTTTTGGGTGGGTGGTGAGAAGGGAGTGTCCTCTCTCCGAGGGAGGGGGCTGTAGGCTGAGAAGGGGGGGGGGGCAGCTTTACCTGCATATAACCACTTCCATCCTTCCTCCAAGCGTGATAAATATTTGACCATCTGGTGTGGCCTCCCTCATTCACAGGATCCCCCGCCTCTTTACTCTAACCGCCCCTTCCCGGGGTGCCCCTCCCCCAGTGCTTTCCATCTCATCAATGGGATTCCTAGTGTAGCCTCGCCATCAAAGAGCTCCTGGCGCCAAGAGGAGCTGCCTCGGACCGCAGGGTCACAGAACAGAGATTAGGGACAAGATGCAATTTCCAGGGAATTTTGAGGGTAGGGGACGGCAGCCTAACTGCATCTGCTACAAAGAAGGGGGAAACGTACAGGAAATACCAGCTTTAAAATATGCCTTACTATGCTGACACCCTCGCAAGAAAACACACTCAAAATAAACACTTCCTTCACATTCTGTTGTGAGCAACATAGCAGAGGGGACTCTTGCAGCACTACCAGCACATTGAGATTATCTATATATCGAGTTTTGTGTACCTGTTAGATAAAAAGAAGATAAATACTTATTTATTTCATTTAGTGCAATTTTATATGTCATGACCTTTACGTAAAGGTGTGAGAGCGCTTTACTGTACAACCAGGTAAGTTACGTAAGGTACTCGAATTTACACATGTAAAATCATGATAAACAAGCATTGGCATAGCCAATAGGTCTCGCCTTTGGGACCTTATAAGTGTTTAGCCATGCAACAGTTTATTTATTTTATTTTTTATTTTAAACGTTTTATATAGTGCCAGCTTGACCCGTAGGTATCAGAGCGCTTTACATACACACTGTAAAAAACAGAAGGAAATTGCATTATATAGTGGGCAGGCAGTAAGGAAGCAAACCATAGATAAAAAATACAGCATGAAAAATAAGTAAATAGTGCATCGGAGGGGGAGAGAACAAAAAAAAGGTGGTTAACACAGTCCGGTCACCAACTATCCTTGAATGTCAAGAGAGAGAGGAGTCAACTCGGATATTGAAGTTAGGTTAGTTGACGTTGGTCAGGGAAGTATTTGTTAAGGAGATGGAGTTTCAGGTCCCTTTTGAAACAGGAGAAGGAGGGGTTGCATCTGAGGACTCTAGGGAGAGCAGTCCACATTCTGGGAGCGTTGCCAGAAAACGATCGGTATTGGGTGGTTTTCTTTTTCAGTTTCGGAGGAATAAGGAGTGAGTGGAGCTTCTCAGTGTTCTGGATTGACCTGCTCTTACCAGTTTGTTGTTCAGGTAGTTGGGGGTGGAGAGTGAAGGGTTTTGTCTGTGATGCAGGCCAGTTTGTAAATACACTTCCCTTCCATGGGAAGCCAGTTGAGGGAGTTGAGAGCTGGAGAGATGTGTTCAAATCTTTTTACTCCAGATATGAGTTGCGCGGCCATGTTCAGCACTGCCCTTAGGGAGGTTAGGTGAGCTTTTGGAGTCCCTGTTAGGATGGCGTTCCCGTAGTCAATTTTAGAGAGAACTAGGGATTAGACTACTGTCTTGAGGTCATCGTGGGGAAGAAAAGGTTTCAATTTCTTGAAGTGTTTTAGAGAGAAAAGAGCACTTTTTGCAGAGATTTTGATGTGGGCCTCCATTGATAAGTTCTTGTCAAGGGTGATGCCTAGAGATTTAACTGAGTCGGGTTGGAAAAGGGGGCAGTTTAGGGCAACCAGATTCTTGAGCCACTCTTGGATTGGTCGACGGTTGCTTTTTGGAGAGAATAGGATTAGTTCCGTTTTATCTGGGGTGAGCTTTAAGTGGTTAGCGTGAACCAAGTTTGGATGTCGGTTAGAGTGATTTTGGGGTGTCGGATGTCGCTGGGAGACTTGATTTTGAAATAGATTTGGGTTTCATCAGCGTAAAGGTGGTAATTCACTCCAGCTTTTTTCAAGATGATTGTGAGGGGCTCCATGAAGAGATTGAAGAGGGACGGGGAGAGGATCGAGCCATGCCGGACCCCAATTGTGACTTTTGTAGGCTTCGAGAGACAGGAGTTGATTTTAATTTGTTGGGAGCGGTGTTGAAGGAAGGAGGTGAACCATTTTAGTACTGTGCCATTAATGCCGGAGCGCTTTGACAAGGTCTCCAGAAGAGCTGGATGATTTACTGTGTTGAATGCAGCAGATGGGTCAATAAGGATGAGTCTGCAAGCATCACCTGCATCTAAAGCTTTGTGAATATCGTCAGAGACGTTGAGCATAGCTGTTTCCGTGCGACAGCCTTTCCTGAATCCTGATTGAAAGGTGTCGAGGAAGTTGAACTCATCAATGTGTTTGTTGAGTTGGCGGACAACGCATTTCTCCAAGTTTTTGCAAGGAATGGGAGGATGGAGATAGGTCTGAGGTTGTTAAGATCATTAGGGTCGGCTCCTGGTTTCTTGAGAATGGGTGTGATTTGTACTACTTGAAGGGAGTCTGGGACACAGCCTGAGGTGAGAGAGGCGTTGACGATATTTGTCCAGAAAGGGGAAATGGTGTGGTTGAGTTCTTTTATAATTGTGGATGGGAGGGAGTCCATAGTGTGGGAGGAAGGTTTTAGGTTAGAAATTATACTGGAGACCTCGTTTTCCGATATTAGCTCAAAGTCAGACCAATGCGCATTGTTTTTTAGCTGGAGGCAGACCTGATTGTCCTTGGTAAGAACTCTTTCTGAATGGTCACAGGTGGTTAAAGGGGGACAGGTTAAGAGGGAAGGAGGGTTAGCGGTATGGATGAAGGATTGATACATTTTTGAGACTTTATTTGTGAAGAAGGTGGCAATTTCTTCACATCGCTCTTTGGTGGCTTTGATTTCTTGAGAGGGAGTGCAGTTTGTTTGGCTTTTGACAATGTTGAAGCGTTCCCTCGGTCTGTTTTTCACCAGATCTAGTTGGCTGCGGAAGAAAGACGCCTTTTTCACTGAAAATGTGTTTTTTGTATCCCTCCTGTGCGGATCTAAGTTGAGCTAGTTGCAAGGTCGAGGGGTTTAGTCTCCAAGACCTTTCCATTTGTCTGAGTTGACGCCTTTCATCGTTCAGATCCACGTTAAATCATGGTTTAGATTTGGTTTGCCTCAATTGTTTGAGTTTGAGTAGAGCTACTTGGTATTAAAAAAAAAAAAAAAAAAAAACCTCTGTCATTTTTGAGTTAAAGTGTGTAGTGAGGTCATCGGCCATCCATGATGAGGGTTGCAGTTGAAGATGGGCATGAATCCTGGATTCAAGTTCGGATAAAGGGACTTCTTTGACGTTTCTGGTCCAGTGTTTAGGTTTGTCATCACGAATAGATTGGTGGCTGACAAGTGCGTCAATCTTGAACAGAATGAGGTGGTGGTTAGACCAGTCAATGGGAGAACTCGCTCTCAGAGAGACCAGTTCATTGTTTGTAATGATCGCATGCAGTGTTGCACCTTTGATGTGAGTTGGTTTATTGCAGAGTTGTTTGAGGTTATATATTTCAGTTAGGTTGGATAGGTTCTGGACAGTGGACTCTTCTGGGTCATTCCAGTGGATATTGAGGTCACCCAGAAACACGTCTTTAGTGTCTGTCATGGAGAACCGTGTTATTAGGTCTGTTAGTTCTTCGGGGAAAAGGGTACGCTCTCCCGGGGGATGGGAGATGGTGTTGAATTTGATGGGTGAGGAGCCCTTGGCAGTGAGTTCGGCACCCAGGTATTCAAGCGAAAGGTGTTCTGCAGGATTAAGTTTGGAAATCTGTATTCCATCTTTGTGAATGATGGCTAGTCCCCCACACCTAGTTTTGATCAGCATGTCTTGTCTGATGATGTGGTACCCTGGAGGGTTGAGAATGTCAAGAATGGGGGTGGAATGGACATTGAGTCAGGATTCTGTGAGGAAAGCAATGTCAATTTCTTCAGTGAGTAGAGCTTCAGCAATGTCTGTGGCGTGTTGTACAGCTGATCTGCAGTTTAGGAGCATGCAAGAGAGAGGGAGGGGAGCCTCAGTGATGGAGAGAGTTAGGTGGATAGAGGAGTATTGTGCAGGAGGTCTAGGCGAGTGGACAGTTTTAAGGATTCTGTTTGTGCCAATAATAACAGGGATGGAGAAAGTGGCTGACTTCTGGCTCAAATCAAGGTAAGAGTAGTTGATATCATCAGGTTTCGGTACCGAAAAGGGTTGGCCATCCCGGTGGGTCGAAGTGCCTGACTCGCTGACGGTCTGGAGGGTCGAGGGGTGCTCTGTGGGGCCATGGGAGAGGTATTGAGTGAGGTAGGAGCAAATCTACCCAGGGAGAGGGAGCACGGTGGCTTGGTCTTTTTGTAAGCATAGTAAATCGTCAACAAGGTAGTTAATTTCCCACTCTATTCTGTTCAGTTGCTGTGCTATTGAGCTGGAAAACTTTAAGGTATTAGGCAGGGGCCGAGAATGACTTGGGTCTATGGAGGGAGAGTGAACAGGGGTCAGGGATTGGATGGAATCCGTGGGATCAGGAGAGGGGAGAGGTGGACGCGGGGAGCAGGATTTGTAATGTTCCCATTCAAGGAGTTCAGAGGAGGAGAGGTGGGACTAGTGTCCAAGTGAGGAGGGAGAGAAATTCTAGGTAGGAAGTCAGAGTTCCGTGGAATGTCAGTGAGATTAGCAGTGGAGGCAGGTTGTGTATGTGGGTGTGCGACGACAGAAAGGGAGTGGGTAGTGATGATAGGGGGAAAGAGTCTGCTGGATTGGTGAAGGCGTTGGACATGGGGATGTCACAGGGGTTGTCAGTGAGGTAAGCGGAGGAGACGGGTTGTGCCTGTGGATGTGGGACATCGGAAGGGGAGTGTGCAGTGGTAGTAGGGGAGAGAGTGACCACTGGATTGGAGATGACGTTGGACAAGGGGGAAGTAAGGGTTGGGGAACAGGGTCTGTGTAGGAGGAAGGGATAGATTGTGAGGGAGGGTTCAGATTATCAGGGGTAGAGAGGGGAGTGCCTGAGGGGATTTCAGTCGCAGGAGGGATAGGGTAAGAGACCAAGCTATCAAGATCGGCCTTGTGGTGTTTGTTTCTTGTGAGTTTGTTGTTCCTAGTGTGATCATTTGATGTGATAATGGTGGGTGTTTGGCGACGGAGAGTAATGATAAGGGTAGTATGATTGTAGTGAGTGATGGTGGATGTCCCTGAGTTGAGGAGAGGTTCTTCAGGGCAGGGAGATTTGATCCGTTCCACATTATTAGTGAGGGTGAAGGGGGATAGGAGGGATAGGGTTTGATGGCTCAGTTGAGTTAACGAGGAGAGAAGTGTGGGGAAGTGGCGGTCAAAAGTGGTGAGTTGCGGGTCGGTGGCCTGAATGAGAATGGTTCCAGTTCTGTAGATGGAGATGGTGAGTTCCCCTTTGAAGGTCAGGGATATGGTAGTGGAGATTTTTTCACCATAGGGAATGATTACTGACTTGGTGACTTGAAGGTGAGGAGAGAAGGTGTTTTTCCATGTAGTTGGGCGAATAGTGTAAAAAATTAAATTGGTTTTCGTGTTGCCGCTGGTCACTGAGTGGTATTTATCTACAATGAGTGTTTCCAGATGTTGTTTTAGAGTACTGTTCTTGAAGTTCTATTTTGCATTACTGGTAATTTTTTTGGGGTAGTTAACGGACCAGTAGTTGGGCCCGTAAAGCACAAGATTAGTGTTCTGGGTGGGGTTAGGCAGGCGCATGGTTGAATGGTAGAAAATGCAGAGTCGTCATCAGGAATCAAGCAGTAAGCTGGGGAGGTAGTTATCATACAATTATATGCAGTATATACAATAAACTCTAAAGTGCCGTATTAACTGCAATATTATATCAATATAAGCCCTAGACTCAAAAGAGATCATTTATAGCAGTGTACGTCCTAGACTCAAAAAGAGATCAGGGCCCAACTAACCATGCTTTTACAGTAAACATCATCATTTGGCCCAATCCAGAAGGACACTCCAAGCGCATGGAGTGTATCAGCACTTTTCAATGCTTTTATGATGATAGTTAGGTAAGTAAGTGCGTCTATGAGAGACTAGAGTATATTGTAGTAAGAGGCGCTGAGGAAAAGGACCATTCCAGTATGACATTCCCACCATGTGTGAACCTCGAACTCCATGCCCTCCCCACACTTCAAACATAGGTCAGTAGTATTAAGGTACATCTGTTTTATCTTTTAGGGATACGTAGTCAGTGCAACATCATATTTATTCAAATTCCTTACCTGTAGGCTTTGCAAGCATGTAGGTATGCTTCTGTGGTTAAGGAGGCTTTAACAAGAAAAAAGTTGTGATATTTCAAGATGTGTGAGACTCTGGGTCTTTTAAATTACTCTTCTGTTGAATTATGTTACCAGATATTAGTCAGGCAGGGTTCAGGTCTCAAGAATTATCAGTTACAACATTTATTTACACCATTATGGACTGGGGGCTGCTCATTCCAAGATGGCCACCGAATTGGTAGATGTAAGAGGGTCCTGGAATCCGGTAGCCCTCTTTCTGTTTCTATTTAAGAAACTCAGGGACAATAGTCTCATTTTCATGCCTATGAGCAGTTAGCCAAGTCCCAAGACGATGGGGACGACATGCAAATTCAAAATGGAGGTCCTGGGTTCCACGAATGAACAGGGATACTGGGTGAATCCAGTTCTAGTGATTCAGTAATATTTGTTAGTTTAAGAAAAAGGTACAATCTTCAGGTGACCATTAGAAACGGAAGGGCAGCGTGTCCGCATCACCTGTTAGCCAAAAAGCAAAAAGTACACTCCTTAGGCAGTAATGGCTGGTGAAGGTATGCGTACTCCTCCAGGTAGCTGCTCTGCAGATGTCCTGTATGGAGACGCCTGAAAATAGAGCAGTTGATGTTGATACCGCTCTTGTGGAATGCGCACGAACACGTGCAGTCAATGGCTTTCCCGCTGCTTGGTGACAGAACTGGATAGCACTCGAGATCCATCTTGAAATTCCTCGTTTTGACAACGGGAAACCTTTTCTGAGGGCACTAAATGCCACAAACAATTGTGTAGACTTTCTAAACGGCTTTGTCCTTTGCAAATAGAACTGCAGGCAACGCTGAACATCCAGAGTGTAGAGAGTCCTTTCCGCCGCCGTCGATGGTTGAGGAAAAAATCTTTTCAAGATTAAGGGCTCATTCAAATGGAAAGTTGTTGGTACTTTCGGAATGAATTTTGGATTCGTTCTGAGGACTAATCTGTCTTCCTTGAATTGGAGAAATGGCTCTTGCGTTGTAAGGGCTTGTATTTCTCCTACCCTTCTGGCTGATGTTAGAGCTAGTAAAAGAGCCACCTTCCAGGAGAGGAATTTTAAATCGGCTTTGTGTATTGGCTCAAATGGCGGTTTCATAAGTTGTGACAAGACAACGTTCAGTTGCCATACTGGTGGTGGAAGTCGGATGGGTGGGTAAACTCGAAATAACCCCTTCATAAATTGCTTCACAATTATCTCCGACCACAGAGAAGGACGTGCTGAGTTTCTCCTGTATAGTGAAATTGCCGCCAAATGCACCTTAATAGATGCATGGGCTAATCCTGATTTAGCTAGTTTTAGCAAATATGGGATAATCTGATGCGCCTCTGCCCGCAGAGGATGTAAGGCATTCTCCTGACACCATAAACAGAATCTCTTCCATTTCATCCTGTACGTTCTATCAGTGCTTTCCGCTCTTGCTTTTGCCAGAATCTCTCTGCATTCTGCTGGAATGTTCAAGTGCTGAAATTCTCCGTGGTCAGGAGCCAGGCCGCTAATTGCAATGATGTCGGGTCTGGCTGCCGTACTTGTCCCTTCTCCATAGTCAGCAGTGTTGGAATTGGTCGAAGACGTATTGGCTCGGTCTCCGATAAAAGGAGCAGCTCTGTGAACTAATGCTGCCTGGGCCACCAAGGAGCTATCAATATTATCCTGCATGGTTCTTTTTTCATCTTCGTGAGTACTCGTGGCAGGAGAGGAATCGGCGGAAATGCGTAGGCAAAGACACCTGACCATGCCGTCAAAAACGTATTCCCCCATGATCCCCTTTGGTGACGCCAACTTGCAAAGAATCAGCATTTCTTGTTCTGGGCTGTGGCAAATAGATCCACCGTTGGTATTCCCCACTTGGCAAAGATGGACATCAGTGTGTCCTGATCCACCTCTCACTCGTGACAGGTCGTTTTCTGCCTGCTGAGGGTGTCCGCTGTTGTGTTTTGATCTCCTGGCAGATGTATGGCTTTCAGAGTCACTCCGTGATCTATCGCCCATTTCCATATTTTCTGTGCCTCTTTTGACAGAGAGAGAGATCTTGTTCCTCCCTGCTTGTTTATATAGTGCATTGCAGTTGTGTTGTCTGTCCGCACTAACACTGATCTCCCTTCTATTCTTGGCAGGAAGGCCAACAACGCTAATCCTATTGTCCTTAACTCCAATAGGTTTATGTGAAGGTGTTGTTCTTGTCTGCGCCATCGACCGCTGAGCTGTAACTCCTGTAGGACGGCTCCCCATCCCTCGAGAGAGGCATCAGTGGTGACTACCAACGGAGCTGGTTCGGTCAGGTAAGAGAGACCCACAGAGATATTGTTCCTGCGAGTCCACCACTTTGCTGCCTGCAACATTGGACGCGTGATTCTTATCTTGTCCTCAAAGGATCCCTTTGCTTGGCACCACTGAAGATCCAGTTCTTCTTGTAACGGTCACATTCGTAAGCGACATAGGGGAATGAGTGGTATGCATGAGGACATTGTTCCCAGAAGCGACTTGTATCTTCTGACTGAAAGAGACTTTCTTTTGCCGAATCGCTTGGTTAGATTTACAAGTCCCAAATGTCTTTCCACTGACGGGAATGCCTTGTTTTGTATTGTATCTAGGATTGCACCTAGAAACTTGATCGTCCTGGATTGCTGTAGAGATGATTTTCCTACATTCAAGGTCAGGCCCAGATCCGCAAACAGCTCCCTGCATGCTATGGTGGAAGCGTGAGCTGCTTCCTGCGACGGTGCCTTTATCAACCAGTCGTCCAGGTATGGAACTATCTGGTGTTTTTGTCTTCTTAGATAGGCCGCCACCGGCGCCAGACATTTTGTAAATATTCTCAGACTTTAGGCCGAATGGTAGCACCTTGAACTGGTAATGGTCTTTTGCCACTGCAAAACAAAGGAACTTTCTGTGGGACTGATGGATGGGGATATGGAAATATGCATCTTGTAAATCGAGGGAGGTCATCTGATCCCCTGGGTTTAAGAGCAGTAGAATATCCTGCATAGTTATCATTCTGAATGACTGTTTCTTGAGGTAAGCATTTAGGGACCTTAAGTCCAAGATCGGACGCCACCTGAGAGCATCTTTTCTGATCAAGAAGAAACAGGAATGAAATCCTCTTCCTCTCTGGGAGTTCGGCACCGGTTCTATTGCTCCCTTTCGGAGCATTGCCTGAATCTCCCGACGCATCTGGGATAGGTGTTTTGCTTCTTGATATGTCGGTGGCGTGGGAGGAGGAAAGTGGAGGAATTCTAATGTTTGTCCGAATTGTATCACGTGGAGAACCCATTTGTCCGATGTTATCTTCCACCACTGTGGTAAATATTGAGTCACTCTTCCACCCAGGGGAACATTTGACAGGATAGGAGGAGAAGGATCCGCAATCTGTAGGTTGTCATTGTCTTTTATTATTATTACCTCTTCCTGTCCTCGTCCTCTGGGAGTTGACATAGAGTAGCCTCCCGATTGTTTCTGGCCATATTGCTGCCGATAGAGCTGCAAAGAGGAAGAATAGGATGTATATCTTCCTTGCTGGTATCCACCTCTATACGAGGGTTGTCCTCTTCCACGAGCGCCTCGAAAAGGCCCCTTCCGGTACTGTAATGCACCTAAAGATTTCGCTGTATCCGTGTCTTTTTTAATATTTTGAAGGGTGTCATCCACCATGCGCCCAAAGAGATCCCCCATCAAAGGGTAGGTCCAGAATCTTATTTTTGACCTCTGGTCTAAAGGAAGTGGCCCTCAGCCAACCTTGGCGCCTCAAAACTGCTGCTCCTCCGAGGGAACGAAACGCTGTGGTAGCTATGTCCATAGCGCAATCAATAACTTCAGCCGAAGTTCTCTCCCCTTCTTGTAAAACCTTCTTCTCCTCCTGCTTAGAGTCTTCTGGGAGGAGGTCGATATAGGGTGCCACATCACACCACAGCTGTCTGTCATATCTGCCCAGGATGGCAAGGGCATTAGCAGCTCTGACTAGGAGCGCTGACATGGAGGAGAATCTTTTTCCTGCGTTATCTAAACGCCGTCCCTCCCTGTCCGGAGGTGCCGAAATAGGTGCTTCTGGATTTTTTTGACTTCTGCTGCGCTGCTTGCGAGATGATTGGAGTCTGGTTTAGGATGGCCCAGTAAACACGTTGGAGCGTCCGCAGGTGCCTTATATTTTTTATCCAGCCTCGCTAGTACTAGTGTAACCGTTGCTGGAGTTGTCATGACCTGCAATCCTTCCTTCCATTTGTGGTCAAGAATTGGTATAGACCTGACCAATTTTTGATATGGCTCTTTAAAGTCATAAAGTAAACATTCTGTTTGAGTTGTTTTCATTGACAGTTGGAATCTTTTCGCCGCCCTCTCCATCAAGTTGTGGAATCCACCAATATCCACCGGCAGAGAATCTGCCGGTACTTGGGTGGGCGAAGGCGGAGAAGGAATCAGATAATCATTCCATTCTCTGTGGGGTTCTGGTAGTTCCCCTTCTTCGCGGTCATCATCATCATCTGATGTCACAGGATCCTGCTGCTGACGGTTCGGAGGTGTTAGCGTAGCAGTGTTCAACAGGTTTTCTGTACTGCGGACTAGAGTGGCCGGAATCGAACGAGGACGTGAAGGTGGAATGTCGTGAGAAACTCCTGACGTCGGAAACCTCCGTTTATAATCCGCCAACATGGATTGCAAATCTGTCAACATGGATGATGGCATTGCTACCATCTGCTCCTGAGTTTCTTGTTGGTAGCGGTGGTATGTGACACTGTGGTATTCCTCATACCCTTCCTCATCATCCTCATCTTGACATTTCACATGGTGCTCCGATGGACTTGTGTATACCCAAAGGGCCCATCATCTTTTGAATCTTCTTCCTCCAAAAGGTGCGACGGGACCGATGGAGTAATTTTACTAGGAGAAGTTACTGCTGGCGTGATCTTCTTCCTGCTCTTTTCCGGGGTTTGTCTTGTCGACGGGCTCGTCGACGAGATCGTCATCGATACCACCGTCGACGAAGCTGTTGTCAGCGCCATAGATCCACTCTTCGCTGACGACATAGTAATCGTCGTCGACGATCTCATTGTCATCACCGTCGACGAAGATCCTGTCGTCGACACCATCGTCGACGATGTCACCGGCGTCTACACTGTCGTCGTTGACGCTCCCGTCGGCGATACCTTTGCTGTCGACACCTCCGCCGTCGACGATTTCGTCATCGACGCTCCCGTCGTCAATGCTCCCGTCGACGCTGGCTCCAATACCTTAGTCGTCGCCGTAGTCGATGATTTCGCCGTCGACGGCCTCGTCAACGCTCCCGTCGACGATTTGGATTTTTTAACTTCCTCCTCAGGAATACTAGAGGATGGCTTCTTGAATGATGCCGGAGCCGATGGTGGCGTCTTTGAAGGCTCAGAAGAGGCTCTTTTGGATTCTTTCTCTTTTAAAGTGAGTCCTTTACTCTCCTTTGATTTTTTCTGAGGAGATTTCGAAGGACTACACCCGGAAGACCCTTGGCTGGTCTTTTTTAGGGCCTTCTCAGGACGGTCTCCTGAGGAATGAGCCTGAGGAGATCTTATTCTTTTTTTAGATCTCCTGGAAGAAGTAGAGGATTCCTGGTCACTATCGCTAGAAACCACCTCCTTTCTGGCCTTGATCTTCTGAAGCCAAATTATAAGGTGTCCTTCACGATCTCTAAGGGTCTTACTAGAGAAAGTGCGACATACCTTGCAATCCTTTGCTTGGTGGTCCGGGTAAAGACAATATATACAGTCTTCATGTGGGTCATCTGTGTAGAGTCTCTTTTTAGAGCAGGTAGCACAGGCTCTAAACAGACCCTTGTTCTCCTTTCCAGCCATTTTCAGAAATGTAGATAAGAGACAGACTCTAATTTCTCTAATTCCAGAAGAAATAGTCTGAATATGAAGCTTCTACAAAGTTGGAAATCCAGATTTTGAGCAGAGCTCAAAGGAGACTCCCTAGCACAACGTGCCGGTAGAAAATCTGAGGGGCAAGAGGTTCTCTCAGGAGGGTTCTAGAGGGTGGGTGCCTCTGATTGGCTAAGAGAAAAGGTTGGTCCTTTTTTACATAACGAAGGTTATGGGTTGCAAAAGAAAAATGGGCCTAGGCCTGTTTTACAGTTAGCTATACTGCTAACCATTACTTTTTTATGTACTGGAGACTCCCGTCTCGACGACGGGGAAATGATTCAGGTATGTGAATCTATGAAAGCTTCAATACTGGAGTAAATATATATATATATATATATATATATATATATATATATATATATATATATATATATATGTATATATATATATATCACGTTACACTCCAAGCAGCTTTGCAGGTGACGAAGGAGAGACGGACTCTTCAATGCGCTTCGGTTGCAGGTTTTTATTTCATTATTTTACAGTGAAATGCATGTGCAAATCAAAAAAGACGCGTTTCGGCGATCCCAGTCGCCTTGTTCACTTTAAACCATATATATATATATATATATATATATATGTGTGTGTCATGTGATCAAGGCAGGGATCTGCCGAAACGCGTCATGGCGGAATACTTATAGTGTGAAGAATAATAAAAATTTGCACAGAATCTGGATCTACCCTCGTTTATTTTCCCAAGAAGGATTGCAACAATGAGTAATTTACATATCTTTCTATCTATCTATCTATCTCTATATATATATATATATATATATATATATATATATATATATGACGCTCCAAATCCTCCCAAAACTTCAAGGAAAGAGTAAAACAGCACTCGGAGGGCGGAATGTTGCCAACACGCTAGATTTTATTCAGCGGAGAGGCACACACAGACGCGTTTCGGCGTGCTGCCTTCGTCAGTGTGTGTTACACTGCGTTTAGTGTCGACATGTTTTTAAACATTTTGCCAAACCCACATTCTGGACATCAACTAAGAAAAGGGACTCATACCACAGACAAAATAGGGGCGGCCATCTTACAGTGTTGACTGCGGTTGTTAAGACAGAATCATCACCATATATGTGAATAACATAAAGCCCACAGATGGGCAGTCACCCCATTCTGATTGCGGTACATATAGTATACATATTCCAAAATGGAAAAGATAATCAAGCCGTGGATCGGCAAATGTCCCTTATCAGATAGATCGATACAGTCCATCAAATTATAAGACTTCAAGTTCAATAACATTCCATTAGAAGTAACTTATAAATAAAATTAGAGGGTTCATAAGGCTGGATGCTATATGCATGGCGGCAGGATTGTACAATTTTCCAAAATCCAGGAAAAACGATCTATATTTATAGATATCATAGTTCATCTCTGTGAAGAAATAATAATCACCCAACAATCACATAAACAAATCACTTAAAAGATAATGCATCATATTTCAGTTCATACAGTTGCAGATTTTTACAGATTTTTGGTCTCAAGGTGTCTTCATATAATAAAGCATAGACAACATCTCTCTCACTGAGAACTCAACAATATATATATACACATAGCACTGTTCTTCACCTAACAGACTTTTACTATTTCATATGCTAATGTGAGGCCTCTTCATTATAGATCCAGTGTCAATCAGAAAGGTCTTATCACAGCTTTATCCGACTGGTATGCCATCTTGGATCTCCTTGTTACTATTGGGGATTTAGAGTTAATTTATTTCCCCAGATGAAAGGCCATCTCCTCCCCACTATTTAGACCTTTCGGAAATTTTGTTGAAAGATCTACGATGTATCTAGATTCTAGTCTCCTTAACCTACGTAAACGATCACCACCACGTATATTGGGAGGCACAATGTCCAGACCGAAGTATTGAAGTTTACTGCGGTCATATATATATTTTGAGCGAGAGAAAGGGCATGTAAGCTAGAGGGACTCCCCAGGGATTACCACACTGGTTGTGCCACCCTGGGTGGTACACGAGTAAAACGAGGCTCCCAGTCTGCCATCAGCAGGCTTGAAGAGTAGTTGAAACTGCTAGCCCGACTTTGCCATTTAATGTAATGGTAAAGTCATATTTTCCCCTGGTATATGTATAAGTCACCCCTATGGCAGGCATATCAAGTCCTGAAGCAGGCAGCAACATATCCCACGGGCAGAACATGTAATTTCACATGTTGTGGAAGTAAAACAGAAACTGTAATTTTTACTGTGGAACAGCTTAGTCGCCCAATTGGTGAGTACAGAGTTACAAGCTGACACCTGAGGCGTATTAAAAGGAATGTAACAAATTGCAGTGTGCAACTTTAGTAAGGTCACCACTTTGTTGCCTTTAGTACCTTGGGCTCATACTAGTTGCATACGGGGTCATGTTACTGAGGCAACTTTTTACCCTCCTGGGGAGACGTGCTAACATCTCTCAAGAAAGGTTACAATAGGAGCCTGCTCTGGAAGGAGGTGTCATATCCCTTCTGCAGGAAGCCACACAGGTGTTGGCCCAGAAGGCGAGCTTCAAAGGAGAAGCCACCTTTGAAGGGCAAATGCGTAACACTTGGGAGAAGGGCTACACTATTGTTCAGGCAGACAGACTGGCACTTGGGACAGGACAGGAGAACCCAGTTGCCAAAACGGTTTACCAAGGGGGTGTAGTCCCCGTGGTAGCCACACCTCTGGTTTGGGCTACCGAGCTCCATATGCCACAAGTAGGGTCCTGCCATATTGGAATTGGGCAGATGCCACACTTCACAGGAAGTGGTCATGAGGTGTGAGAAAACAGGGTAGCCCTATGGCTACTAACCGCTTTCTGCCCTGAGGGCATTTTCTGCGCATAAGTAGGGCACCCATGGCACTCCAAAGTCAGATCTTTACAGGACTGAAGAAGGACTGCTCTGCTATAATGTGGAACCGGCAAAGAGAGGCTGCACCAGCATGGAGGGTACCTGCTGAACCTGATAGCTAGCAATAGACAGAGACTGTGCTTGCTGGGTCCTGCTCGAGGAGAAGTCATCTCCAGAGCCCAGCCAAAGCCAAGTGACTCCAAGGGTCAGTGAGCTGGACTCTTGTTCTCAGCACAGGGACACAACAGCTGAGAAGCCTGCTGGGGCAAGTTGGTAGCTCAAAGTCTTCAATCTTCTGCCAACTGCCGCCGTGCGGCACCCGGGAACAGTACCAGATGAACAAAGCTGCACCCGAGTTTGCTGAGCCTAGCAGTTTCATCAAAGTGTTGCTGGGACCCCCAGAGGACAACTTAGCGGCCCAGGAAGCAGTGGCCTCTGACTGCGATCCTGGGCACCCAGTAGTCCAGTGATGGCTGGACTTCTGCCAGCACCAAGAAGACTTTAAGGGACGTCGACCATGTGAGCAAGGCTGCCTCACTCCCTTTGTGGACCGAGGAGTAGTCGCAGCAAGACCCCTGTCGACCGCATGGCACCCACAGCAGCATCCTTTGAGCATCTTCAGCATCCCTCATCCCTTGTTTCAGGACCACTTTCATAGGAAAGCCCTACAAAGGATAAAAGAGCTTGGAACTGACTGAAGACTGCTTCATCTGTTGAAGTAACTGTTTCTGAGGACCTTGCTGGTTTCCCTGAATGGCTCCCTCCTGGAGTAGAGCACACATAGAACATGTGAAAACAGCGGCAGGTATATGGGCAATGAACTTCATACTTCAGCTTCAAAAAAGATCTCAAGTGACACCTTCTCTTCAAATACTGGGGTCCCTAATCCTGTCACCTTACAGGTGTCTCACAACCTGCCCATTATGGTGCTATGTTTCTCACCGCATTATACCTGACCTTCTACTCCCACCTCTCTCCCTCACATATACCTCCATCCTCCTTCTACCAGCTCTCATATATTCACAGCATACTCCTACATGCTATCTCCCCTGCCCGACTCCACCGTACCCCCATACCTCCCCCCTCCCCCACGACCCCTGGCCATCCACGCTTGCACAGCTATCCAAATCCTGGTTATGGACTAAATGTTACTTCTTATTTCCTTGTCTATGTATTTATTGTTCTTTACATTTTGCTCATATATTTTGCTTTTCCTTTTTAGCGCTATATAAACCGCTTAAATTAATGAATAAATAAATAGTGAAGGAAAAAGAGAAGTAGGTAGGTTTCTGAGAGTGCTATAGGTAAAAAAAAACAAGTTCCATACCCATACACTGTGGTTCTCTAGTGATGATATCTTTTATAAATTCACATGCTTCAATCTTCCCCGTTGTCATGGTGGGAGTCCACCGGTAATAATAACAAGCAGCGCCATAGAAAAGCATTTAGAGCCATAAAGAACTTAAGTGAAAATGATAAGCAATTCACATTGTTTTATAAGAACCAACATTCAACTAATCAGAATCCAAGCCTCTGAAGCACTCTTCCCCAGCAGGGCCACCATACCTCAGATTTCAAGCATGAGTGTACAATATGCATGTAAGCGGTCTTTGGAGTGGTGAGCCCCAACGTGGAGGAGGGAGGGTCACGTGAATCTGTGAAAGATATGAATAGTGGAGAACCACAGTGTACAGGTAAGTAACTTGTTTTTTCTCCAGTATTGAATCTTTGAGAGATTCACATGACTGAATCTGACTATTAAGCAGTACCAACCAAAGGAGAAGCAGTGGGTATGGCAGACGACTCTGATGTAGTAAATGACCTCACTTAACATGCTAATTATCAGGATAAAAATAACATTTTTTTTCTAAATATAAAACTTTAAAAAATTAATAAAGCATAACTTCATTTATATCAAACAACAATTTTATACTTTATTGAAAAGGGCAACATAAGACTGCTTGCCCAGCAGCAGCATCTGCTGTCCAAGAGGAATCCAAACAATAATGCTTGGTGAAGGTGTGGACATTAAACTATGCTGCTGCTCTGCAAATCTCCAGCAAAGAAACAACAGCAAACAGGGCTATAGATGTGGTCACTTGTCTTGTGGAATGTGCTTTAATCTTTGAAGTCAATGGCCTTCCTGCTTTATTATGGCAAAAGGTAATAGCTGCAGAGATCCATCGAGCTATACTGTTCTGTGAGAGCACATAACCACTTCTAGATAGGGCAAGCGCTATCAGTAGTTGGTCCGATTTTTAAAAAGACTTTATTCACTCTATAAAATTTTAAACATCTTCTGATGTCCAAAGAATGCAATTATTTTTTAGCTGTTGTCAAAGGGTTTTTGAAGAATGTCATCAGAATAATTGGTTCATTGAAGTGATATGAAGTTGGAAGCTTTGGAATGAATTGGGGATTAGTTCTCAGGTATCTTTACATTCTAAATAGGGTTAATTAACCGAAAAAGCTTGGATTTCACATATTCGTTCAGTTGAGGTAGGAGCCAAGAGTAGGGCCATATTCCATGCTACATATTTCAGTGCCACTTAATGAACAGGTTCAAGCGAACTTCTTATCAGCTTTGATAGAACCATACTCAACTGCCAGGTCACCGGAGGGCTTTTTAATGAAGAATAAACTCTAAGAGACCCATAATATATTTCTTGATTAGTATATTAGAGAAGAGAGAGACTTTACAACTTTGTCTACGAAATCTTGATATAGCTGCAAAATTAATTTGTATTAAATTATGAGCTAGACCTGAGCTTTGCAAGTAGAGGAGATAAGGTAGAATCCGTTCTGGAGAAGATCTAAAGGGGTGTAGATAGTTATATGTACACCTGAATCTCTTTCATTTCGCTTTATAAAATGTACTCATGGAATCTGCTTGTGATTGCTCCAGAATTACCTTACATTTCTCTGGTGTACTGAGTGATCAAAATTAATTGTTGTAAGAAGCCAAACTGATAAGTTGAGCAAACGAATCTGTGGATTAACGATCTGACCTTTGTTCACAGAGATGATATTCATTGTTGGTTTGAGCTGAATATGTGGACATTCTGGTAAGACAAGAAGTTCTGAGAATCAATATTGTCTTGACCACACTGGAGGTATCAGAATGAGGCGGCACAGTTCTTGTTAAATCTTTTGAAGAGCCTTGGGAATTAGAGGAAAAGTGTAAGGGAACATTCCTATCTAGGCTAAAAGTAATGCAGTTCCCCATTACTTTAGCTGATGAAATATGCCTGCAAACATCTTGCATTTTTCGTTCTGAAGAGTTGCTAAGAGATCCAAATTTGGGGTTCCCCATTTTGGGGAAATTCATAATAACAGCTGATGATTTAATTCCCATTTGTGACACTGTCTCAAAGTTCTGCTCAGGGAATCTGCTCATTTGCTTTTCACTCCTGGAAGGTGTTCCACTTGTAAGGAAATGTTGTGAAGAAGCAACCATCTACATATTTTTTAGGCTTGCGTAGACAACATCTTTGAATTCGTTCCTCCCGGTTTGTTGAGAGAGAACATGGTTTCGGTATTGTCTGGTCATACCAAGTCAGTGCATTTGCATATTCTGGAGAAGAAAAGATTGGAGATCAAAGAAAAGTGCCTTCAAATCTAGGTGGTTGATGGGCTTTCTAGAAGACCATTTGCCAAGAATTTCTAGGTCTTGAAGATGAGCCCCCACCCACCCTCCAGCGAAGTGTCTATTGACATTATAAAGTGAGGATGAGCAGGGATGAATGGCATGCCCAGAGAGATATTTTCTTCTCTTCCCCGTTCTGCCATCGCTAGTCTCAAAGTTTGTGTAATGTTGAGTATGTCTTTGAGTGTTTCAAGGGTCTGAATCCATTGCGCATCCAATTGTTTCTGCAACGGTCTTATCATGAGTCAGCGATTTGGGTTCAACAGAATGCAAGAAGACATCATTCCCAACAGCGATTTGAAAGTCTGAACAGAAGTGAACTTTATTTTTTATAGGAAAGGTATTAATGCCATTATGTGTTGAATTCTCTTTTTATTTTAAAAGTTTTATATAGCACTAGCTTAACCCGTAAGTATCAGAGCGCTTTACATACACACAGTAAACAGCAGAAGGACATTACATTACATAGTAGGCCGGTGGTAAGGAAGCAAACCACAGGAAGAAAAAAAAAGAATACAGAATTTGCAATAAATATGCAGTGCAGCGGACGAGGAGAGAGCAATAAAAGAAAAGGCGAGAGTGACATAGTCTGGTCACCCACTATCCATGATACGCTTTGGAAGGTTCTGTATCCAGAATTGCTTCCAGGAAAACTGACGACCTAGATGGCATTAAGAAAGACGTTAATCTGTTTAATTGAGACCTAAAGATTTGAACAAGCGAACTCAGGCTGAAGTAGATCTTTTTGCTGAGCGGAATAAGGGGCCTTTGATATGCTAGTCACCCAGATTAGGGAATACCGGATTACTGTTTTTTCTCAAGAATGCCATCACCGGCACCATGCATTTTGTGAAAAGTCTGGGAGCCGATCAGAGTCCAAGAGAAGAACTTTTGAATTGGTAATGGCACCCTGCCTGTCAGGTACCCCACAAGACTCACCTGGGCTTGTGAAGTAATTCTGCAGAGACGACAGAAACCACCGCTCCTGGTCCCAACCAACCCCCGCGGGGAGTAACACCCGACAAGGATGGGATGGATCCAGGGATGGGGGCCAAATGAACAAGAGGAGTGGCCTTTGGTGGTAGGGACGTTGGGTAGGGTCTTGGCACAGCTGAGGGAACAAGAAAGACCCAATTAGGACTAAGTACTACGCTGGCGCCGAAACACCCCACAAAACACATGCAGACAGGAGCCCCTGTCTCTGGCACTCACCACTAGTCGTTGTTCGGGTTGTCTCAATGAAGAGGTCAAATGATGTAGTGTCCAGGAGCCTTGATGCCTTGGCAAGGAAAACGAAAAGAGGCGCTACTGCGCCAGAACCACCAAAGAACCAAATGAAACAAAGGAAGGCGCTTCTGCGCAAAAGGGTGTTACGAACTGGAACTCCAGGGTAAGCGCTATAGTGCGGCCCGATGTATAGTGCTCCCACGCTAAATGCGTGAAGGCACCTAGCAGTAGCGCTCCTGCGCAACTGCCAATACTAAAGAAGAACAAAGTACTGCAATGTCAAAGCGCTCCTGCGCAACTGCCTAAACTAAAGAAGAACCAAGCACTGCAATGTCAAGCGCTCCTGCGCAACTACCTAAACTAAAGAAGAACCAAGTACTGCAATGTCAAGCGCTCCTGCTCAACTACCTAAACTAAAGAAGAACCAAGTACTGCAATGTCAAAGCGCTCCTGCGCTTCTTAATGAAACTGGCAGTAGCACTCCTGCGCCACGGCCAAGCGAATGAACAAAGGCAGGAAAGTAGCAGCGGACAATGGCAGCTACCTTCCTAACGGTACCTTCAGTAGCGCTCCTGCGCGGCTGTATCTCGGTCACAAAACACGGCAAGCAGTCACGTAACGCGTGAGGCTCTGGAAGCGTTACCGTGACTCGTAGAGTAGCCGTCCCTCCTGACGAGTAGAATAGCAGAAGACCGGACCTCCGACATCTGCTGGGCTCTGTGAGTACAGAAGAATCAGAAGCACCGATCCGGCGGGTTTCACGCATTTTAAGCGTGTTCCCCCGGAAGTGCTTGGTGAGGCGATGAGGTGGAGGACTAGACCGGGACACCACTTCAGGCCGGAAGTGAGTATCCCGATGCCTGCATGTGTCCCGTGGCGGCACCCGGAACAGCGGAAAGCCGCCACCCGACAGTACCCCCCACACCCCAAAACAGAACCCCCACCCGGGAGTCAGAGAAAAGAAGCAGGGCGCGGGCTCAGGGGGTGGCTTAAATGGAAGGCCCAGACCAGAACAGGGGCATGACGAACATGGGACCGAGGTTCCCAGGACCGTTCCTCAGGACCGTAACCCTTCCAGTCAACCAGGTAGAACAACCGCCCCCTGGTACGACGAGAACCCAGAATGGCCCTGACCTCAAACTCCACATGGTCCTCCACCACCACCGGAGAAGGAGGAGAGGAGATGGTGCAGGCAGGATGGACCGCACGCAGAAGAGAGACATGGAATACTGGGTGGATCTTCATATGAGCCGGGAGCGACAGCCTCATGGCTACGGGGTTGATCACCTTCTCAATGGCAAAAGGACCCACGAACCGAGGCAGCAACTTCTTGGGACCATGAACGTTGAGATGTCGAATGGAGAGCCACACCTTGTCGCCGATGCGATACTCGGGTTCTTTTTGCCTGTGAGCGTCCGCGTGTGCCTTGTAGGCGTCCTTTGCTTTGGCCAGCTCGAACCGGGCTTGTTCCCAGAGCTGACACAGTGTCCTGTGATAAGCCCGTACCGTGGGCAATGGGCTATCCGCTGGAACGTCCCACGCCGAGGTGGGGGGGTGTTTACCTTGTAGGCAGAAAAAGGGGGACATCCCAATGGCCGAATGTTTGCTGTTGTTGTATGCGTACTCTGCCATCCACAGCACATCGGACCATTCCTTCTCGACCGTGAGCAACAAACAGCGCAGGTATTGCTCCATGGTGTGATTGGTCCTTTCTGCTTGCCCGTCTGTCTGGGGGTGGTAGGCGGAAGAGAGACGAACGTCCATCTCCATGATTCTGCACACCGCCCTCCAGAAACGGGACACGAATTGCGACCCCCGGTCCTTTATCACCACCTCAGGAACGCCATGGAGGCGAACCACGTTGTTCACAAACATCAATGTCAGCTCTGCCGCGGTGGGTACTTTGGGCAGTGGTACGAAATGAGCCATCTTGGAGAGGTGGTCCACCACGGTTAGCACTGTGGTTTGGCCGGTTTTGGTCAGTGGAAGCTCTACCACGAAATCCATGGAAATGGTGTGCCAAGGATATGGTGGTACCGGGATGGGACGAAGACGGCCCACAGGAGCTTCTGACCTGTTCTTGCCTTGTAGGCATATGGCACAACGGGAGACGTGGTTTCTCGTGTCGGTTTCTACGGTTGGCCACCAGAACTGTCTCTGTACAAGATCAAGCGTCTTGTGGTATCTCGGATGACCGGAAAGCACATGGTCATGACACATACGGTTCGCTTGTTGCTGATAGGGTTCCCCCGGTAGGTACAACTTGTCTCCTTTGACCAGGAATCCGTTCTCACGAACCACGCCTTCGTGTCCTTTCTCTAGGACCGCTGGATCTATTCCGTCCGTGTCCTTCCGTAGCTGGGTCAGGAATTCCGAGGAGGCCACTACGCCCTGGAAGTGATGGTCCGGGATGACGGGTACTGGTTCCGTGTTTTCGGCGGCATCCTGAGGCTCATCCAGCCACGAGAGAGCATCTGCCTTGGCGTTGTCCTTTCCGGGTCGGTATGAGATGGTGAAATTGTACTCGTTAAAGAACAGGGTCCAACGTAACTGTATGGCGGTAAGGGCGAGTGCTGAGTGCAAGAACTGTAAGTTCCTGTGGTCTGTGTAAATGGTGACCATGTGTTTAGCCTCCTTCAGGTAATGACGCCATTCTTCGAACGCCGTTTTGATTGCCAGGAGCTCCCTATCCGACACTGTGTAGTTCCTCTCTGCAGGCTGAAGTTTCTTGGAGTAAAAGGCCACAGGGTGTAGCCGTCCGGTGTTGGCATCCCTCTGTGATAGCACGCCTCCCAGGGCTTCCTTTGAGGCATCTGCCTTTACCACGAAAGGCTGATCGGCGTCTGGATGTATAAGCACCGGAGCTGTGGTGAACCGTCTCTTCAGTTCCTGGAACGCTCTGTCTGCTTTCTGGTCCCAACAAAAGCGCTGTCCTTTGCGCAATAAGCGTGAGATAGGTGCCACCATTCCGGAGAATCCAGAGATAAAACGGCGATAGTAATTGGCAAACCCCAAAAACCGCTGCACCTCTTTCACGGAGTTCGGAGTGGGCCAAAGAAGGATGGCCTCTACTTTCTTGTTGTCCATCTGTATTACTGCTGGGGTGATGATATGCCCAGGAACTCCACGGAGGTAACGTGGAAAACGCTTTTCTCCAGTTTCACGTATAGCCGGTGTTTTCCCAGTTGTCGTAGCACCGAACGCACGTGCTGTACGTGTTCGTTGAAGGTCTGTGAGAAAATCAGGATATCGTCTATGTACACGATACAAAAGACGTCGAGGAACTCCCTCAATACCTCATCTCATCGATGAAGAACTGGAATGCTGCGGGGACGTTGCAGAGTACGAAAGGCATGACCTGGTACTCGAATAGGCCGAATTTGGTCCGGAAGGCGGTCTTCCATTCGTCACCCTTCCGGACTCTGACCAGATGGTAGGCACCCCGCAGATCCAGTTTGGTATAAATGGAGGCGTTCTTGACTTGGTCCAGGAGGTTGGAGATGAGCGGGAGGGGGTATCGTTTTTTTACCGTAATGGTGTTCATCGCCCTGAAGTCGATGCAAGTCCTCAGGTCCCCTTCCTTCTTCGACACAAAAAAAAGGGGAGATGACACCGGGGACCTGGAATGGCGGATGAACCCATTGTCCAAGTACTCATCTAGATAGGAACGTAGGTGGACGTTCTCTTTTTCTGTAAGCGAATAGATCCTGCTGCAGGGCAACGTAAAACCGGGTATGAGGTCGATCCGACAATCGAAGGAACGATGCGGTGGTAAGGTGTTGGCTCCCTTTTTGTCGAACACGTCTGCCAGATCCCGATAGACCTCAGGTACTTCGGCTTGGGTTACCATTCCCATACCTTGAACCGGTAACGAGTGGGCTTGTATGGAACGGATGCCCTGCAGGTTGTCCTCCTTGTAGCAGGTGCTACAGAAATGTTCGGAATCCAGACAGATAACCCGAGAAACCCAGTTGACTCGGGGATTGTGGTGTACCAGCCATGGTAGGCCCAAGATGACCTTGAACTGTGGTGCATCGATGACGTCAAAGCTGATGGTTTCAGCATGGTTGTTCATGAAGCACATGGTCATGGCTTCGGTCTGATGCCTGATGAGACCGGATGTCAGATCCGTACCATCAACTGCCTGTACCGTTTCTGGTTGCTTTTTAGGCACCGTGCTCATCCCCAGGGTTTGTGAATAGACGGTGTCAATGAAATTGCCGGTGGCTCCGGAATCAAGCATCGCGATGACATTCCAAGTGGCGCCTGTTTGGTTCCGCAAGGTCACTTCCATGCCTATGTGATGGTTGCCATCGAAGACTGCAGGGATCGCTGTAGTGCAGGAAGAAAAACCCAGAGGACGGACCCCCATGTCTACTGGGTTGTCTCGTTTCCCGCCTTGTTTCCTTTGTCGATGGGCAAAGCGAAGGGCCGTTTGTTCCGTGTGCGGCTTGGTTTCACCGGGCACTCCCATACGAAGTGACCGCTCTTACCGCAATAGAGGCACTGGTTCTGTTTCTTCCTTCTTTCTCTCTCTTGGCTGGTTAGGGCCCCTCTGATTCCGCCTATCTGCATTGGTTCCAGGGTGTCGCTTGGCGAGGTTGCATCCTCCTTACCTTTGTCGGAGGCCTTCTCCGCAAAAGGGAGGAAACGGTTGTCACTGTTTTTCCCTTTTTCGGTTTTCCTCTCTTGCAACCGGAAGTTCATCTTGACTACCATGTCGATGAACGGCCCTATCATATCTGGAGGGTCGGGGTGTTGGGCAATAAGGTCGTTCAGGTCATCCCTCAACCCTCGGTAAAACACTGACACCTTTTTGTCCTTAGGCCACTGCGCCTCGATGACTAGGCGGCTGAAGGTCGTGATATAGTGGAGCAGGTCGCTGTTTCCTTGCTTTAACCCGAGCAGCTGGTTGTCTGCGGCTTGAACAAACGTATGGCGAGCGAACATCCGTCGCATGGTCTCTTTGAACGTTGGCAAGTGGTTTAGCATGGGGTCGTCGTTTTCTACCAGCGAGATGGACCACTGCGCGGCGTCCCCGCCCATGTAGGACAGTATGAATGCCACCTTAGATGCATCGTCAGGGAAGGCAGCTGTTCTGGCCATGAAATGCAGATGGCATTGGTGGATAAAGACGCCATACTTGGTGCTGTCGCCATAGAAGCGTTCGAGTGGAGCCAGTTGTACCGGGTGAGGCGTGATGACTTGGATAGCCGTGTCCTGACCGGTGGCAGTGGAGGACCCTCCAAAGGAGAACGTAGGCGGTCTAAGCAACCCCCCCCTTGTCGGGCTCTGGGACTAGGAGTGGTTCCCCAAGGGTTGGTAAAGCCAGCCGCCACTTGGCCCTGTAGGGCCGTCATATCTTGGCGTAAGCTGAGGTTCTCTGCCTGCATGGCAGCCAGCAAGGCTGCTATGTCCTGCAGGGTTACCTCGGGTTCTCCCATGTCGTCTGGGCAGAATGTATGAACGTGGGCTTCTGATTCTGTCAGGTACCCCACAAGACTCACCTGGGCTTGTGAAGTAATTCTGCAGAGACGACAGAAACCACCGCCCCTGGTCCCAACCAACCCCCGCGGGGAGTAACACCCGACAAGGATGGGATGGATCCAGGGATGGGGGCCAAATGAACAAGAGGAGTGGCCTTTGGTGGTAGGGACGTTGGGTAGGGTCTTGGCACAGCTGAGGGAACAAGAAAGACCCAATTAGGACTTAGTACTACGCTGGCGCCGAAACACCCCACAAAACACATGCAGACAGGAGCCCCTGTCTCTGGCACTCACCACTAGTCGTTGTTCGGGTTGTCTCAATGAAGAGGTCAAATGATGTAGTGTCCAGGAGCCTTGATGCCTTGGCAAGGAAAACGAAAAGAGGCGCTACTGCGCCTGAACCACCAAAGAACCAAATGAAACAAAGGAAGGCGCTTCTGCGCGAAAGGGTGTTACGAACTGGAACTCCAGGGTAAGCGCTATAGCGCGGCCCGATGTATAGTGCTCCCACGCTAAATGCGTGAAGGCACCTAGCAGTAGCGCTCCTGCGCAACTGCCAATACTAAAGAAGAACAAAGTACTGCAATGTCAAAGCGCTCCTGCACAACTGCCTAAACTAAAGAAGAACCAAGCACTGCAATGTCAAGCGCTCCTGCGCAACTACCTAAACTAAAGAAGAACCAAGTACTGCAATGTCAAGCGCTCCTACGCAACTACCTAAACTAAAGAAGAACCAAGTACTGCAATGTCAAAGCGCTCCTGCGCTTCTTAATGAAACTAGCAGTAACGCTCCTGTGCCACGGCCAAGCGAATGAACAAAGGCAGGAAAGTAGCAGCGGACAATGGCATCTACCTTTCTAACGGTACCTTCAGCAGCGCTCCTGCGCGGCTGTATCTCGGTCACAACACACGGCAAGCAGTCACGTAACGCGTGAGGCTTTGGAAGCGTTACCGTGACTCGTAGAGTAGCCGTCCCTCCTGACGAGTAGAATAGCAGAAGACCGGACCTCCGACGTCTGCTGGGCTCTGTGAGTACAGAAGAATCAGAAGCACCGATCCGGCGGGTTTCACGCATTTTAAGCGTGTTTCCCCGGAAGTGCTTGGTGAGGTGATGAGGTGGAGGACTAGACCGGGACACCACTTCCGGCCGGAAGTGAGTATCCCGATGCCTGCATGTGTCCCGTGGCGGCGCCCGGAACAGCGGAAAGCCGCCACCCAACACTGCCACTTCGAACCTTTAGTACTTCCGATGCTTTACATGTATGGGGATGAGGAAGTTTGCAGCCAGGAGATCAAATAACGTCATGTAATATCCCGAGTTTAGTTGTAAAATCTCCTGTAATTACAGCATTCTGAAAGGCTGTTTCATTATGTATTTGTTTGAAAGCCTTGGATCCATAACTTGTCTCTATTTCCCAACTTTTTCTTGACGCAAAAAATGTTGGTGTAAAAGCCCTTGTTCTGATTTCTGAGTGGAACGTCCTCTATTGCACCCTTGGAGACAAGGAAAAAAATATCCTTTTTTCAATAGAGCTAGATGTTGATGAGACCTCTTGCGAGGAGAGTATCCGGTAGGCTTTTGATTTTTTTTTAGGGTGTAACCGTGCTATATCATATCTATCACCAATTTGTCTGAAGAAATGACATTCTAACGATTGTAATAGCAGGAAGGGGTTTTGTTCAGATGTTGCTGCCAAGAGACTAAGGTGATTAGTGCCCGCAAATTATCACTGTCACCGGGAGGCCTTGTGGCCTTTTTCCCCAGCCGAAGGTCATCTACGAGCAGGCTTTGTGAGTATGCTGTTGCTGGAGTCTTTCTGTATTATTGTTGGTAGGCGTATATTGGACGATAACTTTGTTGAAATTGAGGATAGGGTTGGTATCTAAGTTTGATAAGGAGCTCTGGGCATTAACTGGCCTCTTCCTCTGTCTCCGCGAAAGGGCTGAAAATGACGCTGGTGTCATTTTCCCAAAGGACGTGCTGTGTCCGGGTCTGCCTCAATAGACTGGAGGGTATCATCAACATGCTCTCCAAGAAGGTTTTCTTCATCAAAAGGCATGTCTGATATTTTGGCTTGCACTTCTGAAAGAAAGCAGTGGCCTTCAGACATCCTTGTTGGTGTAAAACAGCCGCACCCACCATCTGTCTGAAAGCTGCTGAGGACACAACCATTGCGGTATCTATTATTTTTGATGAAGCCTTCTCACCTTCCTGTAATATCTCTTAAGCTTCCTATATTTTATGTTCTGGCAGAAATTCTAGGAAGGCTACCATATCCAACCTCATTTGTCTATCATGGCTTCCTAATATAGTCAACTCATTAGATGCTCCGATGGATGTCGCTGCCAACACTGAAAACCACTTACCAATGTTATCCAAACATCTGCCTTCTTTGTCCGGCGGCCCTGAACAACAGGTAGAAGGATTTCTGGACCTTCTTTTGGGCTGACTACATCAACACTGAACCTGGACATGGGTGGTCTATCAAACATGCAGGCAAATTATCCTGTGCTTTATATTTTTTATCTATCTGAGGAATAACTGCTGAGACAGAAGCAGGAATCTTCATAAGTTTGAATCCTTCCACATGTGATCAACAATGGAAATCGACCTAACTGATTTTGTATCTTAATCCTAGAAATCGTGCAGAAAACATTCTGTTTGCTTCACTGGCAAAGGCAGGTTGAAGCGCCTGGTAGCCGATCGTAAGAGTTTATGAAAGCCTTCTATGTGCTCTGGAGGAGAGTTAGCGGTAGTGATGTGGGAGACACAGACAGAGGGGCAGCATAATCAGGCCACTCATGACCGGAACCTCATTGATCCTGTGAAATCTCTCCCTCTTCAGACTGGTCCTCTGCATTACTTTCAATATAATCATTGCCGATAGTTATTGGAGGCAAAACTCTTCTCTCCTTTTGTGCTTGCAAGCCCAATGAACTTTTAGGAAGAGATGTAACACCTGGAGTAACAGAACGCACCAGAGTATGTTGTGCGGTGCATTAGCCTAAGGAAACCACTTGTAATAATCATTTAACATGTGCCACAATATTAGTTACCAATGTAATGAACACAGGAACAGTCATGTTGTTCCTCATATGGTTCATCATATGGATAGTGCTCCTATAAAGAGTCATAGTGATCCAAGGCATATCGCTGCATATCCAGAAAGGAGTAATCTTCTTCAATGAATGTAGAACTGTCTTTCCAGGTTCGTCATCATCAGTATCCTGGCAATCGACTTGAAGTTGCGTGGGACTATAGGCTGGTCCTTTATTACCAAAGTCTTCCATTTCCTTTTTTTTGTTTAACAATTCTTTATTGATATTTTTAATCATTCTTCCCACCCATCCCACCCAATTATAAAACCAACCCCACACAAACAGGCAATGAATATAAACAGAAATATTTTAAATTAGGCGTTATGCAAATAATAAGCGAGACACACAACAGATAAGTGCAAAACCATACAAAGAAAATCCTTTCATATACACGCAATTAATCAACATTACGAGTCTGATCTCTCGATCCATTGTGTAACGGGATACCATATTTCTAACCCTTTTTTTTTCTTTTTAAGGCCCTTATGTTTGTATATGGCTATTTCCAGACTATAGGTAGCAAGGAATCGTGCCCGCCATTGCTGGAATGTAGGCGGGTACAGGTCCAACCATGCAGATGTTAAGCAGATTCTAAGTACCGCCATTGAGATAAACAATAATCCCTGCATGTTGGCGGATCTAGCGTTCCTATCCACCCCCAGTATAATTTCAGCAGTGGTGATCTCAATATTACTCTCAAATATTCCTGACAAAAACGTTGATATATCTTGTCTGATAGTATTTAGGGTTTGACATGTAGCTAACATGTGTACCAAATCTACTTCGGGCTGAGCACATCGAGGACATAATGTGCCTTTACCGGTACTCCATTTGGATATTCTAGCTGGTGTATAATAAAGTTGAAAGAACGTCTTGTAATATTGGGCTTGAAGTTTGGTCGACATTAATAAGCGATTTGAGTTTTCTAGAGCATTTCGCGTAAGAGGTTCTGTTAATTCTAATTTGTTTTGCCAATAATGGATATGCTTGTCTAAATCATCCGGGAGACTGACAATTAAATCTTTATAAATTTCGCCAATTTTAACACTATTAGTGCGCACCACTGTTTCGATTGCTGGAATTTTATTCATGGCCCTACTGCCACCCCCCTTTTTAGCAATAAAATCCCTAACTTGCAGATATTTTAAAAAGTCACGCAATTCTAACCCAAATTTAGTTTTTAGAGATTCAAATGAGCGGAAGCCCGTACTGTCATATAACGAGCCAATCTGTGTGATTCCAGATCTTATCCATCGTGTCATACAATAATCTGTAAAGATCTCAGGGAGATTGGAATTTCTAACTAGGGTGGTATAGTGGGAGAACCTACCGAGTCCCAAGAGTTTTCGTACATGGTTCCAAACAATATAAATACCTTTAAGTGTTTTAAAGCGGACCTTTTTGAAATGACAGTCATATGTTAACCTCCACAAATGATCGCTTGTCTCTTTGCCTAGAATGAGTTCCTGTGGGGTTGGGACTAACATATCTATATTGGGCTCTTGCCTGGGGATTAAGAGAGCTCTACTGTATTTAAGGATGGTTGCCCACCAATAGATTTTAAGGTTGGGAAGCGCCAGACCCCCTCTTTCCCTTGGTAGGATAATATATTTTTGAGCTCTACGTGTTCTTCCATATCCCCAGATAAAACGAGAGAACAAAGTCTTCCATTTCCAGAAGATGTACAGAAGGCTGTGGTGACAACTTACCCAGAGATGTCTAATCTGGGTATAAAGCGATACAAAAGGGGATGATGGACGGAGCGTTTGAGCAAATCAAACACTCACCCCCAGTCAACTGATCTGGGTTTAATCCATCACCATTCTTTAGCCCACTCAGCCACCCCAGTTCAGACATGGCCATATGCAAATCAGTCTGACCCTGTGCCTCATGGGAACAGTCCAGCCCGAACTGCCAAGCTATGTCTTCCCTGGAACGGAAACAAGCATCCTGGGACCGGTTTCGGATTCATAATCCTCATCAGCCAGGCTATCTTGAATCCAGTGGCCAAGTGAGCAAGGGACTCACATCTGAGCATACCGTGCCACACTTAGGGCGAACAAAGCGATACAAAAGGGGATGATGGACGGAGCGTTTGAGCAAATCAAACACTCACCCCCAGTCAACTGATCTGGGTTTAATCCATCACCATTCTTTAGCCCACTCAGCCACCCCAGTTCAGACATGGCCATATGCAAATCAGTCTGACCCTGTGCCTCATGGGAACAGTCCAGCCCGAACTGCCAAGCTATGTCTTCCCTGGAACGGAAACAAGCATCCTGGGACCGGTTTCGGATTCATAATCCTCATCAGCCAGGCTATCTTGAATCCAGTGGCCAAGTGAGCAAGGGACTCACGTCTGAGCATACCCTGCCACACTTAGGGCGAACAAAGCGATACAAAATAATAATCATTTAACATGTGCCACAATATTAGTTACCAATGTAAAGAACACAGGAACAGTCATGTTGTTCCTCATATGGTTCATCATATGGATAGTGCTCCTATAAAGAGTCATAGTGATCCAAGGCATATCGCTGCCTATCCAGAAAGGAGTAATATTCTTCAATGAATGTAGAACTGTCTTTCCAGGTTCGTCATCATCAGTATCCTGGCAATCGACTTGAAGTTGCATGGGACTATAGGCTGGTCCTTTATTACCAAAGTCTTCCATTTCCAGAAGATGTACAGAAGGCTGTGGTGACAACCTACCCAGAGATGTCTAATCTGGGTATAAAGTCACTGGAAACACTTCTGCAGTAATATAAACTGTCTCCTTTTGTGCTGTGCCGTCAACAAGTTTTCTTCAGAACTGCCTATGACTGTGATTTTGCTTTGGACATAGTAGACGGCAAAGTACTTGTCGATGCAATTGCTCTCGGCGGCTTTCTGGACAAAGAACAAGATATCGTCATCATTCTCGTCGTTGGTATCATTGATGATGCAGTCGTCACCGCTACGGCAGCAGACGATATTGTCAACAATTTCCTCTTCGAAGTGCCACCCGTCGTCGATCTGACAGTCAAAGGTGAATCCGTCGACGATCCAATTTATCCAGATGATAATTCCTTATAGGGAGTTACAGGCACTGAAGTAGATTTGGAAGGCATTTTTTGAGAAGGAGGTGATCCAGAAACTCCATTCCTTATCGACTTTTCCATCTCAGATTCTTTGCTATGACACTTTATTCTCATTGATGTTCCTTCATATCAGGTTGAGCTCTCAGTTTTATACTTTTTCACTGGTGAATAATGACCCTGTCCCTCCTTTTCAGAATCAGGATCACCACATATCTTTTTCTTTTGAAGCCATAGAAGTAGCCTGGCTCTGGGGTTCAGAGACAGCATCCATGTTCTGAGGATGTGGACAGAGTGAGCTCCTCACTGCCCGCGAACCCCCAGCCACTTCCACCCGCCGCACACGCTCCCTCCTGCCGGGAAGGAGCCCCTGGGTGGTCGTACTCCTGGGGGAGCCTTCAGATGCCTCTTGGAGCACCAAGATGGGATCGGGGAGCAGATAAGGAAAACTGCACCGGAGCCCAGAACCAACCAAGATGGTTGCCCTGCTTTGTTAGCGGGCGACGCATTTCAATCTACTTTGCCCAAGCTCACCCTGGCTGCCCCCAGCCACCAACAAATCAAGCCCCAGGCAGGTGTGACCCCAGGGGAGCCCCCAGAAGCCCACCAGCCTCCAGCACACTTCAACAGGGCCAGCGATTGGAGAAGGGGCGGATGTGGCCAGAATCTGGCAGCCATCAAGATGGCTGACCCACTTTGATAGTGGTGGCTGGCCTGTCATCTACCTTGGGCTGTACTTTGCGGTTTAATCCCCGCCTCCCCCTGACCTTGGGCGTGTACTGAGTGGGGAGTCTCTGAGCCTCCATAACTTTGATGACACGGCTTGGGGACGTGCCACTGCCTTCGATGCCGACTGCTCTGGGCAGGGTGTTTGACTCGCACCAGTGAAGTTGGTGGCCCTGCCTGCCATGTGTGGGCTGCACAGTTTTGGCCACCAGCCCCTGAGTGCTCTATTTTTGGGGGGCATGAGTATCGGTGTGCAGGGAGCTCTGCCTCATTGGAATCAGTAAGGGGGCATCCAGGGATTAATTAGCTAGATATTAACACTGTTCTAAGCAGCCCTCTCTTACATAATGTGTGGTTCACAGCCCGATTGATAACTGACTTTGCCCTTCTGCACCATCTTAGGGCTTGCACAACTTAGTGAGCAACCTGTTGTCCTAGATCGTACTAAAATTAGTGGCCTCCCTCCCTCCTGCTCTCTGTTGCACGGCCGGGATGCTGGTGGTGATGGACCGGCCACTGCTGAGATGTTGCATGGGTTCCTTGTTGGCGGCCTGTGCTGCTCCTGTTCAGAGCCCCATTAGACTGTTAGTGGGGCGCATTGAGCCAAGATTGCAGTTATGTGCTAGCGCTCACTAAATCTTTTCTTCCTCGCTCCCTCCTTCCTCACCAGGGTCATCATGGGGCGCGCACAGTGAACCAAAGAGGATGCAACTATGAGCGCCCCCAAGAGGGGATCAAGCAGGGCGCTGGTGGTGGTGACATGTGATATATTAACAGTTTATTTGAAAACTCCTGTCTGCAATAGATTCCTCTGGAGAACATTTAATGGGTAGTATTGACTTTATCTCAGTGGAACTTGGCCTTGTCGAAGAGAACTCACAGAAAATGTCTCAGATGCTCAATACTCTTAAGGGCACTATACACTCACTGACCTCTGCTGTTCAATCTGCAGAGCTCCACATCACAGCTTTGGCGGCTCAGATGCAGCGCCTGGTTGCTTGCCTTGATGATTAGGACGGGAAGGCCGCTGGAACAATGCACGCACTGTAGAGCTGCAGGAGCGAGCTGAAGGTGAATCTCTTTTAGCTTATTTGGAAGCTTGGCTGCAAGAGGTAGTGGCCCAGGAGGACCTGTCTTTATTTCAATGCCCTGGAGAAGGCGCATCGAGTTCCCATGCAACCGCCTCCCCATGAGCCCGCCTTGCACATGTTTGCCCGCCTCCTGCACTTTAGGGACAGGGAGCAGGTTAGAGCACATGGCCTCGGTGTAGTGGACAATGACAAGGTGTCTTTATACCCTGACTTCACGCTCCAGGTCCAGAGACAAAGGGCATTGTTTCTGGTGGTGAAGAAGTTGAGTGACCTGGTACTGATTTATTCCTTGCTGTTACCTGCTCGACTAAGAGTCTAAACTGAGGACAAGGTGCACTTCTTCACTGACACATCTGTGGCATGGGATGGATGGATTAGTTACTTACCTGTAATCCTAGTTCTCTTCCAGGGGTATCCTCATCAAAGTCCTAAGCACTGAATATTCCCGCCCATGTGCGGGACCCCGGAAACAATATAAAAATATATATGTAAAAAACACATATATCTAGCTCCACATATATGTATGTACATATGTTATTTTTTCTCATACCAATGCAGCCTCAAAAAGAGGCTAACACAATGTAAAACCTTGTACATGTACTGCAATTATAAAGGAAACAAAAAACACATTAAATCAAATATCCTTTGAATTTTGTGTTTTAATGAGTAAAACCACTCATAACTCCTGAAAATTGCTCATAAAAAGACATTGTTAGTCTCAGGCTGCATTGAAAAGCAATAACATAGAAAATGAAAGCATTTTCAACAAAAACTGGCACTGTGCCTTTAAGGCAGCCCTGAACCCAGGCTTCCCATCATGCCTCAGGGGTGACAGTTAGGTCGCTTGTTCTTTGCATAACCCTGATGTCAGGGCTAAATACAAACATGAAAACGTACAGCTCTCATTTACCTGGGGAGGCGGGTGGGTTGCTTATGACTTTGATGAGGATACCCCTGGAAGAGAACTAGGATTACAGGTAAGTAACTAATCCTTCTCTTCCAGGGGATCCTCATCAATAGTCATAGCACTGAATAGAATAGCAAGCCCAACAACCACCTGCAGGTAAATGAGAAGTACATCTTCTACCTTAAAAGACCCAACATCACAGCCTAGACTGACTGTTAAACAGATTCCGCAAGGAGGCCTGGCCTACTTGGGTATCTGCTCTCGTGTCAGAATCAAGACAATAATGTCTGGTAAATGTATGGACGGACCGTCAGGTCACCGCCTTACAGATCTCAGACATGGGCACATTATTGAGAAAAGCCGCAGTCCCAGCTCTTCCTCTGGTGGAATGCGCCTTGGGAGAAAACCCCAGGGGTTTTTGCGCTAGCTGATAAGCAAGTTTAATACATGAAACGATCCATCTGGAAATGGAACGTTTTGAGGCAGCATGGCCTGTCCTGATCGATCCATAGTTAACAAAAAGATGATCAGAATGACAAATCACTTTAGACCTGTCAAGATAGAATTTTAAAACCCTTTTCAGGTCTAAAGAATGCAGAGCCCTCTCAGCTGGAGTAGAAAAAAAGTGGGCAGAGAAATTATCTGATTTACATGAAAATCTGACACCACTTTAGGCAGAAAAGATGGATGCGTCCGTAGCACCACCCTATTCAAATGGAACACCGTATAGGGTTCTGATGCACAGAGGGCTTGAATCTCGCTCACTCTGCGAGCTGACGTGATAGCCACCAAAAAAGCCGCTTTCCATGAAAGATGTTGTAAAGTAGCTTTGTGAATGGGTTCAAAAGGAGGACCCATTAACTTTGATAGCACCAAGTTCAACTCCCAGGGTGGAGAAGGAGGACGCACTGGAGGGTATACTTTTTTTAACCCTTGCAGGTAGTCCTTGACAGATGCTAGCTGGAAAAAAGAGGTTTGAGAAGGCGACCGCCTATAAGCCGTTATGGCCGCTAGGTGCACTTTGATGGAATTAAATTTTAAACCTGCTTTAGCCAGATACAACAAATAAGGAAGAACTGCTTCTTCTTGACATTTGATCAGATCATGACTATTCTGTATACACCATATATAGAATCTCTTCCACTTGCATGCATACGAATGTCTGGTGGAAGGACGCCTTGCCTCTTTCAGAATGAACATGCAGTCCTCTGGCAATCCTAGATGGCCGTATTGGATGACCTCAGGAGCCATGCTGCCAAGCTCAGTGACGGAAGGTTGGGATGGAAGATCCTCCCGTCCATCTTGGACAACAGGTCCGGCCTGCATGGCAGCCTCTTGTGAGGAGTCACTGACAGATGAAGCAGGTCCGTGTACCACCACTGCCTCGGCCAATCGGGAGCAATCAGAATCATTGTTGTGCACGAGTGTGTTAGCTTGCTTACCACCTTCGGAATCAACGGGAGAGGTGGAAAGGCGTACACAAATTCGTTTGACCAGTCGATCAAAAGAGCATTCCCTCTCGAGCCTGGCCGGTGGAACCTGGAGGCGAAGCTTCGGCATTTGGCGTTTTGTTCATCCGCGAACAAGTCTATGGAGGGACGACCCCAGGATTGAAAAAGTTCCTCCACCACTTCGTCGTGAAGAACCCAGTCTTCTTTGTCGTCGAAATGACGGCTTAGAGCGTCTGCCCTCACGTTTTGCTCTCCTGGAAGGTGAACCGCCGTGACAGATAGCCCTCGAGCCAGAAGCCAATGCCAGATCCTCTGCGCTTCCAATGACAACGTCCGGGAGCGCTTCCCCCCCTGCTTGTTTAAGTAGTACATCGTGGTGGTGTTGTCCGTCTGTACTAGCACAGATGCCTCTTGGATTGAGGGGAGGAACGCTTTGAGAGCCAGGTGTACTGCTCTCAGCTCTAGCATGTTGATATGGTAAGTGCTTTCCTTGTGTGACCACTGACCTTGAACCTGCAGGGGGCCCATGTGCGCTCCCCAGCCCAGAAGGGAAGCGTCCGTGATCAGTGTTTGTGCAGGGGGAGGTTGGTGGAACAGGACTCCCACCTGCATATTCCGAGCTTTTGTCCACCACGGAATAGAAACTCGAGCTGCGTCTGAGATGGTGATGTGATCGTCCCAGCGAGCCGATTGCTGATCCCACTTGTCCTCCAGATCCTGCTGAAGAGGACGCCTTCGAAGTCTGGTGTTCGGGACCAGGAAGATGCAAGATGCCATCGACCCTAGCAGGGAGGCAATCCTGCGCACTTTCTGAGTCTTGCCGCGAAGAATCAGTTGACATTTCTGGGCGATTGATGATTGTCTCTCCTCCGAAGGAAACACTTTTCCTGCTTCGGAGTCAAGCAGAGCTCCAAGGAAGTGGATCCTCCGGGTGGGCTGAATGACTGACTTTCCGAAGTTGACATGTAGCCCTAGTCTCTGGCAGAGCTGTATACAAGTCTGGAACTGATTCCTTACGTTGACTGGGGAAGGACCTTTCACCAGCCAATCGTCCAAGTATGGATACACGAAGATCCCTTTGCGACGTAGAGCAGCCGCTACCACCGCACCACACTTCGTGAACACCCGAGGGGCCGACTTCAACCCAAATGGCAGGACTTTGAACTGATAGTGGGAGGTCCCCACCCTGAACCGAAAAAATCTTATGTGACTGGGGTGTATTGGGACATGGAAATAAGCATCTTGAAGGTCCAGCGAACACATCCAATCTCCCTTCCTGAGATGTGGATATATTTGGTGAAGCGCCAACATGCGGAATCTTTCCTTTTTGACATGCAGATTTAGCGTTCGCAAGTCCAGGATGGGTCTGTATTCTGCCTTCTGTCCTTTTTTCTTGACCAGAAAATAACGGGAGTACACCCCTTTTCCCCTCTGAGAGACCGGAACTCTCTCGATAACTGACTTTTCGAGTAAAGTGGTGACTTCTTTTTGCAGTAGGTGCAGTTGATGATTTGATGTTGACATCGGGGGAACTGGTGAAGGAAGACGACTGAAACGAAGACAGTACCCATTCTGAAGCATAGACAACACCCATCTGTCTTTTGTGATGCTTTGCCACTCTTTCAAATGCTTTGTCAGGCTTCCCCCCACTGGAGTGGTCCACGGCGCTGGGGGAAGAGATGACTTATTGCTTGGCTTGAGCCTTGCCGGTGTTGTTGCCTTGGCGCTGATTATTTCCCTTGTAATTACGCTTGCCTTTATACTGGGACTTTTGCTGCCCCTGCTGATCTTGGCTCTTCTGCCAGTTCGGGGTTTGAACCCGCTGCTTTGTAGAGCCCTTGTTGAAGGAGCGAAATTTCTTCTTGAACTCCTTCTTCTTCTCAAGACCCACCGCCTTGAGAGTTTCCAGTTCTGCCTTCATGTGCTGCATTTCCTCGTCTGCACTTGTGCCAAACAATGAAGCACCTGAAAAAGGTAAGTTCAATATACGTGCTTGGGCTTCAGGTTTTAAAGCCGTCAGTCGCAACCATGATGACCTTCTTGCTGTTACCCCATGAGCATACCCATGAGCTGCTAGGGTAGCACCATCCGCTGCGGCGCTTATCACCTGGTTGGAGACTTGACTGCCTTCCAGGAGGATTTCCTCAAAGTCCTTACGGTCCTCTGCTGGGAGCTTCTCCACAAAACGTTGCAGAGAGTCCCACAGGGATCGGTCATACCGCCCCAAGAGGGCTTCCGCATTGGCAACCTTGAGAAAAGACGCTGATGTATTGCAGACCCGCCTACCCCACGAGTCTTGCATCTTACTGTCCTTATCCGGAGGAACAGTTGAGGATGAGGCAACTGCATTGGACTTCCTCGCCGCCGCGATAATCACTGAGTCCGGGGGAGGATCAGCTCTGAGGAATAGCGGATCGTCCTCTGGAGATTTGTACTTTTTAAGAATCCTTGCCGGAGCCGCTTTGACTGTCGCTGGGGTTAAGAAGACCATAACTGGCTCTATAATCCCCGGTACCAAAGGCAGAAGAGGTTTGGGTGCAGACCTATGCTGTAGTGTCTCAAATATTATCGAGGTCTTGATCTGCGGAGCTTTTAAGGTAACTCCCAGCTTAAGAGCTCCCCTACCCAGTATGTCCTGAAAAGTGAAGATATCATACACCATACATATCATCGATTGGAGATACCCTCGTTGAAGGAGAGTCTGACAGGGTAGGAGAGTAGTTTCTGTGAGAGCGGGTCGAGGAAGAAGTAGAAGGAGTTCTTCAGTCTCTCCTTGTGCTTCTTGAGCGTGATCTACGCTTGCCGGTTCTCACCCTGGAGCGCGATCGTTCCCTTTAACGAACTGGGGAGCGCGATCTTTCCCTCTGGCGCACTGGAGAGCATGACCTTTCTCTCTGGTGAACTGGGGAACGTGATCTTTCCCTCTGGCGAACTGGAGAGCGTGATCTTTCTCTCTGATGAACTGGGGAACGTGATCTCTCCTTCTGGCGAACTGGAGAACGTGATCTTTCTTTCTGCCTCACCGGAGAGCGTGACTGTTCTCTAGGCCTAGAGAGCGGTTGCTGCAACCGAGACGCTGTCTCCTTGTCCGGAGCCCAGTGATGAAGTGGCTTGTACCATCTCGGTGAAAGTCTGACAGTAGGCGATTTATGTGGAGGCATTGCATTCTTTTGCGAATGCCTGGATTCCTCGCTGCCTGACTGATAAATAATCACATCCGGGCCAGAGTCCGAACCTGAGCCAGCCGCAGACCTGGAGCGACCGCGAGAGTCCCTCTGTTCGGGCGACCTCTTCCGCTTGGCAGCGTGACTGTCACGCACTTGCAAGCCCTGGTCATCCTCCGCAGCTGAGGCAGACCCAGACGACCTTATAGACTGCTGTGCCACTGGCTGAGACTGGACCACTGGAGTTCCATGCCTCGACGTCGATCTCCGAGGAGGTGAAGTCCATACAGGCTTCTCCAACGTCGAACTTTGCTCATCTTTCGACGGCGAGTGCCCTGCCGACGTTTGTGAATGCCTCGACGTCGAGCGTCGACGGTGTGACGCCGACGGAGGAAGCTTCGACGCCGAACTACCATGGTCCTTCGATGACGATGAATGCCTCGACGTCGAATGTCGATGGGCCGTCGACGGAGAATCCCTCAACGTCGAACGCCGATGACCTGGCGACGACGAAGAATGCTTCGAGGTCGATCTCTTCCTCGACGTCGATGGCCGATGACCTGACGATGGGGGATGCCTCGACGCCGATCGCCGATGACCTGGCGACGACGGAGGATGCCTCGACGTCGAGCGTCTATAGCCAGACGACGACGGAGGCTGCCTTGACGCCGAGAGCCGATGACTAGGCGACGGCGGAGGCTTCGACGTCGAAAACTCTACCTGAGCCTTCGACGACGGAAGTCTCGACGTTGAGCCGCCCTGCTTCAACGGAGACCTCGACGTTGCACTCGACGCTGCACATCGCCCGGTTGACGGCAGCGGAGTATCTTTGACTTTCGAAGCTGAAGACTTCACCTTCTTCGTCGTTGGAGACCTCGAGGCCGATCCCGACGCCGAAGGAGAGCAGGTCGGAACTTTCTTCGACGTCGACTGCTTCATAAGTCTCTTTGGAGACCTACCTCTCTCAGAAAGTCCATAAATCCTGCTTTTCTCTCTGTCCTTGATAGTTCTGGATGACAAGGACTTGCAGTGGACACAAGATGCTACCTCATGAGAGTCAGGTAGACAGCGAATACACACAGGATGTGTATCAGACCAAGCCTTCTTATGCCCACAGGCAGTGCAGGTGTCAAAAAGAGCCTTAGGCATTTCTGACAAAAAACTAACCTTTTTTGAGCCCAAAAAAGGTATAACTATCTCTCTAGGGTAAAAAACCGTCGAGTGAGATCAAAAATTTTAAGAAAACACCAAGTAATTCTGACAGAAAGTCAAAAAAAGGTGGGAGCTGTTAACCAGGGTCCTGACAGAAGGAGCCGGAAAGAATATATATATGTCATTTGAGATGTCATCAGTGATGTCACTGACCATGTCATGAATGATGTAATATGTGACATCATCAGCAGTGGATTGCGGGTGCGCGAAATATAGTTAGTCCAACTAACTATATAGGAGCAATTTCAATGCTTTTGTATGAGTAAAATGTCCAGCTAACTATAACACCACTAAAACTTATAGTTTTTTGAGTGAATTTCAATGGTTTTTTAAATGCTAATACCTAACTATATATGACCTGAAACCTATGTTTTTTTCAGTGAATATATATATATATATACACACATATATATGATATATCTAACCATATATTAAGAAAGTGGAATGAGAACTGCAAAAGAGATATGGACTTGGACCAGAAGACTCAGAGGAGCTGGGGACACAATGACCCATCCAAGTTAATTACCCAGGAACACCACGGAGGCTGTGTGCAGAGTGGAAACACAGCCACATGCCCAATGGAAGTCATTGGAGAAGTCGCAGTTGCAGTTTTAAAGAAGAAGGACCCTTCCAGGAGGACCCCCAAGAAATAATTTGGAATACAGATGGTTGGAGAGCCACCCCATCAGTGGATGCCCCAGGAACCAGGTTACCTACATCAGGGAAGCAGGGTGAATAGGGGTGAAGTGACACTGGAACCTGCCGTAGACGACAATGGGAGACTTTGAAGAAGATGCCTCTGGAGAAGACTGGGAAGGAGTCCTGTGGAATCAAAGGGTGTATTTCTGGAAGTGAAGAACCTGCAAGAAGAGGGGACAGCATCTATGCCACTCGGAGATGACCAGGAGGCACAGAAGCACAATACATACCAAAGTCGACAGGTTCAAAAGAGACGACGGTTATGTTAATGTTAATGTTATGGGGGATTTATAAAGCGCGCTGCTACTCCGAGGAGTGTTCCGGCGCTGAGAAAGTCCCCCTTGAAAAGAGAGACACTGGTCACTCACAATCCTACACAGCTTAATTACTGATGGAACAGCCATGTCTTGAGTTGACGTCTGAAGCTAAGAAGCTCAGGTTCTTGTCTAAGGGAAGGAGGCAACGAGTTCCATAATCTGCCCACTACCACAAGGAAGGAGCGACCGCCCATCCTGGTCCGAGAGAATTTTGGCACCAGTAACAGATGTTGTGTCGATGACCTCAAGATCCTGGCTGGGGTGTTGGGTATAATTCTCTTCCTGATGTACTGAGCCCCACTATTATGCAGAGTCTTAAAGGCCAACGCAAGAAACTTAAAATCAATCCTGTTTTTCATTGATAACCAGTGAAGAGTTTTCAGATGACTCGACATGTGAGTCCTAGGCCCAGCCAGAGAAATCGCTATGGCTGCCGCATTTTGCAAAACCTGAAGGCGTCCCAATAAGTTATTTGGAATGCAGAAGTGGCAGGAGACCCTATGGCTTTGATATTGCTAGATGCCGAAAAAGCATTCGATAGGGTCTCCTAGCAGTATCTATGGACAGCCATGTCGAAAAGTGGGATTGGCGACCAGTTTATCAAAGCTGTTCAGGCGATGTATACCACTCCCGAGGCAGTGGTAATGATTAATGGGGATTTATCAGATACCATCAACGTGACTAGAGGTACGAGGCAGGGCTGCCCCTGCTCCCCATTATTATTTGCCATTTTTATTGATCCATTTATTTCAAGGCTAGAATCAAACCACCTAATGCAACCCAGGAAAACAGCCAATGGTGAAACAAAGACCTTGGCCTTTGCAGATGACATTGCAATAGTTACTGCCGATCCAGAGGAAACAATTAAACAAATGGAAGAAGAAGCGAAAAAGTTTGGCGTTATATCAGGGTATAAATTGAACGAAACCAAAACCCAGATTGTAACCAATAGTCAAATCAATTTTTCTGACGACAGGGTGGTTGAGAATGCACTATATCTTGGCGTCAATATCACCTCCAATCTAAACAATTTAGTAAGCCTCAACTTGAACCCACTTCTTAAAAAGACTGAGAAAAGTTTAAACAGCCTGCATAACTTGCATTTAACTATTATAGGAAGATGTAATCTTATTAAAATGTTGTTCTTTCCGAAATTCCTGTACTTTTGTCGGACCATCTGTCTAAATTTCGACCAATCAATATTTAAAGATATGGATAATATTTTCTCTCGTTTTATCTGGGGATATGGAAGAACTCGTAGAGCTCAAAAATGTATTATCCTTCCAAGGGAAAGAGGGGGTCTGGCGCTTCCCAACTTTAAAATCTATTGGTGGGCAACCATCCTTAAATACAGTAGAGCTCTCTTAACCCCCAGGCAAGAGTCCAATCTAGATATGTTAGTCCCAACCCCACAGGAACTCATTCTAGTCAAAGAGACAAGTGATCATTTGTGGAGGTTAACATATGACTGTCATTTCAAAAAGGTCCGCTTTAAAACACTTAAAGGTATTTATATCGTTTGGAATCATGTGCGAAAACTCTTGGGGCTCGGTAGGTTCTCCCACTATACCACTCTAGTTAGAAATTCTAATCTCCCTGAGATCTTTACAGATTATTGTATGACACGATGGGTAAGAGTGGGAATCACACAGATTGGCTCGCTATATGACTGTACGGGCTTCCGCTCATTCGAATCCCTAAAAACTAAATTTGGGCTAGAATCGCGTGACTTTTTAAAATGTTTGCAAGTTAGGGATTTTATTGCTAAAAAAGGGGGTGGCAGTAGGGCCATGAATAAAATTTGAGCAATCGAAACAGTGGTGCGCACTATTAGTGTTAAAATTGGTGAAATATATAAAGATTTAGTCGTAAGTCTCCCAGATGACTTAGACAAGCATATCCATCATTGGCAAATCAAATTAGAATTAACAGAACCTCTTACGCGAAAAGCACTAGAAATCTCAAATTGCTCATTAATGTCAACCAAACTTCAAACCCAATTTTACAAGACGTTTTTTCATCTTTATTATACACCAGCTACAATATACAAATGGAGTACCGGTAAAGGCACATTATGTCCTCGATGTGCGAAGCCCGAAGCAGATCTGGTACACATGTTGGCCACATGTCAAACCCTAAATACTATCAGACAAGATATATCAACGTTTCTGTCAGGAATATTTGAGAGTAATATTGAGATCACCACTGCTGAAATAATACTGGGGGTAGATAGGAACGTTAGATCCGCCAACATGCAGGGATTGCTGTTTATCTCAATGGCGGTACTTAGAATCTGCTTAACATCTGCGTGGTTGGACTCGTACCCGCCTACATTCCAGCAATGGCGGGCACGATTCCTTGCTACCTATAGCTTGGAAATAGCCATATACAAACATAAGGGCCTTAAAAAGAAAAAAAAAAGGGTTAGAAATATGGTATCCCGTTACACAATAGATCGAGAGATCAGACTTGTAATGCTGATTAATTGCTTTTATATGAAAGGATTTTCTTTGTATGGATTTGCACTCATCCGTTGTGTTTCTCGCTTATTGTTTTCATAACGCCTTATTTAAAATATTTCTGTTTATATTCATTGCCTGTATGGGTGGGGTTGTTTTTATAATAGGGTGGGATGGGTGGGAAAGAACGGCCAAAAATCATCAATAAAGAATTATTTTTAAAAAACCCAATAAAGATGCACCTTATTGGTTATGCTTCCAGTTTTACTGGTTGCTGGCATTCATTACCAAATTAGTAAATTATAATTTGAATACTTGAATTAAATAAGTTTGTACTGGGTTATGTATATAGATAGGCACATTCTTTGACTTAAATAATGTTATGCAATATTTCATGGGTAGATATGATATCAAAAAGAGGTTAGGTACTTGGGGACATTAACATATCCGTTCCCAAATGTTTGCTTAAATGAAATCAAACAACTAATTACAGTTGATTGAACTGGTTTATTCATGAAATTTGAATTCATAGTGGGAACACATTACGCACACATTTATGTAGTACATTGTTTTGCGTTATTAAACCAGTTTATTTACAATACTTTATTGTGTGTGTCTAGGAAATCTAGTTGTCCTTTGTAACCTGATGCAATCTAGGTGGTGCATGTCAACTATGGTCTCAATAGGGTTTATAACATGGCATATGGGGCAATATTTTTTATTTAGTTTGGTGTAGATCTTTTGAAAAATACGGAAAAGGTGTTATCTGATGTTCTAGGTATTTTACCTTCTTCACATATTGTATATTGGCGACAAAGAGATTTCTAAAATTACAAAAATTAAAGAAAAGCAACGAAATCTTAGTGAGTGATGTTAAAAAAAAAAAGTAATTTGGAATGCCCAGGTAAAGTACACTGGCATTATCCAGCCTTGACATAATCAAAGCTTGGACTACCGTATTCCTATGGGACAGTGGTAGCAATGGTAAGAAGTTCCTCATCATTTTTAGGAGCCTAAAACACGTGCCGGCCACAGATTGAACCTGCGATTTCATAGAGAGATCAGAGTCAAGCATGACTCCAAGATTTTTCCCAGTGGTGACAGGACCGGATGGAGAAGGTTGATCCTGGGGTCACCAATTACGCCATTCATCTCCAGGGGTATGACCCAAAAAAATAATTTTGGTTTTGGCAGAATTGCATGACAATTGGTTCTATCGAAACCAGTCAAATACCTTAGTCAGGCATTGGTGTATTAAACTTTAATTTAGCGGCTCATCCTTTTCAAACGTGAACAATAGTTGGGAGTCATCGGCGTAAGTTATAATCTTAGCCTCGAGTTTCTCTGCTAGAGGTGCCAGTAGGTGCCATATAAATATTAAAAAGAGTTGGACTCAGAACTCAGCCCTGAGGCACTCCGACATTCAGCGAAGGATTATCAGCTGAAAAAGGTGGGGACCAGACAGATTGCTGACGGCCTTCCAAAAAAGAGGAAAACCACCTAAGAACCGTGCCCCTGAAGCCACATTCCCTGAGTCTCTGAAGGAGTCGTCCGTGGGGCACGGTATCAAAAGCCGCCGAGAGGTCCAGCAGTATCAAAACTGCCTTACCTCCTCTATCAAGGGTGGCTTTGATACCTTCATTGACTTCCAGTAAGGCTGTTTCGGTACTATAATTAGCTCTGAAACCCGATTGACTGGGATGAAGAGCATTTGAGGCCTCAATGAAGTCTGTGATCACCACATTCATATGCTTCTCCAACACCTTGCGAAGAAAGGGAGCAGTGTTATGGGCCTATAGTTGCTAACTACGGCAGGGTCAGCTGATGATTTCTTCAAAAGGGGGAGGATTTTACCCTGTTTCCATCTCACTGGGACTTGTCCATCGGACAAAGAGAGGTTCAGAACTTGATTAATCGCTGGGTTCATAACCTCAGCGACAGATGCTACTATTTTCGCAGGACAGGGATCCGTAGGCGACCCAGATTTTAACGCCTTCATGATGTTAAGTGAGGTATCCAGAGAAACAGGAGGGGACTCCACAAGTACTTACTCCCTAAAATATTCTTTGGAGTCTGGCACAGCATCCTGATTCATGCAGATGGACATATCAAAGGTGTCTTGGATGGACTTAATCTTATCAAAGAAAAATGTTGCCATCTGATTCGTCCATTCACAGGTGGGAGTGAAAGGACGCTGGGTAATATTGGGGGAAACAGTCTTTCACAATCTTGAATAGTTCTTTACTACTATTTCTGGCATGATCAATTTTAGTAGCCAGGAAACTTTTTTCTCATTGCGCACTTTTACGTAGTGCGCTTTGAGTGCCTGTTTATAGGTGTCTTTACTCAGAGGGTCAAAACTTTTTCTCCATAAACGCTCTAGGCATTTACAAGCACTTTTACTCTTCCTCAACGCCTCAGTGAACCAGGGAGCAGAGGTATTTCCCCGAGTAGCCTTACGCATCCTAGGGGGGAGCAAGATGCAAGGCCCAGTTCTGCAGCCAGCTTTCCAGAGCGAGTGTCACATCATCTAGGGACCCCTCCACAGGAATAGGATGATGGTCTAATATGTCTGCCAAAGAATCGGGCATGATTAGCTTAAAGGATCTGAATTCTTTCGTTTGTTGCATACCGTGAGACCAGGCCCTATTAGACTCTTTTTCCAGCCAGAAGGTAAGCAAGAAATGATCGGACCAAATTATAGGAAGAGGGTTGTTTAGGTCAATGTTACATGTTGAATGTAAATGTAAATGTAAATGTAAATGTATTTCGATTTATATAGCGCACGAATCACCCAGGGGTCTCAAGGCGCTTGCTTAGGGAACCCGTCCTGGTATTCCCCTGTGAGATACCCCGGCAGGGTATCCACAAGGTGAAAGCCAGGCATCCCGCCGCGAGGGGCCGTAGTGGAGATTAAGCAAGCTATTGCCCAGAGTCGCAGAGTGTGACCCCGTGAGTCGAGTAGGCACCAGAGCGAGAATTGTCGAGTCCCTGGGAATTTTGAGCCCGAGACCCGCCGAGGCGGGGAATCGAACCCTGGTCCACGGCCGATCTCAGCTTCCGGGTCTGCCGCCTCTAACCACTGAGCCACGCTTCTCCACTTGACCTTGTTGCTGCAGCTGTGAGGACCAGGTGATGCTGAGGAACACCAGGAGCCATGCATGACCTGTCCCATGTTGGATGTTGGTGGCTAGATGTTCAGTGCTCGACAGGAGCACCAATAAGCCTTGGTAGCCGCAGCTGATGTGGAAAGCGAAGAGGAGCAAACGTTGGAACCTGCTAGGTTCAAGAGACTCGCCAAGTGCAGGAGAGTCACAGCACGCCCGAGCAAGCAGGGGAGCCCACTGAAGCAAAAGAAGACTAGAGTCGCAAGAAGACTTCAACCTGTTCTCCAAAGTCGGAGGACCATAATGCAGGAGATGTGGTAAGGACTCTGTAATTCAGGAATGAAGGTGCTGGAAGCTGTAGATCTTTCGAATGTAGAGCGTACAAGCCTTGGCAATAACAAGTCAATGCGGTTCTCAGGGGTTTGGTCCAAGCAGCCCTGATGAGGGATACTGTCCTGCAAATTGCAGGAAAGACAGGTTAGAACTCTAGGGAGCCCAGAACTACCACCTGTGTTGCTGAGCCTCTGGATTTCTGTGGGACATCAGGAGCAGCAGACCGGTCAGCTTCATTGTGGTGCCTGCAGATGCTGGGGAGTGACTCCTTCACTCTATGGGAGATTTCTTCGGGTCTCCTTCATGTCCACAGGATCACCTGGATGAAGCACAGACACAGACGACGCAGAAGACTTGAAGAACAGCGACACTAGGTGTCATGAGCTCGACGCCACATGCCATGATTGTTTGTTCACACTCTTCTCGTTTTTGCAAATATGCACAGTTGGCTGCATAAAAATAGCAAGTTTTTACTCTGACGACATTTATAAACAGGTATAATTATCAAGAACTATTGTTTTTTAGGTCTCGCCTGTCGATGCGCATGCGCATCGAGCTTGCGAGACTATGGGGGCTTATCCACTCTTTATCCAACTTGCAAGGAATCGTGGCGATTCCTTGCAGTGCCCGTGACTTTTAAGCTCAATGCGCATGTGCATTGAGCTTAAAAGCGCGTGCACAGCCGCCCGCATTCCTCCGACACCTTTGAAGTGAAGCTTAGCTTCACTTCAAAGGCCCGGCTTCTTCACACCCACATGCCGCTCTGCCCCGCTCCGCCCCCTCCCCTGAGTCATCCTGCCTGCCCAGACTTCTCCTCCCCCCTACTTACATCCCGCTTTCACTTGTTAACTTTACCGCTGTCCGGGTGGTTCCATGTTATTTCTTTAACTACCTGCTCGTGACTGCCCGTCCTCGTGCTGGCACTGTGCTTTCCTCTGTGAACTTTAGGACTTCTCCATATAACTGTGGCATTCCAGAAATTCGTCATTGGAACGCAACGTGCAACGCATTGACCCGACGTTGCTCTTTGATTGCGCACCTAGAAACCTTGACGCGCAAACCAGCTTCATTCTCCTTGGCTGACACACCCAGCAGCCTTTACAGACGGACAACAGCGTGTACAACAGCTTTGTGCCAATACTAACGTGCACACCAGCTTTGTGTCCATTTTATGTACACAGCAGCTCCATGCTCTATCACTCACGCGCACAGCGACGCTGTGTGCACTTTAATGCTCATTCGCTGGCACGCACAGCACATTTGTGCAAGTATTTGCATGTCTACCCTGCAATCCTTTCGCTGATACGCACAGCTTGATTTTAAAATTGTGTGTATAAGTTACAGTTCACTCGCTGATGCACACAGCAACTCCGCGGCGCTGACGCGCACAGTTGGATTTTAAATTGCGTGCCTACTTTACAGTTTACTCACTGATGCGCACAGCAGCTCCATGCTTTCTTGCAGACTCGCACAGCAGTGCCCAGTGCAGACTTTTACGTTCTTTCGCTGACACGCAGAGCACTTTTGTACAAGTATTTGGTCGTCTACCCTGCAATCTTTTCGCTGATACGCACATCTTGATTTTAAAACTGCGTGTCTAGTTTACAGTTCACTCGCTGATGCGCACAGCAACTCTGCTGACGCGTTTAGCTGGATTTTAAATTGCGTGCCTACAGTACAATCGCACAACACTTTAGTACAAGTATTGCGTGTCTACTCTGCAATCTTTTCGCTGATGCGCACAGCAACTCTGAGTGCAGTCTCTTTCAATCGCTGACACACACAGCACGTTCCCATCTAATTGTGTGTATACAGTACAACATATTATATCCTATGTCTTCATTAACAATATAGTGTATCTGTACTGAATATATATCCAGCATTTCAGACTGCATTTCAGAGCTTTTAGAAATGTTTATGGCTTTTTTTTGTTGAAATTCTTTAGCATTGGCTACAGGAAACAAAAATGCTAAAGATTTACAAAAAAAACCCATAAACAATTCTAAAAGCACTAACTCTAATGCTGCGAGACCTATTGCATTTTCAATGCTTGTGTAAATTGTCAGTTGGAAAACCTTGCTGCACATGACTTTGAAAAAGAAGCATTCACAAGAACTGCCATGTGTATTTAAATGAGGATGCAAATGGCTTCGAAAAGCAGTTTGTCACAAAGACTGCAATGTGTATTTAAATGAAGATTTAACTGTTATACACACACTCTCTCCAGCATGCGTATTCTAATTAGGTACCTCCTGCACAAAGGATTGTAGCCATCAAGCACCTGCCGATGGTGCAGCAAATTAGTCTCCAGCACATGTGCCCTCAAACTATTTAAAGCTCAAGCATACAAATGAACATTGCTTAGCTTCGTTTCCAGATGAGATTCCACTTACCTGAAGTCTCCGGTCCTGCGATCCCGAGCCGTCTTGCTTCCTGCTCTGGTTTCCTGTGGCCTTCAGCTCTCTGCGATGTCTCTCTGACTCGGCGCATCTCTTTCCAGAGGCGTTCCTTCTTCCCAGCCGCTCTCATTGGCAAGATACCTGCAGAAAAGAAAAAGAGGACAACGTTTTTGGTAAAGGCGAACCATTGTATTTTGATGAGGTAATATTTAGTTGAACCAAGCTGTTGACAAACTATTACTGTGTGAGAATTGTTTTGGAACTTGGAAAAGTTACTGAGACAAAGAGCTTGGAAATATTTGAAAAGAGACAAAGCGCTTGGAAATATTTGAAAACTTTTATTTTGAGACAATGCTGTGACATTCAGTGAACCGTTCTAAGATCAAGAAAATCGACTAAAAGATGCTACAGAGATAAATCATTTTGGAAATATTTGATAACTTCCTTTAGTGGTTTAACGTCATTCTATTATTGAATGGTATAATGTTTTTTCTAAGCCTGGGCGTAGTTTGCGAAGTAGCGCTACGTGTAGCTACGCAAAGTGCACTTCGCACTAGGTGAGCTATCCGTAGCGCTACGCGAACTGCATAGTGCGCTATTCGCGATGATTGCATAGTGCCGGATGCTTGTCCGCACTGTGCAATCATTGAAAAAACCGCATCTTGCACAGTGCGAGCTGTAGTTTTCTGCCGCTCCAGTAGATTTTTACTCGAGCGGCAGCTTTCTTAACGCGGACTCGTAGTTTCTCATCGCGAGCGGTCGTGAGCATACGCGACCACTCGCGTTGAGAATCTCGCCGGGAGGTTTATTTTCCACGCTCGCGATCAGCAACTTGATGTTGCTGATCGCGAACAAGGAAAAAGTCTCGCTGGGATGTCATTTTGCTTGCTAGCGGTCGCCAACTTGGCGTTGAGGACCACGAGCAAGCAAAAAATGACCGCTGCACTACGCTACGCGTGTTTACACTGTGCTACGTGCAATTCGCGTAGTGCGAACTAGCTCAAACTTTACAAACTACGCGAGCGTAGCATAGTGCTTTGCCCAGGGTTAGTTGTTCCCTTTATTATATTAATGTAACAGTTAAAACTGAAAAGGACATAACTTCTAATTATTATTATTTATTCACTCACAGATCTCTCGTTAATTTAAGATTGTTCACAGATTTCTACCCAGCTTATAGCAGCAAAACTCGTGTATAGCTATGTTGATTCCTTGATGTTAAGGTAATTGTTGGACTCTCAGATGTCATCAAGAGGCGCTACGTTTTCTAAAAACAGACTAAAACAGACTCCAGGCCATTACGAGCTTTTGCAGTAGCCACATTTCGGGAGAAACTGTGGCTTAGCAGGAGACTTAGACTGAAGAATGGCTAAACCATCCATTGTATTTCTTCAACTATACCATTGGTATACAGCTAAGGCATGATATACAAATAGCACCAGTACCAGCAAATACGTTATCATGATTGTGTATTCGAACTATATGTATATACATTTTTATGGATTTTTAGTAATATGGAACTGATGCGGACGTCCTTTTTTATGCATTTATGCCCTATCTACTTGACTATTCAGTTCTCTTTATTGGGGTAAAACATTGAAACAGCGTTTGTACCGGTTATATAACAAATATTCATAATGGTACTCTTGCACAATATGCACTAGCACTTCTTTCCTTCTCTACCTCTCCGTGAAGTTTTACGCCTGAGAGTATCTTTTGGAGTTCACTTTTGCGCAGTTTTTTAGTCTATTTTAGGAAGATTCTTTCCATTATGATTTCTGTAAGTTTAGCTGTTCTTTCATTTAAGGAGCTAATCAGTCGAAATGTGGAAACTGTGCTCAACAGATATTAGCCGCACGTTTTTAATAATTTTTATTAATAGTACATTCCCTTTATCTTATTCTAATGTAAAATTTAGTATGGGTTCCATTAAGTGGGAGACTCTCATTTTGATAAAGCTTTATCTTCTTTTCATTTTTAATCTATTTTTTTTATCTATTTTAACTTTTTTATGAAGATGGTACCTTATTCAATGAGTTAACATTAAGTATAGAAACATTGTTAGACATTTTATGTGTTGGCGAATCCACTACTTTGTATCTTTCGCACTTTGATGGTCATAATCAACCGAATAAAGTTTCTTGCGTGACTGACTCTCAATTGCATGCATATATTTTGTACAACAGCACACAATAGGTGAGACTCATTTTTTTTTTTTTTTTTTTAAAAGACCTTTATTGTCCAACACTTAGTGTACACAGCATCATAGCTTACAACCCAGCCGGGCCAGCAGCAGATATAGAACCTTGCAATACAAAAGGTAATAGTACACAGCTTCAAGTCCGGCAACCCTGGGGTCCGGCAGCGTATGTCAGTATTTCACATTATACCATAGCATGTATACATTCAGTATTTAGTAAGTGTGTGGTCTATGGGTTTTTCCTGTATAAAGTCAGTGGATCAAAGTGGATGTGCCGAATCTATTCTCATAAGTGGCAGCGGTGGCAGCCGTGCCTGTCATGCCTGATGGGTGTCATTAGTGAGTGCCTTTGTGCGGGCCGATATTTGGGCGGGCTCGGCGCCATATGAGGGAGTGTTGAGAGCGTTCGGCGACTACGCGCGTTTGGGGCGTGTAACTTCCCTGTGTATCCATTCTGGTGAAAAGATTTGTTCCGCACCTCAGTGCCCAGACGAGGAGTCCAAGCGTCGGTGTTCACACCCGAGGGTGTCCCGTGGTGCAAAATGGTGTAAAGCATGAAGTAGCATGTGTACGGACATGGTCTAAGGGAAGATGAAACCAAAGCAACAACTAAGTACAAAACAGGGACATGGGTTATACAGGAGGTAGGTAGGGGCAGGTATGTGTAGAGTTTGCCATAGCGTCGAGGAAGTGGAAGTCTGAGTCAGCGTGTCAATTGTGTCTTGCGGGGTAGGCAGGCAGGGGGGGCCGGGGCTCAGGAAGGTGCAAGGCGCCAGTGCAGCGGAGCTAGTAGGGGGGGGTGGGCCCATGAGCGGCCGGTGGGTGTGGCATTCCGGTGTGGGGCACGGGCCCTCGTCGCAGCGTCGCATGTGACGGTGCATCTCCGGGAGCGGGGCAGGTAATCGTCAGTGTGTGACAGGAGAGTACAAGTCAGAGAGTGCGTTGGGCCTGACGGCGACAGGAGGGTTCATGATGCATCATGTGTGTTCATTAAGGTGTCGTATCGGGGAGTAGGGGTGGCAGCACGTGTTCCTTCACGTAATTCCCTGTTCCGTACATTTCTGCAGGAAGGAGTGTAGTATGTTGTCCCATTGTTGTGCGATGGGGAATTTTCTGAGCCCCGCTGTCTCCTCCCGGTGCAGGACAGAGCTTTCAGCCCGCGCCCAATTTGTCAGCGACAGACACCAGTGTCGGAGGTGTGGGGGTGTGGCTGCTTTCCATCTCTTGGTGAGTAGTCTTTTGGCTGTGATAAGTCCAAGATCCCAGTATTTAGTCTGGACCCTATTTAGGTGTGTGCGCTTATACAAACCCAATATGCACGCTTCCCACGTGTTCGGTATGTGTTCCCTAGTGCAATGTCGGAGTATCTTGGTCACTCCATCCCAGTACTGCTGGAGGGCAGGACAGAGCCAGAGCATGTGGAGGAGATCTGCGCCTATGAGAGAGCAGCGGCCGCAGGCTGTGTCTGTTACTGAAAAGTATTTATTTATTTTGTCAGGGGTGAGATATGCGCAGTGCAGTATATAAAATTGTATGATTTTAAAACGAGGGCTGCGGGGGATGTTCACTGGGCCAGCCAGGATTATAGCCCACTCTTTGTCCGTCCAGTCCCGCCCTCTGTCTGTCGCCCATTTTTCCTTTAGGTGTACTGTCGCCGGGTGTGTATGTAGGAGAAGCGCTTGTGTTAGCCAATGAATAATGTGAGTGCCGTTGCTCATGACATGCAAGTACTGCACAAAATGGTGTGTCGGTGGCTCACTAGATATGTCCCCCCAAGCGGTGGTCAACGCACGGACGAGGGAAGCGTGTGTCAGGAACTGTCCAGCCGGGAGTGATGCATCCTCCATGAGGGTTGCAAAGGGTAGTAGGGCGCCGTCAGAGTAAAGGTCGCCCATCGTTTCCACCTCTGCGGCGATCCAGCTATCCAACTGTACAGCGGATAGGGTCCCTGCCGGCGTCGGGGTGCCTAACAGTGGTAATATCGGCGCATATGGCGTCGTAGTCCGTGTCAGGCGCAAGCAGCGGAGGAAGCATCTGCGCGCTACTGCGAGCAGTAGTTGCGGCGGTCGTGGAGTCCGAGTCAGCGGATGGAATAGTATTTGAATCTGGAACAGGGACCAAACGGTGGTATCTGTAGCCGTGTCGCTCAGATTCTCACCACCCAACCAGCTCGACACCCACTGCATTTGTGCTGCCAGATAATATAATTCCATGTTTGGAACTGCTAGTCCGCCCTCTGCAGTGGGCATGTAGAGTTTCGTCAATGCGACCCGAGGCCGACCTTTGTTCCAAACCAGGTTACGTAGCAGGACTTCAAGGTCTCGGAACACCCGGGTAGGTACATATGTTGGTATGTACGCAAAATAGTATAACAGCCGCGGTAGCACTATCATTTTAGCCAAGGCTATGCGACTAGGGACATTGAGCGGCAGCGTGTTCCAGAATCCCACTTGTGCTCTGGTAGAGGCGATCGCCCTCATCAGGTTGCCCTCCAAGATGTCCATTGGGTCTCGGTAGATGTGGATCCCGAGGTATCTGAACGTACTGGGGTACCACTGCAACCTTCCACCCCCGATGCATATGTCACATTCGGGAACGTCCGGGCTAAAGGAGTAGGCCCCCGATTTGGCCCAGTTTACTCGTAATCCCGACATTTCCTCAAAGGTGCCGAAGATGGTAGTAAGGGAGTCTGGGACGTCATTGAGGTCCTTAATGTATAAGAGTAGGTCATCGGCATATAAGGACACCACATGTAGTCTGTCCGCCAATGGTATTCCCCAGTCAGCTCCCTGCGACCGGAGCATCGCGGCTAGGGGTTCCACTGCTAGGGAGAACAGCAGGGGTGACAGTGGGCAACCCTGTCTAGTGCCCCTCCGCACTCGAATAGGGTCAGAGAGTAATGTCCCAGTGCGGACTCGGACCTTGGGCTTACTGTATAAGAGGCCGACCATCATCAGATAGTCATCCCCTAACTCAAACTTCTCCAAGACTGCTCGCAGGTAGGGCCACTCCACCGAGTCAAAAGCCTTCTCCAGGTCGAGCACAAGGCATCCTGCTCGTGGCCATCGTCTCGTGGCGTATTCCTGCAAGCGAAATAGTCGTCGGATATTATGGGATGTGTGTCTCGTCGGTACAAACCCGTTTTGGTCATGATGTACCAACGTAGGAACCATGGGGGCCAGCCTGCGGGCTAGGGCGGAGGCAAGAATCTTGTAGTCTGTGTTCAAAAGTGCGAGAGGGCGGTAAGAGCCCATCTGCGTGCCATCTCTGCCAGGCTTGAGTAAGGAGACAAGCGTCGCCTCATTAAGGGTCGGGGGCAGGGCGAAGTTATCGGCAGCCGCGGAGTACATCTTCACCAGGTGTGGGATCAGGATGTCTGAGGCGGCCTTATAGAACTCGGCCGGTAAGCCGTCCGGCCCCGGGGTCTTACCGTTCGAGAGGTTAAAGATGGTGTCGCGGAGCTCCTCGGGGTCCAGTGGTGCTCCGAGGTCATCCTGTTGTGCCGCTGTCAGGGTAGGCAATCGTATGGCAGAGAGATAGTCCATAATGGCAGGTAGCGGAACATGGAGTCGGGAGTGGTATAGGCCAGTGTAATGTTCCGTGAACGCCTCATGTATTTGGCGCTGAGAGTATAGTGACCTGCCATCTCCGGCTTGTATGGTCGATATTGGAGCCGATCGGTCTTCCCGTGCGATCAGCCAGGTCAGCAATCTACCTGGTCTGTCACCTTGTCTGTGGATCCGAGCAGAGTGTGCCGCAAAGTTAACACTTTTCAGACGGTCTATTAGGCGGTCATGCTCCGCCCTAGCAGTGGTCAGTCTGGCGTCCGCACCCCCCCCCCGCAGGGCATTCGAGGTCTAGTAGTTCCGATTCCAGTCTTGTCAGGTCTCGTTCAATTTAGCGTCTCATGTGTCCCTGCGTTCCCAGGCAGAGTCCCCGTGTCACCACTTTGAAAGCATCCCACTCGGTTTGGGGAGAGGACGCTGTGCCAGCATTTAGTTCAAAGTATTGGGCCGATTGTGTAAGCAAGGATTCTCGGAATGTCGCGTCAAGTAAGAGGTCTGGTTGGAGGCGCCAGGTGGGAATGGGAGGATGCGGGGCGTCCCATGCAATGGTCAGTGTGTGAGGGTTATGATCCGAGTGGGTGCGGCCCATGTATTGAGAATCTAGGACTAGCGGAAGGAGGTCAGGGGAAACCATGTATCTGTCCAGGCGGACATGTAGGGCATGCGCGCCTGACCAATAGGAGTATGTGCGTGTCGTGGGGTTGCGGGTCCTCCATGCGTCTTGTAGGCGCCATTGTTGGGCCCAGTTGAGGAGAGCCTTCGTCGTGACGTGTGCCTGAGCGTTAGGTGGGGGAGCAGTGGACCTGTCTAAGTGTATGTCCAGGACACAATTATAGTCTCCTCCAAGGATCCACGGAAGCCCATGCCAGGGCGCCAGTGCCGTGGAAAGGCAGTCGAGGAAGCCCCCCTGCTCAGTGTTAGGGGAGTATATGGAGGCCAGTACCACCGGGTGTCCATCAAGTCTGCCTCTCACTATCACGTACCGGCCTCCCGCATCTATCTGTGTATCCATGTCCGCCCAAGGTGTCCCCGGCCTTATCCATATGAGTGCCCCACGGGCATAAGATGAGTATTCAGTGGCATAAATTTGTCCGCGCCATCTCCTACGCAGCGCGTGGACCTCAGCCTTGTTTAGATGAGTTTCCTGTAATAAAACTACATGGAATTTATGGCGACGTAAATATGAGTATATTTGGTAACGTCTCGATGGTGTGTGCATCCCTCTCACATTCCATGTGCAGATCTTAATCTCAGCCATATGCACTGTCTTGGTAGGAGGCATCCGCCTCTCCCGTCACCCACCCTCCAGGCAACCGCTTCCACAAGTTACCCCGCCTCCCCCTCTCACCCCCCGCAGACACAAACGCCGACATTTCTATCCAGGGCATAGGCCGTACTCTGATGTGGGGAAAGAGGAATGCAACTGGGTTTGCAAACAGTGCTAAACAGCAGTAAATACCAAAAGGTCGGCAACGGAATATGTCGCCGTCCAAACACGCCAATAGGGCGAAATATTAACGTTCAAGTCTAGGGGGCAGCTTGAGCTAGGTATCAATAAGGCAGTTCTCCAATGTCTAACCAAGTGAGATCGATTTGTCTGTTGCCCTTCCCCGGGCCACAAACGAGTCCCGCCTGATAGTCAAATGCGGCAGTCAAATAGGCCATGTCCTCATCAGAGGCGGTTTAGTCTCCGGGTGACTATGCACACATCAGTGAGAGAGACAAACTGTACCCCCCGATTGTGCGGGGTAGAAGCTCGTCCACGTGTTATGGATGATTGAGATAACAAACCCACCCCCACGGTGCCCTCTCAGCGTCCATACCTGTGGGTGGGTACTCACTGCGCTAGAGCTTCTCTGTCTGTTCCCAGGGCGGCTAGAGGCTTCCCCAGCTGCAGCCGCAGCCGTTGCATCTCAGTGACCGGTCGTCCATGAGTCTCACCTTCGCCGCCCCGGTGTTAGCCGTTGGTTGCATGTGTCATGTTTCAATGGGCATATCAGCCGTTTGTGGCGTGACCTCCGGAAGCTCCACCGATAGTTGAGAGTCTGGAATCCCGTAAATAGCTTCATCGTCGCTTTGAGCCATCTGCGGGCTCGTGGCTTGAGCATTGTCTGAGGTCGGAGAAGCACTGAGTTGGGAGACCCTACGGAGAGCGTCCCGTTGTTCCTGGAGCATTTGGTCCAGCGGCGGGGAGTGGTGAGTCGTATCGTCCGGGCGGTCGTTCGCGTGGCCTCTGTTCCTGCGTCTGCGTCGCGGTCCTCGCCCTCGGGGTCGCGTCTCAGGATGGTGTGCATGTCTCGGCGCTGTGTCCGTTCCGCTATCGAGCCAGTCGCTCACCTCCACAGGGTTGTTAAAGAAGTAGGTTTTGTCTCGTGCCACTACCCTCAGTTTTGCAGGGAAGAGTAGAGAGTACTTGAGGCCTGCTCCCCGTAGTCGACGCTTCACTTCCAGGAAATCATGGCGTTGGCGTTGTACTTGTATGGTGTAGTCAGGGAAGAACATCACCGTGGTGTTATCGATCCGGACCTCTCCGAGCCGCCTGGTTTCCCTTAAGATAGTGTCTCTGTCACGGTAGTTCAGGACCTTGAAGAGTAGCGGCCTCGGGTTGGAACCGGTAGTGTGAGGTCTCGTGGGTACTCGATGCCCTCGCTCCACCACAAACTGCGGCGAGAGTGTGTCCTCAGGTAATAGCTCACGTATCCAGTCTTCCACACGTTGAGTCGGTCTGGCACCTTCCCATTTTTCCGGGACACCGACGAGTCTGATGTTGTTGCGTCTCGCCCTCCCTTCCGCGTCCTCGGCTCTGTCCTCTAGGAATTCTACCCTGTTCAGGAGATCTTGTACTTGCTTGTCAGTTTGTGAGACTTTGGGGCCAAGATCATGCACCGTTCCCTCCAGCACCTTAGTGCGATCAGCCAATTTCTTGTGGTCATCGCGCAGGTGGGTAAGGTCTATGGCGACACTGTCTATTTTAGATTCCAGGGACGTCCTGGTCTGTTGGAGGGATTGTTCCAAGTGTTCCATGGCAGCGAGCATGCTATCCAACCGTGATGTAACCTGGTCAGCCGCCATCTTGCGTAATGTCTTGTCTGATTTTCCCTTCGGCGGGGCTCCTCCGGTGCCAGTGCGGGTTCTCACTCCTCCGGACATATGCGAGGTGACTCTACCGGTAGCAAAGCCAGGGGGCGGGGTAACCGTCGACCCCAGGTCCAGCCGTGTCGTTAGAGCACAGGGGGGGTGCTCCCGGCACCTGTATCCGCGGGGCAGCGCAGCTTGTCCTCTATGCGTTTCCCACGTGAGAGGTGGGCCTGTGGAGCGGCGTGTTGTGTCAGGCCGCCAATCCCAGTCTCAGGTATCGTGGGCCTCCCGCTGGTTGCCGGGCCCCCAGGTGAGCCCGATCCCACAGTCTCAGGGGCCGCAGGTCTATTCTAGGCCAGTAGGAGGGGCCAGCCTGCGGTTTGTGGTCACTGGGGAGTCCGGGGACACTAAGCGCGGCTAATGCTCACCGTCAACTGATCGCCCAGAGCAGTGTTGTTGCGATCCAGTGGCCCCCCCAAGGAACAATCAGCGCAGCTTTCGGTGTGGGCCCACAGTGTGCTTCCCAGGTCTGCCCGCTGCACTATGATGTAGTGGGGGAGGTGGGGGGTCCCAATCCAGTAGTTTCCCCCCCCACACAGGTCGTCCAGTGAGGAGGCGCTGTGGTCAGCGGGGTATGGGCACTGTCTACACGTGTGTGCAGCCGGTGTGGGCCGGTCGCCGTGGATATCAGCTCCTCCGCGTGGCTCCGGGCTTGTCCATGGAGGGAGCGCCAGCGGTTGGGGGGGGTTGCAGTTGTCTCCCCGATTCAGGCAGGCAGGGCCCTCCTACCTCCGCCTCCGGTCTGCACTCTAAGCGCCGGTCTCGCCTCCGCAGGCGCTCGGGCCGCCGGCCCGCCCACTGCACCACAAGTCCGGGCGTCTTCTGCCTCGCTGTGTTGTTCCGCCGGGAAGCAACTGGCCAGGTCTCCCGTGTCCGCTCCGCCGCAAGGGGAGAGGGGCAGCCGCCAGCGAGCCCAGGCAATTTTCAGGTCCTAGGCCCCGAGCGCGGCCGCCACCCCGGGTCTCGCCATAGGACTCAGGTAGTGGGCCTCCGCCTCGGGCCCCCGCTGTCACCGCTGTCGGTCAAGTGGCGCCAGGAGCTCTCCAGTTCATCCGCAGCGCAGCGTCTGGGCAGGGAGCCCGACACCCACGGCCCCGTCTTCGGCCGCCGCCAGCGCAGGGCCTCCGGCTCACCTGCGATGTCGCCACATGTCCCCTGGCAACCGCGCTCGGCTCCACTCCGGCAGGGAGGGAGGGGGGCACAGGGAGCAATCCGGCTGGGGGCCCCCGGGGGTCCGTCTCCAGCTGGGGTCGGATGTTGTCAAGTCCGGATCACAGGCCACGTGGCGGGGCCCAGACTCACGGCCCAGTCCCCATCCTCACGCAGATCTCTTCGCCGGTCGCACGGCAGCGAGCCCCGCCTGCGAGCTCCAAGAAAGTCCGGTGCTTTGGTGGTGGATCTCCAAATCGAAAGTCGGCCAGGATGCCGAGAATAGCTGTCTGGCGGTCCGCCTGCAGTTTCAGGCGGTTTCGACGGTAATTAACGGATAATTAGCCCGGGGAAGGGGAGGCTCAGCTCGGAGCTCTACCCGGGTGCTGCCGTCCTCATTGCGCGCCTAGCCACGCCCCACACAATAGGTGAGACTCATGGTGTTTAATTATGTTTCTTTTGTTGCCAAAAGGTACTATAACATATTTGGTGACATTTCAGAAGTCAGTAATTGAACAATCGTGAACCTCACTAACAGCCAGTTCGAGTTCCCAGAAGATTCCAGTTCGTATCCTGAAGCAGCTGGCAGCCTTGTTTTATTTCTCTTGTTTTGTTTCTTTATCCATATCCCCTTTCCCCCAGGGAGATCGTAACAGTTTGATGCATAATAAAATCATCATTCTCTGTGGACTTTCAGAGGGATTTGAGAACAGTCTTTCACCAAATGGCACCGCCTGGATTTCAGGTGAGTGGCTATCTTGACAGAAAGCTATGGTACAAGAAATAGAATTCCTTTCGGGTGACAGCCATGGATATCCCTTTTTATCAAAGAAGTACACCAGATCTTTCTCAACCGCAGTCATTCAAGCGTTGCATGAGGAAATGCAACAATTAAAACAAGAAAACGCAACACTAAGAGAGGCAGTTACAAAAGCAAAACCAGATTTTACACAAAGGAGGGATACTACTGTAAAAGAAAAACACCCAATTTTAGTCCCTCCTAAATTTGGAACAAATACCTTTGCAGCACCTAGTTAAGGTCATTCACATGCAAATACAAATTTGCAAGTCACTGTTATGACACCTAGTCCAGTACCCTTGGCTAATCTAGAAGGCTTTTGTGGGGATAGTGCCCAATTTGCCACCTTTATAAGTCAGTGTCAATTACACTTTCTCTGCAAACCACGTGCGTTTCTCACAGATACTACCAAAATAGCATTTATCATCTCCTACCTTGGAGGTGTGGCGGCCAATTGGTCCATTCCTTTTATTGAAAATCATGATCCAATATTACATAATTTTGCAACCTTCAAAGAAACCGTGACTAAATTGTTTGCCAGACACACTTTTATGCAGTCAAGTGATAACAAGCTATTACATTTACACCAGGGATAAAAAGACATCCTTACATATATTACCAATTAATTTGTTTAATCACAGAAACACAATGGCCCGAGGAAAAATGTTCTTCATTATTTTATAGGTGACTTAGAGATGAATTAAAGGATTCCTTTGCCCATATTGTAGCTCTACCTGAAGATTGCTCCAGTTTGATCGATTTAGTTAGATCACGGATTAAGTGAGCGTAGGTATGATAAACCCAGAGGAGAGCCTAGATTGGTGGTTATTAAAAGTGGCAAAAAGGAGAACAATGATAAGGGTAATGACATAGAACCCATGCAGATTGGAAGAGAAAGAGAGGAGCAGAAAAGGAAATTTGTGTTTATATTGTGGCAAGGCTGGCCATTTTGAAAAGGATTGCCCGATTAAGCCTAAGAAAAAGAAGACCATAGCAAGTTTAGAAACCAAACTAGAACATCTGGAAAACTAATACTCTCTGAGAATTCAGAGATCGTTTCTTCGAGAGATCCAGAGCTAAAGATCTCCAAATATATAACTATTGTGGTAAATAGAGTTCCAAGACACATGACTATTAGGGTAACCTGTATCCTTTCAGCTAAAAAAGACACAGCATATCTGTTCTAATAGATTTGGGAGCAACTTGTAATTTCTTCGATCTGGCTTTAGCTAAATAACTCGGAATAGCCAGGGCCGTTTCTGCCATTAGGCAAGACTAGGCGGCTGCCTAGGGGGGCAAAAGGGCTAGGGCGGCAAAATGGGGAAACATTTTTTTAATTTGAACCTTCGAAAGAAAAAAGCATCTTGCTGCTACTGAGTACGTTACCACTTACGAAAATCACATTCGCGCCTCCGGCCTTCCACCAGATCACACGGGAAGAGCATCTAGGATTCTTCAGGGCAAGTGACAGCCATCCGAGCCAGGATCTTCTGCTTAGTGCTTGATCAGGCTCTCTTTGTGCCTTGTGTGTGAAGATGGAAAAAGGAGGCGATAACAGCCGTAGCAACAAGAGGTACTGATGTTTAATCTCAGAGTTATTATGAATCTATTGTCTCTGGACATCGGCCGCTGTCTCTTGCAAATATACGATTCTGCATCAAACAGAGCTGGGTGTTGATTTGCTTGTGTCCTGTTACTTACGCTGCGAGGGAGGGGGGGGGGGGGGCGCTGAAGCCCTTTGAGCCCTATGGGCGTTGGGTGCCTTACCTAAGAGCTGTCCAGACCAGAAGGTCACTTGTGCGCCACAATGACCTGCAGGGGTCTCATGGCGCTTAAACAATCCTCCACTTGCGGGAGGGAGGGGGGCGGATGAGCTCTCCCAAGGAAGGGCTACAACAAAATAAACTAACACATCAGAGGCCCCCAGGACCCTGCCCTGCTCACCTCCCATCCTAATACTTTACACTGCCCCTGGGTGTGCTTTCTCCCACCGGAGTCTAAACTTCCAGTCATAGGCTCAAGATAGCATGACGTAGCATTGAGGGCCGCGGACAGTGGTGAGGGACCCACATTTCACCATTAGACATTCATTTCAGGGGTCACCTGGAGAGGATGTGGCTAAACGACTAGAGCGGCCGATTTTAAAGCTGGGGAACCGGGTTCGAGTATTGGCAGGGATGCGCAACACCGTGTGATTCTGGGCAAATCACGTAATCTTCCCGTGCCTAAAAATTTATGTGTCCGTCTGTAACCCAACTGGTACTCACGTAGACCCCTCAACGAGGAGTGCAGCAAAGACAGAAGCTGGCAGAGTGCGGCTGTATCAGGGCAGAGGCCTCGTCCTGGGCCGAGGTCTAGAAGACATAAAAAGAAGCCCTTCCAGAATCTGTTCAAGGTCACCTACCAAGGGTCAAAGGTCAGCTGCACCTGCGATAGTACAGGAGCACCTCCTGTAAGGGACGATGCTCGGGTAGGAATGGGCACAAGAGCATTTTTAATGTGTGAATGAATAAATGGATGAATGAGTGGAATTAGTGCAATGTGTCTGTGGGAATGGGTATAGTTGGAAGAATGAAAGTAAGCTAGAGTGCCTTCATGAGAGGTCGCATAAGACCATGTTACGATAGTAATTACCGCACTAATACTGTTCTTCCTTCTACCACATTCGCAAACATCTATTTTGCACGAGTGCATGTATGGGAACAACGCAAATGGCCAGAATGCGAGAAGCCGCTGTTTGCGGCATTTGTTTTTTGCACTGATTTTTAGCACACAATATAGCACCAAATGCCGGTTTTGCAGAATTCCTCCTAATTTTGCAGTTTCCCCAAAAGTTCACGATAATATGCAGATACAAATTTTGCAATTTTTCATAAAGTTAACCCAGTCTTTCCTCGGCTGACAAAATTAACACTACTGAGTTGGGTTATATTACTAATTATCTGCAGCGAGGGGCTGTTGCAAAAAGCGCTGCACAGAAAAAAAACTGTTGAAAGAAGAGGGGGTTTCTTTACAATGTCGCTCTACATCACCAAATGTTTATTTTTTCATTTGTTAGAGACCCCCAACGCATCTCCTCCTAGAAGTGTCAATTGGTAGGCACTTTATTAGGGCAATAAATGTTTTTTGCTTTTGTTTGGGGGGATTGCTGGCAGTAGGCAAAAATAATATTGCATTTCGTACGTAGGCGTTGCATGTGTTCATGCGTGCTTGGCGGAAGGTTAAGTTGTTTCTGGTTTTGAAAACCAGTTGTACTTGACGCCTCGGTGGTATTTAAGACTTTCGCTGCGGCGGCTATTCCGCCGCAGCGATAAGAGGGCAGGGGGGCCGCGCGGCGCGCCCATGCTGGTGACGGAACTGCTCCGTCACCAGTCTTGGTTGAGCTGTGCTCATGACAGAGCGGTTCCGTCATGGCCCCGCCCGCTCAATAGAATGCGCCGCGCAGCCGCGTCGGGCGGGCCATGACGGAACCGGTCCGTCATCAGCACAGCGCTACCGCGGCTGATGACGGAGCGGTTCCATGATCAGCGTGGAAGGAGTTAAAGACAAGGCTCTATTGGGCATCGTGTACATAGTTCTGGGAGTGTATGGCTACCATAACGGTCTGACCTGGGCCTTTCGTTGAGGTCGTTTGCAGGACTGTTGTGATCGTGTTTCCTGATAGTAAATGAGAGTAACATAGAAGGGTTCAGCAGTAGAGGGTGTGCCTCTCTAGTCTGGATGATAGGGGGAGAGAGTGATGGTAATAAAAGGGAGGGGGCGGCATTTTTCAAATCTCGCCTAGGGCGGCAAAACACCTAGAAACGGCCCTGGGAATAGCCCACGTCCCAAATGAAGAACCAGAACCTGTGATAGCAGGATGGGTCTGCCCTCTCCTCTGGTCTTATTCGTTTTCATATAGAACCAAAAATGTGGTTACTGTTTCTATAAGGACACTATTACTGTTCACAAAGAAAAAGAATAGGGGAGAACAAAGGGATCTAGGCTCTGACCTCACAGATAGACACAATCAAAGATATTGTCTCTTGTTGTCCTCACACATCCCGAGGGATGTCATGTTTCATCATTGGGCTTTGCTCCTTGTCGGGCTGGCGTTGCAATGCCCTACGGGTCCCCTGAAGGGTCACTTTGACGGAGATTTTTTAATTACGCCGTATGATGAGCGAGGCTGTGAGACTTTCCAGCGAAAGGGAGGGTGAGTGAGAGGGTGAGTGAGTGACTGACTCAAACTGGCTAGGGGATACCCTAAAGGCTATTTATGTCAGGTTTCCCTGAAAGACTTAAAAAAACTTTAGGTTGTGTGTTACTGGCTGGGTAATGATGTACCCCAGTAACGTTCTAGTCGACATGTTTTGTGCCTTTCAGTGGTCAAATAGATTCCCAGCGCTTCATCAGGACCAAAAAGGAAATTGTGAGAAGTGAAACGCAAAAAAGTAAATAAATAAAGAACCCTATATTAAAAGTAGAGTGGTTCCCCTAGTGAAAACTACAGGGTGGCATCAGCTCAAATGATGGCCGCTTTTGTTGCAACCTAGATAAGAGAAGAGAAGATAAAAAACACAGACAAACATGAAAACGTAATTACTGTATAGTTCTCAATGGTGATATGATTGATGGCATCTCAACTCAATCATGTACTCTCTTGCAGGGCAGGAGAGAGGTGTTGTGGGCGCCTTGGTAGGGTGTAAAGTAAAGGCACCAGTTATATACACTCAGTGCACACGTTCACTTAGGTGGATCAGCGCAAGAGCCACAACGCAGTTCACACTCATTTACATCACACGGCAGCCGGTATAGCCCCCCCCTAACAGGTAGTAGGTGTGAGGTATTGCCCGTGGTCTCGACCATGACATTATGCATTCTTACCCATTGGTAGATAAAAGATTGCTCCACAGGCTCTTGCATGCCCGTCCACACCGTAATAGGCTGTGGTTTGTAGTGGGGGAGAGAAAAGAAGAACAAATGGTATTAAAGCGGTTGCACGGGAAGCCGCTACTGAAGTGCCAGTTTGGGCAGGATCGCCCGGTAGCCACAGGTGGGAGACCAGAGGTAGTGTACTCATGGTTTTAGATGGGTGCACTCTGCTGCATCACCTATCCTCGCATGCGTGCCAGCATATTGGTTGGCGTGTCCACCGGTCCCCATGATATAGCTGGGTGCCTGACGTCCGGGTGCCTGACTTCCGGTGGGCGTGGCTTGTTATTTTTACAAGCGTGAGTGGGCGCCATCTTGTAATGGTAAATCTTATTGTGTGGTCCCATACACTAGTTGAAGGGCATTTGAACTAATAACTCCAAGAATATATCAGAGTTCTAGGTGCAGGGTGGGGCCGGTACTAGGGGTGATCCTAATATACAGAGAGTTTTTTTTGTTAGAGTGTGTGATGATCTGAGTGTGTGATAGTCTGATGGGCAGCAGCAAAGGCTGCCATAGAATGACTAGTAGAATAAATGTGCTATGCCACAACCGGAATAAAACAGATAAAGCCCCGGTCAGTAGGCTGTTAAAATATTTAAGGAAAGGCAAGCCCTGGTGTGTCCGCTCTGCAAGGATTTCACACTGTCAAGTCCTTTGGGTCAAAATAATATCCACAGGATATTGTCATTTAGTTCCTACTAGTGGGTCTGAAGGCGTGGTACCCAGCGTTGTTCGTGTCTCAGTAGGGCTATGTTACTCTAAGTCGGATTAGATTCTAAGATAGCACACTTGATATCATCAGCAGTGGGTTTCTTTTCAATAAAGTGGTTTCCTATTCTGGTGGAGATGAGTCCGCATCGTATTGTGCTCTGGTGTTCGCTGATCCTGATTTTGACTGGTCTGCTGGTCATCCCTATGTAGAGGAGTCTACATGGGAACGAGATAAGATAAACACAATTTTTGGTGTTACAGTTACGTGTTGTCTTTGTTCCCATGTGAAATTCCCCAATTGCAGTGACTTGGTGTGTTTGGTGGCTGCACAAGGGTTGCAGGTTCTGCAAGGATAATGGCCAGTTACTGGCGGCAGGTTCCAGAGGGCATTGTTCCCTGGTTTCTTGTGGGGACGTGGTTGTGTGTGTACCAATTGGTCCCTAATGTTAGTTGTCCTCCTGAAGGCAAACCTAGGTCGTGTGATGTTCAAAGAGTCCATGTTTAGGATCTTCCAATTCCATAATATGATGTGTTTTATCTGGTTGGAAAGGAGCGTGAAAGTAGTCACGCAAGTCATCGCATCTTCCTTTTCACATACTCTATTTCCAGTAGGACTTTGCGGTTATTGCGTGCTCTTTTCATGGCTTTTCTCAGAACATTAGTAAGGATAATTCCTACTCTCCAAGTAGGTGGTAAGAGCTACTGCTTGTGAGTCATAGTCAGTAAGGGAGCTGAAGTGTTTCCGGATCCTCAGATTTTCTCAAAGGGCCTTGGGATGGTGACTGTCAAAAGAGAGGAGACTATTGCAGTCAGTTTCACTTTTGTATGTTTTCGTGTGTAGGCGTCCTTGTTTCGAAGGAGATCAGGAGATCTAGAAATGGAAGTTCATTCCTGGACTGATATTTTGTAAAGTGTAAGTATGGATTCAGGTTATTGATCCAGTCGTTAAATCTCAGGTAACTTTCTTCGGTACCCTCCCAGAAGATGATGATGTCATCGATATAATGTGTCCATGTCAGGAGATTCTCCTGGAAGGGATTGGAGTCAGTAAAGATGTGTTGGGACACGAAGTGTCCCATGTATAGGCCTTCCAGGCTCGGCGCAAAGGTACTTCCAATGGAAGTACCTTGTATTTGATGATATAGATTGGTTTTGTAGATGAAGTAGTTGTGCATTCCAATATGAACCCCACAGGTGTGTTAGTGGGGGTCTCTATTGTCTGTAGTAGGTTTTCCACTACTGAGATTGTGGCGTCTTGAGGAATGTTCGTGTAAAGTGCTTCCACGTCCAGAGTCATCAAGAAATTGATTTCCTCAGTGTTGTCTGCATTGATTTCCGCAATCAGGTTGAGGACGTCCCTCATGTCCTTCAGGTAGGAAGGTGTCGTATGGACCAGGGGGCGCAGGAAGAAATCGCTCAATTGGCTCAAGGGTTTCAGAAGAGAGCCAATCCCCGAGATGATGGGGCGTCCTGGTGGTCGAAGAATACCCTTGTGTATCTTCGGTAGCAGATAGAAGTAAGGTATATTGGGGGAGGTTTTGATGAGAAAGGCTGATTTGTGTGTAGAGATCCATTCCTGTGTCACTGCCTTATTGACTGCGATCTTGATATGGGTGAGCAAGGTCTTGGTGGGGTCAGTTACCAGTCTCTTGTAGTACTTGGTATTGACTAGCTGGTGGAGACATTCTTGCTCATAGTCGCTGGTGTTCATTATTACTGTGGCACCACCTTTGTCAGCTGGTTTTATAATGATGGTCTCGTCTTCTCTGGGCGTGGAGATGGCTTTTCTCAGTTTTTTCTGATAGATTGTTGTACGTTTTCTTCTGTTCCAGTCCATTAACTTCTTTTAAAACTGCCTTCTCAAAGGTAAGCACTTCACTGAGTACCATGGGGGTCGTGCATGTACATTTAGATGGTGTTCTGAGTCCAGTGTCTTCTCTTTCAGGCATCGCTCTGTCCTTGAAATAGAATTCAAGTCGTATCTTCCTGAAAAGTTGATGTAGTTCTCCATTAAGTTTAAAGTTATCCTCCTTAGGAGTTGGTACGAACCCTAGTCTTTTCTTGAGTAGAGAGGTTTCGTGAATGGAGAGGATTCTGTCAGAAATGTTGACGATCAGTTTTTTTTGTTAGTTTGGCTCCTTGTTTGTCATTGTGTGTTGTCGTCCTGCCACTGGACCTGTTTTTTGTTGTTGCCTCTTCTTCCTCTGCCTCTGCCCCTGCCTCTGTTCCAAAAAGAAGGAGGAGGGTGTTGAAAGAAGGGGGATTAAAATCCTTTTTGGGGTCTTAGATAGCCTGGGTACCAAATGAATGCATGTGTTGGATATGGCTGGTTAGGGTATCCATACATGGTTGGTGGAGGGAAGAGAAGTCCCTGTCTACCTCCATTTTTGATCCAACTGTCATTGCTCAAATCATTGTGGGAAGAGCGGTTGGATCGTTTCGACGTTGTTGATCCATCTTCCGAGGATACATCGCTTCCAGGTGGTTGATAATTCTCCTTTGTGTAGGGGTATATATTTTTTTATCGAACCTCCTAATGTCCTTCTGAAGTTTATGAATTTTCTGTTGCCTCAGATAATCTTGGTATTTAACTCATCTCCGCGTTGATTTCTGCCAAGCGTGTTTTGTATGCAGAAATGCTGATTCCTGTTTTCAGTCCGTTTTCCGCTATGTTGATCCTGATAAATAGGGTGTCGGATAGGCGTTTAGCCATGCTGATGATGAGGACTAACCAGTCGCGTGTACATTACCAGGCTATCTTGGCTCCATTCATGCCTGAAGATAAGGTAGTCTAAAAAGATGTGGTGCCGTGGTTACTATCAAGCCATTCGGGGCCAGGTTGGCCCTCAACTATTCTGTCATCCCTGCTCCATGTAGAGCTATCTTCACTTGTTGTTTCTTGAGAGATGCAATGGAGTTCCAATCCCTGTGGCTGCTAATGGCTGCCTTATTTCCCTCTGTGTCAAGCAACAAGGGTGTTTTCAAAATTTCTGCCACAATGCCTTCTCCGAAGCGAAGCCCCGGATTTTTATTCATGATGAATCTGGAGGTGTAGCTGTGTATCGTAAGTGAAAGGGTACAAGAAGAGAGTAGGTAAAGCTGAAGAGTAGTCCCTCGGCTGAGCCGCAGTGCTAATGTCTATAAATCAAAAAGGAAGGGGACTAGGAGCTAGTTGAGGTCCAGTACCCGTGCTCCGCGTAGTAGTATAAACCAAAAATTGAGTTACTGTCCCTATAAGGACACCATTACTATCCACAAAGAAAAAGAATAGGGAAGAACAAAGGGGTCTACGTTCTGATCTCACAGATAGAGACAATCACAGATATTGTGCCTTGTTGCGTTCCCACATCCCGAGGGATGTCATGCTTCATCATTGGGCGTTGCTCCTCATTGGGCCATGCTGGAATGCCCTAAGGGTCCCCCGAAGGGTCACTTTGGCGGAGATCTTTTAATTACGCTGTATGATGAATAAGGGTGTGAGACTTTCCAGTGAAAGGGAGGGTTCGTGAGAGGGTGAGTGACTCACTGACTAAAACTGGCTAGGGGATACTTTAAAGGCTATTTAATATGTTGGTTCCCCTGACAGACTTAAAAAACCCGTAGGTTGTGTGTTACTGGCTGGGTAATGATGTACCCCAGTGATGCTTAGGTCGACATGTTTCACGCCTTCAGTGGTCAAAACGATCCCCGACGCTTCATCAGGACCAAAAAGGTAATTGTGGGAAGTGAAAAGCAAATGAGTAAACAAATAAAAAAACTCTATGTTATAAGTAGAGCAGTTCCCCTTGTGAAAACTACAGGGTGTTGTCAGCTCAAATGATGGTCGCTTCTGTTGCAACTTAGATAAGTGAAGAGAAGATAAAAAACACAGACGATACACAGACAAACATGAAAACATAATTACTGTATAGTTCCCAATGGTGAGATGATTGATGGCATCTCAATCCAATCATTTACTCTCTTTCAGGGCAGGAGAGAGGTCCTGTAGGCACCTTGGTAGGGTGTTAAGTAAAGGCTTCAGTTATATACACATGTTAGTGCACATGTTCACTAATGTGGATCAGCGCAAGAGCTACAAAGCACAGTTCACACTCATTTACCTCACACAGCAGTCGGTATAGCCCCCGTAACGGGTAGTCGGTGCGAAGTATTCCCAGTGGCCTCGACCGTGACATTCTATGCACTCTTACCTATTGTTATCTAAAAGATTGCTCCATAGGCTATTGCATGTCCGTCCGCACTGTAACAGGCTGTGGTTCATAGTGGGGGGAGAAAAGAAGAACAAATGGTTTTAAAGCGGCTCTGCGGGAAGCCTCTGCTGAAGTGGCAGTTCCGCAGGATCGCCAGGTAGCTACCGGTGGGAGACCAGAGGTAGTATACTCACAGTTTCAGCTGGGTGCACTCTGCTGCATCACCTACCCTCGCATGCGTGCCTGATGTTGGTCGGCGTGTCCATCGGTCCCCATAATATAGCTGGGTGCCTGACGTCCAGGTGCCTGCCTTCGGGTGGGCGTATCTTGTTATTTTTACGCATGTGCACCTGCGCCATCTTGTAATGGTAAATCTCATTGTGTGGTCCCAATATACTAGTTGGGGGGCATCCGAACTAATAACTCCAAGAATATCTTAGAGTTCTAGGTGCAGGGTGGGGCCAGTACTACAGGTGATCTTATTAATATACAGAGACTGAGTGTGTGATATCTGAGTGTGTGATGGTCTGATGGGCAGCAGCAAAGGCCGCCATGGGATGACTAGTAGAATAAATGTGCCGTGCCATAGCCGGAATGAAATAGATAAAGCCCCGGTTGGTAAGCTGTTAAAATATAGGAAGGGCAAGCCCTGGTGTGTCCGCTCTGCAAGGATTTGTGTGTTGCACAGGAGATATTGTATACAGGGTGTCACACTGACAAAGTCCTTTGGGTCATAGTTCTATCCACAGGATATCGTCATTCTGACCCTCTTGTGGGTCTGAAGGCGTGGTACCCAGCGTTGTTCTTGTCTCAGTAGGGCTATATTTCTCCAAGTCTGGTTGGATTCTAAGATAGTCCATGCCCCAAAAGAAGAACCAGAACCCGTGAGAGCAGTGGATGGGTCTGCCCTCTCCTCTGGCCTTATTCATTTTTTTACAGAACCACTAACCTTGGTTTGTGAGAACAGTCATACCGAACAAACAATTTATTACCTAATTGACACGCCCACGTTTGGAGTAATCCTTGGTATACCCTGGATAGAACATCACAACCCAAAAATAGACTAGGTATTGCTAACTGTGACATTAGATTAATATTTTTGCAGAAAACACTGTTATCAAGAAACACCTGACCCTGATTCTCTTTTACATTGTGCTGCAGTGCAACCAAATGCTAACTCTTCTGTATCCACATTACCACAAGAATAGCAAGACTTTTCAGATGTGTGTGATCCAGTTCATGCAACAAAATTGCCTCCCCGTAGGCAGTTTTATTGGAGAATAGACCTTATACCAGGGGCAATCTTCACCTGCAGCAGGATTTACGCCCTTACATAACAGAGACACAATACCCAAGGAAATATCTGGATGAACTGCTAGAGTTAGGTTTAATCAGACATTCAACCTCACCAGTATCTTCGCCAGTTTTAATCATGGGTAAGAAAAATGGCGATCTGAGAGCGTACATTGACTATCGCGTGGTTAATAAAGTAAAAATAAAGAACCGTTACCCTTTGCCACTCATCCCTGTTCTTTTAGACCATGTACAAGGTTCCACTAACTACTCCAAATTAGATCTGCAAGGTGCCTATCATCTCATACGTATGAAAAAGGGAGACAAATGGAAAACTGCTTTTAGAACCAAATTTGTCCTATTTGAATATAAAGTGATGCCATTTGGTCTCTGTAACGCTCCAGTGGCTTCTCAGTTTTTTATTAATGAAGTCTTGCACAATGTTTTGGATGTCTGTGCCATCGTCTATATTGACGATATCTTGATCTTTAAAAAAAAAAAAAGGAACATATCCATCATGGCAGAGCAATTTCACAATTATTTAGGGAACATTTCTTATATGCTAAACATGAAAAATGTGTTTTCCATGTCACTGCAGTAGAATTCTTGGGTTAACATTTATCTCCTGAGGGAATAACAATGGATCTAAACGAGGTGGATGCCATACTAAACTGGCCCTCTCCAGCATCAGTAGAAGAGGTACAAAAGATTCTTGGGTTCGCCTATTTCTATAGGCGATTCATTGCTAATTTTTCTGATATTGTGGCTCAATCACTCAACTGCTAAGAAAAGGTAAGTCTTTTGTTTGGTTAGACAAGGCCGAAAATGCCTTTCAAACACTTAATAAACTTTTACTACAGCTTCAATTTTAGGCCATCCTGATCAGCGTTTTTATGTAGAAGCAGATGCCTCACAGATTGCTATTGGTGGGATACTTTCACAGAAAAATCCAAATACTGGTCATCACCACCCAATAACTTATCATTCTCAGAAATTATTCCCAGCAGAGCAAAACTATACTATGCGGAACGTGAGTTAAGTGCCATTAAATCTGTCTTTACTGAGTGTCTGCATCATCTTTTTGGAGCAAAACACACTGTCACTATTTATAATGATCACAAGAATTTACAGTTCTTCACATCTGTAAAAACTCTCACACCCAGGCAGATGAGATGATTACATTTCTTTAGTGAATTTGATGTTATTATTACTTTTCACCCTGGAACCAAACAAATTCAATCAGACACATTATCCAGATATGGTCTGGATGAAAGCAAGCAAACTCAAAAAAATACCCAAAGCATCATCCCTGCTAATAAAATAGTAGCAGTAACAGTTGCTGATACTTTTCTATCTGAAGTAAGAAAAGCCACAAAACACCTAAAATCACAAGACAGGTTATCAGGTACTGAAACAACCATAAAAAATTGATTTTATTTTAGAAAAGACAAACTGTTCATTCCTTAGGGTCCATTACGACAAAATGTTATAGTTTGGCATCATGACACCGCACCTGCAAGGCATCCAGGTGTTCAAAAGGGTACACAGACAAAATATCGAGTTTTAAATTTCGATATACAATTATATCGAAGTTTAAATATCGAAGGGACATAATATAGAAGGTAAGTAATATCGACACTCTTAATATCGATATTAGTAATATCGAAGTTTTAAATATCGATGTCAGTAATATCGAAGTAAATAATTTCGATGTTACTAATATCGATTTTTAAATACATTTTGTGTATATTATATTGTATTTATTATGTTTAATAATTTATTTTTAATGTAATTTAATTAAATGTTGTCTTTTAGTACTGTAGCGGGTTGTGGGTTTATAGGGGAATAGGGTGGGAAGTAATTTAATTATGTTAAATTAATTATTAATTAGTAGGAATTATAAATTAATTAATTGAGAATAATTTTTAAATAATTATAATTAATTGAATAATTGATAAATATGTTCTGTAGCGGGTTATGGGTTTATAGGGGAATAGGGTGGGAAGTAATTTAATTATGTTAAATTAATTATTAATTAGTAGGAATTATTATTTAATTAATTGAGAATTATTTGTAATTAATATTAATTAATTGATTAATTGATAAATATGTTCTGTAGCGGGTTATGGGTTTATAGGGGAATAGGGTGGGAAGTAATTTAATTATGTTAAATTAATTATTAATTATTAGGAATTATTAATTAATTAATTGAGAATTCTTTTTAATTAATTTTAATTAATTGATTAATTGATAAATATGTTCTGTAGCGGGTTATGGGTTTATAGGGGAATAGGGTGGGAAGTAATTTAATTAAGTAGAATTAATTATTAATTAGTAGGAAGCATACATTAATTGTTATTAATTGGTAAATAATTATAATTAATTGGTAATTAATTTTAAATAATTCATTAATTGATAAATGTGTTCTGTTGCGGGTTGTGTGTTTATAGGGGAATATGGTGGGAACTAATTTTAATGTAATTAAGTAATAATGAATTATTTTTTATAAGTATGTTATTTCAACCCCTACGCTATCCAACACTTTCCCTACTGTTGCACTCTCTGGAGTTGGAATAGTAATTGTTACCCCTACGCTATCCAACACTTTCCCTACTGTTGCACTCTCTGGAGTTGGAATAGTAATTGTTACCCCTACGCTATCCAACACTTTCCCTACTGTTGCACTCTCTGGAGTTGGAATAGTAATTGTTACCCCTACGTGATCCAACACTTTCCCTACGGTTGCACTCTCTGGAGTTGGAATAGTATTTGTTACCCCTACGCTATCCAACACTTTCCCTACTGTTGCACTCTCTGGAGTTGGGATTGTAATTTTTAATCCTACGCTATCCAACACTTTCCCTACTGTTGCACTCTCTGGAGTTGGAATAGTAATTGTTACCCCTACGCTATCCAACACTTTCCCTACTGTTGCACTCTCTGGAGTTGGAATAGTAATTGTTACCCCTACGCTATCCAACACTTTCCCTACTGTTGCACTCTCTGGAGTTGGAATAGTAATTGTTACCCCTACGTGATCCAACACTTTCCCTACTGTTGCACTCTCTGGAGTTGGAATAGTATTTCTTACCCCTACGCTATCCAACACTTTCCCTACTGTTGCACTCTCTGGAGTTGGAATAGTAATTGTTACCCCTACGCTATCCAACACTTTCCCTACTGTTGCACTCTCTGGAGTTGGGATTGTAATTTTTAATCCTACGCTATCCAACACTTTCCCTACTGTTGCAGTCTCTGGAGTTGGAATAGTAATTGTTACCCCTACGCTATCCAACACTTTCCCTACTGTTGCACTCTCTGGAGTTGGAATAGTAATTGTTACCCCTACGCTATCCAACACTTTCCCTACTGTTGCACTCTCTGGAGTTGGAATAGTAATTGTTACCCCTACGCGATCCAACACTTTCCCTACTGTTGCACTCTCTGGAGTTGGAATAGTATTTGTTACCCCTACGCTATCCAACACTTTCCCTACTGTTGCACTCTCTGGAGTTGGAATAGTAATTGTTACCCCTACGCTATCCAACACTTTCCCTACTGTTGCACTCTCTGGAGTTGGAATTGTTATTTTTTTTCCTACGCTATCCAACACTTTCCCTACTGTTGCACTCTCTGGAGTTGGAATAGTAATTGTTACCCCTACGCTATCCAACACTTTCCCTACTGTTGCACTCTCTGGAGTTGGAATAGTAATTGTTACCCCTACACTATCCAACACTTTCCCTACTGTTGCACTCTCTGGAGTGGGAATAGTAATTGTTACCCCTACGCTATCCAACACTTTCCCTACTGTTGCACTCTCTGGAGTGGGAATAGTAATTGTTACCCCTACGCTATCCAACACTTTCCCTACTGTTGCACTCTCTGGAGTTGGAATAGTAATTGTTACCCCTACGCTATCCAACACTTTCCCTACTGTTGCACTCTCTGGAGTGGGAATAGTAATTTTTACTCATACACTATCTAAAATGTATTTAGCTTTTTTATTAGTATTATGTTGTTATTAATTGTTATTTATGTGATTATTTTATGTATATAAATGTATTAGTAATTTATTATATTTTTATTTTTTTATAAGTTATGAAAATAATTAATTTAGAGTTAATATTAATGAAAAATATATTATGTATTATATATTTATTACTATTAATTTGTATTACATTATGTATTAATTTTAAATATTATAGTACATTTTTAAATATGTTTATTACATTTATAAGTATTATTTTGTTAATATTAGATTTTTATTTAATTTTAAAAAAACGATATTTTACAAAAAATGATATTTTTGTCATTCTATATATTTTTTTCGATATATTTGTACGTACCTTGTTAGGGATAGGATTCCTATATTTTTGACTTCGATATTTTTGTTCCGATATTTTTGTATATCGATATTTGTGTTATCGATATTTTGTCAGACATTCGTTCAAAAGACACTAGACAGTTGTTTGAGACGATTTTGGTGGGATGAATCCGAAAGGATGTGCAAGAATATGTACAGGCTTGTCCAGTTTGTGCTCGAAATAAGAACACTCACACTGCCCCTGTTGGCCTTTTACAACCATTACCAATCCATCCGGCTCCCTGGCATACTATTAGTATTGACTTCCTCACAAATTTACCTCCCTCAAATAAATATTTCACCTTGTTAGTAATTGTAGACATTTTATCCAAAATGGGACATTTTGTCCCCTTACAAAAAATACCAGAAGCCACTGAGTTTAGTAATATTTTTATTAAAGAAGTAGTGCGTCTTCATGGATTGCCCATTAAAATTATATCCACAGTGGCCCTCAGTTCATGTCTAAATTTTGGAAAAAGATATGTTCTGTCTTAGGAATAGAAGTAGCTCTTTCATCAGCATTCTACCCACAGAAAGACGGACAAACAGAAAGGGTTAATCAAAGTCTGGAACAAATACTAAGGTCTTTGCTTTCCGAGTTCTCAACAACTTGGGATCAGGCCATATCGTTAGTAGAGTTTTCATATAATAATAATCTTCACTCTGCTCTTGGATGTTCGCCCTTATATTTTCTCACTAGACAACACCCATACATGATTTCTGCAGATTTGCCCACTTTCTCTTATCAAATGCCATCAGTTTCTGCCCACATTCAGCCCAAAAGATACAAACTCAAGCCTTTAAGCATCTTATACAAAATAAAATAACTGTTAATAAGCAGGCAGACAAATACAGACTACAAGAACCTAGTTATAAACCAGGAGACTTGGTATGGTTATCTACCAGAAACATCAGATTAGATGGACGCAGGAAACTACAACCTCGATTTATAGGCCCTTTTCCCGTTTCGAGTATTATTAATCCAATTGCAGTTAAATTAAAATTACCTGAAGATTATGCAATACACCCTGTGTTTCATGTATCTCCCCTAAAACCCTATCATCCAAACAGACACAAAGACCATCCACCTCCCCCTTCTTAATAGACAATCATGTTGAGTACGAGGTACATCGCATTTTGGATGCCAAGCGCAATTATGGCAAAGTGTATTATCTAATAGACTGGAAAGGGTATGATGCTTCCGGAAGATCATGGGAGCCAGCATCTTTTGTACATGCTCCCCATCTTATTTGGCGGTTTCATATGCTCAATCATTCTAAGCCACGCACAGGATGGCCTCCTTTGTGGGGGAAAACTGTCAGGAGCTCCACGACACATGTCATGATTGTTTGTTCACCCACTTCTCGTTTGTGCAATCATGCACAGTTGGCTGCATAAACATTGTGAGTTTTAACTCTGACAACATTTATAAATAGGTATAATTATCAAGAACTCTTGTGTTTGTAAATTATCAGTTGGATAGCCTTGCTGCACATGACTTTGAAGATCAAGCATTCACAAGAACTGCCATGTGTATTTAAATGAGGAGGCACATGGCTTAGAAAAGCAGTTAGTCACAAAGACTGCCGTGTGTATTTCAATGAAGATTTAACCGTTATACACACACTCCCTCCAGCATGTGCATTCTAATTAGGTACCTCCTGCACAAGGGATTGCAGCCATCAAGCATCTGCCGGTGGTTAGGCAAATGAGTCTCCAGCACATGTGCCCTCTACATATTTAAAGCTCAAGCATGCAACTGAACATTGCTTAGCTTCGTTTCCAGAAGAGATTCCATTTACCTGAAGTCTCTGGTACTGCGATCCCGAGCCGTCTTGCTTCCGGCTCTGGTTTCCAACTCCAGAGGCGTTTCCTGCGGCCTTCCGCTCTTTGCGACATCTCTCTGACTCTGCGCATCTCTTTACAGAGGCGTTTCTTCTTCTCAGCCGCTCTCATTGTCCAGATACCTGCAAAAAAGAAACAGAGGACAACATTTATGGTAAAGGCGAACCATTGTTTTTTGATGAGGTATTATTTAGTTCAACCAAGCTGTCGACAAACTATTACTGTGTGAGAACTGCTTTGGAACTTAGATTAGCAGCCTGATTCATCAAGCCGAAATCGGCTCGCAAAGGGCCAGATTCTCAGAATCTGGCCCTTTGCGAGCGCTATTTTTGCATTTGGGATTCATCATCCCAAATGCAAAAATCGGTAATAGCGATTTCGCTATTTTGCGAGGAATTACATTTAAGGAATCTCTATTTGAGATTCCTTAAATGCAATTCATCATCCATTTAAAAATTGCGAATTCTCAATTTCGGCCCGCTATTTACCGCGAGGTCAAACCTCGTGGTAAATAGCGAAAACTTAGAAAAATGCTTTTAAAAGCATTTTTCTAAGTTGCATGTTGCACACACACATGTCCTTTGGACATGTGTGTGCGCAACACCTGTTTCAATTTGCATTTAAGGGGTGCTACAGGGTGTCCTTTGGACACCCCTGCCACCCTTTAAATCGCTATCTTATTTGCGATTAGCTAATTGCTAATCGCAAATAAGGAATACTCCCCATTCATTCCTATGGGCCTTTTGGCCCATAGGAATGAATGGGGAGTTATTCCTTATTTGCGATTAGCAATTTGCTAATCGCAAATAAGGAATGTGTAGGAATCGCATTTCTTTATGCAATTGCTACATGAATCCCGTTTTGCAAGTCCTTAATAGCGATTCGTTATGAATCGCTATTAGGGGCTCGCAAAACGGGAGATCGATGAATCAGGCTGTAGGTTACTGAGACAAAGTGCTTGTAACTATTTGAAAGGAGACAAAGCACTTGAAAATATTTGAAAACCTTCATTTTGAGACAATTCTGTGACATTCAATGAACCGTTTTGAGATCAAGAAAATAGACTTAGAGACGCTACAGAGATAAATCGTTTTGGAAATATTTTATAACTTCCTTTAGTGATTTAACGTCATTTTATTATTAAATTGTATAATGTTTTTCCCTTTATTATAATAGTGTAACAGTTACAATTGAAAGGACATAACTTCTAATTATTATTATTTATTAATTCACAGATCTCTCGTTAATTGAACATTGTTCACAGATTTCTACCAAGCTAATAGCAGCAAAACTCATGTATACCTATGTTGATTCCTTGATGTTAAGGTAATTGTTAGACTCTGAGTTGAATGCATTTATTTTGTACAACAGCACACAATAGGTGAGACTCATGGTGTTTAATGTTTCTTTTATTCAGCAAACCTGATGAAAAAGTATTATAACATATTTGGTGACACCTCAGAAGTCAGTAATTGAACCCCACTAACAGCCAGTTCGAGTTTCTTGAAGATTCCAGTTCCTATCCTGAAGCAGCTGGCAGCCTTGTTTTATTTCTCTTGTTTTGTTTCTTCATCCATATCCCCCTTACCCTGGGAGATCGTAACAGTTTGATGCATAATAAAATCATCATTCTTTGCGTACTTTCAGAGGGATTTGGGAACAGTTCTAGCCCAATTGGAACCGCCTGGATTTCAGGTGAGTGGCTATCTTGACACTAGGAGCAGAAGGAGTCTTCCTTGAAGCAGTCTCGGTTGCAGCCAAAAGTTCAACGAAGTCCATGAGTCCAGACTATTGAAGAGCAACATAGTTTGAGGGTTGAGGCTGGCCCTACAACAAATCTGAGGACCCTCCCACAGGTGATCCCTTAAGTACCCTAAGGAGGGTCTGGACAGAGAGGAGGATACTCCCCTGTCCTAGTCCAATTTCATGCCAGAGCATGAACTAAGGGTTTCTGAACTGGCTCCAACCGGAGTATGCAAGTAGAGCATCAAATGTGCCCTTGAAAACAGTCTGGTGGTGCTGCAAAGCCACCCCAACCCCCAACTCATTACACTAATTCCTGTCTGGGAGGAGATCACACCTATTGTTCTACCTTCCCATACTCGAGCTTGGATCAGCAGCAGGAGGGCAGAATTGTGTCTGTGGTTGGCAGCAGCACTAGCTTGCTTGCAGATCCCGAAAGGCTGTTACCGGAAGTACAGGGGGGTCCCCTAGGGAGCCCCCCAGTATATTGGATCATACTTCCAGCACCAGAATCGGGGTTGGGGTATGATACAACCATGTTTAATCCCAAACATGACTTGGGTCGGTGCAGCTACTATATAGTTAGACATCTTGTTTTGACTGATGGCCATTATATGTCTAAAAATGGCTGACCACACTTACAAAGCCTGGAAAATTGAGACTCGACTCCAGGGTTTGTAAGGGTGTCCTGCTCAGGCAGGGGCACCTTCACATTTATAACCAAGCACCCTGCCCTCAGGACTGGAGCACCTGTCATAGGGGTGACTTATACGTTTTTAAGGTTTTAAGTGCACTGACTTAAGATATAAGAACATGTATATCTGTCATGAGGGGTGCAAGCACCAGCTCACTCAGGCTGCAATGGCAGGCCTGTAGTCACAGTTTAAATGGACTCCCATGGGTGGCACAATACATACTGCAGCCCATGGGAGACACCTGGTGTACCTATGCCCTGGGTACCTTAGTACTATATACTAGGGACTTATAAGGGTACACCGGTGGCCAATTGTGGAGGTACTTAAGTACTTTCCAGAACAAATTTAGGGGAGCGAGCACAGTTACTGGGGTTCTGATTAGCAGGATCTCAGCAGGCTAGGTAAAAATACACTGACACTGACACCAGGCAAAAAGTGGGGTTAACCATGCTAGAAGGATCCTACCTTCCTACATTCCCCCCTCCCCAAACGAAAAGAGCCAAGACTAACCGTGCCCAGTGGAGTCTTAATTTTCTAAGTAGCCATATAAGGATGGCCCAAATGAACTGGAATGGATACTCCCTGTTCTATAGTTCACTGAGAAGTTCCTTCCCTGTAGGGATTTGTACCCTCTCCATAGTTTGTGATTTCTACCTGTCAACTGTTTGAGCAAAGACAGGGGGACAGGGATGTGAGGGCACAGCAGGGTTAGCCTCAACCTCTCCAGAGCACAGACCAAAGAAGATGTCTTCCTCTCTATGACTGACCTGTACTATTCCCTGGAGTCAACTTTCTGCTGATTATAGCTTTTGGTTGATCCTGTCTGTCTTTAGCAATCTGGGGCCAGTGAACGTGTGAGACAGTCTTGTCTCAAGTCTTGCTCTTCCCAACAATGTCTATATCGGGACGTCATTTGCTAGGGGGAAGAGGGATCCCTTAGATTGCTGAGGGTCAACTAACTTCCTAGTACTACCAGGCCTGGGGTCCATAATCTGAGAATTAGAAAAATCTTCTTTGCAGAGAGCCCTGTGGGGTCCACTGACATCCCTTGCCTCTTCTACAGCACCAGGCTAACTGAGGATTTGCAGAGAGGGCCAGGACACCTGCTCCAGACTTAAATCCTCCTCGGAAGATCCCAGGGCAGGCCTTGGTTCCTCTGGGGCAGTTCCCTCACAAGGGGCAAAGTCATCTCCCTGAGGAGTCTGGCCCTCACATGAAGTCTGGGGGAGGATGGCTCTTCTTCCCCCCTTTTGCTCTTTGAGGGAGCTGAGTGGGACATCATTTCAAGCTCCGCTGCTCCTTGACTTCCCTGCTGCTGGATCTGAGCGCTACGGGTGACCCCAACCTGGTCATGTAGGGCCAACATGGCTAAGTGGGGATTCAACTCTACTTCAGCCTAGGCTGAAGTTCCTAATCATGGCCCAGGAGACAATCTACAGGCATTATGGGGGATAAGGCAACTCTCTTAGGGCCAGTTACCCCTTCCCAGCTGAGACTGACTATTGCCATGGGATGATTTGTTCTGACACTATCAGTTTGGTCAACTGGTAAATCTGACCAGGTAGAAGTTGTAAAGGAGATACACGTTTCCCTGCCAACATGGTGACACTGGCATATGTGTCCCTATAAGCTACAGCTTCCTGACCATTAATAAGAGGCTGTTTCTTGTACTTGCCTAAATGAGTGGGACTAACAGCAAAAGTGGAAAGGTAATTGCCACCATCACAGACTAAGGAAGCCTGAGTGGGTGTTCTGACTAGTCCAGAACCCACTTCAGTACCCAAGGAGAACCCAGCTAAACTGTTGGGGGTACTACTACTATCATTGCTACTGTTAGGGGCACTAGGGGTGTAGTACTAGTAGTGGTGCTAGCCTTAGGGAAATTTGAATCATTTGCATTGTGGCCCTTTACCTTGCATAGATAGCACCAAGGTTTCTTGTTAGAAGAGGAAGAGGATTGGGACCCACTGTGAGAAGTTGGCCTGGTATATGCTGTCCACTAACTAAAGTGGGCACCTTGCACCAGTCCCAACAACCCTTATTGATGATTAGGTCAAAGACAACCTTTAAAGAAAGCTATCCTAGTGGTAGCTGTAAAGAGTAGCCTTCAGGCTAAGTTTCGAAGGAATATAAAACAACTTGTTTTACCAGATTAGAACCTCCTGAATAACCAAATGAAAGGAGAACCACACAAGAGATATATAAAATATATGTATTTATTACTAAACACTCTCTACTAACCTCTTTATGAGATTAGAGCACAAAGCACACAATATTAAATCACTAGAACAACAGTAAATAGCATAATACTCAGTGGGATCCAGGGAGAGACCAAACCATATACTAAGAAAGGGGTATAACAACCACGACTTAACAAGACACAGTGCCTAGAGCATGTAGAATCGCTGGGACCCCAAGGAACCACCCGAAGTAGTGACACAGGGGACCCAGGGAGGACGGGTGCAATGTGAGAAGTCAGACGCGAGCTCCGTACAACTGTATGGGAAAGTCACGGTTGGAAAATGAAAGATTAAGGACACTTCGGAGAGGACTTCAAGCAAACCCTCTGGAACATAGAAGGTTCTAAGGCCAGCACCCTTGAGAGTACCGGAGTACCCATTTTACCTATGCCAGGGGAGTCGAGTGCATAGGTGTCAAGTGATGTCAGACACCTTTGTCGTTTTCAATGGCGTGACTCAAAGAAGTGCTGCTGCCGGGAAGATGAAAAGTGTCCTGTGAAATCAAAGCCTGGATATGAGGTGAGAAGAACCTGAAAGCATCGGGCACAGAGTCTGAGTCACCTCAGGGTGACCAGGGGCTCGATAGACGAATGCCCACCGATGTTGTGTGCTTCAGGTGAGATGATGGGGAGCTTGACTCTGGAGCCACAGGGACCAGGAGACGTCCACGATGACCAAAGTCCGGAGGTAAGCTGTCCCAGGAAGGATGTCAACAAGCCTGGGCAAATGCAACCCACACGCGCAGAGGAAAGCAGGCAAAGTGTGGACCAGCCAGGTCCATGAGACTCTCCAAGCTATGGGGAGTAAGGGCACATCTGGAGTAACCAGGAAAGCCCAAGAGAAATCAAAGTTACCTTCACAGGGACCCATAGGTGAACGGACCAGGGATCGTGAAGGGACCTCGAGCTGAATCACAAAGTACCAGCTCACGGAACACTTGTGGAGTGTAGGCCGGAAATCTTCAGTGCAATTACTGCTCGGGTTCAGGAATACACATAGCCCAAAGCACAGCCTCAGGGATCGCCAAAAAGCATATCCTGCTGCAAAAGTACACAGCGCACAGGGGTTCTGGTTGCACGGTCCCCACGAGGAATACTGGTCTCAGAATTGCTGAGAAGGCAGATCAACCTCAGGGACGCTCAGGAACCCACCTCCTGTGTTGTAGAAATCTTTGGAGTCCTCAGGAGCTCGGGAGATGCAAATCGGTCAGATGCGTTAAAGGTGCCTGCTTCGCAGAGAGTAACTCCTTTACTCCCAGGGAGATTCTTCAGTCATCAAGCGTAGTGTAGATCGTCAAAGTACTTGGTTTCTGCTTGAAGAGTTTAGTCCAGGTAAAATCTACAAGGAAGGAATCATACCTCCCACACCAGTTGCAGTATGATTCCAAGGCGGTTGACACCAATCACAACATGTTTCTAAGCAGCCGTTTTAAAGTTAGCATTTACCGCAAGGTTATAATGCACTTAAATATATATTGTATTCTATTGTAATTGCATTTATATAGTGCTTACTACCCCTGACGAGGCGTCGAAGCGCTTTTTCGGCAGGTAGCACGCTACTCTGGGACCCATAGAGGATGATTGTTGAATTCGTATAATGAACATGCAAGTATATTTTAAGTGATGGATAGGTTAGTCAGTTAATTGGATTTGGAATGGACAAAGGTTTGTATTTATATAGCGATTGTTGACGCACGCTATTCAGGAAGCCTACAAAGGATTAGTGGTGAATTAATATGGTGAAATATGAAGTAATTTCAGTGGTGGATATTAGTCAGTTACTTAGAGTGAGAAGGTTAGCGGAGGGATAAAAGGGGAAGAAAGATTTGCATTCATAGAGCACTTGTTACCCCTGATGGGTGTTGAAGCGCTTTTCTGGCGAGTAGCACGCCACTACGGAACCCATAAAGGATTACTGTTGAAAATTAGTATAGTAAAAAAATATGAAGTAATTTGAGTAGTGGATATGTTATTCAGTTATTTGGGTAGTATATTAGTATAGTTTAATATGGAATTTGAGGGGGAAAACATGGCGGCGGCTGCTTGAGCCGCTGCGGTGCTCTGTTTGTGTGCTCCCGTTTTTTTTAGCAGCTTACATCGTAACGGGGGCAGACGGTAATGCGGTTTTTCAATAACATCGCTAGTTAGATGGAAATCAAGTGCCCAGATGTTAGATGAGTTAAAAAACCGTACCGGAATCAGCGTTTATTCTTTCCTGATCCTTGCTGCTCGATGGGTCTGGAGAGGGCATGGTTACCCTCGAACGCCGCTGCAGTGGAGAAGTTTCCGCTGATGAGATCGGTTGTTACCGAGAGGCTGACATCGTGCGCCGGGGGTGCACCCTGGTGTTAGCTGGTGGTTTTGTATGGTGCCTGGCCGTCCTGGAGCTCCGACGGGGGCGCCGCATCCGAGGCTTGCTTCCTGGACGCCGAGGGATTGTAGCTGTTTCGGAGGTGGAGGCGATTGGGACCACTGAGGAGAGGACGGCGAAGGCGGGAGAGCCGACATCGGTTTGTGAGCTGGGAGGAGGAGGAGGAGGGGGCAGAGATAACGGCAGCAATGAGGCTGAGGCAGTCTACAATTTGAGAGGTAACAAGCACAGATTATGTAAAGGGGGAACCAACAAAGGCAAACATAACAAAAACTTGCCCCGAGATATTAATCCGCCCCTGATTGCTGGCCCAAGTTCATCTACGGCAGATTCTGCAAGTAAGGCTGAAATTGCAATAAAAACATTGGTGCTTGAGGGGGCTGGTAATCTCACCTCAGATTGCCTCAGTAGTAGCAAGAAGAAACCCTCCTCTTATTTTACAGGCCAGGTCAAAGCAAAACGTGCTTACACTTGTAAATCGGCCAAAGGGTCTAAAACTAAAAGTAAAAATGCTGTTTCAGTCTCTAAAATAACACCATCATTGAGGTCCTTTTTTAAGGTGATTCCACAAGTGGTATTATTATAGGACAGACCTGAAAGAACATCAGCAGAGGATACCGGTTGCGAGGGGGTAATGAGCTCCGAGGATCTGTCTGATATAGCTGACACACCACTAGAGATGGTGACGGGGGGGTAGAAAGCTTTGCGAACCTGGAGGCAGATGTGGAAATAAGCAATGATCAATCTGAGGGCGCAGAGAGAGAAATTAGCAATCCAACTGTTGGTGCATCAGGGCACCCCTCACCCCTTGCCTTGGTTTTGGCACCCCCATTGGCTCCACCCTTCATGTTTGCACCTGGTTTAGGTTCAGCTGGCTTAGGTTCAGGCTTACAGGCTCCTATGCAAGGAGCTACTGCAGTTACATCAGACACTTTGGCTCCCTCGCCTAGTGCTATTCCATCTACTAGCGCAAATACTGACCTGATTACTACCTTGCAGGCGTCTTTTCAGGGAATGTTTTCCTCCCTATCGGCGGATATCAAAAAGGGATTTGAAACCTCTGCAGCCAATCAAGCAGACATTAGGTGTTTCTGTGAAAGCTTAGATAAAAAACAAAGCGACCTAACAATGAGAACAGAGGCGCTTGAGGACAGGGTCACAGGTTTGTCCCTACATTTAGATGAAGCCAACTCAAATATCAACACACTTAGGAAGGAAGATCAAATCCTATCAGAACGGATGGAGACGCTCGAGAACAACGCCCGAAGGAATAATCTTCGTATAATGAATATTCCTGAGGATAAGGAAGGCTCAGATATCAAGCAATACGTTATTTCGCTGTTGAAAGAGGCGCTGAGATTCGATCAGTCTGAGAAAGAATTAGCCCTAGACATCCAGCGTATCCACCGAGAGCCTTTTAGGAAGAACCCTCAAAGGACCAAACCCAGAAAGGTGTTGGTCAATTTTCTCACATATTCCTTTAAGGAAACCATTCTGAACCTGGCTCTAAAACAGAAAACTGCCAGTGCAAAGGGATTTAATTTTCAAATTCGATCAGACTTGTCCAGGGTTACACTCGACAAACAATGGGAACTTGGGAAAAGACTTGAGGCTTTCAGAAGCTATGGTGCAGTGGCTCAACTGTTTTTTCCAGCCGCATTGAGAATTATGTACAATAACACCATGCATAATATAAGATCAGTGCAGGCAGCAGACAAATTACTGCTCACTATAGGCAGAGAAAAGGGAGCAGGTAAATAGATGAAACCTATTTAGGATAACTAGGCTAATTCGCTAGGTACTTTAAAAAAAAAAAAAGGAGTCAATGGAGAGAAAGGAGGAAGGAGAAGGCATATAAAGCATAAAAAAAAGGAAACAAATAATAAATGAGGGGACATTTGGGGACATATAGCTATGGTATAGTTGAAAGAAAAAGATAAGAAAAGGGGTTGAGGGTAGGTTGAGGTCAGGTCAGGTAGAGAATGTATAAGAAGTTAGTGTACCACACATACCCTTTTATATAGTAGGGTTTAGGTAAGGGGTACGGGCCAAATAGGTTGGTTTCACCTCTTCCCACTTAGATTTCCTGATGTTTCTTTCTTTGTGTCTTTTTCTTTGCGTCCTCATCTCCCGGCCACAAATAGGAAGGGAGTTCACAACAGAGCGCTATCTTCTGGTTTTCCAGATAGATAAAACACGGGTTTTCCAGGGGGGGGGGGGGGGGTTAGACAGGGGCACTGGGGGGAGTTGCAGGGGGTAAAATCAAAAAAGAGTCCTCTTTTTCGCGGTAGTTTGTTTTTTTGCGAGATGGGTTATTGTTAAGCTATGTCTCAGTTAAAATTCATTTTCAAATGGGCAGACTGTATATGGAGCCCCGTATTCCGGTGGGAGTGGTGAAAATTAAGAATTGGAAACATTACTTCAATGAGTAAATTGTCTATTCTCTCCTGGAATACTAATGGTCTACGTACTAGTCCTAGGAAAAATAATATTATGCAATACCTTGTCATGTATTCCTATAGGTTCTGAATCGATCCCCCTATTCCTGACCCTATTCTGGTTAAACTAACTATCAAGTTAACTAACAGTCAGCCCATGAGGCAAGAAAACCCCCATGATGCAGATACCGTTATCTGACGCAGTCACACTACGGCACAGGAACGTGTTATCTGATTAGGTCATAACGCTTGAGATCTAATTAGACAAGCGACATTCCTCCAGCCCCTGATAAGGCATACGACGTTCTCATAACAAATCAAACCTATGACAACCTGGAAAATCCGTGCGGCCATTGTTTTGATTTCACAGAGAATTTCAGTAAAAGAATGTGCTAACGAGCAAGTCGTATGACATCTTTATTGACGTATCTATGTCCATCCTTACGTCAATCTCGGCACCTTTAAGGTATAAATATTGCCGATCTTGCCCTATGCAAACACACGTGTGGTGACGAGACGGAGCAGCCACACTTGCCGAAGCCGAGAGCAGAGCAGACCCCGCTGGCAGCAGCCCCGCCTTCCTGACGCGCTGAGAGACGCGCTGCTTTCTCCTGCCGAGAATCCAGCACCGGCGTTTCTGGGCAGCCCTCGCAGGCGGCCTGGAATATCGAGAGCAGAGAAAGAGATACCATTCCTCATTCATCCTAAATTCCAGGTACAGAACTGAATAACCCCTCACAGAGAATTCTTTTAGTTATTCACTTGGCAAAACAAACTTAACTTAAACTGTAACTTTCTATTCCCGCCCACGCATTAGACTTAGGTCAGGTACACGGGGTAGGCGTATTTAGAAACACCAGTTGAGTACGTTTAGTCAAATGTATATGTGTATGTAAATATATTTTAATCATTTTAAACATCATATGGCTCAGAAACCATATCAATGTTTCTACAGTATTATTTTATACTATTGCTTTTAATGTATGCACTTTACTTAGCTATAAGTATTGCAATAATATCGATCCATTTCTCTTGTACGAGAAAAGAGACTGATCAATAAATAACACCTTTTTATTGAACACGCCCGTCTCTTCCTTTTCTCTACATTCTGATGAGACTAAGAATGCACGTACTGACTGAGTAAAATAATTGCCTTGTGCTCACACGACTCTGGAGATACACTCTTGATTAGGGGAGAGCAAAGTTGTCATGTTCTATGGTTGTCAGAAACTAAATCCCTTCTTGTCTAATCAGGGGAGTTAATTATTTCCTGAACATTCGAGAAAGTTTCTAGCGAACTCTGAGCTACGCTGGCAAACCCAAAACTTAAGTCTAGTATCGACAGTAGTAGACCTAGTTAACGTCTGGCCTAGGCCTTTACTGCTGTAGGTATTATTCCAATGCGCAGAGCCTATTGGGAAGATAGGAACTACACTACATGGCGCCCAACGCGTTTGGAAAGGGCGATAAAACTAACGTAAGACATTTAGAGTAACTCAGTCGTGCTTTCTCACTCAGACCCCTTTTCCCAAATACTCCAAAGACGTCTGGAGTGGGTGAAAGGTAATATCCTCCAAAACCTCGCAGGAGGGAACTCCTATGTATGGTTCTTGGTATAGTCAACGTTGAAGGATAAACAGTTCCAAAATATTGTGCATCTAATCTTTGTTCCATAAGAAACCTGATCTGCAAACAAACATAATACCATCCTGTCGGTAAAATGGGAGACAGTGATGAAGAAAGAGAGGCAGTTAGATTAGCAACTGAACTCGCAGATGCTGATGCTACCATGCAAGCAGCAGACGCGGATATAATACTCATTCCGGTCATCAAAAGGAGATCTATAACTCTAAAACTTATAGAAAATGGACTGACACCTAGAGGTGGCACAGTCATATTCGTAATTGAGGCACACGAATATCGGCAGACAGAGGTATACTATTCATGGATACATTTTCCAGCAGCAAATGCTGTAACAAAGTACTTCCACTATTACAAAATAGAGGAACCTCCTAATGAGTACACTCCTTTCGAGGAGGTGGAAGTACCACTCAAATTCCAAGAGCATTTGCTCTTATTTGATGGCGCCCTAAAACATAATAATCACATCACCAGGCTCGGTCCTCTAGGTAGACCAGGAGCAACGTGGCCGGTCTTAGCCGGATACACACCACACCCAGACATCGAAGGGATGTCTACAGGAGAACTGTTAATACAGCTAAAACAATTACTAAAAATTCATAGACAATTAGTACAGTATGTAATGCGGACTTCAACAATTCAGCCAGCGATTAAACTTCCACAGCTGACCCCTCACCAGGGGAACACAAATAAAATCACACCACAGAACATCCAATCCTGCCTAGGTAAAGTTCCGGCTAAACGGGAACAAATACCATTCTGGTTGGCACAGAAAATCACCCAAATAGAGGCGGTGTTTCCTGACACCACCCCATTAGAAAAACACAGGATTCTGACTATCTGTCTCCCAATGGGAATCGCACCACACATAGAGGACTGTGACACTTGGGGTACAGTCTTTGCTTCCATCTACACAAAAACGCACGGTGTGCCATCCATTTCGGTGATACCAGATGTGCTAAAACAAATTCAAGACGAATACGGTCCAGAACCTGCTTTAACTCTTGGTATGAAATTACTGAAAGACTTCAAGCAGGTCTCGGCTATATTATTAGCCAATATAAAAGGTGAAGCAGCAAACGTGGCGATCCGCCAAAGGTTAAAAGAGACAGATATAGCAGACCAACCAGCTGAAATTGCCAGAATCATAGAAAAATCCTATGAAGAACTAGGTAGAGATAGTTTAGGTGGAATACCCGTAAAACCGCAACTGACTGAAAGTCCAGAAAAAATATTTTTTAATAATTCACCAAAAAAGAACTGGGATGGAAACAAACAATCCAATCCAAAAGAAAAGAAATTCCAGTCCCGAGGAAGGTCTCCTAGGCGAAGGGAGAAATCTCCGATCCAGAGACACAGGTCACCCCAGGGTGACCCCTCTGGGAAAAGATATAACCTTAGAAATAGGGATAATATTGAAAAACCTGATAGATATCAAGACATTGATACACGTCCCTCTCAATCTTTTCAGAATTCCTCGCAGAAATCGGAAAGAAGAGGACGATCAGAACAAAGAGAAGAGCACGCCAAGTCCAAAGACAAGGAACCTGCTCAACTAAAAAAGAAATTACAATTTCCAAAAAAGAAGGTAGCCAGTATCAAGGTAGTTAACAATGCCGAGAATACTGAGGACACAACTGAAAAACGGAGAGTGGGCTCAAACAATGCTAGACAGCGCAGCAGAAGTGAGCATAGCTCGCAAAGTCCTTATGAATCATCTGGAGACAGTGGACACGAATGAATATCTTCAAGTGGAAACTGCAGACACCAGAGTTAGCAAACCCCACAAGATATACGAGATAACATTACGTATAGAGGGAGATAAGACTAGGAAAATAAGGGGACTATTTTGGGATAATCTCTCCAAGGGCTATGATATCCTTCTAGCTGAAAAAGACTGGCCACCAGAGTTTGTTAGGGAGTGCCCTCATGGCGAAGAAGTAATTATGCCTGCCTTCTCGAATCAAATCCCGATTCATAAAAAATATACACTTGCTAGAAAGTGGGCAGTGGCCTTAGCACCTGCTTTATATAAAAATCACGTGGGATGGGATGAGGATTCTCCTCCTCACAAAATCCAGTTAAAATCACAACCTACTGCACAAAGGCAGTACCCAATTAAGCAAGAAGCTAAAAAACAGGTAAATAAAATACTAGATCAGCTAGAATACCAGGGGGTGATTGAAACGCGCACCTCACAAATGAACAACCCTTTGTTTCCGGTCTCCAAACCAGACAATTCATATCGTCTAGTTTTGGATTACCGACACCTTAACACATGTTGTAAAACCTTTGCAGTGCAAAACTCACACAGTGCTGCACTAATGAATAACATAGTGCGCAAAAAATACAAAACTACCTTGGACATCTCCAATGGATTCTTTTGTCAAAATATAGCACCAGAGAGCAGATACTTAACTGCATTCTCAGTAAATGGCACTCAAAAACAATTCTGTCGGTTAGCCCAGGGGTACAAGAACAGCCCGGGGGTATTCTCAGCGAGAGTAACAGAATTACTACAACTATATGATGATGAAGCATTATCTTATGTCGATGACATTTACTTAACAGATGATGACTTGGATACTCACTTGAAGAGAGTGAACACCATAATACTTGGGTTCGCAGCAGAGGGTTACAAATTCAAGTTTAAAAAATCCAGAATTGCCCATCTGACAGTCCTATTCTTAGGATATGAATTATCAAGTGAAGGCAAAAGCCTGGCTGACAATTTCCTAGAGAAATGTGCCGTAATCCCAGCTCCTAAAACACTAAAAAACTTACAGTCAATTCTAGGCTTCCTAAATTTCGGAAGAACATACATTGCAAATTACGCAGAAAGGGTCAAACCCCTTTATGACCTAATTAAACCAGACTTTAAAAGATCCAATTGGACTCAAACACACACAGAAATTTTGAGATCCTTACAAACAGACATGCTAATTAAAACAAAATTAGAAACACGTGATAACACACGCAATCTTGTGATTCGAGTCATCCCAGGGAGATGCGGATTCACATACCTGACCTCTAATGAGGGAGAAAAGGTACCAATTGCATTCAAATCACACTTGTACACTAAGGCTGAAATGAAATTTAGCCCAACGGAAAAAATTCTTACAGCAACACAGACAGCTATAGCAAAAGAACGAGCCCTGGCACAAGGTAAACGGATAGTAATCGTGACACCAATACCAGCCTTAGAGGCGGTAACAAAGGCAAGCATTCCAAATGCTAAAGCACTCCATCCGAGATGGATACAATGGGCTAACTCTCTTGCTGCAACAGACGTGGTGTACGAATTTGATCCTTACTTAAAAACACAAGAATTTCTCCAATATGAATTTGAATGTCCTCCGCCAACCGAAATTCTGCCTCTAGATCACTACGGCTGTATAATATATACAGACGGATCAGCACAACCCGCAGTAGGGGGTAAACAAGCTTACAGTGCTGCGTGCGCGATTGTTAAAGGTCGTTGGCACGAAGGGAAATTTAAACCAACCCTCACTAAAACACAATCCCTAGGAGATTGTACAGCTCAGCGAGCTGAACTACTAGCATTCAAGATGGCGCTTGAAAATACCGATCGAGAATTCCCCACACTCATTGTGTGCGATTCGTATTATTGCGTTCAGTCTTATAATGAATACTTGCAGATCTGGCTTCAGAATGGTTTCAAGGATGCGAAAGGTGGCACGATCAAGCATAAACTGCTCTGGGAACAAATAGCTCTTTTACAAAAAGAACTACCAAAGACTCACGTGACTCACTCACTGAGTCATCAGCGTGATGGCGTTCACGTTGTAGGGAATTCATTGGCTGAAACAGCCGCGGCGGCAGCCACTAAATCGGCTCCCGTAGTTCGAAAAAAGCGTACATTAAAATACATTGTCGGTGAAACAGTGCTGGTGGTGAAAACGTCATCAAAAGGCGACTGCTCAGCGTTACCAATCAACTATCCACTCAATTATACATACATAATCGATGCAAACTCCGTCCCTTTTGCTCGAATCCCTGGAGTGGGGGATAGAGTGATTCCAAACATGGACAGGAGAAACTTGTTAATCGCAGACGCACACATGGGCGAGGGTCTCAGACACCATAAATTAAAGGATTCTCTGGAAGAATTACAATCACGGTACTGGTGGCCAGGCATGAGCCTGCATCACACCATGTTTGTAAAAAACTGCCCAAACTGCAACAGAGATCGCAGTGGGGAGAGAAACAGTTTTATACCTCGTCGTATCAAGGCAGATAATATCACCAGTAAAAAGCAGGGCTTGCGATTAACATATACAGGCTAGTTTCCACTTATAATGTAGATCCTCAGCACTCGGCTGACGTCCGGACTGTTATACAAAGATTTGCGAGTCTAAATGGCATATACGCTAAGAGCATGTTACGTTTGACCATTGTCTTCACTCTAGCCCTCCGGCCGGGGGGGAAACATGGACAAATGAGCACAGCCCAGCGGGAATCTTCTCACTTCCTTCCTGAGGGTACGGGATGGTGTAAAGAAAAAACCAAGGCAGAAAGCAATCTATAATAGAAAGGATATTAGGTTCGGGAGCTGGGTGGGTCAAACATCTAATAAGTGTCCAACGTAGTCTAAATAACTTGCCAAGAAATTCTCTGAAGGGATTCAGTCCGTACGAATTATTATTTGGAACTAGAATGATTATCTCTGACCTCGACAGTCAGACTTCAGTGGTTAAAGAAAAAAGCTTTGATGTCAAAGACCGTTTGGCTATTTTGCAGGACTTAAACAAAACAAGAAAAGACCTGAGCAACATACAGTTGAAACAACAGCCAACAACCACTGAAGAATCACCACCTGTCCCAGCAAGACCTGTCTGGATTCCAAAAGTCGGGGATCTAGTCAGGGAGAAGATCGCGGTAAAGAAGGAATTTGGGCCTTCTTACAGAAAAGCAGTTCCTGTCTTGTCTGTCAACGGGACAAGATCAGTTGTACTACCGCCACTTGCTGGAAAGAAGGAGAACCGAGTTGTATCCATCGACCTGGTAAAACCACATCATGTGGCCGATAACAAACAGTAGGCCAAGTGGACTCCCAATAAGTAGCAGAACACCAAGGTTTGCTACCAGTACAGAGGTCCTAACGAAGAGGCTCATCACATTCGAGACGCCTACAGAAGAACAACAAGGACTATGCAACAATGCAATAGAACTAAGACCTCTGAGAACCCAAATAAAAACATTTAGCAGAGACACACCAATCTACAATGAAGTACCAAGTGAAAATGCAAGAAACAAAAATCCTGAACCAATTGGAACAATTGACAGAACTGCATCCGGCTACTTCATAAACTTCAATGATTCCTCTGAAAGCCTCAGTGAATCAAAGACACAGCCATCATCAAAAACCTTTAAAGACAAAGCTAAAGAACTTTTGAACCAACTGAAAGAAACATATCTGATTTCTCCATGGATTGAATTTTGGGTGGGTTTTGGTGCATTTATCCTCATACTTTGGCTCATCATGGTATTAACTTTGGGACGCTTCATTGAGGGAAAATATGCTAAAATGGACACAGCAAGCCAGAACATCAACTTGATCCTCAAACCACATACATCTTCACACGTCGAGAAAAGAGAACTTTCTTCAGCCAACTTCACAGCCAATCCGATACCTGGTGGGGTAGCCTGGGACAACACTGACTATGAAATTTATGGTCCGGTCGAGATCCTGAAATATCCACACCAAATTAAGATCTCATTGAGTGACTTTGTAAAACCAAACTCATTTGCTGATGATTGGGACTTCGAAAGCATTAATAACATGATGTCTGATTTAGTAATGTCTGCTAAATTTACCAAACATGATTATTTGCAGGGTTCTACAAATTATGACAGTATGTATTGCTATAACCACTATGGTAATCACTTTTTACATAGATCTGCACAACCTAGAAATGTTTTAAATTATAATCAATGGGAACATTGTGCAACACCTCCAAAAGGGAGCTCCAGAACCGTTTATGACAAATATTCATATTTTTCAGGTTTTAACACAAGTAATGCTGAAACATTTTATTTTAAATTGTCAAACAAGACAGGAACCAAAACCATGATAACCAACACAAAATTGTTATATTCAGACTCATTCTTTGAAAAAATGAATACTTTTGGATTTGATTATTGGGACAAAAATGTTGATTTGAAAAGTGTTTGGGGTACAAAAGAATGGCAAGTACAGGGTTTAGAAGCTTTGTTTAGAGCTTGCATGATCCCAGAACAAATGATATTTTTAAATGACACTGTTCAACAAACCACCTGTCTTGGCTTAGCCAAAATCAAAGATTTAAACAAACCGTCTATTCCAAAGCCAACAATGTTTAGCAATAGCTCTGATACAGATGAAGAGATAGACGTAAACCATATATTATACCAAAACAGAACACATCCTGATTGGAAACAATGGTTGATCTGGCCCACAGATACAAATAACTGTCAAGACAGATTCCTGAATAAAACACAGGGGTTCAAAATGACCAGGCCAGACCCTAGATATCCCCAAAGACATCACTCAGGGATAATAACAACCTACAGTGTGGGCAAATTATGCCTTCAATGGCTACAAACTTCCACACTGCCTGAAATTAAGCAACACCTAACTTTACTAACTGATGGTGCTGACTTGCGTGATTTCATTTTGGGACCACGCAAACAGCGTCAAAAGCGTTTCATAGCAGCCTCTGTATATGCAGCATACAATGAGGCCTGGAAGGTTAATCAAATTGAAACAGCAGAGAGAATACGGGAAATTGACCGTATTAATTTGGAAAAATCACTTTCTGTAGTGGACAATGGGTTAATGACTCTGTCCTCCAGAATTTTTTCATTGGACAGCATTGTGTCTTCAGCAATCGATATATTATCGCAAGACTTACTGTTATTACAACATGGTCAGTCACAATTGCGTTCTATTGTACAGCTTGGCTGGACGTTACAAAATCTGCGTTCAGGTTATGTGCCTTGGCGTTTAATCAACACAACGTCACTATTCCAAATCTTTAACCTTACTGATAGACAAATCGGTATGGCGCAAAAGGGTGCTGATTATACAATCTTGAGCATTGAAAAACTAGAAAGATTACCAATGACAATGTCAGAACGACCTGTCAGTGAATGGATAATCCACGGAATCATAAATATTCCAATCTCAACCTTCAGGTTTCAATACTGCCAAAAATATATACAGGCTGGCATGTACGAGAAATTGGGAAAGGGGTACCTTAAAACAACTTGGAACCTGCCCTATTCACATGCATGTGTCAGTAATAAAGGACAGAAAGTGTTTCTTAGTGGCAACAATTGTGCTATGTCACTAAGCGGCACGCTTCTGTGTAACGGAATTAGTTTGCATGGAGCCTGTGAAGGGAATTCATACAACCTTTCATGTCACCAGCAAGGCGCACCTGCAACTGAAATAGAACCATTCTTTCAAAGACTCTATAATGGGAGTTACATTCTTATTGTAGACCGCAGATGTTGTAGTCTTATGCCCGGGACTCCTTATCTAGTCACTACGACTGCGAAGGTCAAGTGCTGTGGACGTTCTTTGTTCCCCAGCTCCTTCCCAGACAGGGAGGCAAGGGCATGGCCCAATTTGAAAATTACTTCTATTCGAATAGATACTTTAAGCAGAATGAAAACAGTCCTTCTTCAGACGCCTACAAGGCTCACGTCATCAAAAGAAACGTATGATCTACAAGTCGCAAGGACGACTGCAGAGATACATACATTATTATCAACTAATTCCCCCGTACATTTCGCGGAAATCCTGAGCGAAATCTTAAATATTTCTGATACCACTGGGGTCTCAAATGTATTTAAGACAGTATTTTCGATGGCATTAACACCATTCAAAGCCATACTGGGTATTTTTCCAGATTTCGTCCATTCGATTTTTGGCGGACTTCCCCTGATCCTTGGACTAATTGCAGGAATCCTATTCTTAGTCCTTATTTTTCGTTATGGCAACCCATGTCACAGATCAAACTCTCGCGACAATGGAAGATACAATCCTAGCCATTGGATACCGGGACCGGATATCAAAAATCCTGGGACTCTCCCGGCTTAGAGACCTGAACATGACTTGGTTTCTATCATTTCGACCAATGTGGCAAAGATGTGTTTTACCTGTATTGAGGTGTCTGCTATGCGGAGAAGAATGCGTGTTAGACACCTGTCCGACGCTACAATCGGATGCGCCAGTGGATGCAGATACATTGTTGGTTCCTACCAAGGTTCACGCTTTGTGCTGCCCTCAAAGGCTGCCAATCCTGATGACGGCATTCGTGGAATCTTCACCACTACGATTGAAGAGTAGTGAAGTTCAAGATGAAAGCAGCATCGAACAGGTACGACCTTCTGTCAGCAATGCGAATCAGAATGTCAATGGAGATAATCATGCGCACGAATGCATGGTTACACCTATTTCCGACTTAGTGGAACTTTCCCATGAAGCTGTTGACAGTTTTTTCGAAAGCCTTAATGATATGATGTTCTCTCCAGAACAGAAATAGAGACTTTTGAGCAAGCTCGCACACGGCGTTCCCTGAATTCGGCCTTCAACTTTAAAAATAAAGTCACATGAACAATTTTTCCCACCAGTTCACGGACAACAATTTTTAGCAGCCCCAAATTATTTTTTACAACATTTTCGGGACACTATCTTCTGCTTAAAGTAAGAAACTATTCCTAGAGAACTAAGATTTCTACTTTTAGATACTTTATAAACTTTAGTTGCCCGCTGGTATGTTCACAAATATTTTATTATGTGATGGAATGGTCTCGAACTTTCTTTCTGTATAGCCATATTAAGAGCCATTTCATGTGTATTTCTCATATACCAAATAAGCAATAATGTATACAAATGCGTGTTTACTTTAGCATTTAATTCATAGCTTGAGTGCATACAATATATATGACTGCAATTTTTCAGTATATTTGAAAGTTTCAAAATGCATTTATGTATTTTGGGGTGGTACGGTATACACTATACTCTATAGTATGTTGTACTATGTTATACTATGCATAGATTAGTAAATATGACCATAGTTAGCGTGGAGTGGGTGTCATGTATTCCTATAGGTTCTGAATCGATCCCCCTATTCCTGACCCTATTCTGGTTAAACTAACTATCAAGTTAACTAACAGTCAGCCCATGAGGCAAGAAAACCCCCATGATGCAGATACCGTTATCTGACGCAGTCACACTACGGCAGAGGAACGTGTTATCTGATTAGGTCATAACGCTTGAGATCTAATTAGACAAGCGACATTCCTCCAGCCCCTGATAAGGCATACGACGTTCTCATAACAAATCAAACCTATGACAACCTGGAAAATCCGTGCGGCCATTGTTTTGATTTCACAGAGAATTTCAGTAAAAGAATGTGCTAACGAGCAAGTCGTATGACATCTTTATTGACGTATCTATGTCCATCCTTACGTCAATCTCGGCACCTTTAAGGTATAAATATTGCCGATCTTGCCCTATGCAAACACACGCGTGGTGACGAGACGGAGCAGCCACACTTGCCGAAGCCGAGAGCAGAGCAGACCCCGCTGGCAGCAGCCCCGCCTTCCTGACGCGCTGAGAGACGCGCTGCTTTCTCCTGCCGAGAATCCAGCACCGGCGTTTCTGGGCAGCCCTCGCAGGCGGCCTGGAATATCGAGAGCAGAGAAAGAGATACCATTCCTCATTCATCCTAAATTCCAGGTACAGAACTGAATAACCCCTCACAGAGAATTCTTTTAGTTATTCACTTGGCAAAACAAACTTAACTTAAACTGTAACTTTCTATTCCCGCCCACGCATTAGACTTAGGTCAGGTACACGGGGTAGGCGTATTTAGAAACACCAGTTGAGTACGTTTAGTCAAATGTATATGTGTATGTAAATATATTTTAATCATTTTAAACATCATATGGCTCAGAAACCATATCAATGTTTCTACAGTATTATTTTATACTATTGCTTTTAATGTATGCACTTTACTTAGCTATAAGTATTGCAATAATATCGATCCATTTCTCTTGTACGAGAAAAGAGACTGATCAATAAATAACACCTTTTTATTGAACACGCCCGTCTCTTCCTTTTCTCTACATTCTGATGAGACTAAGAATGCACGTACTGACTGAGTAAAATAATTGCCTTGTGCTCACACGACTCTGGAGATACACTCTTGATTAGGGGAGAGCAAAGTTGTCATGTTCTATGGTTGTCAGAAACTAAATCCCTTCTTGTCTAATCAGGGGAGTTAATTCTTTCCTGAACATTCGAGAAAGTTTCTAGCGAACTCTGAGCTACGCTGGCAAACCCAAAACTTAAGTCTAGTATCGACAGTAGTAGACCTAGTTAACGTCTGGCCTAGGCCTTTACTGCTGTAGGTATTATTCCAATGCGCAGAGCCTATTGGGAAGATAGGAACTACACTACAACCTTAGAGATTCTAGCACGCAGATTATAGTACTCCAGGAGACACACTTGACTGAGCCAGAGATACAAATATTGGTTAAGAGGAATAGATGGGTTGATGCTTGCATAAAGACGTCACAAGCAACACACACTAGAGGTGTGGCAATTCTATTTAGAAAATCCATTAAAGCAAGACTGGTTTCCAACCTTGTTGACTTAGGAGGACGATGGGCAATAGTGTCATTCATAATATATGGGGCCCGATAACTATAGTTGGATATTATGGTCCAAATCAGGACGATCCTTCGGCATTGAAGGTCCTCTTTTCACATCTATACTCATTTCCTGATCCAGTTATCTTAGCGGGCGACTTTAATATAGTTCTAGATCCCTTACTGGATAAATCACCATCTAATAGAGCTAAAGTATTGTCGAAAACTAGAGCATATCTGCAGGGCAACATGAAGCAGCTAGGATATAATGATATCTGGAGAACAATGCACGGACTACAAAGAGGAATTACATTTAGAAACTATAGATTCCATCACCAGTCTCAAATTGATTTTATCCTAATTAGTCAATCATTAGTCCATCTGGTTAAATCAGTATCCCACTTACCATTTCATCTTTCAGACCATGCGGCAATTCATTTAGACTTGGAAGGGTTTCCAAAAAATCGATCAAGTAATTGGTCATTTGATCGATCATTATTGTCATCTATCAATATCATTGAAGCCCTTAAAGCAGAGGTTCAGTTTTTCCTGGATGAAAACATAGGGTCTGCCTCTCCAGGTGTCATATGGGATGCACTTAAGGCATTCCTAAGGGGTCAGATTAATAACAAAGCTTCATATAAGAATAGAATCTACAGAGAATCAGTGACCTCCTTAGAATCGGAGCTGGCTAATCTTCAAGCAGACATTGCTAGGCACCCTGATGCCTGTGCATCCATAGTCCAGGAGAAGCAGAATAAAGTGACCATCTTGAAAGGAGAGCTAAGCTCGACATTAAATGCTAGGGTCCTAGAGAGATGGGAAGCCAGTAAACTGGCACATTTTGAATATGGCGAAGGTGCCAGTAAACTGCTGGCATGGAAAACGAAGACCGAGCTAGTGCGTAATAATATTAACTCAATTACGACTGGCGGAACTACACTCTCAACTGATGTTGATATTAGGAGAACGCTCCGGGACTTCTTTAGGGAAATCTATTGCGAGGATAATAACGTTGAGCCAAAGCAGGCTGAAGACTGGCTTACGGGTGTTCCCCTTCCTGCCCTGACCCTAGAACAGAGCAATAAGTTGGAAGACCCGATCTCACAAGAGGAAGTCAGGTTAGCTATAATTAGTAGTAAAAAAGGGAGGGCATCAGGCCCCGATGGATTACCATCTGAAATTTATAAAGCTCTGATCTTAACTATTATTCCCTTCCTGACTGAGCTGTTCAATAAGATCCTCCTTGAGGGGATGCCCCCTCCTACATCATGGGATAATGCATCAATTACATTAGTTCTAAAACCAGAAAAATCACCATCAAATTGTGGGTCCTATAGACCAATCTCCATTTTAAATACAGATTACAAAATCTTCACATCTGTACTTGCAAGTAGGTTGGGGGCAGTAGCAACGAACATCTTGCATACAGACCAAAAAGGGTTTGTAAGGGGGCGTCAGTTATATGAGTTGACCTACGACCTTATAGGGGCGACATGGCGACGGTGGCATCACTTCCTTTAGCAGTAATGACTCTGGATGCCACCAAGGCCTTCGATAGAGTGAACTGGGTTTACCTATCGGAGGTCTTGGGAAAATTTAATCTTGGCAATAAATTTAGGCGTGCAGTCAAACTCCTGTATAAGAATCCGTCAGCATCTATACTTGTCAACAGAGAACTATCAGACCCATTTAACATCACCCGGGGTACCCGCCAAGGCTGCCCCCTCTCCCCCCTCTTATTTGATCTCTATATAGAGCCTTTTGCTCAAAAGATCCGAGACAATAACAACATCAAGCCTTTTGTGTTTGAGGGATGGGAGAGGAAGGTAGCCTTATATGCGGATGACGTTCTTATTTTTACATCAGAGTTACGGTCGGCGTTTCCGGCAGTAATTTCGTTGGCTAAAGAGTTTGGAGCCATATCAGGATACGAGGTCAACGAAGCCAAGACAAACATAATGGTCTGGAATGACCCCGAGCCTGTGGCAGGGGCTCAGATAAGTTCAGTCCTTCGTTAGCTGGGTCTGAATATATATAAAGACATAGACGAGATAGTTCCAGCAAATTTCTCGCTTATTGCTAAACAATGTTGTAGACTAATGAAATCATGGTCTACACTTCCACTATCTTTACTGGGTAGATCTAACTTAGTTAAAATGACGATCTTACCTAAGCTTACATTTTTATTTAACACCATTCCCCTTTTTTAAAATCCCATTATGATAGCTAAGCTTCAAAGCGATATACGCTCTTTTATTTGGAACAACCGCAACCCGAGAATTGCCTGGAAGAAGATCAGGCGACGTAGAGAGAAGGGAGGTTTGGCGGCTCCGGATTTACAGCTTTACGGGTGGGCCTTCCAGATGTCCCATGTTAGGATGTTGTTAAAATCCCCGATAAATTTGGGCTGTGGGCATATGTTTGCTGCATTACTCAGAGGAGAAAAGGTGGCTGATCGAGTATTTTTGTTTAAGTTTGGGGACCCTAAGTTTTTTAAGAAAATAAAACTGAAGGTGCTTAGAGATCCATGTAGAACATGGGCTAAAATGAGGTGCACTATTAGAATCGATTACTACTCTGGTAAGGCTCCATTATGGAACTCTCCTGGCTCCCCGAGCTGGCTTCTGTACAGTCTTGCAACACCATTGCGTGAGTCAGGTTTGGTAGTTTGGGGGGACATCTTTGTTTAGGGAAGCCTACTGCCATGGGAGGTATTAAGACTAAAAGTGGGGTCTCGGTTATCCAGGTTCAAATACCTTCAAATGCAAAGTTGGGCACATTCACGGACCTCCCTTAGAGGTAGATTTCAGCTGGGAGGGGACAGTACATTAGTGTCTCTCCTAACAGACAAGCCTCCATGCAAGAAAGAGGTCTCATTCACATTAACGATATCAGCATGGAGAATATGTGGTACGATTCTTTTAAGATCATGTGGAGCATTGTAAAACCATCTTGGTTACGTCGTAACCACGTGTTCACATTACATAGGGCCTACTACTCGCCCCAACGGTTGTCGAAGGGGTTTATGCCCTAAATGTGGCTTGGCAGAGGCTTCGGACTTACACATGTTCCTTGACTGCCCACTCTTATCATCGTTTTGGTCCTCTGTTACTACTTTAATATCCACCTCCTTGGGATCCCAACTAACTTTATGTTCCGCTCTTGTTATTTTTGGTATTTCTCCAGAGTTTCATGGTCCAGAAAAAGATCTAATTTTCTTTTGTATATTGTTGGCAAGGAGAGAAATATGTAAGAAATGGAAAGACCCCTTACCTCCTACCTTGCTTGACTGGCAAACGTCAGTGTTACAGACATCAAAGATGGACCTCTTAAGATCAGGAAATCAAAATAAGAGGAACTTCTGGAGGCTACTAAATTGGTAATGGGTTCTGGATTGATCTTGGGTTTTTTTTTTGTTTTTTTTTTTCCCCAAGGTCCAATGATTACGCTGCTTGGCATCTTCTCCTCTACTTGACTATACCCAATAAAGTTGGAATCGATACAGGACTGGGTATATGAATGCAGCATGTGTCCGAAACGGTTTTTCCAAAGTGGCTTAGTTGGATTATGACACTACTTACTGTGGGGCAATTAGGGCAGTTTCTCCTGAGCTCCTTCCAGATTATCTGAGACAGTAAGGTCATTTTTCCACATGCTACTAGTTGATCACCAAGGGCGAAAGAAGAGGACACAAAAAAATAAAAAATAAATATGGAATTTGAGAAGTGAACATGTTAGTATGTTAATTTCAATTGAAAAGGATAGTGGAGGGATAAAAGTTTTATTTTATTTTTTTAGGTCTTAGCAGTAGGAGGAGGCTTTTGGGTGAGTAAAAAGGAGTTTTGGAGGGGAGGACTCAGAGGGAAGAGTTTAGAAAGTTTGTTTTAGGGGATCGGTATAGTAAAAGAGGTGTCAGATGATGCAAGGAGGGGTAGAGTAGGAGAGGGTCTAGAAAGGGTTATTTTGGCAATCATAGTAGTGGTATGGGGTTTGGGATAAATGAGAGAGTGGATGTAGCGTATATACTGATAGATGTATAGAATGAGAGATAGGGTAGTGCAATGGAAGGAGTAGTAGAAGAAGTTTGAGATGAGTCAGAAGGTTAGGCTAGAAGATATATTGAGCGAAGTATAGGCTGAGAAATAGGGTCGTGCATTGGAAATGCTAAATTAGAAGAAAGTGATAAATATATAGATCCATAATTACATTGAAAGTATATAGATACATAAAGGAGGTAAGTATATGTAGATTAAAGATATTAATAGAGGCACAGGATGAGAAATAGGGTAGGTGATTGGATATGCTTTTTCAGAAGTAAAGTAACAGACACACAGATCCAAGTACATGGATGGTACATAGATGCACAATGGAAGTATGTACATGTAGACCAAAGATGATTTTTATTTATTTATTATTCTTATTATTTTTCTCTCTCAACAACATAATTATTTTACATGTTTATTCAAAGTAATACACAAAGATAGGTACATATCTATAGTGAAAAAAATGCTTGTATACAGAGGGATATGCTGTAAATTTCTGTTTGCGTATGGTGCTTATGTGCGGAAGAGCCAAATCTTGAGTAGTTTTCTGAAGATAAGGTGGTTGTCGGTGGAACTTATGTTGGGGGGTAAAGAGTTCCATAATTTGGCTGCTTGAACTGAGAAGGATGTGCCACCCATGGTTTTTTTCTTGTATAGTGGGATTTTGAGGCGAGATGCTCCTTTAGAGCGGAGGTTCCTTTTTTTAGGTTTAAAGCATTTTATTGCAGAATTATAAAACAATACATACAACAGAAACTCGTCGTCAAAAGGATGCTATTCCGAGTCTCCACATCAGGAGCGCCACCAGATTTGCAAATTGTACATTCAGAACCTGTTGTAGTGCCACATGCTAGGCATAGAAGCAATGACGACTGACCCCAGAAACAACCCGCCCCGCAACAGAACTGTCCCCCTCTGCCCTCCCACCAATCCCCCCCACTCCCTCCCCCCCCCCATGGTGGCGTGCCGAGCCAGTGTCATGTGCCCTCGTCAACATTGCAGTGGGTCCGCCCCCTGTCTCACAGGTATCTCCCAGGGCGACTAAGCCTGCGGAGTGGTTAGGGAAGTTAATCGCATGAGCCTGAGGTATCGGGGACAAGTAATTTCCTTAAATTCCGACTGCAATAGAGCGAGAAAGGGGTGCCACAATTCCTCAAACCTATCCACCTCTCCCGCCACTGTAAGGGACAGTTTCTCCATTCCAAGAACGTGCCATAACCTATGTAGCCAACCTGAAGTGTCGGGGATGGTAGTGGTGCGCCAATATATGAGTATGTTCTGTATCGCCGAGCCCAATGCAATTGCTATCTGCCTACCCTTCTTGGACCTCAGGGGATACATCAACCCGTTGGGCAGCCCTAGTAAGACATAGGCCGGTAATCGAGGCAGTTCAATGTCGAAACATTGGTCAACTTCATCCAGGACCTCTTTCCAGTAGGGACCCAGCAGTGGACAGTCCCATAAGATGTGTGTGAGCGTACCAGTCTGTCCGCACTCGCGCCAACAAACATCCGGGAGACCATGGTTCATGTCGTGCAATCGTTGAGGCGTGTAATACCACTATGTGGTTATTTTAGTGAAAGTCTCAGTGAGCCCGCTGTGATAAGCTGAATGACGTGCACGGTAAGATATGTCGTCCCATTCCTTGTGGCTCAGTACCCTCCCCAGTTCCCGCTCCCATCGCTCCCTCCCCGGGTTATGGACGTGGAATGTGGGGGGCTGCAGAAGCTTGTAAAGATCCGAGACGAGCTTGGCATCCGAGGAGCGAGTCGCCAGCCACATCTCGTAGGGTGTAAGTTTCCGGTCTGCCAGCTCCCTCACCTGCGGCTGCAGCGCCCAGTGGCGAACCTGTAAGTATCGCATGCGTTCAGTCTCAGGCAGGCGGTAATCCCGTCTGAGGTCCTGGAACGACACAATCCCATCTGAACCATACATGTGAAACAAAGCGCAGCACCTGGCAGTCCGCCAGTGTGCGAATGCGCCAGGCTCCATCCCAGGTTGAAAGTCAGGGTTCCCGATCAACGGTGTAAGTGGCGAGGGGAAGGTGGTAAGTTCCCGCGTGACGTTCACCGCATCCCACACTCTGAGCGGGACCTGGGTGACCAAAGACGCGTAAAGGTTAGGAGGCCTGTGGGCTCTGCGCATGAAGGGTATCTCTTGTAAGGCCTGCCCGCCACCGCTTGGTCCTGAAACAGCCAGTGTCTGTCAGACTCCCATTTGCTCCACTCCACGAAGAACCGTAGTTGCGCCGCGTGAAAATATTTTTAGAGATCTGGGATGCCAAGACCACCGGACTCCGGAGCCAGAGTAGACAAGGCTCTCTTAAGCCTAGGTTTGCGACCCTGCCAGACAAAGCGGGCAATGTCCGCCTGTGCCTGACGGATCCAACCTTTTGGTGGCTGAAGCGGTAGCGCCCGAAACAGGTACAGGACCTGCGGGAGGAGAGTCATCTTCACTGCGGCAATCCGTCCCAGCAATGACAACGTGCCCTTGCTCCAGCGGGACAACTCCTCCCTCATCTTACTGCCCAACGCCGCGTAGTTCGCCGTCACCATAGCGGGCAGGGAGGGCGCCAACAAGACACCCAAGTACGGGATCAGATCTTTAGACCAACTCATGGGGAAGCGCCCCTGTAGTTCAAGTCGCGTCGCACTAGACAGCGAGAGGTCCAGGGCCGATGATTTCCTCATATTCATTTTAAAGCCGGCTACCCTGGCGAAGGCATCCATCTCGGCGATGCAGGCCGGGAGTGCCTCTCTCGGGTCTTCAAGCATGAGGATCAGGTCATCCGCGTATAGGCTGATGGTGTGAACATGGCCTCCCATCCGGACCCCAGTCACCCTCGGGTTCTGTCTGACCCTCTGGGCAAACGGCTCCATATAAAGAGCAAAAAGAAGCGGGGACAGTGGGCATCCCTGCCTGGTTCCCCGTTCAATCGCAAAGCGGTCGGAGCTGTACCCGTTGACCCGCACCACCGCGGTCGGGTGTCTGTAACAGTTAAAGACAAGCGTGCGGAATTTCTCCCCTATGCCCGCTTTGCGGAGCACTCCTTCAAGGCATGACCAGCGCACTCGGTCGAACGCCTTCTCCGCGTCGACGGACAATAGCATGCGCTCTCCTGGGACGCGGAAGGCCTTCTCCAGGACATGCACCACCCTCTTAGTGTTGTCCACCGTTTGCCGACCGGGGACAAACCCCGCCTGATCCGGGTCCACAAGGCCCGGCAAGTATTGCGCTAGGCGAGTTGCCAGGATTCCCGTGTAGAGTTTGAGATCCACGTTCAGCAACGAGATCGGCCGGTAAGAGCCGCACTCGGTCCTATCTTTCCCCGGCTTGGGAATGACCGACACCGTCGCCCGGAGCAAATCCGGAGGAATGGCTCCCGGTTCCGTGAAGGAGTTAAAGAGTCTCGTCAACAGAGGGACCAGTTCTTGACAGAACGTCTTGTAGAAAAGCGGGGAATAACCGTCAGGGCCCGGGGCTTTCCCATGTTTAAGCCGGGAGATCGCCGCAATCACCTCCTCCGGGCGAATGTCCCGCTCCAGGTACTCCGCTTGCTCTGGGGTGAGAGCGGGGAGGTCGACCGAGTCCAGATATTCTGTCTCTGCGAACACCGAGGGGGGCTCGCCTGTGTATAAGTCGGCGTAATAGCGGCTGAATCCCTCCGCAATCTGAGGGTCCTCCGTAGCCTTCGCCCCACTCGGAGTCGACAGCTCCGCAACCCGCATACGCTGATGTTTCACACGGAGTTTGTTTGCTAGGAGGCGGCCGCATCTATCGCCGCCAGTGTAATATGCGTGTTTCAGGCGAAGCGCCGCGTATTCCGCCCTGTCCATATCTAGCGCGGAGAGCAATTTCCGTGTCGCTTTAAGCTGCCTCCAAACCCTGGGGGCCCCCGTTCTCTGATGCATCTGTTCCAGCTCCCGCACCTGGGTCGTAAGCTCATCCCGTTTCTGCCGTCGGTCTCTATTCTCCGCAGACGAGATGGAAACGAACTCCCCGCGGAGCACCGCCTTCAAGGCAGCCCACTGTGTCGCTCGGGACGTGTCCCCATTATCATTATGGGACCGGTAGTCAGAGATCGCGTCGCGTATCTGTTTCACCACCGCCGGCTTATGCAACAGGGTGTCTCTGAGGCGCCAAACTCCCCGAGAGGGCGATACCGGTGGCAGCTGAGAGGAACCCGATACCGGGGCGTGATCCGACAACGAGAGAACCCCTATGTCGGAAGCCGTCGCCAGCGCAGCCATCGGCCCCGTAACTAGAAGGTGATCCAGTCTCGCGTACGTCCTGTGAGCATGGGAGTAATAAGAATAGGCCCGGGTAGTGGGGTGTAGGCGCCTCCACAAGTCATGCATATCGAGCTCACCCAGGCGGGAGTGACTCAGGCGTGAGAACTCCCCGGTGTGTGGGCGTCGCTGCACAGATCTGTCCAGGAGCGAATCAAAGACCATATTCAAGTCCCCCCCGATTAGAATGTGTCTGTCCGGTGTAGTCGCCACGTGTTCGAGGGCTGAGTGTAGAAATATGTCCTGACGGTCATTCGGGCTATAAATGGAACCCACCGTGAACAAAAAAAAAAACAACTTGACCCTATAAGCTAGGAGCCTCCCCTTCTGTTCCGCAACTTTGTGCAGTACCTCACCCTTAAATTGTCTGGAGACTAGAATAGCAACCCCTGCCGTCTTAGTGGACCCCGAGGAGAAAAACTGTACTGGGAATTTCGGTGACCTCATTCTAGGGCAGTCCCGGGCCAAAAGGTGGGTCTCCTGTAGAAGACAAATATCCGCCCGGGCATTCTCAAGGAGGGATAGGATCGCTCTACGCTTAACTGGGTTGTTCAGTCCCTTCACATTGAGGGTGACGACCTTAAGGGCCATGAGTAGTCGACACCAGAACAGCGATCAATAAGGCTACGCCGGCAGTGAACATCCTGAGGGGCAACAGCAGAAAGCCGAGCAAAGGCAGAAGCCTAGCAGTACCTGAGCCGCAACCCAGTGCATGCGGTGTGAAGCAGCAGGAGGAGTAGCAATAAACCATGACAGCCCGGCACAAATCCCAAAATCCCCTCCAAACAACCCCCAACCAAACCAACACCCAGCCACTCCACCCCAAACTTCTGGACCTGTGGCGTCCTCGAACCCCTCCCTCCAAACCCAACCCCCCCTCCCCTCCTCACCCCACCCAGGACCCCAACATCCCCATTTCCCCAACTCCCCCTGAACGAAGATCATTGTCCCAGTCCAGTCCCTATCGGACAAGTCTGTGGTAAGTTATTCGTGTGGATGTCCAGCCACCTCCAGCACCCCCCCGCCGCCCCCTCCCTCCCGGAACCCCCGCACCTGCTATGAAGATGAGGCCATCTGGATCTCCCCCCGGAGTGTGCTCAGGCCGTCAGGGCCACATCACCAGACGACGTGTCTCTGGAAACCGCCAGTATTGCGTCATCCCTTTCAGCTCTGATCGTTGGTGAGGCTGGTCGCGCAGGCAAAGCAGTGGGCCGGCGTCGGTGGACAGTCTGCCACCCATCTCTGGTGACGCGTCGTTGGGAGGATGCAGGAGTGTCAGCGTCCGTCGCCGTGATCCCAAGTACCTCGCAAGTGTCCTGGAGGGACCGGAGTTGATGCAGGGTGCCGTTCCAGCGGAAGATGAGCCGAAAGGGATGGCCCCAGGAGTACTGTGTGCCGTGTTCTCTCAAGAAGTCCGTGGCAATCCTGAAGGACTTGCGCTTTTGGAGGGTGATAGTCGACAAGTCCTGAAACAGCGCCACCGGATGATTCCGGAAACTGAGCGGTTGCCGACGTCGAGCCTCGCGTAGGATCCGTTCCTTCAAGGGGAAGTCCGGCAGGAAAGCCAAGATATCTGGGGCTGGTGCCGAGGCCCGCCGTCGCGGCCCCACCCTGTGGGCTCTGTCTATTCTCACCGGGAAGTCTCCAGGCTCCCCCAAAATGTCACGAAACATATCGCTCAGGTACGCAGCCACGTCCTCCCCTTCTTCTCCAGAAGGAACGCCCCGAACTCTGATGTTGTTGCGCCTGGACCTGTTCTCGAGATCCTCCGCGTGGGCCTGTAGGTCAATCTGCTGGTCCCTGAGTCGTAGCACTTCCTGCTGCAGGTGCGTTATCTCATCATCCCGGGCTTGGCCAGATTCCTCCACGACGGTCACTCGCTCCCCAAGGGAATCGACCTCCCGCCGCACCTCTCGGATCTCCCCCGCCACCTCCTGCTTCAGCGCCTGGAAGTCCTCCCTAAGGGTGCCGAACAACGACTCCAGAAATGATCGGGTCACCGGAGGTTCCCCCCCCTCGGCCCCACGAGAGCTGGACGGAGGGCTCGGGGCAGGTTGGCTCCTTTCTTGTCTTTGGGCGGCTCTGCTCAGCATGTCAGGCAAGGTGCGTTCACCTTTCTTACCCCCTTGGTTGCCCGACATCGTGGCAACAGGCGCGGACCGTGACACAGAGGGCACCGAGAAGGTCCTAGGCAGCGCCGGTCGAGATAGGCGCGTCAGTCCTCCCCACCGCGGCACTCCGCGGAACGAGCACAGCCGCGGGCCCACCTCCGCGCTACTATCCTGAGGCGGGTGTCAGTGTCCGTCCCAAACGTGGGCTATCACCGTCGGTCCACCATGAGGAAGAGCGCGATTAGGGAGAAAGGCAGGCAGGCCTCGTTATTACGCCAGCCCCGCAGTGTCCACAGGGGCGGAGTCCGCTTGAAAGGGTCTGGATGGACTCCCCCCCGCACCGCGGCAGAGGTGGCACCGGCCTACGGCCCTTCGCCGCTGGTTATGTGCTGCACCACGTGTCCTTTAGTTCCACAGCCTCGTATCTTGGATCGTCTACGCCCGGGGGGGCTCACAGCTTGGCTCCGGTGTGAGGCGTGATGAGGGGGGGGAGGGGCCCGTTGCAGTCCAAGCCCCCGGGTTGAGCGTCGTTGTAGCCCCGTAGGCCCACCGATGTCCACTGGGGAGGGGGACGGCGGTATGGCCCCCACAGTCCGCCCGGGCAGCTCAGGGCGTCGGGGCGCAGTGCCTGTCCGTCGCGCCGCCCCCTCCGACAGGTTGAGGCACTTTGGCGGGCTTCAGAAGTCCAGTCTCCGGGGTAGGCCTCACAGGCCCTCGAATCCCCGGGGTCGCGTAGTGGGGCTCCCCGGGCCCGGCACCTTGTTGATCGGCCGGTGGGCCGCTGGCTGGTCGCAACGTTCTCCTCCGCCGCTCCGCTGGCAGCTCGGTTCAGGGAGCGCTGCCCCCTCGGTTGTCTCGGCGGCCTCGCTAGGGCTCCCGGGTGCACCGCCGGCTGGCTCCACAGGGCGGCCCGCCGGGGCTCCCGGCTCGGCGACAGGCCTCTCCGCCGGGGATCTCCCGGCACGGCTCCGCAGCTCTCTGGAGGGCACCGGGACCCCACAGGTCGCGTCGCCACTCTCCCGGGTGCGCTGGGCGCCGCTTCCCGCTTGATTCGGGGGAGATCCGCGGTAGTTGGCGGCGCGTGGGCTCCGGGGCTTCGGGAGCTTACGAGGGATGCGTCCTCTTAGCTCGCCATCTTGGCCACGCCCCAAAGAGGTTCCTTTTTTTAATGTGTTTGATGATTTTATTCCTGATGAAGAGTGGTCCCATTCCATGTATTGCTTTGTAGGTGATACAAAGCAGCTTGAACGTGGATCTTCTGGCAACCGGTAACCAATGCAGGGCTTTCAAGGCAGGGGAGATGTGCTCTCGCGGTTTGATAAGCAAGAGTAGTCTGGCAGCCGAGTTCTGAATCCGTTGTAGTCTTTTCATGGTCGTTAAAGGTGATCCGTGGAAGAGGCTATTGGCGTAATCGAGTTTGGACAGAACAAGGGAGATGGTACCTTGGACCTTGTGTGGAAATCCCAAAATGAGGGAAAATCCGTTGCAGCGTTTTTATAGTAGCAAAGCTTGATCTTACTAGTTTATCTACTTGGGCATTCATCGACAGCTTGAAGTCCATGGTCATTCTGAGGTTTCTTACTTCCTTCGATACTTTAGGCAGTGATCCCAGTTCATCAGGCCATGCGGCAAGCGGGTTGTAATGTTTCCAATCGCCACACGTGAGTATTTCAGTTTTTGAAGCATTCAATTTGAGATGGCTCCAGGTCATCAACTGATCTACGGCTCTGAGACAGCTGAAAATTTGTGATTTTTCAATGTCTTTGGGGCATTCCAGTTGAAGGAGTATTTGCGTGTCATCTGAATAGTTATAGCACGTAAAGTGAAATTTATTGATCAGTACTGGTAATGACTTCATGTAGATGTTGAAAAGCATGGGCGAGATGATAGAACCTTGAGGGACCTCTGCTTTTGTGGAGTACGGTTTGGACGAAAAAGGTGGGGTATGGATGACATTAGTTCTGTTTTGAAGGTAGGACGCGATCCAGTCTAGAGCATTTGCCTCTAAGCCGGCTTCATAGAGTCTTTGTTTCAGAGTGTCATGGTTAACGTGTCAAAGGCAGCAGAGAGGTCCAAGAGGAGTAGCGCAGCAACCCTGTTGCGGTCAACTGTATTCTTTAGGTCATCCCAGATGGCAAGGAGGGCAGATTCAGTGCCTCTTCCCGGACGGAATCCTGTTTGGAAGTGTGAAAGTATGTCATTCTCTTTAATGAATTGTGACATCTGGGCGAACGCTGCTCTTTCTATCAGTTTGCTGTTAGGAATCGGGTCCAGTCCCCTTTCAGTGACCATGGACTGTTATCACATGACCTGTCACATGACCCACCAGCTTTGGGTTATAGGACAGTCCTACCTTTCCTTCTTTGCTTGTTATCGCTACAGTGTGGGTTCCTGGTTGCTGGTTCCTGGCTCCTGTCTGTTCTGGAATTGCTTCGGCTTTTCTCACGGGCTCGTGAGAACTGTTTTGTTTCCTTTTTGGAGTTCGTGTTTTGGGCTCCGGAATCCCCTTTCTATTCCCTCGTTTCCTTGACTTAGTTAGTTAGAGTCCCGTTTTCCCGTTTTCTCATTCCGGTGTTTCCTCAGTTCCCGTTAGTATTTAGTTGGGAGGCTATTAGGGGCTCCTATTACCCTTCCCACTTTCCTTTTCCCTCATTAGTACACAGCCGCGAGGTGCAGAGGAGACGCGGTGTTCATCGAAGCAACTAGTTTCGTTTTTCGCCTCTCCTCAGCGCACCGCTCCAGGTCGTTATGCGCGGAAATGACGTTTTAGGTTTAAAGTATTTTATTCAGCATCTCACACAAAGACCAGCAAACATCAACACAGGGCGTTCTATTAGGGTGGGGAGAACCCCAATCCTGGCTGAACCGGTTACATGCAGTGAATGTTATCAGCCCCTTGCAGCTACATCTGAAGCGCCAGTCCACAGTATGAGATAATGTTCCATTTCAAACTCCCCCCCCGGACCCCAACAACCCAACTCCCGGATCCCAACCTCCCCCCCCCCCCCCCCACCCACATCGTCCAGTGCACCAACCTCAATTCAGTCCAATCACAAGACCCCCACTCGCCGGGGAAGTACTCCTCCCACTAAGTTACAGAGCCTGTGCCTCAGGACTCGTGAGCCGCAGGAGGCGGAGGTATTTGGGGCAGGTAATTTCCGTGAATTCCATCAACAGCAGGGAGTGAAATGGCTGCCAAAGCTCAGAGAATTGTGATATATCCCCTGCCACCATCAGCGACAGTTTCTCCATGCCTAACACATGCCACAACCTATGGAACCAGCCCGAAACCGAAGGTACCGTGGCCGTGCGCCAATGGATCAAGATATTTTGTACCGCTGAGCCTAGTGCAATGGCAATCTGCCTACCCCTGCGGGATCTAAGTGGGTACATTAGGCTGTTCGGGAGCCCTAGTAGTGTGTAGGCAGGGAAGCGCGGCAGTTCAATGCCAAAATGCGTATCAATGTTGTCCAGTACCTCCTTCCAATATGCAGCCAGGAGAGGGCAGTCCCATAGAATGTGTGTAAGTGTACCTCGGTGTCCACACCCTCTCCAACACACTGCCTCCTTGCTGCGGTCGAATTCGTGTACTCGCTCCGGCGTGTAGTACCAGTAGGTGGAGACTTTAGTTAGAGTGTCAGTAAGGCCCATATGGTACGCTGAATGCCGTGCTCTGTAAGAGATGTTCTCCCATTCTTTAGGGCTCAGTGTCCTCCCCAATTCCCTTTCCCACCTCTCCCTACCCGGGTTATAGAAGTGTGTGGACGGAGGTTGCAACAATTTATACAGGTCTGTAATCAGTTTAGAGTCTGAAGTGCGTGTAAGCAGCCATTGTTCATAAGGTAGAAAGCGCCTGTCAGCAGTCTCCCGCACCTGAGGCTGGAGGGCCCAGTGGCGTGCCTGCATATAGCGGTGTCTCTCAGTCTCAGGGAGGGAAAACTCCTGTCGGAACTCTGTGAAGGGGATCACCCCGCCCTGATCGTACATATGGCACAGGGCCCTACAACCTGCCCCTCGCCAGTGCGCAAACGCGCCCTGTTCCATGCCCGGGGTAAAGTCAGGGTTATCCACCAACGGCGTAAGCGGCGACGGGAAGGAGGTGAGACCGCACGTAGTGGCGGTAGCATCCCAAACCCGCAAAGGCACTCGTGTAACAAAGGAGGCGTACAGATTTTTGGACGATGAATCCGGCGCAAGAACGGGATCTCTTGCAAGGGTCGCCCCGCCACCGCCTGGTCCTGAAAGAGCCAGTTCTTGTCGGACTCCCACCTACTCCATTCTACAAGACAACGTAACTGCACCGCTCGGAAATATCTACGAAAGTCCGGGATCCCCAACCCTCCCATCTCAGGGGCCAAGAAGGAGAGGGGTCTACGCATTCTGGGCTTTTTCCCCTGCCAAACAAAACGTGAAACGTCCGCTTGCAACTGCTGAATCCACCCGACCGGAGGCTGGAGTGGCAGAGCCCGAAACAAATACAGCACCTGCGGGAGAATAGTCATTTTAACCGCAGCAATCCTGCCCAACCAGGAAAGGATACCACGGCTCCAGCGGTGCAGCTCCTCCTTAATTTTAACACCCAGGGCCGAATAATTGGCCGTAACCATGGCCGGTAAGGTGGGCGCTATCTGGATTCCAAGATAGGGTACCGCCGCCGATGACCAGATCATTGGGAATCGGCTCTGCAAATCCGCCCTGGTGGATGGCTCTAAAGAAACATCCAGGGCCACCGATTTCCCCAGATTCAGCTTAAACCCCGCAACCGCGCCAAAGGAGGCCAGCTCCTCGACGCAGGCCGGGAGGGCAGTCCGCGGCTCATCAAGCGATAGGATGACATCATCAGCGTAGAGGCTAATGGCGTGTGTAAAGCCACCCATCCTGATACCGGTCACGGCCTGGTTATCACGTATACGCTGGGCGAACGGCTCCATATAAAGAGCAAAGAGCAGGGGCGAGAGTGGACACCCCTGCCTGGTGCCCCTCTCGATGTTAAAGGCCCGGGAGGCGAACCCATTCACCCGAACCACTGCAGTCGGGTGCCTGTAGCAGTTGAAGACCATAGTGCGGAACCTGTCCCCTATGCCTGCCTTCACTAACACCTGTTCCAGGTAGGGCCAGTGCACTCGGTCGAACGCTTTCTCAGCGTCTACCGTTAACATCATCCGTTCCCCCGGGATCCGGGAGGCCTTTTCGAGCAGATGAACAATCCGCTTCGTGTTGTCAACCGTCTGTCTCCCCGGGACGAAACCTGCTTGGTCAGGGTCAATGAGACCTGACAAGTGCGGGGCCAAACGAGCCGCCAGTATCCCAGTATACAATTTCAGGTCGACGTTGAGAAGGGATATCGGCCTATACGAGCCACAGTGCACCGGATCCTTCCCGGGCTTGGGGATCACCGAGATGGATGCTCGCAAAAGATCAGGTGGAATAGCTCCCTCCTCGGCAAATGAGTTGAAAAGTCGGGTCAGGATAGGGGCCAGCGACGAGCAAAACGTCTTGTAGAAAAGCGCGGTATACCCGTCCGGGCCCGGCGCCTTGCCATGCTTAAGCCGAGCGATGGCCGAGATCACCTCCTCAATTCTAATGGCCCTGTCCAGGTGTTCAGCCTGCAGGGGATCCAGGGAGGGCAATGCGACCGTATCTAAGTAAGCGGCCACAGCCGGTTCATCCGGAGGGTCTCCAGTGTAGAGGTCCTCGTAGAACCCACGGAAAACGGCCGCGATGTGGGCGTCCTCCGTCTCCGTGGTCCCCGTATTGCTAGTGATCGCCTTTACCAGCTGACTCTGACGCGCCGCGCGGAGTCTGTTGGCCAGGAGCTTACCACAGCGGTCACCTCCCGTGTAAAAGGTATGGCGCAGCCGGAGTGCGGCGTATTCCGCTCGGTCCAAATCCAGAGCCGCCAGGGCCTTCCTAACCCCCTTAAGCTGTCGCCATATTCTAGGGGCCCCTGTCCTGCGATGGATCTGTTCAAGCTCGCGAGCCTTATCAGTGAGTTCCTCCCTCTTAGCCTGTCTCTCCTTGTTATCGGCGGAGGAGATCGCTAAGAATTCCCCCCGGAGGACCGCTTTCAAGGCTGCCCACTGTGTAGCCCGGGCGGTGTCTTGATTGTCATTGTGCACCAGGAATTCCCGGAGAGCTCCCTCTATGCGTTCCACTACCACCTTCCTGTGCAGTAAAGTATCTCGCAGGCGCCACGTGCGAGGGGGGAGGGCCACGGGCGGCAAACGCATCGTGGCATCGACCGGAGCGTGATCCGAAAGGGACAGCACTCCTATGTCCGAGCCTGAGACCAGTGCCTGAACCGGGGCAGTGACCAGCAAGTGGTCCAGCCGTGCATACGTCTTATGCGCATGGGAGTAATACGAGTAATCCCGATCCGCTGGGTGCATGTTGCGCCAGATGTCTAAAAGCCCCACCTCCGCCAACCACTCCTTGCCGTCGGCCGAGAGCTCCCCGACCTGCGGGTAGCGCTGTGCCGACCTGTCCATAGCCGAATCAAAGACCAAATTAAGGTCCCCTCCCAGAATAACATGTCTATCCTGTGAGGCCGTGATATCCTCGACCGCCGTTCGCAGGAAGCGTTCCTGTCGTTCATTGGGGCTATACAGGGATCCAATCGTAAACGCAAGACCCCCTATTCTGAATCTATAGGCTAACAGTCTACCCTTTATTTCTGTAAGCTTGTGGAGGACCTCCCCCTTAAAACGACTGGACACCAAAATAGCCACCCCCGCAGACTTAGAGGAACTAGATGAGAAGAACTGTGACGGGAACTTACGGGAGCGTAGTCTATGTGTGTCGTGCTGCAGCAGGTGTGTCTCCTGCAGGAGGCAAATGTCAGCGTGCGTATTCTCTAGGAGGGAGAGCACCGCCCGCCGTTTGACAGGGTTGTTCAGCCCCCTGACGTTCAGGGTAACCACTTTAAAAGAAGAAGGAGGCATAGAAGAGGAGAGGCAGCAAGCAATAGGGACCCCTCCCGCGGGGATGGAGCGCAAGAGCCCACAATATGAACACAAGCAACAAAGCAGAAAGAAAATCACAAATGCAGAAGCAGCCTCGCGACGCAGGCAAACCAAAGTGTAGGGCCACCTGCAAAACTCCCAACAGGCGCACTGTGCACTGGACGACCCCCCTTCCCCATCCCAACTCCCGGATCCCCCCCCCTACCCCCGGAACAACCCCCGAACTGTCCCCCCACATTCCTTCCCTCCCCAGTTCCCCCCCCTACCCTGCAACTCACACCCCAACTTCCCCAGAACTTCTCCAAATAGTCCCAGACAGGCCCAAGCGGACCAATCCGTGGAATGTTACCTTAGTGGACGTCCAGCCACACGTGCCCAATCCGGCGCCCCCTCCCCCCACCCCAAGCCAGCAATTGGAACGGTGCTATGGCGAACTCCCCCCGGAGCACATTCAAGCGGTCAATGCCACCTCCTCCACGCTTCCAAGCTCCTCAGAGGCTGTCCGGACAGCATCTTCCTGTGCAGCCCTAATAGTCGGAGATCCCGGTCTTCTCGACACTCCCGTCGTCCTCCTACGTGCCACTCGGTGCCATCCCCCGTCCGTCGTGCGCCGCCTCCTCGGCGTGTGGGATTCCTCCTCCGCCGCAGTAATGCCCAGGATGTCGCAAGTGTCCTGTAGGGATCTCAATTGGTGAGTCTCACCTTGCCACTTGAAAATTATACGGAAGGGGTGACCCCAGGAGTAGGGCGTGTCATGCTGCCTGAGGAAGTCTGTCACAATCTTAAACGCCTTGCGCCTCTGAAGCGTGAGTGTGGACAAGTCCTGATACAGCGCCACAGGGCGATCGCGAAAGGTGAGTGAACGTGCTTTCCTTGCCTCCCCCATTATCCTCTCTTTCAATGGGAAGTCCGGGAGGAACGCTAGAATGTCCGGAGGGGGGCCATTAGCCCTTCTGACGGGCCCCACCCTGTGAGCCCTGTCAATTCTGATGGGGAAATCATCCCCTTCGCCTAGGACTGATCGAAAGAGTTCCTGTAGGTACTGAACGATGTCCGGGGTCTCCTCCGAGGATGGCACACCTCGGACCCGTATGTTGTTTCTGCGTGATCTATTCTCCAAATCCTCATTATGCAACTGGAGGTCCAAGTGCTGCTCCCGGAGAGTCAGCACTTCTTGCTGCAGAAAGGTGATCTCCTCATCTTGTCTGTGCGTAGATTCCTCCGCCGTGGCCACCCTCTCGCCCAGTCCGTCCACCTCCCTGCGGAGCTCTCTCACCTCTCCCGCTACTTCCTGCTTCAGGGCCTGGAAGTCCTCCCGCAACGTACCAAAGAGGGATTCCAGAAAGGATCTGGTGACCGGGGGTTCCGCCACTGCGCCAGACTGGGAGCTCCCAGCTGTTCCAGGTGAGGAGGAGGCCCTATCTCCTCTGTTCTGAGGTCTGCCGAGCATCTCCGGCAGCGTGCGATCGTTCCTTTTACCACCCTTTGGATTGGCCATGATGCAGGTCCTTCCGCCGACCCGTGCGCCTGTCGCCGCGATGCACACCACCGGTCCACGCTCCACCAGAAGTCTGCTTCCAATCCGGGGCGGACGTTGGCTTGTGCCACTCCTAAAGTCCGTAGCCTACCAGGGTCGGGTGATGAACCACAGTGCAAGACGGGGCGCCCCTCGTTCTAAATCTGCTCCCGGCGCCGCACCCCCGGGGGCGGGTCGCGGCGCGGAGGTCCCAATGCGGCGTCGAAGTCTGCGGAACCCGGGGCCAAGGCCTTCACCCCACCATCATGGCTCCCAGCAGTGCTGCACTACAACTCCCCCCACTCCTTCCTAGGCTGCACCCCAGTCGTGGCTCCCTCAGTCGGGGCCCGCCGCATGTACCTTCAAGAAGTCCGTGGTGGTAAGAGCCACGCCGGGGGGGTGGGGGGACCCGCCACACCCACGTCCGTAGCCCGGCACGGTCCGCTGTCGGCTCCCCTGGCGGTGTCACACAGGAGCAAGCTGGCGCCGGGGGGCTGTGGGGGTCGCCGATCCGCTACGTGCCTGCGGTCTCTTGGTCACGATCAATGCCCGTCAGGGGCGCGACTCCGCATTCGGCCGATCCCGGCCCTCCGCACTACTCGGAGAGGGCCGCCAAGCCGGGCACTCCCGTAGGTCCCTCCCCCGCAGAGGCAGCACCCCGGGCGTAGAGAGCACCAGCCGGCAGCTAATGTGTCCGCTGCTTCAGGCGTTCCGTCCGGGTCGCCGCGAAGAGCACCAACCTGTTGACGGGAGTCGGCAGTCTCAATCCCGGTCTCCACGCAGGACTGGGCGAAGAACCCCGGTCTCACTTTGCCGCCATCTTGGGCCGCTGGGGGAGGGGCGGAAGCTCCTCAGGCACCTCGCAGTGCCGTGCAGGCACGGTCGGGCCCCCGGTCCAGGGCCCGCCAGCTCCGATCAGCTCCGTCCACTCTGGCTGGGCAGGTCTCCGCTTCTCCGCCGCCCCGCAGTCCTCCACACCGCCGGGACGGAGGCGCCCCGCCAGCTCAGGTCGGCACCGGCCAACCACTCGGCCCTCTGAACTCGGTGAGTTCGCGCCCTGCGGGGTTCAGCCGGCGGCAGTCAGGCAGCCCCCGACTCCCTCGCTCCTCCTGCGACACAGTGCAGCTCCGGGGGGGAGAATTCAGCTACAGGTAGGGCTCGGGGCCTTGGACGGGGTCAGGAGCTCCGGCAGACACGTCCGTCTACTCCGCCATCTTGGCCACGCCCCCGGAAATGACGTTTTAGGTCATTCCGCGATTAGGATTTGATCTTGGGAGCTGGAATATCGGCTGTTCTACAGCAGCACTCACTGTCCTTTCCCAAGTGCCGGTTTTTAAGTGAGTTTTAAAACGGGCAGGGGATTTTTGTTCATGCTGAATGTGAGGCATGTTTTTCCCCTAAATGTTTAACACGATATGAGGGACACCCTAACTGTATCAGGCCATATCTGTATCCAAGAGACGTTATCTTGGTTCGGAATCACCTGCTGACCGAAGTCTTCACTAAACCAAGCCTGCATCCCCAACTGGTAAGCGCAATTTGATTGTTTTAGCAGGACATGGTCACTGATGTTGGGGGGTATTTGGGGACTAGTACATGACTGGTGAAGTGTATTTCCTTGTTTGTCCAGGTGCAGAGGAGTGGAGGAGGGAGCAGTGAACTCTATATTCTACAAGGGTGGAAGACTTGGTGTCTCCTCATATTCCACCCCCTTTCCAGGTTCACTGGTACACTCATAGTCACAATCTTGTGAGTGGCTAGTGGGCAGGGGAAGTGGAGTGGAACATACTTCGTTCCTGCAGTGTGTGGGCAGAGTGGACGGAATCCAACAGAATAACAAGCCCACGAATAACCACACTGCCCGGACGAGTATGGATGAGGATGCAAGGGATCCCTCGGGTGGGGGCAGTGTTCCTACAATGCAAGACGTGATGGGGGCTCTAGAGGCTTTGCAGGCTCAGGTACTTGATTTGCGTCAGGAGAATGTGTGTGGACCTAAGGCAGGAACTTGGGGCTGTGAGGGCCAGAGAACAGTCACAACATAGGGGGCTTGGACCTGTTATACAGCCTGCAACATTCCAGTACGGAGGTGGGTCAGGACAGAGTACCGGTGGAGGTGGGGCTCCCATAGCGGTTACTGTGACATCCCCTGTTGCTGTTCCTTTGGCTCCCCCTGAGAGGTTTACGGGGGACAGTGATAAATTTGGTACATTCATGAGCCAGTGCCAATTACACTTTATGTGCAAGCCTGGTGCATTTCCCGATGACTCTGCCAAAGTCGCTTTCACTATGTCATATTTGGGTGGCACCGCTGCCCAGTGGTCTATTCCCTTGGTAGAGAGCGATGACCGTGTGCTGTACAATTATGCGGCCTTTAAGGAGTTGATACTGGGATTATTCGCTAAGCATGCTTTTATGCAAGCGAGCGATACGGAGCTTTTAAAGCTACGGCAGGGCAGGCAGGACTTATTAACGTATATAGCTTTGTTTAACCGGTTGGTGTCCGAGACTCATTGGTCGATGGAGAAGCGGACCTCCTTGTTCTACCAGGGTCTTTGTGAGGAACTTAAGGACGTGGTCTCTCAGGTAGTGGATCCACCAGAAGATTGTGCTGCATTCATAGATCTTGTTGTAAAATTGAATCATCGATTGTCAGAGAGGCGTGGGGAACGTAATCGTTTCCAGATATCCCGGGGAAGTTATATTAAACCTGAAGTTAAGCCCATTGTGGAGCTTAAGACAGCGCCTGAACCTATGGAAATAGGAGGGGTAAGAGGGCCATTGACTCAGGAGGAGAAGAGGAGGAGAAGAGAGTTGAATTTATGTTTGTATTGTGGTCAGGGAGGCCATTTTGCCAGGGAATGCCCTGTCAAACCGTCAGGCGTCGGGTATGGTAAAAAGGTAGCGTTTATCCAGGTGGAAGGACGCTCAGAAATGAAGGGACAGTATGATGTACTGGGGGCAGTAGATCTGGCACCTAGGCATTTTATTATCAACGCCCATCTTTTGCTTTCTGTGCACAATCGAGTACCGGTGTCAGTGTTGTTGGATTCCGGTGCTACCGGAAATTTCATTGATATATCTTTGGCAGATACACTGCTGATTCCCTGTCACAACAAGGCACAGCCGGAGCCGGTGAGAGCTATAGATGGGACTGAACTGACTTCAGGCTGTATCACCCGTCAGACTGTTCCGTTACGCTTACTGTGCGAGAACGGACATTCAGAAACAGTGGTTTTTGATTTAATAGATGCCCCTTCCTTCGGTTTGGTGTTGGGGGTTCCTTGGCTGCAGGAACACAATCCTAAGATCGATTGGGTGCAGCGGTTGGTAACGCTGGATTCCACTCATTGTTTGAAACATTGCTACAGAGAGGCCAGTGATCGGATTCCCCCTTTGTCTTGTGCAGTTGCGGAGGTGGGCTTTGTTCCACCACAGTATTCCGCATTCAAAGATGTTTTCGATAAAGGTCAGGCCCAGGGTCTTCCCCCGCACCGGTCATTTGATTGTAGGATTGATTTGGTGCCTGGTATTCCTTTACCATGCAGCTGCATATATGCATTATCAGAACCCGAGGAGCTGCATCTTGAGGAATACCTGAAAGAGATGTTGAAGTTGGGTTTCATCCGTCCCTCCTGTTCGCCTGTGTCATCCGCGATCTTCTTTATACCGAAGAAGGAGGGGACGTTGAGGGCTTGTGTGGGCTATAGGGCCTTAAACAAGGCTACGGTGAAGAACAAATACCCTCTTCCACTCATCCCCGTGTTGCTGGACCAGCTCCGTAAAGCCATGGTGTTTACCAAATTGAATTTACGGGGCGCTTACCATCTTATTCGTGTTCGACCCGGGGATGAATGGAAGACGGCTTTTAAGACCAAACATGGTTTCTTTGAATACTGTGTAATGCCGTTTGGCTTATGTAATGCGCCAGCGACATTTCAGTTCTTCATCAATGAGGTCCTTAGTGAGTACTTGGATAGGACTGTCATCGTCTATCTGGATGACATTCTGATATTCTCGGAGACTGGTGCTGAACATCAAGAACACGTGACACAAATGCTACAGAAATTGCAGGAACATCATCTGTATGCTAAATTAGAGAAGTGTCAGTTCAGCACCTCTGAGGTGGAGTTCTTGGGTTTCATTATCTCAGCAGAGGGTATCCAAATGGACCCGAAAAAGATACAGGCAATTGTGACCTGGCCTATACCATCTACAGTGAAGCACATTCAGGTGCTTCTAGGGTTTGCCAACTTTTATCGGCGTTTTATATCTCATTTTTCCGATATAGTGGCGCCCATGACCCGCCTGTTGAGGAAGGGGGTGCCCTTTGTTTGGTCTGATGAGGCTCAGGACGCTTTCCAGCTGTTGCTCAGGAAATTTACGTCGGCAGCTGTGTTGACGCATCCTGATCCTGCCTTGCCGTTCTTTGTTGAAACGGATGCATCTTCGTGTGCGGTGGGTGGGGTGTTATCCCAAAGGGAGGAAGATACCGGCAGAACGCAATTATACTGTGGCGGAGAGGGAATTATTGGCTGTAAAGCTGTCCTTTGAGGAATGGCGCCATTATTTATGGGGCGCCAGGCATACTATTACAATCTACACTAACCATAAAAACCTGGAGTTTTTTCGGTCTGCTCGGGCTTTGACTCCACGTCAAATGCGGTGGGTTCTATTCTTTAACGAATATGACTTTGTCATAACGTATAGACCTGCGGCACAGCAGATCAAATCCGATGCTCTTTCCCGGATCCATGTTGATCTACGAGAAGTAAGTCCCTCGAAGGAAGATAGACCGATGATTGATGGCGAGAGAATCGTTGGAGCCGTGACAGCTGATGACTTCCCTTCTCTGGTGAGAGAACGGTTACATCAGATGAATTTGGCTCCTTGGTTAGCATTCCCCCAGGTGGTATCTCAGGATGGGCTGTTGCATCATGAGGGTCGATTGTTTGTTCCTCCAGACTTGAGAGAGATGGTTTTGGAGTGGTGTCATTCCTCTGCATTGGTGGCACATCCTGGGATGCGGAAGACGAAGGAGTTATGTTTGAGATGGTTTTGGTGGGAGACCTTGGCGAGAGATATTCAGAGTTACTTGACCGCTTGCCCTGTTTGTGCCATTAGTAAGCCTTCCCATTGTAAGCCCTCTGGTCTTTTGCAACCCTTAGAGGTCCCTCCTACTCCTTGGCATACCATCAGTATGGATTTTGTGACTGACTTACCATCTGTGTCTGGACTTACCACCATTTTGGTGGTGGTGGATCTGTTTACTAAAATGGCGCATTTCACCCCGCTATCCAAGATCCCTACAGCTAAGGAGATGGCTTTGGTGTTTATGTCCTCGGTAGTGAGGATACATGGCTTACCATCTGTAATTATATCTGACAGGGGGGCTCGGTTCGTGTCTCATTTTTGGACAGAGCTTTGTTTGGTGCTCAAGATGGACATACGGTTGTCATCAGCGTATCATCCACAGTCCGATGGTCAGACTGAGCGTACCAATCAGACCATGGAATAATACTTGAGGTGCCTTGTTTCGTCCTTGTCTTGTGATTGGGTGACTGCTCTTCCCATAGCGGAGTTTGCTTATAATAACAGTCTGCATTCCGCTTTGGGGATGACACCTTTCTATTGTTCATTGGGGTACCATCCTAGGGCGTTAGCTATCCAACCCACTGGGCATGTGCCAGCCATAGATGATGTGTGTAGGTGGTTGGGTGACATCTGGGGTGTGGCAAGGGAGCGGTTGCTGGAAGCCAAGACGAATATGAAACTTCAGGCGGATAAGCATCGGGCTCCTGCCCCTTGTTATCGGGTGGGAGATCGGGTTTGGTTAGCCTCACGTAACCTGAGAATGCAGGGGTCTCGTGAACTGCAACCTCGGTTTGTGGGCCCTTTTCCGGTTATCCAGGTGATCAATCCAGTGGCTATGAAGCTTCAGTTGCCACAGGACTATAAGGTCCATCCTGTGTTCCACACATCGTTGTTGAAACCCTACGTCCCTTCTGATCAGGTGCTGCCCCCTCCTCCTCCTTTGGTAGTTGATGGAGAGGTGGAGTTTGAAGTCCAGGCTATTCTTGATTCCAGACGAAGGAGGGGCCGTCTTTATTATCTGGTGGATTGGAAGGGATATGCCCCTGAGGATAGGACGTGGGAGCCGGCTGGGGTAGTGCATGCGCCTCGTTTAGTCAGGTTGTTCCATAGACAGCATCCCCTGAAACCCCGCCCGGTGGGGAGGATCATTGGGGGGGGGGGGTACTGTTAGGAATCGGGTCCAGTCCCCTTTCAGTGACCATGGACTGTTATCACATGACCTGTCACATGACCCACCAGCTTTGGGTTATAGGACAGTCCTACCTTTCCTTCTTTGCTTGTTATCGCTATAGTGTGGGTTCCTGGTTGCTGGTTCCTGTCTGTTCTGGAATTGCTTCGACTTTTCTCACGGGCTCGTGAGAACTGTTTTGTTTCCTTTTTCGAGTTCGTGTTTTGGGCTCCGGAATCCCCTTTCTATTCCCTCGTTTCCTTGACTTAGTTAGTTAGAGTCCCGTTTTCCCATTTTCCCATTCCGGTGTTTCCTCAGTTCCCGTTAGTATTTAGTTGGGAGGCTATTAGGGGCTCCTATTACCCTTCCCACTTTCCTTTTCCCTCATTAGTACACAGCCGCGAGGTGCAGAGGAGACGCGGTGTTCATCGAAGCAACTAGTTTCGTTTTTCGCCTCTCCTCAGCGCACCGCTCCAGGTCGTTATGCGCGGAAATGACGTTTTAGGTCATTCCGCGATTAGGATTTGATCTTGGGAGCTGGAATATCGGCTGTTCTACAGCAGCACTCACTGTCCTTTCCCAAGTGCCGGTTTTTAAGTGAGTTTTAAAACGAGCAGGGGTTTTTTGTTCATGCTGAATGTGAGGCATGTTTTTCCCCTAAATGTTTAACACGATATGAGGGACACCCTAATTGTATCAGGCCATATCTGTATCCAAGAGACGTTATCTTGGTTCGGAATCACCTGCTGACCGAAGTCTTCACTAAACCAAGCCTGCATCCCCAACTGGTAAGCGCAATTTGATTGTTTTAGCAGGACATGGTCACTGATGTTGGGAGGTATTTGGGGACTAGTACATGACTGGTGAAGTGTATTTCCTTGTTTGTCCAGGTGCAGAGGAGTGGAGGAAGGAGCAGTGAACTCTATATTCTACAAGGGTGGAAGACTTGGTGTCTCCTCATATTCCACCCCCTTTCCTGGTTCACTGGTACACTCATAGTCACAATCTTGTGAGTGGCTAGTGGGCAGGGGAAGTGGAGTGGAACATACTTCGTTCCTGCAGTGTGTGGGCAGAGTGGACGGAATCCAACATTTGCCCAGGAACGGTCCATTTGAAATGGGCCTGTAGTTGTCAGGGTTCAGCGGGTCCAAGTTTGTTTTCTTCAGTAAAGGGCGTATGTATGACTTTTCGAGTTCTTCTGGAAATATACCAGTAGTTAAGGAATCGTTGCTGATTCTTCTTACTGGAGTGGCAGTAGAGGTTGTTAAAAGAATTGTCTTGAAAGTTTGTGGCGGACAGGGGTCAGAAGGGCTGCCGGCAGGCCTGCTTGCTTGGACCATGTCCATAAATTCATCGTGTGGGGTAACTATAAGAAGCAGAACCTACTCTCCTACAACCACCCCAGAGGAAGATTTGTGGGGACCTTCAGAGGACTTTTTCTTTTAGACTCTGAGTTGAACTCTTTCTTTTCTGAGTTTTCTCCACCTTTCTCTAGGGCCTTAGAAGAATCTTGCTTCCTCTGGTCACCACCACCATTAGACTTCTGTTTTACCCTGGTACAAATCCAGTTGTCTGCCTTCTTTCTCAGTCCCTATCCTGCCCTTCTGATGTATCCGAACTCTGGAGGTCATCCTGCAGGAGAATCTCTAAGAGCTGCTCTTTGCTAGAGTTGCTATCTCTCTTTAGTTTATCTAGATGCAGCCATGGTCCTGAGTACCTGGAACTTAATGCCACTGTACCTTGAGGGATGAGCCCCACTGGCCTCACCAATTAAAGATTTAGTACTAGGTATAGTATGGTGTTGCACATACCTACCATAGTGAAAACTAAAATTCCAAAGATTAGATAAAGGGTTGTGCTAGACCCTCAACTACCAATGCAAACAGTTCGGTAGAACCTACTTGATCACAGTATTTTATATTGCCTAGCTAGTGATGTTTTCTTCATGTAACCTTCACATTGATTAAATTGGTAAAACAGAGCAGGCTTTAATCCCAACTGCTGCACACCAATGTAAAAGGCTGGATTTTGTATATGGTGCACACTTATTTAAGTGATGCACCTTGCACTAATCCAGACAACCCTTGTGGAGATTTTAGTGGTCTTTGATAACCATAGAAAGCTTTCAAAGTGGTAGCTGTGGAGAGCAGCCTTCAGGCATATCTTGAAGGAGAGGAGTGTAAAGCAGCTTGTTTAACCAACTTTAATAAGAAGTGTAAGTTAAATGAAAAGGAACCACACAGAGTTTATGTAAAAATAAGTCTATTTATTCTACAGCACAATCACAAACACATATCCGGAGATACCAACACAATACACAAGAATACTTTGAAATCATTAGGTAAGTAGCACACATATACACTGGTCTCCATGAAGAGACCAAACCATATATAAACGACTTGGACCAGAAGAATCAGAGGAGTTGGGACACAAGCACCCACCCAAGGTAAGTACCCAGGAACCCCATGGAGGCTATGTGCAGAGTGGAAACACAGCTGTGTGCCTAATGGAAGTCAATGGAGAAGTCGGGGTTGCAGTTTTAAAGAAGAAGGCCCCCGAATAAACCTTTTAGAAGACAGATGGTTGGAGATCCATTCCACCTGTGGATGCCCCAGGAACAAGGTGCATAGGGGTGAAGTGACGTTGGAACCTACTATAGAAGACAATTGGGGACTTCGAAGAAGATGCCTCTGGAGAAGACTGGGAAGGAGTCCGGTAGAATTCAAGGGTGGATTCTGGAAGTGAAGAACCTGCAAGCAGAGCGGACAGAGTCCATGCCACTCAGAGGTGACCAGGAGGCACGGAAGCACAATGCCCACCGATGTCGAGAGCTTCAGAAGAAACAACTGTGACCTTGTTGCTGCAGCTGTGAGGACCAGGCAACTATGAGGAAGACCATAAGCTGTGCACGAGTTGTCTCACGTCAGATATTGGTGGCTAAGTGGTCTATGTCCGGCGGAAGCAACAACAAGCATTGCTAGCTGCAACTGGCATGGAAAGTGAAGAGGAGTAAACCTTCGGACCTGCAAGGTCCCAGGGATTCTGCAAGTGCAGGAGAGCAGGACCAGAGAAAGCAGGAGATCTCACTGAAGCAAAGGAAGACCCTCGAGAGGACCCACAGGCCAGAGGCACAGGAGTCGAAAGAGTACCTCAAGCAGCTCACCAGAGTCGGGAGCCAACGATGCAGGAGATGCAGAGAGGACTCTGTTCTTCAGGAAGTGAGGTGCTGGAGGCTGGAGCTTCTTGTAGTCTGAAGGTCTCTGGAGTGCTGAGTCAACAATCCTTGGCAACAACAAGTCAACGCAGTGCACAGGGGTTTGGTCCTGATGAGGGATACTGTCCTGCAAATTGCAGGGAAGACAGGTCAAGCCTGTGGGAGCCACAGAACCACCACCTGTGATGCTGAGCCTTGGCATTTCTGTGAACATCAGGAGCAGCGGACCGGTCAGCTTCGTTGCGGGGGCTGCAGATGCAGGGGAGTGACTCCTTCACTCCAAGGGAGATTTATTCAGATGCCCTTCATGCCCAAGGGTCTTCTGGAGAACCTGAATGAAGCACAGACCCAGATGACGAAGAAGACTTGAAGAACAGCGATACCAGGAACAGCAGGATTCTTCCTTGATGCAGTAGTGGTTCCAGTCGAAGTCCAACGAAGTCCAAGTGTCCAGACAATTGAAGAGCGACGTAGTTTCAGGGTGGAGTCTTGTCCCACGACGAATCTCAGAACCCACCCACAGGGGAGCCCTTAAGTACCCAAAGGAAAGGGTCTGGACGACTCAGAGGTCCATCCCATAGGAGGGGCTGGACAGAGGGGAGGATACTCTCATGTCCTTTGTCCAGTTTCGTGCCAGAGAGGGAACCAAGGGTTCCTGAACTGGCTCAAACCAGAGTATGCAAGGTGGGCACCAAATCAGCACTTTAAAGCAGTTTGGTGGGGCTGCAAAGCGCCCCCACCCCAGCCCAGTCCTGTCTGGGAGGTGGTCATACCTCCCTGAGACAGAAAACCTATTGTTCTACCTTCCCCTGCTCAAGCTTGGCTCAACAGCAGGAGGGCAGAATCATGTCTGAGGCCGGCAGCAGCATTAGCTTGCTTGCAGACCCTAAAAGGCTGTTACCGGGAGTACAGGGAGCCCCCCAGTACATGGGATAGTACTTCCAGCAACGTAATCAGGGTTGGGGTATGATTCCAACATGCTTGATACCAAACATGACCAGGTTTGGTGCAGCCACTATATAGTTAGACATCTCCTAATGACTGATGTCCACTATATGTCTGAATATGGCTGACCACACTTAAAGAGACTGGAGAATCGAGAATCGACTCCATGATATGTACGGGTGTCCTGCTCATAAGGGAACCCTCAGACTTATAAGGAGACATATCTGACATGAGAGGTCCAAGAACCAACTCACACAGGCTGGTGTACCTATGCCCTGCGTACCTCAGTACCATATACTAGAGACTTATAAAGGTACACCTGTAGCCAATTGTGGAGGTACCAAAGTACTTACCATAATCAAGTTAGGGAAGTGAACACACTTGCTGGGGTCCTGATTAACAGAATCCCAGCAGACTGTCTGGATCACAAGCAACCTTACCTGTTGAATGCTTGTCAGTAGATTTCGCAGAGACGTTATGGACCGACTTCCCAGTATCCTAACATATAACCTGTGCTAGACAATTTGGACACAAGGCTACATGGTTCGAATGCAAGGAGGAGGGCCGGATCGGGTATGCAAGCTGCTCCTAGTTGTCGAAATACAATCTAGAAACGTCAGACGTCGCGTCCTTTGTATCGTCGTGAAGTGATGTTTGTTTTCAGAGTGAGAGATTGTGGTGTTGGGCTTTAGAAGTTGTATACACTTTTTTAGTTTCTCTAAAAACCTTTTACCTTCATGACCTGTATTCAATTAAAAGAAATAACATATGCCAAAAACTTTCAGTAATTTTCTAAAAACTGTTCCTAAATAATTTCCCCTTAAATATGTCCAAGAAAATGTCTTTATCACGAAGTTCTTAATGTCTAATTATTTGTCTTTTCTCTTTCAGGTTCAGTTATACAAGAGCGTGTTCCAAATTAAATCAAGGTAAGTCTTATGAGCGTGGTTTGCTTTTTAATTTCTTGCATTGGGTGCCAAAACTTTAAATTTTGTTCCTTGCTTTCTCTTTTGCAGCTTCGTGATCGCCGATTTAGTTGAAGAAGGACTGAAACGGAGAAAACTAATCGTCTTTGAAGAGCCGGAATCCCGTGACTAGGTGCAGGTAAGCCTGACTTCTGCTCGGTTCCGCAGCTGTAGGCAAAGTGTTTTCTCGAAGGTGGGTGTAGCAATTTATAATCTTGCCACGTCCAAAATGGCCACCGACGTGCTGCGCACGCTGTCCTACGTGTGTTGCACTGCTCCGCTATGTTCGATCCAAAAGAGTGTTGTTTCCTATCGTCTCTCCACCGCAAACTTGACTTTACTGCAGATTGACCTCAACAGTGATGAATTCAATACCTCAATGTGCAGATTATCATGCATCAATCAATGACAGCGCAACATGAATTTAACACTTGACAAACCCAATCACAGAACATAATTGTATTGGTTACATGATACTTTTGATTCCAAATGCTCCAAACATTCCTATAGTGTAATAATCTTACCCTTAATATAAAATAGGCCAAGGTGTGCAGGATGCACGGGACAGGGGTGGGTTTTCAGCTGGGAAATAAGCTCTCTAGAGAGCGCATTAGTTTTATTCCTGAGCGCACACTGCTGTTGTTCTATGAAGGATCTAAAGGTAGCAAAGGGTGGCAAGGGGTAGCATGACACAGACTAGGTCAAAAACACACTGTCACCAGGCACAAAGTGGGAAAAAACATGCTAGAAGGATCCTACCTTCCTACTGTAGGGATGTGGCTCTGCTGAATATGTAAGCCCCAAAGGTTGACCAGCCTTCTTCCCTGACTAGCTTGACCCCTTTATTGTCGTTGATGGTTCCCTATCTGAGAATAATAGGGAGTGACTTTAATTGTGTGGTAGACCTGGGAGTTGATAGGTCACACCCGTCCATGCATGCTGTGCGGGCTGGAGAGCTGGCGGAGGCGGCCTGCTACTGAGCAGCAGAGTGCAAACTTGTTGACTGCTAGGGGGTGCGGAACTAGATGTCCAAAGTGTATTCATACCACTCTGGACTGCATGATCTTGAAGTCCGACTCAACAGAATTTATACCTGCAAGGTGGTGTACAGTAGGGCGGCACGAGTAGAGTATTTGGTAAAAACATATTCTGATCACTCCCTTGTGTTATGCTTCCTCCAATGGTCCATGCCTCAATCCAGCGTCTCTACTTGGCGCTTGGAACCTGTGAGGCTTGAGGTTTGGGGTTTTCGGTCTCTGCTGGGTGAACATACTGCGCCTTGATAGCACAGGTTCAGAAAAATCAGGGGGGGGGGTCGAGTTGGAAGCCATGAAGGTGGTGATTCGGGGATAGTGCATCTATAACAAAATGGGTGTGTGGATCCAGTTGCTCTCTGATAGCGGCAGGAGGCGATGATTGATGGTATTTTCCGTGAACTTGAAGAGACCCCCGGAAAGTAGAGGGGTGCATGCTTGAGGAATCAGATAAAATGTTTACGCTGGTTGAATGCCTGCTCCACTTTGATTACAGAGCTTATGTGGCCAGGATACACGTCAGGAAGATAAATCGGGTAGAATGTTTGCATGGCCCTTATGGGACGAAGGGCAGGGCATACCATCCTCTAAGTGGGACAAGACGTCCTTACACAACCGGGGATTAACACAGCATTTCTCCAATACTATTGGGATTTGTACTCAGCAGAGAGTGGGGTAATGAGGCAGATATGTTAGATTACATCGTAGCTCCCTCCCCAGTGACCCTGGATTCTGCAGTGGCAGATCGATTGGGTGCGGATCTTACTGAGCAGCAAGTACAGGGCACCATTAGCAAATGAAGAAAGGGAAGGTACCTGGGTTGGATGGGCTGCCAATAGAATTCTGCGCTGCATATGCTTTGGACCTTTTCCCTACACTAATAGCATTCTTTAATGACTCCCGGAAGCTGCATGTGCTTCAATCCTTGTTATGTGAGGCTGCAATTATATCGCTTCTGAAGAAAGGAAAGGACCCGCTCCTCCTCAATGCTCAATACTGATTATAAGATTTATATGAAATATTTAGAAAACGCACCTCTTGTCTACTTTTAATCAAAAGGAGTACAGGGAGTCAGAGGTAAAACATTTGGTTTATTCAAGCTTGAACGAATGCAAGACCAACAAGGAAAAAGATATTCCGTGTAGGTAATGAATGACCACACAGAATTCTCCTTTCATATTTATACTATACTTTAAACACGTCTGCCTACACCCCTTCACTTCCCTCCCCGTAATCCACTGGAAAATTCCTTCCAGTTATACATACAAAAAGAATAGCTAACCACACTACAATTTCAAGATAAGTGATCACAAGCCATTGCTTGATTGCAAATTGAATGTAAAAAGACCAGCGTGACTTTCCGTCTCACAGAAACACAAATGATTAACAAAATGTAATTATTCTAACAGACCCTCTGTAGTTTTCCAAGAACATGGAGAAGAAAAAATACAGCCTCGGCTGTACCCTTTACTGCTACCTCATATCTATGTGCTCTTATAACTGTATCTCACAGCCAAAACTATATAACCTCTACCTCACTTTTGTTTATCTATATGATCCTTGATACAAGCTAAGCCTTATTCACCTCTTAATGCTAATTGCACAGGCGTGAGGAATATATATATCTAATCACCCCCTTATAGCCTATCGTCTTCTACCTCATATCTGTTTGTTGTTATAATTGCTATTATAATGTCAATCTGTAATCTACCTCCTATGTTAAGCGCTCTGATACCCACGGGTCTTGTCCGCGCTATACAAAACACTATAAATAAATAAATAAATAAAGTACAATGTCAGAAGTGCATGGAATATTCATCAAACAACGTTGTACAAAGTCAGGTGGATTTAAAAAAAATGTCTGCACCCATGTTCATATTATATAACCTTTTCCTCAAATGGTCATAGAACATGAGTTCAACATTACCAGTTGCCTGCTATCACTAACCTATAGAATCAATAATAGATCATTTGATTTGGCCCCTCATAATATGACAGTACTTCATGTTCAGATATTCTCCATTATAGGATTGTTAACAGAGAAAATAAGAAACAAATGGGTTTTTGTAAGAGAGCTAATCTGTGAGGGCATGAACATTAATGTTCATTAAATCCCATATTTGTTCTTCTTGCATCATAAGCATATTCTGTTGTGGAACAGAAACTGGAGGGGGCTTGCAGGCTGAAAGGAGCATACTGCAACACATGGGAAGACAACTGACACGTAGACAGCACCCTAAAATAATCCCTCCTATAACTAAGGCTATCACTAATAGTTTCCAACCTCATGTTATGTTATAGGTTTTTATTATGCGCGCAGTGAGCTCATGTGAGCAGTACTTCTCTAAACCAACATGACCAAGTCCATTCTCCAGTATCCTGGTGTATTTCAACAGCAATTTTGTGAAGTTTAAGAATGGCCAAATTCACATTAGGAGCATTATCTGGGATATATACATAGCATGAGCTGCCAATTAATTTGCATACTTACCCATTCTCTGCTAAAAGAATGTCTAACACAATCTGGTTTTGAAGGGAAACAAGACAGGTGCCTTGCATTTCTACAGTAATGTTACTGAGTGCACCAGTATTCTCAAATAATAACAGCTTCCACTACTTTGATCAATTGGCGCACCTGCACACTATTGGCCATAGGACCCTAAAAAGGCAGTATACCCTTCATTAAAACTAAAACATTCCTGCAGCATGGTATATGCCTGGTTAACTTGTACTTCCGGTTTATTAAGTAAATATGTCCTGTGATAATCAGATGGTGCAAGGTAAGTGGGAGGAAGACTAAATGCAATATATAATCTGCCTGACTATTCTTTAGGGAGCCAGACATAAGCCTGATTTCCACAAACAAAATAGGTGAGCAAATACTATTCCCAACAGCAAGGGGCCCTTCAACTTGAACACAAAAGGGGCATTATGGGCATGCACATGTATGGGTATCATAGCCACCTTGGACAGTTTTCTCTCATTAAAGGATAATAACATAAAGGAGTTATCATAGCCTGTAAATTCCTCCTTCTCTTCCATAGTGCCATAGATTCTAACAGAATCTGGCCATCATAGATAATAAAGGTGATCCCTAAGCTGGCTCTGTAGTGCTTTATTAGTAACTGTGATATAAGAAACGAAATTCAATACCCACCAAGCACTACAAGACCCTTTTAGGATAAAGGAGAGGAATAAAAGGTGCCTGCCTTTTGACTGAAGATGGCAGAAAACCACATATCCAACAGTGTGTAGCATTATATCCAATATGGGCATTATGTAAAACCTGAATGAATGTATTATTCACATATTGCAAGTGGTGTGCTTGCTTATGAGGGGCAAGGGTTATGTACTGATACTCTGGTATTGGGGTGGTGACTGATGTCACTGATTTAGAGACAGTGCTATTTTCTTCTAACCACCAGAACAACCGTAACATTCCTAATATTATTATAAAAAGAAACAGAAGCACAATTATTTTTACTTTCTTGGTCCAAAATTGTTGTATACCAGACACTGGAGTCTCCTCCTCTTGGCATGAATTAGAGGGTGATTTACCAAACGGTCTCAGTTTAATACTCCTAGTCTTACCCATATTGTATTATTTGTGTGTGATGTACAAATACCTGTTCTTGATAAAATATGCTTCTCCCAATATTTTGTCTTTATGCTCTAACCATTCTCTTTTTTTCTCTTCTTTTCCAAAAAGAGAACCAAATCAAAAAACACCTAACAGCCAAAAGCAAAGTAAAGTGGCTAAGACCTCCTGAAAAAACCCTATCTATTCTACCAAAGAACATCCAGAGTGCCCAGTGTCCTTTACTTCAAAGCCTCACTGGCAAGCTTATGTACATATCCAGACGTTAGCGATCTTGACCACCGCCATGGGTTGCTATCTCTCCAGAGACAGTTAATTCATTCAAAGAGTATAGTTTTTGACAGTCTGAGGTGTCAAATTATACCCAGGCAAATCACAATCCGGATGCTCATGGTCATGCTCATGGTCTTCTTCCCCTGAATCACTGCATTGTGGCTGGGTTCAAAACATTGCAACGTTTCAGAATGATATTTGGAGCAAAAAGTGTTTACTCATACCCTGTTAAACGTGCACTGGTCAGGTGCTGGGTCTGAGTTTTGTTTAGTAGCAAATCCACAGTGTGCGGTACCATAACTGTCAAATTGTGACCTATAACGTGTATTTCAGATTGTTTGACTGCAACAGCAGCAGCTGCTACCAAGCGCAAACAATTTGGCAAAGCCATAGCTACTGGATCCAATGTGGTGGAAAAATAAGCACAAGGTTTATTCCTCCTCCCATGGGATTGTGTTAAAACCGATAGACCACAGCCTTCTTTCTCATGGACAAACAAAAACAAGTCCTTAGAATAATCAAGGTTACCCAAAGCAGATGCATCGCATAATAACTTTTTTAGTTGTTGAAAAGCATGCTCACAGTCATCTGTTCAAGGGAGTGGGTTACTAATATTCTTAGATGTTAGAGAAATCAAAGGTTTTGCAATTAAAGAGAAATTAGGTATCCCCTGCTAGCAAAAGGAAGTCATACCTATAAAGGCGCGAACATAAGATTGGGCCTTGGGACGTTTCATTTTCTGTACCAAATCAATTCTTTGTGGGTGCAGTCTTCTACCCCCTTTTGACAGGAGGTGACCTAAATAGGCAACCTCCTGTTGACAATATTGCATTTTAGATAAGGACACTTTATGTCCTAGGAGTGCTAAATGATGTACCAAATTAACTGTTGTTTCCTTACAACCTTCCTCTGTATTTGAGGCAATTAATAGATCATCAATGTATTGGAGTAATACAGAGCCTTTTGAAGGGGTAAAAAGATCTAATTGTTTTTCAAAGCTTACCTATATATACTAGGGCTTTCGTTATACCCTTGAGGAGCATGTGTACATTTTAGGGAACTCCATTGGAATAAAAGTTAAAAAAGGTATTGACTTCCTTTAGCAATGGCCACACTAAAAAATGCATTTTTTAAACCAAGCACAGTAAAATATTTGGCTGAAGACGGAATCATGGTAAAAATAGAATTCATGTCAGGAATAACAGGAAATTGGGGTACTACAATTTTATTTATAGCTCGAAGATCAATCGCTAATCTATAATTATGAGGGGTTCCCTCTGTGGTTTTTTTACGAACATGAAGTACAGGACTATTACATGGGCTGCCTCCTGTTTCTTTTATTATCCCCTTATGTACTAAATCAGAGATAACCTCTTTGAGACCTTCTTCTCCCTCCCGGGACATTTTGTATTGATGAATGCGGGGTAAGGGAACACCTTTTTTTAAGAGTGATTATTATGGGACCTATGTCCATTTTACCAACATCATTATCTCCTGAAGCCCAGACTGTTTTATCAATTGCCTGTAATTCAGGTGGTAGGTGAGTTACATCTGTGGTAGGTGAGTTACATCTGCTATTGTAAAACATTTGCTAAATTATCAGAAGCTATTGATATAAATACACCATCAGGCGAACAATAAATGTTAGCATTCAGTCTTTTCAATAGGTCCAAACCTAAGAAGTTCTCAGCACAATTTTTAGTAAGCACAAATGGGACAGAGGTGATGAAGGGACTTATAGTAACATCTAGGGGTTTGGAGATAGGGCTCTGGATAGGGATACCTGGGAATCCCACTGATGTATTCATTCTGCCGTATAGGGAAGCCCCTGGAAATTGCTCATGAGTCACAGAGGTGCGAGTGGCACCTGTATCAACAAGAAAGTTGTGTACTTCCCCTTCTATATCCATGGTGACATATGAACCTGCTTGATTAACTGGAATCATTACCCTATTTCCACCCTTTCAATTGCTGTCCTATTGTGAATACTCAAAGGTATTGTAATCAACGTCAGTAAAGTTTTCAGTATAAAAACTTTTGTCGACTTGTAGACTATCAAAATAATTTTGACGTCTGTTGTCATTCTGACGCTGGGTGAAATCTTGCCTATTTGTGCCACCTCTCCCTGTACCCCTTGGCACTTAACTACCTCTTCCTCTTGCCATAGTTGCTTGGCTCTGTAGGCTAGGCCATTCGTCCTTCCAATTACCCTCTTGAAAGCAATATGCGCACTGATTGTGGCCTAATCTTGCTCTGTGTTGCTGCGCAAGAGCTGATAAGGCTCTGTCAGCCCCTCTTCCACGTCCACCTCTCCTCACATTTCCCATACCCCTTTGTCTTCCCCTGTCTGGGAATGCTAGCTGTAGCAAAACCTTTGTTTTTATTTCTTTCAGGGCCAGATGTAGGTGGCCAAATAGCGATGATCGCTAATGTTGAAAATCGCAGAATTTCAGCGCTTGCGATTGCTAATAAACCAAGTGAAATGTAGAGGCAGAAACACAGACTCGCTAAATAAGGAATCTCTAAAAACAACAGAAAACAACTGGCGATTCCTTATGTAGCAAAAATGCCACACCGACTCACTATTTAGCGATTAGCAAAATAAGGAATGGCAAAACAAATCCGCTAAGCAATGTACATAAACTCACTATTACCAAATCCTTAAAAAATAGCTGATTAAGAGTTGCAAATTACCAAGAACTCAAAGCAGGTGGTAACCAGGTGCACAGCATATAAACAGCCCCAGAATGCATCAGCCTGAACACAATGACATCCCTCTACGTCATTGCAAGGTGGTTATGGACACAAGCTGCAGCACAAAGGATCTGGAGACGACAGGAACGCGTATACAGATTGCGTGTCACCTTATTCCAACTCACAGAGGCTGAAATCCATGAGAGGTACAGGCTTCAGCCGAACACCATCTTGGACCTGATACGGGACCTGCACCCAATTCTGGAGCACCAGACACCAAGGGTGCACTCAGTGCCTCCACGTGTACAGGTACTCTGTTTCCTGCACCTACTGGCATCCGGCAGCTACCAGGGGGTAATAGCTGTGGCAGGTGGAGTCTCACAGAGTTGCCTGTCACGTTTCTTCAATACATTCCTGGATGCCATGTTGCAAAGGATAAACTTGAAATGTGGGTGGGTCTGCACACCTACAGTACACTCGAATTTATCCAATAGTGAAAGCTAAAGTTAGCTTATGTTATCTGTGAATGTGCGTGCGAGGCAACGGGGAAGGGTACCACCCCCCCTAAGTATAATGTGTCAAATGAGTCCCTGGATACCAAGGGCTGTGGTACGCACTGCTCTCAGGCAAAAAGCCTATAAACATTTTGTTTCTGCTTCAAACAAACATTTATTAAAGTTTTCTTGATGTATTGTTTATCGTACTGCAACATTATGCTCTCAAAACCACAAAAGTAAAGCAATACATTCTCCTTGCTATATGAAATTCAAACTGTAACAAAATATGTCTTATTCAAAAGTTATTCAATTATACTGACTCTTGATTGAATTCAAATTTATGTGCCACATTATATCTCCTTTCACTTGGGGTAGATGGGTTGCGGTATGGAGTCAGGATGAAAGCACGCACTGCATATGTGCTATCACCTAAGTGTTAAAGAAAAGAAAATTATACACAGTCAGCAATCGTTTCATAAAATGTATATTTAAGGGTGTGTCACATGGATTTACCTACCAGGTAGCCTTCTCCAAACTCACCCACAACAAGACGGGTTTAGATCCCACTGTTCCTGAATATGTAGGAATCATGCATGCTCCCTGGGAATTTTGCAACTATGTCAGTGATGATGTGAGAAGCATCACATATAACCTGTACATTGAAAGAATGTGTGGATTTGCGGTTGCTGTACTCAGTCGCAGAAGGGGGGGGGTCAGATTGGTATATGTGTCCCGTCAATGCACCCTATGACGTGTGGGAACTGGGCCTTCTGATAAAAGTCCGTCTTGGTCTCATTCAATTGAATTCAATTCAATCAAGAGTCACAATAACCCCTGATGAAGGGTTCAGTGTGAACCCGAAATGCATTGGGTTTTTAATGTCTATTTAGATATAATTGAATAACTTTTGCATAAGACATATTTTGTTACAGTTTGAATTTCATATAGCAAGGAGAATGTATTGCTTTACTTTTGTGGTTTTGAGAGCATAATGTTGCAGTACGATAAACAATACAACAAGAAAACTTTAATAAATGTTTGTTTGAAGCAGAAACAAAAAGTTTATAGGCTTTTTGCCTGAGAGCAGTGCGTAGCACAGCCCTTGGTTTCCAGGGACTCATTTGACACATGATGCAAAGGATGCCACACTATATCCAATTCCCCAGCACACAGGCAGAACTGCATGAGACCAAGATGGACTTTTATCAGAAGGCCCAGTTCCCACACGTCATAGGGTGCATTGACGGGACACATATACCAATCTGCCCCCCCCCTCTGCGACTGAGTACAGCAACCGCAAATCCACACATTCATTCAATGTACAGGTTATATGTGATGCTTCTCACATCATCACTGACATAGTTGCAAAATTCCCAGGGAGCACGCATGATTCCTACATGTTCAGGAACAGTGGGATCTATACCCGTCTTGTTGTGGGTGAATTTGGAGAAGGCTACCTGGTAGGTAAATCCATGTGACACACCCTTAAATATACATTTTATGAAACGATTGCTGACTGTGTATAATTTTTTTTTCTTTAACACTTAGGTGATAGCACATATGCAGTGCGTGCTTTCATCCTGACTCCATACCGCAACCCATCTACCCCAAGTGAAAGGAGATATAATGTGGCACATAAATGTACATGCAATGTGGTGGAGCGTACATTTGGACTCCTCAAAAGCAGGTTCCGCTGCCTCCACAAAAGTGGAGAGGCACGGCAGTACTGGACCCTGATCTGCAGCAAAATAATAGCTACATGTGCCATGCTGTATAACCTTGCCACAAAGAGGGAGACACCCGTGGAAATCAGTGAATCAGAGGATGAGGATGAGGAATGTCCCCAGCCACAGCACAGCGCTGCATGTGTCGCAGCTGCACCAGATTGCAGACAGAGATGGGCAGAGATCACACACAACTATTTCTGAGTAAGTAATGAGACAAAGCTAGTAACTGCAATTGTGTGACAATGTTTAATTGACCTTCAGTCAGGCAATTGTACAGCACACCGCAACACTATGATGGCCTCACAGTGTCTGGTCAAGCCAAACATGGCATAGTCACTCCACCATGCAACATCCCTAGTCCCATCATTGTGTCCAATGGGTTACGTCACCCACCACACAATGGAATGTGATGGCTGTTCTCATCTTCTGCTCCCATGCGCAACACTGCTGCGTTCAGCAGGCACACTGTCCTCACCAGTGCTGTGTCCTGCAGCTGAACAGTGCCTACCACTGCGCCTCCTGGTCTCCTATAATGGGGGGGGTGATGCTGCTGCGGTTTGTTGCCTCCTCACTCTCAGCCCCATCCCCTGATCCTGAGACAGCAATTTGGTTGGTATGAAGCACCTCCAAAGCACTGGTGACTGTTACCAACTCCTGAGGGACTTCACGGAGCACTTGGCCATCTCCAATTGCATGACCACTGAGTGCCTACTGAGGACATGGGTGGCATTACACAGCCTGTTAACTGTGTTACAAGCTCGGTACGGAGTTCCTCTGTGTGATGGGTATTAGGCATGAGCCAGTCAAGGTATCACCAGATGACCACTATTGTGTGATAACAGGAGGGGGAATTCTCCTTTTGGAACTAGGGCTCTCACACCCCCAGCAAGCTAGGTGTCATGCTTCATCATTTGAGCCTGCCCGTCGTCAGGTCGGCGCTACAAAAGCTGACGGGCACTCTCAGCAGAGAGCCTAAAAACCTCTCTATATAAAAAACCTACCGACTGGAATAGTTTGCTTCTTTACACCAGCCAGCACCCTAAAACGCTGAGGGATAATCTACCGGTGGGTCAGTTTTTACGAATTAGGCGCAACTGATCTACAGTTGCAGACTACAATATAGAAGCAAACACATTAGCATCTAGTCTCAAAGCCAGAGGATACCCAGTGAAACATATCAGAGACTCACAGAAAAGGGCAAGGAACAACCCTAGGGAGTCACTACTTGAAATTCACACTAAACCGTCCACTGACACTCTGACGTGCGTAACATCATTCACACCTGACTCTGCTAGAGTCAAAAGGATCATTCTTAAACACTGGCAAATCCTTAACACAGTGGAGCTACGACTTCCCAGACCTAGATTTGCGTATAAAAGAACGCGCAACCTAAAGGACTCATTGGTTCAAACCAGACTTAGGAAACAGAACACTGACACACAGAGGACGCTGTGGGACCTTCCACCAGTGACTGGACATTACCCTTGTGGTTCATCTGTGATGTGTCCGCTGACCACCATAACCAAAGAACTATCACTTCTACCGAATTTCAACTGGAAGCAAAAGAGACATACCAATTGTAATACCAAACAATTTATTTACATGCTCAGTTGTCCCTGCGGCATGAAGTACGTAGGTATGATCCCGTTTATCTGCGAGGACGCTCAGGTAGACCCGGAGGGGAGGTACTCTAGCAAAGGGAAGGCTAAATGGGCAGGAGGTCCTACTGGGGTCCTTATATGCCCCCAACACAGGTCAACCCTAATTCCTGGCAAGCCTAAACCAAACCCTTCACCCATACACGGGCCTCCCATGGTTACTGGGCGGGGACTTTAACATGGTTCTCGACACACATCTGGACCGGTCCTCCCCCCCTCCGTGCTGCAGCAGTAACATCGAACACACAGGCACTACAGGACTGGCTTACACACTGGGGAATGCACGACCTGTGGCGCGCACAACACCCTGCCAACCAAGTGTACTCATACTATTTACCAGTTCATGACATACATGTCCACTTGGACCGCATAATAGGCTCCCAGTCACTACTCCCGCTCCTGACTAGGTCAGAGTATCTGGGTATAACACATTCAGATCATAATCCCCTTCTGTTCCAACTTAGTTGGGAGGCATACCGACCCCCTGTGCCTACGTGGAGGCTACAGCCGGCCGCACTCGAAGACGCTGAGTTTCGCTCTTCACTGGGCACGGTCATCCTAGCTTATTTCGAGGAGAACGCAGAGACGGCGAGCGACCCCATGGTGGAATGGGATGCGCATAAATCAACCATACGCGGGCACTGCATGGGTGCCACATGGAACATCCGTAAAACAGTGTCTGACTCCCTGACTCGAATAGAATCCGAGCCTTTGTGCTATGAGAGGGAGGGTGAGGGGACTGGTAGGCACTCAGCCGAGCTCAGTGACCTAAGGGGTGAGCACGCGGTCCTCATGGAAAGGCTGAGGTGCCACAATTATGCGGCGCACACGGCCAGGACCCACGCCAAGGCGGATAGAGCTGGCCGCTTACTGGCCTGGCTGGTACAAAAGGCAGGTCGTGGTGCCCCGGTGGGCTCCATCGGCACAGAGGGATGGGAGATGGTCTACACGCAGCGCAAAATCCACCAGGCGTGGACTGACCACTACAGACAATTATATATGGCCCTAGACATATACTGGTCGAGTTTCTGGACTCCATTGCCCTGCCTATTGCCACTGATGACAAGAAGGACACGCTCAGTGCCCCTCTCACTCTAGAGGAGGTGGGAGACGTGATTCAGGCTTTAGCGACTGGGAAGTCCCCGGGACCCGACGGCCTGCCAGCCGAATACTACGAAGCGAACAGGGAGATCCTAGCGCCCGGCTCCTCCAACTGTATAATGCAGTGATAGACGCAGGTTTGTTCCCACCATCCTTGCGGGAGGCATTTCTGGTTTCGCTGCCTAACCTGACAGAGACCCTACAGCATTGGGCTCATATCGCCCACTGGCGATGCTTAATGTAGACTACAAAGTCTTTGCCAAACTCCTTGCAGACCGCTTGGCGCCGGTGGTCCCTCACTTAGTTCATTCGGATCAAAATGGCTTTGTGCCCACAACTAACGAATGAAAGTATGAATATCTTTTTTTGAACTCCTGACAATAAAGAATAAAAAAAAAAAAAAAAAAGGCAAAAAATAAAATGGCTTTGTGCCGGCCCGGTCCACCTCCCTGAACCTCAGGAGATATTTCAGCGTAGCGGCGGAAGCAATGAGAGACTGGCCTAGAGCGGGGTGCCTGGTGTTAGATCTGGAAAAGGCCTTTGACTGCCTGGAGTGGGGCTATCTGAAGGCAGAGTTAGAGAGATACGAGCTAGATGTAGACTTCCTACAGATGGTGGACCTCTTCTACCGAAACCCAGTGGTTCGTGTGAGGCTGAGACCCTATGTCTCGGAGGCAGTGGCGGTAAGCAGAGGTACCCGTTACTCTTCGCATGGGCCATGGTACCCCTAGCTGCGGCCATGAGACAGACCCTGGGTGATGGCACCCACCAGGTGTCACTATATGCTGATGACCTGCTGGTATGTCAGGGATGTGGGCCGCATCCCGGAGCGACTGGACTGTCTGCTGAGCCGTTTCGCAGAGCTCTCCGGGCTCCGGGTGAACGCAGGCAAGTCTTGACTCTATGCATTCAGCGGCGAGGTGGACGATCCGGGATTCCAGCTGCATGGCACGAGAGTCCAATGGAAGGCGGACACATTTAAGTACCTGGGAATCCAGATTTATCACCAGCCGTCTGACCTCTTTGATGGGAACTTGGGACGGGCGGTGTCAGCGCTCAGATCTCAGATTGGTTTCTGGTCGACGCTCCCGCTGACGCCCACGGGCAGAGTGGCCCTAGCCAAAATGGTCATGCTCCCTCGCCTTCTATACCACTTCACCAACCTGCCTTTATGTATACCCGCTTCCTTTTTCTCCATGCGCAACAAGGTCCTGCGCAACTTCATTTGGGGCACGTCCCAACACTGGCTGGCGCTCGGGAAACTGTTCCTCCCCACTGACAGAGGCGGTTTAGCTGCTCCCTGTTTCAAGCATTACTACCTGGCTGCGCAACTCCAATGGATCGCCCACTGGCTAGCGGATAGGGGGAGAGAGGACACGGCTACGGACGATCCCCCATACACACTAGAGAGAGTCCTTGCGCTATTCCACCTGTTGGCGACTCTGGCGCATCCCGCTCCGCTGCTGTTGGCGGTGGCGTACAAATGTTTCCGTAGGGCACTGCAGCTCACACGGACAGTGCTCCCCTATGCACCGGCGGTGCCTCTGGAAGGCTCGCCGGGAGGCGAGGGGGTCCTTACGCGCCACATGGTGGGAAGATGGCACGAAGCTGACATTCAGACGCTAGGCGAGCTGTACAGAGATGGGACACTGATACCATACGAGACACTGGTCTCTGATGATGGGCTTCCTCCAGGGGGGGGGAGGGGTCCTGCTACACCGTTCCCTTCTGGCACACATGATGACTAGGTGGGGGGATCTGACAACAGAGCCTAAGCAGCATCTAACTATACAATACCTTCACGTCATGGGTAGGGTTAGACACCTAGTCAGATGGTTTGCTGCATCCTTAAGAGCGCATACGGAACTAAATTTGGACCCACTGCGGGGCAAATGGGAGCGAGATCTGGGGCGAGCACTCGCTGATAAAGAGTGGGAGAAAATCCGTAAAAGTCCAGTGCGCATCCCCAGAAATATGCGCTTCCGCCAAATCCAGGTATATATTGTTCACAGGGCCTACCTTACTCCAGCCTTAATTAACAAATACTCCCATAGAACTGATGCGTCCTGTCCAAGGTGCGGTGAGGTGAATGCCGATCTTCTCCATCTTCTGTGGAATTGTCTAGGGCTGGGCAATTACTGGGGGGACATTAGCAGGCTCCTTAAGCAATGTACTGGACGCACCATCCCCTGTAACTGGCCTGAATTCCTCTTACATCATTTTAAGAGGCCTCCCAAAGATAAGGTATCGTCCCGTTTCCGGACCTGGGAATGGTAGTGGCAACGCGCCTCCTCACCAAGAGGTGGAAGGCGTGGGATCCTCCTAGCGTGCGGGCCTGGACCCTGTCCCTCCAAGCATGGGCCCGGGCGGAATGGACCGCCATACAGCGGGAGGAAACAGTGGGGCTCCGCAGGGAACCTATTGCAGCGCACTGGGAACATATGATTAACGCCCTACAATCAGCAGACAGTACTGTGAGCGGGGGAGTGACAGGGGATTAGCCGAGCACATTGGGCGCTGGGGTGGCACACTGCGGACAGTGCACCTGACATCTAGACTGGTGCAATGCACGGTGCTGCAGCGCAGGGGAACAGTGGATGTGGGAGGTGCATGTGGACCGGGGAGCAGGGGGGGACTGTCGGGGGCGGAGATAGGAAGGGGGACAGCACATACTGTACATCTGTGACCATGCCGCAGTTTGTTTGTTCTGATTTGAAAATAAATTTTACTGTTCTTCTATGAAAATCATTTCTGTGTACAGGGCTGGGCCGCGCAGGCCCCTCTTGGCTGTAGACATATCCTGGTACATGTACTAAACCCGGTTATATCCATGTGTCTAACTGCAATGCTTAGGGGACTTAATATGTTACATATGCATGAACGCTTGTCATACTCACAGCGATGTAATGTATGGAACTCCGCAAGTATTGTAATGCCTATAAAATATAAATGCCAATAAACAGATTTGACCCAAAAAATGAAGTGCGTAGGTATGACTATGCGACCTATTAAGACACGGATCACTGAACATAGAAGCAACATCCGCTGTCAAAAAATCACGACAAAAATGTACACTCACTACAAAGAGATACCTCACACCCCTGACGATCTATGCTGGACGATACTGGAAGCCTTTCCAATCATCACCAAAACTGAACTGTTCAGGATTGAACAGCGATGGGTGCATAGACTATCCACACACATCACTGGTTTAAACGATGACATTTCTTTGGGGCTGCTGAACTAAAATCTCACCCTAGGAATCAATATGACCGACAACACTTGACATTTTTTGTGTTGTTGACACACCTGGGATAAGAGAGGAAGAAATCCCAACCTGCACTCACATAGGGTGATAACCCTTTCACGCTATTTACCACTTATGGTAGTTCTATTTCTTTGGCAATAACAAGACAGTTGTTACAGCAGCACCATACCCACACTGGGATTGTAGTGCCTTGTAAATTACCTTAGTCCACTCCAAGATACACACTTGTTCGGCATGTACACTAATGCTAATAACCGATTGAATCATCTTGCCCCACCCATCACACACTATTCGGGGTGGGTTAGCAACCTAGCAGGGTAACGTTCTGTACCACACGAACCGCTTCGCTCTCTAAACACTCACCCTCCGGCCATATCCCTGCTTACTGCGAGCCATCTTACATGGTCAATACAATCAGCAAGGGTTAGATAATTATACGATGTATTGGCTCCTTAACGTTAACCTAGGTGCAGTAATATTGGGGAGATAACACCCTCTTTCTAACTTCCAACTGACCCCCATGGTGTTACTTAGTTAACACAATTCCTTAACTAATACGTTATTAATCCGCACACACTACACTACAAGATGGCCGCCACAGCAGTTCTCATTAAGGAAGACCTCGTTGGTCTAGTCCTTCTTCCCTGTCACGGTCCGGCATGCACACTTCACTAGTCACCGGACCGGCCCCATCCCTACATCAAGACCCACCGCTGACATACCTTTACCATCCCGGTGTCGGCGGCAGGGTAGGTCAAGCGGCTGTGAGTGTACTATACGTGGCTGACTGTGATTTTTGCCAACTTAAGAGGTGATTGCACGAAGCTCTGGGCTCTGTCTGGTTTTAGTCCTTAACTACCTGGATACTACCCTGAGTGCACTGGGTTGCGGGGTGGCTGTCTGACCAGGCTCTCAAGTGTTCACGGGACTTTCTCTAGCCTCGCTGGGACTTTCATGGGGGCACATTGGGAGCTTGGTATGGACGCCGCCCGGAACCTGGGGCGTTTTTGGTGCAATCCTAGGTGGTGTTAGGCCATCGATTGGATGTCCTCATCTTGGTACATTAACCATCTGCAAACAGCGCATTTACATCCAGCAATCTTACCAGCCAGGATCACTGGAGTCTGCTCGCTACTCCTTCTTACTTTCTTTTCTATTAGGACCCAATCGTTGTTTCCTTTTCACAAATCCGCCGACCACTGTAGCTAACAATGCTTGTGTACAGTTTAGGTGAGTCCTATCTTGTCTATGATTCATATGTCCATTGTTTTAATGTGTACAAAGACTTGATGAATGAGTGATTTGATCATAAACATGTTGTAAATGGTATTATATACTGATCACTTGTTTTTCTCCACGGTTGCCAGGTCATCTAATACATTGACCCTTGTCATGAGCACTATTTCACTGGATGAGTTAAGACTGTCTTGTAGAAAATGTTTTTATTTCATGTGTGATTCTATAATATTCCCTTACAATTTTTCTCATATCCAGGTCTACTATGAAAATGGGTATGTAGCTCTTACTTACTTTTTACTGTAGATAGTATGACGTGGATCCTGAAGAAGTGTCCTGATCAGTTTGACAATTAAGACACGAAACATGTTGATCATTTGAGATTAGGGCACTCACCAGTAGACACCTTACGACTAGGTTGGGCCCCTCTCCACCTTTTAATTAGGCAGTTTACCTTCAGAGTAAAGTTTGGATAGGACTAACTGACCTATTTTAACACACATTCCTCTGACATCTACACACACTAGGCCCCTCACCCCCACTGCACCCACCGGCAAGAACAAAAGATCCCCGTCAAAGAGCCCCGGTCTCGGGTGCCCGTCAGGTATTGCAGCGCCGACCTGACGAGGGGCAGGCTCAAATGATGAAGCATGACACCTAGCTTGCTGGGTGTGTGAGAGCCCTAGTTCCAAAAGGAGAAACCCCCCTCCTGTTATCACACAATAGTGGTCATCTGGTGACCCCTTCACTGGCTCATGCCTAATACCCATCACCTCATAGCCTCTTGGGGCATTTACACTGGACCTTGTTAAACTAGCCCCTAGTCCCTCCCTTGGTTCTACAGCCTGTTAACTGCCTTAGTGTTTCCTTCCAGTCTCTGTCTGTCCCTGCGCCGTGCACCACGGTCGCTATCAATCTTGCTACATAACAGCCTCACAGCATCAGACATCTCCTTCATGTCCTCTGCCACGGTGTTGTTGAGGCGGTATAAGGCCTCCTTTATGTTGTTGATGCTTTTATTGTTTGCCACTGTCCCTGCGCCATGCACCACGGTCGCTATCAATCTTGCTACATAACAACCTCACAGCATCAGACATCTCCTTCATGTCCTCTTCCACTGTGTTGTTGAGGCAGTATAAGGCCTCCTTTATGTTGTTGATGGTTTTATTGTTTGCCACCATCTGGCGTTGCATTGCCGTCATTGTTTTTCCTTGCAGGCGCTGCACTTTAAGCATCTGCCCCTCCAGACCAGAGAAGACACTGGACTCCTCTGCCTCAGGACTGTGTTGCCAACCTCCATGGGGGACTGTGTTACAGATGCCTGTATATCATCATCCTGCAGGGTCTGCTACGCTCCCTGGCTCTCATCCTCTGTGCCCCACATCTCCTGAAGGCTACCCACTGTATACCTCCTGGCTCATGGTGGTGGTGGTGATCGTGGTGTGGCATCAGCAGGTGATAGGACATCCTCCTCCAGTGTGTTTTGCTTCTGGAAGCCTCTCCTGTATCCCCTTCTGCAGCCTGGCGCGATGTTTCGCCTGTGGATACAGAATGTACTATTACTCACTTGTCTGGCAGCATTGCCTACAAATACATTTCATGACTGCCAATCTAGCTGTCTGTCCCCCGCTTGCTTATCTATTGATGTGTGTGACATGCATATGCTTTTTGTGGACTGACTGATATACTATTAGTTGATAGGGACTTTATCTCCCATGATGCATTGCTGATTTTAAGCAAAACATGGTATAGAGTGGCATTCTTGCAGGGGGATTGGGGTTAGGGAGGGGGCACAGCATGCTGTGAATGCGTCTTACCTTGTCTGTTGGACCCTGTGGCTGAACTGTCCACGTCTCCGATGCCACTGACACTCTCCGGCTGGAGGGAGGACTTCACCATTTTTTCTAATGTAGTCGGTGCAAGCGCTGTTGATGTCCCCCCACCTGTATTTCTGGATTGTTTCAGCCGTTCGGCCATCCTCTACTTGGCACTTTTCCGGAGATCGTACCATCGATTCTTAAGGTCCTCTGTTGAGCGATGGGTGACGTCGATGGCATTGATTTTCTGATGGATCACCAGCCAAATCCTCAGTTTTTGTGCCTCAGGGACGTGCAGTGATTTTTTTCCAAAGAGCTGGTCGTGATCCTTCACCATCTCCTCTATAAGGACCTCCAACTCCCTCTCACTGAAATTGTGTTTGCACTTTCTTTCTCCAGCATCCTTACCCATCTCCAGTGAGTCCATCATTCTATTTTTGTGTATCAGCTAGGTGGTAGCTGTGAAGCTCCTGTGCTTTTGCTCCTGCTCCCTGCCTCTCCAACAGCTTCAGGATCAGTGCAGCTGCATGGGTGTGGCCACTTCCTGGTTGTGAGGTCATCAGGAAGCACAAGATTGGCTGAATCACAGCTTTGCGATTTTTTTAAATACCGGATTCGCTGATTACTGAATCGGTATTATGGAATCGGTAATACCGACTCGGTAATAAGGAATTAGTATTTTTTTTTTGATAATCAACTTTATTGATTGTACAGAAACAAGCAAAATTCATTGGTTGCAGCTCATCAATCAGCATATGTAATAGGTCTAAAGCAATAAAAGGTACAGGTAGGGTCAGTCCAATCCAGCCCAACAGCACATCTTGCATAACGGTGGCAGCATAGCATGGTACATAGGAGCAACAGAAAATCATGGCGGTATCATATTGAACCATTTCCCCCACACTTTGTGGAATAACTCCGAACACCCTCGGGCTTCAAAGAGGGCCTCATCCTGGGTTCTGCACCAGTCCACCCCTTTCTTCCACCCCCTCACAGTTGGTGCCTTGGTCCGCGACCAATGCAACGCTATGTCTCTCTTGGCCACCGCCATCGCTGTTACCAAGAGCCGTTTGTCCGTCCTAGAACCATCTAGACCATCAAAGACCCCCAGCAGCATCCGCAGGGGATCGTGTGGGACCACCAATCTCAGGGTCTGTGTGAGCTCCCGCTCCACCCCCCCCAGAACGCCACTATCGCCGGGCAGAGCCATACCATATGATAAAAATCGGCAGAGGCCATGCCGCATCTCGGACAGTCCGAGGAGGGACGTAGTCAGGCATGGAACAACCGCTCCGGAGTGAGGTATGCCGCATGGAGGTAGTATATCTGCACCAGGCGCAGCCTGGAGGACGTGGTCAGGGTTCTGGGCACCATAAGGGCATCTCTCCAATCCGCCTCCTCCAAGGGACCCACCCAACCCTCCCAGCGAGCACGGAGCTGATCCAGGGAAGCGGGGCCATTATTCACTAGGGTACGGTATATGCAGGACACTCCTCCCTTTCCCAGATTCCCCATCATCACCTGGGCCTCAAGCCGGCTAAATTCTGGAAGGGAAACAGGTGAGGAGAGGTGCGTGTAGAGGGCGTGGCGTAGTTGTAGGTAGCGAAAGTGCTGGGCATGGGATAAGGCATGGCGTTGTTGTAGGTCTGCAAATGTGCGGATATGGTCTCCCACCCAGACATCCCCGAGCACCGAAATCCCAATCAGATCCCAGCGTCGGAACCCCGTCAGGGACGAGACCTCCTGGAGCCAGGTTCCATACCAGAGCGGTGTCTGCCGGGTGAGTTTACGGTCCCACCCCACATATCGCAGGGTGGTGCGCCAGGCCAGGAGTACCGTTCTGGTGATTGAGGCCGTTGTCCGTGGCACCGGACTGCCATACAGGAGTGCTTGAACCTGGGAAAAATCCATTGCGTCAAGTTCCACCCGGTAGGCTGGGTCGGACCAGCCGCCCGCATAACAGTCATGGATAACGATGAGTTTAGTGGCAAGGTAGTAGAGGTGGAGGTGGGTCACCCCCATGCCTCCATCAAATGAGGGGATACGGCTGTGTGCTGGGGATATACGTGGTCGCCTACCTCCCCAAAGGAACCGGGACAGGGCCCCGTCGAGTTCGCGGAACCAAGGGCGTGGGAGGGGGATGGTGATGTTTTGCAATATATAAAGGAAACGGGGGAGAACCATCATTTTGAAGAGTGCGCTCCTGCCCAGGGGGTTGAGGGGGAGGGACGGCCATCTCTTAAGATCTGCCCTCATCCAGACAACCAAGGGCGTGATGTTCAGGGCCCATTCAAGCTCCGGCAAGAGGAGAGCCACCCATACCCCAAGGTACTTGACCGAATGGTGCCTGAGGGGAATAGTCGATTGCCAGTCATAACAGTCCCTGGAGGGATGTAGCAGGACCAACGTGGTATTGGCCGCATTGAGACCGGAGAACTCCTCAAAGGCCGAGAGGACCTGCAAACACCTAGGGCCGGAACTCGCTGGATCCGCCAGGTAAAGAAGCACGTTGTCTGCATAAAGAGCTATTTTGTCTACGTGGCTCTCGTTCCAGGTCCAACCCCGAATAAGGGGATCCCGCCGGATGAGCGTCTCCAGGGGCTCCATCGCTAACGCGAACAGGAGTGGCGAGAGGGGGCACCCCTGGCGCGTGCCCCTGCAGATCGGAAAGGCCTCGGAGAGGTCTCCATTAATAAGCGCGTAGAGGACCCCGATAAGACGACGGAACAGGGGGCCGAAGCCCATCACCCCCAGCACGTCCTGCGGGTAATCCCAGTTCACTGTGTCGAAGGCCTTCTCGAAGTCGAGGAAAAGGAGGGCCAGGTACAGGGTTAGTCGGGCACGGTGGGACAGGGCTAGGTGAAGGCGACGAATGCAGTGACGGGTACCCCTAGCCGGCATGAACCCGCATTGGTCGGGGTGAACCAACTCCTGCAGGAGAGGCCGGAGCCTCTGGGCCAATACCGTGGCGAAGAGCTTAATCTCTGTGTTGATCAGCGAGATCGGGCGGTAGTCCGCACAGCTCAGGGAAGGCGGTTGGGTCTTCGGAATGACCGCTATCGTGGCCAGGTCCGACTCAGGGGGGAAGGAGCCAGTCTCCGCTACATGTCGGAAAAGGTCCAACAGTTGGGGAGCCAAGATGTCGCGGAAGGCAACGTACTATTTCTGTGGGTACCCATCGGGGCCGGGTGTCTTACCGGGCTGCAGGAGGGGAATGGCTTCCTGAACCTCCTCCAAAGTGAAGGGGCGATCCAGGGCTTCTGCAGTTTCTGGAGGGAGAGATGGCAACCGGGCGTCAGCCCTGTCCAGCAGGCCGGTCAGGGGTGCGTCTGAGGGTTGCGCAGCGTAGAGGCGCGTGTAGAAGTGTGCAAAAGTTCTTGCTATGGCCGCGGAAGTCACCTGGAGGGTGCCGTCGTGCGCTCGGACCTCCGGAACAATGCGGTTGAGTTTGGGATAAGAGACTAAGGGCCAGATGTAGGTCGGTCGGTAACGGCCGAAACTCGGTATTTTCGGTCGTTACCGACCGGTATTGAGCGATCGGTATGTAGGTGATAGAAATTTGGCCAAATCGGTAAATTTACCGAATAGGAATATTTTCCGAATCGGTAAAATACCGATTTGGAATATTTACCGAATCGGAATATTTTCCGAATCGGTAAAATACCGATTTGGAATATTTTCGAATCGGAATATTTACCAATTCGGAAAAATACCGAATCGGAATATTAACCGAATCGGAAAATATACCGAATCGGTAAACTTACCGAATCGGTAAAATACCGATTCGGTAATTAAGAATAGGTCAAATTGAAGATTGAGATGTAGGTAAGCTCTGAAATACCGAATTTGCTTCAAATTCGGTATTTAAGAGTCGGTATTTACCATGGATTCAAATCAGGTGGTAACCAGGTGCAGTCTATAAAAATGGACCCAAAATGCAATTCTGTTTGCACAATGGCGGCATTTTATGTCATCGCAAGACGGCTACGGCTACAGGAGGAAGGAGAGAGGGAATGGCTGAGACAGGAGCAGGTCTACAGGCAGAGGGTGACCCTGTTCATGCTCACAGAGGAAGAGATACTGCAGAGGTACAGGTTGGCCCCAGACACCATCTTGGAGCTCATCAGGGACCTACAACCACTGTTGCAGCACACTACCCCAAGGGCACATGCAATTCCACCCCATGTACAGGTGCTGTGCAGCCTCCACCTGCTCGTGTCTGGGAGCTACCAGAGCGTGGTTGCTGCGGTGCGTGGGGTGACCCAGAGCAGCCTCTCAAGGTTTTTTCACAAATTCCTTGACGCCATGTTGCAGAGGATGGAGCATTACATTTCTTTTCCAGCCACCCATGCTGAACTGGTTCAAACCAAATCTGAGTTCTACCAGATGGCTAGATTTCCCCATATCATCGGCTGCATTGATGGCACGCACATCCCCATTTGTCCCCCTGCTGCCACAGAATACATCTACAGGAATAGAAAATCCACCCACACCATCAATATACAGGTGATTTGCAATGCAAAGTTCGTCATCACAGACCTTGTTGCGAAATTCCCTGGGAGTACCCACGACTCCTATATTTTTCAGAACAGCACCATCTATGCACGGATGTCTGCAGGGGAATTTGGCAAAGGATACCTCCTAGGTAAGACACAGTGTGCGACCCCTTCAACACCTATTGCAGTAAGAATTACAAGTATGCATGTGAGTAATGTATTCCCATTTCCCTTTTAGGAGACAGTGCATATGCCCTACGTTCATTTATCCTCACTCCCTACCTCAACCCCTCCACACCCAGCCAAAGGAGGTATAACCGGGCCCACAAAAGTACACGGAATGTGGTAGAACGGACCTTTGGCATCTGGAAGAGCAGATTTATATGCCTTCACAAGAGTGGAGGTGTAAGGCAGTATACCCCCATCACCTGCTGCAAGATAATAGCTGCCTGTGCCATGTTGCACAACTTGGCTGTGAGGAAGGGTACTAAAGTGGAGTTGTCTGACTACGAGGATCATGACGACGACAATGCTGTGCCTGACAGACAACCTGCTGGAGTGACAACACCAAGTGATGGCAGATACAGACGTGAGGAAATAACAAGCAACTATTTCTGAGTAAGTAATGAGACACAGACAGGTTGTGTATGGGACAAACGTATTTTTATGTTGCCATAAAGTTAAAGCACTTAAGTGCAACAAATTAAAGTAAAGAAAGGTGGGGACAACATGTCCTGGGTTACATCACCCACACTGGCAAAGTCATTTGCGCCCGCGCTTCCCAGAGCCACTGGGGTTTTGCTCACTCCCTTCAGCATGGCCTGCAGGCTCAGCTGAGCGCCTGGCGCTCCGGCGTGGCTCAAGAACTGCGCTAGCCGTGCTGCTGCGGCTGCTGCTGTCGTCTGCCACGTCCAGGGCAGGATTCACAGCAGTATGGGAGAAGATCATGGCCTCCAGGGCACTGGTAATCCTGGCCATGCCCCTGGTTACCTCCGCGGTGTTCTGCGTGAGGCTCTCCTGCATGTTGACGCCCCTACGGCATAGCTGGGATGTTGCCGTGGCCAGCCGGTTCATAGCCCTGTTGTGCACACGCGCATCCCTGCGCCTTGTGTACTCCTGGGTATCCATTTTTGTGCACAGCTGGTTGATGGCGGTGGTCATGTGAAGCATTCCAGATGCGATGTCACTGTTGGTCTTTGCAACCTCCCTGTTGGTTTCCACTAAATCACTGATGCCCTTGCCCATGTCTCCCATTTGCTGATTTAGGATGCGAAATTGGCGGTGGCTTGCCTGAATCGATTTCCCCTGCATGCGCTGGACCTGCACTGCTGGGAGTGTGTTGGCGGCTGCGAGTGCTGCTGGACTGATGGGTGCACACCTGTGCAGTAGGAGTGACTTGTATGGTTGCTGGAGCCTCACCCTCACCTCCCGCCATGACTCTCAGTGGGGCCACATTTCTCCTCCTGGCTGGTGAGGTAGCAGGTGTTGTCAGGGACCGTGATGGGGAGTTCTCAGGTGAGAACACCAATGGGGGGATTGGGAAAGGTGTGGGGAGTTGGAAAACACAAGGGGACGAACAGTGTCATCCTCATGGGAGATGGCAGTGGGGTCTTCGTCCTCCTGCGAGGCTTCTGCGGTGCTTGGCCCTGCCTCAACACTCTCCTCCCTCGCTGGTGCAGTTCCTTGTGATGCAGATGTCCACTGCCTGATGTTGGCCCTAGGTATAAAGAAGCGTATGTACACTGAGTGCTATTGTCTTACAGTCACTACAATAAATGCATTGCACATTTCACTTTCATTATTCTGATTGGCTTTCAATGCCTTGCTGTTTTCTGTGCACTTACATGTGGTCCTACATTTACTGACTACATTTCCCATAATGCATTGCTCATGTATAGTGCTAGCAGTACTGGACTGGGGTTGGCCTGTACACAAAGGCTAAAGGGAAGCAGTTTGCTTTGGGGTGTCATGCTGCGCAAGCCTCTTACCTTTTCTAGTAGCTCTGGCTGAGCTGTCCACATCTCCTACTCCCACAACACTGTCAGGCTCGATGGTTGAGGCCACCAGTTCCTCAAGGTCAGTCAGGGGGGGCGCTGGGTTCCTGCCTCCACCGGTCACACCAGCCTGCTTGTGGATCTCTGCCATTTTTTTTTGGTGAGGTCGTAAAATCTTTTCTTTAGGTCATCTTGGCTCCTGCTGGTCAAACCCACAGCATTCACCTTCTCCCCTATGGCAAGCCACAGTTTTCTTTTGGCTGACTCTGGTACTGTGAGGGACAGCCTGCCAAAAAGCTGTTTGTGGACCCTCACCACTTCCTCCACCAGTACCTGCAGCTCCATGCTGCTGAACTTTAATTTTCGTTTTCTTTCAGCCTTCTGGCTCTCTGTGCTGCTTGCCATTATTACTCTCTTTCACTGCAAACAAATCTCTCCCTGCTGCTCTGTCTCTGTGCTCAGCTCTGACTGCCTCTCCAGAACCTTCTAATGAGTTGCAGCTGCCTGGGTTGACACTCCCTGGTAGGGTGGGGGAGGGTGGTGGCACCTGATTGGCTGTTTCCATTGCTTTCACTTTTACTTGCTTGCCGAATCGGGATTTACCGATTCGGTATTTACCGAATCGGTATTTACCGAAGCGGTATTTTCAAGGCATTCCTATGGGCCTTTTGGCCCATAGGGTTGTATGGCCATTACCGATTCGGTAATTACCGATTCGGTATTTGCCGAATCGGTAATTACAGAAAGTCCGATACCGACTTTTACCGATTCGGTAAAAAATACCGATTTTTTACCTACATCTCATTTACCGATTTTTGAATACCGAATCGGTGTAATTCGGTATTTAAGAATCGGTAAATTACATTTACCTACATCTGGCCCCTAAGTTGTGGAGGAGCTTGCCATTCTTGTCCCCACTTCCAAACACCCGTGCCACCGACGAGCGCCACAGCATTTTGGTATTTACCGAATCGGTATTTACCAAAGCGGTATTTTCAAGGCATTCCTATGGGCCTTTTGGCCCATAGGGTTGTATGGCCATTACCGATTTGGTAATTACCGATTCGGTATTTGCCGAATCGGTAATTACAGAAAGTCCGATACCGACTTTTACCGATTCGGTAAAAAATACCGATTTTTTACCTACATCTCATTTACCGATTTTTGAATATCGAATCGGTATAATTCGGTATTTAAGAATCGGTAAATGACATTTACCTACATCTGGCCCCTAAGTTGTGGAGGAGCTTGCAATTCTTGTCCCCACATCCAAACACCCGTGCCACCGACGAGCGCCACAGCATTTTGGCCGAGTCCAACGAGACCCGACGGATCTCCTCACGAACTACTGCCAGTTGCCGGAAGGGGTCCGAGCGCCCAGTAAAGGAATGTGCGGCTTCCAGCCGCGCAGCCCGGGACTCCAGATGCGCAAGCTGGGCCATCTGGTCCGAGCGTTTCGCGTGGGCCAACCCCCTGGCCACTCTGTGGATCACGGCCTTGCCCTCCTCCCACAACGTCCCTGGCGGAGGAACCGAACCCTCGTTGGTAGAGAAGTAGTGGCTGAGCTCTTGACCAAGGGACTACACCAGGACGGAGTCCTGCAGGAACCAGGTATTTAGACGCCAGACCGCCCGGGGAACCGTCGGGGAAGACCCGAGCCGGAGGGAACACGGGAAGTGGTCGGACAGTCCCCTAGGCAGAATAGTGGCGCCATAAACCAGTTGACAGTCAGTGGCCGGTAGTAGGAGGAGCGGAATCTGTATTTTTATTAGCAATTTTTACAGAATCGCTAACTTTTAGCAATTTTTTTTATCTACATCAGAAATACCGAGTTCTTAATAGCGAATCGGCAAAATTTGCTATTAAGAACTCTGTATTTCGGTTTTACATACATCTGGCCGTCTCATTCTTTTCTTTATTTTCTGGTAATTCTCATAATATGTAGCCATTACCAAAAGATCTGCAGGTTCTTTAGCTGGCCAGGTGCTCTTTAATACTTTAATCAACTCTCCAAATTCTTTAATCAAATTATTCACAAATTTGTCAGCAAACATTCTTTTCCCCATAACAGGGGCCACATCCGGACCACTATGAGCCCTGTATATTTCCTCCATACTAGTGAAATAGTCTGAGTCTTCTGCTGAAGGTTTTTGTTTACAAGCTGCTATTTTATCCCAATTTACATCTTCCCTTGGTATTATTCGTAGCAATTAGGCAATAAATAAGATCAGGTAAATCAAGTATAAGTTGATCTGGTCTGTTTCCTGGTCTTCTCTGTGTGTCAAGATTTGCAAAATGTACCCAAGCATGTCCAAAGTGTGCTACATCATAAAGTCTACGTATTCCATTCCATATTTCTCTGAGGAGTAAGGCATCGAAAAATAGATCCAAGTCCTTGAATGTCATTACACATAATTTAGTGGCTGATTCTAAGGCTTCATAAAACCCATTTGGGTTATTCCTAAAGTCTGACAAATCTTTCTTTATTGCCATTAATTCATACCTACTACACGGAGTATGAACACATTGAGGAATGGGGTTCTGAACAGGAACACCAACAGCAGCAGCGGGTGCAGGAAGGGGGTGTATTGCCCTCATGGGATATTCCCCATTCATTTTTTTATATTTTCTTCTAACCTGAACACCCCAATGCAAGCAATTTTCAACAGCCCGTGGGACATCTGGGGAAGGGATAATGTGACCTTGTGCATCATGCCACAATTGTAACACCTCTTGTGGGGTATTTTTATTACACGATGTCCACCATTCCTCTATCCAGTCAGTCATATATTGAATGAGTATGTTTTGCTAAAAACATCAAACCTATATACAGTTGGCATAACAGTACCATAGTGGCATTATTTATGTAATCCATACATCTATGGGTTATATTTTTAACACTTCTGGATCAGTTCTCTGTGATCCATATCTGATATTAGGTCTGGCCCTCCAATTCCCACTCCCATCTCTCAAATTACCACTATGCTTCTGAACCAAAGATGGGGTACCTGCCGGCGTATTTCCAGCAGATTGGGATACAGAAGGAGTTTTTCCAGTCACTAGCCTTGGTAAAAAATGTACCTGAGGGGTAGTCAACACATTTGTTGCAGGTATCGCATGTCCTGCCTGTGACTGCTGTTGATCAGCAGTTGGACTAAGTATTGGTCTGGGTGGAAAAGGATCCTAGATGGATTTGGTCTTTTTTGCTTGCAGCATGGTCTTGAAATTAATACCGAAAAGACCAAATTCATGATCTTTAACCCATCTACAAAGACAAGACCAAACCCCACCCTGGGCGAAGCTAGACTGGAAAGGGTCACAACTTTCCAATACCTGGGGGTAACATTGCATGAGAATCTCCTGGGAACCTCAAATATCTAAATCCCGGTTGAAGTTGTGTCAACTCTCAGGTGCAATTCTTAAGGTTGTGAACACTTCGAATTTTAAACCCATAAGCCCGGCATTAGAGCTTTATAAAACTCAAGCCAAGGCAGCTGCATCTTATGGCAGCGAGCTTTGGGGGTATAGAGCGGGGCGTGAACTGGCTAAGGTGGAGAATAATTTTCTAAGATGCCTTTTGGTACTCCCTCGTGGCACCCCCCTTCTTCCCCTAAGACTGGATGTGGGTCTACCTTCTATCGCTATAGAACTGGAGTCCAGGCCATTGAGATTCTGGCACAGGCTATGGACTACCAGCGAACTCGCCCATTACAGGCAGGATCTCACCCATGTGTTGAGTCTTAATAAACGTGACAGAATCCCATGGTTGGCTTTTGTCAAAAAGGAACTGTATAGGCTGAAATTGCAGGACCTATGGGAGGACCCGGAGCATGGATGTCATACCATCTCTCGTAAAAATCTGGTGCGAATTCACAAGGAATCTAGTCTAGCCCTTCTCACGTCTGCTACCACCAACGGCACCCTGACTGCTCGTTTTTTGGAATTTAAGAATTCTTATGAATTTGAGGATTTTATGAACATCATATTCCCCATCCTGGTGAGGAAATTGTTCATACAGTGGAGGTTAGGCACTTTGCCCCTAAAGACCTTCACTTGTAAATGGCTTATGGGGGGGGGATAGAGTTTGTCCTGGATGCAATATGCATGATGAGGAGGAAACTCATCTTTTTTTCTTCTGCCCAGCATATACTAAACCTAGGAAATACTGGCTGATGCCTATATGCAGGAATCTGGGATCTAGATCCTATTTAACTGTATATAGAATTCTAAAAACAAGCACTTTGCCTCATATTGTATTTGCAGTGGCCAAATTTATCATGGCTACATGGCTGTTAAGGAAGAAATTATTGCCTGCATAATTGGCGTATTTGTGAATGTTTCCGTCCCCAACAGGTCATCCCTTTTTTAATCCTATAACTTACTTTTAGGGCATGTAACTGAATTTCCAATTAATTTTTACCTTTTGCTATATAATTGAAGTTTCTTACTACTGTATTTTGGAAGATGTAATGCATTTTTTTAAATGATGTCGATATATTGCACTTATTATTACTGTATTTTAGAAATGTAATGCAATTTTTAAATGGTGTTTTAATCTGTATTATAAGTAATTGTTTATATGAATCTTTTATGGTCTAACGACCGAAATAAAGAAACTTTGGAATTGGGAAAAGGCAGTTGCTGACCTGGTAATAGAGCAGAAAGGATTGGTATATTTAAAATGGGTACTAGAGGTGCATGTCCCTACTGACTCATCTGTAGTGGTACATTTTGTGCCTGTGCAGCAGCTATGGGAACCAGTGGGACATATGATGGGGGATTCTCCAATAGTCTCTGTAATACCTCATCCTTGTCCACATGTTCTTTCTCTTGTGTCACATATATCTTGTTAGTGCTCATTCTAAACTCTCTGTCCTTATATTCAATAATTTCAGTTTGTTATAAATGATCATATGCTTAGGCTTTCTGCAACACTCCCATTTTCAGTTCTCGATCCATCTCTTTTTGTTCTTTAATTACTAACATTGTAGCATATTTTCCCCATAAAATTAAACTGTCCCACATTGCTTGTCTGGCCTTTTTCTCAAACAAAGATTGCTGCAAATATTGAATTTTATCAAGATCAAATGAACAGTCCAGCGGCCATCTCAAATCCTCAAATCCCTTAGTATATCGATGCAATAGTCTGTTCCACAAGTTCACACCTGTCCCATATTTTGTCATCATCTTCCATGCAGGACTACCCACAACTGGGACTAGTTGGGACTCATCCAGGCGTGGACTCATGAAACAGCAACAACGACACTGTGAAATATATTTCATTAGTTTGCTCATTGTGCCTTAAAGTCAAAGATTGTCTAAATGAGAAAACTTACCAATACAATTAATACAGGCATATTTATCAGGTCCAACCTGAAACCCAACCAATATAATGCAATAACTAATCAATAATTCAAAACGCCTATTACAAAATATCTCAGAACAATCTCACCAGGTATATGCTGAAGATGTCCGACTCTCTGTACTCTGCAATTCAGCCACTTTTCGCTTGACCAGTTTGGAACCTGTGCTGGGGAGATCCTGTTGCCAAGGGACAGCAGTTTGTGACTTTAGATGGCAGCTGCGAGAAACTAGTCTCATTAGCAGGGGCCCCAGTGATCCGTCAGCCTCAGATCATGTCACCTCAGCCACAGACATAAATGCTGTTAGATTTCCCCACGTAGAGGCCCCACGTTGGACGCCATTTGAGAAAACGCACCTCTTGTCCACTTTCCATCAAAAGGAGTACAGGGAGTCGGAGGTAAAACATTTGGTTTATTCAAGCTTGAACGAATGCAAGACCAACAAGGAATAAGCTATTCCGTCTATGTAATGAATGACCACACAGAATTCTCCTTTCATATTTACACTATACTTTAAACAAGTCTGCCTACACCCCTTCACTTCCCTCTCCCTAATCCATTAGGAAAATTCCTTCCAGTTATACATACAAAAAGAATAGCTAACCACACTACATTCTCAAGATAAGTGATCACAAGCCATTGCTTAATTGCAAACTGAATGGAAAAAGACCGGCGTGATTTTCCATCTCAGAGAAATACAAGTGTAATTATTCTAACAGCCACTCTGTACTTTTTCAAGAACATTGAGAGGAAAATATAAAAGAATGTACAATGTCAGAAGTGCATGGAAGATTCCTCAAACAACTTTGAACAAAGTCAGGTGGATTTTAAGTAAATGTCTGCACTAATGTTCATAATATATAACCTGTTCCCCAACATTGGCAAACGGTCTACTCAACCATATGGGCACCCTGGTTCACCCAGACCACACGGGCTTCATTCCCACTGAAGCACCATGCCCAATATCCAACAATTGCACCTGGCCATGAACTAGCAAGAGTGGTTGCCAGCGACTGCACTGTTCATCTCAGTGGATATTAGGAATGCATTTGACTCGCTTTGTTGGGAGTTTGTGTATGTAACCTTTTTTGGCATGGCTTTGGATAGCTCTTTGTCAAATGGACGAAGCTCTAATACATTAACCCATTAGCTAAGATCCGCACTGGCTTGCTGATCTTGGAGGCTTTTGTGGTGGAATGGACACCAGACAGGGATGTCTCCTGTCACCACTCTTATTCGCTTTGGCCATGCAGGCCTTTGCTCCTTTGGGGACTACACTATCTCGGGGGAGCTGTGGCCACGTTGATGGACTTCAGTAGCCATTCGGGTCTGGAGGTCAACTTGGGACAAGTCCTATGTCTACCCCTTCTGGAGTGCTATTGCGGGCGGATATTTCCTTACTGCCCCGCCACTGTGGTGGGAATGGCACACCATCTGATATTTGGGGGTAGCCATTTATGCCTCAACAAACTTAATGAATGAAGAAAATTACAGCCTCGCAATTGCCAGTTTGCACTGCTTAGTGTCCTTCTGGACTACATCACCACTGTCAGTGAGTGGCCGGATAGTTATCTCTAAAATGATTCTACTGCCTTCCAACTTTACTTGTTCTCTGCCTTCCTGTAGGAGCTGCCCCGGAAGTTCTATCGGAAACTCAAAGGTATACTACTGACATTGTATTGGGGCACTTTGCACCGCTGCATGGCCCCCTGGAAGTTGTGCTTACTGGTGACAGAGGGTGGCCTAGAGGCTCCTGAGCTCAAACTGTATTACCTAGTAGCGCAACTACAGTGAGTGGCTCGGTGGAGGTCATATCAGTGGGATGAACACAGGCACGTGTGAGAATGGCATGCCATCCAATGACACCATCTTGGTTGGCACTCCAGTCTTTCTCGGCCGGCACTATATAATAAAGGCCAGTGCACGGGCGCACCTAAGGCAAGCCAGTCAGCGCCCATCCACATGCCAGGAACCCTGCTTCGACCACCCTGCTACGACCCACCTAAGTAAATTAATATATTCCTCGTCACAATAACTAGCTTTTCGGGGTTACATCAATGATGATTGTCTACACTCAGTTGATCTGTCCAAAGGGGAACTGCAATGTAAGAATTGTTATATGCCCCTCCCATGTGACCGCGGTTCCAAAGACCACCAATATCGCCATGTCCAGCAAGAATATGTTCCTTTTCTTTTTTAAACAAAATTGTATTGAATATTGGTCATTCAGTCTTACATTCCTTTACCATTACTGATACTGTTAAATTACACATATAGATGTTTTCATATTCAACAGGATCTGAGGTTACAAAATGTAATGATGTCCTGAACTCATGACTAACTCTATCATTAGCTTACATATGTACATGATCAATGCTAGACCCCTACCGCACCGCACTTCGGAACTCTTATCCTTTCTAGAGAAGGCAAAAACATTAAGTAGTCTTCTAATGGAAATTTAGCTTCAAGTGGAGTCAAGGGCCAACTTCACTCAGGCCCAGCCCTCTGACTTCTACATATCTCCGAAAGACCGGGATAACAATAAGGGCTGGGAGATAGCTATAATACTTTAGATGCTTCTATGAACCCCTTCAGCTCCCCGACTGTGAAAGCATGACCTTCGCCATTTCAGTGTCCCCCACAGTCACCTTCTCAGGGCCACTACCGGCACCCTGGTCCAAACAGCCATTTTATCCAGGCCCTTACCAATGCAATTGCCAATCTGGCAAGCAAAAAACCTAACTTCACACCATATTGGGAGATCTTAAATCCCCCTAGAAGATTCCGCACGCACCTAGTCTCCGGGCTCCTCCAAGATCTTTACAACATCCAACTTTACCAAATGGTATCTGTTCACTCATGAAAATGGCCACTTGCTTGACCCCATTTTTATTAACGCCCCCTTCTAAATTTGCTGGTTTCGCTCCCTGTGATATGGTCTTACCATTTCATGATTCCCATGGTCCTGAACACTCCATGCTCACCCCAACCCCTAGACCAAGTACCTGGAGAGGCTGCAGCTGTCAGAATTAAACAACAAACCCTTAACACTACGAGACCGAACCTGGGCACTGACCCCTCAACTGTAACTGTTAAAGCCTCACAGTGAATCAAACATTTGCTTGATCAAGTTATCCCCATAAAAACCCAAACTAGATATGCCAAAGACAACTCCGACCCCTGGTACACTCACCAACTATTGACACTAAAGCAAGATTGTAAAAAAGAAGAAATGAAAAGGAGGAAAAATACAACCAGATAAGCAAATCTAACGGTCCTTCTATTCCTTGACCTCTGATTCATCCCTATACCATGAGTAGAAGTCTTTGATCCACCAATGCCCGATGGGTTGTAGTTCCACCCTCAGAATGTGGGGGGCGGTCCTTTGGTCACAACGTGGCCAAATTATGGAATGCCCTCCCCCACACATTGCAGACAGTCAACAAAGAATTGTCTTTTCAGAAGCATCTAAAAACCTGGTTGTTTGAAAACAAACCCTTCTAGAACATTCTGGTTTTGTCTATGTTACACTACTAGTGCTGGGATCCCCATGGGTAGTTACACACTCTGTGAAGCCACACAGAATGGAATAGAATAAAATAGAAAGGATTGTTGGCTAGTGTTTTGATGAGTCCGATACCTGCTACGAGGATGTGGAATATGAACATTTGCGTAGCTAAAAACGACATAAACAATCAATGAGCCACATTTACAAAGTATGGCTGCTCATAATGAATACAAAATAAACAAGTAAAGTCAAGAGACTCAAGTCGACGACGTTTTGAATCCCTGCTAAGGAAGGGGGATCATCATCAGGACACAAGAATTATGCCTGAGAAATTGCCTGTTAATAGGAGAAAGGAAGAAAGGGAAGGGAGAAGAGGGAGGAGAAGGGAGAGGAGTTATACATGAGCTAAATGTAAGATAATCAACCATAATTATGTAGATGATTCGGGGGAACGCACTAATGGTTCAGTAGAACCAAAATTAAACATGGGTGTACGTGCCACAGTGTCAAGTGCGACAATCATAGTTAATGTTACATTTGAAGTGATGGGTGAAAAATGGCTCGCATAAGCTGCTGATATCTATCTATCTATCTATCTATCTATCTATCTATCTACTATCTATCTATCTATCAGCTGGCTGTGCTGTGAGTGACAACATTCTGCTCTTTCACCAGGAGCATACCGGCCCACAAAGTAGTTTTCTTCAGTGCCAGGGAATACTGAGACAATGTGTGCTTTTTGAGACCAAAAACTATTTTTACCAATGTTTGTTATAATGGTGAGGGCCTGGCATCTCCCACAACAATAAAGTTTTACAAAAGTAATGACAAAATAAGACACACATTGACAAAACCAAAAGGCTGATCACCAATGTCAGACCTATTGGATTTACCAATGCTTGTTTATTTTCATGTTTCCCATAATATTGTTGAAACTGGTTACACTGGTTTTCCATTATAATTATTTTTGAAAATGCTAGCACATGTCAACAGATTTTACTGAATAATGCTTCAAAGAAAAGGTACATAAAATTTCACTGTGGTTTAGCAAAACTTTATTTCCCCTTCTTACATTTTCTTGCAAACAATTTATTTTGAAAGCAAAGAATCTAATCAGAGAGCATTGTGCGAACATTATACGTAGCCTCATATGTTAAAGTTTCCAAACGTGTGTACACATTTTCATACTGGAACCCTGTCTTTGCAGAGAGATTTTGCATTAATAAACCATAAATACAAGTTCGAACAACATTAACCTATGGATACACATTTTACCTGCAGCTAATGACAATTCCATATCCATAATGTGATTTGGTAAACTGGCAGCTAAAGGGTTTGTGCTGCAGGAAGTTGGACCTATTTGTTCTAAGGACAAAATAAACTTGAAAACCTGTTGTCCTTGACCCCAAACAATATGTTCTGGGTGCGCAGTTATTGGAATTCCACAACCCTGAGTGCTACTACATATAGACACTATGGGGGTCATTATGATGGTGGAAGGACCGCCACCACCGGGCCATCACACAGCATATTCCCACCGCCGCATTATGATGGTGGTGGGAATCACAATGGGTCTGTGGCAGACGGAAAGTCTGCCCGCTACGGTTCCGCAAGGCTGTCCTTTTCCGCCCGCCTTGCGGAATCAAAAACAGGACAGCATTGAAATCCCTTTCCACCTGTATTGGGGGGGTCCACTGGGGGGATACCCCCTGCATATCCCTGCACTGGGTAGCAGGCACCGCATGGTGCCTGCCACGTAGTGCAGGGACGTACGCAGCATGGCATTTTAGCATTGCGTATGGTGCTGCAGCCAGCAGCACCGTCCGCAAAGTAAAATGCCCTGGATGCGCCTGCCAGTATGGCGGGCGCATCCTAATTGCAGTGGTGGGACGCTGCATGTCTGGCGGGCAATCCCAGCACCGCAACGATGGCGGGCGGACTGATGTCCGCTCGTCATCGAGTCCGCCCGCCATCGTATTGAGCCCCTAAGATCTTTACTAATATCCTTGCGAAAAGAATGGAAAGCATGCTAACTTATGTTTTAGACACAGATCAGGTGGGTTTCATTAAAGAAAAGGTAGGGCAGTGATTAATGTGCAGCGTGTAGCATACTTGTTGGGGATAGCTAATAAGAAACAAGTCCGTTTTGCTCAGTTTAGCTGCTGACAAGACATTTGACCAAGTTAGTTGAAATTTCCAAATATAGTATTATATGGAACCAGAATAGGCCCCAAAATGAAGGAATGGTTAATGTTGTGATATGAGGCTCTGAGGGCCGGATTAGCTTTATTTTACAGAGAGGTACAAGGCAGAGAACCATTGGCTTGAGTGCGGGGGGATTAGGTAATCCTCAGGTAGAACACAACAAAGTTTGCCCTTTTGTGGATGATGTTCTACTCATGCTTATATACTCGAGTAATACTGTATGCACTAGACACATTTTAAATGGTGTTGGAGTTTAAAATTAACAAACTAAACTAAGAGAGACAGATTATTTACTTGACTAAGGGGTGAATAATCATTGATAATCAGATTGCTACCACCCTGTCCCTTTCGCTGGGCTCAATGATGCCTGGGCAATCAATTAGCAAACAGGCTGGTGGGTGGTGTGGAACGAATTAGTAAAAAATCCAAAAGCAGATAAGGGAAGACATTGTGGAGATGCCATTCAGTATTTCTGTCTTGGCTGAATACATGGAATAACAATTAATATTCTCAGCATACTCTTGTAGGTCTTCCAGTCTCCTCTGGTGTTGATTCCAAGTAGGTAGCTGAAGGCTCCACACGGCAGACTGATGTCCTTCATAGCGGCAGGGGGAAGTACAACAACAGATTGCTCATGGTTATGAGGGAGAAGGGGGTGTGACATGTGCAGACATATTGAAATATTACAGGGCTGGACATCTATGGGTTCTGCCCAAATGGACAGTGAGGGAGTCAGTAGGAAAGCAGATTATTAGTAGGTGAGGGTAGTCGCCTTCAGCTATTAATAATACTATAATCACTAATAGGTACGGTCAAGTCTCAATAAATTAATCCTTCCTCAGCCCTTGGTAGAATAGCAAATGAGCAGTAAGGCTTAATTTAGGAGACATATATGTGTAAAGCATTTATTATCAACAAGACAGTAAATAGGTAAAACACAAAACACACTAAAAATCCAACACCAATTTATGAAAATAGAGAATGTCTCGATCTTTAAAACAATACTAAAATATAAAAAATCCAATTTAGGGAACAGGATGATTTTTTAAATATTACATAGAAAATGTGCATTCTAGCACCAATAACGCACCACTTAAGGCTAGCTGGTCATGCTGGACCGGGACGAATTTAAAGTTATAGGCCAATCACAATACCTTCAGGCTTAATCTTTTTCTTAGAGCTTTTATCTCGTCCACAGGCTTATCAGAGGGTCCTCGAGCTTCTCGGATCCAAAGTTCGATCCGAGGACAGCAACCTGCTGCAGCGCAATGCCTCTGGTAGTCTTTGTCCTCGACAGTAAGGAACTCCAGAGCTTTCAGCGGGACAAACTAGCGCGGTTAGGCTGATTCATGAGTTGACAACAGAGGTTTGACTCTCAACCTCGAGCCGCTCTCCTCATGGAGCTTTTCTGCAAAATGTTGCAGAAAGTTTCCAAACTTTCAGATCTTGCTTCTTGCCGATTACTTTGGGAAAAATATGGGTCAGGTGGTACCAGCCTTGCCTCTTGGTGGCTAGGACTCAATTTCCTGCAGTTCACAGTCCAGGAAAAATCCAGTTGCAACTGGTCAGTTGGGGTAATACTCTCTTTGGCTTGGAAGGCGACTTCTTCCAGCTCTCTTGTACTGGTTGCTGATCAGGGAGCCCACTCCTTTTCATTGCAGTCCGGCACAGTCCTTTCTTTGTAGAGGCTTTTGCGAGCATTCTGAAGTGCCATCTAAGGGTCCAGCAGGTCAGTCCTTCATTGAGTGTTCTAAGGAGCTCCTGCAGCTCTCCCAAATTTATCCTCCATTCTGGTCAGGTGGGGGGGGGGGGGGGGGGCACCCAAACCAATAGAGGTAAAATTACCTCCCTTTGCTATGACCACTCCCTGCGAAGTTTGGCACATTTTTGACCCAGAAAACACTGTTCTCCAGAAATCAAAATGGTGACAATCTCACTTTGGTGTGTGTGTTCCTGTGTAACACAACCAATAGGTGTGGCTAACATATGCCTTTACTCCCATTCCAGCCCCTCTCCTAATCTAATTGGGGTGGGGGGTACTATTTGGCTGAGATCAATGAAATTGTGGGTTGGACATCCGTACTCCTGACTTTAAAGTTCAGCTTATCTCCTAGCCCCCTTCCTCTTCCTGGCTTCTCCAGGAAGCAAGTCTCCTACTACTTAGGGCTGTATTATTACAGCCCCAGGCCTCTTCACACCTCCTCAGGGAGAAGCCTGGCTCAGGCTGTCAACAGATGGCCAATCAGAAGAGGCTGCTACAGGGCTGCTTTTGTTAACTTTAGGATAGTAAGTTCTAAAACTACTTTTCTTAAATAGTTACATTAAATCTAACCTTGGCAAGTTCTTAGATTTAATGTGACCGTAAATTTGATACTTTGAGTGCCATTGCTAGCTGGCACCAAAGCAAAGATAGACTTTATTAAGTTTAATAAAGCCTTCCCCATGTTAGCCTACGGTTCTAGCAGCACAACAATAGGGAAAAACAACGTTGGCTGGTTTTTCCTTACCAGGGCATATAAAGCATCTCTCATGTTGTCCCTGCTTTTCATAACTATGCACCCTACCCTTTGAGCACCCAGGGCAGACCTTAGGGGTGACCTATAAGTAATAAAAAGGTCATTTTCGACTTTGGAAATAATTTTAATTTGAAAGTCGAATTTGGACATAGTTTTACTCTAAAACCAGCCTGCAAGGCAGCCCTAGCTTTAAAATGACACCAGACACCACAGCAGTGCATACATACGTGCATTAAGTCCACTGGGGTCTCTAAACCTACATGCCCTACCGAAGACTAAGGACATACAGGTAGATTGTGTTTGCCAGGTACAACTATACCAATTATTATATACCTTTAGAGGACAAGGCACCGGCTCTGATCCTGGTTAGCTGAGCTTAGGGCACTTTCAGAGTCAGTAACCACCAGCATCCGTGAAAAAAGGGGTGATCAGGGCAAAAAAAATGACTGTACGCCAGAGGCAAAAAAATTGAAATGGCTTATAAAGGATCGTGCAATAGCACATAGTCCTCTGTGGGACTTGGCATGGTTGGCATAACATCAATGGCCACAAAATGTGTGTATAGCAACACTGGTTCAGGCAGTCCTGGAAGTGTGGGACTGAGTAATGCAGAGGAGAGGAAAGCAGTGGATCAACATTGTTCAAGTCAGTAAACACATTAGTGCAATATTCATTTCTCACTCTCCTTCTTGGAAGATACATTTACATATTGGAGACAGGGAGACTCGTCATGAAAGGGACGGATAAAACATTAGAGGAATGAGCAAGTCTGGAATGAAGGAGCTACATACATTATTCTAGGTGCAAGGATTTAACATGGAGTACTACACCAGAGGAATAAGGAAGCAACCACAAGGGATCAGACACCGGTACAGACGTTCAGTAGAACACCATTGGGCTCCAAGTGGATGGTATTGCACATCTACTGAATACAAAGCGATAGTTCATACAGAGAGAAATACTTTTCAAATCTAAATGGGCCAAGAGTTTGAGCAGCGAAATTTCAGATGACAAGTAGAGTACTTTATGGTGAAAAATCCCAAAGATATATAGCAGGATTTTAAGAGTCAGTATATAAGGTATAATACATTGGTAACCGATCCTGGAGATGTGACACTGTATATACTTCTCAACTCCAGATGCTTGCTCGAGGTGTGAATGGGCAAAGGGTACCGAATTGCATATATGGTGGAGTGTATTAGGCTTAAACGGTTTTGGAAGGAAATCTTGAGCCACATCAAAGGGTGTTAATATCTTATTTCTGAACATCCAGTGGGGGTGACAGACCCGTAATTGGATTACATATGCGCAACAGACAGACAGTTGGTATGGCAAATGATACCAGTAGCCAAGATGTTAATAGCCCTGTCCTGGAAAAACAAAGATCCTCCAGGAATAGTGTACTGGTTCCATAAGCCGTGGAAGTTGCTAGCGACAATAAATTAACTCATGTCCTAATGTATACTAGGAAAACGTTTTAAATAATTTGTAGCCCATTAATCTGCATTATGTTACGTATAGAGAATGTTTGCTTTTCACTGCCCAAGTTTAGAGCTTTGCAAGTATTTAACGGCATCTAAGGGTCATGTATGGGAGTTCGCACTATAATTTCATACTCATTACAATGCCTTTATTTAATGAGATTCTGATGCATGCGTCAGGGGGAAGTGAGTGGTGGGGGAAAAGGGAAGTTTAAATGTACATCATTGATAATGTCTTATATTATATTTGGAGAAACATTAATAAGTTAGATTAAAAAAATATACAATGTAAACTGTCATCTGTGTAAAGGCCCTCTCAACATTGCCAATTGAGACGGGCAACGTCACAACACCCAGTACACAATTTGCTAACTCTGGCCACTGACATAGCTTTCCATGCCAATACTGGTGCACCTGAAGAATGTGATTCTCTTGGACAGGTGCTGCAACAAATGCATTGAACAGGGTTTATATGCCCTTCAGATTTATTGAAGTAGCCACAAATGAAGCAGCACTTACCAAAGTCCGGAGAAAATTCACCCGTACGGCAGGGATCTAGAACTTGTGCAGATTAGTACAATGAGCTACGGGATGAGTCAGAGAGTAGTGGTAGAGAATATAACGAGGGTGGTATAGGGTAGTGTATTGGAGATGCTGAATTAGGAGTAAAGAAAGAAATATAAAGATACATAGGTACATGGAAAGTATATATGTGTAAGGAAGGTAATATATCTTCTCTATCATTTGTTCACTGGGCTCTGTAGGGCAAAGAGAGGCTGGGGCTACCAAAATAAGCATACTATCTAGTTTAGAAATTAGTGTGGGTACAGAACTGTCTGTAAAGAAATCAGTCAGTTACTGGGGTCAAAATGTCTCACACTGCGAGCAGGAATGCCAACCCAGTACCAAGTATGGAAGCAAAGACTCAGTAATGCCGCAGATGTGCCAATGATTGACAGTCTGCATCTGCTAAAACAGGAGTGTCCACCACTGGCTGAGAAGGCCCAAATCACAGTCAGATCTTCAAGACCTCCTGCCCAGCTGATCCGATGAATTTGCATTGACACTGACCCAAAAATTAGGTTGCTCCCGCTCTGAGCTTTTCTGCAGCAGCAAATCCAATTCAGCTGGACTTGGTGTAGAAGGTATCTCGCGTTGTGGAGCGCTCTTCGACTACAGCCTGCAGCCTTGCCCTACTGGAAGAATACGAGGTCCAAAGAAGTGACTATGGGCCAGATGTACGACCTGTTTTTGCATGTGCAAACGGGTAAGCGACCCATGTGTTCTGTCTGGTATTCCTATTTGACACATGTACTGCAACTGTTAACTCTCTTCTCCCTCCAATTGTTAAACGCTCTGATATCCCTCGGGATCATGTTCGCGCTACATAAAACTTTATAAATAAAAAATAAATAAATTTGCGCATGCAAAAACCTCATGGACCATGTGCAAAGCCTATTTAGCGAGCCACAAATTATTTGCAACTCGCTAAATAGGTTTTGCGACTCGCAATTAGGAAGGGGCGTTCCCTTCCTAATTGCGACTGCAAAGCCATGTACTAATGTATTGCAACTGCAATTGTGGTCACAAAACACTTGCAAATTACCACCCTCTTAATGGAGTCACAAATGAGAAGGGGTCCCCAGGGGACCCCTTCCCCTTTGTGACAGGCTCTGAAAATATTTTTAAGGGCAGGCAGTGGTCCCAGGGACCAGTACCTGCCCTTAAAAAATGAAATACAAAAGTTTCATTCTTTATAAAATTGCATCCCGTTTTCCTTTCAGGAAAACAGGCTGCATCTAAAAAAAAAAAGCTGCTTTATTTAAAAGCAGTCCCAGACATGGTGGTCAGCTGAGCCCAGCAGGCCACCATCCCTGGGAGGGCCTGTCGTTCCCAATGGGCTCGCAAATTGCGGGAGGCTCATTAATATTCATGAACCTCGCAATTTTTGACCCCATTGGGAATTGCAAACAGTGTCTCTGACATTGTTGTACATCCCATTTTGCGACTCACAAATTGCAAGTCGCTTTTGCGACGCAATGTGCGAGTCGCAAAGTTGTTGGTCGTACATCTGGCTCTTCGTCCGGAGGTAGAAATCTTCACTAGTGAACTTGCAACAAATATCCAACTTGTAACTTTGGGTGTGAAATTCAAATATATCTCAGAGATTTTCCACAAATGTCAATGACTTCACCCAGACCTTGCCCAGCAGCTATCCAACAAATAAGGCCCTCTTCGGCCACAGTCTGTTGTCTTGCCCATTTGAGGATTGTTGACTTCCATTTAAACTCCATTGCGGTCTGCCATAGCTTATGCCTTTGGTACCAGTCAAATGCAACCAGATGATCATGGTTAGCACTTAAAGCTTTTGAGTGCTATTTTCACATTTAACATAACTCCAGTTTCCCTTATTGGATTATAGTTGCTATGGTGTCAGTTGTCATTTTAATTATTAAAATGTACTCTGTTATTCTAAATTGGGTTGGGCTTTTTTGTGTGTAGTGTTTTGACTTTATTAAGACTGTTTTAGTACTACACAAATACTTTACACATTGCATCTAAATTAAGCCCAGCTGCTGTGTAGTATCGACACCAAGGGTTTGCGCTCAGGTTAATTTAGTGACTTTAAGCGTTCACCCTGACGGGCGTTATAGGTATTACTTGAGATTAGTACTCACCCCCTCAATAAATATCCTACAATATTATGGTCAGACATTTATGGGGAATAAGGATTACAAATATATATACTGATTAGGGTTATATGTATTGTTTCCATCACATTTCTTTTAAATAGATAACAATGGATTTGATTTTGATTGTCCCCCATAGTGCCTCGGATTCTAATGTTATTTAGAAACACAGTAAATCTTTGTTATTTGTGCTGAGTGAACTCTAATCCTCCGAAGTGGCGTGCCGTTCGCTGCTGCAGAGTGCTTCAATGCCTTGCTAGAGATAGTCAGAGCTATATAAATAAAATGTACAGTTGAACCAAAGGGCTAGAACAAAAAATTGCATTTCTTTTAACAGAACTTTTAAGAAGACATTGGTCTTTTGTGTATATGCGTTACATGGAGTATGCTTTCTCTGTGTGGTTGTGTGATTTAAAAATAGATATTTGTGACATAGGATAAAATAGTGCTATGGTAATAAGCATTTGCATAATTGAGAATCTTTTATTGCAAGCCTATGGCCGCAACGGTTAGGCATCAGCATATTCTCCTTTTTTTTTATTTTTGTGGCATATGCTAGCAATATTTTTTTTTATATAACCCATCACACTAGCTTGGTAGGAGGAGATCTATTAACTTTACTTGCTTCTGCTTGTTAGGTCTGACAGTAGACAATACCTTTTAATTTCAACTAAAATGATATATACGATACACCAACCTATAAGGTCTTTCAGTCAGCCCTCTTCATCCACTGGTCTTTTGTGTCTTTAAAAGTTGCTTTCCGCCCCATACAGAATAAAGCATGTGGCAGTGGGGCAGCCAACTTGAGCCATTGTCGAACTTCACTGTGAGTGGTAGCATTCACTATTTCACAAACAGAACATCCACACAAAATAGTTCCCTTTAGTAAAAGGGACTACTATCATCATCATTTTATTGTGTGATTAATTAAAATCTTTACAATATTCGCAAAAAATAAAAACAACACAACATCAAGTACAAAAGGCTAGTATAAATGAAGAAAAATCAGAATAGTCTGTCTCAGAAAATGTCCTCTCTGTGATCATGTATCTTGGATTAAAACATACTGAGTCTGTCCGTGTCAAGTCTTTCGCTTGATGACCTTTCTATCACCTAGTGATCAGTCCCTGGTCTACTTTTTGTTCGGGGCGGCAGGTACCTTTATCTGTTCCGTATCTTGTAACAGCTTTGTTACCTTCGCCATAAAGTTGACTCCCCGGCATGAGAGAATTGGTGAAACCCCACTCAGCCAACATATCACCGCCTGCCTGCAGGTACGGATCTTCAATGTATTGAAGATTGCCCGTAGATATCTTCTTCTTAAAACCTGCAAAGCTGGGCATACACATAGCAAGTGTGTCACTGTTTCCTTCTTGTACCCGCATAGTCTGCAGTTAGCGCTTGAGAGTTGGTGTTTCCAAGAAGGCCTTAGATCTTTTGAGTGGTGCATGCCAAGTCGGTACGCTATCAAAGATTTTTTTAGATGTTGGCAGTAGTGTAAGGCTAGATAGACTTGTGGTTTTTGGGTAGTGTAAGAGTTGACTACTGTCCAGGCGTGTCGCCGTTTAGTTAGAGTTCTTTTGTCTTTAAGCAAAGTAATCCTTTTTGCTGATCCGTTTACTACTTTGCAGAACTGCTTGTGGTCGATTATTTTTTCCCAACTTCGAATAGGCCCAATGTTGTCAAACTCGTGCTGAGAAATTTTCCCCATTGGGTGGTGTTGGGTTTGGCTTCCTGAAAATTTATTTCCTCCCAGCAAAGATTGTCCAATGACTCACTAGGGGCAGATCGAAGCTTGTGGCAGTATTTTGCAAATGAGGACTTCGACCTGATTTCTTGATTCTGCAAGCCAAATTCTAAACGAACTTGGGCTGGGGCGGCTGCGTACAGCAACCCAAACACAACTTTGTATATTTTATTTTGTAAGTTGTTTAGTATCGTTGATTCACCTCCAAGCCATGCAATTAGTCCATAAGACAAACTTGGTATGATTTGTGCAGCCATTACTTTGAGTAAGTGCATATAATTTGGGCCTCCCACTGTCTTTTGCAGTTGCCTATATGCGTAAATTAATGATTGCGCCCTCCCTCTTAATACCTGTATATGCCTTTTTTTTGTATTGCCCCGCTCAATGGTCATCCCCAAATATTTGTATGATGCCTGCTCTTCGAGAACAGAGTTGTTGATTGACCATCTGTATTTTAGTTTCTTCCCCTCCACAATTCGGAGCACTTTTGTTTTATCTTTGTTCAGCTCCAGGTTTTCTTGTGCTAAATATGAGGCTAACATGTTTACTAAGCGTTGCAGACCGACTGGGGTTTTGCTTAGTAAAACGATGTCATCAGCGTACTGCATTATAGGCACAGGAACATTGCCAAGTTTCGGTGCGTGACTTTCCGTTGCATCTAAATTACATCCAATATCAGCAAGGTATAAATTAAAAAGACTGGGGGCAAGGACGCAACCTTGTTTTAAACCATCCTGTCTCAATTTTGTGAGTGAGGCGGGTGCCGTTCCCTTGTTTAACCTTCGCCCATGTTTCACTGTATAGCCTGGTTATTGCATTTATTAAATTATCTGGCATCCCCCACTGTCTTAATTTACTCCAAAGCCTTAGCCTGCTTACATGGTCGAAAGCTGATTTTATGTCGACGAAGCAACCGTATAGTTGTTGTTTTCTTTTTTTGGCATTTTCCGTTAGCAGGCCCAAGGTGACCAGATTAGTGGTTGTCCCCATCCCTAGTCTGAAACCAATTTGAAACCTAGGGATTATGTTGGTCGATGTTTCCCAGTCCAACAGCTCTTTCAATAGGCACGAGGCATACAGCTTGGCTTCGACATCTATTAAGGAGATTAGTCGGTAATTTCCTGGCTCTTTCCGGTCCCCTTTCTTATGGATTGGATGGATGATGTTTCCTCTCCATGTTGCCGGAAGAATTCCTTTTTTCAAGATGTGATTGGATAATGTTGCTAAAAGTTCGGCCCAGAAGTCTATGTTTGTTTTGTAGACTGCTGTTGGGAGACCATTCGGTCCCGGTGCCCCCTCTGGCTTTAAATTTTGGATTAGCCTTTTTATTTGAGCCCGGGTGATCAGTACTTCTTTGAATTTGATGTTTGTTTCCAGAATTACGCTGTCGTGCGGTCTCGAGCTGTCAACATTGATCTCCATTGGTGCCCCTTGTTGGTTTTTTTCTGTTCTTTGGGGTTCCTTTGTTACGTAAAGGTTCTTCACATGTGTCCCCCATTCCTTATTGCTGATTCCCGGATCCTGTTGCAGTGCCGCTCCCAAGTTTAGTTCATTAATGATTGCCCAGAACTCTCTGAAGGATGCTTTTTTACTTGAGATCAGTAGCTTTACCCAGACCTGTTCTTGGTGTTGGGCTTTTGCTATCCATAGTTTTTTCCGGTATGCCTTTCTCATGCTTCTGAGCTCTATGGGGTTTAGGAATTGTCCTTTTGCGGCCGATCTTTGTGCCCTGGCCAATTTTCTTTTTTCTTGTTTTAATTCCGCGTTAAGCCAGGGCGCTGGCTTTCTTTTTCGATCTCTAAATGCTCTCGGCTGGACTGAGTGTTTTTCCTTAAGTTCCTCCAGAAAATTTTCCCAGTTTTTTATAGGGTCTCCGTTTTCTAGGCTCCCAAGTTTTAACATAAAGTTGCTGGCTGTGGTCAAAATTTTCTGTGTTTCTCCACCCCTCCATTTTATTTTCCGCAGGTTACATTTTTCTGGATGTTGCTGTAATGAGCTTATTCTCTCTGCTCTTGGAACTGCGATAGCCATCCTAATGATTTGAGGGAAATGATCGCTTTCCAAGCGCTGAACTATTAAATATTCCACTATTGAATTTATCAGGCTCACACTTACCATTGTGAAATCTAGAGTCGATTTTACGTTGCCGCTCACATAGGTAGGGCACGGCTGAGAGTGGCCTTTTTTATTGCTGTTTAATATTGTTAAGCCCATTGAGGTTATATTGCCCCATTCGATTTGATTGGCCCCGAGTGCTGCCCTTTTTTTCCTATTCTGTCCATCCCTATCAGTGCTAAGTAGATTGGAATTAAAGTCTCCCGAAATTATCATAGAGCTTAGTTTGTTGGTTTTTTGTATGGTTTTAATAAGTTTAAGCAGTGTTTCCAAATTTTCCTTTTTTGCTTTGCGGTCTGGGTGTATGTAAATGTTTAGAAGTAACAATTGATACTGGGGCTGTATTGTAATTTTTATTACTTGAACCCAGTTTAGCCCAACGTCCAATATTTCTTGATTCCAGTTATATTTTTGAGAAACAAGGATTGTTAGACCTCCTCGTGGGTGCCCATGTTTTGCATGCCTCTCTGCGAGTATGTGATGGTCCGTGAAACCTGGAATACCTGAATGAGTCAAGTTCCAGGTTTCTTGAGTATTATGTCCTGTTCATCAAAAAATGTTTGCGTTTCATGGTCCTGCTCCATGCTGCTAAAACCATGCACGTTCCAAGAGCATAAGTTAATTGATGCCGCGGTTGTTTCTTCCTTCTGCCAGAGTTTTAGTCGTTCTCTGGCTGTGGTCGTTATATCTGTTCTAGGAACACTTTTCGCTTAGTGCTGACGGGAACCATGACCAGTCTTGATTACTGCAGTGAAGCCGATGTGTGATTATCTGATTTTTTAAGATGGATTTTGTTTCTATTCTTTTGCCCGGAGATGTTGCTCGGGCTGCGTGTAGCATGATGTTGTGTTGGGCCTTTGGGACTCCGCGTCCTTATGGTGGTCTAAGTTATTGTGGAGGGGGTAGGGGTATCTCGGTTGCTTATGTTGCTGTAAGTTGATTCCCCAACTCTCAAATATTGCTTTGTGAGAGTAGATTTTTACTGCCAGCTCTTTTGATTTCCAGGTGGTGACTGAGTTTTCTATTTCTGGCCTAACTCTATTTTTCTGGAACTCTACTGCTTCCATGTCTTGCGAAGCTATTCCGCTGAGTTCCGGGATTTCCTTAAACAGTTTTGGAATGTTTCCTCTATTGAGGATGTCCTGCCTTCCCTTTGTTACATATTCTGGGATAAAAGTCACAACAGGTTCAATTTCGTCTGGTATTCGTGTTAGGTTGCCCACCTGATTCATAGAGTTGATTTTTGTTCTTAAGGGCCCTTTGATTGGGTTAGTATCTTTTACATGAACTGTTGGTGCCTCAATACTTTTTTCTGACTTCTTCACAAGTCTAGTTTGTATGTATTGTGCTGCTTGCTCAAGTTCGGGGAGGTCACTCTTTGTTGTAACGCTCCTGCCTGTTGCGTTGGTGGTAATCTTTAAAACTCTCTGATCTAGTTCGAGTTTATGGGTTTTTAGTTCCCTTGTGACGGTGCTTGGATTTTTGCTCCGATGCCTATTGTTAGAGTTAGGTGATTCCTCTGCTTCTTTTCTTTGAAATGGGGGCGAGTTGGCCTCTGTGCTGCCAGCTTCTTCATGGATGTCCGGGACCAAATCGCGTTCGTTTGAGCCGTTGTCCACATAATCTCTTATTCGTACTGTTTCTTTTGTTTGACATCTGGGAATATTTGGGCCTTTGGTTGATTGTTTGGATTCCCTTGGTTTTTACTTCTGATTTATGTATTGAATCCACCGTTATTGAGTTCTCAAACGAAAAACTAACCCTTTCCAAATATTGTTGGTCCTGTCTACTGTTGGGAGATTTCAGCATATCCTTATTTATTTTGAGACCCTGACTTACGTTTTTTATAAAAATTGGAAAGATGTGTTCTGGGGCAGCGGTGTGTTTCTTTTTTTGTTTGGGCCGTGCCTTCCTAGCTCTCTTTCGTTGACGTTTTGTTAGTTTGTCCTGGTGATCAGATGGAGGGGTAGGCGAGCCTTCGCAGGTTTGTTCTTCTTGGCTTTCCGTCGCCCCTACATCTTGGCCTGTGGTTGTATGCTTCCGAGCCCCTTTATTAGATTGGTCCGAGATTTGTCGTCCAATTTGGGCATTTGGAATTTCTTCATTCTGGGTAGTGTCCATGTGCTCCCGGTTTCCCTTTTGATCGCATGTAGATTTCACTACTCCCAGGATGTCATTTAGGATCTCTGGGAGGGATGCCAGTTTTTCAATTATACTACCACAGTTGCAACGACTAGATTTAGCGTTGGTTTGTGTTCTATTTCCTGGAGTTATCTGGTCTATATTTATATTTATGTTTTTTTCCGCGTTTTCCTTTTTGACTAATAAGGTCATTATTGTGTCTGCCTTAGAGCTTATGTTTGAAATGTGCTCTGCGATGATGTTTATTAGGTCCATTTGACCTGACCTCAGGACACCCCCCCACGCAGCACGGCTCGCCAGCGGTGCCCCTCGCTGCTGCTCGTTCTCCCTGCTCCGTTTTCGGACCGTTTTTGTGCTCACTGGAATTTGCTCCTGTAATTGTGTGTTAACTCTGCATTTGTAATTTTTTCCTGTTCTTGTGTTTAACTGCTGCCTTTTCTTTACTTGTACTATATTAGCGTGCCTCGCTATTCCCTCAGGTGCCCCCACCCGCCCCCCACTTCCCGCCACTGCTCCATCGTGGCCCCGCCCCCTTTTTCCTTTCTGTACCCGATTGGCCCCCCCGCTCCCGCCTCCCAGCTTCTCCGCCCTCCCACTTCGCCTCATATGGAGCCCACGCGTACGCGCAGCGATCACGCGCAGCGGGTGCGCCGATTGTGCGCCGAAGGCGCGCCAAAGGCAAGCCCGTCTGCGCCCGCGCCCGGACCCCTGGCCCCCAAAGATGCCAGCCCACACGACGGACTTACGACTCCACCACCCTCATCGCACTCAACGCCGGCCGTAAACCCGCCTGCTACCGAGCCTCTCCGAAACGCACCCACGGACCCTTCACCTGCCAAGCCTGCAAGTTCACCTGCCTCCGGACCTGCACCGCGCCCGCCAAACCGAGCCCCAGCAACACCCACCTCAAGTGCATCCTGCTCAACACCCGCTCCGTCCACAGGCACGCCGTCGAACTCTGGAACCTGCTCGATACAACAGCACCAGACGTCGCCTTCCTCACGGAAACCTGGATGAACGCCTCCTCAGCGCCCGACATCGCCATCACCATCCCGGACGGATACAAGATCACCCGGAGGGACCGCGTCAACCAGACGGGAGGAGGCATAGCCATCATACACAAGAACACCATCCGCATCTCGACCAACTCCGACGACACCTTCACCGCCGCCGAACACCTCCACTTCCAGATACACACCGACCCCAAGACGACCCTCAGAGGCACCCTCATCTACAGACCCCCGGGACCATGCACACAATTCAGTGAAGACATCGCAGACTTCATCAGCCCGCACGCCCTCCCCTTCGCTGACTACATCCTCCTAGGGGACCTCAACTTCCACCTGGAGAACAACAATGACAGCAACACCACCACCCTGCTGGACAACCTCGCCAACCTCGGACTCAAGCAACTGGTGAACACCCCCACCCACTACGCCGGCCACACGCTTGACCCCGTCTTTTCATCCAGCAAGCACATCTCCTTCAGCCACTCCACCGGACTTCATTGGACTGACCACAGCTGCGTCCACTTCAGCTTCAGAAGAACCACGACCCACCACCACCCGCAACAGGTCCCTCGCCGGAGCTGGAGCAAGATCACCGCCGAGCAGCTCACCGCCTCCCTCAGCCAGAACCCTCCCACCAGCACAACGGACCCCAACAAAGCAGCCAGCAACCTCACACAGTGGCTGACCGCCTGCGCCGATGACCTCGCACCACTAAAGAACCCTCCCAGCAGACCCGGCAGCAAGAAAAACCCCTGGTTCACCGACGAACTCAAGGACTCCAAGAAGAACTGCCGCACCCTCGAGAAAGCCTGGCGCCATGACCAGACCACAGACAACAGGACCGCCATCAAGCACGCCACCCGTAAGCACCACCAGCTGATCCGTGCCACCAAGAAGACAGCACTCAAAGAACGACTGGACAACAACGCACACGACAGCAAGGAACTCTTCAGCATCGTCAAAGAGTTCTCCAACCCCAGCGCCGGAAACAACAACATCACTCCCTCGCAAGACCTCTGCGACTCACTCGCCTCGTTCTTCCGCCGCAAGATCGCCGACATACACAACAGCTTATGCGCTCAGACCAAGCACCCAACCACCGAACCAACGCCCGCCACCACCACCCTCTGCAACTGGAACCCGGTCAGCACCGAAGACACCACCCGCACGATGAACACCATCCACTCCGGATCCCCAACCGACCCCTGCCCCCACCACGTCTTCAACAAGGCCGACGCCATCATCGCACCCCATCTCCGGGACATCATCAACACCTCCTTCCACACCACCACCTTCCCGGAGAGCTGGAAGCACGCCGAGCTTAGCGCCCTCCTGAAGAAACCAACAGCGGACCCCACCGACCTCAAGAACTTCCACCCCATCTCGCTCCTCCCTTTTCCTGCCAAAGTCATCGAGAAGACCGTCAACAGACAGCTCGCCGCCTTCCTCGAGACGAACGGATCCCTCGACCCCTCGCAGTCCGGTTTCCGAGCCAACCACAGCACCGAGACCGCCCTGATCGCAGCCACCGATGACATCAGATCCCTGCTCAACAACAGGGAAACAGCGGCCCTCATCCTCCTGGACCTCTCCGCAGCGTTCGACACTGTCTGCCACCGCACCCTAGTGCAGCGCCTAAGCAACACCGGAATCCAAGAGAAGGTACTGGAGAGGATCATCTCGTACCTCGCCGGAAGAACCCAGAGAGTCCGCCTCCCCCGTTCAGATCCGAGGCCACCGAAGTCATCTGCGGTGTACCACAAGGATCATCACTCAGCCCAACCCTCTTCAACGTCTACATGAGCCCCCTCGCAGCCATCGCACGCCAACACAACCTCAACATCATCTCCTACGCCGACGATACCCAGCTGATCCTCTCCCTCATCAACGACCCCGCCACCGCCAGAGCCAACCTACATGAAGAATTGAAAGACGTCGCCGAGTGGATGAAGAACAGCCGCCTGAAACTGAACTCAGACAAGATGGAAGTCCTCATCCTGGGATCATCGCCCTCCGCCTGGGACGATTCCTGGTGGCCCCCTGCCCTGGGCACCACTCCCAAACCAACGGACCACGCACGCAACCTCAGCTTCATCCTGGACTCCTCCCTCTCGATGACCAGACAAGTCAACGCCGTCTCCTCATCGTGCTTCAACACCCTGCGCATGCTCTGCAAGATCTTCCGATGGATCCCCACCGAAACCAGGAAGACCGTCACCCAGGCACTCGTCACCAGCCGAATGGACTACGGGAACACCCTCTACGCCGGAACCACAGCCAAACTTCAAAAAAGACTCCAACGCATCCAGAACGCCTCCGCACAACTCATCCTGGACATCCCCCGACACAGCCACATCTCCGGCCACCTGAGAGACCTGCACTGGCTCACCATCAGCAAGAGAATCACGTTCAGGCTCCTCACCCACGCACACAAGGCTCTCCACGACCTGGGCCCCAAGTACCTCAACGACCGCCTGACCTTCTACATGCCCACCCGCCAGCTACGATCGACCAGCCACGCCCTCGCCTTCATACCACGCATCCGCAGAGCCACCTTCGGAGGAAGATCCTTCTCCTACCTGGCAGGCAAGACTTGGAACTCCCTCCCCATCCACCTTCGACTGACCCAAGACCACCTCTCCTTCAGGAAGCAGCTCAAGACCTGGCTGTTCGAGCAGTGACGTACCCCTCCCCCCAGCGCCTTGAGACCCTTCTGGGTGAGTAGCGCGCTATACAAATGCATTGATTGATTGATTGATATTTGGACTTCCATTTTGTCCGATTGGAAGTTTAATGCCCTTATTGCCTGATCCAATGTGCTAATTAGGGCCTTCCCCCAATTTGTGTTGTGTTGAAAACTAACTCTGTACTCTAAGTTTACGCAGGGCTGTTCGATCCTGCTTGCCGATGAAATTGAAATGGGATCCAACTGGGCATGCTCGATTGCCTCACTGCCGACACTACTGGTGTCGTCAATCAGAATTCTGTGGCTACTACCTCGGTCCTCTAAGTTTCGCGGTGTTGATGCCACTAGCTCTTGAGTGTGCACCTTTATAATGGGTTGTTCCGTTGTAGATTGCCCGAATTCTAATGCTCTTTTTGTTTTTTCTTAGAGGGTACTGTCGGCTTTGGGGTATTTGTGGTTGGAGGGAGATCTTCCATTTCTACCTCCCCTTCGAGTCTCTGGCTTGACAAACCTCCTAAATCTGCCCCTTGAAGTGTTTTGTTGCACTTAGTATAGTCTTTGTGGCTTATGTTTTGTGAACCTGATATAGCAAAGATATTTTCAAGCTACTCTAGACCCTGTGATGTTAACAGGTAGGATGCAGGTCTGTGCGTGCCCTTTGTGTCTTGAGTGCTTAATTGGGTTGAAGTTTTGAAGTCCGCTTCTTTTTTTGGAATCCGTGTTCTCAGGGGGCCCAGTTGTTTTGTGCACTTGGGCCTGCAGGATTTCTGTCTGTTTTTTCATAATGTTGGTTTTCGCTGTCTGACCTATTATGCCTTGTGAGTTTACGGCGTCTCGTGTGGACGTTGGTCCATTTGCTTTGTTTCCTTGTTAGAACCCCCTGGTGCGAGTGACGTTTGATCATATCTGGCAGAATCGGGCTCGGGAGATTTTGCGCCTCCCCTGTAGCAGCAAAAATCGCCGAGACAGGATCTTTTAGGAAGAAGAATTTGCTGATTTTTTGCTGTTGTTGTTTACCTGTCGCTGAACCGGGATTCTCAGGTATTGCCACCACCTTTCCCGTGTCCAACCTCTCCCATTCTCCCTGTGCCACGTACTCACCGTCAGATGAAGAAATAGAGGCATCTTTGGGGACGGGTTTCGAGATAGTTTTTGTTTTGTATTTTTCTGGGGGCAGTTTGCCATTTTTTACCAGATCTCATTCTTTGTTTTTTTTTAAGTTATATGGATAAATCTTGTTATGTGTGTGTTTATTTATTTTTGTTATTTATTGGTTTACCACTTCTTTTTGCCTTAGTCCGAGCTACTGGGCTCTTACTTTGCTGCTGCCTCTATCGACTGCAGCGTTCGTGCCACGAGGCTACCCCTCTCACACTTAGCCTTCTCGCTCGGGCCTGGGGATGACTTGAGCCTCACCTCCTTTGTTCCTTTACTCAGCCGTCTGTCGACCGCAGTTGCAGCACACGTTGTGGGGCTCACACTCTCTCCTTCCAGGCTGCCTCTGCCCCAGTGCTTGTTGTGTACCGGCAGAGCCCGCGCAGGACCTGCCGCGGCCTGCTGTCTGCTTCTGTCTGCTTCAGTCAGCTTCTGTCTGGCGCACGCCTCCTCGCCTCACCTCGCCCGGCACCTGGGCGATTCAGTACCAGATTCGAGAGCTGCCCACCGACCCCCATCTGGAGCCGGGTCTGGAGGGGCAGGGGAAACAGCAGCGACAGTGATGCCGGTAATGATGCAAGTGGTGGTAGTGGCGGGGACAGGGGAAAGGGGAGTTGGGCGTTCAACGTTCGCCTCTCACCAGCCCTCACAGCGCGCCTCCCTCCAGCACGCTGCTCTTGCGACTCCTGAGAAATTTTCTCGCGGCTCCATCCACCCAGGTGAGGCGTTCGCGGGCTCTGGCCGCCGGGGGGAAGCGTTTGCGGCTCCGGCCGCCAAAAAGGAATGTTCACGGCTCCGGCCACCCAGATGAAGCGTTCGCGGGCTCTGGCCGCTGGGGGGAGGCATTTACGGCTCCGGCTGCCAAAAAAAGGAATGTTCACGACTCCGGCCGCCCAGATGAAGCGTTCGCGGGCTCTGGCCGCTGGGGGGAAGCGTTTGCGGCTCTGGCCGCCAAAAAAAGGAATGTTCATGACTCCGGCCGCACAGGTGAGGCTTTCGTGGGCTCCGCTCCGCCCGCTGGGGGGAAGCGTTTGCTGGTCCGGCCACCAAAATGGGAGTGTTTGTGGCTGAAGCCGCTGAGGGGAATCGTTGCAGCTCCAGCCGTGAAAGAGCGTATTCACGGCTCCGGTTCTAGCAGCTAGAAGGCCCCCCCTCCTCCTCCTGCTGCTGCTGCGGCGACAGCGGTATTGTTGTCACAGCGCTCCACTCAGCGCTCACACCGCTCGCCGCACACAACTCACAGCTCCTCACAACGGCGTAGCTCAGCTCTCTCGGCGTAGCTCAGGCTCAGGTGCACTCATTTACCACCCTTCCCAACAGGGACTACTATGGTAAAGTGTGATTTGTGAGGCCAAAATAAGTGTTGCTGTTTGCCAATGTTTATTTGTTATTTTAGAGAGAACCAGGCTGCTCGTCAAAAATGAAGTTTTACAAAATCTATGACAAAACAATCCTTTACAAAGCCAATTAGCTGACAGCCAATGCCGGACCCATTGACTTTGCAAACGGTTGTTTTGCTTTATGCTTTTTTTCACCACATGCATTTTAACCTGTTACTATTTGTTCCCTCCATGTGTTAATTCCTACTATCAATTGCTGTCACTCTTGATACCTACATTGATTATGCACTGTTCGTTTACCTTGTCTTCCTTCACCCTTGGTACTGTGTCTCGCAGTTTGCCTTACATTGCTTTAGTCACTATCGCTTTACTTTTTTTCTTGTTTTCCAATGTCACTAATTGTCACCTTTCAGGTTACAAGAAGGAAGGAGCCAATACTGGGGGGGCGACAGTTCAACTATTTATTCAGCACAAAAGAAAGGACTGTGTGGAACACAACAACAATAAGGGTCCAGGATCCTTTGTTCTTCAGGTTCTTATCCCCTTGTCATGAATGGCCGGTTCCAGCGTATGCAAAGGAAAAGAAAAACAACGAGGCTTTAGTAGACTGTCACGTTTCTACGTAACTGGCCAGGACAGGGAGTGAGGGAACAGGCAACCACCACCATCAATGCTATACCGATTATGTATAGAGACCCGTGATTGTGCAGAAGGAAGAAGACGGTGCCCAGACAGTACCTCGGCGGCCTACCCTGTCCCTCCCCTCTTGAACTGAAATAATGCACGTAAACGGCCACGCACCTGGAGAAGCCACGCGTCCTCCTTCGCGTGGCTGGGCGGAACACAGAAACGTTGGCCTCCTGGCTTCGCTGCTACCGCTGCACCCTCTGTCAGGTTCTTGGTGCCGGCTTCTCTGCAACCGATGTCGGCTCTCAGAAGGGGCTTCTCCGCGTTGTCTTCTGCTTCTGGTCCTGTCGGTCCGTCCTCGTCCCGGCTGGCGTGAGATTCCTGGCGCTGCACGTCTTCCTCCCAAGACGAGTCCTTCGGGGGCACACGAGCGTTGGCGTCTTCCGGGTCCTCCTCCATAAGATGCGAGGTCGCCTCTGATAGGCCCACAAAGTCAGGTGGTCCGGGGACGTGAAACCCCAGGCTATCCTTAAAGGGCCCGTAGCCGTCGGTCTGTTGGGAAGACGGAGAGGCAGTTAACTCAGCCTGTGCCGAGTATGGGACCCCCTGACACTAATATTTCTCTTACCTATATTTTCAACCCCTGTTCTCGTTCAATTATTGCTAGTGACTATTACTTCTTATTCACTTCTTGTTTTGTATTTGCTCCATGGTAGCACTAATTCCCATTCCCACATTGATTCTGTCACTCCTTATTTGTTTTTTTTTGTTTTGCTTGGTTATGTTGTCTCCTCTTTTCCCCTGCCCCCATTTGATTTAAGATACCAAAGTTTCAACTCTTGTTCTCATGCTATTGTCAGAGTGGATAATTACTCGGTGCTTGAACGGTTTTCTTTTCTTTTTTTTTAAAATCTCTTTATTAGCATCAGATTGATCCGTGCAAGCATACATTTATACATGAAACTGCTTACAATGAAAACAGTAGTGACCATTATACAAAGTGAGTAAATGGAGGACTAGACCAATAACATTACAAGTATTGTAACACATTCTAAAGTCTTAATTTCACTTTTCCAAATCTGAAGGAAAATCGCACACGTGGAGAGGTGACGCAAAGAGATATAACCTTTTTCAAACACAACGAAAACGAATGAGCCTTCGTGATAGAGAGAGCGGCAAGCAACACATCCATTTACAAGCAAGATGGCGTTAGCATTGGCATAGGCAGACGAGGGCAGGTAAAACGACAAATGAAGACCAGGGTGAAGCGACCACTCCAACCGGGGCAAGGCGTACAGGGAAACGGAGGAGGGAAACTGCTCGGCCCCATCCAGCATACACTCTAAAATCAGCAGCCCACGCATACCCCTTTCCAATAGTGTGTATATGCTAAGCCTGGTAGAACGCACTAGGCAGCGCACGCCAGTTGAACCAAAACCGCCTAGCCCACCCCTTCTGGGACACTAGAGCTTGCAGCTGGGGAGCGTGTATCCCGTGTAATCCTGCTAATATACTGTCGATATGGGCCCCAGATGTCGATCGGGCGGGAAGCTGTTGGGATCTGCGTGGAGTATTCCACACTGTTGGTATTGCATTGGGCAAGGCTGCGCATCCAAGTCTTGGAATCAGGGATTCGCCTGGACCCCCAAAGTAAAGCAATTTCCCTTTTCGCCAGCAAGAAACCTATGGCAGCAAGCTTACGCGTTGTCCGGGGGAACTCAGCGACATAGCCAAGCAGTGCAATCTCCGGCTTGTGTTGCAGTTCGCATTCTAAAATGTCGCCCAAGATGTGGTGTACCTGTAGCCAGTAGGTGTGTAGTTTCGGACAGGTCCATGTGAGATGTGCAAAATCGGCATGTGGAGCCTTGCATTTAGGGCAGTGATGAGGTCTGGCCGGGTCGATTCTGTGGGCCAGCGCCGGCGTGAAGTATAGGCGCCTCAAAAATTTAAAATGTATTAGCTTATGACTACTGTTGACAGATACCTCTTTAGTGGAGCGGCAACAGGCAGCCCATTGGGCGTCCGTGATGGGGCCACCCAGATCAATTTCCCATGCCGCACGAACTTTTGCATCCGCAGCAGGAAGGGCAGCCACACAGAGTCCATATAACCTGGAGACCATGTGGGCTCCCGTTTGTGACTGGAGTAGGAAAGTCAGCGCTGCCATGTCATCCGGCGGAAGTGGGAACGAGGGAAACTGTGCTCTAAGCATGGACCTCAGCCTGGTCAGGACAAAGGAGTCCATAAACGTCCGGTCCGTAAATCGTGGATCTCGGATACCGAAAAAACATGTCCGTCTGGGAACAGATCCCCTATTGTGGCGAGCTGGTATTTGGACAACATTCTGCGGACCACCGCCTCCGCGGTGATGGGGAGCCAGTGTGGGTTAGGCAATGGAAGAGCCGGGGAGTACAGTACGTCCAACTGGAGCAGTCTACGCATCTGCATCCAGGCCCACGAGGTAGTGGACACAGTTTGTATGTCAAGTGGGTCTCGGGGTAAGCCTTTGGGCAATATCGAATTGAGGGCAAGTGGTAGTACCAAGTCCGCTTCAGGTCTCAAATATGGGATCCGAGCGTCCGGATGGAACCAAGGATGCGCATAGGCGCATTGCGCGGCTAGGTAATAAATATAAAAGTCTGGCACTCCAAAGCCACCCCGTTCATAAGGCAGCGTTAGGATGCGCCAAGAAACTCGAGGGTTCCTGTCCCCCCATACTAAACGCAACAACAATGAGCGTAGTTGGGTGAAAAAGATTTGAGTGAGCGGGATCGGTATGTTATTAAATAAATACAAAAAACGGGGAAGTATAAGCATTTTAATTATGGCGATACGGCCGGCCATCGAGAGAGGGAGGCGAATCCAACGCGTAATATTATCCTCCAGAAAGTCTAACGCCTGGCCGTAATTAAGACGGATCATGGATACCGTATCTAGATGAATGTGGATACCCAGATATTTCACCGAATCAGTATTCCACTCAAGCGGGAACGGGCAGTCCCAGCGGGCAGTGGAGGGGGTGAGCGGAAAGATGTCAGATTTGTGCCAATTAATACGAAGGCCGGAGTATTTCCCAAAGCGTTCCACCTCAAGCAGCAAGGGCGACAGGTTGGTCTCCGGACATCTGACATATAGAATGGTATCATCTGCGTAGAGGGAGATGAGTAATGGACCCGTCCGAAACTGGAGTCCGCGGTGCAAGTGGCGCTCCTGAAAGTGTCGCACCAAGGGGTCCATGGCCAGAATATACAGTAGGGGGGACAGGGGGCATCCCTGTCTGGTTCCCCGGGAAAGTGGGAAGCTATCAGAGAGCGTGCCATTAAGGCGCAGTCGTGCTCTGGGGGCAGTATAAAGCAGCTCGACCGTGGAGACAAACAATGATGGCATGCCCATCCGGTTCATGACGGACAGAAAAAACGACCATTCTAAGGAGTCAAATGCCTTCTCGGCGTCTAAAAACACCGCAGCCGCCGGTGTATCCGGGTCAACCCTGTGAAGTACAGAAAACAGCGTCCGCAGATTAAAGGAGGTGGATCTATGGGGGACGAATCCAGACTGGGCTGGTGAAATAATAGATTCCATAAGTAAAGACAGTCGAGTTGCAAGGACTTTCGCCAAAATCTTATAGTCAAGATTGAGTAGGGAAAGGGGCCTGTAGGATCCACACCTAGTGGGGTCCCGACCCGGTTTAGGAAGTAAAATGATGACTGCCTCTCGCAGCGTGGGCGGCAGAACCCCCGTCTCGAGCGCCTCCGCATACATCTCGATCAGGCGGGGCACCAGTTCCACCTTGTACTCCTTATAAAAGTCGGCCGAAAAGCCATCCAGACCCGGCGCCGAGGAGCCCTTTAACGCATCAATGGCTTCCACAACGCAGTCCTGGTCGATAGGCATCGCCAGAAATTCCTGCATATGTTTCTCTAGGAACACCATAGAGATTTCGTTGATATAGGGGCCAGGGTCGCGACAGTCGTCGTCAGATTTGAGGTGTACAATTCCTTGTAGTAGGATAGGAAGGCATCGCAAATGGCGGGGGTGGTCTGATGACGAACACCTAGATCATCTACCATGTCAGAGATGTATGAAGCCTGGCGGGGGGGACGGAGCAAGTGGGCCAAGAGCTTGCCCGGTCTGTCACCTTCACCATATTGTCTAGCTGAGTGTTGTGTGCAGAGATATGTCAGTTCCCTATCAGCAGTGTCTCTGAACTCTTGCAGTAGCTCTAGTCTTTGCGCCTCTACCCTACCGTCTGTGTCAGTGAGCGTGGCCACGTCCAGTGCGGCAATATCCGTCTCAATACGGGTCAGGGAGGCACGGATCTCGCGCAAAGCCCCTACATGTTTGTTGATGCAAACCCCTCTAATAGTGGCCTTGAATCCCTCCCACAATGTAGCCCAAGTGTCCACCGAGCCCTCGTTAAATTCTAAATACTCCTCTATGGCAGTACGAATGTCTTCTTTGAAGACCGGATCAGATAACGCCTTGCCAGGAAAGCGCCATTGTCTCTCATACCCTCCCAATCTGGGGATCAGCAGGGTCAATACAATGGGAGAGTGATCAGACAGCGTGCGAGGGAGCGTTGAATGGTCTCTCACCCAACCGGCCACCCCTGGGGAAAGGAGCCAATAGTCTATTCTGGTGCTAGTGTTGTGATATCCCGAGTGATGGGTGTAGGTGGGTGTGCTGGAGTGCAAACGGGCCTCAATGTCAATCAGTGGGTAGTGCGCGCACATATCCGCCAGCACAGCGCGTGAGCGGGGCTTACAGTCTGGGGAAGAGGAGGTGCTGTCCCTGGTAGGGTTCATCAGCAGGTTAAAGTCGCCCCCCAGTACCATCATATCAGTGTCTAATCGCAGCAAAACATCCTGGAGACCCTGAAAGAAGGCAGGGGAGTCTGAATTGGGGCCATATATTCCAACAAAGGTGATCTTGAAGCCCAAAAGTATCCCTGTAACTACAACATACCTGCCATCTACATCAAAGAGACTGTCTGAGTGCACAAATGGGACGCGTCTATGTATCAATATCGCCACCCCCCTTGCATATCTGCTATAGCTAGAAAAAAATCTGTGTGTGCCCCAGCCTTTTGCAAAGGAGGAAGAGTCAGCCCCACCAGGTGTGTCTCCTGCAGAAATAATACATCCACCCCGTGTCGCGCTGCGTAATTTAGAACTTGCCGTCTCTTCCTCGTGTCATTTAAACCCCCGACATTCCAAGACATGAAGGTAAGTCTGGAAGGACCAGACTGCTGCCCTATCTTAGCCATTCAAACCCGATGGAATCATAGTAAAACATGTGTGTGCAAAACCGCCGCCTCCCTCCCACAAAACAGGCATCATCCAAAGAGAAAAACAGTGCGTGTGTACAAATAACAGAACCAAAGCGTAAACCAACCCACCCCAACCACCCACCACCCAGCCACTCCTTAAGCCCTAGGAGGCTTTTCCCACCCTCACGAGAATAACCAAGAGCAACAAACAATAACAGTTGTCCAACAATGTACCTGTAAAATAAAGACAACATAAGAGAAAAGTACAGTACGGCTCGTGCCATGGGGGTAGGCGACGCTCCGCCATGCGAGAACCACAATCGGGGCAACATTCAATTCTCAGCAATTACGTAAAGCACTGCAAAAAAATAACAGCATTGTCAGATGCATAATACTGAGGTAAATAGCCTGTCATGAAAAAGATGGGGCGGAGACAAGTCAACCCTGTCCGGTTTCAGTAAACAGGTCAGCACTAGCCTGCGAGTCAGTGTGTGGCGGAGATCGTTGTGCATCACCTGAGTTTCGAGGCGACCCTCTGTTTTTGTAGGCTCGACAAAATTCCTGTGCCTCCGCAGGGGAATCAAAAATGCGAAACCTGCCATCCACGTCTACTCTGAGCCTGGCGGGATACAGCATCCCATAGCGTAACCCCAGTTTGCGCAAAGCAGCCTTGACACCAGTGTACTTGCGGCGCTCATCTTGGACCATGATTGTGAAGTCCGGGTAGAAAGAGAGCACGTCCCCTTGCCACCTAACTTCGCCCGCCTCTCTGGCAGCTTTCAGCGCCGCGTCTCTGTCCCTGAAGTTCATGAGTCTGGCTATAATGGGTCGGGGCGGCAGGCCAGGGTTAGGCCGGGGCCCCAGCGATCTGTGTGCGCGCTCCACCACGAAGCCAGTTGTAAACGTGTCTCGGCCAAAAAGTTCGATCAGGAGGTGTTCCACAAAAGTGTCAAAGCGTCCGGTTGCTGTCGTCTCCGCCACACCAATTATTCGGATATTATTGCGCCTACTGCGCGCTTCTAAATCCTCGTTCTTGATTGCAACGTCTTTAAGGATCTTTTCCACACGTTCCAACCTCTTCAGCGTCGACGCAGCTCCATCCTCGATGTCGGAGACTCTGGATTCCGCCAGGTCCAGGCGCCTATCGTGCAGCTGAATCGTCGCGCCCATGTCCGCCATTTTCTTTTCGAGGGTATCGAAGCGAGAATCCAAGGCCTTGAATCCAGCCCGCATCTCACCCATCATCTCAGCGACCATACCAGCGGTGTCCTTCGCCGCCGCCTGGCCCCGGTGTCCGCCTCAGCTGCAGGCGAAGCCGCAGATGCACGGGGGGGCGCCGAACTGAAGGTAAGTCTCTTCTGGGTAACATCTTTCTTAACCATGTTGGAAGTGATGGCGGGCAAAGCACCAGTGTCACAGGACCCAACGACAACTGCGACCAGCCAGAAAGTCGAGCACAGCGTCAGGGCACCCCGACAGCAGGGCGTTCAGGTCGGGAACAGAGGATCAGGGGTTCCCGATATTTCCCCGCACTAGGGCTGAGTCGCACCGCAGGAGCCTCAGAGACGCCAAGGCAGAGGAACGTAGGTCGACGGGGTATTAACCCGGCTGGAGCAAAGCGTCAGAGGCCCTGCGTAGGAGGTAGGGCCAGCAGATGGCCGCGGCGATCCCTGAGCAGCAGCCGGCAGGTCCAGAGCCCCGCCGGGACAGGTAGCAAATGATGGCGTAGTGTGGGGACCAGGTGTGCAGGTCCTCGAGGCATCAGCAGCACAAATGGGCGAAGGTACGCAGGTCATGCAGCCAGCGCCGGTCTTGTGAATTTGCACAGGCGTTCGATACTCATGGCCAGCCTCATTAGCAGGAGATCAGGAGAGTGTGCAATTTCTGGGTCTGCAGGGGGACAGACGCGGGTCTGGGGTGCACGTTACCGGTGGGGGCAAAGGTGACGGGCCCCCACCGTGTGCAGCGAAGCGTGGCCGACCGTAGCGCGCCTAGCAGCCCGCCGGCCGCACCCCCCGCCAATCACCCCCCAACCTCGGAGCCCGCCGCCCGCACCCCCCGCCTGCCGCCGCACTTCCCGGGCAGTCCCCGAAAATCGAGGCCCCGGCTCCCAAGGCCGGACCAGGCCGCAAGTGCCGGTCGCGGACCGAGGGGCCGCGCCTCCAACAACGGACACCACCGGGGCCGAGCAGCGGACCCGGGAGAGCACAACGGCGACCCCAAGGCCGAAGGGGACAACGAGGAGGCAATCAAGCAGACTCACCAGGTGCTCCGGCGCTGCAACGTAACGGCCCGCGAGGCACAGTCGGCCTCAGCACCCCTCAGCTGTTCCGCCCGTCTACTCCGTCCCCCTTCCTCCAGACTAGGCAGGCTGCATCAGGTGGCGTTAGGGGTCAGTTGTAGGCATATTTCTACCCCCGCGCAGTGCCGGATCTCATGCGAACGGCCCCGTTCCTCTCTCGCCCGGCGGAGCTCTACCTTCAGGCGGCCATTTCGTTCGCCTGCGTAGCCACGCCCCCCTTGAACGGTTTTCTTCCTCCTCCCTTTATGATTGATCCTTTCCATACAGCTGTACTGAAGCTATTTTTTTTCGGGTTTACACTTAAAAAAACTAAAAAAAGCATAAATAAATTGGATCCAGTGCTCTGGTTCACGTTAAATAATTTTTTTATAACTTATTAGCATAAATTGTATATGCATTTCCACAGAGAGTAAAAATGCTATTTATTACCAATTTTAGGTCCTTTAGTTTGTGAAAATACTTATTGTCAGCTTACTATTTTCTACATAACTTATCACTGGGTGGTTTGAGCATGTACCTGCTTCTTATTTAATGACTTGATAGATTTGTGTTTGTTGTGTTTGCCTCTCCCCTGGAACATGAAATGAAATGAAAAGATCAGTTATATAGCGCGATGGCTACCCTGAGGCGTCCCAGCGCTGCAGAGGAAAACGCGTGCGAATAGGAGGTTGAGGCTAGTCAGAGTTAGTAAACAGGAGGGTTTTTAGTTTTTTCCGGAAAGTCAGTAGATTAGGTTCAGATCGCAGGGGTAGAGGGAGGGAGTTTCAGAGCTTGGCCGAGTTGTAGGAAAATGAGCGGCCGCCGCATCTGGCTCGCTTGATCCTGGGTACTGTGACAAGAAAGGAAGAGGTTGACATGAGTTGTCTGTCGGGATGGTAGGGTTTGATCAGGGGGAGATTGATGTTGGCACCTGTTTTCCAGTAGGCTTGGTGGGCGATACACATGCTTTTGAATTTAATTCTTTCCCTTATTGGGAGCCAATGCAGACTCCTAAGTCCGGTTTTGACAGGGGTACGGCGGGGGATCTGCAAAAGGGTTTGTGCTGCACAATGCTGTATGACCTGGAGTTTATTAAGGGTGGCTTGGGGTGCTCCTAGATATAGGGCATTCCCAAAGTCTAGGCGAGACAAAATGAGGCCCTGGATCGTGATCTGCCTGGCCTTAAAGGGTTGTGAAGGGAGGATTTTCCGGATGAGCCTGAGGATGCCAAAGCAGGTGGCCGAGAGCTTGGTTACTTGGTGATTGAAGTTCAAGGACTTGTCCAGCCAAATGCCCAGGCTCTTCATTGTGTCCTTGGGTATGGGGGCTGATCCAAGACATGGAGGCCACAGAGGGTCAGTAGAGGGGCTGAGTGTGTTGCCTAGGAACATCAGCTCCGTCTTGTCTCCATTTAATTTGAGACAAGACGCTGTCATCCATGTAGTCACTGATTCTAGGCAGGCACTCAAATTATTGGGCTTGGTGTGAGGTTGATTTAGGGCCACCACTAGGTGAGTATCATCCGCGTAAGTGATCATTTTTATCCCAAAAGGGCGGACGATCTCAGCTAGGGGTTGCATATAAACATTAAACAGACCCTCCAGGATTTCGCGATTTCGCGGTTTGCCGCGAAATCAGCACTTTTGTAAAAATGCCGCAATTTTTACAAAAGTGCCCGCAAAATCGGCACTTTTGTAAAAATGACGCAATTTTTACAAAAGTGCCTGGAGGGTCTGACATTTAGTGACGTGCATGCTACATGCAGATTGCCCACCCTGTGTTGCAATTAAGGGTTATCGGCTATGTATTGTTAGTAATCCAATTTGCTCTGGGGGTTCCCGGTTTAATCTCAGTGCTCAAGGCGTGTCACTGAGCCCTCGCCACGGCATCCTCCGAATCCCCTCCACCCCCTCCCCACGGCGTCTGCCCGAGTCTCCTAATTCCTCCCCCTGGGGCCCTCCTTCCGTTTACCAGTTGTGCACTTGCTCTCAGACTCTCAGCCAGTGCTGCCCCAGTTGCAGGCGCGCCCGAGTTGCCTACCGCAGATATCTGCTGGTGAGTGAGTGACAGCCATTGATCGGCCAGCAGCCGCCCCTTCCCCCCCCCCCGCTGTTCTCTCTGCCCCCTCAGAAAATTAAGTGACTGAACAAGATAAAGTGACACATTAAATGGGACTGGCAGGGAGAGAGAGGAGGACAAGGAAGGGGAGATAGCGGCAGAGAGGAAAGACGAGTAGGGTGATAAAGAGGACACAGGAGAGTGGGAAATGGTGACTGAAGCCTGATTATGAGTAAAATAAAATGCCGCTAAATTTCCATATTTGTGCCGCTAAATTTCCATATTTGTGCCGCTAAATTTGCGAATCCATGCCGCTGTAGCCTGGGGGGGTCTGATTAAAGAGCGTAGGGCTCAGAGAGGAGCCCTGCGGCACACCGCAGCCAAGTGGTTTACTGGGGGATGTGACTTCGCCTTCAAAGACTTGGAAGGTGCGATCCGGCAGGAAGGACTCGAACTATGTGATAGCTTTTATTTAAACTCCTAGGTTAGTAAGTCTGTGTAGTAGAATCTTATGATTTACTGTGTCGAAGGCGGCATGTAGGTCAAGGAGGATGATGGCTGCGGTACCACATTACTTGTGTCCTTCCACTACTCACTTTTCGGGCACTACTTTTTTTCTTGGTTAATCACTCCACGAGACTGCATGTGTTTTTCAACTGACTTCCTCATGTACTTCTCTTCCCCCCAACATGTTGCTCTCTCGCCCATGTGCTTTATTCCCCCTGCTTCCGTGATGTGCTTGTCCCAGTGTGCTTCTCCCTCTCCCCACGCTGCCTTCTTGCTCATGTGCTCACCTGTCTCACCTGTTTGCCTTTCTCTCACTTCTACTCTATGTTGCTCTCTCTCTTGCCTGTATGTTTTTAGGTCTCGCCTAAGCCATCCCGTTAGGGATGCTTGCTGAGATTAAAGTAAGGGCTCTGAAAAATGCACCTAAAGGCGGATTGCCTACAGTGTATGCGAGCCGGACGCGTGCACATCGCACACCATTTGGCAGCCTGTGAGCCTCGGCATCAGACTTCAAAGGAATCCGCTCGCCCGCCCCCGCCATGCAATGCCGAGAGCTTGTTAAAGGAGCCACTCCTCCTGCAAGCTCTTAAACACAAAGAATCTGCTCCCCCGCCCTGTCACACAATGACGAGAGCTTGTTCCATTTTACTCCCTCTCTGCTACTTGTACTACCCTGCTTTCCCCGGTTCTCTTCCCTCTGTATCTCTGATCTCTGACTTTCTTGCTGTAGCGTCTCTCTGTCTTCCCCTCTACCATCCTCTCCCTTCTTTTGCTTTCTGTCCCTTTCTTAACCTCCTTCTCTCCCTACCCCCACCTTTTCTTCTGTTTTCTACGTGCGCCTGTCCCCGTTTTCTCAACTTCTGTATCTCCTCCCGCCCCTCGCTCTTTATTGCGCTGTTTTTTATTCCACCCCGTTTGTTATCTTTCCATGCTCGTTTGTTTTTCCGCTTCTGTCCTTCGTCCCTAACGCACCCCCTTTATCTTCTCTTTTGCGCCATTCCTTCTTTTTTTACGTCACTTACCATTTTTTCTCCCTGTTTCTCTTTTCTTCCTTTCTTTTGCCCACCCCTGATTGCTCTTTCTTCCCACTCTATCCCTTTCTGCCCATGTCTCCGGCCCTGGTGTGCCCTGAGGCAGGCTCTCGGCTCAATAAGGCACTGGAATGCGCCGGTCACCGAACGGAACATTAAGAGGCTCTTAAAATGTAATGAACTATTAACTTCTAATACACTCCATTTAGAGGGCAGAACAGTGCCCCGTGACCCGCAAGCAGGCGGTGTGTGCGCAGTCACTCTGGCACGGGATCTGTGGCACTCCTAGGGCTGGTCTTTGGGGATCTCGCTTCTCAAAGTAGGGGAACATTTGCAATCCGAGTCGCTGCTTCTCAGCTATGCATAGAAGTCTAGTTCACCTCGGTTTGTACCTGTGATCTTCGTGGTGCACAGTGCACACCTGTGTGCCCGGAAGCATGCTCCTTGCAGCTTTCTTCCAGTGTTGGGGCCTAGCTTCCATTTGGCACTGCAGGTGCACTGGCGACTTGACCCGAGGGCCCACTGAACCCTAATTATTGCCCCAGTTCACTAATTTCCTTCCTTGAGCACAGATCACCTCTGCTGTGTGCCGGCTGCACGGAAATCGAAGCTGTGAGTAAGCACACACCGTCGCCACCATGTCCACAACCACCACGACCACCAACACATCCACCACATCCACCTCCACCACATCCACCACCACTACATCCACCAACACCATGTCCACCACCACCACGTGCACCACACCCACCTCCACCATGTCCACCACCACTACCACCACCACCACATCCACCACCACCATGTCCACCACCACCATGTCCACCACCACCACGTCCTCCACCACCACCACGTCCATCACCACCATGTCCAAAACTACCACGTCCACCACCACCACGTCCACCACCAACACCACCAGGTCCAACACCACGTCCACCACCACCACGTCCACCACTACCACGTCCACCACCACCACGTTCACCACCACGTCCACCACCACCACATCCACCACCACCATGACCACCACCACCAACACCACTACATCCACCACATCACCCACCACCACCTCCACCACCACGTCCACAACCACCACCACCACGACCACCACCACTACATCCATCACCACTACGTCCAACACCACCATGTCCACCACCACCACGTCCACCACCACACCCACCTCCACCACACCATGTCCACCACCACCACATCCACCAACACCCCGGCCACCACCACGAGGCCATCTCACTCTATCTATCTATCGCCCTCACTCTATCTATCACCCTCCCTCTATTTATCTATCTATCTATCTCCCTCACTCTATCTATCTATCTATCTATCGCCCTCACTCTATCTATCTATCTATCTATCTATCTATCTATCTATCTATCTATCTATCTATCTATCTATCGCCCTCACTCTAGCTATCTATCTATCTATCGCCCTCACTCTATCTATCTATCGCCCTCACTCTATCTATCGCCCTCACTCTATCTATCTATCGCCTTCACTCTATCTATCACCCTCACTCTATCTATCTATCTCCCTCACTCTATCTATCTATCACCCTCACTCTATCTATCTATCGCCCTCACTCTATCTATCTATCGCCCTCATTCTATCTATCTATCTATCGCCCTCACTCTATCTATCGATCGCTCTCACTCTATCTATCTGTCTATCGCCCTCACTCTATCTATCTATCGCCCTCACTCTATCTATCTATCTATCTATCTATCTATCTATCTATCTAACGCACTCCCTCTATCGCCCTCCCTCTATCTATCTATCACCCTCACTCTATCTATCTATCGCCCTCACTCTAGCTATCTATCGCCCTCAGTCTATCTATCGATCGCCCTCACTCTATCTATCTGTCTATCTATATATCGCCCTCACTCTATCTATCTATCTATCTATCTATCCATCTATCTATCTATCTATCTATCTCCCTACCTCTATCTATCTATCGCCCTCCCTCTATCTATCTATCGCCCTCACTCTATCTATCTATCGCACTCACCCTATCTATCGCATCACTCAGCACCACCACAGCATCACTCAGGGGCACCACAACATCACTCTGAGCTACCACAGCATCACTCGTCGCCACCACATCACTCAGCGCCACCACAGCATCAATCTGTGCAACCATTCAACAACAACTGGTTCAAATATGTTCTCTCAATGTTTCAAGCTTTATTACAAATGTCACAAAAAGAGGTTAATATTTCACTTCTGTTCGTGGATTTTCGTCACAATAAAATACAGTAAACATAATCTTCACAAAAGTTATTTACAAAAGTTTAAGCTATTGCCATTATAAATTACAATAGCTTTTATTTAAGTAATAATTAGTTCAAAAAAATAAAAGCCATTGTTATTTGTAATATTAATATATCTAAGTCACGTAAATACAACACATATTACATTACAAATGCTATAGGTGTCACATTTGTTAAAGTTAAAACTATTGGCATTGTAAATGACAAAGCTATTAATTTCGCTATTTTCAAAACCAACACATTAATACAAAATTTGTCATTTACAATACCAGTAGCTCAAACTTTCCTAATGCGAGACCTATTGCATTGCAAATGCTTGTTTTCTATTCCGGTCTTCCATATTGCTGTCCCCCACCCACACAGTTCTTGTTGTGTTACCCCATGTTGCGTCTTCACATGTTGCTCCCCCTGTTGTTTCTACCCCACCTGCTTCCAAAGAAAAAACCCTTATTTCTTTTTATATACCGATCCATCACATATTGGTGAATAAAAAAGAAGAAAAAATAACACCAGAGTAATTTTGTAAGAGCACACATGCGTGGTGCACACACCTACAACTGACTAGGGCAGAAGTGTCATTGGCTTTTTTTTTACTCTTGAATAGCCACGCTGCACAGCATTGGGGATTATGTGCAGCATTGCAAAGAAACTACTAGCAAAGCCTATAGGTCTCACAGGCAAGACCTATTGGCTTAGCCAAGATTGGGAATGTCAACGACGCCATGACTTACTCACAGTTTTGCCTCCAGTGAATAATGGCCCCACCAAACTCAGCAATGGTAATAAAAATAATGTTATAATACACAAATCTGCATATATGCTATACACGAACACTGACACACAATACTAAAGAAAGGTAAGCCTAAGGAGGAGAGAGGGTCATATCGACCCATCTCCCTGATAAATACTGATGCGAAAATATTCGCTAAAATTATGGCACTCAGATTAGCTCCAATTATACCCAAAATAGTCAATCCACAACAACACGGGTATATCTCCGGGAGAGACACAACTATACATGTAAATATGGCTATTACGGCGTTCGATGTCGCGGAGACCGAGTCCACCCCACTCGGCATGATCTTATTAGACGCTGAAAAAGCTTTTGACCGAGTGGGGTGGGACTATCTCTGGAGTGTGCTGTCTAAAATCGGTTTTGGGGGAAACTTTTTGAAGGGTATAAAAGCACTCTATGATAAACCAATTGCATGCATTAGTTATGGGGGCCTGACCTCATCAGATTTTCCCATCATGCGCGGGACCCGTCAAGGATGCCCCCTTTCACCCCTTTTATTTGCCCTTTCACTAGAACCATTTCTGTTAGCCCTCCAATCTCAAATACTGATTGTGCCCTTCAGCTCCGGATCACAAGAGCTGAAAATGACCGCCTAAGCGGATGACATCGCCATATACACTACTGACATAGCTAATGCGCTGAAAGGAATATATATAGAGGCTGAGAAATTCGGGAAGGTGTCAGGCTACAAGCTTAATCGACAGAAGACTCAAGTCATAGCTAATTATTCTCCAAATAGGACTATCCCCGAGATTTGTAAAGAGGTAACCTACTTAGGGGTCAAACTAACGGCCAGGCTACAAGATATTAATAATATAAACTATAATGATTTGATTAAAAAAACCACCCTCCTACTGAAAAAATGGAACAAATTGCCCTTGAATATGATTAGCAGAATTAATCTTATTAAGATGAAGGTTTTGCCAAAATTTGTTTATTTATTCCGATCTATTCCACTAGCATTAAATAATAAATTCTTTCAGCACTTAGATGGGATTCTGAGTAGCTTCATATGGAGCTACAAGAAGGCTAGAAAATCACTAAAATTGTTGAAAAATAATACAAACAAGGGAGGGCTGAACTTTCCAGATTTTAAACTTTATTTCTGGTCAGCGTTTTTTACACGTCTACGCTCTTTAATGTATGGGGACAGAGCTCTTTTTTTTCATTTTTTCATGCTGAAACAAGACTCACAATTCTTTTTATTTAGAGCGAATGATCCGAACTACTACAAGCGGGTGAAGTTTAAGACTGCCAGAGATATTGTTAGGATTTGGGATAATGTACTAAAATTTTGTAAAACAACTTTCTTCCATCCGAAATTGCCACTATGGGGTAACCCAGGCCTTCCGGCCATTTTTACAGATACTATCACTTATAACTGGGCCTCACTAGGGATCAAGGTATTGGCGGATCTGTACGGCACACAGGGCTTTCTAGAATTCAATACGCTTAAACAGATATATGATATACCGGAAGCCACAAGGTATAAACATCTGCAATTACATAACTACTTAATCAACAACAAAAAGATCCAAAATATCACCGAATGTGACATATGGACGTGTCTTTATTCAAACAAAAATAAATCAGTTATTAGCGAAGCCTATTAAATACTTAGTACTTTTAAAACAAACGATTGCGATAAACTGGCCGCGAAGTGGGGTACTCAACTAGGTTTAAATATTACTTCAAATCAGATTGAGCATTCTTTGGCTAATATTAACAACCTTGTACGATCATCTAGCCTTCGCTTACAACAATTTAGAACGACCTGTATGCTCTACTATACACCTGAAAGAATCTCTAAATGGTCCTCCAACGCCTCCTTTAGTAATCGCACTAAGTGCCCTAAGTGTCTAACCGAGGCAGCCAACCTAGTACATATGTTGTATTCTTGCCCCAAACTTAAGACCTTCTGGGAGGATATACAGAATGTTCTTAGATTAAAAAATATTACGCTACCCATCATCACGGCGGCCTCGGTCCTACTAGATTTCAATCCTTCTCCACCTCCACAATCAGCCTTAGCCACCATACTTATCTCCTGTGCCAAACTAACCTTGGCTAGGGCTTGGGTTGATTTGGAACCCCCGACGGTTTGGAAGTGGTGGACACTAGTAACAGAGATACACGCCATGGAGTTGGCCTTAGCAAATCTCAGGGGAACACGCTCACTGATCAAATTTAATAGAAACTGGGGTACTTTTCTAGAGTAAAACAACATTCAAACGTCGTTTAATTGTTAACTCTGGTTTTTTTTTTTTTCTCTCCCCCCTACAAAGATGAATGTGTCTTTAGTTCGATTTTGTAATAGGATTTTTTTTACTGTCCCCATATATCAAATTATTGGCTTATAACATATACATTCTGATGTCTCTTTTGTACATGTATGAAACAATTTATGTATGTATATTCTTCTTTTTTGTCTTTTTCTGCACTTTTTGTCAGCTGGCAAACAAGAATAAAAATATAAAAAAAAAAAAAAAAGGAATTAGCAGCACCAGTGATGGTGCTTCTGGGCAAGAGCTACTCTAAATCTTGTTAGCTCAAGTTGTAGTAATTTAGAGCTTCATGGTCTTGTAGTGCCCCAGAAATAAAAAAAAAAAAAAAAAAAGACACACAATACCAAAGTTATTTGCACTTTCCACAAGGATTTAAAAACATATTACCCGTTTGTCATTTTTTTACCACGATTTTTTAACAACATTAACTTGGAATTCATAGGCCGGTATATATGGGAAGGTTGATATATTTGGATTTCATTGTTTATAGCAAGTTTTAAAAAGCTATTGTTTCATTTTAAGAGGGGCTGCTCGATACAACACACGATTATGATTTCCCTGGAGTTATGATATTTATTGTTCCGGTTAAAAAATGATACCTTGGCTTCGTAATGAAAGAAGTGCAATAAATGCAGGCTATTGCGATTACCAAACAGAGTTAAGAAATCTCTATTTGGTAATCGCAAAATGCAATGCAACAAAGCAAAGCAAATAGCGATTCTCTAATTGTGATTCCTTAAGAATCGCATACACAATTAGGGAACGCTATTTGCAATGGCGACCAATAAGAGTCAAACAGAACTCGGTCGAGATAAAAGCCAGCCCACAAATGAAACATAGAGGACAAACATCACAGCAAGGTCGGGAGCTTCACTAACAGCCACTAAGGGAATCCCTGAGTCACAGGGCCCAATGCAGGAAGAAGACAAGGAGGCCATAGAAGCCCGAGATGAAAAGCAACCACCTACAAAAGAGCCGAGCAGACATCGATTAAACCAGACATTGAAGAACATATACAACGGGGCCACAAGCAGAAGGAAGTTGAAAAGGGCACAATCCTATTTATCCCGGAGTATAGGTCTAGAGGCAGAGGGGATATACTCAACCGAGGTAACATACTACACTTATTGTCCACCATTAGCAACTTGAAGGACATAAAAACACACAACCTTGAATCTGTGGAGTTTGAACACCACAGTCATCTGTCCGAACAAGAGGTAACCAAAACCATATGGGCTACGCAGGAAATAACTGAAAGAATCATGGAGTCTGAACAACGCTTTAAAACATGGGGGATTCGCCTAAAAATACAGGAAAAAACAGGATACCCAGAACCACTAAGCCAAGCACAAAAAGAGAGACTCGACTGCTTCGAAAACAAACCAAATCCAGAGAAAAGGACAAGCGTCCTAAAAGGGGCCAGAAGCATTTCAGTCTCACAGACAGACATATGCCCACTGAGCGCAAGGAAAGCCCAAGGACCAACCGAGACGAGACGAGGATTGGAATTGGGTAGCAAGGACCATCAACACAAGGCCTGAGAAGAAATGACAAAGCTCGCAACAAAACAATCCAAAAAACCATCAACTAAGAATTTGTTCCTGGAACATAAACGGCTTAGGAAATAAAGCAGACGACGCTCAGCTCCTACTTTACCTCCCGAAATTCGACATAATTGCCCTTCAAGAGACCTGGTCGGATGAGCCGTACCAAATACAGGGCTTTAAGGCACACCACATACCAGCTTCAAGAAATGCCAAACACGGCCATTCAAAAGGTGGCCAAACAACATACACCTCAATAAAGAGCATAAATGAAATAAAGAGTAAAGATGCCACACAGTCGGGTAACAACAGCATAAAAACAATAGAGCTGGAACTAGGGGGAAAAGATCAAAACCAAAAGCTAATACTGCTAAACGTATACGTTCACCCCCGGGGAAAAAAAGCCGGGATGAAACTACTAATTGCAGAAGTAACAAATATACTGTCAGAGGAGTCAACAACCAATCTCTTAGTAACAGGGGACTTCAATATGTACTTAGGCGGGTCCCAGCTAAGGGACTCACTCCTAGAAGAACAATTTAACATATGGGGAATCCCCCAACAGGTGGCCAGCAAATGGGGAAAACAAAGCAGATTGTCAAGAGACAGCCTGAAAGATTTGGAACATCTCAACCTTGTAGCTCTAAACGGCCGTTTCATAAACAACATCCCATCGTCAGCCACTTTTCACAACACAACGGCAAGCTCCACAATAGACCTCACATTCTCATCTCTACAACTGTTTGGCAAAATTCTGGATTTTCGAATAGGAACAACCGCAGCCAGCGACCACCTACCGCAAGAGATCACTCTTGACACTTATGGGGCCACGGCCACCTTACCAGTAGCTAATGAGGGATTATCATACTTGGTTACACAAAAAAGGATAAAATGCAAAACGCATAACTTAGAAGGTTTCGAAAAAGAAGCGAAAAAACAGTGGGAAAAAAGCATAGAGTCCCGGACAGACAATCTAAGCCGATGGGAATTATTCACCAGCAGCCTTGGAACTGCCCAAACAAGCTCAAAAACAGCCCTTAATAACTTGGAAAATCAAAATCAATCAAGTTCCAAAAAGAGATCCCACAACAAGGAAGAGGAAGATAAGAAAATAAAAGGGAACACAAACTTAAAGATCCATAAGAAAAACATTAACAAACTACTGAGGCAATTACATCGAGAAGGTCCGAACAAAGAAGTCCAAATGGAACTGCAAAAACAAAAATCCATCAAGAAGAAATTAATCTGGAACCTGAAAAGGGAGGCAGAGGAAGACCTATGGGCAAAGCTGCTCCATGATGCAAAAGGAATTAACACCAGTGGAAGATTCTGGAAGACAGTAAATGACCTCCAGGACTCCAGAAAACCCAGCATAAACTCACACATCACCGAAGAAGTCTGGTCTGAATTTTTATGGCTCCATTTCAATACAATAACAAATAACTCTGCCAAGAAGTCATCAGAACTCAACAGAAAAATGTTAGACTGCATACAACAAATAGAGCCAACTTCAATGCACTTCTCAGAAAAACAAATCATAAGCAGGATAGCAAAAGGGAAGACAGAGAGGGCGCCAGGCCCCAATGGAATTCCTCCCATTTTGTACAAACGAAATCCGGAATATTGGGCAGCAGCCCTACTGCCACTATTCAAATAGATTTCTGAAACGGGAACGATTCCCGACTCATGGAAAGGCTCAATAATAGCTCCCATTCATAAGAAAGGCAGCAAAAATGAACCAAAAAATTATAGACTTGTTGCCTTAATTGACAATGAGGCCAAATACTATGCTGGTCTATTACTAGAGGAGCTCACAGAATGGGTAAACGAAAATGCAGTAATCCCCATCACCCAAACAGGGTTTCGAAAAAAACTAGGAACAACGACAAACATTCTGGCCCTAACTCTGCTAATTGAATCCGCCAAACTCGCCAGTTTACCACTCTATATATGCTTCATCGATTTCACTTCGGCTTTCGACAACATCAATAGAAACTTACTATGGGAGAAGCTTGCCAACAGGAAAATGCCGACAACTTTACTATCACAACTGGTGCTATTACATACGGACACATGGGTACAAATCAAGCTAGGTTCAGGAGACTGCCTGTCAAGAAAAGTACAGACGACCAAGGGCCTCAAACAAGGGTGCGTTCTAGCCCCGACCCTTTTTAATATTTTTATGTCGGATCTTTCTCCAATGCTAGACGAATGTAATCCTCACGCCCCAAAACTAGGAGGACTTATAGTCTCAAACTTGATGTACGCCGATGACATCGTGCTCATAAGCCGAACGCCGATAGGGCTACAACGCCTAATCAACACAACTTACACCCATGCAGCCACGAACGGCCTCAGCATAAACCTCTCCAAAACAAAAGCCATGAGAGTAAATGAGAAGTCGGCCACATCTAAATTTCACTGGCAAATGGGAGGCCTAACAGTGGAAACCGTGGACGAGTACAAATACCTGGGTGTTATTGTTGACAGAAAAGGGACATTCCTCCCTCAGAAGGAAGCAATATCAAGGAGAGGTACCATAATATCAGATGCACTGAGAAACCTTAAAAAGAAAGTATCAGGCCGCAGTTTCACTCCACTCCTACAAATAATCCAAGCAAAACTAACACCGGCTATCACCTATGGAAGCGAATGCCTCCGAGGAAGGGACGCACAGATACTGAACAACACAACAGCCAGGGCAATGCGCATGCTATTTAATCTGCCCAAATACACCTCTCAAGCACAGATAAGACTCGAATTTGGCCTGAGAAACCAAGTAACAGAAAGAATGGGGGCCTACGCCAAAAGTTGGCACAAAATACGAGGAGCCGATGCCTCATCCATGGATTATCATCTCTGGAATGAGCTATCAGGGAGAAACACGAGTGCCGCCGCAACTTATCTAAAGCACTCCATAGAAACTTTGGAGCTACAAGAAGCCTGGAAGAGCAATACCTCACATAATTTGTTCAAACAACTAGCAAATAAATCTGTAAGGACTATGTCTCTAATAGAGGACAAAGCTGCGTTAAGGAAAAGGGCACACGGTTGGACCGTCATCCAAAACTACACCAGCAGCTCATGCCAAAGCTACTTAGGAGCCGGTTTTACACGGTCTACAAAGGAGAAATTTATACAACTAAGGCTGGGCATCCTCCCATCTCAAATCCATCTTCCCCCGTGGAAACGGCCACAAATGCCATCAAGTTGCTGATTATGTGGGAACACAAAAGAGGACATCCTTCACTTAATATGCATCTGCAAAGCTCTGGACAAGAAGCGCCGACAACATCTAAAGGCAACCCTAAAGAAACTGGGAATAAGGACATGCCGGCAGGCAGTCAAAGCATGCTTTGATGGAAAAAACATCCAACTAGCAAGTCATCTGGTAAAATTCCTGGAAAAAGCTGGTAAGAAGCAGAACGACAGAAGGGAGAGCCCGGAAGACACTAACCCACACAACATTTAACTCCGATTACCGCCCCAGCAAGCCTCTACCACAAACTCAAGCCACAATCACCATGGACAGATTACGAACTCCAAAGAATCTGTAAAAGCCGCAGGGAGCCTGCGAGCTTGCCTTTTATTTCCTGCTCACATAATGACTAAGCATTTAGAAAATCGAAAGCCTAATCGCCTTCCAACATAATTTTTTTTTGCTCAAGTAAGTTCTTAGAACATTTTAAAGTTTATTTAACTGAAATGCCTGATAGTAATATTTTATTAGACAAAAGTTTTATTTTAAGTTCATCTACATGTAAATATGCTGATTGCAATGGTTTTAATTAACTGAGATATAAAGAATTCTTCTTCTTCTTCTTCTATTTGCAATGGCGACTCCATTCTTTCCTATGGGCCTCAAGGCCCATAGGTGAGAATGGTCTTGCATTACCGAAACTGGGATTACCTGACTGGTAATCGCAAATTAGGTAATGTAAAGGCAAGGGTGCCCGGGGGCCTAAGGCCCCCCAGAGGCACCCCAACAAACAAAGGTGCACATGTAAGGCACACACATGCCCCAGGGGCACGTGTGTTCCACATGGCACTTTGAAAAATGCAGTTTTGTGCATTTTTAAAGTATGCACATGGTTACCATCAACTTCAAGTTGATGGTAATTAGCGTTTCCTGAATGCACAGTTCGCAATTAGAAAAGGTGTCTTTTGCATGTGCATTAGGCATTTGCAAATTGGGATTCCCTATTTGCATTTGCAATTTAGGAAATCTCCAAAAATTGTGATTACCTACATTGCGAATAAAAAAAACTTTCATGCATTACGAAAGGCCATTTTGCAATCACAAATGGATGATTTTTACGAATCGCACTGTTTGCAATCGCAAAATAGCTTGATGCATGTGCCACCTAGTCTATAAACCAAATCAAAATGTAAAGGGTATTGTGATCCGTGCTCTTTGTAAGCAAGTGTGGTTTCTAGTTAACCCTTCTTCACACAGTTAATAAAGTTCAGCACTTCTATTTATTCATTACTATATTTCATGGAAGATCTAGGTTTTCATTCTATCTGTTCATCTAATCCCTAAAGTGCAAGAAATCTTCTAATCTTCTGCTGCACACACACAATATTTCATCATTAAACCTGCTCTCCCCTGTGAGTGAAATGAATTTCCCAGAGAAATTAATCTGTCTTTAGATTCTGACATTTATAAATGTACTGTCAGCCGCCAGGCCTCTTGTACCCTTTCACTGTCCCTCCACCCTCAAGGAACTCCTAGTCCCAGAATTCAAAATTTGCAAACATTCGTGACAAGAATTTTCAATTCTATTAAGGACTAGGAGGCGAGGATTATGCTTAGTCTCATTTCTTTATTAGAAATGCCCAGCAGCCATAAAAACAGATACAACTACAAAACCCATGAACACTTGGGTCATAACCATAGAGTCTACACTATATAAGGTCGTGTAGATAGTCCCACTTCCTCTTTCTTTGGTGATATACCGTCCAATCAAATCAGAAAGTCAACAGGAATCCATAAAGGAATACATCCCAACAGCAGGAAAATGAAGGAAAGTCCAGGAATGCAACCGCAGAGGAAAAACAGGAATCCCAAATCCTCAAAGAAGAAGGCAGGAAAAACCGGGCCTCAACGAAGAGACGTCACTTGGGATCAGATCCTGAAAAAGACACAGAGCCGTAATACACATTCCGTGTAAACATAAGTATACAAAATAAGGGTGGGTAGAGAGAAACAAGTCATAATGAACATTGCAGCATGAAGACAATCATGAATTTCAAGACAGTTACAGTAATGCATGTAAATAATGGGTGGGATAATCCTCGCCTCCTAGTCCTTAATAGAATTGAAAATACTTGTCACGAATGTTTGCAAATTTTGAATTCTATTTCAGGACAGGAGGCTCCGATTATGCTTGTTCAAAGCTGATCCATTACAACAGAAGCAACATTCTCAATAGGCTTATAATAAAAGGTCTTGAAAACAGAGTCAGAGGACCAATCAGTGGCCTTCATAATATCAAAAAGTGTAACACCCATAGAGAAAGCTTTAGAAGCCATCGCCCCTCGAGCAGAGTGCGACCCAAAAATAGACACATCAATGCCCGCCTCTGCCATGAGCCAACGTACCCATCGAGCTAACGTAGCCGGGGTAACGGGGCGAAAAGGCTTCTGCAAAGCGATCAATAATTGACCTTGCATGTCAGAACGTAAAGTTGAAGTACTTACTTCATAATCCTTGAGACACTGCACCACACACAGATTAGGATGAGTAGGAAAAGAAGGATAGGAAATGAACGCAGCATGGGTCTTGGTACGCCGAGAAAGGCGAAACGTGACACCTTTCGGAGTGAAACTGCGACCGGCCAGATCTAAACCGCGGACATCAGACATCCGTTTGCAAGAAACCAGACACAACAGCATAGTCAGCTTGGCAGACAGTTGTTTGCGGGAAAGCGGAGAATTGGTCGGTCAGGCGTCCAGGAAACGCAAGACCACCGATACGTCCCATAATGAAACATACTTAGGACGTGGAGGATTAGCCAGGTGTATACCTTTCAGCAATTTAGCCACCAAGGGATGTTCACCCACCGGCTTGCCGTCTATGTGGGGGTGTCCTGCAGAAAGAGCAGAACGGAAATTATTGATGGTGCGATATGCCAAACCGGAGGAGGCAAGGGAGGCCAGAAAATTAACCATCACAGAGACATCTGCCGAAGATGGATCAACTTGTCGTTGAAGACACCAATCACTCCACCGCTTCCAAGAGCCTCTGTAGCGCTTGTGAGTGCCCGGAGCCCAGGAGTCGCTGATGAATTTGGAAGCGTCAGCCAAAAGGCCCGGGACCGACCAGCGTTCCCCGAAATCCGCCACGCCAGGAGCAGGAGAGAGCCTGACAGAATCAGGGGATGCGGACTCTAAAGTGGATCAGGAAGGAGATTCCACTTCTGGGGAAGAAGGAACAACAGCGCACAAGCCATCTCCAATAGAAGCGGGAACCACGCTTGAGCCCTCCACAGAGGAGCAATCAAGATCAACTCCGTCTGATAGCATGTCGCGTATGCCAGAACTCTGGGGATCATCATAAACGGAGGAAAGGCATAACACAGAGTCATCGGCCACGTTTGGAGAAAAGCATCCGTGGCCAGGGCATTGGGATCCGGCCTCCAACTGTAAAACAGTGGGAGTTGGGTATTGAGGCGAGAGGCAAACAGGTCTATCTGACACTGCCCCCACGCCTGAAGAAGTTGATGGAACACACGGGGATGGAGTCTCCAATCGCTGAAGTCCCTGAGGTACCTCGAATTCCAATCCGCCACAAGGTTGCTGTGGCCGGGGAGATACTCTGCAATAACCGTGATCTTTTGTTGCAGACAATAATGCCAAAAATCTTTGGCAATCTCCGCCAGTAATCGCGACCGAGTCCCCCCCAACTTGTTGATGTAGCGAACCGCTGACACATCGTCCATGCGGAGAAGAATACAGCAATTGGACCGAAGGGGAGAGAGGCAACGAATTGCAAAGGAGCCCGCTAGGAGCTCCAGACAATTGATATGAAGTGATAGCTTCTGGGGAGACCAACGACCCCCCGTCGATATCGGACCGCAAAGGGCCCCCCAGCCCCAACGACTGGCATCCGATTCTATCACCACTTCCGGAGTGGCACCGAACAGGGCTCGACCATTCCAAGCCTCCATATGATCCAGCCACCATTGCATCTCTGACCTCGCCTTCTCCGAGAGAGGAATCTGATCTGAATACCTGAGGCCGTTCTGGAGATGACGAATTTTCAGACGCTGCAACGCCCTGTAATGCAGCGGGGCCGGGAAGATCGCCTGTAGGGAAGAGGCCATGAGACCGACTACTCGTGCTAACGATCTCAATGACATGGTCGGTTTCGCAATAATGGAAGTCAACTCCCTCTTGATATAACAAATCTTTTGATTGGGTAAAAGAAGTTGACATGAAAGAGAATTGACCTTGAATCCCAGAAAGTCTATGACTTGAGTGGGGCTCAACACAGACTTCTGTGCGTTCACCAAAAGGCCGAGGGATTGCAAGAGGTCTATGGTCCATTTCAGATGAGACATGAGCTTGAGAGGACAATCCGCCAGAAGGAGGATGTCGTCCAAGTAAATGATCAACTGCACACCCCGACTCCGAAGAGATTCCACGACTGGCCTCAACAACTTCGTGAAGCACCAAGGTGCTGACGAGAGGCCGAACGGGAGAACTTGATACTCGTACCAAGTCCCCTGCCAATGGAACTGGAGAAAGCGGCGATGGGGACGGAAGATGGGAATGGACAAGTACGCGTCCTTGAGATCCAGACGCACCATCCAATCCTTCTCGCGAAGAAGGTCCCTCAAAAGATGGATTCCCTCCATCTTGAAGTGTCTGTATACCACTCCCCCGTTGAACTCCTTGAGATTGAGTACCAGGCGGGAGCCTCCTCCCTTCTTCTCCACAAGGAAGACCGTGCTGACGAACCCTTGCGGATGACGCATGGTGGGTATAATTGCCCCCTTTAAGAGAAGGAACTTGAGTTCCTCGGTGATGAACTCCTGATCCCTTTGAGAGAAACAAAGAGGAGAGGGAGGATGGGACTGATGTTGAGGATGATAAAACTCCATCTTGTACCCCTGAACCGTCTCCAGCACCCATGCATCGCTGGAGATCAAGCGCCAATTGTTGAGGAAAAAACGTATTCTGCCCCCCAGAACAACATCGCATGCAGGAATCAGGCTCACCTGAAGTGGCGGAATCTTGATATCCTCCGGATTGTCCACCGGAACGGCCCTTTCTGTACTGGCCACGGCCTTTTCTTGATGGGTAGAAGTTTGACTTCTGGGAGTAGCCTGCATCAAGATGTCCTCCCCTATGGGACTGGTACCCCCTTTGGGAGGGCTGTTGTTGACCGCGGCCGGACGAACGTCCCCTGTTTCGATCGGCCTTTGTGAAAACCGGACGAAAGGTCCGGCGAAGAGAGGCTTGGGCCTTATCTAGCCCACTAAAGGTGTTTACAAACTGGGTCAGCTCCTACAAAAGGGGCTGACCAAAAAGCAAACCCTGAGCTGCAGGGCCTGACTCTGAAGTTGAAAGCTCTGCCAGCTTGGGGTCGAGCTTGAGAAGAATAGATCTACGCCTCTCGCTGGAGAGCGCGCAGTTGGCGTTGCCTAACTGACAAATCGCGCGCTGTGCCCATTCTATCAGTTCATCCGGATCAACCATCCTAGAAGTGCTCTTGGCAAGGAATCCGAGATCTAAAATCTTGGTGAGGGGCCCCAGGAGATCCAGAACTTTGTCCTGGCACGAACGCCAGGACCTGTCGAGACCCTTTTTGGGATCTTTCGCAAACTTGCGCAAATATGTGATCATGGTGGGATCCACCTCTGGAGTGTCCGCCAAATTATCCGCCAGATCGGGCCTTGGACATTCTGAGCGGAGGCAGGCATGTACCTCCTTTTCAAAGGGTTGACGGATGTGCTGCTGCACGTATTCCGCCACTGCCGGGGATGGGAGCCACGCCATTGAATGAGGATGGACGATGTCCGCGGGCTCAACGGTTAGAACAGGTGGATGTTGCAGGGCATCCACGAAATGCTCCTTGCATTTCCGGTTCTTTTGCGGAGGAGGAGCAGGCTCCGAGGACGATGAAGAATGATTGTCCTCACTATCAACATCTTCATCAACCACCGCTGGCTTAGCGGAAGATAAGGATTGCGCCAACTTACAGAAATCCGAGGTATGGGGATTGGCTGGCGATGATGAAGTCTTTTAGGAAGCAGAAACCCAACCCTGCTGTTTGGCATACATTGTTAAATGGCGCTTCAAGGGCGTTATTGCGCGAATTAGCGCCTTATTCATGGAGTGCTGTCCAATGCTTCCACCAAATCCTGTTCTAGCGATTCAGGAGCGTCTTCCTCATAATCACCTTCTTCATCATAATAGTAGTCAGTCATGATGCACGAAAATATCGTGAAGTCTGTCCACAAGGAAATACCAATTGCCAAAGGCAAAATTCGAGGGGAGTGAAAAAACCTTTACAGCAAGCAAATTCTGTAGTGAAAACTACTTGAAAACAGTAGAAGGTGGAGGGAGGGCTTGCTGTCGGACAAAAACGTCACTCTAGGCAGAGCCTATGCAAATTATACAGCCGGAGACCTTTCCTCAGTCTCCGGCGTTGAAAGGGTTATGTCCTGAGGCTGTGGGCGTGTGCGCCGCAAGGACGACCTTCTCAGAAGCTCCGGTGACTAAGAAACACGGAGCGCCGGAAATTCACACCGCGCATGCGCGGAAACCGGCTGCCTACAGGAACCGGGTAGAGCGCGCAAGACGCTTCGTGCGCGAGGCTACAAACCCAAAACTCCCACTCCACAAACCGAAAAGGAACAGGCGCCACGCGCCCGACCTCCAGGGAGGAGACCCTCGCTCCCAGCCGCGTCGCACAGAGACGGGAAAAACGAACACGAGCAAACGCGAGCAGCACACAAGCAAAGCGCCAAGAAATGGCTCAGAAACAGTGCGCGAGCAAAGCGTACATTAGCAAGTCATAAGATAAACCAAATACCAGCTAAACAGCATTAAGGTAAGAAAAGTACACTTAACTGGCTGCGGAGCAGCAAAGACAGAGGAAGTGGGACTATCTACACAACCTTATATAGTGTAGACTCTATGGTTATGACCCAAGTGTTCATGGGTTTTGTAGTTTTATCTGTTTTTATGGCTGCTCGGCATTTCTAATAAAGAAATTAGACTAAGCATAATCGGAGCCTCCTGTCCTGAAATAGAATTTACTGTGAAGGAAGTCACCTTGTATGCTTTACCATGCTGCAATAGGAGCGGTCAGCTGACCTGCTACAGCATATAGACTGCCTGCTCCTGGTATCAGGTACTTGGCTTTCCTTCCTGGATTGGACCACGACCCTTTTCCCTGCCTGCTCAAGTTTTGGATTTCCTGTCATAGTATCGTGCTAATGACCTGTTACTACAAAGTGGATTCCCTCCACAGAGTTAAATCCTGAGCACAGTTTTTTGATATTGAGCTGCACTCATTCAAAAGCGGCTTTGTTTATCGAGCGCGAGGTCGCCCTGCACTCATTCAAAACCGTCTTTGTTTCTCGAGCGCGAGGTCGCGCTGCAAGCGTTCAAACGCTGCTTTACTTTTTGTTTACCCAGCGCGAGGTCGCGATAGATTCGCCCGCTTTGGTTCTTTCCTTTTTCCCCCGCCTCGGACGCGAGGTGTGTCTTTCTTTTCCCACTGACGGTGCGAGAAGCACCATTATTCACGCCCTGATTATTTTCTACGGCGGAGCTGGGCGTTCATTGAGAAGTACGCGTTGGGTGTACTTCTTCCTTGACACGGGCATTTTATTGTTTTAAACGTTTGTGTGCGCGTTTAAATACCAGCCTGCCTAAATCTGACACACACAGTTCACAGAGTGAAATCACTTGCTGTTCCCTATTAGTTCTACCTGCCTCCTGCCTCCAGTTAATATATATATACTTTTTTGGCCACTTGTCCTCCTGAAGACTTTACTTTTATTCAAGCTGCAAATAGTGGACCTGTTTGTTTTTTCTTTGGACTCTTTCATACGTGGGCGCTAAAAGAACACTGCTAAAGGACACTGCTAAAAGAACACTGCCACTGCTAAAAGAAAACTGCTAAAGGAACACTGCTTATCTTTTACTTCCTTTGAAATTCCTGGAGAGACGCATTTAAGTTCATGCGATTAAAGTACATATAAGTATGGGCAAGCATACAATGTGAAATTCTTGACCTTTAGAATTTACTTTGAGCACAGTTTTTATATCTCTATAAACTTCTTACTGTTGTCTCCCTGTCCCTCTGCAGAGTTATCCAATTTACAGTTCCTTAATTCAGAAAGACATCCAGGTGGTCCTTTCCTGTCTCTCCACTCCCTGGGGGTATCAGTATATCTCAGTGTGCCTAATTGGTTTGAGGTGGCTATACCGTACAGGAGTGAAGAGGCGTCATCTTCTCTCCCGTGGATCTTGGTTCTGCTGGTCCGGGAATCAGAAACCCTCACAGAAAGCCGAGCCGATGAACATAAAAAATCCCCTGAGCGAAGATGAACAAGGGCAGTACTTATGAAATGCTTATGTCTGAATCCTTGTCCCTTGACAATCCTGAAGTCACCATGACTGAGTTAGCAGCGAAAGTAGTTAATTTGAAAACAGAACTAGTAAGGAGTAGTTTCTTACCTGTAACTCCAGTTCTGTAATAGGGGTATCTCTGTTATAGTCATAATCTAGTGAATAGTCCCGCCCATGTGCGTGGACCCCGGAGCAATAAAAAATAATCTCTTAAATTGTCCTCCGTGCAGTCCTGCATAGACACTTAAGAGAAAATCAAAGACAATAATGCAGCCTATACCTGCCAGGCTACACTGTCTAGTACTTCAACTAGAAATGCAAAGGATATTCCACCAACATCACATTAAACACAGTCTGTTAAGTTTCACCCATAGAGAAACTTCCCCTTCACAAAATCCTAGGAATGATAGAGAGGAAGGGATGGACAGACAAGCCCCCATAGGCTGCCATTATGTGTCTGGAAAAGGGATACCGTGCCTTTAAGGAACTCTCCAGAGACCCTCGGTATCCCATGATGCACAGCAAACTCCTTTTACTTTCAGTTCTTTTTGAAGGTGTATAAAGAAAGGCCTGTAGCATGCATTACAGTACCATTTTCTCCACCGGGGAGGAGGGCGGGCGCTTATGACTATAACAGAGATACCCCTACTACCGAACTGGAGTTACAGGTAAGAAACTACTCCTTCTGTAGTAGGGGATCTCTGTGTATAGTCATAATCTAGTGAATAGAATGGCAAGCCCATCCCAACAATCTAACCGGCGGTGGAGAAAAAAGACAACACCACTACTGTGCAAACAGATTTCTTAACAAAGCCTGCCCAACCTGAGCATCTGCTCAGGCATCAGAGTCCAGACAGTAATGCTTAGCAAAAGTATGGACCGACTTCCATGTGGCAGCCCTGCAGATCTCTGCAATGGGAACATTACATAGCAAAGCGGTTGTAGCCGCTTTTCCCCTGGTGGAATGAGCCTTAGGCTTACCTCCTAAGGTCTCATTCGCCTTCTGGTAACATAACTGGATACAGGACACAATCCATCTAGAGATGGATTGCTTCGAGGTAGCAAGACCAGTCCTGACCGAGCCATAGTTGACAGTTGGTCTGACATACGAATGTCCTTGGTCTTATCCAAGTAGAATTTCAACACCCTTCTGACATCCAGGGAATGGAGAGACCTTTCCGCTGGAGTGGAAGGATTCTGGAAAAACGTAGGTAAAGTTATAGTCTGATTAACATGAAAATCAGAGATCACCTTAGGAAGGAACTTAGGGTGAGTACGCATCACAACCTTAGCAGCATGAAAAACAGTGTAAGGTTCCTGGCAACACAATGCCTGAATTTCAATCAGGCATTGCGGGCCGATGTAATGGCCACGAGGAACGCCGCTTTCCACGACAGGTGCTGCAGTGAAGCCTTGTGAATAGGCTCGAAAGGATCCTTCATCAACCTGGACAGAACCACGTTCAGTTTCCACGAAGGCGAAGGAAGCCGAACAGGAGGGAACACCTTCTTCAATCCTTCCAAAAAATCCTTTTTCACAGGAATCTGGAAGAAGGATGTCTGTGAAGGACATTTCCTGTTTGCAGTCAATGCTGCGAGGTGAACCTTAATGGAAGAGAAATTAAGTCCCAACTGAGCTAAAGGCAGAAGGTATGGAAGGATGACATCTTCCTTGCAGGTCGTAGGATCATAGTTCTTAGACGTGCACCAGATGCACAATCTCTTCCACTTGTAAGCGTAAGAAGTCCTAGTGGAAGGCCTCTTAGCCTCCTTCAATATGTCCATGCAATCCTCAGGAAGATTCAAGTGGCCATATTGCACTATCTCAGGAGCCATGCCGCCAAACTCAACGATGAGAGGTTGGGGTGCACCATCTGCCCCCCGAACTTCGTAAGAAGGTCCGGCCGACACGGCAGCCGCCGGTGAGGTAGGTGCGACCGGTGAAGCAGGTCCGTGAACCACCACTGTCTGGGCCATTCCGGAGCAATGAGGATCATCCGCGCTCTGGACTGGGACAGCTTGATGAGCACCACCGGAATCAGGGGAATTGGTGGAAAAGCGTACAGAAAGCTGTTGAACCAGCTGATCCATGACGCGTTCCACAGAGTCCCCGGCTGGTAATACCTTGAGGTGAAGTTGCTGCATTTTCTGTTTTCGGCGGTGGCAAACAGATCTACGTCTGGCGTGCCCCACATGGCGAAGATGTCGTCGAGCACCTCGTCGTTTATGACCCACTCGTGGTTTTCTTAGATCAACCTGCTGAGGGCGTCCGCTTGAACATTCTGCACACCTGGCAGATGAGTCGCCGTTATTGTCAGTCCTCTGGCTAGCAGCCAGTGCCAGATCACCTGCGCTTCCTGTGACAGTGTGCGCGATCTTGAGCCCCCCTGCTTGTTGAGATAATACAATGTGGTCGTATTGTCCGTCTGCACAAGCAAGGAGTTGGTCTGGAAGGACGGATGAAAGGTCTTCAGTGCCAAATGAACAGCTCTGAGTTCCAGGAAATTGATGTGATACGTGGACTCCGCCGGAGACCACGTTCCATGGATCTGTAGATGGTCTGAATGCGCTCCCCAGCCCTGGAGAGACGCATCCGTCATGATAGTTTGAGAGGGGATGTCCTTGTGGAAAGGAACCCCTCTGAGGAGATCCTCTGCTGAGCACCACCATCTCAGGGACTGTTGGCCGTGACGAGACAACTGGATCCTGTCGTCCCAGCACCCTTTCCTCTGGCCCCACTGATCCTCCAAGCATTCCTGCAGCGGTCTCATGTGGAGGCGCGCATGTTGAGTGAGGAAGATGCAAGAGGCCATTGACCCCAGTAGAGAAGACACCGTCCTCACTGTTGTAGATGAAGCAGCTATGAGAGCCTGAGCCTTCCGAAGGATCGATAAGCGTCTCTCCTCCGAAGGAGACACGCTTGCTGACAGCGTATTGATGGAGGCTCCCAAGTACTGCAGGCACTGGACAGGAATCGGGACAGACTTGGACATGTTTATGTGCAACCCTAGCTGGCTCAACAGAACAGCCGTCTTGTTGAAGTGCAGTTGCGCTTCCTGGAAGGTGGAGGCTTTGATCAACCAGTCGTCCAGGTACGGGTAGACAAACACCTTGTTCTTTCGCAGGTGTGCTGCCACCAGAGCCATGCATTTCGAAAAAGACCTGGGTGCAGACTTCAGTCCAAATGGTAGTACGGTGTACTGATAGTGATTGGTGCCGACGAGGAAGCGCAGGAACCTCCGGTGTTTCTGTGCAATGGGCACATGGAAGTACGCATCTTGCAGATCTATCGCGCAAAGCCAGTCTCTTCTTTGTAGCTGAGGATAGATCTGGTGCAAAGACAGCATGCAAACCTTTTCCCTGCGAATCCATTTGTTTGCTTGCCGCAAATTCAGTATAGGCCTGAACTCGTTCTTGTCCTTCTTCTGTACTAGGAAGAAACGTGAGTAAAGGCCCTTTCCCCTATGAGACAGAGGGACGTCTTCTATAGCCATTTTTCTTAACAGGGTATCAGCCTCCGCCTGGAGCTCGCGCAGTCGGAACTGCGAGCAAACCGGTGGAATTGCTGGAGGCGGGCTGGTGAAACGAAGACTGTATCCATTTCAAACAATATTCAGCACCCACTTGCCCCGAGTAATTTTTCTCCACTCTGCCAAGTAATGTTGGATGCTTCCCCCCACCGGAGCGGGTAACGGACGAGGGGGAAGTAGCACCTCAGGGCATAGACCCAGCCGGGCCTTTGGGCGTCGAGGAGGACTGCTGGCCGCCTCTGCCCCGCTGTAGCTTCTGGAAAGGCCGCCTCTGGTACTGCTGCTGCTGATGTTGTTGCTGGCCAGTTTGACGACCTTGCCCTCTGCCCATGGCACCAAAACGCCTCTGGAAGGGGCGGAAAGTCTTCTTCTGCTCCTTCGGCTTCTCTAACCCAACAGCCATCAGGGTTTCGGCCTCCGCCTTCATGCGGGCCATCTCCTCATCAGCGTGTTTTCCAAACAATGTCGCTCCAGAGAACGGCAGGTTGGCGACCCTCTGCTGGGCCTCTGGTTTCAGCGACGTTAGGCGCAACCAGGCATGACGTCTCAAATGTATCCCGTGGCAGAGCGAGGAATCCGCCGCCGCACTGATCACTTGATTGGACACCATCATGCCCTCGTTGATGATCTCCTGAAAATCCTCCCTCTTGTCCCTAGGGAGATGCTCCAAAATCTGCTGTAGGGAATCCCACAACGATCTGTTGTATCGCCCCAGGAGAGCCGTGGCACTAGCGGCTTTCATAGACGTAGCAGCCGTACCGCAGGCCTAACGACCCGCAGAATCCATCTGTCTACTCTCTTTATCCGGGGGTACCGTGGATGATGGAGCAGTAGCGTGTTGTTTCCTGGCGGCCATGACGATCACAGCGTCTGGGACCGGGTCAGATCTGAGAAACGCCGGATCGGAGTCTGGAGGTCTATATTTCTTCTGCAGCCTGGAGGGGGCGGATCTTGTTGACGCCGGCGTCAGGAAAAGCTCCATCTCCGGATCCTCCAGCCCCGGCACCAAGGGCAACAGGGGTCGAGACAGCTGCCGCTTATGGAGGGTCTCGAAGATCACTGATGTCGCAGGCATGGGCACTGTCAGGGTAATACCCAGCTTCGCAGCCCCTCGCAATAGCACCTCTTGAAAGGACACAATGTCGTCCACTGGCGACACTCTCCTGTGGGGTGAATTTGACAGAGTGTGCGAATACCCCCGAGCACTGGACGAATCCGAATGACGGGATCTCGACCGATCTCGTCTGTGACGCCTCCTGGACCTTGTAGATGAACGACGGTCACTCCTAGAGCAGCGTCTTCGCCTGGATCGCGACCTGGATTGTGATCTGGACCTCCGAGGACGTGGACGATCCACCGGCCTGGTCAGGGGTGGAAGCTGCGGCGGTAGAGCCGGAGTCTTCGGCTGTGGCGTCCCCTTAGGTGGTGAAGGGAAGCACGGCAGCGAGACGGACTTTGGAGGAGGCTGTGGTGGAAGAGGCGGAGGGCGATGAGGAGGAAGCGGAAGCGGAGGAGGAGGAGTCTTTGGCAGAGGAGGAAGAGGAGGAGGAGGAGTCCTAGGAAGAGGTGGAGGAGTGGGACTCTTCGGGGGCAACAGAGAAGGCGTAAGCGACCTCGGCCGAGAAGGTGAGTAGGTTTAAGAGTACTCCGAGTTGGAAGATCTAACCACGCTCTTCTTCTTTGTAGGTCTTCGCGATGAAGTCCTAGAAACAGACCTTCTAATAGACGAACGCCGTGACCAGGGCTCGTGGAAGCAGAGGACAGGCTGACCACCAAGCCCGGGAACGCCGTCCTTGCCCTGGATTGCCTCCTGGAGGTTGACTTCTCTTTTCTTGACGTCGACCTCTTCCTTGACGTCGAATGCCTCGACGTCGACACATCCCTCGACGGCGATCTCCTTTTCCTCGACGTCGAGTGCCTCCTCCTCAACATCGAGTGCCTGCTCCTCGACGTCGAACGCCGAGTAGACCTCGATGGCGAGCGGCGATGTCGCCTCGACGGCGAGCGCCGGTGCCTGGAACCATCACGATGTCGATGACTCCTCGACGTTGATGTAGTTCTCGACGTCGACCTCGTCCGAGGTCTCGACGTCAGCCCCCTCGACGTCGAACGGTGATGCCGCTTCGACCCAGAGCCCTGGGTCGACGGGGAGCACACGGTGGTTAACCCTCTCGACGCCGACGTCGAGGCCATCGGCGTCGACGGAGAAATGTGCTGTTTTCTGGTCTTCTCTTGACTGGGGAGCCCCCCAGAGGCCGCAGCACGGACAGAGGACTCAGATCCAGCCCTCCCATGCCCAGACCCACCTTGATCCTGAAGTTTCCTCAGCTCCAGGCCTTGGAGCCGGATCTTCTCCCTCTCTCTCCTGGTCCTCTTGGAAAAGGACTGACAGATCGCACAATCTTCAGGGACATGGGATGAAGGGAGACAGAGGATACACACTCTGTGGACGTCCGATTTGGCCTTCTTCCTGGCACACTCAGGGCATCTGTTGAACAATGCAGGCATTTTCGACAGAAAAGGTGACAAAAACTGGCAAAAAAAAACAGCAAATGGAAGAAGGAGTAGGTAGACGTCGAGTGAAACACTCAAAACACTTGAAAAGTGGCAAAAAATTTGAATTAAACCCAAAAAGGGAGAGCTCAATGCTCCAGGGTCCTGCTAGCAGGAGCCGGAAAAAAGAACTGAAAGTAAAAGGAGTTTGCTGTGCATCATGGGATACCGAGGGTCTCTGGAGAGTTCCTTAAAGGCACGGTATCCCTTTTCCAGACACATAATGGCAGCCTATGGGGGCTTGTCTGTCCATCCCTTCCTCTCTATCATTCCTAGGCTTTTGTGAAGGGGAAGTTTCTCTATGGGTGAAACTTAACAGACTGTGTTTAATGTGATGTTGGTGGAATATCCTTTGCATTTCTAGTTGAAGTACTGGACAGTATAGCCTGGCAGGTATAGGCTGCATTATTGTCTTTGATTTTCTCTTAAGGGTCTATGCAGGAATGCACTGAGGACAATTTAAGAGATTATTTTTGATTGCTCCGGGGTCCACGCACATGGGCGGGACTATTCACTAGATTATGACTATACACAGAGATCCCCTACTACAGAACTGAACTTGATGTTTTGAAAACTGAAAAAAAATTAGAGACTTCTGTGACAGAAACAAACCCCAAGTATAAACGCAGTTACATTCAGCAAAGTCATTTTCAGGTCCCTTCCCCCCGCCACCAGTGCTCCCTCTACAACTACTACAACTCCTGTTAATGTGACTGTAGTTACTCCACCACAGACACCATTAGCCATGCCGGAAAGGTTTAATGGGGATAGCAATAAGTACGCTGCATTTATGAATCAATGCCACCTACACTTTTTATGTCGAGCGGCCTCCTTTCTGGATGACGCAGCTAAAGTAGCCTTTATTATATCTTATTTAAGTGGGAAGAAAATGACGATCCCATTCTGTATGATTTATCTCAGTTCAAAGAGCGTATGAGAAGTATTTTTGCTCGTAATTCTTACATGCAGGCCAGTGACAATGAGCTGCTTAATCTCAAACAAGGCTCGAAAGACTTACTGACTTATATTACCACTTTCAATCGGTTGGTTACGGAGACTCAGTTGTAGTGTGGTTCCTATATTCCCAATAGGCTCTGCGCATAGGAATAATATATCCTATAGATTTGACGTAGGACTGAGGTCTACTAGGTCTCTATTGAATATACTAGGCTTAATTGTGAGTGCCAGCTAGCTCAGAGGTCACTAGAAACATTCTCGAATAAACAAGAAGGGATTCGTTTCTGTCAACCGCATAAACATGACAACTTTGTTTCCCAAGAATAAGAAATATATCCCTAGAGTCGCGGAAACAATAGATAGTTATTTCACTCAGTCAATCCTGCATGCTTCGTTTCACCAGAGGTGCAGAGAAAATAGAGACACGGGCGTTTTCAATAAAAGGGTATTTATTGAACAGTCTTCTTTCTCATGCAGAGGAAATGAACTTCTACAATCGTAATACTGGTAGCAAAGTACAATGCGTACAGTACGAAGAGTATTATAAAATAATACTGTAAAAGCATGATAGGGTTTCTAAGCCATAAAATACATAGAATACATACATAAATAAATAAAGACTAAAAGTACTCAACTGGTGCTTCTAAAATACGCCTACCCCGGTGTACCTCACCTAGGTCTAGTACAAGGGAAGAAGTAAGTGAGGTGTAGTTTAGTTTCAGTATTATTTGCCAAGAATCTATCCAAGAATTCTCTACGGGTCTAATCAGCTCCGTACCTTGGTTTAGAATGAAGGAGGTCTGGTATCTCTCTCTCAGGACTCGATTTCCCATCAACCCGCAAGGTTAGCTTGAAAACACTGGAGCTGGATTTCTCGGCAGGAGAAAAGACAGCGTCTCTCTCAGTGCGTCCGCTGGAGGGTCGTCTTCCTTCGGCACTTGCTTCAGCGAGATGCGTCGGGCAAGTAGATAATCGAACTGCTCCAAACCACGTGTGTTTGCTTGGGTAAGTGTGGGCATATTTATACCTTGAAGGTGCCTGGTTTGACGTAAGGTTGGACATAATAACATCATCAAAGACTTAGTTCTTTGAAAACTCCATGAGTTCTTAGATGAATCAATATTCAAGCAAGGGGAAGTCCCTGACTGCTGAAGGCGGGTTTTTCCAAGAAATCGTTGTAGATTTTCGGAACCAGTGGAAGTACCCGTGCCGTATTTGGACTGCATAGGCTAAGTCTAAATATGGTTAAGATTTCTATGCCTATATAAGGATAGTGTGATTTATACCTATATATGGGCATGAATCGTTAAAATTACACTAGGGTCCTAAATTCATATACAACACAGTGGCCTGAGGAGAACAGAACGTCCCTATTTTATAGGGGATTAAGAGAAGAGCTCTAAGATATCTTGTCGCAAATAGTGGATCCCCCAGAGGAGTGTTCAGCCTTCATGGATTTAGTGGTCAAACTGGATCATCGCTTGACAGAAAGAAGAAGTGAAAAGACTAAAGGAGAATATCCTCGCCTTTTCCCTTCACGAAGTGAAAAGAAAGACAATAAAGATACTAGCGAACCTATGCAAATAGGAGGAGTAAGGGGTCCTTTGTCCACAGAGGAACGAGAGAAAAGAATAAAACTGAATCTTTGTCTCTATTGTGGTAAAGGTGGGCATTTTGCCAGAGAATGCCCTGTGAAACCTAAGACTACTCTGAAAGGTTCAGTGGTCAGTTCAGGGGCAGCTGTGTCGTCGGAAAACTAATCGACTTGGATAGTCCAGAGACTGCTCCTCCAAGTCCATCCTTGTTACAGGTCTCACAAACACTCTTCCTGCTGTGCCTAAACATTTTGCTATCACAGTTGTCTTTATTTTACCGTCCCAACATAGAAAAACCATGTCGATATTGATAGATTCAGGGGCTACAGGAAATTTTCTAGATATCAATGTCGCCAAAGCTCTAGGATTGAAATGTATTCCGAAGGCTCAACTGAAAGAGTAAGAGCGGTAGAGGGGACAGAGTTGTCCTCCCGATTAATAGAGTACCATACCCCTAATCTTATCATGGTATGCGATAACGCACATTCAGAGGTGATCTCCTTCGATCTCATTGACACCCCAAATTTCGGGGCTATTCTTGGAGTGCCCTGGCTACAACTGCACAATCCACATATAGATTGGGTCACTAGGAAAGTAACACTTCGGTCCTCACAGTGTATGTTACACTGCTACCAAGAAACGGCTTTATGGCAAGCTTCCTTGTGTTGTGCTATTTCCAATACCGAATCTCCTAGTTTGCCTCCTGAGTATCTGGAATTCGCTGGTGTATTTGATGAGGTGAAGGATGTTGCGCTCCCCCCACATAGAGCCTATGATTGTAGGATAGATCTGATTCCTGGTGCTGAGTTGCCTGTTAGCAGAGTATATGCATTAACATAGCCAGAGAATAAATACCTCTAAGAGTATGTGTTAAGGAAAGGCTTTATCCGTCATTCAACCTCTCCAGTATCCTCTCCAATTTTTTTATTCCTAAGAGACAAGGGGGATTGAGAGCATGCCTGGATTATCGGGCCCTGAACAAGGTGACGGTAAAAAACAAATACCCTCTTTCACTCATCTCCAATCTTTTGGATCAGGTGCGTAAAGCCAAGATCTTTACTAAGCTTGATTTAAGGGGGGCTTACCATCTGATCAGAGTCCGGGAGGGAGATGAGTGGAAGACGGCCTTCCGCACTAAGTTCAGCCTATATGAAAACTGTGTAATGCCTTTCGGCTTATGCAATGCCCCTGCGGCATTTAAATTTTTTGTAAATGAGATACTCCAAGAATATCTTGATATATTCGTTATCGTCTACATTGACGACATCTTGATTTATTCTCAGAATGAACAGGAGCACGTGGAGCATGTAAGGTTAATACTCCAAAGGCTCCAAGATAATCAGTTGTTCGCCAAACTGGATAAGTGTCTCTTCCATTCACAGAAAGTGGACTTCTTGGGTTTTGTTATATCTCCTGAGGGTGTTCACATGGATCCTACTAAAGTATCTGCCATCACCAACTGGGCTCGCCCCAAAACTGTCCAAGAAGTACAATCTTTTTTAGGATTGGCACATTTTTATCGGAGATTTATACATCATTTCTCTGAGTTAGTGGTTCCAATAATCAGGTTACTAAAAAAGAGAGTAGCATTCGAATGGGATAAGACTGCTGAGACCGCCTTCCGTGTCTTGAAGAACAGATTTACATCGGCCTCATTATGAGATATGCTGAAGAGCCGCAGCCTAATTTTGTAGAAGCGGATGCCTCTCAGTACGCAGTAGGTGGGGTCTTGTCACAGAGAGAAGTAAAATCAGGCGCCCTCCATCCCGTAGCCTATTTCTCGAAAACCCTATCACAAGCAGAACAGAATTATACCATGGGGGAAAGAGAACTCTTAGCTATCAAGATGGCCTTCCAAGAGTAGCATCACTATCTGTTAGGATCTCCTCACACCATTACTATTTATTCTGACCATAGGAACCTCCAGTTTTTTCGGTCTGCCAAAGCCCTCACCCCAAGACAGATGAGATGGGTTTCCTTTTTTTCTGAATATGACTTTGTCATCACCTTTCGTCCAGGGACCAAGCATGGCAAAGCAGATGCCCTATCACGGTTAGGAAAATATTACAAGTATATTGAGGAGACCCCTGTGCCCATTATACCAGAGCATAAAATCATAGCACTGGGTGAGCATCAAGAGGTGGACTCTGACTCTTTTTTCTTACAATTAGAGCAGGAGTTCGCTAAACTGGATTGAGGAAAATGGTTGGCAGATCCTTTAAATAAAATCATGAAGAGATTGTTCTACCACAAAAACCGTTTGTTTATCCATTCAGAAAACACAAGACTACAGATTATGAAATGGTGTCATATTTTACCCATGGCCGCGCACCCTGGTAGAAAAAAGACTCTGCAAACCTGTCAGAGATGGTTCTGGTGGAAAGAGATGTCTCAGGACATTTCTGCATTTGTTAAAACTTTTCCCACATGCGCTTGACAGAAAGCACTACATGGTGCACCTTCTGGGCTCTTACAACCTTTTCCAGTCCCTGATTGCCCTTGGTCCTGTATCAGCATGGAGTTTATCACAGACCTCCCCGTCAGCAGAGGGTTTACGGTTATACTTGTAGTAGTGGATATGTTATCCAAAATGTAGGGTGACCAGACGTCCCCGTTTTCCCAGGACGGTCCCCGTTTTTGGAGAATTGTCCCTGTGTCCCGGCACTATTCTCCAAGTGACTCAAATGTCCCCGTTTTCAAACAGTGTCCCCGTTAAACACAGAAATGTCCCTGTTTTTCATTGTTCCGGTTGAGCATGCACGCGCATGTTCTCTTTGCACTGGCGTTTGCTAGCCTGTGATGTTTTATTGATTTTTGGCAAATATATGCTATAGTCCTTAAAAGTGTAAATGTAATAAGAAGTACTAATGCTGCTGTGCAAAGGAGAGGTGTGCCAATAAAAGACTTCGGATTTGTTGTCTGTAATGCTTCATCTCGGTCTGTGGAGGGAACTGTCCTTTTAGTCCTTTTTCTATGTCTATGACAGCTGTCAAATAATCCTACTTTCATGTGGATGTTTACTGCAAACCGTAGTCCTATTTCTATGTCTATGACCTGTCCCCGTTTTTTGTTTTGACAATCTGGTCACCCTACCAAAATGGCACATTTCATTCCTCTCAAGAAGCTTCCCAAAGCCAAAGGAATGGCTGAGGTATTCATAGAACACATAGTGAAATTGCATGGGTTACCCTCTGTGATTGTTTCAGACCGAGGCCCTCAGTTTGTGTCTAAATTCTGGCAAGGACTATGCAATCAATCAATCAATCAATCTAAGCATTTGTATAGCGCACTACTCACCCGGAAGGGTCTCAAGGCGCTAGGGGGAAGGGGCTGCTATTGCTCGAACAGCCAGGTCTTGAGTAGTCTCCTGAAGGCGAGATGGTCCTGGGTCAGCGGAAGGTGGATGGGGAGGGAGTTCCATGTCTTGGCCGCCAGGTAGGAGAAGGATCTGCCTCCGGCGGTGGCTCTTCGGATGCGTGGTACGGCGGCGAGGGCGAGGCTAGTAGAGCGTAGCTGACGGGTGGGCGTGTAGAAGGTCAGGCGGTCGTTGAGGTACTTGGGGCCAAGGTCGTGGAGAGACTTGTGTGCATGGGTGAGGAGCCTAAACGTGATCCTCTTGCTGACGGGGAGCCAGTGCAGGTTCCTCAGGTGGCCGGAGATGTGGTTGCGTCGGGGTATGTCCAGGATGAGTCGGGTGGATGCGTTGGAGTCTTTTCTGTAGCTTGGCTGTGGTTCCGGCGTAGAGGGTGTTTCCGTAATCCAGTCTGCTGGTGACGAGTGCCTGGGTGACCGTCTTCCTGGTTTCGGTCGAGATCCAGCGGAAGATCTTGCGGAGCAGGCGAAGGGTGTTGAAGCACGATGAGGAGACGGCGTTGACTTGTCTGGACATCGAGAGGGAAGAGTCCAGGATGAAGCCCAGGTTGCGTGCGTGGTCTGTTGGCTTGGGAGTGGTGCCCAGGGCGGGGGGCCACCAGGAGTCGTCCCAGGCGGAGGGCGAAGATCCCAGGATGAGGACTTCCGTCTTGTCTGAGTTCAGTTTCAGGCATCTGTTCTTCATCCATTCGGCAACGTATTTCATCCCTTCGTGTAGGTTAGTTCTGGCGGTGTCGGGGTCTCTGGTGAGGGAGAGGATCAGCTGTGTGTCGTCAGCGTAGGAGATGATGTTGAGGTTGTGCTGGCGTGAAATGGCTGCAAGAGGTCTCATGTAGACTTTGAAGAGGGTGGGGCTGAGTGATGATCCTTGCGGGATGCCGCAGATGACTTCGGTGGCCTCGGATCGGAACGGGGGGAGGCGGACTCTCTGTGTTCTTCCGGCGAGGAACGAGGTGATCCACTCCAGTGGTTTCTCTTGGATACCGATGTTGCTTAGGCGTTGAGCTAGGGTGAGGTGGCAGACAGTGTCGAACGCTGCAGAGAGGTCCAGGAGGATGAGTGCCGCTGTTTCCCCGTTGTCGAGCAGTGCTCGGATGTCGTCGGTGGCTGCGATGAGGGCGGGCTCGGTGCTGTGGTTGGCTCATAGATCACATAGATCACAGGCTCTCTTTGGCTTTCCATCCTCAAAGGATGGGCAGACAGAGAGAACCAATCAAACTCTAGCAGTTTTTGCAGTGTTTACTTAGCACCACTGCCAGTGACTGGGTTCTAGCTCTCCCATTAGCAGAGTTCGCTTATAATAATTCTACGCACTCTGCTTCCAAGATCTCTCCTTTTTACTTTGTTTCTGGCTGTCATCCTAAATTCCTCCCTTTACACCTCCTGACAGAAATGCTGGATGTGCCAGCGGTCGCTGAACACCACAAGCTACTTAAGTCTATTTGGGAACGGCCAAACTAGAACTACTTGAAGCCAAACAACAGATGAAAAAATAAGCTGACACTCGTAGGCAGCCTGCACCTGAATACCTAGTGGGAGACCGGGTATGGCTATCCACAAAGAACCGTAAATTACTTGGACCACGTAAACTTCAACCAAGATATATGGGTCCTTTTACTATAGTACAGGTAGTGAACCCTGTAGCCATGAAATTAGAATTGCCATCAGACATGCGTATCCATCCTGTATTTCATACCTCTCTGCTCAAACCTTTTGTCTCTCCTTCATATCCTGAACCTACACCTCCTCCCATTACCATTAACGGGGAACTAGAGTACGAAGTCAGAAGTATTGTGGTTTCACAGAGACACCATGGGAGACTACAATATCTTGTAGATTGGGTAGGATATGCTCCTGAATGTAGAACTTGGGAACCAGCAGAGAATATTCATGCCCCAGTATTAGTGAGACGATTCCATGCATTACACCCTTCTAAACCTAGACCTGTGAATAGGCCGTTAGGGGGGAGAACTGTCAGCCGCCCGGCCTCTTGCACCCTTCCACTGTCCCTCCTCCCTCAAGGAACTACTAGTCCCAGAATTCACTGTGAAGGAAGTCACCTTGTATGCTTTCCCGTGCATCAATAGGAGCAGTCAGCTGACCTGCTACAGCATATAGACTGCCTGCTCCTGGTATCAGGTGCTTGGCTTTCCTTCCTGGATTGGACCACGCCCCTTTTTCCTGCCTGCTCATGTTTTGGATTTCCTGTCGTGGTATCGTCCTAATGACCTGTTTCTACAAAGTTGATTCCCCCCACAGAGTTAAATCCTGAGCACAGTTTTTTGATATTGAGCTGCACTCATTCAAAAGCGGCTTTGTTTCTTGAGCGCGAGGTCACGCTGTACGCGTTCAAACGTTGCTTTACTTTTTGTTTATCCAGCGTGAGATTGACGGCACGAGGCGCGCCATTAATCACACCCTGATTATTTTCTACGGCAGAGCTGGGCTTTCATTGAGAAGTACGCGTTAGGTGTACTTCTTCCTTGACACGGGCATTTTATTGTTTTAAACATTTGTGTGCGCGTTTAAATTCCAGCATGCCTAAATCTGGCACACACAGTTCACAGAGTGAAATCGCTCGCTGTTCCCTATTAGGTCTACCTGCCTCCTGCCTCCCGTTAATATATATATACTTTTTTGGCCGCTTATCCTCCTGAAGACTTTACCTTTATTCAAGTTGCAAATAGTGGGCCTGTTTGTTTTTTCTTTGGACTCTTTCATACTTGGGCGCTAAAAGAACACTGCTAAACGACACTGCTAAAAGAACACTGCTAAAGGAACACTGCTAAAAGAAAACTGCTAAAGGAACACTGCTTATCTTTTACTTCCTTTGAAATTCCTGGAGAGACGCATTTAAGTTCATGCGATTAAAGTACATGTAAGTATGGGCAAGCATACAATGTGAAATTCTTGACCTTTAGAATTTACTTTGAACACAGCTTTCATATCTCTATAAACTTCTTACTTTTGTCTCCCTGTCCCTCTGCAGGATTATCCGATTTACAGTTCCTTAATTCAGAAAGACGTCCAGGTGGTCCTTTCCTGTCTCTCCACTCCCTAGGTGTATCAGTACATCTCAGTGTGCCTAATTGGTTTGAGGTGGCTATACCGTACAGGAGTGAAGAGGCGTCATCTTCGCTCCCGTGGATCTTGGTTCTGCTGGTCTGGGAATCAGGAACCCTTACATGTACTACTGATGCATGCACTAAACCTCATAGACCCTTTAGGTTGTGGATCTCTGTATTTTTTCTGAAGGTGGCACATCCATCGATTCAGACAGCTTTCAGGACCAGGGTTGATATGAAATCTTCAAAAGATGGAGCTGACAGTCTCAATCATTCTCCTGTTTCAACCAAAGTACTGAATAATAATAATACTTCAGTTAGGAACATTGGGAAAAAATAGAGGCAGGGATAAGACACCAGAAATATAGGATGTTAATGGTGCTAACATCAGCCTACAATTGTCTCTGGACCACTACTCAGTAACCTCTCGCTCAGCTGGGAAAAGGCATGATAGCCCTCTCTGACCCAGATGCACGACCAGAGATAGAGGAGTTGAATACTGCCAAGATGGAATATGCAGCACACTGGTATCCTGCACAGAACAGTATAAGTGTAATATGTGGGGTGTCTCATTAAAAGGGTTCAAGATGTAGGGAATAAAAAAACCTCCTTGGCAATTTTTTAGCTCTTTGACGGAAATGAAGATAAACAATGAAGAAATCAGTAAGGGACCAAACTCCCCCTGACCTAGGAAATAGAAAAGAGTGAGGCAGAATATTAACACGCAGAGTTCATATAAGTCCCAACTGCAAGAAGCAAAAATGTAGGTAATCAAAAAGCAGCAAAGGGGAAAAGAAAATGACTCATCTTCTCATGATTGCCTCCTTAATAAATGGAGCCTTGGATAACATCATATGAGCAGACTACCATTTTGGAAAGGGCTGTTTATATGGTTCATCCACACACCCTCCCTGGACATCATGCACTGTATGGCAAATCAATAAGTCAACGTTTGACATCGTGCATGTGACGCTGAATTCTGCAACCCTTCATTTGGGGAACCTTAAGTGCAAAGATGCCCGAACAATCCTGGCAATAAGGACACTGTTAAGTTCTCCTATAAAAAGATCCACAAGACTTAGTAGTTGATGGTGTTTAATCTTTTTTTTATTAAGAACCCTTCTGCAGAGACCCCAGCCACAACATCCCCAAGCAACTGCCACAGAATCTTCATGTCACTCCAAACTAAGCCAGTAACTATCAACACCTTCTAGAGTATTACATCATTACCTAGATATAGAACACCACAGATACCCAGTCATGCGCTGAGCACAGTGTCCAACAGTGCGGAATTGGACAACACAAAATGTTCCTTCCTCATCTGCAAGCATGAAGTTGCTGGTAAGGTCATGCTACTGCTACTGCTACTGAGAGCGATCTTGGCATGGATGCAATAGAAAACAATTAATTACAAATATTGAATTAAAAATATTCCAATATGGCACTAGAGCACTATATTGTCAAATTGAAGGATATGACTAAAATATAATATACAACTGAAACTATACATTCAAATAAGGTAACATGAAAACAATAGAGAAGACATCCACATGTTCGCACATTAGTAAATAAGGTAAAAAGACAAAAATAATCATCACATTGACCATTACAGACGAGGACTCAATTAAACAAAGGACAGATTTTAATCGCAAAGACATAAATCTGACAGTCACTACAGGTGAAGAAAACAATAATAATGTAGCGAAAAGAAAACAGAAGTGTTCTAATTTAGGCAAATGGTTCGATCCTCGTCCTCCCCTCTCCTCCTGTCCACCCCTTTCCTCCCTCTTATTGTTCCACCCATTCCATAGAAGGTTCAGGTGAAACTCATATTAGAATGTTGGTACCCATATACCTTGATAAATGAGTTCACATTGATGGAGAACTCTCGAGGTAAAGTTTACTCATTGTTACCCCAATTATATTAACCTTTGGGGCTATATTAGAGATCTGGATGCCGTCTTACTTAGACTGGCTTTGAAAGCAGAGCACTGTATAGTGGCTGGAGATTTTAACTTCCGGATGGATGATCCTTCGGACGCGGCCGTAATTAAACTCCGTGAGGCTATGACACCACTGGGATTGCTCCCTTACGTGCAGGGGCCAACACATGTCAAGGGGCACACTCTGGACCAGGTGTTCTCGACTTCCCTCCTAGAGGAGCTAGAGATTATCCCGGTACTATGGTCAGACCATCTGCTGGTTAAATTTTCCATCAAAGGTACAGCTAAATTGGCTGCTGCCGCCTTACAGCAGCATGGTCGAACACATAGGGCCTATCATCGAGTGACCCCTGAGTTGTTGGCTCAGGCTGCTTTGGATCATCCCTGTTCTTTCTCTGGCGACCTGACGAAGGATCTGGATTCCTTGCAGGAATGGCTGTCTGATAGACTCAATGATCTTGCCCCGGAACTAGCCCCCCGACTTACTCCTAAACGAGTTTCCGCCCCCTGGTTCACCGCAGCACTGTCGGCTAAGCGGCAGCAGTGCAAGCTGGCTGAAAGAGCTTGGCGGGTAAAATATGAGGTGGAGGCTAAGATGATCTATAAGAGCGTGGTTAAAGAGTATCATCAGGACATTCGCATGGGTAAAAAAACCTACCTGGCCGGGAGGATTGAAGCTGCCTCCAATTCCTGTAAGGAGATCTTCTCTATAGTCAGGGAATTTACATCCCCACGGACTAACATCGCTGAGGAGAGGCCCTCTGAATCGTGGGCTGCAGATCTCGCTGGTTTTTTCACTAGCAAGATCCAACTCATTCAGGACTCTTTTCCGGTCGTTATACCCACGGAGCGGATTGATTTTGAGGCCAATCGCGCACCCCCGGCTTCGCCAGGCTTGACATTGGGCACATTTCCACCGTTATTGGCGCCCGCCTCTTTAGCACTGATGGGCAATTTGAAATCGGGTTCTCCTTTGGATCCCTGCCCTGCTAAAATTCTGGCGAAATTGGCAGAGGTGATTAACCCATTGGCCAACCCGCTAATGAATCTCTCGCTGAGTCAGGGAGTGGTCCCGCAGGCTTGGAAGCAGGCTATGGTCATCCCGCTGCTCAAGAAGCCTGGTCTGGACCCTAAGGCCCCTGTGAACTATCGGCCGATCTCTCTGCTGCCGGCTCTTACGAAGATTGTTGATAAGCACGTGCAGACGGTGCTTTCCAATTTCCTAGAGTCGAACGAGATTCTGCACGCCACCCAGTCGGGTTTCCGCCCTAATCTCAGCACGGAGACGGCGCTCCTTGAGGTCTCCGAAACAATCAAGGAGACCCTGGATTCTGGGGGTAAGGCCATGCTGGTGCTGCTGGATTTGTCGGCGGCTTTTGACACCGTCCCCCATGATGGTCTTCTCACAAGACTCTATGAGATAGGACTACGGGGGACGGTGCTCAGCTGGTTTTCCTCCTTTCTAGCTGGCCGCCGGCAAACGGTCTGGGCCTCACCAGACTCCGCCGTGATGCCGCCTCTGGGAGTTGGGGTCCCTCAGGGCTCTATTTTGAGCCCGACCCTCTTTAATATCTTCATGACCCCACTGGCGGCGCTGGCGGAGTCGTTTGGGGCCCGGATCGTATCGTATGCTGACGACACCCAGCTCCTCTTCTTGTGTAAGAGAGGAGGAGATTTTGAGGGGGAGAGTATCTGGGATTGCCTTGGGGCTGTGTTTCAATGGTTCCAACTGCACAGCCTCAAGTGCAATTCCGATAAATCTGAGGTACTCTTCTTTGGGTGCGATACGGAGCCAGACTGGCGGGTTTGGTGGCCTATCAACATGTTCCCCCCATCGCGTTCCTCCCAAATGGCCAAGAACCTGGGTGTTAAGATGGACAAGGAATTGTCTATGAAGGCCCAGATCCTGGGGGTGTCGGGCATGTGTTTTGGCCTCCTCAGGATGCTACGGAGGTTTCTTCCCCTACTATCGGAGGAGCACAGGAAGCTGACTGTGCAGGCCCTGATAGGCTCTAGGTTGGATTATTCCAACGTTCTATATCTGGGCCTGCCAGAGTACCTGCTACAGCGGCTCCAAGTTGTGCAGAACGCTGCAGCGAGGGCGATTTACGGATTGAACAGACGTACCAGTGCCACTGGTCTGCTTCAGACCTTGCACTGGCTCCCAATCAGCAAGCGGATCGCCTTTAGGACCTTGACTCTGACGTACAAGGCCCTCCATGCGACAGGAGCCAAGTACCTCCAAAGGAGACTTGCCTTCTATCGACCGGCCCGTTCTCTGAGGTCAGAGTCTCTATTTTTGGCGATGGTCCCGCGAGTGAAGAGAGCGCGCCTGGGAGGCCGGTCTTTTGGACTTTTGGCCCCCCTGTTATGGAACTCTCCGCCTCTTACCCTTCGGGGAGCCACCAGTTTATTAGTTTTCAGAAAGGATCTTAAAACTTGGTTGTTCACCCAGTAGGCCTTTTGTTTCGAGTTTCTTTTATCTTGTATCCTTTCTTTTTAATGTGTTATGTTAGCAGCCTACCTTAAATAAAAGCGCCGGGACACTCTTTTTGAGTAGCCGTGCGCTCTACAAAAACCAATTTAACATAACATAACATAACATTATACCCCTGACAGGGATGTTACTAATGCAGCTAGATTTCAAGGCAAGATCCACTATCGGAAAGGTCTGTGTTACCCAAAATGGCTCAAACTTATTAGGTTGGAAATACCAAAGGGATCTGGGAATTAAATAGGATCCCAATGCATCAGAACAGGTATATTTGAATGACAGATCTATTGTTGGTAAGGATGTATGTGGTACATTCCCTGTTTTATTGTATGATGTTTCCTTCATACAATCAAACTGAAGAGTCAGGCTAAACTAGTAATTCACAAAGCAAGATCTATTCCATTGCTAATGAGAGATTCTCTAAGGATAGCATTGGACAAGTTGGAGGTCGATGGGGTCATAGAGAAGATATAAAGTTATGAATGGCTGGCTCCCATTGTGATATCACCCAAAGATGGAGGGAAAGGTATCCATCTGTTTGTTGACCTTAGAGACCTCAATGCCAACAGCTGGGTGGATAGGCATCCACTTTCTAACATTAACGAAATGCTAAATGTAATTCAGGGAGCGAAATATTTTGGTTTCCTAGATGTCTCATCAGCTTACTATCAAATAGCCCTTCATCAAGACTCTAGGGGCCAGATGTAGGTAGGTCGGTAACGGCCGAAAATCGGTATTTTCGGCCGTTACCGACCGGTAAATCAGAATTGGTATGTAGGGCCCAGAATTTTACAGATTCGGTATATCTACCAATCGGTAAATTTACCGAATCTGTAAAATATCGAATCGGTATTTTTACCGATTCGGTAATAATGAGATGTAGGTGGGACTCTTCTGAGTCCCACAAGCCTTACAGAATCGGTATTTTACCATCAAATATATTTGATGGTAAAATACCGATTCCGGTGTGCATGCACATGTGTGCATGCACACCTGTGCCATATGACAGGCAGACCTGCCCTTAGGGCAGGTATGCCTGCCACATGGCCCCCGAACCTTTTTTGGGGGTGCTAGAGGGTGTCAAAGTGACACCCCCTGCACCCTTGTCAAAATCGGTATTTACCGATTTGGTAAATACCGACCGGTAATGCCCCATTCATTCCTATGGGCTTCAAAGCCCATGGGAATGAATGGAGCATTACCGGTCGGTATTTACCGAATCGGTAAATACAGATAATTACCGATTCGGTAAATGGAACATCTGGATGTTCCTACATACCCCCCCTTCTTATTTACCGATTCTTAATTACCGAATCGGTAAAATTCGGTAATTAAGGATCGGTAAATAAGTTCTACCTACATCGGGCCCTAGGTCCCTAACCTCTTTCATAACCCCATTTGGAGCATACCAGTTCAATAGGATGCCACTCGGTCTAGCGTCTGCCGCAGAAGTTTTCCAAAGAGTGATGCAATATATCTCGCAAGGGACCAACAAGGTTCTCTGTTTTCAGGATGACATCCTTATGTATGGTTGCTCAGAAGAAAAACACAATGAGGTGTTGGAGGAGGTTCTTGGGAAGCTAAGCCAAGCTGGATTCACAACACAAAAAGATAAATGCAAAATTGAAGTTAAATCAGTTACATATTTGGGACACACCATTTCTGAAGAAGGCATAAGTCCCAATATCAGCTTAGTAGACTGAGGGCCATATGTAGGTAAAACATGAATACCGATTACATAATACCGAATTTTACCGATTCGGTATTAAGGAATCGGTAAATGCGATGTAGATAAAAAATCGGTAAACATTACCGATTCGTTAAAAATCGGTAAAAATACCGATTCGGTAAAAAAAAACTACCGAAAAACCAATACCGATTCATAATTACAGAATTCATTACCGAATCGGTATAATACCGATTTGGTAATTCAAAAATTCGTAATTCGATGAATCAGCCAATCCTGTGTCACCCAATCACCTCCCAAACAGGAAGTGGCCACACCCAGGCAGCTGCACAGGACCTGGAGCTCACTGTGAGGCAGGCAGGTGAGCTGAGGAGCCAGCAGCAACAGAGCCTCACAGCTACAAACAATTAAAAAAAAAGAAAACAGCATTGAAATGGCAAGCCAGGACAGGGAGAAGGAGGGAAGTGAGATTAAAAGAAAGCTGAAGTTCAGTGACAAGGAGCTGGAGGTACTGATCCAGGATGTCAGTCAGGACTATCACAGGCTGTTTGGTAAGCAGTCCCTCCATGTGCCCGAGTCTCAAAAGAGGCAGATCTGGATTGGCATTCAGGACAAAATAAATGCCATAGGTGTGACCCAGCGTACCATTGAGGACATCAGGAAGAGGTGGTACGACCTCAGGAAGACAGCGAAAGCAAGGATTGCAGAGAGGCAGAGGCAGGCTGGCAAAACAGGTGGAGGAAAGAACAGAGCAACAGCACCAACACCACTGGTACTGATGGTGGAGTCCACCCTCCAGCCAGAGAGTGTGAGTGGCGTGGGAGACGCAGACAGCTCTGCCAGAGCAGCAAGGAAACAAGGTAAGACGCATGCCCAGCATGCTGTGCTACCCCCTCCCCAACCCCAATCCCCATAGTGGCATAGGGGCTCCCACTCCACTCCATGTCTTACCCATTACCTGCTATACATTTTGGGAGATGTAGTTAGAGGGAACTGATGTATAGGACAGTCAGGCTAGCAAACATAATATCATGTTAAAGTAATTGGCAATATCAGGACAAACACTTCAAATGCAGAAAGAGCAGTGAGTATATCTACATTTGTGTCATTACAGGCGAGACATCTCGCAGTGCTGCAGAGGGGAGCAGAGCAAAGACAGCCAGGCCAGAGGGGAGGCAACATGAGGAAGAAAGCATGCCTGCAGGGACCACAAGCTCTGTGCAACCAGAACCACCAAATCCTCCATCACACGTATCACCACAGCGCCAGGGAACGCCGCCATCCCCTCATACCCAGTCCCCACTGTGACGATCACCAATACCACCATCACCACAGTCACGCAGGAGGCATGCCGTGTCCACCCTCCAGCAGATGGAGTAGTCGTCGGAGGAGACCACAGGGGCCAACAGACTCTAATCCATGAGGGAGGCAACAGGGAGAGGGCTGTTACTCCATCTGAGGGTGCCCACAGTTCATCCAGCCGCCGCAGGGCAAGGCCGGACAGTCCTGAAGCATCCGAACAGGTTGAAAGTGTGTTTGCTGGACTGGAAGGCAACATGCTGAAGGTCCAGCGCCTGCAATGGAGGGAGATGAGATCACTGCACAGGCAGGTGGCACACATCAACAAGCACATGCACAGGATGGAAAAGGGCATCAGTGCAATGGGAGACAACATGTGTGAGGGAATGCAGAGAGTAGCAACCTCTGTGGACAACCTCTGCAGCCAGCTGGAGCAGGACCGTCTTGGCAGGCGCAGGGAGAGGCAGAGGCTCCAGGCCTATACCAAGGCCGTGAACCGGCTGGCCACTGCAACCTCACTGATGTGTCGCAGGTCCATCGCCATGCAGGAGGAGATGGCGCATTATGTTATGTTATGTTAAAGTTATTTGTACCGCCCTCGTTCACCGGACAGTTTCATGGCGCTCATAACAAATGCGGAGGGCAGGAACGGGGGGTTACTCAAATGCTGACTGAAAGAGGGACGTTTTCAGCATCCTACGAAAGCAGTCATAGGTAGGGCAGTGTCGAAGAGCCGACGGAAAGTAATTCCAGATTTTGGGGGCCAAAAAAGAGAAACAAAGACCACGTGTTTTTTGCGTGTGATTTTGGGAATGACTAAAAGGTTGTGTGAGGTGAACCGGACATCTCTCAGGGGCACATACCGCTTCAAACTAGAAGAGATGAAGACAGGAGCTTGATCAGACAGAGCTTTAAATATCGTGCAGCCGAGTTTGAAGGTGCAACGCTTAGTCACCGGGAGCCAATGCAGGCTCCGCAGCAGCGGCGAAACATGCTAGTGCTTGGGCTGATGGTAGACCAAGCATGTAGCCTGATTTTGCACCAGCTGCAACCTGTGGAGATGGAATGCAGGAATTCCCACGTAAAGAGTGTTGGCATAGTCAATTCTGGACATAACGAGGGCCAGGATGGCAAGGATAAGTGCATCTCTGGTGAGAAACCTACTGATCTTACGTATCCTACGCAGATGGAAAAAGCAGGATGACGTGACGGCACTAATCTGGGGCCTCATGGATAGATCACCAGAAATGACTACGCCAAGACTCTTCACAGAGTTGACGGGGCAAGGAGGAGGCCCTAGTGAAGGAGGCCAAAAGCTGTCATTCCAAGGGTTAGCTGACCCGCCCACCAGCACAAGCTCAGTCTTGGTGGGATTTAATTTTAGCTGACTGTGATACATCCATTCCGATATATCGAGCATGGTGGTTTGAAAGCTGGTGCGGGAAAATAGAGAGGTGTCAATAGGGAAAATTAACTGCAGATCATCCGCGTAATTAAAGATTGTAGCCGCGGATTTGCGGAGGGAGACTATTAAGGGCTGCATGTACAAATTAAATAACAAAGGGGATAAAGCGGAGCCCTGTGGGACTCCGCAGGATAGGGGGGAGTAGGAAGCGGAGAAAGTGGACAGGTGCACTGCCTGGGATCGTTTATCTAGGAAAGATCTAACCCAGTCGAGAGCTACGTCCTGAATGCCGGTGTTATAGACACGGTCGATCAATATTACATGAGGATCCAGCCCGAACTGCTCTTGCTCACTTGGCCACTGGATTCAAGTTAGCCTGGCTGATGAGGATTATGAATCCGAAACCGGTCCCAGGATGCTTGTTTCCGGTCCAAGGAAGACATGGCTTGGCAGTTCAGGCTGGACGAGGCACAGGGTCAGACTGATTTGCATATGGCCATGTCTGAAATGGGGTGGCTGAGTGGGCTAAAGCATGGTGATGGATTAAACCCAGATCAGTTGACTGGGGGTGAGTGTTTGATTTGCTCAAGCGCTCCGTCCATCATCCCTTTTTGTATCGCTTTGTTCGCCCTAAGTGTGGCAGGGTATGCTCAGACGTGAGTCCCTTGCTCACTTGGCCACTGGATTCAAGATAGCCTGGCTGATGAGGATTATGAATCTGAAACCGGTCCCAGGATGCTTGTTTCCGGTCCAAGGAAGACATGGCTTGGCAGTTCGGGCTGGACTGTTCCCATGAGGCACAGGGTCAGACTGATTTGCATATGGCCATGTCTGAAATGGGGTGGCTGAGTGGGCTAAAGAATGGTGATGGATTAAACCCAGATCAGTTGACTGGGGGTGAGTGTTTGATTTGCTCAAGCGCTCCGTCCATCATCCCCTTTTGTATCGCTTTGTTCGCCCTAAGTGTGGCAGAGTATGCTCAGACGTGAGTCCCTTGCTCACTTGGCCACTGGATTCAAGATAGCCTGGCTGATGAGGATTATGAATCCGAAACCGGTCCCAGGAAGCTTGTTTCAGGTCCAAGGAAGACATGGCTTGGCAGTTCGGGCTGGACTGTTCCCATGAGGCACAGGGTCAGACTGATTTGCATATGGCCATGCCTGAAATGGGGTGGCTGAGTGGGCTAAAGAATGGTGATGGATTAAACCCAGATCAGTTGACCGGGGGTGAGTGTTTGATTTGCTCAAGCGCTCCGTCCATCATCCCCTTTTGTATCGCTTTGCTTGCCCTAAGTGTGGCAGGGTATGCTCAGACGTGAGTCCCTTGCTCACTTGGCCACTGGATTCAAGATAGCCTGGCTGATGAGGATTATGAATCCGAAACCGGTCCCAGGATGCTTGTTTCCGGTCCAAGGAAGTCATAGCTTGGCAGTTCGGGCTGGACTGTTCCCATGAGGCACAAGGTCAGATTGATTTGCATATGACCATGTCTGAAATGGGGTGGCTGAGTGGGCTAAAGAATGGTGATGGATTAAACCCAGATCAGTTGACTGGGGGTGAGTGTTTGATTTGCTCAAGCGCTCCGTTCATCATCCCCTTTTGTATCGCTGTACAGACGTGCACCTCCACTTTTGTGGAGGCAACGGAATCGGCTTTTAAGCAGTCCAAATGTGCGCTCAACCACGTTGCGTGTGCTCTTATGTGCCACATTGTATCTCCTCTCCCTTGGGGTGGTTGGGTTGAGATATGGTGTGAGTAGGTAAGGCCGGAGGGCATATGCGCTGTCACCTATGTACAGAAGAAAGTGCCATTAATTTGTGTGACCAATAGCTTGAGCCAAGGTGTACATCAGGGTGTGTCACATTGACTTACCGAGTAGGTGTCCTTCTCCAAATTCACCAGCAGCCAGACGTGTATGGATACCACTGTTCCGGAATATGTACGAGTCGTGGGTACTCCCGGGGAATTTGGCCACGATGTCAGTTATGATGTACTTGGCATCACATATCACCTGCACATTGATGGAGTGGGTGGATTTGCGGTTTCTGTAAATGTATTCAATTGCTGCAGGTGGGCAGATTGGTATATGGGTCCCATCGACGTAGCCAATGACGTGTGGGGAAACGCGCAAGTTGGTAGTACTCCAGCTTTGTCTTCTGCAGCTCCACCTGTGTACTGGGGAAGCTAATGTAATGTTCCATTCTGTCCATCATGGCATCCAGGAAGGTATTGAAAAAACAGGATAGACAGCTCTGTGACACACCACCCACTGCGGCTATCACACCCTGGAAACTTCCTGATGCTAGGAGGTGCAGGCAACAGAGTACCTGGACATGGGTGGGGATTGCATGCGCCCTTGGTGTCTGATGCTCAAGATAGGGGTTTAGGTCCCGTATTAGGTCAAGGATGGTGTGTGGGTGCAGTCTGTACCTTTCATGGATTTCAGGTTCAGTCAATTGAAACAATGTGATGCGCAGTCTGTACACCCGCTCTTCCCGTATCCAGATCCTCACTCCAGCTGCTCTCAAGTGTAGCCGCCTTGCTATGAGGTAGAGGCCCGCCATTGTGTTCACACAGTTGCATTTTGAGGCTGTTTTTATACACTGCACCTGATTACCACCTGCTCAGGATAAGTGGTAAATACCGAATCGTTATTACCGAATTTGGTCAAATTCGGTAATACTGATTTTTGCTACATCGCATTTTGGGTTTTTTACCAAATCGTTATTTCCGATTCGGTATTCATTTTTTCGGTGTTCTCTGATCGGTCAATAAGGAATCAGTAATTATTTACCGATTCGTTAATACCGATGCCATTCGGTAATACGTACATCTCACATGGCTAAATACCGGTCGGTAAAGCCGAAATCTACCGATTTTCGACTTTACCGACCGGTATTTGGCCACCTACATATGGCCCTGAGTCAGAATGGCACCTGCACCCTCGAACAAGCAAGAATTAAAGTTGTTTCTTGGCCTAGTGGAGTGTATGTCTAAATACATCCAAAACGTTGCGGATAGAGTACAATTACTCAGGGCTTTACTCAAGAAATATGGGATAGTCAATGTCAGGTTGAATTTACTCAGATAAAACAAGCTATTTCTGAAGCACCTCTATTGGGAATGTTTGACTCTAGTGATAAAACCACTCTTACCACAGAGGCCAATGTAAAGAGATTAGATGCATCCCAAACACAGGTGGTCGACGGTAAAGAGAGAGTAATTGCTTTCACATCTAGAACATTACAATAATCTGAACGTAATTATTCTACCATAGAAAAAGAGGCTCTTGCCTGTTATTGGACAATCAATCACTTCAAATTCTACCTGTGGGGTATACCTTTTGTTTTGAGAGCTGACAGTAAACCCCTACTTCTTATGTTCTCTACCAAATGTATTGAGAAGACCACTCCCCGTATCTCCAAATGGATACTAGGGTTGCAAGGGTTTAACTTTGCAAATTGTGTTTGTACCAGGTAGCAAGAATCAAATTGCCGATTGTCTCTCCAGGCTTCCCATCACAAGTGAAGATTCCCAGGCCAGGCAAGGCCACCTGAGGAAGCTATCATATCCCACTGACATTCCAGCAATAATAAAAGAAGAATGGGAGAAGGGTGAAGAAGATGATGACATCCTCAAGTCTATTAAAGAATGGATTATCAGGGGTTGGCCCAAGAAACTTAATGAATTACCGGAAATGCTCCGAATTTACTGGAATGTGAAAGATGAGCTATCTATTATCAATAATAAAATGTATAGAGGTAACAAGATTGTTTCTCCTAAGGGCATGCAAGAACGCATTTTAGAGATAGCACATGAAGGTCATCCAGGTAGGAGTATGACCAAAGGGAAAATACTTAATGATTATTGGTTTCCCAGCATGGACTCTTTGGTGGAGAAGACACTGAATGAATGCTTTGCTTGCAGCTCCAGCGACAAAACTAGAGTCAAACGTAAGACTCCTCTCCTTTCTGTAGAAGTACCATCAAAGCCCTGGGACAAATTGGGCGTTGACATCATTGGACCATTAAATATTCTTAAAAATTCCCAGGGATTCACATTTGTGCTAATAGACTATCATTCCCATTGGATATCTACTAAATGAGTCACTACCATTAACACTTCATCTCTTATTAAGTTCTTAACAGAGCCATTTTCGAAAGAAGGTATACCCAGCGTAGTGGTCACTGATAATGGGGTACAGTTTACTTCTGATGAGATGACATGGTTTATGGAGAATTTGTCCATTGTGCATGTTAAATCCCCCCTTTATTGCCCAAAGGCCAATGGGTTAGTAGAAAGGGCGAACAGAAAGATTAAAGACACCATTCAGTTGGCCCTCACCTCACATGAACCCATTGATGAATTCAGGAAAATGATATGGTCATATCATATCACTCCCAATGCAATCTCAGGAGTATCTCCATTCGTTTCTCTTACAGGGAAAAATCCAAGCTCCAAGTTGACTCTCAATTGGCTTAATGGAGGTTGCCTGGTTTGGGTGGACAGATGCTCTGTCTAGGACAAGATTGGTCGTCACCAAGATGATTAAAAAACTAGTTATGACCTCAAATGGGGTACTGTCAGGAGAGATTGGAAAGAAGGTCAATGGGTCACAATCAAGCAACCTAACCCTAACCACTCAAAAATGTCTTTGTTCTCTAAACCTGTAAGAATCAAGCGTATAAACTACAACTCTTTGGTTTTAGAGGACGGATGTACATGGAGTATGGACAATGTGGCTCATTGTCTGGATGTGTTAATTCCTTCCTCAGATGAGGGTGGGATGGAGGATGGACCAGTGTTGGACTCACGGTGCTCTAAGGATGTCAGAGTTTATCGTCCTCATCGTTGGCAAACAGATCATGAAATGTAATGCCCGCTTCATTGTTGATATTTGTATTCCTGTGCTCCCCTTCTTGATTTTCTTCTCCTATAATTCCTTTGGGGTTTTGTTAAAGAGTATTGTTTCTATTGATAAAGGGCGATGTGTTGTAATCTAGGCAAATGGTTTATTAGGTCGAGCTGGTGTAAGCAGCGCGAAGCGCTGCTGTCCAGCGAAGCCTCTATTGTTAGCGACTTGCTCTGGAAGTGGGACAGGGGATGGGTACGAACGCAGAGCTCTCGGCGATTTCAGCATGTGTACGCGCACGTACAGCCACGTGCCGTGCACAACTCCTGTCCCGCTTCTAAGGCCAGTCAGCTTCCTGCAATCTCTCAGCCTCTTGCAAACTCTCTCTCGCGCACTCGCGCACACACACACACACGCACACATGCACATACACGCACACGCACACACACACACACCACCCCCCTTACCTCACCGGGCTCTTGTCGCTGTGCTGGGGTCATCTCTGCATCACCTGGCACACGCGGGGCTTCCTTCACTCATGGGAGCCCCGCACGTGCATCGGCGGCCCTCCTTACGTCTGCAGCCACCGTGGGGCTCTCTTTCAGGCATGGTAGCCCCGCGTCACCACTGCTCCTCTCAGCCATGGGCTCGGGCTTCCCGCAGAAGGCGGAAGTTCCGCCCCACAACAGGTGTGACGCTGCCGAACTTCCGCTTTTCGGGACGGCTCTTGTTTATTTACTACCTGTTTTAACCTTGTCCGTATGTTCAGTCCCAAATTACCCCACTGACTTCAGTGAAGTACGCTTTGTAAGGATTTGAGCCCACTCTTGTTTTTTTTGGTTTTTCTTTGTGTTTTTAACTGCCTGCCAAAAGAGGGACATCAAACCCAGTAAACAGCTGGTTGGTTTCAAAAGTATGTGGCTGTCCTGGGAGCTTCAGAGGTGCCTGCCTCAAACCAGAGAGGGTCATCCGCTTTTCTCGTTCCAAAGCGGCGCCTGCGAACAGCTGGAAAGTTACACACTGGCACATTTAGGGGATGAAAGCGAGCGGCTTCGCTTGAGTATGCTCTTTTTCTTGGCCGGTACAATTTCTCAACAAAAATGTGAGGACAGAAGACGGAGCTTTCCGCCGTCTGAATCCGGATATCGCATGAATCTGACAGGTTAGCAGCGCCAGAGCCTCAGGGCGAGGGGCATGGGTGGCCTGCACCTAGATGACAGGTGGTACAGTGACGCAGTTCCAGAGAGGGGATGACAGCATTCGGGTGGCCACGACCTCGCCCCATCACCCAAGAAGAGCCATGCAGTACTCACCGGCCCATAATCACCAGGATGGGTCGTGGAAGGCGGAGTTTATTTGGAGAGCGCCCAGCCCTCACACGTAGTGCCCGTCATAGCCTAGATCTGTACATAAGCAGTCGCATGTCACTCAAGGCCTACAGACCACGCTGCTTGAGTGTTGAAACAGGACTCACAAGTAAGGTAAGTGCACAGTCACAAAGGGGCTGTTTCACTTTATGTAATATTTTCAATGGCTTTCTCTAAACCTATGTATATAAACTACTTTTTGCTATTTTGAACAAATAATTTTGTATCCAGTATCCTAACATTTTGTAGTGCCAGTGTGTGGATATGGTGAGAGACCTGGCTTCTCTTTGGGCTGATCTGTTCTTGGATTTTCGTCACAATAAAATACACTGAACATATTCTTCACAAAAGTTATTTACAAAAGTTTAAGCTATTGCCATTATAAATTACAATAACTTTTATTTAAGTATTAATTATTTAAAAAAATTAAAAGCCATTGTTATTTGTAATATCAATACATTTAAGTCACGTAAATACAAAACATGTTGCATTACAAATGCTATAGGTGTCACATTTGCAAAAGTTAAAAGTATTGTCATTGTAAATGACAAAGCTATTAATTTAGCTATTTCCAAAACCAACACATAAATAAAAATAAATTTCATTTAGAATACCAATAGCTCAAACTTTCCTAATGCGAGACCTATTGCATTGCAAATGCGTGTTCCTCTTCCTCCCCACTCCACCTGTCCCTCCCCCTTTTTCCTTCATCTTATTGTTCTACCCATTCCATAGAACATTCTGGTGAAGCTCACGTTAGAATGTTGGTGTGAGACACCTGAACAGTCGGATGTGTGAAGATCTATCTTCCAATAAACTTCTCACCTCAACTTGCCTTGGAGAAGTTATTTCCACAAGAGGAAAGACAACTGCAATTAGAGTAAAAGGTTAAACCAGCAAGCATAGACAAGGAACGTTTGTGAGCCAGGTCTGTCTGCATTCAAACTTACTGATAAAAGGTCACTGTATACAATATGCATTTCTCATTCCTATGTAGTTAATATTTTTAAATCAAAGATATGTCCCCTCTCACGACCCACACTCTGCTAACAAGAACCTGTTGACCGTGAACTCCTTCAAATGTAAGAAACATGGGGTCTCAGGTTCACGATCCTGGCTCCTCAATTTTGGAACCTTCTTCCTTTCGAACTGCGTATGGCCGGCCACCTCTTATGCTCAGTTCAGAAAACTACTTAAAACGTGGTTATTCTCCCAGGCATATAATTGAGCTCACTGTCTTGTGGATGCAATCGCCCCTACATAGCGCCAAGAAACCGCCCAGTGTATGCGCGCTCAATAAATAACATTTAACATAACATAACATAACAAATACAGAAGACGCATTCTTAAAGTAATCTCCAGGTCATTTATTTAGGCTACTCTTGTCGTGACTGTTTGTATGATCCGCTTAGGACTCAAGTTGGTTACACACAGGAAACAGTTGTTTTTCATCATCACTTTACTGTTCTTCATTGTAGACCTCAGAATGATATCCTTCTATTCTGTAACGAAAGGATAATCATCACCATCTCTCCACTCTTCCTGCTATGACTTTAAGGTTTCTGAGGTAGCGAGAATTTGTCATGATTAACTGTCAAATTGCTTATGGGTCTAGCCCTAGCAGGTCACTAAGTATATTGCCCATTTATACTGTCAGGAACTGTGAAGGGGTTGCCCAATCCTGTCACATGAACGCCTCTCATCAAATTGCCAGACTGCTCCAGATTGCCATTGGGAGAAACTGGATTATTCTTTGTGGTGAGTGGATACCCACCACAAAGAATAATCACAACCCTTGGCACAGTGAATCCACAAAGTCAATACATTAACCTAAGATGAACTCCCCGGTAGCTATGCCACACAGCAGAAAGGCTTAACATAGGGCAATGTGTATAGTTTTTATGCAGTTCCAAAACAGTAACAAAGTCAAAATTAAATCATTAAAATCCCAAACTGAATTACAAATATAGAGTAAATGTTAATAAACAAAATGGCACAATAATAAAAAATAATCCAATATGGGCCAAAAAGCAAAAAGTGCCAATGATAGTCAATGCTAGCAGCAGACCAGGACGTCGGCACAATTTAAGACTGACAGAGATGGAGCATTGACTGGATACACCATGGTCAAAGATGTTACTTTCAGACTCAGTCCTTTAAGTTAAAATCCACCAAAGGAGTACACTTCTAAATGTCTCCCAGGACCACAGAGGAAGCACTTAGAGAATCACAGGGTGTCAGAGGCCAGCAGCAGGGTCCAGTCCAGGTCCATTTACCGCTTGTCAGCTGGGTATTTCCAGGAAAAGGCCTCTTGAAGGGATGTATGTCAGTACAACGCGGCTGTTTTCAACGCGGTACTTTACATCACAGATTTTACAATGCAAGTCGTTACAACGACTTGCATTGGAGGGTGCGGATTTCGGAATCTTATAATTTTATATTCCAACACCAGTCCCCGTAACAGTAGGGAAGGTGTTGGAATATAAAATTACAAGATTCCTTATCCCACAGCGCCATCCAGCGCAAGTTGTAGTAACGACTTGCGTTGTAAAAGACGCGTCGTTACTGCACTGCGGGGTAACATCCGCGGTGTAAAGGACGTTCCCCCTCTTGCAGCTTGTTGTCTCCCTGTAGCCACACAGGAATTCAGCCAACTGACTTTTGGGGTCTACTTCTTTGTCCTTGGAACAAAAGGGAGCAGGTCCGGTCCTTCATGGTTTCTCTCAGGTCACAAACAACAGGTCTTGTTTTCTACAGGTCCAGAATGTGTTCTGACAAAGATGTCTGATAGGATCCTCCAAGTGGGTTTGACTTCTTCTTGTCCGAGCTTGGTGTGCCACAAGTAAGGATGACCCCTTCCGGTAGCCACGTTGCGGCAGACACTTGTGAGCACCCAGGAGGAAAGTGCCCTCCAGAAGGAACCCCAAGGAGAAAAAAACTAGCTGGCAAAAAAAACTCCTAAGAAGATGGTGCTCCCAGAAATTGCTGTCAGGAGTCAATGGACAAGATGAAACAGCCAGACTGTGAAACTATGCAAAACCAGGCACTAAAACAAGTACAAAGAACTGGAAAAGCTGGAGACTGAGGAACAGCAAAATGCTGAATCCAGGAGCAGAAAACACTACGAGGACACTTGAAGTGTTGCTATTCACTGGAAGTCAGAAAAAAGCTCCCTTAAATAGGTCTAACACAGGAAAAGGAAACGGAATTTTTTATTTTATTTATTTTTATTTATTCGATTTTTATATAGCGCTGAATACACCCGGAGGTATCAGAGCGCTTTACATAAGGTTCCACATTGTAACAAAGTTACATCAGTTACAAGTTACATCTGTTGCTAGAAATATTTAAAGAGCATAGAAGACAAGAGAAGTGGAGAGTAGAAGGGTAAGGAATAAGGGTAGGAGGGAGATAAGGAGGTGACGAAGGAAAGTCTGCCCAAAGTCCGGCTGGGTAGGTGTAAGCGTCCTCCATAACTGTTCTCAATCAATCAATCATGTCATTTTTAGAGCGCACTACTCACCCGTAGGGTCTCAAGGCGCTGGGATGGGGGGGGGTGCCGTTACTGCTCGAACAGCCAGGTCTTGAGCTTCTTCCTGAAGGAGAGGTGGTCTTGGGTCAGGCGCAGGTCGGTTGGGAGTGAGTTCCAGGTCTTGGCGGCCAGGTAGGAGAAGGACCTTCCTCCTGTTGTCGCTCTTCGGATGCGGGGGACGGCGGCGAGGGCGTGGCTGGTTGATCTGAGGAGGCGCTTGGGGGTGTAGAAGTTGATCCGGTTGTTGAGGTAGCTCGGGCCTTGGTCGTGTAGGGCTTTGTGTGCGTGGGTGAGGAGACGGAAGGTGATTCTCTTGTTGACCGGGAGCCAATGCAGATCTCTCAGGTGTCCGGAGATGTGGCTGCGTCGGGGGATGTCGAGGATGAGTCTGGCCGAGGCGTTCTGGATCCGCTGGAGTCTCTTCTGGAGCTTGGCGGTGGTTCCGGCGTAGAGGGCGTTGCCGTAGTCCAGTCGGCTGGTGACGAGGGCCTGGGTGACCGTCTTCCTCGTCTCGGTGGGGATCCACCGGAAGATCTTGCGTAGCATGCGCAGGATGTTGAAGCAAGACGAGGAGACGGCGTTTACTTGTCTAGTCATGGAGAGGGAGGAGTCCAGGATGAAGCCCAGGTTGCGTGCGTGGTCCGTCGGTTTGGGTGCGGTGCCCAGGGCGGGGGGCCACCAGGAGTCGTCCCAGGCGGAGGGCGAGGAGCCCAGGATGAGGACCTCCGTCTTGTCCGAGTTCAGTTTCAGGCGGCTGGTCGTCATCCATTCGGCTACCTCTCTCATCCCTTCGTGCAGGTTGGCTCTGGCGGTGGCGGGGTCGTTGGTCAGGGAGAGGATCAGCTGGGTGTCGTCGGCGTAGGAGATTATGTTGAGGTTGTGTTGGCGTGCGATGGCCGCGAGGGGGCTCATGTAGACGTTGAAGAGGGTGGGGCTCAGTGAGGATCCTTGAGGGACGCCGCAGATGACTTTGGTGGCCTCTGACTTGTACGGTGGTAGGCGGACTCTCTGTGTTCTTCCGTCGAGGAAGGAGGTGATCCAATCCAGTGCCTTGTCCTGGATTCCGATGTTGCCGAGGCGCTGTACTAGGGTGCGGTGGCAGACAGTGTCGAAAGTTGCGGAGAGGTCCAGGAGGATGAGGGCCGCTGTTTCTCCGTTGTCCATCAGAGTTCGTATGTCATCGGTGGCAGCGATGAGGGCGGTCTCGGTGCTGTGGTTCGCTCGGAAGCCAGACCGTGAGGGGTCGAGGGATCCATTCGTCTCGAGGAAGGTGGCCAGCTGTTTGTTGACGGTCTTCTCGATGACTTTGGCCGGGAACGGGAGGAGCGAGATGGGACGGTAGTTCTTGAGGTCGGTGGGGTCTGCTGTGGGTTTCTTGAGAAGAGCGCTGAGTTCGGCGTGCTTCCAGCTCTCAGGGAAGGTGGCGGTGTCGAAGGAGGTGTTGATGATGTCCCGCAGGTGGGGTGCGATGACAGCGTCGGCCTTGTTGAAGACGTGGTGAGGGCAGTGGTCAGTCGGAGATCCGGAATGGATGGAGTTCATTGTGCGGATGGTGTCTTCGGTGCTGATCGGAGTCCAGGTGCGGAGGGTGGTGGTGGGTGGCGTTGTTGCGGTTGTGGCTTGCGTTGGTTGGTTGCTGAAGCTGTTGTGTATGTCCGCGATCTTGTTGTGGAAGTAGGATGCGAGGGAGTTGCAGAGGTCTTGCGACGGGGTGATGTCATTGTTTCCGGCGTTGGGGTTGGAGAGCTCTTTCACGATGTTGAAGAGTTCCTTGCAGTTGTGTGCGTTGTTGTCCAGCCGGTCCTTGTATGTATTTTTCTTGGTGGCGCGGATCAGTTGGTGGTGTTTCCGGGTGGCGAGCTTGAGGGTGGTCATGTTGTCCGTCGTTGGTTCCCTTCTCCAGACTTTCTCGAGGGCTCGACAGTTCTTCTTGGAGCTCTTGAGTTCGTCGGTGAACCATGGTGTTTTTCTGCTGCAGGGTCTGCTGGGCGGGGTTCTCAGAGGGGCGAGTTCGTCCGCGCCGTAGTTGATCCACTTCGTGAGGTTGACGGCGGCCTGGCTGGGGTTCGCTGAGCTGGCGGGGGGGTGCTGGCTCAGGGAAGCGGTGAGCTGGTCGGCTGTGATCTTGTTCCAGCTTCTTCGGGCAACCTGTTGCTGGTGGTGGTGGATCGTCGTTCTTTTGAAGCTGAAGTGGACGCAGCTGTGGTCCGTCCAGTGGAGTCCTGTTGCGTGGCTGAAGGTGACGTCTTTGCTGGATGAGAAGACGGCGTCGAGTGTGTGTCCGGCGAGGTGGGTGGGGGTGGTCACCAGTTGCTTGAGTCCGAGGTTGGCGAGGTTGTCGAGCAGGCTGATGGTGTTGCGGTCGCTGTTGTTCTCCAGGTGGAAGTTGAGGTCCCCCAGGAGGATGTAGTCGGCGGAGGGGAGGGCATGCGGGCTGAGGAAGTCGGCGATGTCCTCGCTGAATCGTGTGCGTGGACCCGGGGGTCGGTAGATCAGGGTGCCTCTGAGGGTGGTCTTCGGGTTGGTGTGGATCTGGAAGTGCAGGTGTTCAGCGGTGGTTAGGGTGTCGTCGGTGTTGGTCGTGATGCAGATGGTGTCTCTGTGGATGATGGCAATGCCTCCTCCCGTCAGGTTGGCGGTGCGGTCCCTCCGGATGATCTTGTAGCCCTCCGGGATGGCGATGGCGATGTCTGGGGCTGAGGAGGCGTTCATCCAGGTCTCGGTGAGGAAGGCAACGTCGGGGGCGGTGGTGTCGAGGAGGTTCCAGAGTTCTACGGCGTGTCTGTGGACGGAGCGGGTGTTGAGCAGGATGCACTTGAGGTGGTTGCTGCTGATGTTCGGCTTGGCGAGTGCTGGTGCAGGGTGAGTCCGGATGCAGGTGAACTTGCAGGCGTGGCAGCTGAAGGGTCCGTGGGTGTGCTTCGGGGCGGCTCGATGACATCCTGGGATGCGGCCGGTGTTGAGTGCGATGAGATCGGCGGCGTTGTAGGTTCGTCGGGTCGGCTTCCGTCGGTGGGGGCCAGGGGTCCTGGCGCTGGTCGCGATCCGGTCGCGGACGGGCGCAGACGGGCTTACCTTTGGCGCGCCTTCGGCGCACAATCGGCGCGCCCGCTGCGCGTCAACGCTGCGCGTTCGCACGGTCGCCATTTAAGGCGAAGTGCGCGGGTGGGCGGAGCAGCTGGGAGGCGGGAGCGGGGAGGGAACAGAAGGAAAAAAGGGGCGGGGTCGGCGGTGGTGGCGGGAAGCGGGGGGCGGCGAGGAGGGCGGGAAACACGAGGGAGAGCGGGCGGCGACTACGAGGGAAACACGCACAGATGATGGTCAAGACAACACTTAATACGAGCAAACACAACGAGGGGAAAAACAAGCACAAATGATGGTCAAAACAACCCTTAATACGAGCAAACACAACGAGGGGAAAAACAAGCACAAATGATGGTCAAAACAACCCTTAATACGAGCAAACACAACGAGGGGAAAAACAAGCACAAATGATGGTCAAAACAACCCTTAATACGAGCAAACACAACGAGGGGAAAAACAAGCACAAATGATGGTCAAAACAACCCTTAATACGAGCAAACACAACGAGGGGAAAAACAAGCACAAATGATGGTCAAAACAACCCTTAATACGAGCAAACACAACGAGGGAAAAACAAGCACAAATGATGGTCAAGACAGAGCCGAGCAACGATAGCAGGGTCAGCCGGCAGCGCGGCTGGCAGCGAGGCAGAGGGCACAGCAGGGGGGCACATGCAGCAGCTGGTGGCCGTGCGGCGCGGGGGTGTCCCACAAGTGGGTCACACTTACCTGTGTCGCACGGTCGCCTTTTAAGGCCAAGTGCGCGGGTGGGCGGAGCAGCTGGGAGGCGGGAGCGGGGAGGGAACAGAAGGAAAAAAGGGGCGGGGTCGGCGGTGGTGGCGGGAAGCGGGGGGCGGCGAGGAGGGCGGGAAACACGAGGGAGAGCGGGCGGCGACTACGAGGGAAACACGCACAGATGATGGTCAAGACAACACTTAATACGAGCAAACACAACGAGGGGAAAAACAAGCACAAATGATGGTCAAAACAACCCTTAATACGAGCAAACACAACGAGGGGAAAAACAAGCACAAATGATGGTCAAAACAACCCTTAATACGAGCAAACACAACGAGGGGAAAAACAAGCACAAATGATGGTCAAAACAACCCTTAATACGAGCAAACACAACGAGGGGAAAAACAAGCACAAATGATGGTCAAAACAACCCTTAATACGAGCAAACACAACGAGGGAAAAACAAGCACAAATGATGGTCAAGACAGAGCCGAGCAACGATAGCAGGGTCAGCCGGCAGCCCGGCTGGCAGCGAGGCAGAGGGCACAGCAGGGGGGCACACGCAGCAGCTGGTGGCCGTGCGGCGCGGGGGTGTCCCACAAGTGGATAGTATGTGAGGTAGAATGGTGTTGTCCAGCTTGGATTGGGCTGATACATAGATTTCCAGAATTCCTACAGAGGGAGTCTGGGAAGAAGACTAGGCTGGAAGATGTATGTGCTAATGTTGGTTCTGTCGGGTAGAGAAATTGCTTTAACATTACATCAAAAATTTTGCATTGAGTAAAAAAGAAGAACAAAACTAATTTGATTCAATCAGAAAGCAGTATATTGACAGCATTAGTTGTTTTTTCTTTTTACAATATTTCATTTTTCTTGTTATAACATAGTATGGCTGTCACAGGCAAACACAAGTTATTGAAAAGGAAAACAGGATTAACTTATAAGGGATTAGTTGAGATAGAGTTGACAAGATGCTGTAGGTGAATGAACTATATACAGTGCTGTATAAAAGATATCTAAAATATTCAATTCAATGGACATCCGGCCCTAAACACATGTATCTCCAATCCGTCTAATGCTTAATCTGCTTTTCATGTGGAGTGGAAAAGGTAGGGTATGGATTGTATAGGTACATCCACGTTTCGAACCAGAGAAGTGCGTGATTGAAGAAGGAGCCACAGCAGGTCTTCTTCAGGACAACGGGGGACAGCCTGTGGGGATAGTATCCGTGGAACTCTTCAAGGTATAAAACTTCAAGGTATAATCCACCAAAGGCTTTATTCTTAGCGATGATGGCAATGAGTTACACCAAAGGACAGTTAATGCATGCGTCAAAAGCTCAGCCAGGGCAACGGTGTGAATGGGCCTTGTCACCTCTATCTGACCTAATCACTTATAACTTAGTCCTGCATCGCTTTTCAATAACTTCTTGTTTGCTTGTGACAGCCATACTATGTTATAACCAGAAAACGTAAATATTGTAAAAATAAAAATAAAACTAATGCTGTCAATATCCTGCTTTTAGATTGAATCAAATTAGGTGTGTTCTTTTTTGCTCCATGCAAATATATTGATGCAACGTTAAAGCAATTTCTCTACCCAATAGAACCAACATTAGCACATACTCTAGACGCCCAGGGTCTGATGGTTACTGGGTCACCCCAATAAACTTGATGTAGGCTGAAAGATGGTCCCAAGGAACTACCTGATCCTCCTGTGGCTAGGAAAATTCCCTGACAGGTGGGTGCCAACAGACCAAGCGCGATGTGAATTGGGAAAGGTATAGCCCTGGCCCGCTATTGCTACTGTGTAAGTGCCACCACTTACGCTGCAAGAAGGCCTCGTGTCTCATTCACCCGCTTCAGTTGGGTGAGGATCGTGCAGCTGGAGCGGCACAGCAGTATGGCCCCCTCCCGAGGCCCCAGGTTTGTCAGAAAACCAACGGAAAAACAACAAACTACAACAGGAGCATGCACAGAATCAGCATCCTCCCAGGAGAGTTCAATAGGATGATAACACTTCAAACGAATGAGGAGATGCAGTTTCTGTCGGAAGAAACAGGAACTGAAAATATCCTAAACATCAAATTCAAGAATGTCATTCACCAACACAGGAGGAGGCTTAGAAAAAATGGGAAAAATATAGTGGTAAAGATCCGCACAATAGGCTTTCAACTGTGACGAATGAAAGACCGGATGGATCTTCCAATACAGTGGTAATTGTAACTTGAAGGCTGCAGGATTGACAACATGAATGATCTTAACAGCACCATAAAATCAGGGATGGTACTTAGTAAAGGAAAGACGCCAAGTCAAATCTTTAGAGGAGAGACAAACCCTATCACCAATCTTGTAGGAAGGAAAAGGACAGCAATGGGGATTGAAAGAGCACTACATCCTCCGTTTGGCACCCTGAAGGTTAGATGCAGTTTTCCGTCATACCAAATGTAGCTCAAGAGAAAAACTGGTTGTAGCAAGAATTACGTTTGGGGATGGAGGTGCAGAAGGAAGAACCTTGGGATGAAAACCTTGAAGACAGAAAAAAGGAGTGGTTTGAGTGCCACTATTTATACCATTGTTGTAGGAGAAGTCACCTAATGTTAAAAAGGAGAACCAACCACTTTGGGCAGTGGTACAAAAACTCTGAAGATACTGCTCAAGGCCTCGATTCAGTCTCTCAGTCTTACCATAGTTAGAAACCAGAGGAAAGGGCAGCTTCCTTTTGGAGTTACTTACAAAAAGACTTCCAAAAGTGATATATATATATATATATATAAATATATATATATTGAGGTCCGTGATCAGAAATAACAACTTGTCACAGACCGTGTAAACGACATATCTCATAAAAATATCTCACCTAGAGTCACAGCTGAAGGTAAGCATTTTAAGGATATAAAATGGGCCGTCTTTAAAAAGTCACCATGATTACATTGTGATCTTTAGAAAGAGGTAAAGCCACAATAAAATCGGTAGAGATTGTGTGCCAAGGTTCTTGAGGAACATGTAAGAGTAGAAGAAGACCAGCTTGATGCACAGGGAGACCTTGCTTTGCACACAAAGGGGACAAGATTTCACATAGAGTTCCGTATCATGATGGACAGGAGGTCAACAGAAATATCAGCTACTCAATTCCAGTGTAGTTTTAATTTCTCTATGCCCTGCAACAGGGGAATAATGACACATCTTCAGAACAACCAACCATAATCTTCTAGTTGGAATAAACAGAGCGTTTCCATTGAAGAAAAAAGTTCCTTGCGTACGTAGATTTCTTTGTATCTTGTCCCATTCCCCTTGGGGTACCTTGGTATATTTAGCTTGTACTCTATTAAAAAAGGCTGTACAACTCAGATGATCTTATTGGAAGGAAGAACTGACTGGTGATCAATCAATCAATCAATCAATCATTTGTAAAGCGCACTACATACCCGCGAGGGTCTCAAGGCACGGGGGAGGGGGGGCGCTACTGATCGAACATCCAGTTCTTGAGTATCCTCCTGAAGGTCAGCAGGTCTTGGGTCTGTCGTAGGCTCAGTGGGAGGGTGTTCCATTTCTTGGCAGCGAGGTGGGAGAAGGATATCCCGCCGGTGGTTGTTCTTCGGATGCGCCGGATGTTGGCGAGTGAGAGGTCGGCGGAGCATAGATGGCAGTTGGGGATGTAGAAGGAGAGCCGTCTGTTGAGGTAGGCTGGGCCGGTCTTGTGGAGTGCTTTGTGTGCGTGGATGAAGAGCTTGAAGGATATCCTCTTGTTTTTTTTTGTTGTTTTTTTTTGAAAACCTTTATTGACAATGAAAGCTCACAAATACTGGCCTACAACCCCACGGGCTGGCCAGAAACAGAATGGTCAAATAACCAGCCTACAAAAAGAAGAGGACCTGCACAGGATATAACATCAGGAGCACTGGTGAAACAAGAAAGACCATCGAGCGTACAGCAAGAGCAGGATAATAAAGGTTTAAGTTTTCTAGCACGGGGAGGGGACCAAAAGAATAACGGGCCATACACGAGAATACTAGGGAGGGACCGCGGCAAGCCGCCATTTTATAAACACAACGTAAAAAATGAAGCCATAGAATCAAATCGAGCAAAGGACAAAAACGGAATCAGACCATCAAATAGCGACAGTGGCAACAATCAATCGCGCACACTCACCTCCGCCCCCACCCAAACAAAGAAGACGTGGTCAAAAAGCCCCATCACAAAGACTATGCGATACGCACCCCAACGGAAAAAGGGCGCCTCCATAAAGGAGGAAGGGAAAGAGGGAAAAAAGACAACAGAAAGAACACCCGCCAAACCATGCATCCTCAGGGGGAAAAACAGGACAAGAAAACCGGCATGCGATGTAACAGCAACAGAATACCAGAATAGGCAGCAAACCACAATCAGCCACACACCGGAAAAAGAACAGAATACCCCCGGGGGAGATACAAGGTGACAGAGTCCCGAAAAAGTGAATACACAAGAGCCATAGAACAAAAAGGGAAAATAAGGGGGGAAAAAGACCCCCCGACACAAACAGACCCCTCCCACCCACCCCTAAGCCCACCCTGCACCCCTGCAGAAGGCTACGGCCTACCCCCCCGCAGCGTGCCTGTCGCCCTAAGTTGAACCCGAAATTTAGTGGAACAAGAAAAGTTGGAATTAGAAGACAAAAAAAGGGGGGGGGGGAAAGGGAGGGAAGGAAAGAGGGGAATAAAGACACACAAACATACACACGGGGGAGGGCCAAAGACAGGAGTAAATGCACCCATCCACCCGCCCGGGTTAAGGGTCCAAGTCCTCGGGAAGCCAAAGAGTACCAGGCCAAAGTCCAGGAGCACTAACCAGTTACACAGAACCATATCAGGACACAGAGATCATCCAAACCGTTCATGAACCACCGCATATAGGAGCCAGTTTTCATCAGCCCTGACCCTTTTTATCCAAAGCAGTAAGGGTCCGATCCAACGAGGACCCTGCCAGAAAGAACAGAAGGCAGGCAGCAGGAAAGTCAAACGGCAGTCCAAAAAAGTCACAGGAAGAAAAGCATGGAAGATCCAGGAAAGTCACAGAATGTAGCAAACGACGCAGGCACAGTTCCAAGGATATATCCATAAGAGCCGACCCATCCGGGCCGGTACAGGAGACGTCATCGGGCAGCGGTGATTGAGAGGGACCAGGAGAATCATGAAAGTCCGGCGAAACAAAATCCGGCTCCCGGGCCAAGGGCAGAGGAGGCAGCACAGGAGGAGTAGGCGCCACCAGGATGCGCGCCTCCGGGGTGGCAGCCGGGGCCGAGTCCGCCAGGAGAGTACCAGCCACACCCCGCGATATCGATGCCTCATCCGGTCGCGGGGGCCCGGGAGGCCCGTAGTGAGGGACCGTCTCGAGAGCCAGGAGTGGCGCGGCCACAGATAGCCGCCAGGATAGCAGGATGGTCAGGATCCCCTTAAGTGCAGGAAAACATTCACAGTATCCGACACCCGGGCCTTGTGGCGGGCCCCCAGTGCTCGTCTGGGCCCGGCCCAAACAAATGGGGCTGGTCGCCATCTTGAGAGCCCGAACAGGCCGCGCGGCCAACAACCTCCGCCGGGGCGGCATTAAAGCAGATGAAGTCCCGTCGACAGGCAGAAGAACACCCCGGACAGGAAGGGGGGCCACCAGAAGAAGGGGATTCGCCGGCCCTCTAATGTCGCCAGTCCCGTTCTCCAAGTCCGGGCGGCAAAGAACAAAATGGCCGGACCGGAGAACAAAGGGGGAGGAAGCCGAACACACGAGGAACCCCAATAACGAAGGGCAGCGTCACCATCCAAGGCCGCTGCCACACAGGAGTCTCTCAGCCAGGAACCTCCGGCTCACACGAACAGCGGCCCTCCAATCACCTCCAGCGCGCCCCGAAGGGCAAGCCCGCAGGCTGCATCCGGCCCAGGAGCCGGGACGAAGAACCAGGCCAGTCCGCTCTCGAGTCCCGGGAACGATCGGGGACACTGCACCGGACCCACAGCAGCCAGGACAACCGGAACAAGTGGTAAGTGCCTGCAGTGCGCCGTAGTAGTACCACACAGCAAGGAGGGCTTCCCGGGGCAGGATAAATGCAGGATAAATGTGAAAAACACAGGCGGGCGAACGGAGCCGAGCTAAAGCGCGGCCATCTCGGTCGCGAGCTAGGCTCCTCCCTCGGATATCCTCTTGTTGACGGGGAGCCAGTGCAGGTTTCTCAAGTGGGGGGTGATGTGGCTGTGTCGTGGTACGTCGAGGAACAGTCATGCCGAGGCGTTTTGGATGCGTTGTAGTCGTTTGATGAGCTTGGTCGGGCTCCCGCTTAGAGGCGTTTCCGTAGTCGAGTCTGCTGCTGACAAGGGCCTGGGTGACTATCTTTCTTGTATCTGTCGGGATCCATCTGTACATCTTGCGGAGCATGCGGAGGGTGTTGAAGCAGGAGGAGGAGACGGCGTGGTCATTGAGAGCATTGAGTCGAGGATGATTCCCAGGTTGCGTGCGTGGTCGGTGGGTTATCGGGCTTGCCCCCAGTGCCGTCGGCCACCAGGAGTCGTCCCAGGCTGAAGGGTTGGAGCCGAGGATGAGGACCTCCGTCTTGTCTGAGTTCAGCTTCAGTCGGCTGATCTTCATCCAGTCGGCGACGGCCTTCATTCCTTCGTGGTGGTTGGCTTTGGCAGTGATGGGGTCCTTAGTGACGGAGAGGATCAGTTGAGTGTCGTCGGCGTAGGAGATTATGTGGAGGTCGTGCTGTCGGGCGACGTGTGCGAGCGGGGCCATGTAAATGTTGAACAGTGTCGGGCTGAGGGAGGATTCCTGGGGTACGCCGCAGATGATCTCGGAGGCTTTGGAACAGAATGGGGGGAGGCGGACGCTCTGGGTTCTGCCGGAGAGGAATGAGGTGGTCCATTCCAGAGCCTTGTCTCGGATACCTGCGGCGTGGAGGTGTGCGTGTAGAGTGCAGTGGCAGACGGTGTCGAAGGAGGCGGAGAGGTCTAGGAGGATGAGTGGTGCGGTCTCACCGTTGTCCAGCAGGGTCCTGATGTCGTCGGTGGCGGCGATGAGGGCAGTCTCTGTGCTGTGGTTGCTGCGGAACCCTGACTGGGAAGGGTCCAAGATTCTGTTTTCTTCGAGGTATCGGGTTAGCTGTCTGTTGATGATTTTCTCGATGACCTTGGCTGGGAAGGGGAGCAGAGAGATGCGCCGGAAGTTCTTGAGGTATCTTGGATCTGCCTTAGGTTTTTTGAGTAGGGCGTTGATCTCGGCGTGTTTCCAGCTCTCTGGGAAGGTCGCGGTCTCGAGGGAGAGATTGATGACGTTGTGCAGGTGGGGTGCGATGGAGCTGCTTGCTATGTTGAAGACGTGGTGCGGGAATGGGTCTGATGGAGAGCCGGAGTGGATTGTGCTCATGGTCATGATGGTGTCATCAATGCTCACGCTGGGCCAGGCTAGCAGGGGGTCGTGCTCGATGGTGTGCGGAGGTTTCTGTTGTGTACTTGTCTGTTGGGGCTGTCTGGGTGTTGAAGCTGTCGTGGATATCTGCTATCTTGCGGTGGAAGAAGGTGGCGAGGGAGTCGCACAGGGCTTGTGACGGCGGGATGTTGTTGGTGTTGGAGCTAGGGTTGGAGAGTTCCTTCACGATGTTGAAGAGCTCCTTGCTATTGTGTGCATTGTTGTCGAGGCGGTCTTTGAAGGAGGTCCTCTTGGCCGCCCTGATGAGGTGGTGGTTGGTGCGGATGGCGTCCGTGTGCTGCGTGGCTGTCCGGAGTTTGTTCACTGTGCCAATCCTTCTCTAATTTCCGGCAGGATTGCTTGGAGGCAAGGAGTTCTGGGGTGCACCAGCTGGCCCTCTTGCTGGTGTTGTGTGGGTATCTACGTGAGAGACCATCAGTGAAAATGTTTTGTGAGTGGGGAGTGTATGTGATTTAAAAGTCATATTTGTTAAAAAGGTATGCCCATTGCAATTGTTGGCTGTTCTTATTTTTTTTAATATATTTCTTTTTATTGAAAATTTATATAAACAGCAAGGCAAAGAAATATATTACATACAGTACTGATTCCAAAACGGGGAAGGAAAAGCAATACAACGAAATCAGCAATCAATGTATGAGAGGGGGTGGGGGGAGGACAGGGCGAAATCAAAGCAAATACAGTGAATTAAGCGGAATGCAGGGTCAGGGGGAAAGTGGGACATCTGGGTTATCTACCACAGGTGGCGTACAGATATCTCCACGGTAGCCACTCCAGGGTCCCCACACTCTACACCACTTCCGGGGGCGGCCCTGGGCAAAGTACACTGTTTTTTTCCCTGAACATGCACCAGTCCATATTTTCCTTCCATGCCGCAACTGTAGGCGGCCTCGGGGACCCCCATAATTGAGCAATATCTCTCTTAGCATTCATGGCCCCCAGGGTCACCCACTGTGTCCGTAGGTTCCCAAACATTCAGCAAACAGCGTCTAGCCTCCGGCAAGAGGGCAATCCCCGTCACCTCCTTCATTACATCATGTACCCCGCTCCAGAAAGCCGCGACCTCACGACATTCCCAGATAATATGGAGGAATGTCCCCACCTGCCCACATCCTCGCTTACACAGACCATCCTCAGAGAAACCCATGTGGACCAAACGAGGGCCCCTGACGTAAATCCTATGAAGAATCTTAAGTTGAACCAACGGGAGTCGAGCTGGGATCGCGACCTGCTTAGGTGAGGAGATCACAGATTGCCAGTCCTCGCCATCCAGTTCAATGCCTTCACGGGTCCACGAATCTCGAAGATGCAACAGGAGGTCTGATCTATCATTGATTCGTTTTTTATAGACTAGGGAGATGGTACTATCAGGCACATAGCCATCCAACAATCTGTCCTCGAGCGGAGACGATTCCGGAACTACCTCCCCCACGGGGAGAACCGACCTCAAAGCATGGCGAACCTGGATATAACGGAAGTATTCAGAGTCACTTAATTCAAACTCTTCCTGCAACAACTCAAACAATTTTACCTGGCTTTTAACCCAGAGGTCCCCCACCTTACTAATACCAATGAGGTCCCATTTATCGAACCCCTTGGTGTTCCACAGTTTGCCAAGTTTATCAGAACCAAAAAGCGGGGTAGCTCTAGTCAAACGATCTGTCCATCCCGTCGCACTAGTCGCGTCCTGCCACAGACGTACTGCTATCTTGGTAGGTCCCGACAAAGCCTTGACCCCGGATTTAGTGTATAACGCCCTATAGTAGTTGCCACCGGCCAAAAACCATCTATCCATGGCAAAGGCGGGGTTCAATTCGGGACCATACATACCATGATTAATGGCTCCCAATTGGGACGCCCAATAGTAACGCTTTATATCCGGGAGAGCAATACCCCCGTCGTACCACGGGAGCGTCAGCATTGCAAGCCAAATACGAGGTCTACCGTCCCATATTAATTTCCTTTGAAGATCCTCAATTGCTCGAAAATAGCTAGCGGGAACTATATCGAAAGTGTTTTTGAGAGCATAGAGAAAACGAGGTAAAGACATCATTTTAAAGAGGGCAGCACGACCAAGCGGTGAAAGTGGAAGCTTACGCCAACCCGCGACATCTTGCTTCAATCTAGACAAAGGTGGGAGGAGATTCTGCTCGTACCGAATTGTAGGGTCCAATGAAATATAAATACCGAGGTATTTAAACCCTGTTTGTGCAATCCGGATGGGACAGTTGCCTGGAAGAAGAGGGACGTCACCCGAAAGGACGTATAAATAGGATTTTGTCCAATTAATAATTAGGCCTGAGTTCCTACCAAATGAGTTCAAGACATCGCATAATACTATCAACGATTTTCGTGGCGAAGTCAGATACAATAAAATATCATCCGCATAAAGCGAGATACGATCTTCAAACTCAGAGGACCACCGAATACCTTTCATCGAAGGCTCCCACCGGATCCACACGGCGAGAGGCTCGAGGGCTAGGGCGAACAGGAGCGGCGACAAAGGGCAACCCTGACGAGTTCCCCTTCCGAGACCAAACGAAGCAGAGACACGGCCATTAACAACAATTTGCGCGAGGGGGTCCTCGTAGAGCAACCTAACCCAACCAATAAAACCTGGTCCGAACCCAAACTTAGTTAACGCGGCCCATAAATATGGCCATTCCACGGTGTCAAAAGCCATCGTGGCATCCAACGACGCCAAGATGGCCGGCTCAAGCAACGTCGATGCTCTCGCGAGAACACCATGTAGACGCCTAAGATTCAGGGCGGTGTTCCTATGCGGGATGAAACCGGATTGATCCGGATGTATCAGCTCGCTAATAACAGCGATCAATCTATTAGCCAGTACCTTTGCCAGAATCTTAGGTTCGCCATTCAAAAGGGAAATGGGACGGTACGACGCACACCTATCTCTGGGCTTCCCCTCCTTGTGAATCACCACAATGGTCGCTAACCGCTGATCACGGGGGGGAGAACCACACTCCCGAGACTCCAAAAACATATCTCGCAGATAGGGAGCAATCTTATCAGGTTTCAACTTCATCATACAGACGTCCCTGCTGTTCCCTACTCATGGCCTTAGCTGCGTCAGTAACCAAAGCCCTGTATTCAAGTTGCTTTAGTCGTAATACATTGGTCGCAGCACGGGTAACCCCCCGCTCCAGATCAAGCTCCAAGTCCACTATCTCCGTCTCGATCTTAACCACTTCCTCATCCCTCTGTTTCTTAACACCCGCTATTAATGACAGGGCCTGACCCCTGAGGACGGTCTTGAAAGCCTCCCAAAGAGATACAGCCGACGAACCCTCGTTTTACGAAAAATACTGCTCAAGAGATTTCACCAAGGCTGTACGAGTCTTGGGGTTTTGGAGGTACCAGGGGTTGATCGGGGCAACCCGTCCCTCGGTCTCAGAGCCCAACTCCATCCGCAACCACAAGGGAGAGTGATCCGAAATACCTCGGGCCAAATGTTTAACCTCGGTGACAGAGAGAGCCTGTGCAGCCGGTACCAATACATAATCAATCCTGGAAAGGCTACCGTGCGCACCAGAATGGAATGTATACTGCTGCTGTGCTGGGTGTAACATTCTCCAACAATCTACCAGACCCAGGGTATCAAGGAAATCAGATAGCCAGTTCTGTGCACCTCTCAGATCCCTGGGTGGGTGCCGATCTACCATACCAGAAACCACCGCATTAAAATCACCACCTAAGAGCAACGATCCCTCGGGGAGAGCTAGGATAACCCGCCCCAAGTCCGCGAAAGTAGTCGACTGCAGGCCAGGGGGGACATACACAGAAACCAGGGAAATGGTCCGGCCCTCCCACCTACCCGTAAGAGCAACATAGCGCCCTCTATCGTCGAGGACCGTGGAGTCAATTTCGAGTGGGAGAGAATTCTTAATCAGGATACCCACCCCTCTGGAGCCAGAGGAGAACCCAGCATGTGCAACCAAATGGTACCCCTTCCTGTTCATAGCACGACAAGTATTGCCAATCAAGTGCGTCTCCTGAAGAAGGACTACATCTGGGGAGAGACGCTTCAACAGTTGCAACACAACACTATGTTTTATCCCATCCCCCAGCCCATTTACATTCCAACTCATCAGTTTCAGTCCTCTATCCCTCATCCCGAAAAAGAAAGAGGATCCAACCCCGGGAAGAACACAGCACTTCATTTAAATTAGATTTGGATACATTGCTTTGCAAAGAAACACACACATTCCCCAACAAGACCCCCCATCCCCCCCAGCAACATCCCGTTACAACAACCCCCACCCTGCACCCCTGCGACTAGAAAACCACCCAAACTTGCAGTGTGCCTGTCGCCCCCCATCTAACTAAGCTACAAAAAGAAAATCAGAAGAGGAAAAAGACCCGCCACTGACCCCGTAACCCCCAAAATGTATATCAAGTCAATTGTCAGGATTATCGAACCACAGTTCGAGGCCAGCAAGAGACCCCAGCATACCATCAACCGGTGCCTATTCCTGTTCTATCGGTCCCCCTTCTGTGCCACCAGACTGTTTCTCCGATGGAGGCTGATTCAATAAAGTGTCAAGCCAGTCGGCCACCACCTCCGGTCGATCGAAAAAATAAGTCAGCTCCGCATGTTTGATTCATAACTTGGCCAGAAAAAGCATGGCATATTTGAGGCCCATGTCACGCAATCTTCTCTTCACACCCAGGAAACCAAGTCTTTGCCTCTGGACCGATTGAGTGAAGTCCGGGTAGAAGCTGATAGTAGTGTTCTCCAACTTTGTAGGACCACCCATTCGTGAGGCCTGCAGGATAGCGTCCCTGTCTCGAAAATTTAAGATTCTGGCTATTATAGGCCGCGGCGGGGCACCCAACTTCGGTTGGCCACCCGGAACTCTGTGAGCACGTTCGACCGTAAAGAACTTACTCAGTCCCTTAGGCGCAATATGGCGAACAATTAAATCCTCAACAAAGAGGTCAGCTGACGGGTCCTCCGCTTTCTCCGGGACCCCTATGATACGGACATTGTTCCGCCGAGCCCTTCCTTCATAATCTTCCAGACGACGTGCGATGAGATCGCTGTTGGTCTTCAAGCGACGGACCTCTGTCTGCAGATCAGTGACATCACCCGTCAGACTGGAAGTCTTAATGTCCAAAGATTTAACTTTCTCATTGGTTTTCGCCAGATCTGCACGGATCAAATTGACATCAATCGCCACAGTATCGAGCTTATGGGCGAGAGCCTCATTTTGTTGTCCTAATGAGGACTTGATCCCATCAATCGCGGCCATGACATCTTGCAAGGAAAAAGGGGTCAGGCAGATCAGGTCGATTACCCCTTTTCAAGGTTTGCCCGGCGTTAGCCGCCTCTCACCCAACTCATGGTTACCAAATAAAGAGGCAGGCGCTGGAGACTGGAAGGCAGGAAACAGGAGTTTATTCCGACGGAGCAGAACACGTCAAATCAGACAACAGAGTATCTTCTCGAGGTGCTCTAACAGCATCTCTGAGGCCTGGCCTCTTATACACAGGTTTATGGCTTTATTACATTTATGACATCCGTGGTATTGCTTTGAAGTTCAAAAAGGCATCTTTGGAATCCCCGGTTCAGGCCCGTTCTCACACATATCTACAGTAGAGGTCCCCACCCAAATCTCAGCATGATGGCTATCGCGCAGCTGGACATTCCGCTGGGAACAGGAATGTGGGCGATCGGTCGGATCTAGGGGTGTGAAGGCATTGATTAATCCCCACTCCTTTGATGTGGGGTGAGGTCCTACTGTAGGGGGCAATAAACTGCATCTGTTGAGCTAGGTGGTGGCCTGGGGTCAGGCCGGACAATCGGGCAGGGAGGAAGAGGTTATCAAAAGGGCCTGTTCTATGAATGAGATGAAAGAGTGAGGGGGGGGTTCAAAGGGCCTGTTCTATGAATGAGATGAAAGAGTGAGGGGGGGTTCAGCACGGGATGTGGCTCGGAGACAGGGTCGCGCTGGAGGTACGTTTATGACCCAAGCAGGAGAGACCGGGGGCTGTCGTGGATGCTTGCGAGGCTAGGGAGTGAGGGGGAGAGAGAGACGCTGGCTATCGGGAGTGGGCAGAGAGGCCATGGCAATCAAAATGGTTGCTGCTTACGCGCACGTATGGATCTGAAAAGGACAAGATGGCGCCGATAATGTTTACGCCACAATCCAGATTTTAACAGTCCTCCCTTTTCAACATATCTAGCCAGCTTGTCAATTTATGTCTATCCCCATTATATTACGTATTTCGATATCATACAAAGCTTTCATACGTTCAGCTTCGAAATTCGGAGTCTTAGGGCATATGCAGTTAGTAATGAGTGAACACAAAGGTGGCAAGCATTGAATACCTAGGCAACACCCACACAGTACCACGACCGGTATCAATATAAATGTAAAAAACCTCCATCCCCAGTCCTTCAAAGTACCCCAAAACCAGCTCCCAAGCGACCATCCTTCTTGCTCCTGGTGAACCTCTGAGGAAAGTCTGTGGAGGTGCTCGATTGCTTTGTAGACTGAGGGCGAGTTATCTGGCACGTAGGTGCAACAGCTGGATCCGATGATGCGGCATGCTCCTCCACGGTCAGCTAGAACCACATCTAGAACAAGGCGGTTCTGAAGAGCCACCAGGCGGGCTGCCTGAAGCTCGGCCGTATTGTTAGTGAGGATGCCAGCCGTGATGTTCATGGTGGTTTCTACTGCCTGGGTCAGGTGTCGGATGGCGCGGCTGTTTGCCATTGGGCCCCACAGAGGAACGAGTCCCTTCACTGCATCCAGGAACTGTGCTCCGGTGGAGTCGGCTTGTTCAATGTCTCTTGCGCGCTTCTGCCGGTGATGGTTTGCTGGGGCCACGTACGTTGGAGGGAGAATGAAGGCGATGTAGCAAGTACCCCCCCAGCCTTTTGGAAGCCAAGTATAAGCTTTGGTGCCACAAACAAAGTACATATTCGGAGAAGCAACAAAGGAGGGGGGATCAATTGAGTCCAATGTTCTGGTGATGTGGCAGGAACTGTGACCCACCAGCTGTGTTCCCAGGCCTTCGAGGCACACGAGGCCCGTGACATTGATAACAGACAGAGCCACAGTCAGAGTGGCAGCAGTTCGTTTCCGTAGGTAGGAGAAGGTGGGTCTGGCTGGATTATGGAACACCTGCATTTCAACTCGTTCCTTGGCAGGGATGTCCATATGGAAGGAGGAACCAGAGGTCAAAGGACAAAAGGGAGCAGATGTTTTCCCGGTTTTGTTCAGCCATAACCCATGGTAGAAGTGTGACACTGTTTGACCAGAAGTGGCGTTGTCCTTGTAGCTCTCTTGCAAGAGGATCAACCAGGCAAGGCAGGAGCCATGAACTGAGAAAGGGGAAGGGATGAAAGGGATGGAGTGTCCGGGGGCATGCGGGAGCAACCCGCAGATCCAGCAGTTTGTGGCGTTGGCGGCAAGGTTGTGTTGGTGCAACAGTTGCACGAAGGAATTGTTCCAGAACTCATTACGCCTTTCTCGGAGCTGAGGCGAAAGGGAGATCAGGTGATGCTCTTTCATAGTGGTTGGCTGTGCAGTGGTCAGCAATATCTGATGAGCGGGTGTGCTCTCTTCCACGATCCAGAAGGAAGTCATGAGGAGGAGGCAAAAGAGGAGGACAATGAAAAGGGCAATTGTCTTCGATTTGTGCATACTGTCAGTCTTTGGGTTCCGGTAGTGGGTATTTCCGGTTGCTTCCATCATCTTCTTATCTGGCGCTTCCACATCTTCGAGGTGCTCGGTAGTGGGCAGAACCGCAGACTTCGTTTAGCTTCTCTCCGGGTAACCCTTGGTTGTGTTTAGGCTACCGTTCTGAGATTCAACTTAGTCCGTGGTCTACTTAGCCGAAGCTCCCTCCTTTCGACGCAGGAAATACCCTTCCCTGGATGGCACAGTGGGATCAGAGAATTTTGCAAGTTCGAGTGCCTCGGTATCAGGATAACAGTTCAGTGATGGCCGGTCTTTGTTCAGGAGCTCTTCTTGGGTGCTGACGTTTTCTGTCGTGGCCAGGGTCGAGGAGACCTTCTTACAGTGGTGTGCGTGCAGCCAGTGTCGTTTCCCCTCCACTCGAAGAGCCGTCCGGGTGGTGATCAGTACTTGCCAGGGGCCCGTCCACCGGGGTTCCAGACTCTTTGCCCGTTGGAAATTTCGGATCAGCACATAATCCCCCGGTTGGATATCGTGACCCGGACCCCTGGAAGCATCGGGGATGGCCTGCTGCACCTGCTGATGAATGACAGACAATGTTTTAGTCAATTTGCACAAGTAATCAGACAGTAGGACGTTCGGGACGTCGTGAATGGAGGTCGGTTTAGGGGCAGTCCAGAGGTTCATCGGTCGCCCAAATACAACCTCGTAGGGGGTCAAATGGTGCTTAGTGGGAGTGGAGCGCATCGATAGCAATGCCAGTGGGAGGGCATCTGGCCATTTAAGTCCTGTGGTGGCCACTATCTTCGACAGTTTTAGTTTCAGTGTGGCGTTGTGTCGCTCAACTAAGCCAGCAGATTGGGGGTGAAAGACTGCATGAAACCTCTGTTTTACACCCAACCCTTTCAAGATTAGTTAGATAACTTCAGCTATGAAGTGGGGGCCGTTGTCGCTCCATAGAATTCGACAAAGACCGTAGCGAGGGAAAAACTCTTTCAGTAGTACCTTGGCAGTGGTCATGGCAGTGTTATCACGGGTTGGATAGGCTTCTACCCATTTGCTGAAGGCACACACAATGACTAATACATACTTCAGGCTTTGGCACCTTTCTAGTTGGATGTAGTCCATCTGGAGGACCTCAAAGGGATGGTCGGGGACCCCAAACCGTCCCCGGGGTACCACAGTTCCTTTCCCAGGGTTGTGTTGCAGGCAGATAAGGCATTGCTGGACCAGGCGTCTGGCTGAGTCGGGGATTTTGTCGTTGTGCCAGACCTTGGAGATGAGTTCGATCATGGGGGCAGATCCTATGTGTGCGGGGGAGTGTGCCATAGTCAGTATGGGAATCAGGTACGAGTCAGGCAGCAACCATTTGTTTGTGTCTTTTGTCCGCCAGCAGTCTTCATCGTCTTTCAATCCCACCCGTGCCCATTCAGTCAATTCGTGTGGTGAGCTGGCCATCTGGATGTCCCTAATCGTTTCCCTAGCGTCAGTCCATTTTTCTGCTTGTGACCTGGTCACATACATGCGTGTCGTCGTCCTATTCTCAGCTGTGGTTCGGGCAGTGATGTCGGCCAGTGCGTTTCCCTGTCCTATGATGTCCGTCACCTTTCTGTGTGCTTGGCATTTGATTACGGCTAATCGTTTGGGCAGGAGAACTGCTTCAATCAGGGCGGAGACTAGATCTCCGTGGAGGATGGGCATGCCGTGGGACGTCAGGAATCCCCTTTCTCTCCACAAGAGTCCAAAATGGTGAACCACTCCGAAGGCGTACTGGCTGTCCGTGTAAATGTTTGCCGTGGTCCCTGTCGCTATAAGACATGCTCGTGTGAGGGCAATCAGTTCTGCCGCCTGTGCGGATCGTTGTGTGATGCGGGCTGTCTCAATTACTGTTCGGGCTGTCGTTACTGCATAGGCAGCTGAGGTGGTGCCGTCGGAGAGTTTGATGCAAGAGCCGTCTACCCATAGCTCTCCGTCAGGGTCTGTGAAGGCAGTGTCTCGGAGGTCAACTCTACTCCTAGTCTGTTCGTCTGTGAGGGTCACACAGTCATGTATAGGGGGGACATTTGGGTCATTTTCGGGCAGAGGCAACAAGGTGGCTGGGTTCAGTGTGGTGCATCTTTTCAGCGTGATGTGGGGTGCAAGCAGAGTCAGTTCGTATCCAGTCAGTCGTGCGCTAGTCAGGTGTTGCGTCTTAGTCTGGTTCAGGAGGGTGTCAACAGCATGGGGCACTAATACCGTGAGGGAATTCGATAGTACGATCCCCTCACTTTGTCGGATAGAGACAGCAGCGGCAGCCACGGCTCGAAGGCAGGCAGGCAAGGCTCTCGCTACGGGGTCAAGGGTGGCAGAGAAATAGGCACATGGTCGTTGCTTGGGGCCAATAGTTTGAGTCAGGACAGACAAAGCGCACCCCTCCCTTTCGTGAGTGTAGAGAGAGAAGGTCTTGGTGTAATCGGGGGTTCCTAGGACTGGTGCAGAACAAAGGGCGTCTCGAAGTTCTTTGAAGGAAGATTGGCATTCGGGGGTCCAAGGGAGTGGGAAGGGGACATCTTTGGCTAGTAGGGAAAGTAGTGGCTTTATAATGAGGCTGAAATTTGGCAACCACTGCCGGCAGAAGGAGGTGAGGCCTACCAGGGAGCGGACTTGTTTCTGGGTCTTTGGGGCAGGGGTTTCTAGAATGGCCTGAATTCGATCGGGTGTAAGCTTTCTCCCGTCTTTGGACAAGAGGTGGCCTAGGTAGGTGACCTGGGGTTGGCAGAATTGCAACTTTCTCTTGGAGACCTTGTGGCCATTTTCCGCAAGGAAGTGCAAGAGTTGGATGGTGGCTTTGACTGCAAGTGGAGTGGTGTCGGCCGCCAAAAGGATGTCATCGACGTACTGTATCAACACCACTCCCTCCGGTAGCTGAACGGCGTCCAGCTGTCTCTTGAGGGCCTGGCTATAGATGCTGGGACTTTCTGTGTAACCTTGGGGAGCTCTACAAAATCTATATGAGCGGGATTTTAACGTGAAGCCGAAAAGGTAGCGGCTGTCTGGGTGGATGGGGATGGAGAAGAAAGCGTTCTTGAGGTCTATTACAGTGAAGGTGGTGGCTGTGGAAGGAATCAGGGTCAGAATGGTGGCGATATCTGAGACTACGGGGTACTGAGGTACAACTACCTTGTTGACCTCTCGAAGGTCGATGATGAAGCGGTACGCTTTCTCATCTCCCTTGCCCTGCTTCTTCACAATGGGTAGGATAGGGCTGTTGCAAATATTGCTGACTACTTCCTCTACCACTCCTGCCTCTACCAGGGACTGGATTATCATTACCAATGCCTTCTCACCTTCAGGCGATATCCGATACTGTGGGAGTTTTGGGAGTATCGCATCTTGACGAACAGTTATGTGCACGGGGTCGATCATCATTCGTCCTACGTCAGTGTCAGTTTTAGCCCACAGATACAGAGGTAGAGAGTCAAGTAAGGATGCGTCAGCATCAGAGATGGAGAACATGTGTTGTGCGGGATGAGGTCTAAGCAGAGTCGGGTTATCGTACAGAATGACTCGAACTCCGTCCTGTGAACACCTGATAGTAGCTCGGAAATGCTTCAGTAAGTCAAGTCCCATAATGGCATCGGGGGTGTTGGAGGAAAGCAGAAACGTCGTGTCAGTGGGGTTACTGTCCAAGGCGAAGGAAACCGGTGCGGATAAGGGGTTAGTGGAGGGCGTTCCATCAAAGCCTATTGATGTTATGTGTGAGCCAGACAAGGGTGCCCTTGTGGAGAAGCGTGGCTCAGTGGTTAGAGGCGGCAGACCCGGAAGCTGAGATCGGCCGTGGACCAGGGTTCAATTCCCCGCCTCGGCGGGACTCGGGCTCAAAAATTCCACGGACTCGACAATTCTCGCTCCGGTGCCTACTCGACTCACGGGGTCACACTCTGCGACTCTGGGCAATAGCTTGCTTAATCTCCACTACGGCCCCTCGCGGCGGGATGCCTGGCTTTCACCTTGTGGATACCCTGCCGGGGTATCTCACAGGGGAATACCAGGACGGGTTCCCTAAGCAAGCGCCTTGATGCCTTCGGGTGATACGTGCGCTATATAAGTCGCAATACATACATACATACAATCAGTCGTTTAGATAACGCACTACGTGTCGCGCCAGTGTCTACCAGAAATGGAGACTTCGTACCTAGGACCTTAGCGGTGACATAAGGACCTTGCTGGTCAACATAGAGCTCGACTGGATCCCTCCCTTGCCCTAGGCAGTCCTATGCAAAGTCGCGGGCATCGTCACAGTCAGTCTGCTGGCACTGGTTCTGTCGGGGGTGGTCAAAAGTGTTCGGTCTGCCTGATCTGTCATTGCTGGCGTCGTTTGCGTGCCCTCGTCCCTGTCCTCTATTTTTCGGCCCACCCGCTACGTCTTTTGCGTCCCTATTTTTGTACATTTCTAGCAGGACCGGGCACTGGGACTTCCAATGCCCATATCCTTTGCAAAACGCACACTGGTTCTCATCGAGGTCTGTTCGTGGAGCGCCGGGTGCGGGTGTGCGGTCTCTAGGGGGTGGATTTCTAGGAGCTTTCGACTGGTAGTTTCCTCTATACTGTTCCCTTCCTGTCGTCACTCCTTGCAATTGAGCAATCATCACTCGTTCTTTCAAGTCCCTTTTCTTTTTCTCAGTCGCCCTATCGTTCTCGTTCTTTTGCCGTTCGTAGTATTGAGCCATCTGAAGGATAGCCGCGGGTTTGGAGGCAGCCCAACTACTTTCACTAGTCTGCCGTTTTTGCGAGACTTCTGGTGTCAGGCCTTTTACAAAGTTCTGGACGAACAAGTGATGTCCAGTCGCAGAGGTCATGTCCTGGCCACTGTAATCGGAGAACACCGTTTCGAACCGGGAGAAATATTCTGAGGCGTCTTCCTGTGGTTTCTGGCAGCAAGCGGTTACTATCGACCAGTCCACCTTCTTTTCTGGTACCATGGTTTTCAGTTTTAGTACTATTTTGTCTGGCAGGTCTAGAATCGATTTCAAGGGTTTCTGTCCGGGCTCTCGCTGTTTGTCTATGCCATCGAGTTGTGACCAGGTATGTCCGAACAGCTCAAGGTGGTCGACTTTCCGGATTTGTTTCCACACATCAGCTGGCAGACATAGCCCGAAAAACAAGTCGATGTCCGCTAGGGTCATAATCGTCGAACCCAAGGCGGTACCTACTTCTGTGTAGAAGGCAGTGGGGTTCTTTCGTAGATCGGGCAAGGACTTTTGGAAAGTCAGGATGTCTTGCCGATCCCAGGGTTGGTAGACCCAGTTGTACACTACCCTCCCTCTCGCATCTTGGTGGTTAATATCGTCGTGTGTTCCCTGTCCTCGTGAGGGGACCCAATAAGGTGCCGCTTCTCTTATTGGCATCATGGTGTCAGTTCTCTCGGTTTGAGGTTCAGTCGCTACAGGGGTCGTGGTGTCGGCTTCTAATCTTTGTTCAGTGAGGTGGCGGAAGACTTCAAGCGTGCGCGAGAAGAGGTCCGTCACATCACCCTCGCCCTGCTCTCCAATGTCGACTTTTCTATACAGAGTCGTTAGGCTTTCAGGACCTTTGTTACGATACCGGTCTTCATAGGCGTTAAGGGTGTGGTAACAGAAACGTGCAACAAAGTGTCGTTTGTGATTATCAGCATATGTATTGCATATATCTGTCACGTAATCTTCGTTTTCTTTCCGTTCTACTAGCGTCTTTACGATCTTATCAATCCCTGCTCGTTCATCCTTACTCAATCGATGAAGCCTAGCAGAGTCTTTCTTCTCAGTTTCGGGCTCATCTAATGTTGCTGCTTGCGCTGCGCTGAGTACAAGGGGCTCGGCCGGCGCGGAGGCCGTGAGGACCGAGGCTCCGGCACTGCTCTCATCTGTGCTAGGGGGTTGCGTGCGTTGCACTAGAGGTTGGGAAGGGGCGTATGGAGGGGGCATGTAGATGATCGGGGGACCTAGCACTAGATCATCGTGCGCTCGCTGCTTCGAAGGTAGCTCAGGGTAAAGCGTAGGGGGTGTTCTAACGGGACATTGGCTCGATGTCTCGGATTCTTGCTTCAGTCTAGCTCCCTCTCTTTCCTTTATCTCTTCTTTCAACTTGCTCGCGGCTAAATGAGCTGCTTTTCGCAATTCTTTCTCTAGTCTGACTTCGTTTCTTTTCTTTCGTTGTTCCGTCTCCTGCGCCACATGCCGAAACTATCAAGCATAGTGGGCGTTGTTACAAAGGGCTGTTTCCAGCACGCTTATTTTTGCGTCATCGAAGGATCCTATCAGTGGCCACTGACTTTCCTGATCCTTTTTAGTATATTTATGCCATAACTTACTATAAGCTACGGCGACTAGTCCATACTTTAAAAACATATCCTTATTAGGGGTGCCCTCCAGAGGAGCCGGATGATCCACCTCTAATAAGCGGTCCGGGCTGAACCAACTACTGAACAATGGGGAGAAGATAGGCATGACGGGTTACAATGGGGACAAAAGTCTGCACTACCTATCCTTTCACTGCTTACAAAGACTAGACAGAATATCTCTATTCCACGTTATTTGTAGGCAGAGAATACCTCCAAAGAACCAATATCGAACAATTAATGTCCGTTCAATCAAACAATCAGTGGCGAAAAAGAAATAGGCACGACGGGTTACAACGGGGGCAAAGGCCTGCGTTACCTATTCTTCACTGTCTGCAAAGGAGGACAGAATACTTTTATCCTTCCCCGTTTGTAGACAGAGAATTCTCAAGAAAACAATCCTCGAACAAACAATGTTCGGGCAAACAATCAATCAGTGGGGGAGAAAGATAGGCACGACGGATTACAACGGGGGCAAAGGCCTGCGTTACCTACCCTTCACTACCTGCAAAGGAAGAGAGAATACTTTCTATTCCTCTCCGTTTGCAGACAGAGAATCTCCAAGAGAACCAACAATTCGGAGAGTAATACTAGTATTTTCCAATCAATCAATCAAATATTTCACAGTTTGTCGTGTTACACGACCTTACCCGGACCGCATGGACAGTTTCCTGTCTTCCGATTCCAGCGCCCGATCGTCCTCTATCTTCTGTCGTGGCACTCCTGATGGTTCCCAGTCAGGACCGTAGATCACTCGAGAGAGGTCTGCTCGGAACCAGTGAAGTTCGGATGATCGGCTGCCAGACGAGGGTCTATCGGGCAGGTGCACTTCCCGATCGTTGCAGTCGTTCACTCCGTCGTCAGGACCTCTCCCACTGGATCCACGTGTCGCTGATGGGCCCCACGTTTGGGACGCCAATTGAGGAAAAAGGGGTCAGGCAGATCAGGTCGATTACCCCTTTTCAAGGTTTGCCCGGCGTTAGCCGCCTCTCACCCAACTCATGGTTACCAAATAAAGAGGCAGGCGCTGGAGACTGGAAGGCAGGAAACAGGAGTTTATTCCGACGGAGCAGAACACGTCAAATCAGACAATAGAGTATCTTCTCGAGGTGCTCTAACCGCATCTCTGAGGCCTGGCCTCTTATACACAGGTTTATGGCTTTATTACATTTATGACATCTGTGGTATTGCTTTGAAGTTCAAAAAGGCATCTTTGGAATCCCCGGTTCAGGCCCGTTCTCACACATATCTACAGTAGAGGTCCCCACCCAAATCTCAGCATGATGGCTATCGCGCAGCTGGACATTCCGCTGGGAACAGGAATGTGGGCGATCGGTCGGATCTAGGGGTGTGAAGGCATTGATTAATCCCCGCTCCTTTGATGTGGGGCGAGGTCCTACTGTAGGGGGCAATAAACTGCATCTGTTGAGCTAGGTGGTGGCCTGGGGTCAGGCCGGACAATCGGGCAGGGAGGAAGAGGTTATCAAAAGGGCCTGTTCTATGAATGAGATGAAAGAGTGAGGGGGTTCAAAGGGCCTGTTCTATGAATGAGATGAAAGAGTGAGGGGGGGTTCAGCACGGGATGTGGCTCGGAGACAGGGTCGCGCTGGAGGTGCGTTTATGACCCAAGCAGGAGAGACCGGGGGCTGTCGGGGATGCTTGCGAGGCTGGGGAGTGAGGGGGAGAGAGAGACACTGGCTATCGGGAGTGGGCAGAGAGGCCATGGCAATCAAAATGGTTGCTGCTTACGCGCACGTATGGATCTGAAAAGGACAAGATGGCGCCGATAATGTTTACGCCACAATCCAGATTTTAACAGGCTCAATCGCCGAAGTCGGTGGTTCCTTCGTGCCAGCTCCACCGGGAGAACCCCTAACTTGGGTATATCGATCCATATTGTTAGTTTGTATAGAGCTACCCCGCCGAGCGTTCTTCGGTTTCAGCCTGTCACCCTCCGGTTTCCCCGCCATTACGGGATATGGATCAATTTGACTCGATGAAATAAGGCAGGAAAATGGCGACCCCTGGCCTCCTCGGGCGAAAGCAGCCCCAGCCAGAGGGCACAAGCCGAATGTTCTCCAAAACCAGCTAAACAATTAGAATCACATTCGTGGGTGACCAGGCAGCTGTCTGTAGGCACAGGGGTGGGCTCGTTCCCAGTCACAGGTCACTTTGAAAGCAAAACCAAAAGTGAAAGCAACCGGACCAATCGTCCCAATCCCCTCAGGCCGATGTTGTTCAACTACAGCTCGGGTAGCATGACCACTCCACAGCCGGGTATCACGGAGGTGTAGGCCGCAATCTTCAAAGCACCGTAACTCCGGTTCCCGGGGTCCGATTCAAAATCTGAATGCAGATTTCGCCTCACGCGTGGTTCGTCTTCACAAGAACATCGATGAAGAACAGGATACAAGACAGGATAGATGCGGGAGGTTGCGAGGGTTTCGGGAGCCCTAAGCTCACGCGGCCATCTTGGTTGCGCGCGAAGCTCCTCCTCTTCTTGTTGGCTGTTCTTAAGCTGCATATATCTGAGACACTGTACATTTCTGTGGTTTGCTCTGATCGCAAGGGTTCTCGGGCCCCCATTAATAGATGTTTCCACTTTATGGCAAGAAATTCTCTCTCCAGAAATGAGTAGTTCCTCTCAGAATCAGGCAAGGAATGCGAGAGATAGAAGATGGGATGTTACAATCCGTTATCTTGTTGGAGTTGCAATAGGACTGCACCAATACCCCTATCTGAGGTGTCTATTTCAACTATGAACTTTTGAGCGACCCTTGACCCTTCTTAGGCAGGTCGCTCCCCACGCCGCACAGCAGCGCCGTGTGTTCTGCCCTTAGCCCCAGCTGCCGCTGCTGAGGAGAGTTCCAGGCCCTCCTCCACCCACAGGCTGCCACCTGCGCCTCGTCCCTGGTGGCCAGTGGTAGGCCGTAGGTAGGTTTGTCTTGCTGTATTTGTATTGCTTCCTATTTGTTTTTTGTAACTGTAATTGCCTTCTTTGTTTAGTGTTTCTTCCACCTTGTTCCCCGCTTTTCATTCTGCGCCCCGTGCCCTTTTGCCTCTGTATCCTCCTATTTGTAATTGTATTGTCTTATGTGTTTAGCGTTTCTTCCTCCCTGTTCCCTGTTTTTTATTCTGTGCCCTGTGCCCCTTTGCCTTCTGTTTCCTTCGCCGTTCCTGCCCCCGTTTTCCCACTACTGCACCCCCTGCGGCCCTGCCCCCCGCTCGCCCATTCATCTGCTCCCTCCTCCCAGCTGCCTCCTCCCTCCCACCTCCCCTTCTTATGGCGGCCGCTGTGGGGTGAGGAGAGCGACCCTTGACCTTTCTTAGGCAGGTCGCTCCCCACGCCGCACAGCACCGCCTGTGTGTCCTGCCTTTAGCCCCAGCTGCCGCTGCTGAGGAGAGTTCGAGGCCCTCCTCTGCCCGCAGGCTGCCACCTGCGCCTCATCCCTGGTGGCCAGTGGTAGGGCGTAGGTCGGTTTTGTCTTTCTGTATTTGTATTGCTTCCTATTTGTTTTTTTGTAACTGTAACTGGCTTATTTGTTTCGTTTTTCTTCCTCCTTGTTCACCGTTTTTCATTCTGTGCCCCGTGCCCTTTTGCCTCTGTGTCCTCGTATTTATAATTGTATAGCCTTATTTGTTTAGCGTTTCTTCCTCCTTTTTCCTCGTTTTTTATTCTGTGCCCCTTTGCCTTCTGTTTCCTTTGCCGTTCCTGCCCCCGTTTTCCCGCCGCTGCACCCCCTGCGGCTCCAACCCGCTCGCCCATTCCTCCGCTCCCTCCTACCAGCTGTCTCCTCCCTCCCACCTCCTTTTCTTATGGCGGCACCTACGCGGCCGTGCCGCTGGCGCGCCTAAGGCAAGCCCGTTGGCGCCCGTCTGCGTCTGGACCACGCCAGCGCTAAAACCCCTGGCCCCCACGAACGCCATGACACCCGTCTCCGCTACGATGCCAACACCCTCCACGCACTCAACGCTGGATTATCACACACCTGCTTCCTGGCTGCCCCGAAGCGCACCCAAGGACCCTTCTCCTTCCGGAACTGCAGCTTCACCAGCTTCCGACCCACCAACCCACCCACCAGGAACGAACCCAACTACCTCAGATGCATTCTTCTCAACACCTGCTCCGCCCACAAGCACGCCGTTGAACTCTGGGACCTACATGACTCAACCTCCCCAAACGTCGCCTTCCTGACGGAGACCTGGCTGAACCCCTCCTCGGCACCCGACATTGCCATAGCCATCCCGGACGGCTACAAGATCTCCCGCAGGGACCGCATCAACGGAGTAAGAGGAGGAAACGCCATCATCTACAGGAACACTCTCAGAGTCTAGACAAACACCGAAGACACCCTCAGCATCGCCGAACACCTGCACTTGCAGATCCACACCGATCCCAACAACACTCTCAGAGGAACCCTCGTCTTCAGAGCCCCCTGACCCCGACCACAGTTCAGCGACTCCATCGCCGACTTCGTCAGCACACACGCCCTGGCCTTCACAGACTACATCCCCCACGGGGACCTGAACTTCCACCTTGAGAACAACAACAACACCAACTCCACCACACTGATCGCCAAACTCGGACTCGGACAACTTGTCACAACACCCACCCACTCCGCCGGCCATACGCTTGACCCCATCTTCTCCGCAATCTCCCACGTCTCTTACAACTACACCACCGAACTCCACTGGACCGACCATCGCTGCATCCACTTCACCTTCCGGAAACCCACCACGCCCAACAGATCCCCCGCCGCTGCTGGATCAAAGTCACCGAAGACCAGCTAACCACCACCCTCACCTGGAGCCTACCCGCCGACCCCACCGACCCTGACACCGCCGCCCACAACCTCAGACAGTGGATCGAAGACTGCACCAACACCGTCGCCCCAATCAAGAAACCCTCCAACAGTCACACCAGCATGAAAGCCAGCTGGTTCACTGAAGACCTCCAGGCCTACAAGCAAACCTGCCGAAAGCTAGAGAAGAAATGGCACCATGAACGAACACCGGACAGCTACGCAGCCCACAAGAACGCCACCCGCTGACACCATCACTTCATCAGATCCGCCAAAAGGGCCTCCTTCAAAGACCGCCTAGACAACAATGCACACAACAGCAAAGAGCTCTTCAACATCGTGAAGGAACTCTCCAACCCCAGCTCCAACACCAACGACATCCCACCTTCGCAAGACCTGTGCGACTCCCTTTCCGCCTTCTTCCATCGCAAGAGCACAGACATCCACGAGAGCTTTGATGCCACGACCACCCGAAAACCACTGAGACCTCCGACCCCACGACCACCATCCGCACCGACCCCCTGCTCTCCTGGACCAACATAAACGACGACGACACCATCAAAATCATGAACACCATCCACTCCGGATCTCCGTCAGACCCATGCGCACACCACATCTTCAACAAAGCCAGCACCACCAGCGCACCCCATCTCCGGAAAGCCATCAACATCTCCTTCGGGACAGCAACCTTCCCGGAGAGCTGGAAGCACGCCGAAATCAACGCCTTACTCAAAAAACCCAAGGCTGACCCCAAGGACGTCAAGAACTTCCGGCCCATCTCCCTGCTCCCAGCGAAGGTCATCGAGAAGACCGTCAACAAACAACTGACCCGCTACCTCGAGGACAACAGCATCCTGGCCCGTCCCAGTCCGGGTTCCGCAGCACCCACAGCACCAAAACGGCCCTCATTTCCACCACCAATGACATCAGGGCCCTGCTAGACAACGGAGAAACCGCTGCCCTCATCCTCCTGGACCTGTCAGCCGCCTTCGAAACGGTCTGCCACCGCACTGTACGCACACACCTCCACGACGCTGGGATCCAAGAGAAAGCCCTGGACTGGAGCACCTCCTTCCTCTCCGGCAGAACCCAGAGCGTCAGCTGTGAGAAGTTGGCCTGGTATATGATGTTCACTATTCCAGTGAACACCTTGCACCAGTCCAAACAACCCTTATGGTGATGGTTGTAAGTCAACCTTATAGACCAGCTATCCTAGTGGTAGCGTGGACAGAACAGTCTTAGGCTAAAAGACTCTTGAGGGCGGGTAAAGCCAGCTGTTTTACCATATGTAACCCCTTGAATATCAAATGAAAGGACACCACACAGTATATATATAAAATATATATGTATTTATTTACTAACACACTCCTCTGAACTCTTTATGAGATCAGAGGCCAAAGCACATCACAAGATACTTAGTCAGAATACGTTAAGTTGCACAATTTACAGTTAGGCCTAGGGGTGAAGCAAACCATATATTAATAAAGTGGTATAAGTACCACGTCACGGGAAAAGGAAAGGCCTAGGGCCTAGGGAATCGCTGGGGCTACACTATCTGAACCTTAGTTTAGAAGTAGGAGGCCCACAGGCGGCGCGTGCAGTGTCTTTACACACACGCGAGAGTCAATGCAAAGTCAATGGGAACTTAGAAGTTAGAAAAAGAAGGATTCAGGACACTTCCGGTTTAGCTAGGAGGAAACAACTAAAAACCTAGACACTTGGATTGTCAATACCCTTGGGAGCACCGAAGTACTCGCGTTACCACACCCACGGACAGCGGGTGCATAGGTGTGAAGATGTGTCGTGTTTCGTCGTTGAAGCCTAGGGAGACCTGGAGAAAGATGCTGCAGGCGACCAGGAGGAAGATGTCCGGGTGGATCCAAGGGTGGATCGAGGGTGAAGAGGACCTGAAAGCAGAGGGGACAGAGTCTGGGTCACTAGCCAGCGACCGTGTGGAACCAGACGACGTCGGGGAGCAATCAGGTGCTGTTGTGAAGCTTGTCTCTTCAGCCACGCGGACCAGGAGGCGTCGAGGATGACCAGGTGCTGGAGGCGAGCTGTCCCACGAAGGTTCTCGCAGATGGAGGGGTCGACTGCCGGATTGGAATCAACAAGCCTTGGCAAAGGCAACCCACTCAGGATTCAAAGAAGGCTTCTGGTGCAGACCAGCAAGGTCTGAGGTGCCTCACCTTTGCAGGGAGGCAAGGGCCAGTCTAGAGCAACCAGACCAGCGAGTTGGTTCAAAAGGATTGTCCTCACAGAGGCTACTAGCCAACGGGCCAGCAACCGGACAACGCGTCGAGCAGAACACAAGCAGAAGGGCCCCACGCAGAACTCGTGGAGGGCTTCTCAATCCCCAGTGCACAGCTTCGAGGATATCTCAGGAGCCGCACAGTTGGCAAGTTGCAGGCTTTCCAAGATGTCCGGTCCCGCGTGTCTCGTCGCTTCCACGGATCTCAGCTATGCTGCAGTCGTAAAGAGAGGGTCAGAGAGGTCTGTTAGTCTGGGTCTTGTCAGGCTCTGGGCTCGGGTTCCAGCGGGAACGTCGACAAAGCAAGCCGTTGATTTGCTGGATGGTGCCTGGTTACCCAGGGTGGTCACTCCTTGGCCACAAGGGAGATTCTTCAGTCTTCAGCTTCAGCAGAACGTCGAAGGTCCAGAGTTTCGTGTCAAGTTTCGATTCAGTATTAATCTAAAGTCTCAGGACTCAGCTCCTACCTTTATACTACTAAAAGGGGCTGGATTACTTTCTAGGTCCCTCCTGTGGGTGGGACCAGGAAGGGGGTGGTTACACCCCCTCTCCTTTGTTCAGTTTCGCGCCAGAGCTGGGGCTGGAGTGCCCCAGCAACCGGTTTGAACAGGGGTATGCATGGAGCACCTAGGGTGCTCCAGGCAGTGTCTCAATCTATTCAGCCCTCCCTGTCCCAATACACAAAGGCATGTCTGGGGTGGTGCTCGCACCTCTCCAGGCAGGAAACCTATTGTCCAAACCTCCGTGACTGGAAGGACTCCCAGCAGCAGGAGGTCAGACTTGTGTCAGTGGCAGCAGCGTCCATTTTGTGACGCTGGGGCTCTGGTTAACTTTAACGGGATAGTCAGCACTAACATGTCTTCTCCCTCTAGAAGGGTGGAATGCTACCCTGTCCTGTCGACAAATGCTTTGAGTCTGTTGACATGAAGCACCCTGTGGGGGCTTCTGGGAGTCCCAAGGTCCACCAAGTAGGTGACTTCTCCCTTCTGTTCAACTATTGTGTGAGGTCCAGACCATTTGTCCTGGAGTGCTGCTGGGGCCACTGGCTCCAACACCCACACTTTCTGTCCTGGCTGGTACACAGTCAGCACAGTCTTTTGGTCATGCCAAGCTTTCTGAAGTTCTTAGCTGGCCTCAAGGTTTTTAGAAGCCTTCTCCATAAACTAAGCCAGAATTGGCGAGGGGTTAGTGTTCCAAAGCGTATGACACCTTACACAACATGTTTTGATAAAGCCAAACCAGAATTAGCATTTAACCGCGAGGTTCATAATGCACTTAGGAGTATATGGTATGGCACTATCATAGAACAGCTATAAGGACATGGTTCCGAAAGCTGCAGACAGGCTCAGCTCATGCTAGAGCACCATCTCACACATAACCAAGCACTCTGCCTCCAGAATTGTTAAGGCCTGCCATAGGAGTGACTTATAGGTTACTGTGTGTCTATATATAAGGGTAGATGTTGGAATACTATACCTAAGCAAGGGATGATTACACGACCTTGCCCCAGCTGAATGATCAGCCAGTTGTGTCAGTTTGAGAGGCCAGCCAGGGGTGGCATAATACATGCTGCAGCCCCTGGTAGGCCTTGGTTACACCTATGCCCTGGGCACCTATGGTGCACTTGTACAGGGGCTGATAAGGTGAACCAATTCCCAATTGTGGATGTACCTAGAGTACATGGTTTAAATTTAGAGAGAGTGCATCTGGGCTGTGGGTCTGATTAGCAGGCCCACAGCCACATCTAAGTCGAAAACCAGTAAAGCAAAGCAAAACGTGGGGGTGACCATAGGAAGCAGACCCTACTCTCCTACACAACCCCCCTCCCAAACTTAGGGACATTAAACTAACCTTGCCCAGTTGAGTCTTCATGTTCTAAGTGGAAATATCAGGAGAGTCCATCTGCATTTGCATGGTCAGTCCCAGGTCTATGTTCCACTGTAAAGTCCATCCCCTGTAGGGAAATAGACCACCTAAGAAGTTTGGGATTTTCACCCTTCATCTGATTTAACCATAGGAGGGGTTTGTGGTCTGTCTGAATCTTGAAGTGAGTGCCAAACAAGTATGGCCTCAGCTTCTTCAGGGCCCAAACCACAGCAAAGGCCTCCCTCTCTATAGCTGACCAACGTTTCTCTCCAGGGGTCAGCCTTCTGCTTATGAAAGCAATGGGCTGGTCTTGACCATCTATATTCAGTTGTGAAAGTACAGCTCCCACACCCAACTCAGAAGCATCTGTTTGGACTATGAACTCTTTGGAGTAATCTGGACTTTTCAGAATAGGTGCAGTACACATGGCCTGCTCCAGGTCATCAAATGCCTTTTGACAGCTAACTGTCCACTGTACTTTCTTTGGCATCTTTTTGGAAGTTAAATCATTCAGTAGTATCACAATGGACCCATAGTTTTTAACAAACTTCCAGTAGTACCCAGACAGGCCCAAGAAAGCTCTGACCTGTGTCTGGGTGGTTGGAGGAGTCCAGTCTCTGATAGTCTAGATCTTGCTCTCCAGTGGTTGAACCTGACCCCCAGCTACCAGGTGGCCCAGGTACACAACCTTGCTCTGCCCTATCTGGCACTTACTGGCCTTGATAATGAGACTTGCCTTTTGCAGGGCCTCTAAAACATTCCTCAAGTGGACCAGGTGATCCTCCCAGGTGGAGCTAAAGACAGCAATATCATCTAGATAAGCTGCACAATAGTCATCCAGTCCTGTGAGAACTTGATTCACCAGCCTTTGGAAAGTGTCAGGTGAATTCTTCAAACCAAAGGGCATTACCACAAATTGATAATGTCCTCCTGGGGTCGAAAATGCTGTCTTGGCTTTTGCATCCTCAGCTAATCTGATTTGCCAGTAGCCTGCTGTCAGGTCAAATGTGCTCAAGAACTTGGCAGAAGCCAATCTATCAAAGAGCTCATCTGCCCTGGAGATGGGGTGGGCATCTGTCCTAGTGACAGCATTGAGACCTCTGTAGTCCACACAAAACCTCATCTCTCTCTTACCATCTTGGGTGTGAGGTTTTGGCACCAGGACTACTGGACTGGCCCAAGGGCTCTCTGAGGGCTCAATAACTCCCAGCTCCGACATCTTTTGGACCTCTGTCCTAATGCAGTCCCTGACATGGTCAGGTTGCCTGTAGATCTAACTCTTGACAGGCAGACTGTCACCAGTGTCCACCGCATGGGTGCACCAGCTTGTCTGACTTGGGGTCAGGGAAAACAGATGTCTGAAGGACTGAAGAACTTGTCTGCAGTCCTGTTGCAGATGTTCAGAGAGGCTGTCTGCAAAGACTACACCATATACTGATCCACCATCAGGGTTCTGAGTAAGCAGGTCTGGGAGAGGGTCACTCTCTTCCTCCTGCCCATCATCTGTAGCCATGAGCAAGCCCATGTCTGTCCTGTCGACAAATGCTTTGAGTCTGTTGACATGAAGCACCCTGTGGGGGCTTCTGGGAGTCCCAAGGTCCACCAAGTAGGTGACTTCTCCCTTCTGTTCAACTATTGTGTGGGGTCCAGACCATTTGTCCTGGAGTGCTGCTGGAGCCACTGGCTCCAACACCCACACGTTCTGTTCTGGCTGGTACACAGTCAGCACAGTCTTTTGGTCATGCCAAGCTTTCTGAAGTTCTTAGCTGGCCTCAAGGTTTTTAGAAGCCTTCTCCATAAACTAAGCCATCCTGGAGCGGAGACCAAGTACATAGTCCACTAAGTCCTGCTTAGGCTTTTTTGAGAGGTAACTCCCATCCTTCCTTCACAAGACATAGGGGTCCTCTTACAGGATGCCCAAACAAAAGCTCAAAAGGGCTGTAGCCAACGCCCTTTTGTGGGACCTCTCTGTAAGTAAACAGAAGGCAGGGTAAAAGATTTGTCCCATCTTTGCCTCAGCTTTTCAGGTAACCCTTTTATCATCCCTTTGAGGGTCTTGTTAAATCTTTCCACAAGTCCATTGCACTGTGGGTGATAGGGGGTGGTGAACTTATAGTTAACACCACACTCCTTCCACATTGCAGTTAGATATCCTGACATGAAGTTTGCACCTCTGTCAGAGACAACCTCCTTTGGAAACCCCACTCTGGAGAAAACTCCAAGTAGGGCCCTTGCCATAACAGGAGCTGTTGTCGTCCTCAGGGGAATAGCTTCTGGATTCCTGTTGGCATGATCCACTACCACCAGTATAAATCTGTGCCCAGATGCTGTTTGGGGGTCCATTGGTCCTACAATGTCTATCCCCACTCTCTCAAAGGATACCCCCACCACAGGTAGTGGTATGAGGGGGGTCTTTGTTGTGCCACCTGATTTGCCACTGGCTTGGCAGGTAACACAGGAGCGACAAAACGCCTTGGTATCTTCTGACATGTGGGGCCAGTGAAAGTGAGGGACAAGCCTGTCCCAAGTCTTGTTCTGGCCCAGGTGTCCTGCTAAGGGAATATCATGGGCCAAGGTAAGAAGGAAGCCCCTAAATTGCAGAGGTATAACCAACCTCCTGGAAGCACCAGGCTTGGGGTCTCTAGCCTCTGAATAAAGGAGCCCATCATCCCAATACACTTTATGGGTACCTTGAGCATTTCCAGCAGCATCAGCAGCAGCCTGCTGTCTGAGGGGTTCAAGAGAGGAACAGTCTAACTGGGCCTGCCTCAGATCTGCCCTGGAGGGTCCTTCTGTCCCAAGAAGCTCAACCTGATCAGGCTCAAGTTCTTCTAGGGCAGTTCCCTCTTGGATCTCAGAATCATCCTCCTGGGAGGGCTGATCCTCAACCTGAGGCAGGGGGGAAGGCACTGCCTTAACCCTCTTGCTCTTTCTCTTGGGGAGTGTCTGGTCTATTGTTCCAAGATCCAGTACTTGTTCAGGTAAGCACTTTTTGGCCTGTGACCTGGTCACAGCAAGGACATGTGCTGATATTCCCAGCATTTCTGCATGGGTCCTATACTCCACCTCAGACCAGACTGAGGTTTCAAGATCATTACCTAACAGACACTCTACATGAAGGTCTGAACTCACAACAACTTTTTGAGGCCAGTTACCCCTCCCCAGGAGAAGTTAACAACTGCCATACTATGGGAGGTAGTGGCATTGGTAGCGTTGGTCACTAGGTAGGTCTCACCTAGTATGATCTGTTCAGGGTCCACAAAGTTAGGTGTCACCATGGAGACACTGGCACATGTGTCCCTGTAGACCTGAGCCATCTTATCATTAATAAAAGATGTCTGCCTGTACTTGCTCAGATTACTGGGACTTACAGTAGAGGACATTGCTATGTCCCCATCACAGACGAGAACAGCCTGAGTTGGTACTCTGAATAGGCCAGAGTCCACCTCAGTTCCCAGGGCCAACCCTACTACACCCTTTTGCTGGGAACCACCACTAACAGCTGGACTAGGGGGAACAATTGCCTTAGGGGCAATGGTGGTTGGTGCTGTGCCCTTCTTGGTGCACTCACTAAACCAGTGAGAGACTGATTTACAGTATCCACACCAGGGCTTCTTTGGGCCTTCTTGTTTCTGTTCTTTTTGGAGCCAGCCTCCCCCTGTGCCTTTTGGGGGCCCGGTGAAGACTTCTGGTCTTTTGATTTCTGCTCATTACCCTTCTGGTCTGCCTTTTTCTGATCACCCCCCTGGTTCTGGTTTTTCTGCTTAATCCTGGTTCTGACCCATTTGTCTGCCTTCTTTCCCAATCCTTGGGGAGAGGTCAGATCAGAGTCAATCAGGTATTGATGCAATAACTGGTTTTGACAGTTGTTAAGTATTTGCTCTCTCATGATCAAATTATACAATCCTGTATAGTCCTTAACTTGACTTCCCAATAACCAGCCTTCCAGAGCCTTAGTGGCACAATCAACAAAATCAGTCCAGTCCTGAGTCTGTGTCTTCTGGGTATCTCTGAACAACAGCCTATATTGTTCAGTTTTTAGGCCAAACCCATCAATCAGAGCATTCTTCAGGACAGAGTATTTGTTAGCATCCCCTTCACTAACTGTGAGGAGCTTATCTCTACCTTTTTCTGAAAAGGAGAGCCATAAGATTGCTGCCCACTGACTTTGGGGTACCTGCTGTACTTTGCAGGCCCTCTCCAAAGCAGTTATCTATTTGTGGATGTCATCCCCTTCTTTGTAGGGGGCACAATCTTGCTTAGGTATCTATTCTCATAGGACCTATCTTTATCCTTAGTGATATTGCTGCCACTAGTGGGTTCTAACCCACTCTCTCTATGCTCTCTAGCACGAGCAATCTTCTCTTTGGCCAAGGCAACTTCAAGTTCTTGCCTCTCAATCCTTAGAGCAGCCTCTCTCATTTGTGCCTCATGTTCCCTTCTCTGAGGGGAGGTCATCCCTCTCTGAGCAGGGCCATGAGAGCTATTTGAAGCATGAGATTGGAGAGATTCCCTAGAGTGGGATCTTCCTCTCCTCTGCCTCTGGAAAAGCCCACTTGGGGGTCTGTATGGGGGCTGCCCATACTGACTCCCATGCATGCTTAGGTTAGCCTGGCTAAGTCTTCTTACTGGGACCTGGGTGTTTACCTCAAGATCAGAATCATCCTCCTCCACCCCCTCTTCTTCCTCATCTGGTACTGGAGTATCAGCATTATCATCTGAGGAGGGGAAGACTTCATCTGCACTACCTGTATCACCTGTCTTAGGTGGCTGTTGAGCATCATTCTCTTCTAAGAGCTCAACCAGGAATTTGAGGGTAGGGTTTTAACCCTGTTTTAGCCTTCTAGAAGTACACAATTGTCTCAATTCTTGTAAGGCTAAGGCTTCATATTTCGAAGCAGTCCTCAAGGGATCTACCTCTGCAGGCAGGGAACCACTGGGGTTCACTGTCTGAGACATGTTTTCTACTGAGGTGTGGTGTTGCACCTACCCACACTATTTGTTTTCCTACAGAACCTTTCTAGGAGTTGTAGTCAGGGTGTGCTAGGCCCAGGCTCTACAACAGCTAAGTTCAGTAGAACTTAAGTATACTAAGACTTGTTTTTATATGTACCTATAGGTACCTATGTGATCTTTCAAATGATATCTCAAGATTACAAGTGGTAAAACAACAGCAAGCTCTAATCCCAACCACTGCACACCAATATGAGAAGTTGGCCTGGTATATGATGTTCACTATTCTAGTGAACACCTTGCACCAGTCCAAACAACCCTTATGGTGATAGTTGTAAGTCAACCTTATAGACCAGCTATCCTAGTGGTAGCGTGGACAGAACAGTCTTAGGCTAAAAGACTCTTGAGGGCATGTAAAGCCAGCTGTTTTACCATATGTAACCCCTTGAATATCAAATGAAAGGACACCACACAGGATATATATAAAATATATATGTATTTATTTACTAACACACTCCTCTTAACTCTTTATGAGATCAGAGGCCAAAGCACATCACAAGATACTTAGTCAGAATATGTTAAGTTGCACAATTTACAGTTAGGCCCTAGGGGCGAAGCAAACTATATATTAAGAAAGTGGTATAAGTACCACGTCACGGGAAAAGGAAAGGCCTAGGGCCTAGGGAATCGATGGGGCTACACTATCTGAACCTTAGTTTAGAAGTAGGAGGCCCACAGGTGGCGCGTGCAGTGTCTTTACACACACGCGAGAGTCAATGCAAAGTCAAGGGTAACTTAGAAGTTATAAAAAGAAGGATTCAGGACACTTCCGGTTTAGCTAGGAGGAAACAACTAAAAACCTAGAAACTTCGCTAGTCAATACCCTTGTGGGCACCGTAGTATTCGCGTTACCTCACCTACGGACGGCGGGTGCATAGGTGTGAAGATGTGTCGGGTTTCGTCGTTGAAGCCTATGGAGACCTGGAGAAAGATGCTGCAGGCGACCAGGAGGAAGATGTCCGGGTGGATCCAAGGGTGGATCGAGGATGAAGAGGACCTGAAAGCAGATGGGACAGAGTCTGGGTCACTAGCTAGTGACCGGGTGGAACCAGGAAGGAACCAGACGACGTCGGGGAGCAATCAGGTGCTGTCGTGAAGCTTGTCTCTTCAGCCATGCGGGCCAGGAGGCGTTGAGGACAACCAGGTGCTGGAGGTTTGCTGTCCCACGAAGGTTCTCGCAGATGGAGGGGTCGACTGCCGGATTGGAGTCAACAAGCCTTGGCAAAGGCAACCCACGCAGGATTCAAAGAAGGCTTCTGGTGCAGACCAGCAAGGTCTGAGGTGCCTCACCTTTGCAGGGAGGCAAGGGCCAGTCTGGAGCAACCAGACCAGTGAGTTGGTTCAAAAGGATTGTCGTCACAGAGGCTACTAGCCAACGGGCCAGCAACCGGACAACGCGTCGAGCAGAACACAAGCAGAAGGGCCCCACGCAGAACTCGTGGAGTGTGGAGCGCTGATCTTCGGTGCAGGTGGAGCTCGGATTCGGGGCTTCTCAATCCCCAGTGCACAGCTTCGAGGATACCTCAGGAGCCGCACAGTTAGCAAGTTGCAGGTTTTCCAAGATGTCCGGTCCCACGTGTCTCGTCGCCTCCACGGATCTCAGCTATGCTGCAGTCGTGAAGAGAGGGTCAGAGAGGTCTGGAAGTCTGGGTCTTGTCAGGCTCTGTGCTCGGGTTCCGGCAGGAACGTTGACAAAGCATGCCGTTGATTTGCTTGATGGTGCCTGGTTACCCAGGGTGGTCACTCCCTGGCCACAAGGGAGATTCTTCAGTCTTCAGCTTCAGTAGAACTTCGAAGGTCCACAGTTTCGTGTCAAGTTTCGATTCAGGATTAATCTAAAGTCCCAGGACTCAGCTCCTACCTTTATACTACTAAAAGGGGCTGGATTACTTTCTAGGTCTCTCCTGTGGGTGGGACCAGGAAGGGGGTCCTTTGTTCAGTTTCACGCCAGAGCTGGGGCTGGGGTGCCCCAGCAACCGGTTTGAACTGGGGTATGCATGGAACACCCAGGGTGCTCCAGGCAGTGTCTCAATCTATTCAGCCCTCCCTGTCCCAATACACAAAGTCCTGTCTGGGGTGGTGCTCGCACCTCTCCAGACAGGAAACCTATTGTTCAAACCTCCGTGACTGGAAGGACTCCCAGCAGCAGGAGGTCAGACTTGTGTCTGTGGCAGCAGCGTCCATTTTGTGACGCTGGGGCTCTGGTTAACTTTAACCGGGATAGTCTGCACTAACATGTCTTCTCCCTCTAGAAGGGTGGAATGCTACCCCCGTCTCCAGAATTGGCGAGGGGGTAGTATTCCAAAGCGTATGACACCTTACACGACATGTTTTGATAAAGCCAAACCAGAGTTAGCATTTAACCGCAAGGTTCATAATGCACCTAAGATTATATGGTATGGCACTATCATAGAACATATGGTTTCGGAACCATAAGGACATGGTTCCGAAAGCTGCAGACAGGCTCAGCTCATGCTAGAGCACCATCGCCCACATAACCAAGCACTCTGCCTCCGGGATTGTTAAGGCCTGCCATAGGAGTGACTTATAGGTTACTATGTGTCTATAAATAAGGGTAGATATAGGAATACTATACATAAGCAAGGGGTGGTTACACGACCTTGCCCCAGCTGAGTGATCAGCCAGTTATGTCAGTTTGAGTGGCCAGCCAGGGGTGGCATAATACATGCTGCAGCCCCTGGTAGGCCTGGGTTACACCTATGCCCTGGACACCTATGGTGCACTTGTACAGGGGCTGATAAGGTGAACCAATTCCCAATTGTGGATGTACCTAGAGTACATGGTTTAAATTTAGAGAGTGTGCATCTGGGCTGTGGGTCTGATTAGCAGGCCCACATCCACATCTAAGTCGAAAACCACTAAAGCAAAGCAAAAAGTGGGGGTGACCATAGGAAGCAGACCCTACTCTCCTACATTAGCCTCCTCCTTTCCCCTCCGAAGCCACCAAGATCATCTGCGGAGTACCCCAGGGCTCATCCCTCAGCCCGACACTGTTTAACATCTACATGGCACCGCTCGCCCACGTCGCCCGACTGCATGACCTCAACATCATCTCCTACGCCGACGACACCCAACTGATCCTCTGCCTCACTAAGGACCCCCACACCGCCAAAACCAACCTCCACGAAGGAATGAAAGCCGTTGCCGAGTGGATGAAGAACAGCCGACTGAAGCAAAACTCGGACAAGACGGAAGTCCTCATCCTCGGATCCACCACCTCGGCCTGGGACGACTCATGGTGGCCGACCGCAATGGGAACAGCTCCAAAACCCACCAACCACGCATGCAGCCTAGGGTTCATCCTCGACTCCACTCTCTCCATGACAAAGCAGGTCAAAGCTGTCTCATCCTCCTGTTTCAACATCCTCTGCATGCTCTGCAAGATCTACAAGTGGATCCCCACCGAAACGAGAAGAATGGTCACCCAGGCCCTTGTCAGCAGCAGGTTGAACTACGACAACGCCCTCTACGCAGGAGCCTCTGCCAAACTCCTGAAACGACTTCAACGCATTCAGAACGCCTCTGCACGCCTGATCCTCGACATCCCTCGCCGCAGCCACATCACACCCCACCTGAGAGATCTGCACTGGCTCCCCGTCAACAAGAGAATCACCTTCAATCTCCTCACCCAGGCACACAAGGCACCCCACAACACCGGACCAGCATACCTCAACAGATGACTCAGCTTCTACACCCTCAACCGCCAGCTCCGCTCCACTGACCTCACCCTCACCACAGTCCCCCATATCAGAAGAGCGACCTCCGGCGGCAGATCGTTCTCCCACCTCGCCGCCAAGACCTGGAACACCCTCCCCATCCCCCTACGGCAGACCCAAGACCTGCTGACCTTCAGAAGACTCCTTAAGATCTGGATTTTCGAGCAGTAGCAGCATCCCCACCCTCCCAAGCGCCTTGAGACTTTCACGGGTAAGTAGTGCGCTCTACAAATGGTCTGATTGATTGGGTACGGTCAGATTGCCAAAGAATAGGGCAAACACAAGGAGATGATAGACAGAATGCTGAAACTTTTCAGACACTCACCCCCAATCACAGATCTGGGTTAATTCCATCTTCGATGTTTAGCTCACTTCACCGCCTCAGTTCAGACCCAGCCTTATGCAAATCAGTCTTGACCTTGTTCCTCATGGGAAAAGTCCAGCCTTATTTGCCAAGCCAGATCTTCCCTGCACTGGAAACAAGCATCCTGGGACTAGGTTCGGGGTAATACCCCTCATCAGCCAGGCTAGCTTGAATCCAGTGGCAAAGTGAGCAAGGAACCCACGTCTGGGCATACTATGGCAACTTAGGATGAACGAAACAAGCACAAGGAGATGATGGACATAGTGCTGAAACTTTTCAGACACTCACCCCCCTTCACAGATCTGGGTTGAATACATCATCATTATTTAGCTCTCCTTGCCACCCCAATTCTCACACAGCCATATGCAAATAAGTCTTGACCCAGCTCCTCATGGGAACAGCCAAGCCCGCACTTCCAAGCCAGGTTTTCCTGGACCGGAAGCAAGCATCCTGGGACCGGTTATAGGGTGGCACCCCTTATCAGCCAGGCTAGCTTGAATCCAGTGTGGCAACGTGAGCAAGGGACCCACGTCTGGGCATTAGGACAAACATAGCAAACACGAGGAGATGATGGACGGAGGACTGATATTTTTCAGACACTCAACCCAAGTCACAGATCTGGGTTGAACCCATCATCGTTCTTTAGCTCACTTCGTCACCTCAGTTCAGACCCAGCCATAAGCAAATCAGTCTTGACCCTGTTCCTCTTGGAAACAGTCCAGCCCAAACTGCCAAGCCAGGTCTTTCCTGGACTGGAAACAATCATCCTGAGACTGGTTTCGGGGTAATACCCCTCATCAGCCACGCCAGCTTCAATCCAGTGGCAAAGTGAGCAAAAGGCCCAAGTCTGGGCATAACCTGCCAACTAGAATAGGTGTCTGAGTGAAGGGTCTTTTAAGGTCCTGGAAGGCAGTACCAGCTTTGGTGATCCCAACAGAAGTTGTGCTGCAGCATATCCTTCCTTAGGATGTGTGTGATAATACTAGTAAGGAGAGCAAAAATACCAAGGAATTGATGGTAAAAATTGACAAAATCAAGGAATTGCTGGGTCTCCTTGACATTAAAGGGGGCCGGCCTATCTAGTATTGCGGCTACCTTTTTTGGATCCATTGATATCCTTTGCTGTTCAATCGGAATCAGAGGTATTAAATTACTGACTGATAGAAGTCAAATATTTTAGGTTTACAACATAATTGGTTCAGGTGGGGTCTGTCAAGCACCTGACACATTTGAGAATAATTGTAAAGATGCACCTTTGGAAAATATCAGGACGTTATTCAAGTAAATGACATCAAATTGGTTAAGGATATTAGAAAAATGTGATCCATGAATCGTTGATCAGGGGACGAGGATAACAATCCTTTATGACAATCTCATTCAGGCCGCGATAGTCCCTACAGGGTCTTAATTAGTTAGATTTCTTTGGTATGAAGAACATAGAGGCTCCAGCAGGGGAGGAAAACCGCCTGGTAAGTCCATTCTGTAAATTGCCCTCTAAATATTGCTTGATGACCTCTTTCTCAGTTTCGAACAGAGAATATACTCTTCCAAAGAGCACAAAAGTTCCAGGTTCAATCAAGATTGCACAGCCAAGGGGGGCGTGGCTAGCAAGCCACCATGGCGGACGGAGTTTGCTAGTGCTCCGGTGCCGCTGGGGGGAGAATGATCCTGCAGCCCACGCCGAGGGGCCATTTCCACCTGAAAACGGCTGCATTCTGAAGCTGTTAATCCCCGCCTGCTCCGTTGAAAATCCTGAAGCTCTGGCGGACGGAGCCCCGGAGTTACGCCGTGGCTGACTGTGAGGCCTGGGGTCACGCTGCAGACCGGGACCTCGAGTGCCGGGAGTGCCCGGAAGGCGGGAGGCGGCGGTACGGCGGAGACTCCGAGACCGGAAGCGGACCCCTGTGACAGAGGACCTGGCCCCGCGACTGCCGAGAGGTGCGGATGGCACCCTGCGAACCCTGGTGCCGGGAAGCGGGACGGAGACTGCGGACGGACCTGCGCTGTGGGCTAGGGCGCTGGAACACGGGCGCTGCGGACCGAATACTCCCGCCGCCGGTGGCGACTGCTTGCTGAGGAACCCCACCGCCTAACCTGCTGCCTACTCGCGAGGACTGCAGGTGAGAAGTCTGACGGAGCGAGGAGGGGACCCTTGAGGCCCTGTGCTGGGCGGAGAGCCGGGGTCTCGAGTATCGCTGCTGGCCCGCATTCCAGAGAGGACGGACTAAGACGGGCAGAGACCCCTGGGCTAGGGGCCGGGCCTGGCTGCGACGCCCCGACTGCCCGGCTGAGACGCGGCGGTGCCGAGGTAGTGCAGAGCCTACCCCATGTGGGGGGCTGGAGACTGGGGCGCCGGAGAGGCCTGAAGTGGTGCAGATAACACCCGCTAAGTGCCAATATTGATACACTACCGACCAGACCTCTAGTGCCTGCCCTTCGCCTACACATAGCTGGGACTCCAAACGTGGCGACACCCACTAGCTCCTACTACCGACCTTGGTCCTCCGAGGTCAGTCTGATAGGGAGAGAGACATAGCGCCTCGGGGTGGATGGCACTGCGGAAGACCTCCACACCCCTATAAGTGAGACCGAGGGCGCCCCCCCGGCGGAACCACGGCGACCTCCAACATCTACCCCAGGGTGTGAGTGCTGAGAGCGGCCGACGGGGAGACTACTGGGGCAAAGGACACACCTTGGACAGCTGGTATTCGCCCTGAGACGCGCTTCTGCCGCCAACAGGACACCTGGCGCTTACTATGGTGCGCAAAGGCGTGAAGGCCACGGAGGGCAAGGAGGGAGCGGTCGCGGGCCCTACTCAGGATGCGGACCCCGGGGGCTCTGCGCCGCTGACATTGACTTCCACCATTTCAGAAAGTCAGCAAGGCGACAAGCTGGACCTTATACTTAAAGAGATCAGAGACTCCAGGGCAGTGATGGAGACCCAGATGGGCACCCTCACCACTAACCTTTCCTTGCTTAAGGCGGACCATGAGAAACTAGCAGACAAAGTCAAGGATCAAGGTCTATCGATGGCTGAACTTGCCCCGGCAGTGGCGGAACACACGGACTCCATCCAACTGATCCAACGTCAAGTCAAAACCCTGATGGAACGCGTGGAAGATGCGGAAGGGCGCAATCGACGCAATAACATCCGCGTAATTGGCCTGACGGAGAGAAGCGAGGGATCCCGTCCGGCAGAGTTCATGGAACATTGGTTCCGAGATAACGTTGCCCCTGAAGGTCTGTCACCGTTCTTTTGTGTAGAGAGGGCTCATAGGATCCCAACTGGCCAACCTAAACCGGGACGGACACCACGGCCGCTCATTGTCCGGATCCTGAATTACCGGGACAGAGACTTGCTGCTAAATCAGGCCAGGATAAAATCGGTCATACCGTGGGAGAATAAACGAATATCCCTGTACCCGGATTACACCACTCAAGTGCAAAAACAACGGTCCTCATACTATGAGGTGAAACAGAGACTCCAAAAGGCAAAATTACGCTACGCCTTACTGTTCCCTGCACGCCTGAAGGTGATCCATGACAAGAAAACCCACTTTTTTGAAAGCCCCACAGATGTGGAGGACTGGATGGAGGAGATGGACATTGGGGAACGACCGGACCCGACGCAGGACTCCACAGACAATGGGTCTAAAGAAAGCCCGACTCAGGGGGAGAACGGGAACGGCGCCCGGCGCAATCACCCGAGGCAGCGCAAACCGACTGCCCACCAACAAAAGCAGGGACAGGTGGATGCAGTAGCAGCGGTGGGCTCCTTCAGAGACGACCGAGAGACAATTCACACGGACACTGAAGATAGCACAGTCCACTCGGACTCAGACAACAGTATGATCCTATTCCCGACGGTGACACCTAGAGCCGCGGACGAACTTATAGACAATGCTCAAGAGTAATACCTCCTATGGATCAGACTTGAAGCTTGAGTACAACACGATATCCTTTTCTGTGTGAACTAAGGGGGTGGCGGGGGTGAGGGAGGGGGGGAACTGTGCTTGCTTAGGGGGTATATGTGGCCCTTATCTGCTGGGGAGCTCTACGTGGCCTGACCTCGGGTGGGGAGGAAGACTTAGATGCGGGGATCGCGGGAGGTGTTTCCTGCGCCCCCTGTGCTCCTACGGCACATAGCCACAGTTTGCTGACTGTATCCGTATGGGGCCACCCTTGTTTCCCCCTCCCCTCCCCTGCCCCTCTGCTTCAACCCCCTCCACAAGACGTGGCTACATATACCGCACATTCCCAAAAGAACTCTCCCGGCGGCGCCGTTGAGCTGGCGACTTCACCAAGCATGGCACTATGGACACGGCAAGTGCTTGGCCGACCCCCCACTAGCGTATGCAACGTTACCTGTTCAATTACGTTCCAAGGTTTATGGTTCGGCGCAGCGGAGTTTAGAGGCTGCGCCTCCACAGTTGGGGTTTGGGATAGGGAGGGAACTGTCTCCTGGTTGACACGAATGCATAACTCACTAGGACATATGGGAACACTCCTTGCGACACCTACACGGGGTTATGGCTGACGTACAAGGAAAGTATAGGCTGGTCACCTGGAATGTGAGAGGGCTGGGGGCAGTGCAGAAGAAACACAGAGTGCATGCTTTCTTGCTACGACAAAAGGCACATATAGTGTTCCTACAGGAGTCACACATGCCACACTCCGAGGCACTCCTACTACGGAGGAAATGGAGGGGTACTATATTCTCTACAACATACTCTGCTTTCTCTAGGGGAGCCACGATATGGGTACGCCACGGTACCCCATTTGTGGAACTGGAGAGACGGACTGACGACCAGGGGCACTATGTGTTAGTGAGGGGCACCCTGGACGGGGAGGTGGTAGTGCTGGGCAGCATCTATGCCCCGAATTTTGACCAAGATGGGTTCCTCGCTACAGTGGGCCGGGCGTTGGCGGACTGGATGGACGTCCCCTGGATCTTGGGAGGTGACTGGAACATGATCTTAGATGTGACCCTTGACAGATCACACACCCCCCTTCAGGCGGCGGGAATACATAAACTGTCAGAATTGTTTGGGACATGGCTCCAGGGTTGGGGGCTGACTGACATCTGGCGCACACTGCACCCGACACACAAAGAATACTCATGCTACTCCCCTGTACATAACCTGCATACCAGACTGGATAGGTTTGTGTGCTCCAACTCTGTCGCGACTAGATGCGCCACCTCAGATTACCTTGCTAAAACGTTCTCAGACCACCGGCCGCTAGCGCTTGACCTACACTGGGGTAGAGTGCCCTCACCAGTCCCTACCTGGAGGCTTAACCCCGCACTACTCGCGGATGGCCCGTTTCGATCACATATAGCTGACGCATTAACTGGTTACTTCGATACAAACTGGGACTCTGCGTCCTCGAACCTAGTGGTATGGGATGCTATGAAAACTGTAATACGGGGGGCTGCAATAGGCCGCCTGGTGGGAGCCAGACAGGAGATCCATGGGAAACTATGCGATGTGGAACAGCGCTTGCGCGACCTTGAAACTGTGGTAGGGCAGGACCCTGGCCGAAAAGCTGATCTACAGCAGTGTAATATCGAACATGCTGATTTACTAGAGACCCTGAGAGTGATAGACTATGGGGCCTATTTGAAACGCCAACAGACAGAGGCGGACAGATCCGGTGCTCTGCTTGCCCGGCTGGTCCGGGATGCCCCTGAGAGCCCTACAATAACGTCTATCCGGAACGCAGCGGGCGAACAGGTGCACACTCAACTGGGCATTAACACTGTATTTAAGACTCACCTGGAGAACCTGTATGCTCCCCCCTCTGTAGATGCCAGGGACGAAATGACGGCATTCCTAGAAGAACTAACGCTTCCAGTGCTGGCCCCGGGAATCCAGACGGCTCTAGCCGGACCTATAACACAGCAGGAAATAAAGATAGCACTCCATTCGCTTAACCGAGGCAAAACCCCGGGCATGGATGGCCTACCAGGGGAGTTTTATCAAACATATGAGGATGTACTGGCCCCCGTCCTGGAGAAAATATTCAACACCGCGTACGAGGCTGGCCATCTCCCGGCTACCACCATGCAGGCCTTGGTGATTTCTATCCCGAAACCCGGTAGGGACACTCAAGATGTAGGTAACTACAGGCCCCTCTCCATGCTCTCCACGGAGTATAAGATCCTCAGTAAGGCTATTGCCATGCGGATCCAACACCACCTCCCTGGCCTGATTGATACTGATCAATGTGGCTTCCTCCCAGAGAGGAGTACCTCCCAGAATACGAGGCGACTCCACGCCCTCATGACAACTACACCCCACAATTTACCAAACGCTGGCTGTATAGCCCTAGACCTCCGTCAGGCGTTTGATTCCCTGACGTGGGACTTCATGTTCGAAGTCCTGCATCGCTTTGGTTTCCCGGAAGCCCTTCTAAAATGGATCCGCCTACTGTACACAGGTCCGACGGCTAGGGCACGCACGGGAAGACACACATCGGACAGTTATGAAGTCCATAGGGGCACCCGACAGGGCTTCCCACTGTCGCCACTACTGTTTGTGCTGACGCTGGAACCCCTGGCTATTGCGCTTCGCAATAGAGCTGCGGAGAAAGGCATACCGGTGGAAGGCACCAACCACATGGTCTCAATATATGCCGACGACATTCTGGTGTTTCTCCGGAACCTGCAAGGAGACCACTCGTCCCTGGCGACTATTTTCAGACGCTTTGAGATCATACCTGGACTGGCTATAAACCCGGGAAAGTCCCTAGGTTTCTTCTTCCGAGAGGGCCAGCGGCCCCCCCACATACAGTTCGGGGCCTATGAAATCCAAGTGGCGCCGACCACGTTTAAATATCTCGGTATACAGGTTTACCGAGACCCGGAGGCCCAGATTGACGGTAATATCCGGAAGGCCATTACTGGCCTACGAGGTAGCATAGGCTTCTGGACGTCCCTACCCCTATCGGTAATGGGACGAGTGGCGGTCTCGAAGATGGTCATGCTCCCCCGCATATTGTATTATTTTGTAAACTTGCCGGTCATGCTCCCGCGCCAGATTTTCACCACACTAAATACACTACTGGTCAACCTTATATGGGGTTCGGGGAGGCGACGGATCAGCCTTAAAAAACTGCAACTGAACACTAGACGGGGTGGCCTGGGAGTGCCAGGCCTACGAAGTTACTACTACGTTAGCCAGCTCCAATGGTTGGCCCGATGGGTGGCGGGCAGGGACTTGCATGAGATCGCTTACACGACGGACAAATTAGCACGTGGAGAACTACACTCTCTCCTCTTGCCCAATGCTAGGATCCCCAGAGACTGCTACCCCCTCCTGTATGTGGCCCTAACTTGCTGGAAGAAAGCACTGACATACTCGACTGGGGCCCCTCCATACGCGGACAATCTACCTCTACTGGGACTCCCGACACCACAGGGGACTCTGACACAGCGCAGACTACGCCCCTGGACGGAGACTGGGGTGGACAGGGTGGGAGACCTGTTCGGCGACGACACCATGCTGGACCACACCTCGTTTGTGCAAGCCACGGGAGCGCCTTCACGCTTATACCTCTTACACGCCTCGGTGACGCACTACGTGCGGCAGGCTTGGGCCCCACAACGTACGAAACCAGAACGACATGAATTAGTACACCTCTTGTATTATATGGGCACGGGGGGACACCTGGTGAAATGGCTGTATGTTGGTATCAGGGAACATGTACCTTCACCGATCACTACACTCAGGGAGACCTGGATTACGGACTCGGGTGAACACATAACGGACGGGGAGTGGAAAGTTATTCTAGGCCATCATAGAAGGGTATCTAGGAATGTTAAGTTTCAGTTCATACAGGCCATGATTCTCCATAGAGCTTACCTTACACCCCAGAGACTACATAGGATGTTCCCTGCCAGTGCACACTGCTGCCCGAGATGTCACCAAGACGAGGCACATATTCTCCACATGCTGTGGACATGCCCGAAGTTACATACTTACTGGGGAACGATCAAACACACGCTGCTCTCCATAACAACACTCCGGATCCCTGAGGGAGCATTACCCTGCCTACTAGGGAACAGAAAGCGGTCCAAGACCGGCAAGGCACAATTGAAATTTATGGATTTGGCACTGGTGTTGGCGATTAGGGTGCTCACTATGAGGTGGAAGTCGCCCAGGGCCCCGCAGATAGAAATGTGGCGAAGCGACTTGCTGAAATGGGGCAAAGCGGAAGCCGCGGCACTGCGGGACGAGGAGAGCAAGGGCCTTCGCAAATATCCTATAGCACAGGAATGGGACTTAATGTTGATAGACCTGGAAGAGGCAGACCTGGACAGCTCAGGAGACCCGGTGGGGTGAAATCACATGAGTAGCGGGTGGGGGCCGAGGCTCACGGGCACAAGTGCGACTCACAGGGGGTAGACCAGCCCTAGAGCTTTTATTAACTTCCGGATAGACAGAGACACCTTGGCCCGGGATGTGGAGTGTACAAGTGAGAACGACCAGGAGACAGGGGATGGGCGGACGGGGAGGGGGGGACAGTTGGGGTATGACACTTCTGGAAGACATGATTATGGAGTTTACAGAACATAAATGGGAAACATCCGGGAATGTTATAACAAGCAACTCCTAATTGAAATGTTATGCTCCCAAAAATTAATGGTTAAGAAAATGGAAAAGACTGATGTGTGCGATGATAAGAAAATATGTAGAAATGTATGTCATGCTGTAACAGTCACGAATAAAGAGTTTACAAAAAAAAAAAAAAAGATTGCACAGCCAAATTCTTTATGTGGAGGCAGTACTATTTCGTTGGGTTTCTCAAAGAGATCTGCGTAAGGATGGTAAAACACTGGTATGCCTTGAATAACATTTATTGCTCCAGTTTCAGATGTTAAACCTGGTGTGAACAATATGCTCCAGATGGATAGCATTGCATGTGACAAAAATGAGATGAGAGAGAAATAGTAAACGTTTCCCAGTTAATGTAAGGATTGTGTCGTATTAACTAGGCTATTCCTAAGATTTTGGAATGATTAAGAGAGGCAATTACATCAAAAGAAATCTCCTCTTGATGTGAACCAAAGATTAATCATAATGGTAATGTCATCTCGATTAAAGGCACTAATGTTAAAGGACTGAAATCCACGGTATGTATTTGTTAGGGTGAATCCTTAGCTCTGCATGTCAGCACCTACCTACAGTCAAAGAATAATCCACTGACCCCACAATCCAAGAGAGCCGATAGCTCCAATATATTTCCGTGGACAGTCCCACACACAAACTGGTAGAATGAAAAGCGAGGATTGGATATCTCTGGAAACACAGATGAAAGGGATTTTATTCAACCTCAGCCTTTTCCCTTTCACAAGGGAAAGGGTCCAGCGTTTCCTGATGGCCAATTGAAGCATAGAGGGCAACAACGAAACAAATCATCTGGGGATCCCCAGTACTGGCGCAACCCATTCTTTCTGCGATGTGCCCATTCAGAGTTTATGAGGGAAGAATGAGCTGATCCTATCTGCATTGGTTACTCTCCAGAAGAGCAAGAAGAAGGCTCCCGGGTATTTTAGGTTCTCTCAGACAGACCAGAGTTCTAGTTCTTCCGGGGGAAAACTGATCCCTTCATCTCTCCATCTGACATTCCTATAACAGGTGCTTGATCCTGAGGGCTTGCTCCATCGGTTCAACAAAGGAAAGGGCCTGAGCAGAATTCAATAGCTCATCCTTTATTTATTTTTTCAAGCATCTACGAAACAGAGTTATTAAAGTTTGCTCAACCCAAGTTGTTTCAGCAGCTTATTGTTAAAATCTTGTTATGTAAGAGAGTACGTCCTGTTTCCTTTGCTGGATCTCACAGAACGCCTCCACAGCTCAGCACTCTAGTTCCTGCCTCTCGCGCATTTGTTTTAAGGCGGTTATGAACGGGGTATAATCTGACAGTCTTGAATCTTCTGCGGTTACCAAGAGAGTTGCCCATGCAAGTGTTGGCATGGATAAGGCACTAATCAGATAGCTCACCTTAGCATAGTCTTGAGCAATCTGTGTCAGGCGAAAGGCAAAGTACACAGTTAATGAGCCCCAACAATCTTTGAAAATTGTTTGGGTCTCCAGAGAACGTGGAAAGGTTAAAGATACTACTGGTACATCTGATGCTCTGGAAATTACTGCTTGGAGAGATTTTCAGTGCATGCGCAATTGCAATAGTTCTTGTGTTTGCTGCTAGGCAGTCAGCCGTACACATTGGACTTGTTCAGTGGGTATTGACTGAACAAGCACTTGGGCTTGTTCCATTTGATTAGGGTAAATGTCTTCGGCTTCCAGACTGGATTGTGAGCGCCACAATCTGTCACAACTTAGACGTCCGAGAGGGTCCTCCAAGCGGGTTGGACTTCTGCTTGTCCAGGTCATGATATGCCAGAGATAAGGGCGATCTATTCTTGAAGCCACGTTGCCGCCGACATTTGTAAGCACCCAGCGGGAAAGTGCCCTCCAGAAAGAGCCCCAGGAAGAAAAAAAACAAAAGGCAAAAAAAACCTTAGAAGCTAGAGCTCCCAGAAGTTGTTGTCAGGGGTCAATGGAGAAGATGAAACAGCCAGACTGCGAAACTGCCAAGACCAAGCACTGGAACAAGGAAGTACAAAGAACTGGAAGAGCCGGAGACTGAAGAACATCATGAAGGTGAATCCAGGAGCGAGAAACACTACATGGACACTGGTAGTGCTGTGATGCACTGTAAGTCAAAAAGAACCTCCTTAAATAGGCCTAACACAGAAAAAGAAAACAGAATATTGAGAGTCTTCCATAAAAAACAAGTTACTTACCTGTACACTGTGGTTCTCCAGTATTGATATCTTTCATAGATTCACATGCTTGTATCTTCCCCGTGGTCATGGTGGGAGCCTTGCGGTAATTAGAAAAGAAGTACCATAGAGGTACATAGTACATCCCCAAAACGTAAAGAAAAACTTCTACATTTGTCCTCATCATTATGTAAATCCAAACTTCGATCAATCAGAGACCAGCCCTAGACCTAATCTCCCCAGTCAGAGCCTTCAGACTTACGATTTCGCGCACTAATGTGCTACGGTAAGATATAACACGAGATCAGAAGTGGCAAGCCTAGACGGGGAGGAGGGAGGGCCGCATGTCAATCTCTGAAATATATCAATACTGGAGAACCACAGTGTACAGGTAAGTAACTTGTTTTTTATCCAGTATTTATTTCTTTGCAAAGTTTTATATAGCGGTGGCTAGACCCGTAGGTATCAGAGCGCTTTACATGAGGATCAGCAAGTTAAAGATTACATAATTACTTCAGTTACAGATTCCAAGTATAGACATAAGAGAAAGATAAAGGGAAGGAAACATAACGGTGAGGCGAGGAAAACAATGTCAGATGTCTGGCTGGGTAGGTGATGGCCGAGGGGTTGAACCAGGGCCAAACTCCTCTATAGCTGCCTAGGACAGCTCCACCGGCCATCGGCCAAGGTTGTTCGGACTCCGCGGTTAGAACAGAAAGACGAAAACCATGCTATTACACGATAACATAAGTTATCTTCGCGTTACGTAGCAAAGACAAAACGTCTTATGTGGAATGGAAGGTAGAGGGGGGAAGGTATACAGGGGAAAAAGGAATGCAGATAGCCTCAGGCAGACCATAAGGGGGAGGGGACTTCAGGGGAAACAAGCAGTCAAAGTGAAAGCTAGACAAGACCGTGAAGCACCATTAAGAACAATGTCCGATGTCCGGCTGGGTAGGTGACACTCCTCTATAGCTGCATAGGACAGCTCCACCAGGCATCGGCCAAGGTTGTTTGGACTCCGCGGAATCTTTCATAGACTCACATGCTTGTATCAGAGTAGATAGCAGTATAATTCTCTTAGTTTGCGTCAAGGCGAAGGCCTTCTTATGCCATTAACAAGACAAAATATACTAATACATCTGCATCATGATTCCAAGAAAACCATAACCTAGTAAATAAACTGTAACTACCAAATATAGCAAACAAATAGATATGAATGATTGTACCTTAAGCAAACAGATGTCTCAGGACAGCTTGGCCCACTGCAGCATCCACTTTCCATGCCGAGTCCAAGCAGTAATGCTTAGTGAATGTATGCCGCTCTACAAATGTCCGGAGGCGACACACCAGCAAACAAAGCTGTAGAGGCTGCCATCTTCCTTGTGGAGTGCGCAGACACTTTTGTAGACAAAGGCTTTCCAGCCTTGTTGTGGCAGAAAATGATCGCAGAGGAAATCCAACGTGCAATACTGCTCCTTGAAAGGGCTTGGCCCTTCCGTGGTAAAGTAAAGGACGCAAATAATTGATCCAATTTCCTAAAAGTCTTTGTTCTAAGCATGCAGAACTTGATACAGCGCTTCATATCCAAAGAGTGCAATGCTCTTTCTGCAGCGGTTGAGGGGTTCCCAAAGTGAGTGGAAAGCACAACTGGTTCATTCAAGTGAAAAGAAGTTGGAACTTTGGGAATGAATTGAGGATTTGTTCTTAACAAAAGTTTATCCTGGGTGAATTGAAGCAAAGGCGCAGCAATCGTGAAAGCCTGAATTTTACTTATTCTTATAGCAGACCTGAGGGCTAAAAGGAGAGCCATTTTCCAAGAAACATTTTAAATCAGCCTTATGTAGAGGCTCAAAAGGTGATTTCATCAATTGAGCCAGCACTGTATTTAATTCCCACGGAACTGCAGGGCACTTTAAGGGTGGGAAAACCCTGAAGAGACCCTTCATAACTCCTTGACAATTCTTGTTGACCGCAAAGAAAGCTCACTCTGCTATCTGCGAAACCTGGAAATTGCTGCCAAGTGTACCTTGATTGACGAGTGAGCCAATTTTCATTGAGCTTAGTAAAGTAAGTAAGGCAAAACCTGTTCAGGAGTTTATAGTAAGGGGTGCAGTTTCTTCTCCTTGCACCAATTTGCAGAATATGACTTGTTAGTGGAAGGAGCTCTGGCTCGTTGTAGAATAGACCTGCAATCCGGAGTGATGTTTAAATCTGTAAATTCATAGTCGTGAGGTTCCAAGCTGACATACTTAGAGACTTTATTTGAGGATGAACAATTTGATGTTGGTCATTGAGAGTAGATTTGGTGGTGGAGGGAAGCGAATGTGCAGAGAAATCGAGCACAGTAGAAGCTCCGTGTACCAAAACTGCCATGGCCATGCCGGCGCTATGAGAATGAGATGGTATGGTTCTTTCTTCATCTTGTTTAACACTCTTGGGATAAGAGGAAACGGCGAGAACGCCGAGGCAAAAGTCCCCGTCCATCGCATCTGCAGAGCGTTTCCCCACAAGTTCCTCTGAGGGAACCGCTGGCGAACTTCTCGCACTTCTTGTTGTCTTCTGTAGCAAAAAGATCCCGTTTTTGAGTGCCCCACAGTTTGAAGAGTCTTTGCAGCTGAATCACGTCTAACTCCGATTCGTGTAATTGGGAATTTGTTCTGATGTTTCAACATGTTTCCTGAGGGGACCATTTTCCGTGTATTTGCAATTCCTGGAGGTGCGCCCCCCAGCCGTCCATTCAAGCGTCCGTTGTCATACTGTAATGAGGATGTGTTGGTTGGAACGAGAGGCCTGGAGAGATATGGATTTCTGTTTCCCACCATGACAGAGACTGTTTTATCGTATGAGAGAGAGCGATGATGTCCTCGAATGAGCCGCACACCTGCACCCATTGCATGTCTAACTGCTCCTGGAGAGGTCCTATGTGAAGCCCGCAATTTGAAATCAACGGGATGCTTGATGACAGCATTCCCAGTAATGACTTGAACACTCTCACAGAAGTAGACTTTTTTGCACGCAGAAGGGAGGCTAAGCGCATTATTTTCAGCTTCCGCTCTGAAGTGGGATACACCTTCATTGACTCTGTGTCTAGGAGCGCTCCTAGAAAAACATGCTTCTAGTTTGGAATTAAGTGTGACTTCTCCACATTGAGTTGTAACCCCAGCGCCATGAAGAGCAACTGACAAGCCAGCATGGATTCTTTGGTAGAGTGAAATGTGGCACCCTTCACTAGCCAGTCGTCCAGGTAGGGGTAAACCTGGTGTCCCTGTCTTCTCAGAAAAGCCGCTACCGGAGCCATACATTTAATTAACACTCTGGGTGCTGAGCAAAGGCCGAATGGCAAGACTTTGAACTGGTAGTGATCCCCAGCCACCTCGAAACTTAGGAACTGGTGATGCTTTGCATGAATGGGAATGTGGAAGTATGCATCCAGCAGATCGAGAGACCCTAGAAAATCTCCCTTGTTTATTAATAAAATAATCTCTTGAAGGGATAACATTCTGAATGATTGTTCCTTGATGTATTTGTTTAGCTGCCCGAGGCCAAGACCTGCCTACATTTCCCGCATGTTTTCTTTATTAAGAAGAATTTGGAGTTACAGCCTTTTCCTCGTTGTCTGAAAGGCATACTTTCTGTCGCCCATTTCTTTAGTAGAGCCCCAATTTCTTGTTGTAGTGCTGACAAATGCGAGTGATGCATTTTTCTTGGGGGCGGAGTTCGAGGAGGTTTACGGACACATTCCAAGATGTGGCTGTATTGGGTAATGTCCAGCACACATTTGTCCTTCGTGGTGGTTTGCCATTGATTTAGAAATGGAGAGAGCCGATGATACCAAGGGTGTTGAGATCAAAATGAGGTGGCTGACGAGAGATAAATGTCACTGACATCTTGAGGAATCTGCAATTTTCCTTGTCCTGCAGGCGTGCGGCTTGCTGATTATAAGACATGTTGTAAGAACAAAATTGCTACTGTTGCTGTCCTCCATATTGCGATCTTTAATTCTGACCATATGGCTGATATCTGTAGGATTGATAAGATAGTCTTTGCTGAAACTGACCTCTTCCTGTACCTCCACGAAAGGACTAAAAAAGCCTCTGTTGTAATGTGGCCAAGGAACGTGCAGTTTCTGTATCATTCTTAATGCCTTGTAGTTCATCATCTACATGCTTTCCGAAAAGATTTTCCCCATCGAAGGGCATGTCTAACACCTTTGATTGGACTTCGGGGCAGAAAGACGTCACCCTAAGCCAGCCCTGCCTACGATGGACTGCAGCACATGCCATTTGTCTGAAAGCAATAGAAGATGGTTCCATTGCGAAGTCAATAACCTCCGAAGACGCTTTAGCACCCTACTGCAAAAGATCCTTCGCTTCTCTCTTTTTATCATCAGGAAGGAATTCAAGAAGAGGAGCTAGGTCTGACCATAACTGATGGTCAAACCTCCCCAAGATTGCTAAGGCGTTAGAGGCCTTGATAGCAGTAGCCACCATAGTAGTGATTCACTTGCTGATGCTGTCCAAGCGTCTGCCTTCCCTGTCTGGAGGTACTGAGCAAGGAGATTGAGGATTCCTGGAGCGCCTCTGAGCCGCCTGCATTATCACTGAATCCGGCAGAGGATGGCCAATTAAACATGCTGGAGCGGAATCAATCAATCAATCAATCAATCATAGCATTTGTATAGCGCGCTACTCACCCGGAATGGTCTCAAGGCGCTGGGGAGGGTGGGGGGGTCTGCTACTGGTCAAAGAGCCAGGTCTTGAGTTGCTTCCTGAAGGAGAGGTGGTCCTGGGTCAGCCGGAGGTGGATGGGGAGGGAGTTCCATGTCTTGGCCGCCAGGTAGGAGAAGGATCTTCCTCCGGTGGTGGCTCTGCGGATGCGTGGAACTGCGGCGAGGGCGTGGCTGGTGGAGCGTAGCTGGCGGGTGGGAGTGTAGAAGGTCAGGCAGTTGTTGAGGTACCTGGGTCCCAGGTCGTGGAGGGCCTTGTGTGCGTGGGTGAGGAGTCTGAACGTGATCCTCTTGCTGACGGGGAGCCAGTGTAGGTCCCTCAGGAGTCCGGAGATGTGGTTGTGTCAGGGAATGTCCAGGATGAGTCGTGCGGAGGCGTTCTGGATGCGTTGGAGTTTTTTCTGAAGTTTGGCTGTGGTTCCGGCGTAGAGGGTGTTTCCGTAGTCCAGTCGGCTGGTGACGAGTGCCTGGGTGACCGTCTTCCTGGTTTCGGTGGGGATCCACCGGAAGATCTTTCGGAGCATGCGCAGGGTGTTGAAGCACGAAGATGAGACGGCGTTGACTTGTCTGGTTATCGAGAGGGAGGAGTCCAGGATGAAGCCCAGGTTGCGTGCGTGGTCCGTTGGCTTGGGGGCGGTGCCCAGGGCAGGGGGCCACCAGGAGTCGTCCCAGGAGGAGGGTGATGATCCCAGGATGAGGACTTCCGTCTTGTCTGAGTTCAGTTTCAGGCGGCTGTTCTTCGTCCATTCGGCGACGTCTTTCATCCCTTCGTGTAGGCTGGTTCTGGCGGTAGCGAGGTCGTTTGTGAGGGAGAGGATCAGCTGGGTGTCGGCGGCGTAGGAGATGATGTTGAGGTTGTGTTGGCGTGCGATGGCTGCGAGGGGTTCATGTAGACATTGAAGAGGGTGGGGCTGAGTGATGATCCTTGTGGTACGCCGCAGATGACTTCGAAGGCCTTGGATCTGAACGGGGGGAGGCGGACTCTCTGTGTTCTTCCGGAGAGGTACGAGATGATCCATTCCAGTGGTTTCTCTTGGATTCCGATGTTGCTGAGGCGTTGTACTAGGGTGCGGTGGCAGACAGTGTCGAACGCTGCGGAGAGGTCCAGGAGGATGAGGGCCGCAGTTTCCCCGTTGTCGAGCAGGGATCTGATGTCGTCTGTGGCTGCGATGAGGGCGGTCTCGGTGCTGTGGTTGGTTCGGAAGCCGGACTGCGAGTGGTCGAGGGATCCGTTCGTCTCGAGGAAGGCGGCAAGCTGTCTGTTGACGGTCTTCTCGATGACCTTGGCAGGAAAAGGGAGGAGCGAGATGGGGCAGTAGTTCTTGAGGTCGGTGGGGTCAGCCGTTGGTTTCTTCAGGAGTGCGCTGAGCTCGGCGTGTTTCCAGCTCTCCGGGAAGGTGGCGGTGTTGAAGGAGGCGTTGATGATGTCCCGGAGTTGGGGTGCGATGATGGAGTCGGCCTTGTTGAAGACGTGGTGGGGGCAGGGGTCGGTTGGTGATCCGGAGTAGGTGGTGCTCATCGTGCGGGTGGTGTCTTTGGTGCTGACCGGTGTCCAGGCGCAGAGGGTGGTGGTGGGGGGCATTGGTTCGGTGGTTGGGTGCGTGGTCTGTGCGCCAAAGCTGTTGTGTATGTCGGCGATCTTGCTGTGAAAGAACGAGGCGAGTGAGTCGCAGAGGTCCTGCGAGGGGGTGATGTCGTTGTTTCCGGCGCTGGGGTTGGAGAGCTCTTTGACGATGCTGAAGAGTTCCTTGCTGTTGTGGGCGTTGTTGTCCAGTCGTTCCTGGAATGCTGTCTTCTTGGTGGTGCGGATCAGCTGGTGGTGTTTGCGGGTGGCGTGTTTGAGGGCAGTCATGTTGTCTATGGTCTGGTTGCTGCTCCAGGCTTTCTCGAGGGTACGGCAGTTCTTCTTGGAGTTCTTGAGTTCGTCGGTGAACCAGGAGGCTTTTTTGCTGCCGGGTCTGCTGGGAGGGGTCTTCAGTAGTGCGAGGTTGTCTGCGCAGATGGTGATCCACTGTGTGAGGTTGTTGGCTGCTTCGTTGGGGTCCGATGTGCTGGCGGGAGGGTTCTGGCTGAGGGAGGTGGTGAGCTGGTTGGCGGTGATCTTGCTCCAGCTCCTGCGGGCACCTGTTGCGGGTGGTGGTGGGTCGTGGATTTTCTGAAGCTGAAGTGGACGCAGCTGTGATCCGTCCAATGCAGTCCGGTGGAGTGGCTGAAGGAGATATGCTTGCTGGAGGAGAAGACGGGGTCGAGCGTGTGGCCGGCGTAATGGGTGGGGGTGTTCACCAGTTGCTTGAGTCCGAGGTTGGCGAGGTTGTCCAGCAGGGTGGTGGTGTTGGTGTCGTTGTTGTTCTCCAGGTGGAAGTTGAAGTCCCCTAGGAGGATGTAGTCAGTGGAGGGGAGGGCGAGCGGGCTGATGAAGTCTGCGATGTCTTCGCTGAATCGTGTGCGTGGTCCCGGGGGTCTGTAGATGAGGATGCCTCTGAGGGTCGTCTTGGGGTCGGTGTGTATCTGGAAGTGGAGGTGGCCGGCGGCGGTGAGGGTGTCGTCGGAGTTGGTCATGATGCGGATGGTGTTCTTGTGTACGATGGCGATGCCTCCTCCGGTCTGGTTGACGCGGTCCCTCCGGATGATCTTGTATCCCTCCAGGATGGCTATGGCGATGTCGGGGGCTGAGGAGGCGTTCATCCAGGTTTCCGTGAGGAAGGCGACGTCTGGTGAACTAGTGTCTAGGAGGTTCCAGAGTTCCACGGCGTGTCTGTGGAGGGAGCGGGTGTTGAGCAGGATGCACTTGAGGTGTTTGTTGTTGGTGCTCGGCTTTGCAGGTGTGGTGCAGGTTCGGAAGCAGGTGAACTTGCAAGCTTTGCAGGTGAAGGGTCCGTGGGTGCGTTTTGGGGTGGCTCGGTAGCAGGCGGGGTTCCGGCCGGCATTGAGTGCGTTGAGGGTGGCGGCGTCGTAGGTCTGTCGGGTGGTCTTGTATCGGCGGGGACCAGGGGTTCTGGTGCTAGGCGCGGGCCAGGCGCGGACAGGCGCAGACGGGCTTGCCTTTAGCGTGCCTTTGGCGCGCCAGCGGCGCAGTCGCGCAGCGGCCGCCATTTAAGGGTAGCCGGGGAGGAGGGTCAGCGGGGAGGCGGGTGGCGGGAGGGTAGGAACCAATGAGGAGCGGGGGGCGGGGCTGGGAGGGAAACAGCGGCGGGAGAACCACGAGCGCAGGGCGCTGAGAAAAAAAACGTCGCGAAAAAAACGGGAAGCAAGAGAGAGGCGAGAAAAGCACAAAACGAGGCACAGGGGGAATGGGCACAGGTCCTAAACCAGTCAAGCCGGGGTACAGAAGGCAAACAAGAGGGGGTAGACACTCAAAATGGGAGACAGTCACGCGGGATACAGAATGCAAAGGGGGGCAGTCACTCAATCAGGAGATAGTCATACGGGAAACAGAATGCAAAAGGGGGCAGACACTTGCTCCAGCAGGCAGACTCTCGGCTACGACGGTCACAGGTGGCGCTGCAGCGGCAAGGGGAGCGACCTACCCTAAGGTCAGGTGCCTTGTATTTCTTCTTCATCCTCTGCAGCACAGCAGGAACGGAGGCTAGGTTTCTTCATTATCTTCAAACCCTCAGTCCAAATGTAGTCCACAATCGGAATGGATCTAACTGATTTCTTCAATGTATCTTTAAAATCGTAAATAAAGCATTCGGTTTGCACTACAGGCATGGGCAAGTCAAACCTCTTAGAAGCTCTCTCAAGCACCTCATGAAAACCCCCAATATCTCCCAGCGGCTTCCCCACCGGGAGAGGGGAAGGCGACGGTGAAGATGGAGCCACATAATCATCCCATTCTTGGCCAAGAAGGTCCGGGTCTTGAGTGAGCTCACCTTCTTCTGGTTGATCGTCTGCTTCACTTTCGATGTAATCATCCTGTATCGTTATACACTGAGGAGCCTGTTTCTCAACCTGTACCACAGGTGGTGGAGTAACTACTGGTGGAGGTGGAGCAGCCTGCATACCTGGACCACCAGGTGTCAATGGAACCGAAGCATGGGTGTCCGGAAATCTTTTATAATAGTCATTTAACATATGTCTACGGTCCGTGACCAAGGAGAATGTGACCAGCATGGAATCTCTCGGAACCTCCTGACGTTCTTCAAAAGCCTCATAAAGATAGTGCTCTTGAAAAGAGTCATAACGTTGGACCTGAGAACGTCCTGAAAATGAATAATCTCCCTCCATATAGTTTGATTGTCCTTGCACTTCCTCTTCCTCATAAGATGTCTTGGCATTTAAATTTGAGTTTTGAGGGACTGAAAGCAGGGCCAAAAAGGCTTTCGTCCCCTGACTCATTCGTATCAAGCAGGTGAGAATGAAGCAATGGTGAGATCTTAGGTAATGGTGACAATCTTGGTGATTTTGTGACTGAATGCAGATTTCTTGTATCCGTCGACAGAATCGTCGACGATGTAACACGTCTGATTGTAATCGTCATCAATACTGGGTGAGAAGGTGATTTGAACACTGCAGTCGACGGAGTGCCCGTCGACGGGGCCATCGACGTCCTCGTCAACGGCGATGTTGATCCCGTCAACAAAATTGTAGACGCAGTCGTCGACACAGTGTACGTCGTCGTCGTTGCCGATGAAGCCGCTGACGACGCCGTCAACGATGCAATCATCGTCACTGTGCTCGTCGACGATGCAGTAGCCACGGCCGTCGACGGAGTGGTTGTCGCCACAAAAGTTGGAGATTTTTAAGAAGTTCTCGCCAACGGGTCTGTCAACTGTGTTTTCTCCATCAACGAACCCTGTTTCAGAGGTGTGACAGGCAAAGAGGCAGCAGAAGACTTCTTCAGGCCAGAATCTTCAGGCTTAATGGCTGTCTTTTCGGCAGAAGAGGATTTTTCTAACTTTAATTTCTTAAAATCAGCCTTTAATGAGGTAGAGCCCTCATTTTTACGCGTTCTCTCAAGAGAGGATGGCCTAGGGCTTTCTTCGACACCAGATCCAGAATCTGATTTAGATGTATTCTTCTGGAGCCATAATAATAATCTGGCCTCTCTATCCTTTAGTGTCTTAGCAGAGAAGGTTCTACAATATTTACAGTCTTTGGCTTTATGCTTAGGATAGAGACAATAAAGGCAGTCCTTATGTGGATCTGTCTTAGAACCTTCAGACATCCTTAATGAAAGAAAGTAGAACACAATACCTTGAGGTGAATAGAAGCAGGGTCAAAAGTTCCCTCACTGACAAACTGAGCAGAGCTCAGGGACACTCCCTTAAACACAAAGTGTGGTTATAAATCTGAGGTCTGATGGCTCTGACAGGGGAGATGCGGTCTAGGGCTGTTTCTGATTGGTCGAAGTGTGGCCCTACATAATGATGAGGACAAATGTAGAATTCTTCCTTTCCCTTTTGGGGATTTCTATGTACTTCTATGGTACTTTTTTTCTAATTACAGCGATACTCCCACCATGACGACGGGGAAGATACAAGCATGTGAATCTATGAAAGTTTCAATACTGGAGAACTAGGGTGACCAGATTTTGAGAAGCAAAATCCGGGAAAGGCCAAACATAAAAGTAGGACTAACGTCATCAACGTTACTTGTAATGTCTGGCCTGTCCCAGTTTTTTTAAGAAACAAATACGCGCAAATATTCACATAACATTAGCTATGACAAGACTTCTAGTGTCTACCCTGACTAACCTTGCCCTCCTCTCCTCTCTGTCTCTCCTCTGCTGCAGCATGCATGCAGCCAAGGTCAACCTGCCGCTGCCTGAAACAGAAAATTATTTAATGAAAGCATACATTTTAATTCTCCTTTGCAGAATGATTTGACCTTTGTCCCTAAAACCAGAACATGTATTTAAAATGAATGAAAGCATCAGGACACTGGGACAGTTCTCTGAAAACTGGGACTGTCCAGGGAAATCCAGGATGTTTGTTCACCCTATCCATAACTGTTTGGGATAGTATGTGTTCTGGGATGGTGGCAGCCATCTTGGATTGGGCTGATACACAGGTTTCCAGAATTCTTACAGAGGGATTCTGGGAAGATGACCCCAAGGGAACTGTCTGGTTCTACTGTGGCAAGGAAAATTCCCTGACAGGTGAGAGCCAATGGATCAAGCGCTAGGTAAGTGGGGGAAGGGGAAGCACTGGACCGCTGGTGCTGCTGTGTGTGTTCTGCCGCTTGAGTCGCAAAATGGGAGTGCGTCTCCTTCACCCGCTTGAATCAGGCAGAACGCGTGTGGTTGGAGCTGTGCAACAGTGCTTAGAGGTGCCATATTTATGCCTAGAGCCAGCTGAGCGGGGGTGGGGGTATGGGTAACTGTTGGGCACACTCTAGCCAATGGGGTCAACTCTGCCCACTTTTTCAGTAATTCCTATGTAACTTACTGCAAACAGGCTCAAAAAGCCATGTTCAGGTCAATTCAAGGCAGCAAACGTCTTCTGCCACACTAAACTTGGGTTCTGAGTGCTGAGGGTGTGTAAGAGGTGTGCTGTATTGTGTTTGCAAATGTATTTATATAGCGCTCACTACCTCTGACAAGGTGTCAAAGCGCTTTTCACTATAGTGATCCTAGTGTCCTCCCACATCTAACACTAAACTCCAGTTTGAGGCAGGAACAGTACCAAGAAAAAAGTCGGAGACAGAAGTCTGGTAGGAGGATGTGGCATAACGGCAAGAGCTGCCAACCTCGGAACTGTTGAACCAGGTTTGAGTCTCAAGTGGCTGCTCAATATCTTGTGATTCTGAGCAAACCACTTAGAGCCTGATTTAGATGTTGACAGAGAGTGAACTCTGTCACAACCACATACAATTTCCCTCCCCGCCAATACAGTGGCCTGACCACCTGATTTAAATACTGGCAGACCATAGGTTTAGGTATGGCAGCACCTACTCAGACACCGCTGTTTCCAACCTTCTTAGACAGCCTGACGGACTAAGGGCCTTCTGACAATTGGCTAAATATCCGCCTGCCCAGTTAGGGTGGCAAACCCTGGCGGTAAAGAACAGTAAAAAAACAAAATTTGCTCTCCTCATCATGGGAGATTATTACTCCAATGCCCTGGCAGAGAAATGGGCCTCCCGCCAGTATATAAATCTGGCCCAAAATTTCATAGTGATAAAAAACCCAAAAATGAATATGTCCTTGTGTAATGTAACTGCTGCTCATGTAGCGTTCTCCAATACCTTTGTGTCAAGTTTGGGCTATATAAAAAAAACTGCAAAAACAAAATAGGGTCCACCAGCAACCAGAAAGTGGATATGCAAGGATTGTCTTGGCATCTTATTCTCTCTCTTTAAAGTGAGCCCCACTTGCTATGTGTGGCTGAACAGAACTGTCAAGTAGGATTTGACACTGTGCTGTTAAAAAAGAGGCCCACGGCACCCACCTTGAAAATACTGCTGAGTCATATCTGCACATCTCTGGTCAGGTCATCCTATAGTTTGCTACACGGAGGCATTTCACAACATCTTCACACTTATTCAAGACTAATCACTGGCTGGGAAAAATGTAAGTTTCTAGAAATTACTTTCCCTAAATATTTATTAAAAATCCAACTTCAGCATTAAATTGCCTTTTTTAATAACTATTAAAAATAGTTGTTTTCCATTATTTTTGTATCTGGTTTCATTCCCCAGATACAGTATTAGTATTTAATATCGCTTCCCAGTGTTTCTCTATGGGCAAATCAGCTTTCCTACAGCCAAAATAGCTTGCAAGTACTAGTCACTGAAAGGACACATCAGATCGAGTTCCTACATGTCTTTTAAATACCATGCACACTTCCTTGCGGGCTACAAGGCATACATATGGGTGACTTAGTAATATTTTAAATAGAGCTTTTTACCTGTCAAAAAGGGTTTATTCTGACAGGTTGCAGTGTGTGTTTGCCACTGTTACACTTAGGCTACAGTGGTAGACCTGAAAAAGTGTTTGCACTGCTTCAATAGTGGACAGCAGTGCTGCAGTCCTTTCGTAGCATTTAACTTTTAGACCCTGTGCACATTTTGTACCATATACTCGGGACTTATAGGCAAGTTATATATACCAATTAGGAGCATGCCAATTTGACCCTATTAAAAGAGGGAGCACACACAATTTACTACTGGCTAGAAGTGGTAAAGTGTGTAGAGTTCTAAAGACAGTAAAAATATAGGATTCAGCATAAAGTTAAAGATCTAGGGTGACCGTACAGAAAAGACAAATTTCCTACACCAAACCAGAAGAATAACGTCGTCAATCCGCCTGTCTTGAAAGTCAACAAATAATGTACAGCATCACCTGCTTCCTCCAAAAGGTCTCCAATCAATCAATCAAGGAATTGTGAAACGCGCTACTCACCCGTGAGGTCTCAAGGAGCTGGGGGCGGTTGCAGCTCCAAGTCAGCCGAATAGCCATGTCTTGAGGCTCTTCCTGAAAGAGTGTAGAGTGGGGAAGCATCTGATGTGGATCGGGAGTCCATTCCACGTTTTTGCTGTGATGTAGGAGAAGGCTCTTCCACCCACTCTGGCTCTGCGTATGTGTGGGGCTTTGGTGAGGGCGACGTATGCGGGGCAGAGGTTTCTCTTGGGTATGTGGAAAGAGACTCTTTCGTTTAGGTATTTGGGTCCGGTGTTGTGGAGGGATTTGAAGGCATGGGTGAGTAGCTTGAAGGTTACTCTCTTCTCGACAGGGAGCCAGTGGAGGTCTTGCAGGTGTTGGGTGATGTGTTCATGTCGTGGGATGCTGTAGACGAGTCTGGCTGCTGTGTTCTGGATGGTCTAGAGTTTGCTGGAGCAGGGATCTGTAGATTTTGGCTTAGAGAGCTTTTCCATAGTCTAGTCTGCTTGTTGTGAGAGAGTGGGTGATGGTCTTTCTGGATTCAGGGGGGATCTATTTGAAGGGCTTGTGAAGGATGCAGAGGGTGTTGAAGCTGGTGGAGGCAACGGCGTTGATCTGTCGGGTCATGGTGAGGGAACAGTCGAGTATGATGCCAAGGTTCCAGGCGTGGTCAATGAGAGTGGGGGGGTTGCCGAGGGCGGTGGGCCACAGGTGTTGTCCCATGCTAAGGGGGTGGGCCCGAGGATGAGGACTTCTTTCTTCTCCGAGTTGAGCTTCAGACAGCTGCTACTCATTCAGGATGCAACGTCCTTCATTCTTCCTGGAATCTGAGTCTGGTGGTATTGGGTTCCTTCGTGAGGGAGAGGATGAGCTGGGTGTTGTTGGCGTAGGATACTATGCTAAGTCCACGCTGTCTGACGATGACGGAGAGGGGGGCCATGTAGATGTTGAAGAGCGTCGGGCTGAGCGATGATCCTTGGGGTACTCCGTGGGTTCGGAGATGAAGGGTGGGAGTCTGATTCTTTGTGTTCTGCTGGTGAGGAAGGAGCGGAGCCAGTCGAGGGCAGTTCCCTGTATGACAGCATCATGGAGTCTGGTGGTAAGAGTGAGGTGGGAGACGGTTTTGAAGGCTGCGGAGAGGTCTAGAAGGATGAGGGCTGCGGTGTGGCCCGGGTCGAGGAGGGTGTGGATGTCATCTGTGGCAGCGAGGAGGGTGATCTCGGTGCTGTGGTTGCTGCGGAATCCGGATTGGAAAGGGTCGAGGATGGAGTTCTCTTCGATGAAGTTCGTTAGCTTGACGTTGACGATCTTCTCAGTGACTATGGTCCGTCGAGTCTGCAGAGGGTTTCTTGAGGAGGGGCTTGACTTCAGCTCTTTTCCAGTCATCGGGGAATGTGCCGGATTGGAACTTGGCATTAATGGTGCATTGTAGCTCGGGTGCTATAGCGGTGGTGGCTCTGTTGAAGAAGTGCTGCGGGCATGGGTCCGTGGGGTCTCCTGAGTGTTTGCTCTTCATGGTCGTGGCGGCGTCTTCAATGTTGACCGGGATCCAGGCGGAGATGGCAGGGTGGCTGTCATTGCTGGAGGAAGGAGTGGTTTCGATGTCTGTTCATTGAAGTTGTCGTAGAAGGACGTGATTTTCAGATGGAAGTAGGAGCCAAGCGGGTTGCAGAGGTACTGGGAGGGATTGACTTGCGTGGCTTGGCTGGGGGGTGTGGTGAACTCCTGAATTATGCCGAAAAGTCCCTTTGGGTTGCTGGTGTTAGCAAGGATTTTGGTCTGGATGAAGGTCCTTTTGGTGGATCTGATGGAATTGGTGGTATTCTGTCATGGTGTTCTTGTAGGTGGTCCAGTCTTCCACGGTTTTGCTGTTTCTCCAACTTCTCAAAACATCTGCAAGTGCGTCTGGATTTTTAAAGGGTGGTGGTGAACCAGATGGCCTTCATGGGGCATTGTCTATTTGGGTTGCGGATGGGGGCAAGCTTGTCTGCGCAGCTGGTGATCCATCTGTGTAGTTCCTTGGCTCCCGAGTTGGAGTCGTTCGAGGCGGGAGGATCGCGGTTGAGGGTGGAGTTGAGGTGTTCCTCTGTAACTTTGCTCCAGTTCCTCCGCGGAGGGCGTGCTGTGGGTTTGTGAGCGGTGGCTTTGTCGAAAGAGAAGTGTATGCAGTGGTGGTCTGTCCAGGGGGGTTGCGTGGTGTGGCTGAAGTGGATGTTGCTACCTCCTGTGAAGACTGGGTCGAGGGTGAGTCCTGCCTTGTGTGTGGGGGTGGTGATGAGCTGTTTCAGTGCGATGTTGGCGAGGTTGTCAAGGATGGCGGAGGAGTTGGTGTTGCTGAGGTTGTTGAGGTGGAAGTTGAGGTCTCTGAACAGTATGTAGTCCATGGAAGCGAGGGCATGGGGTGCACGGTTCGAGGTCTGGGAGGTCTGTAGGCAAGGGTGCCACATAGGGTTGTTCTGGGGCTGGTCTGGATCTGGAAATGTAGGTGTTCCTTGTGGGATGAGGAGTTGTTCGTGCTGGAGGTGGTGAGTCGGAGGGAGTTCTTGTGTGCGATGGCAAATCCTCCTCTTGGATGGTTGTGGTGGTCCTTCCTCTGGATCTTGTACCCGGCGAGGATGGTGGTAGCGATGTCGGGCCGGAGGTCGGGTTAGTCCAGGTTTCCGTAAAGAAGGCAACATCTGGCGAGAGGGTGTCGAGGAGGTCCCAGATTTCTACTGTTGCCTGTGTAGGGAGCGCACATTGAAGAGGATGCATCTCAGGGCTTCAGGTGTGTTAGCGTTCGGCGGGAGGGCGGTGGCCGTGGGGTTGCGGAGGTTGGTGAAAGTGTGTCGTCAGTGTAGGCAGGCAAACTGGCAGTGGGTGGTTTTAGGCGTAGACAGCTTAGCAGTTGTTGTTCCTTCCGGGGTTGAGTGCATGGAGGGCAGCTGAGTTTTAGCAGTGGGTGGGCAGAGAACCAGGGTTCCTGGCACTGGTCGCGGACGGGCACAGATGTTTTTTTTTTTTATTTTTTATTAAAAGAAGAAAAAACAACGTACAAGGCAAAAAAGGACACAGTGTACATGGACATCTGTTCACATAGGAGGACACCTAGGCACGATATTATACAATAGATCAATAATACATATTGTGGGGAGGGGGCCAGCTGGGAAACAAAGTTAAGGATAACATAGAGCACACAATACATGGAATGCCGGATCAGGGGGACAGAGGGACCTCGGGGTTGTCCACGAACGGAGGCGCACATAGATTTCCACGGTATGCGTTCCATTGGCTCCAGATATTATTCCATTTTCTAGGTTTGCCCCGCGCCACATACACAGTCTTCTCTCTGAACATACACCAGTCCATATTCTCCTTCCACACCGATACCGTGGGCGGGCGCTGGGAACCCCACAACTGCGCTACATCTCTTTTGGCAATCATATTCCCAAGGGTCGCCCACTGCGTCTGGGCCACACTATAATCATTCGGCTCCCACACATTCAACAGGCATCGCCTGGCCTACCCATCACTGCATGCACATTATTCCAGAACTGCACCACCTCTGGACACTCCCAAAGTATATGGAGGAAAGTTCCTAGCATCCCACAACCACGCTTACATAACCCGTCCGAGGAATAACCCATGCGAATCAAGTGCGGACCAGTGATATATACACGATGTAGGATTTTGAGCTGAACAAAACGGAGACGGGCAGGAATCGCGACTTCTTCAGGCGAGGATAATGCAGCTTGCCAATCCTCATCGTCCAGCTCCAAACCATCTCCGGTCCAGGCCTCCCTAAGACGCACTAACAGATCCACTCGGGTGTTGATCAACTTCTTATATATCAGGGAAATGGTACTGTCGGGGACGTGGCCGTTAAGGATCCTATCTTCAAGGGGGGAGGACTCGGGGACGACAGTACCCGCAGGGAGAACCGAACTCAAGGCATGGTGAATCTGTGTGTATCGGAAGAATTCCCTGTCACTCAAATCATATTCTGTCTTTAGTGCCGCAAAGGTCTTGATTTTGCCCTTGACCCAAAGATCGCCCACGCAGCTAATACCAATCATATCCCATTTTTCAAACCCTTTCGTTTTACAGAGACATCCCAACCTTTCAGAAGCATACAAGGGGGTCGCACGAGTCAATCGATCTTCCCATCCCACCGACGCATTCGCAGCATGCCACACGCGTACAGCAATCTTGGTAGGTCCAGATAAATCCTTGCCCGCCGCCTTGGAGTAGAGCGCCCTCCTGTAGTCCCCGCCCGGTAGCAAATACTTATCCATCTCGAATGCCGGGTGAGGAGCAGGCGCATGTGTCGCATGGTTGATCGCACTCAGTTGTGAGGCCCAATAGTAACGTCTAATATCCGGCAACGCTATACCCTCATCATACCAGGGAAGAGTGAGTTTAGCGAGGGAAATACGCGAACGTCCATCCCAAATTACCCGTCTCTGCAGGCTCTCAACCTCTCTAAAGTAGCTCGCCGGAATAATATCGAACGTATTCTGAAGAGCGTACAAAAACCTCGGCAGGGCTATCATTTTAAAAAGGGCTGCGCGCCCGAGCGGCGATAGCGGCAACCCGCGCCAGCGCACAACGTCAAGTCTCAATCTTTGAAGGGGGCGGAGCAGATTATCTTTGGAGCGAGCCGCAGGGTCTAAAGATATAAAAATCCCCAGGTACTTAAAGCCCGTCGGAGAGACCCGAATGGGGCATCTGCGAGGCAAGGGAGGGGGACCGCCCGAGAGCACGTATACACAGGATTTTGCCCAGTTGATAACGAGGCCCGAATTTTTCCCAAACCAAGTGAGCACATCGAATAAAACATTCAGAGATTTTCGAGGGGACGTAAGGTACAATAAAATATCATCCGCGTAAAGCGAGACGCGATCCTCAAAATCCGGGGACAACTGGATCCCCTTAAGCGAGGGCTCCCAGCGCAACCAGGCAGCCAGTGGCTCAAGGGCGAGCGCGAAAAGCAGTGGTGACAACAGGCAGCCCTGACGCGTGCCCCTCCCGAGAACAAAAGACGCTGAGACCCGACCATTCACAACTACCTGCGCCAGTGGCTCCGCAACAAAAGTTTCACCCAGCCGATGAACCCGGGGCCGAATCCGAATTTCACAAGAGCGGCCCAGAGATAAGGCCACTCAAGAATATCGAAGGCCATCGTAGCGTCCAATGAAGCCAAGATGGCCGGTTCATGAAGAGACGCCGCCCTCGCGAGAACACCATGCAAGCGCCGCAGGTTGAGCGCCGTGTTACGGTGCAGGATAAAACCGGACTGATCTGGATGGACCAGGTCGCTGATAACGTTCGTCAGGCGGTTAGCTAATAACTTAGCCACAATTTTCGGTTCAGCGTTTAGAAGCGAGATCGGTCTATAAGATGAACAGCGATCCCGTGGCTTCCCTTCCTTGTGAATCACTACGATAGTAGCAAGACGCTGGTCACGTGGGAGGGAGCCAGAGTCGCGGGACTCTAGAAACATATCACGAAGATATGGAGCCAGATTGTCTGGGCACAATTTATACAATTCAATGGGCAGACCATTCGGACCCATGGCCTTGCCAGAGCGGATTGAGAGAATGGCGGTAGCCACCTCATCAGTCGACAGCACCGCGTCCATCAGGTCTCTGTCAGCCGCAGACAGGCAGGGCAAAGTAATATGGCGAAGCAACAAATGAGAGTCAGCCTCCGGTCTGTCAGAGACCGGAGCATATACAGTTCGGAAGTGTTCCGCAAAGCATTCAACAATCGCGGCTGGGTCAGTCACGCACACTCCGTCCAGGTTCTCAATCACAGGAACTACACGACTCGCCCTTTCTTTCTTGTCCAGCCACGCAATCAATTTACCCGCCTTATCCCCAACATCATACAATCTGCCCTGCTGTTCCCTGCTCATGACCTTCGCAGCATCAGTAACCAGGGCCTTATAATCTAATTGTTTGAGGCTGAGGGAATGAAGTTTGGCACGGGACACTCCGCGCTCCAAGTCACTCTCCAGTGCAGTTATCTCTGCCTCCAGACGGACCACCTCTTCATGCTTACTTTTCTTGGCGGTGGCGATCAAAGCTAAAGCCTGCCCACGTATCACAGTCTTAAACGCCTCCCACAACGATACAGCAGATGACACAGACCCCACATTTTCTACAAAATAATGATCAAGGGATTTCACCAATTCGGTACGGGTCTCGGGATTGCGAAGAAACCAGGGGTTTATAGGGGCGACCCGTCCCTCATTACTCATAGTAGTATCCATGCTAAGCCAGACTGGGGAGTGGTCGGATATGCCCCGGGCGAGGCGCCTCACCTCCCCAACGGAGGAGGACAGCGCCGCCGGCAGAAGAATATAGTCGAGTCTGGACAGACTGCCATGGGCTCCAGAGTGAAAGGTGTATTGCGCCTGATCCGGGTGCAGCAACCTTCAACAGTCCACCAGACCAAGTGTCTCCAGGAACCCACTCAACCAGGATTGCGACTTGGGGAGATCCCTGGGGGGGTAGCGATCTATGTCACCGGAGACAACCGAATTGAAGTCTCCGCCTATCACCAAAATGCCCTCAGGGAGCCCCAGTACTACACGCCCAAGATCAGCAAAAGTCGAGGTCTGTAGACCCGGCGGGACATAGACAGTGACAAATGAGACCGTCCTCCCCTCCCATCTACCAGTGAGAGCGGCATAGCGCCCCCTATCGTCGAGAAGCACATCATCGATTGCCAAGGGGAGGGAGGACCTAACGAGGATACCCACACCCCTAGAACCAGAGGTGAAGCCAGAGTGTGCCACCAGACGATACCCTCGCCGATTCATGGCATGGCACGTGTTCCCAACCAGATGCGTTTCCTGCAACAACACAATATCGGGGGAGAGGCGCCGCAGTAGCTGCAACACCACACCCCGTTTTATCCTGTCCCCCAACCCATTGACATTCCAACACATTAGTTTCAACCCACTAACCCCCATCCCAGAAAGATGTGCAGAGTCCACCCCACAACGAACACAATGACCTAATCAAGAAGAAATACGATACGTTGCCTTGAAAGAAACCCACAAACACCAAAGAACCCCCCACCACCCCCCAATAAGAACCCGTTACAACGCCCCCCACCCTGCACCCCTGCGTTAGACTCAAAAGCAACCCCAACTTGCAGTGTGCCTGTCACCCCATCCATAAACTAGTCTACGAAAAGAAACCCTTGAGGAGGAAAGAGTCCCACTCCCCCCGCCACCCTCGGGTACATAGCAATAAGACACAGTAATAGAAGAAATATCGAACCCAGCCGAATAATACGTGAATGTTCAGAAATCAGGAAACATAATGTCACTCTTGTTCCGATACGCCGCCCTCGGCTCTACCCGGATGCCCGGTGGAGTCAGTCTGTTTGGGGAGGGTATCCAGCCAGTCACTAACTCCGTCAGGATGATCAAAGAAGAAAGTCCGGTCTTCATATTCGACACGCAGCCGGGTTGGAAAGAGCATTGCATATTTCAGGCCCAAGTCTCTCAGCCTTCGTTTCACTCCCTGAAACCCCATCCTTTGTCTCTGAACAAGCTGCGTGAAGTCCGGGTAGAAACTCACTGTCGTGTTCTCGAATTTTACGGGGCCACTTACTCTCGAGGCCTGTAGGATGGTGTCTCTGTCCGTAAAATTGAAGATCCTGGCAATGATAGGTCTCGGCGTGGCGCCCGACTTCGGCTTTCCGCCCGGCACTCGATGGGCACGCTCCACAGCAAAGAATTTGCTCAGGCCTGTGGGGGCCAGGTGATTCAAGACGATGTCCTCAACGAGAAGATCAGTTGCCGAGGCACCAGAGGTTTCAGGGACCCCGATAAGGCGTATGTTGTTGCACCGGGCCCTATTTTCAAAATCCTCCAGGCGATGGACCATGAGATCGTTGGAGGAGCGCAAGTGTCCAACTTCCGTCTGCAGATCAGAGACATCGGTCGTGAGGCTAGAAGTCTTCAGGTCCAGAGACTTGACCCTTTCATTGGACTTCGACAAGTCAGCTCTGATCAAAGTAACATCAACTGCTACAGTGTCTATTTTGAGAGCGAGAGCCTCGTATTGCTGACCAATGGAAGTCTGCATATTGGCAATGACGCCCATGACGTCCTGCAAAGTCAATTCGGCCAACGCAGTCGGGTCGTCAGTGGGGCCCTCAAAAGCTCGACTGGCACCACCGGGGGACCCCTTGGGTTGGGTATAGCGATCCATGACGTTGGTTTGAATCGGTCCCCCACGTAGAGGCGTTTTAGTCTTCCGCTTCTCGTTATCAGGCCTGGTGGTCATGTTGAATGGTGAGCCCCGAGGGGGCCCTCGAGACCTGGTGAAAATGGCCGCTCACCCCCAGACCACTGCAAATAACGAAGGTGGGCTGAAAGGGCAGAAGCGGCAGCTCAGCCCAACACCCAAACCCTCAGAACAGTTGGCGTAAAGTCAGGCAGCAGAGTTAGGCTGGACCCCGATGGGGGAGCGAGGCAAACACGCTATCAGAGAAGGCAGCGGCCCAGAAACGAAACCGAAAGTCAACTCAGGGCAACAGGGGAAACCCCTCAGGCCGCTGTTGTTCAATTACTCCCCAGCGTCTTGGTGTGCCAGATCCCGGTGTCGCCGTGGGGCGGGCCTCCAAAACTCCGATCGGCGTATCTGCGGTTCCCAAAGTCCAAATGAATTTTTGAAAACAGCTAAGGTGTCAGCTGAGGTTCATCTGCAAGAACCCGTGGTCAAAGTCAGGATATCTTTCAGGATATATGCAGAGGGCAGCGAGGGACTCGGGAGCCCTGTGCTCACGCGGCCATCCTGGATGCGCGCGTAGCTCCTCCTCTGGCACAGATGGGTTTGCCTGTGGTGCGCCTTTGGCGCGCTCAGCCGTAATCATTAAGTAGGGAACGAGGGAGGGAAATGCAGCTGGGAGGCGGGAACCGGCAGGGGGAGGGGCTGGGGGGCCAGCAGGAGTGGGAAAAAGGGCAGCGGAAAAGGGCACACTGAAAACAGACTACACAGCTAAGGGCACATAATACAAAAGACCAGAAAAACAGGCACAATAATAGTGATAACAGAAAAAACAGACAGAAGACAGTCAACAGGCACAACGTCAGAGAAGGCAGCCGAGCGGACCAGCAGAAGAGCAAGGCTCTCCCACTGGACCACCAGGGATGAGGCGCAGGTAGGAGCCTGCAGGTGGAGCAGGGCTTTGAACACCTACCTGTATAGAGAGGTGTAGGGGGCAACGGCGCAACAACGGAGCTGCTGGGGCGTATAGCAGAGTTCCCTGACCAGGAGGTCAGAGGTCTTGCTCCAATGATTGCCCTGATTGAAGTCCGCCAGCAGTCTTTTCCCCATTTACTTTTATAGCAGACAGAACCCCCAGCTTCTTCTCTAAAATTTGAAACACAGGTTTCTTTTTTCATCCAAGTCCTTGTGCAGTCCATTAAAGGAGCAAGGATGGCCACTGTCCCCTTGTCTCCGCACTGATTCTTCTTTAGAGCCCAAAGTCTCATTCTTATGGCCTTCTTTGTGCATTCTCCTTTCAGATACGGTATTCGCACTTAGTTTTGGCAGGTAAGTAGTCTATGCACAGCTCTGTTTCACTCTATCCAGCAAACCACCAAAAGTCATATACAATTCCACCCCCTCCCCCATTTCTGGCTAGGGAGGGGATAAGGAGTCTGGTCTTTTTCACTTCATACAGATGGGTGTGTGATCTGGTCGATCACTTACTCCAGAAATCATGGCATTCTTCTCTTGGTGAGGTCTGTGGCCCACATCCCCGGTGTATTTAGAATGCTGTTGATTCTCCAGTAATGCTGTAGCATACAGGAATTTTTCAAGCTGTATCTCCCCACATCAAGAGCTCAAAAATGAATCAACTTTCGTACTCACAAAACATCGTCCACTCGCACTCCAGAGGTCAGTCATGTACAAGGTTGCCACCAACATCACCACCTGTTGCCACACACTGCAAACTCTGCTATTGTGTAGGTCACCACCGCATCACACACAAACGTCCTTCCCAGAACATACAGTGGTTAGGTGAGCAAGGAAGCTGATCATCTTGGGCTTCAGCTGGCCATGCCCTCCTACATTTTTACTTCTAAAAAGATTTGTAAAAGGTTATTTTCATGCATACTTTTCACTTACTTAAAGTGAAGCGACTCTTTTTTAATAAATAAGAAAATAAATAGGCTTCACACCGGCTGGGAAGTGTTTTTTGGTGCCACAGTAACCTATGCTATTCTGTGACTATAAATAAGGAGAAATGCATATTCTTAAATATTTGCACAGCATCCAAACAAAGGCACATGGCCACACACTATAGAATCATTCACAGTTTCAAGTCAACTATATATATTAAATACAATATTTGGTACACTTCTCACCTGATAAATATACTATGCCATAAGGAGGCCATGCAAAAAATGAACAATCATGCATGTAGAAGCCTACTCAATATGAAATGAATATACATTTCATCTGGATAATCATGTATTAAGAGCCAGGTAACTAACAAAACAGAATAAATGTACATTCTTAAATACATCCATATGGCATCCAACCCCGGTTGCATACTCAATGGACACTGTGCACTACAACAAATGAGCCAATTTTTTGTGAATACCAAATACACAACAATACAATGTTGTGTTGTTCCTACTAATTCATATGATGTGTGCATTCTGTGGACAACATAAACTAGAGGCTTGGTGCCAAGCCTGATTCCGGACACCACCTTGGTCCAGCGACTACACAGATCTCCAGGTTAGTTGTGTTAACCCTTGTATGTAAATGTTTAGAAGCTATCATGTCAGCTGGAATGGAACACAGAATATCTGTATGTTCCTGTGTCCAATGATGTACTGAAAAATCAGGTCTCATTAAGTCATAGAAAGCTTTCACCCTTTCTGCGTAATCCAAAATGTATGTCCTGCCAAAATTTAAAAATCCTATAATGGATTTTTGTCCTTTCAGAGTTGGAGCAGTGCATATTTTTCTAAAAACTGAGCCACCAGCCTTTTTCCTTCACTTGACAACTCGTGCCCTAGAAATAGGACACTGAGGTGGGCAATTTTGGATTTTTTTTAAATGAATTTGTAACGCAGGTGAGCAAACCCAAGGATTATGGGGTTCACTGTAGCCAAGTGTTCCATTAATTCATTGTCCGTCACATAGATGTCATCTACATAAGACAATGCCTCCTCATCAAAATTTTGAAGTAATTGTTACCCTGGCTGAAAACAACCTGAGGCTATTCTTATACCCCAGGGGAATTCGGAAAAATTGGCGTTCAGAACCTACCACTGAGAATGCTGTCAAAAACCTGCTCCCAGGCTCTATTTTTTAACAGAAAAATCCATTTGAGATATCCAATGTTGTTTTGTATTTTTTTTCTGCACTATGTTATTCATTAGTGTGGCACTATCTACTGCATATGTGCATGTGGAAGCGTTCAAATGACTATAGTCTAAAACTAGACAATATGAATTATCAGGTTTTATTACCGGAAACAAGTTATTATTCATAGGTGAGGTAAAATTCTCTATCACACTGTGGTTCTCAAGTTGATCTAGGATCTCACGGACTTGTTTCTTTGTTTCATCCTTTATTGCGTATTGTCTCTGTGGTTGAGGAAACGATTTAATGGGATTTCATGATGAGTCGACACATCATCCCACCCAACATGATTGTGGTTATGTGCAGGAGCTAGTGCTAATGCCCACTCCTGCGCGTATGAATTGATTTTTTATTTTTTCCGCCCGGCATCACACACCGATCTACTCTATAGGCCAGCTCCGACCTATCTGCATACACCCAGTCGTTCACCAGCTGCAGCTGGGTGCCCAATAATATAATTGCACATTCGGAAGGGCCAGCCCTCCATCGTACACCCCCCTCGTAAGTTTACTCAGCGCTATCCAAGGGTTGCCACCATCCTAAAGGAGCGTCCGCACCGCCTGTGATATTCTTTTAAAAATCAACGGTGGGATCGGGTACGGCTTGTTCTGCAAAATATACCGGAGGCGAGGTAACGCCAACATCTTAAACATTGCGGCACGTCCCGCTAGGGAAAGAGGCAGCATGCGCCAATGACCTACGTCAGTGAGAAGGCGTGTTAACTGGGGCTCCAGGTTTCTAGATAAGAACTCCGCTTCATCTCTGGTAATGAACACCCCCAGGTTTCTGAAGCCATCCACTGCTAACACCGCAGGGCACCTGGTTGGAATCCGCAGAGGAGGGCCCGAGCCAATTGATTTTATATCCCAAATAGCTACCAAAGAGGTGAAGTGCCTGCACAATCGACTGGTAGGGCCTAGCCATATATAGCACAATGTCATCAGCGTAAAGGCTAATGCGCTTCTCCCAGTCATCATTCAGTGCCAGGCCCCAGAACGACCTTTCCCTCCTGATCCAGTGAGCCATCGGCTCCAGCGCCAAGGCAAACAAGAGGGGGGACAGGGGGCATCCCTGCCTCATGCCCCGTCGGAGTGAGAAGGCTCTGGACACCGATCCATTAACCATTACGCGCCCCCGTGGTTGCTCATACAGGAGGCGCAGCCAACTGCAGAAAATAGGACTGAAGCCAAGTCTCTGCAGGACCATGAATAGGTGTGGCCAGTCAATGCTGTCGAACGCCATTGAGGCGTCCAGCGACATCAATGCTGTGTGTGTGTCCCCCACACCCTCAGTTATATACAGCATGCCATATAGGCGGCGCAAATTATGCCTAGTCGCATATGAATTTGTAACTGATTCTGGTATGATGTTGGTGAAAGCAGGTAAAATAACTTCTACCCCCATTTGGCAATCCACTATGAAATCAGGTGGCCAATCCTTTTTGGCCAAAAGAATGTTGTAACCATATGTCAGGTTCTCCCAAAAGGGACCCTTTACTTGCCTGAGTATGTCCCCCTCCATTTAGAGCGTTATTTTGTATAAATGATGTGGGACACTTACCCTTGTAATCGGGTGTTTCCACTGTGTAATGCTCACTCATTGCTACTGCCACCAGATAATCCATCAGGTTCCGGCAAGCTATTGTGACTTCTGCGGCGCTGTCCAGCATCGTCATTGCCTATTCCTCGTTCAGAAGCAGAGTCCTCAGTAGCCTGAGCATTTCTAATTTTTATTGCGGCTACCTTATTCTTTTTTAATTGAGGTTTAGAAGTTTGTCTTGTCATCTGGGGCCAGATGTAGGTAAATCATATTTACCGACTCTTAAATACCGAATTTTACCGATTCGGTATTTAAGAGTCGGTAAATATGAAGTACCGAGATGTAGGTAAATCCAGATGTGGATTTACCGATTCTTTAAAAGTTGGTATTTACCGATTCGGTAAATACCGACCGGTAATGCTCCATTCATTCCTATGGGCTTTGAAGCCCATAGGAATGAATGGGGCATTACCGGTCGGTATTTACCGATCGGTAAATACCGATTTTTGGCAAGGGTGCAGGGGGTGTCACTTTGACACCCTCTAGCACCCCCAAAAAAGGTTCGGGGGCCATATGGCAGGCATACCTGCCCTAAGGGCAGGTCTGCCTGTCATATGGCACAGGTGTGCATGCACACATGTGCATGCACACCTGAATCGGTATTTCACCATCAAATTGAATTTGATGGTAAAATACCGATTTCTTAGGCCTTGTGGGACTCATAAGAGTCCCACCTACATATCGATTTTACAGATTCTGTAAATATACCGGTCGGTAAATTTACCGACCGGTATATTTACAGATTCGGTAAAATTACCGATCGGTAAATTTACCGAACGGTAAATTTACCGATTCTGCCCCCTACATCTCAAATTCCTTTTACCGGTCGGTAACGGCCGAATTCGGCCGTTACCGACCGGTAAAACCCTACCTACATCTGGCCCCTGATGATGTAGTCCGAAGTGCAACGTGTCTCCCTTTTCGCTTGACTCGGTCTTCCGATCTTTTTCTGAATGTCTCTCTCTCTACGAATGTTTTTTGGACGACTGCTGAAAGGAACACGAGGATGTGGATCAGTAGCCTGATACCTGTCAGGATTCCTAATATTTTCACAGTTTCTCACATTGTATTTTCTCTTGGTGTGTTCCTGTTGAGGAGACCCACCCCTAACTGTGTTTGTTTTTCTGTTTATTATCTTTGAAGAATCGAATTCTTGCTTAGAGGTATCCTTTTTCAGAATTGCTCTCAACTATTGATTTCCCAGATCTGGCTCCCAGATTATCTCTACCTAGTGAAGCATATGTTTCCTCGGCAATTCTCGCTTCTGCTATGCAAGAGTGAATTCCCTCCGGGGTTGGCGTATAGCCACCGCTGCTGCCTCTCCTTTTATGTTACCTAACATAATGGCAGATACCTAAGAAAAACTGCCCATCAATTTCATCCCCATATCTAGGGCAGGCTCTGCCCCGTACTCATTCTGCATTTGTTTCAGTTTGTTTGGTATAACTGCTATTGAAGGGGTACTATGTGTTCTGGTATAAACAGCAGAGAAGATTGTACCCCAAGTGGCACAATCTTCTATCGGGGGAGCCACCCCTATTGGCAAGCAAATTGTAAGTATTCTGTGTTTTTCCTACGGGCCCATATGGAGAAAAAGTGCCTCTAGATGTGCGGTCTTTTGTGCTATCCAGAATGGGATTTGCTCCCGGCTGGTTGGAATCTTTCCAATAATGGCATTTAGTGTTTGAGGGCTAATACCTGTAGTAGCCAATTGAGGTTGTGCAGCCTGAGCAGGTTGGTCTGTCAGTGTTCTCATTATGTATTGTGCACGATTTCTGTAAATGTTTACTAAATCTCTATAAAGTGTATGCATTCCTGTTGATGTTAAATTAGCAATGTCTGGATGTGGTGTGTATGAAGCTAAGACCGGCTAGGTCGCTTCTTCTTTGCTGAGTGGACAGAGTCTCAAGTTTTCTGTGGTATGGGCTAGGGCACCTTTAGACCAATTAATACGCTCTTGGTAAATAAATGGGACTTCTATGTTCACGTATGGACAATATTCCTCAGGTGGTTCATCTTCAATGTAAGTGTGAAACAACTGTGCATGTGCATCTGCAGGCAGGAATTTAACCCAAGAGTAGAATACTTCTGTTCTGAATGCTTCGTGTGCTTCAACCACGAAGGTCAAATCTCCACCTGTAGACTGTGAGGCCATGTTGTAATAGTTTCATAGTACTGCCTGTCTGCAATTTTCTGTAATATTTAGAGCCGCTACCTGCTCTTCAAAGTTATCAGGATGTTCGGTCATTGTCAGAGATGGAGTATTTAGTTAACATATTTATAGAGATATGGTAGGCACACTGTGGGAACTTCTAAACCTCCAAGCTTGAATAACCTATAGCTAAGACATAGGGTATACCTACACAGCAGAGGCGGATTTGTTTCCCTTCCCACATCTGAAGTCTACGCGTTAAATGTGAGTAGGGCCCTCTGAGATTGACCGTTAAATAGGAGCCTAACCAACATTGGCGGCGTCATGTTGTCTAGTTCATACTAATCTCTAGGATCACTGCATTGTTTGGTCAACATAAACCAGGGGCTTGATGCAAAGACTGATTCTGAACACTCCCGCAGGATGTGTTAGCCTTAGACCAGTTAATTCACAGTCCCACCATAAGCCCCCCTAACCTACCAGGGAGCAAATAGTCTCTGGCAACCATTGAACACGACAACCCTGACCTCTCAGGGATCGTGTGAACAGTGCAGAATCGTTCACTCAGTCACTCATGCTCTCTTATTCTCAGAGAAGTATACAGAGAATACACAGTGGGACGTTTTCAATTTATTTATTGAACCAACATTATTCTTGTATAGAATACATATGGTACAATGATTAATAGACAGAAGCAGATAAAAGTGATTACAAGCACCAAAAGCGTGAATAGTAGATATAGTTCTACCATGGTGTCACACGCAGTTCTTATTAACACACTGAGATCGCATGGCATCTGTGGGCCTTCTTCAAACTGGATCACTGCATTTCTTACAAAACGTACCTTCCAAGTGTTCTCACATTCAGCCTGCTCTGATATCCATTCCTTTGCCCATGGGGTGCCGCAAGGGTCCATTCTCAGCCCACTACTATTTAATCTGTATGTGAGGTAGCTGTAAAATCTGGAATATCCCTTTACTCTTATGCGGTTGATTCTCGAATCATCTTCTCCCTCTCCTCACAGAAAACTGCCGATCCATCAAGTCTCAAAATCGGTTCAAACCAAATAGCATGTTGGATGCAGGAAAATTTTCTGAAGCTAAATGGGGACAAAACAGAGATTCTAGTATTGGGGAACCAAAAGGATTTATGGAATCCCACACACTGGCCGAGTGAAATGGGCAACGTTCCGCACCATTACCCTCAAGTGAAAAACATGGGCATCATCATAGATGACTCTCTCTCAGCATGCATTCTCAATCAATCAATTAAAGAAACAGCAACCTGCTTCACCATCCTCAGATGGTTAAGGAAAATCTGCTGGATGCGACCGGAATCTACCAGGAAAACCGTAGTCAATACTTTAATAACATCAAGACTTGACTACGGAAACGTTCTTTACCTGGGAGCAAACAAAGCTGTAGTCCACAGATTACAAATGGTTCAAAATGCCGCTGTTAGACTTCTATGTGGAGCCCCAAAGTTCTCCTCCGTCTTGTACTACAGACGCAAACTGCATTGACTCAAAATAGAAACCAGAATTAAATTCAAGGCCTTGAGTCTTATGCACAAAATTAAGTCAGGCTGTGCCCCTCGCTACCTTTAATCCTTAGTCAGCCCCTATTTTTACCCCCATAACCTTCGCTCTGCTACTCAAGGAAGGTTTGCTGTCCCCAAATTCAAACTTGCCCGGGTGGGCGGTAGGTCTTTTGCCTACCTAGGTCCCTCCACTTGGAACTCTTTACCCACAATCCTTCTAAACAAAATAAATTACTTACAGTTTCGTAAATCTTTGAAAACTTGGTTATTCGACAAATAATGACTCCATTACTACCTGACTCCCATCCCTGACCCGTTCTTTGCGCCGGGATACCGTTTTTGGGTATCTGTTGCTCACTATAAATTAAAAAAAAAAATGTATATATATATATATATATCCAACAAAACAGGAACCACAAATTTGACGGGGGCCTCAGAAAGTATAGAAATCAGCTCGTTTATTTTCATCAGGTAATTTGCTGGCATGGCATTTTCAGGAACCAAAGTCACACAGTGAAGCGCCGGACGCGTTTCAGGTTTACACTCCCTTCCTCAGCGGCGAATTTTCAGCATGTCTGATGGCGCTATACATTGCACTTATATCATCATAGTCCCCTCCCAGGTAGGCGTGGCCTAAAGTGGGCCTTGTGGGATCTGTAGTGCAAGTTCGTAATGCCTCAGTGGGCGCGCTATCAATGTCTGCTGGGTGCATCAATTAATCCCAAGTGGGCTGACTTGCATTCTGATATGTTCATGTCCTGCTTTGTAGTTACCTTCGTGAGCTTGAACAGGCAGCTCCCTGCAAAGACATCTGCTCGACTTTCTCCCTCAGTTCCGACATCCACGTGATGTCAGAGCGGGTCCGCACAGCGATGAGCCTCCGTACACGACTTTGGGCAAGCCGTTATAAATCCAACAAAACAGGAACCACAAATTTGACGGGGGCCTCAGAAAGTATAGAAATCAGCTCGTTTATTTTCATCAGGTAATTTGCTGGCATGGCATTTTCAGGAACCAAAGTCACACAGTGAAGCGCCGGACGCGTTTCAGGTTTACACTCCCTTCCTCAGCGGCGAATTTTCAGCATGTCTGATGGCGCTATACATTGCACTTATATCATCATAGTCCCCTCCCAGGTAGGCGTGGCCTAAAGTGGGCCTTGTGGGATCTGTAGTGCAAGTTCGTAATGCCTCAGTGGGCGCGCTATCAATGTCTGCTGGGTGCATCAATTAATCCCAAGTGGGCTGACTTGCATTCTGATATGCTCATGTCCTGCTTTGTAGTTACCTTCGTGAGCTTGAACAGGCAGCTCCCTGCAAACACATCTGCTCGACTTTCTCCCTCAGTTCCGACATCCACGTGATGTGAGAGCGGGTCCGCACAGCGATGAGCCTCCGTACACGACTTTGGGCAAGCCGTTATAAATCCAACAAAACAGGAACCACAAATTTGACGGGGGCCTCAGAAAGTATAGAAATCAGCTCGTTTATTTTCATCAGGTAATTTGCTGGCATGGCATTTTCAGGAACCAAAGTCACACAGTGAAGCGCCGGACGCGTTTCAGGTTTACACTCCCTTCCTGGGAGGGACTATGATGATAAAAGTGCAATGTATAGCGCCATCAGACATGCTGAAAAATCGCCGCTGAGGAAGGGAGTGTAAACCTGAAACGCGTCCGGCGCTTCACTGTGTGACGTTGTTTCCTGAAAATGCCATGCCAGCAAGTTACCTGATGAAAATAAACGAGCTGATTTCCTTACTTTCTGAGGCCTCCGTCAAAATTGTGGTTCCTGTTTTGTTGGATATATATATATATATATATATATATATATATATATATATATATATATATATATATATATATATATATATATATATATATATTCACTGAAAAAACCATAGGTTTCACACACGTTATAGTTAGGAATTAGCATTTTAAAAACCTTTGAAATTCACTGAAAAAACCATAGGTTTCACACTAGTTACAGTTAGCTGGTCATTTTACTCATACAAAACCTTTGAAATTCCCCCGTTATAGTTAGTTCAGCTAACTATAACTCGCGCGCCCGCAATGCACTGCTGATGACGTCACATATTACATCACTCATGACATGGTCAGTGACATCACTTATGACATCACTGATGACATCTCAAATGACATCACTGGTGACACCATCCTTGTGAAAGAGTGGCAGACCTCCTCTCACTCTAATATAACCTTTGATACACACATTCAGAAATAGAAACAAAAATTTTCAAGAAAATGGAGATACCAATACCAGTTACAACAAATTACAAGAAGTTGAGACAGGGTGTCAGATTTAGAAGATGGCGCCGCATCGAAGAGTGCACACGTGCTCCAGATGGACAAATTGCTGAAAGTGATCGCTGAAAAGAATGAGGACATAGAAGCGTGCTCTCGGCGGAATAATGTGCGGGTCATATGCCTGGCGGAGACCACCAACACGGGCAGGATGGAAGTTTTCATGGAAAACTTGGAGATTGAACTGTTCGGCAGAGACGCTGTCTCAGCACATCTCACGGTGGAGAGGGCCCACTGCTCTTTGGCCGTGCGGCCTCCGCCGGGGGCACCACCTCGACCTGTCCGATTTCTAAACTACCGAGCTCGCGACACTGTGCACGATTAGCACGGGAAAAGAAGCAAGTCCGCTATGAGAATGCGACCTTATCATTTTACCCGGATTTCACTCAGGCTGTCCAGGAGGCATGGCGCAAATATGTGGCTGTAAAGAAGAAATTGTTGGCGCAAAATATCCAATATGCGATGCTCTACCTGGCGAAACTTCGGATCACGCACCTGGGGAAGCAACATTTTTTCACCACTCCGCAACAGGCTGAGGACTACTTGAGGAGACATCGCAAGGCAGCATCCCAGGAGACAGAATGCAGCAGGCACTCAAGGTCGCTATCGCCTACCTCGAACCAGGACTGAACATCAGGATAAATGCTGTACATGGTGGTTGGACAGGTCTAGATATTGACATCAGTCTTACTCCGAACTGGTGATGTATCCTTCATCCTTTTGATTTGATTGTATTCACTTTGACTTCTGCCCGGGCACTCGCCTCCGTCCCACTGATGCGCCCCGCTCTGCAGAGTGGAGGTGCATGTGGGTGAAATATGGAAGGTGAGAGGGCAAGTCGTGGGCCGCTAGTGTTCCCCGTATGTGGGCATACCCCCGAATTTCCCACCACTGAGAGGAGGACTGTTGTAGACTCTGACTTGGTTTTGGGGGAGGGAGGGTAGCATGCTTGGCAGGTTGGGGGAGCCGGAGTGGAGGGGGGGTGGGGGGGAGTTGTGGGGAGTTTCTTGATGCAGGACTGAATGCTGGACCGGATTGTCAAATGATGGACACGCACAAATGCTGGGATAATGGGTGATGGGGCTCCGAGGGTAAATGGGATCAATATCTTATCTTGGAACGTTTGTGGTTTAAGTGATCCTCGGAAGAGGAGGCAAGTGTTGAGTTACTTAGACAGATACCAGATTGCGGTGGCTCTGCTACAAGAAACCCATCTGAGACCGACTGGTCTCCCCCAGTTTGCGAGTCGCTGGGCTGCTCACCGTTGCTTTGCCTCCTACTCGAGCTACTCCAGAGGGGTGGCTATTTTGGTTAAGAAGGGGGCACCTTTTGTAAGAGGGGGTGAGGAAGTGGGCGTTAATGGACGCTATTGCTTATTGTGGGGTAGGTTACACACACACGAGGTACTGTTTGCTAAATACTATGGCCCCAAAACTGACGATCCCCATGTGCTCCTGGAGGTGTGGGGTAAAATCCAGGCAATTGACCCTACTTACGTGGTGTGGGAAGGGGATTTCAACACTGTTATGGATCGTGGTGCCGATAGATCCGGTCCTGAACGTATGCATTATGCTACCTCACAAAGGACGCTGCGAGACATTACAACCACTAATAGGCTATTAGACACTTGGCGATACAAACACCCTTCATTGCGGGAGGGGACACATTTCTCAACAATGCATGGGTCCTGGGCAAGGCTCGATTATGTTTTTGTCACGGTGGGTATAACACACTGGGTAGAAGGGGCGACCCATTTGGCTCGTATGTATTCGGACCATTCACCTGTCAAGATTAAGTTGCTTCCCCCGATGGAACACCTCCCTTTTCTGCAGTGGCGACTGAACCCCCAGCACCTGCAAGACTTAGTATTTAGGGAGGAGCTGGAACAGGAGATACAGGCCTTTTTTGAGCGTAAAGTGCACTCTGTTGCCAGTCTGACCACAGTGTGGGAGGCCTTTAAAGTGATGGTGCGGGGTGGTGCATTTCGAAGGGGGGGGTCCTGAAGGACCTCCGGAACCAACAGCATCGACTGGAAGGAGAACTCAAATCTCTAGAGAGGGCCTAGCTAAGGGAGACGAGACCCGTACCACCAGGGCTGCTCTCCGAGGGAAAATGTCAGAGTATGCGGAAGCGGCTGATAGGGAGTGTCAGTTTCGAGGAAAGGCCCATAGGGCACGGGTATATGGGGAAGGAGACCGATCAGGGAAATCCCTAGCGACTGCAGTACGAGCCCCTGAATTTGCTAATTACATAGTGGAAGTGCGGGATGAGGAGGGTCGAATGCACAGAGTTTTATCGGAGCAACTGCGCATCTTTGTCAATTTTTATAAGACGCTTTACTCCTCTCAGAGGGGGACACCCTTAGATTTGCAATCCTATTTGGAAGATACTGTCCTGGCATGGCTAGGCAACGCTCAGAGGAACTTCCTTGACCACCACCTAGAATTAGACGAGATCACTGACGCTATCATGGCTATGAAGTCGGAGAAAGCCCCGGGCACCGATGGGCTGCCTGTTGAATTTTATAAAACATTCATAACGACTTTAGCTCCTATTTTGAAGGCAGTGTATTACGAAGCCCTTGAGGAGGGGATGTTACCTACCACAATGAGGGAAGCCCAGATCATGATGCTGCTGATACCAGGGAAGTGCCCCACCTCCTGCGACTCTTATAGGCCGCTGTAGCTTCTTAATTGCGACACTAAAATTTTAGCCAAGGTTCTCGCGACGTGCCTTAATCTCCTGATGGAAAAACTTGTTCTGCCTGACCAGGCAGGATTTATCCCCAATAGGTCCACGGCCCATAATCTTAGAACTCTGTTTTCCGTTATACAAGATATAGATCCCAACAGTGCTGCGGTGGCGGTCTTTCTTGACGCCAACAAAGCGTTTGATTCCCTTGAATGGGAATACCTATTGGGCACGCTTGAACGTATGGGCATGCCATACTCATTTCTTAACTGGGTCAGGCTGCTGTATTCCAGTCCCCGTGCCTCAGTCCTACTGAATGGGACCAGATCAGATGGCTTTCCCATATCTAGGGGCATGAGGCAGGGGCGTCCATTGTCCCCTGTCCTCTTCGCGCTGGCGATCGAACCGCTAGCAGCAAAACTACGGCAACATCACAAGCACAGGGCGCTAATATACCCAGCCAGGCAATTATTAATATCTCTTTACGCAGACGACATTACGTTGTACGTACACAAGCCCCAGGAAAATCTTAATCCAGTACTGAGAGAAATTACGAAATTTGGCGCCATCTCGGGGGTTCAAATTAATTGGGCTAAATCGGCTATATTCCCACTGACCGACAAGACGGAACGGTCTCAGTTGGATTTTTCGCTGCAGTGGGAAGAAGAGGATTTTAAGTATCTGGGTATACATGTTACTAGAAACAAAGACGAACTTATGCGTGCAAACTATGGTAAGGCGATAGATAGAATAACTCACGATATTACCCAGTGGTTGAAGCTGCCTCTTTCGATGGCGGGACGTATATCCCTCATCAAGATGATTATTTTACCTAAGTTTCTTCATTTATTCATCAATATACCATATCACCTGGGTGTAATATTTTTCCGTACCCTCAAATCCCAACTAATCCGACTTATTTGGGGTGGGAAGCAAGCCCGGCTGAACGTGGCGACTCTCATGCTACCTTACCGGCAGGGTGGATTCGAGGTGCCTAACTTCGAGCAGTACTACTTTTGTGCGCAGGCACACTTCGTGGTATACTGGCTGCACCCACCACCATACATGGCACACTTGGTGGTGGAAGATGGGTATATGGCTCCTGTCCCACCCGAGGGCTATATATACACACTAGTTACGGAAAGGGGCAGAGACCCAACCACGGTGGATTGCACTGTGGCGGCCTGGAGATGGATGGCACGCCAGATGGGGACAGCTCTGATGTACTCTCCCAGGCTGCCGTTACGACACAGCCCAATTTTGCGGGTCACATGTGAGGGGCTGGGCGGCAGATTGTTGCGCAAGCTGCAGTGTACTACCTGGGGAGGCCTCTATTTAGATGGCCAATTCAGAACAGCCGAACAATTTTTTGGGGATCACACCCCGACCAGCATGGATATATTTTTGTACACTAGACTCAAAGCAGTTACGCCAGACTTTCCGAGGGAACCGGATATTTTCATACCACTACACACGCTATTACAAGCAGATGCACCCACACATGTTATCTCATTATTATATAAACAAGTCAGGGATGTTCCTATGGAAAACTCGGTACGTGCAAGGGCGGAGTGGGACAAAGACTTGAGAGTAATTTTGACTGACGATCAGTGGGAGCCGAGCTGTCGGCAAACGGAGGCGATAACCGGTAGTAGCCGTTTGCGACTACTTCATTACAAGTTCCTCCACCGGTTGTATCATACTCCACCTCGGCTTCACCGATTCCAGTTGAGGGAGCACGATAGATGCGATAGGTGCGGCAGAGAAGGGGCTGATTTCATACACTTGGCATGGCTGTGCCCTAGGGTGGGGGAATACTGGACGGAGATCTTTGAGGGTATGTCTGAGATGCTGGGAGTGCGGTTTGAGGCGCACCCTCTCGTGGGTCACCTAGGGCTGACATACACGATACAGACTGTGCATAAGACTTATCTCGCAATGGGACTTTTTATTGATAAAAGACAGGTGGCGTGTCGCTGGGGTCGTGGCAGAGCACCTAAATTCAAAGATTGGATTAAAGACATGTCTACTTGGCAGGATTACTTGCATAGTTACTCGGAGCAGCTTCCATTAAAGCCACTACCATTTCAATCCTGATTTGTGGAGGACCATTAATTTCGGTTGCTGCTTTGAATTGTTCTGGAACATAAGACTATGTTCCCAGTTTTCCAGGGTCTTCAGTACACAAAAAAACTTTCGTTCTGAAGATGGTCTTATAGATGCCTTCACAGTAAAGACAGAACCGTCAACAATCCAACCCATTTTCTTTGTTACCATCCTCTCAAGAATTGTTCATTGTATAACCAATGATGTTTTTCCTGTCTTTTAATGTGTGAAATGGGTTATGGCAAAGGTGTTTATGACAAAAGCTGTAGGAAAGAATGTCCATTTCAGTCGCTTTTGCCTTTATGTGAATTGTAATCTGCACCCTTTTACACCATGCATGTGCAATTCTAAATAAGACACTATTCATTTTGAATGTATCACTCCATATTTCAGACCACATACCACCACCAAAATAAATACATTTTAAAAACGTTTTTAAAAGGTAAGATTATTGCGAAAGCTAGTGTAGCAAAGTAACCACAAATTACCCTCAATCAGTGATAGAGAAGTAAAATATAAATTAATTAACAAATTATTGAAGCACTACTCTATGGTCTACTTCCCAGCACAGGCCACTTAAGATAGACAAACCACATACTTTGGCACCTAACAAGATTATTAAGAAAAAAAATATAAAACAATGAAAAACCTATTTGAATATATAACACCAAACGTTATATCTTGTACAGGAAGCAACAGGACAAAATGGCAACATGGGCTTATTTGAGTGAGCCAAAACAAAGGTACTGGGAATAACCAGTACAATATTGAGTGTAAGAATAAAGTTTAATATTTGCATAGACAACTACAGGAGCTCCATAAATACTGTTACCACAAAATTATGTCAAAAGGTAAAATAATTACAAAAACAGATCATATATATAGAGCGCGAGGAAGCATGTCACAGGGGCACTGCTCCTACACAGAACTGTTCATAGAGACTCAGAACCTCAGTGAATTAGGGTGTACCAAAACTCACCTCAGTATCCAAAATCCCCTACCAGATTAGCAATCAGTGTCTCATTGGTTCTTCCATGCCCTCAATGATTAGACAACCCAGAACATGGACTTAGAACACCTCAGGTAACGTGGAACACATGAACACTCTTTCGTTATACTAACATACCAATCCAGAACAAGGAGTAAATGAAGACACTTGCAAGTTTGAAATATTTATTTCTAATGCCGTGTTCTCAGGCACAGTATCTTAGCTAATACAAGCAAACATATTATAAGCAACAAGGTTATCAGCATAGTGACTAGTCTATAAAATACAAAGGGAGAAAGCATGTTAAAATGCTAAAGGGAAGAAGACTAAATGTCACCTCAGTCTTACCCTCCCTTGCTAGTATATTATATTATATCTAAAGAAGGTCTCTTTGGGTTTTAGAAGGGTGGCCCAATACCTCTGGTCTCAGTAGAAAGGGATCACATCATCTTCTACCCCAGCTCTCTGCATGCGAATATTCATCAAGTGTGTGTGCATGCTCTGCGCAGTGCATTATTAAATGCGCCAAAAGCCAGAGTTGGCCACAGCTGCATATGTGTTATGTCTAGGTCGTGCGCTGATCAGACCGTACAACAACCACTGTGTTGAAATAACCTTGAAGGCCTCGGCACTCACTGTTCAGACATAGCTTACCAAGCAAAGCTGATACTATAGGAAAACATATTATTCTTGTGTGAAGCAAAATATTCTACTAGGCTCAAAGCATTAATAACAATATGTGCCGTGTGCAGAAGCAGCAGAAAGGAAAAAATGGCATTTAAACTTCTAATAAGCTCATGCTAACTTAACACAGTGTGAAGGCAAAGCCTATCTACATGACAAGCAATAGAAGGATGGACTGTGGGAGATGTTTAAGTTCAAAAGGACATGTGACTATAAGAAGTTTTAGTAATTGTTTGCCAACTATATTATCAGCATGCATGTTAGAAAGGACTGGCTGATCCCTGATGCAGATTAAATTGCTCACATAAACACACTCTCTATTTTAGAAACAACTGACCACTTTATGGTGACATTTAGCTGAGTTCCTCTCCTTACCCTCTTCTTAATGGTAATTCTCAAGTCATATTCAAAGATGGGTAAAGCTACACAAATGCATTCCTTTTGTACATGCAGAGATGGTACAAACATATCAAAAACATCATTTATCCATAAAAAGCAATAGTGAGTGTGTTACTGACTTACTTCCTGCTGAAGGTTTGTAAGGGCTAATATTTCTACTTCAGTAACACCAGAGGTCAAGGCTTACACAGAATTATCACTTTCAAGGTAGGAGCAGTCGAGTTAATGGAATGCTGAGGCAAGGATACCAAGGGTTACTTTAATGGATGCACAGCACATGTGAAGGTGGGATTGGTATCAAATTGGTTAAGCTGTGACGTGGAAGAGTCTAGGGTGCGCTGTGGGGTGAAGTACTCCAGAAGTTAATCTGATACGTGAGCAATAAGACAAAGCGTTCCTGAGGGTTATTTTAATGTATGACCCTAAAATATCTCTAAGAAATGGAGGGTTCGGTGGAGGGCTCATCATGTTTAGCAAGGCACGGGCGTTTTGATTTTGTGTTACGCCACTGATCATTAATATGGTTCAAAGGATTGACTCCGTTCTTTACACAACGGCGTAACGCGGCTGAGCGATACCCGCCACACCTCCCGGATCAGCCCCGGGCAGAGCCGTCCTCCTGCAATTGTAACTGCGCGCAGCTGACACTAGAATGTGAGCCGCTCCTCCACTTGACCGCGTACCGCTTCGCGGGCGCCCTGACTTATGACACCTCTGCGACTCATTACAGACAACCTTCTCTCAATTTCAGTCAACCTTCACTCCAGCAGCCCTTGTGCTCGTTGTGCAGAGAAGTTCTTACCCAGTCCCTGTCCTGAGGAGAACCTACAATCTCTACGGTTCGAAACGCGTTGGCCCCCAGCCTGTGACAAGAAAGAAGGGTGCAGCTAGGGATTAACTAATACCACTGTCGTGGACCCTGGCTGGCAATCTTATAAAACATTCCATCACAGGTTTTTGTGAGACAGGCAGGCAGTCTTATTTCACCTGTATTTCCGCCTGTCCACTGGTAGTCTAGTTAAAGGACTGGTTTCTCCCCTTATGTAGTATTGTGTTTTGTGTAAATGTTTTTCATGTTGCAATTGATTTTGGATGCAATTATTTTGTATTAAGTTTCATTGTGGTGTTGTAAAAACTTTTGAGTATTTATTGTGAATATCTGTACACTTGTATATATTGCGCACACAATTGTATGTACGTTTTTGACTTGACTGTTTTGACAGGATTTTTCCTTTGAAGACATTTTGGATGAACTAATGAAACTTGTTTATAAATGAAAATAAACTCTTTGTAATACAAAACTTTTGGGTCACGCAGCACACACGGGCTGTGTGGGTCCTAATTTTTCTTAAAATAATCCTGACTAGCCACTATGTTCTGTTTTGCATTAATATGGTTGAACAGGGGAAGTGTAGAGATGCTCATGGATATCACTTGTAGTATCATCCCCAGCTCTGGAGCAACCAAATGACTATGCCACACAGAGACCTCTATAATACACATCTTTATTCCTCAGCATGCAACTGTTAACTGAACACACTGCATCATAGACTTTATTGACCAAACCCAGACACACCTAAATACCTCCAAACTGATTACGTAACTTTGTAAGGAGTCTGCCTAGGACCATAAGGGTCCTCCTGCACATGATCACACAACACTAGATCTCCTCCTTTGTTAAATAAAAAATACGGACAACATTTATACATTAGAGTTCCTAAATGAGTCGTCCGGGTGCTCGCACCAATATTCCAGATCGAGTTGTACGAGGTAAAGGAGTTGCACTGTCATCTGGTATCGTAGCTGTTGACTCAGATGCTTGACTTGGGCACTCAGGTGGACTTGTTTCACTCGTGAGGTATGGAGCCGACAAACACTGAGGTAGATGTTTGAAATGGGATGAGTCTTTCGTAATAGACTTTCCGGGAAGTTGAGCGGTCACCATATGTGCTTCACTTGTCATGGCTCTCAATGGATCAGCATAAAACGGATAGTCAGTCTTGGGTTTATGTTTTTGTTTGACTAGGACTTGGTCTCCTTCTTCAAAAAACATGTACCTAGGGCATCTGTGTTTATCAACATAGGCCTTCATTTTTCTTTGGCAGGAAGTGTCTGTGACACAAATCTCATCAGTGTCGAGTACTCGGCTCGGGGTCCATTTTGGTAACTTTGTCCCAATGGCTCTCTCGAACAGCAAAGTGGCAGAGCCTTCACCTGCTGTGGATTGGGAAGTTGGCCAGCAAACAAGAAGGGATGGACACAAAGCTGTCTTGAGACTGATTCCTTCAAGCGCAGCGCACTGAACCACTTTCTTCGTGATGACCATAAACCGGACAACAGTGCCATTTGCCTGTGGCCAGAGAGACATGTTTTCTGATGTTGGATGTTTAAATGACAAAAAGAAAGTCCTTCAACTCTCTGCTATTGAAGGGCGGACCGTTGTCAGATTTGAGGATGGAGGGAACATTGCATGCTGTAAAAATATTTTCCAGCCTCTTGATGACTTTGTCATGTATTTCCAATGATAAATCTTCCACTAAGGGAAAACAGGAGTACTCATCAATAACTACCATTAGATAATGGCACTTGTTTAAGACATCAACTTCAATTTTCTTCCACGCTTGTTTAGGAAGGTCAGTCATATTTAGCGTATGCTGTGTTGTCTCGGGAATCAAGCAGTTACACAGGTGGCATGCTTTCAGTTCCTCTCGCCTTGTTCATCAAGGCGAGGAAACCACATTTGGTCTCTGAAGACTCTCTTGGTGGCTATAATGCCACAATGTTTTTGTGTGCCAGTTCAATAACTTGTCTTAAGCTCTCAGGTATGAAAAATCTCAAACCTCTTAGTATGATACCTTCTTGAGTGACAGAAAGTTCTTCCTGCACATTCTTAAATTTTTTGGTATTCTACGTCATCTGTGAGAGGTCGCATATGTTTTCTCCATGATTGCGTAGCAATTACATCCTTGCGTGTGAGCATGTCTCTGTCTGTATTGGTAGCAGCAAGGATCTGCTCAATGGATAGCGCTGCAGGGGTGATGGACTTTACTATGAAATTAATGTATGCTTCAGCCGCTTTAGATGGTGCACTGTGACGTTGTAATAGCACTCATGAGAAGTAATCTGAGGGGTTTTGATCCTTCCCTGGCTTGTGCATAATAGTGTAATTGTACTATTGAAATTTCAGCCCCCACCTCGATGTGAGGGGACATCTTGGCTTTCAGATCTCTGAAAGTAGTGGTCAGTGACAAGGGTGAAATGGTTTACATAAAAAAAAATTAAATGTACGCAAGGCCACACTACAGCCAGCCTCTCTTTTTCGGACAGAGAATGGGCATGTTCAGCCTGAGATAGACGTCGGCTGGCATAGGCCACAATGTTACTCTGAGCATTTGGAAGTCCTTGCGTTGAGCAAGGATCGCGCCCAACCCCACCGAGCTTGTGTCTACAATAATCTCAGTATCTAACTATGGATCAAAGTAAGCCATTTCAGCTACATTTTCAATTGCGTGTTTGATTTTCTTGAAACTTCGATCATATTCAGAGGACCATTGGAAGGGAACACTCTTCTTTGTGAACTCACGTAATGAGGCACTCACGGTGGCAAAATCACAAATGTATCTGGATACAATAGCTTGCCAGGTTCTTACATCTTGCAGGGAACAGGTGGATGACAATGCTTGTACCTTTTCAGGGTCAGGAGTCATTCCACCTTCAGAGAAAATATGCCCAAAGAATTTGAGTTTAGTTTTGTGAAACTCACACATTTCTGCATTTAACATGAGACCTGCATCAGAAAGCAAACAACGCACTCGCGTAAGAGCATTGTCATGTTCTTTTTGTGTGTTCCCCAAACCCTAATATATCATCAATGTAGTTGAAAGCATGAGTGACAGGTTGAATTACTCATCAAATGACATCCTGAAAGATTTCTGCAGCCGACGACACACCAAAACTGAACCTTTTGTATCTGAACACACCAACATGAATAGAAAAAAATAGCAATGTACCTACAGTTCTCTTCCAGCTCAAATTGATGGTATCCTTTGTTCAAATCAAGATGGAAGAAGACTTTGGCACTATTCAGCTGTGTAATCATTTCCGCTATGTGTGGACCTGGATATCTTTCTCTCTCGATTGCTTTGTTGGCCTGGCGCATATCAACATAAATGCGCACTACACCTCCATTGTCCTTTTTATGGCACTACCACTATAGGCGAAACCCATGATGTCATGCTCTAATAATTTTTCCAGTTCTTTCTCAATTTCCTCCTGTAAATGAAAAGCAATCCAACAGTGTCGCTGAGCAAGAGGACGAATGTCCTCATTAATGTGAAGTTTCACCTTCATTTTCTTAGGGTTCCCTAGTCTATGAAAAACTATGGAAATTGACTTATAATTTTAGAATGTTCAATGTGATTATAGTTGATGGATATCAGTCCCATGTCAGCAGCAGTGCTGAAATTAAGTAGACACTCACACATGCACACTCCTACATGGTTTCTCACCCCTCCCCCAAATCTGACAATTTCCAAGTACTCCTGATCTCCATCCTGACAGCGGAGTCCAAACACTATGTCAGACGCCCGGTGAAGCTGCTCTGTTCAGCTATTGAGGAGATCGGCCTTGGTTCATCCCCTGACCGTCACCTACCCAGCATGACTTTGGGTACAGTCTTTCTCTCCATCTCCCTGTCTCGCCCACCCCCCTCATCGTTTTTATGTAACTCTGCTTTTTTTCCTTGTCTCCTATCTATCTATATGTTCCCATTTAGCACTCTTTATTTGTCCTACTTCCTTTACTCCTATCCCCTCTCACCTGAATCTTTCCCCTTGCCCGCTACACCGCCTAGCCCAGTGGTTCCCAAACTTTTTTGACCCGTGGCTCCCTTGACCTCCCTTGAACGTATGCATTATGCTACCTCACAAAGGACGCTGCGAGACATTACAACCACTAATAGGCTATTAGACACTTGGCGATACAAACACCCTTCATTGCGGGAGGGGACACATTTCTCAACAATGCATGGGTCCTGGGCAAGGCTCGATTATGTTTTTGTCACGGTGGGTATAACACACTGGGTAGAAGGGGCGACCCATTTGGCTCGTATGTATTCGGACCATTCACCTGTCAAGATTAAGTTGCTTCCCCCGATGGAACACCTCCCTTTTCTGCAGTGGCGACTGAACCCCCAGCACCTGCAAGACTTAGTATTTAGGGAGGAGCTGGAACAGGAGATACAGGCCTTTTTTGAGCGTAAAGTGCACTCTGTTGCCAGTCTGACCACAGTGTGGGAGGCCTTTAAAGTGATGGTGCGGGGTGGTGCATTTCGAAGGGGGGGGTCCTGAAGGACCTCCGGAACCAACAGCATCGACTGGAAGGAGAACTCAAATCTCTAGAGAGGGCCTAGCTAAGGGAGACGAGACCCGTACCACCAGGGCTGCTCTCCGAGGGAAAATGTCAGAGTATGCGGAAGCGGCTGATAGGGAGTGTCAGTTTCGAGGAAAGGCCCATAGGGCACGGGTATATGGGGAAGGAGACCGATCAGGGAAATCCCTAGCGACTGCAGTACGAGCCCCTGAATTTGCTAATTACATAGTGGAAGTGCGGGATGAGGAGGGTCGAATGCACAGAGTTTTATCGGAGCAACTGCGCATCTTTGTCAATTTTTATAAGACGCTTTACTCCTCTCAGAGGGGGACACCCTTAGATTTGCAATCCTATTTGGAAGATACTGTCCTGGCATGGCTAGGCAACGCTCAGAGGAACTTCCTTGACCACCACCTAGAATTAGACGAGATCACTGACGCTATCATGGCTATGAAGTCGGAGAAAGCCCCGGGCACCGATGGGCTGCCTGTTGAATTTTATAAAACATTCATAACGACTTTAGCTCCTATTTTGAAGGCAGTGTATTACGAAGCCCTTGAGGAGGGGATGTTACCTACCACAATGAGGGAAGCCCAGATCATGATGCTGCTGATACCAGGGAAGTGCCCCACCTCCTGCGACTCTTATAGGCCGCTGTAGCTTCTTAATTGCGACACTAAAATTTTAGCCAAGGTTCTCGCGACGTGCCTTAATCTCCTGATGGAAAAACTTGTTCTGCCTGACCAGGCAGGATTTATCCCCAATAGGTCCACGGCCCATAATCTTAGAACTCTGTTTTCCGTTATACAAGATATAGATCCCAACAGTGCTGCGGTGGCGGTCTTTCTTGACGCCAACAAAGCGTTTGATTCCCTTGAATGGGAATACCTATTGGGCACGCTTGAACGTATGGGCATGCCATACTCATTTCTTAACTGGGTCAGGCTGCTGTATTCCAGTCCCCGTGCCTCAGTCCTACTGAATGGGACCAGATCAGATGGCTTTCCCATATCTAGGGGCATGAGGCAGGGGCGTCCATTGTCCCCTGTCCTCTTCGCGCTGGCGATCGAACCGCTAGCAGCAAAACTACGGCAACATCACAAGCACAGGGCGCTAATATACCCAGCCAGGCAATTATTAATATCTCTTTACGCAGACGACATTACGTTGTACGTACACAAGCCCCAGGAAAATCTTAATCCAGTACTGAGAGAAATTACGAAATTTGGCGCCATCTCGGGGGTTCAAATTAATTGGGCTAAATCGGCTATATTCCCACTGACCGACAAGACGGAACGGTCTCAGTTGGATTTTTCGCTGCAGTGGGAAGAAGAGGATTTTAAGTATCTGGGTATACATGTTACTAGAAACAAAGACGAACTTATGCGTGCAAACTATGGTAAGGCGATAGATAGAATAACTCACGATATTACCCAGTGGTTGAAGCTGCCTCTTTCGATGGCGGGACGTATATCCCTCATCAAGATGATTATTTTACCTAAGTTTCTTCATTTATTCATCAATATACCATATCACCTGGGTGTAATATTTTTCCGTACCCTCAAATCCCAACTAATCCGACTTATTTGGGGTGGGAAGCAAGCCCGGCTGAACGTGGCGACTCTCATGCTACCTTACCGGCAGGGTGGATTCGAGGTGCCTAACTTCGAGCAGTACTACTTTTGTGCGCAGGCACACTTCGTGGTATACTGGCTGCACCCACCACCATACATGGCACACTTGGTGGTGGAAGATGGGTATATGGCTCCTGTCCCACCCGAGGGCTATATATACACACTAGTTACGGAAAGGGGCAGAGACCCAACCACGGTGGATTGCACTGTGGCGGCCTGGAGATGGATGGCACGCCAGATGGGGACAGCTCTGATGTACTCTCCCAGGCTGCCGTTACGACACAGCCCAATTTTGCGGGTCACATGTGAGGGGCTGGGCGGCAGATTGTTGCGCAAGCTGCAGTGTACTACCTGGGGAGGCCTCTATTTAGATGGCCAATTCAGAACAGCCGAACAATTTTTTGGGGATCACACCCCGACCAGCATGGATATATTTTTGTACACTAGACTCAAAGCAGTTACGCCAGACTTTCCGAGGGAACCGGATATTTTCATACCACTACACACGCTATTACAAGCAGATGCACCCACACATGTTATCTCATTATTATATAAACAAGTCAGGGATGTTCCTATGGAAAACTCGGTACGTGCAAGGGCGGAGTGGGACAAAGACTTGAGAGTAATTTTGACTGACGATCAGTGGGAGCCGAGCTGTCGGCAAACGGAGGCGATAACCGGTAGTAGCCGTTTGCGACTACTTCATTACAAGTTCCTCCACCGGTTGTATCATACTCCACCTCGGCTTCACCGATTCCAGTTGAGGGAGCACGATAGATGCGATAGGTGCGGCAGAGAAGGGGCTGATTTCATACACTTGGCATGGCTGTGCCCTAGGGTGGGGGAATACTGGACGGAGATCTTTGAGGGTATGTCTGAGATGCTGGGAGTGCGGTTTGAGGCGCACCCTCTCGTGGGTCACCTAGGGCTGACATACACGATACAGACTGTGCATAAGACTTATCTCGCAATGGGACTTTTTATTGATAAAAGACAGGTGGCGTGTCGCTGGGGTCGTGGCAGAGCACCTAAATTCAAAGATTGGATTAAAGACATGTCTACTTGGCAGGATTACTTGCATAGTTACTCGGAGCAGCTTCCATTAAAGCCACTACCATTTCAATCCTGATTTGTGGAGGACCATTAATTTCGGTTGCTGCTTTGAATTGTTCTGGAACATAAGACTATGTTCCCAGTTTTCCAGGGTCTTCAGTACACAAAAAAACTTTCGTTCTGAAGATGGTCTTATAGATGCCTTCACAGTAAAGACAGAACCGTCAACAATCCAACCCATTTTCTTTGTTACCATCCTCTCAAGAATTGTTCATTGTATAACCAATGATGTTTTTCCTGTCTTTTAATGTGTGAAATGGGTTATGGCAAAGGTGTTTATGACAAAAGCTGTAGGAAAGAATGTCCATTTCAGTCGCTTTTGCCTTTATGTGAATTGTAATCTGCACCCTTTTACACCATGCATGTGCAATTCTAAATAAGACACTATTCATTTTGAATGTATCACTCCATATTTCAGACCACATACCACCACCAAAATAAATACATTTTAAAAACGTTTTTAAAAGGTAAGATTATTGCGAAAGCTAGTGTAGCAAAGTAACCACAAATTACCCTCAATCAGTGATAGAGAAGTAAAATATAAATTAATTAACAAATTATTGAAGCACTACTCTATGGTCTACTTCCCAGCACAGGCCACTTAAGATAGACAAACCACATACTTTGGCACCTAACAAGATTATTAAGAAAAAAAATATAAAACAATGAAAAACCTATTTGAATATATAACACCAAACGTTATATCTTGTACAGGAAGCAACAGGACAAAATGGCAACATGGGCTTATTTGAGTGAGCCAAAACAAAGGTACTGGGAATAACCAGTACAATATTGAGTGTAAGAATAAAGTTTAATATTTGCATAGACAACTACAGGAGCTCCATAAATACTGTTACCACAAAATTATGTCAAAAGGTAAAATAATTACAAAAACAGATCATATATATAGAGCGCGAGGAAGCATGTCACAGGGGCACTGCTCCTACACAGAACTGTTCATAGAGACTCAGAACCTCAGTGAATTAGGGTGTACCAAAACTCACCTCAGTATCCAAAATCCCCTACCAGATTAGCAATCAGTGTCTCATTGGTTCTTCCATGCCCTCAATGATTAGACAACCCAGAACATGGACTTAGAACACCTCAGGTAACGTGGAACACATGAACACTCTTTCGTTATACTAACATACCAATCCAGAACAAGGAGTAAATGAAGACACTTGCAAGTTTGAAATATTTATTTCTAATGCCGTGTTCTCAGGCACAGTATCTTAGCTAATACAAGCAAACATATTATAAGCAACAAGGTTATCAGCATAGTGACTAGTCTATAAAATACAAAGGGAGAAAGCATGTTAAAATGCTAAAGGGAAGAAGACTAAATGTCACCTCAGTCTTACCCTCCCTTGCTAGTATATTATATTATATCTAAAGAAGGTCTCTTTGGGTTTTAGAAGGGTGGCCCAATACCTCTGGTCTCAGTAGAAAGGGATCACATCATCTTCTACCCCAGCTCTCTGCATGCGAATATTCATCAAGTGTGTGTGCATGCTCTGCGCAGTGCATTATTAAATGCGCCAAAAGCCAGAGTTGGCCACAGCTGCATATGTGTTATGTCTAGGTCGTGCGCTGATCAGACCGTACAACAACCACTGTGTTGAAATAACCTTGAAGGCCTCGGCACTCACTGTTCAGACATAGCTTACCAAGCAAAGCTGATACTATAGGAAAACATATTATTCTTGTGTGAAGCAAAATATTCTACTAGGCTCAAAGCATTAATAACAATATGTGCCGTGTGCAGAAGCAGCAGAAAGGAAAAAATGGCATTTAAACTTCTAATAAGCTCATGCTAACTTAACACAGTGTGAAGGCAAAGCCTATCTACATGACAAGCAATAGAAGGATGGACTGTGGGAGATGTTTAAGTTCAAAAGGACATGTGACTATAAGAAGTTTTAGTAATTGTTTGCCAACTATATTATCAGCATGCATGTTAGAAAGGACTGGCTGATCCCTGATGCAGATTAAATTGCTCACATAAACACACTCTCTATTTTAGAAACAACTGACCACTTTATGGTGACATTTAGCTGAGTTCCTCTCCTTACCCTCTTCTTAATGGTAATTCTCAAGTCATATTCAAAGATGGGTAAAGCTACACAAATGCATTCCTTTTGTACATGCAGAGATGGTACAAACATATCAAAAACATCATTTATCCATAAAAAGCAATAGTGAGTGTGTTACTGACTTACTTCCTGCTGAAGGTTTGTAAGGGCTAATATTTCTACTTCAGTAACACCAGAGGTCAAGGCTTACACAGAATTATCACTTTCAAGGTAGGAGCAGTCGAGTTAATGGAATGCTGAGGCAAGGATACCAAGGGTTACTTTAATGGATGCGCAGCACATGTGAAGGTGGGATTGGTATCAAATTGGTTAAGCTGTGACGTGGAAGAGTCTAGGGTGCGCTGTGGGGTGAAGTACTCCAGAAGTTAATCTGATACGTGAGCAATAAGACAAAGCGTTCCTGAGGGTTATTTTAATGTATGACCCTAAAATATCTCTAAGAAATGGAGGGTTCGGTGGAGGGCTCATCATGTTTAGCAAGGCACGGGCGTTTTGATTTTGTGTTACGCCACTGATCATTAATATGGTTCAAAGGATTGACTCCGTTCTTTACACAACGGCGTAACGCGGCTGAGCGATACCCGCCACACCTCCCGGATCAGCCCCGGGCAGAGCCGTCCTCCTGCAATTGTAACTGCGCGCAGCTGACACTAGAATGTGAGCCGCTCCTCCACTTGACCGCGTACCGCTTCGCGGGCGCCCTGACTTATGACACCTCTGCGACTCATTACAGACAACCTTCTCTCAATTTCAGTCAACCTTCACTCCAGCAGCCCTTGTGCTCGTTGTGCAGAGAAGTTCTTACCCAGTCCCTGTCCTGAGGAGAACCTACAATCTCTACGGTTCGAAACGCGTTGGCCCCCAGCCTGTGACAAGAAAGAAGGGTGCAGCTAGGGATTAACTAATACCACTGTCGTGGACCCTGGCTGGCAATCTTATAAAACATTCCATCACAGGTTTTTGTGAGACAGGCAGGCAGTCTTATTTCACCTGTATTTCCGCCTGTCCACTGGTAGTCTAGTTAAAGGACTGGTTTCTCCCCTTATGTAGTATTGTGTTTTGTGTAAATGTTTTTCATGTTGCAATTGATTTTGGATGCAATTATTTTGTATTAAGTTTCATTGTGGTGTTGTAAAAACTTTTGAGTATTTATTGTGAATATCTGTACACTTGTATATATTGCGCACACAATTGTATGTACGTTTTTGACTTGACTGTTTTGACAGGATTTTTCCTTTGAAGACATTTTGGATGAACTAATGAAACTTGTTTATAAATGAAAATAAACTCTTTGTAATACAAAACTTTTGGGTCACGCAGCACACACGGGCTGTGTGGGTCCTAATTTTTCTTAAAATAATCCTGACTAGCCACTATGTTCTGTTTTGCATTAATATGGTTGAACAGGGGAAGTGTAGAGATGCTCATGGATATCACTTGTAGTATCATCCCCAGCTCTGGAGCAACCAAATGACTATGCCACACAGAGACCTCTATAATACACATCTTTATTCCTCAGCATGCAACTGTTAACTGAACACACTGCATCATAGACTTTATTGACCAAACCCAGACACACCTAAATACCTCCAAACTGATTACGTAACTTTGTAAGGAGTCTGCCTAGGACCATAAGGGTCCTCCTGCACATGATCACACAACACTAGATCTCCTCCTTTGTTAAATAAAAAATACGGACAACATTTATACATTAGAGTTCCTAAATGAGTCGTCCGGGTGCTCGCACCAATATTCCAGATCGAGTTGTACGAGGTAAAGGAGTTGCACTGTCATCTGGTATCGTAGCTGTTGACTCAGATGCTTGACTTGGGCACTCAGGTGGACTTGTTTCACTCGTGAGGTATGGAGCCGACAAACACTGAGGTAGATGTTTGAAATGGGATGAGTCTTTCGTAATAGACTTTCCGGGAAGTTGAGCGGTCACCATATGTGCTTCACTTGTCATGGCTCTCAATGGATCAGCATAAAACGGATAGTCAGTCTTGGGTTTATGTTTTTGTTTGACTAGGACTTGGTCTCCTTCTTCAAAAAACATGTACCTAGGGCATCTGTGTTTATCAACATAGGCCTTCATTTTTCTTTGGCAGGAAGTGTCTGTGACACAAATCTCATCAGTGTCGAGTACTCGGCTCGGGGTCCATTTTGGTAACTTTGTCCCAATGGCTCTCTCGAACAGCAAAGTGGCAGAGCCTTCACCTGCTGTGGATTGGGAAGTTGGCCAGCAAACAAGAAGGGATGGACACAAAGCTGTCTTGAGACTGATTCCTTCAAGCGCAGCGCACTGAACCACTTTCTTCGTGATGACCATAAACCGGACAACAGTGCCATTTGCCTGTGGCCAGAGAGACATGTTTTCTGATGTTGGATGTTTAAATGACAAAAAGAAAGTCCTTCAACTCTCTGCTATTGAAGGGCGGACCGTTGTCAGATTTGAGGATGGAGGGAACATTGCATGCTGTAAAAATATTTTCCAGCCTCTTGATGACTTTGTCATGTATTTCCAATGATAAATCTTCCACTAAGGGAAAACAGGAGTACTCATCAATAACTACCATTAGATAATGGCACTTGTTTAAGACATCAACTTCAATTTTCTTCCACGCTTGTTTAGGAAGGTCAGTCATATTTAGCGTATGCTGTGTTGTCTCGGGAATCAAGCAGTTACACAGGTGGCATGCTTTCAGTTCCTCTCGCCTTGTTCATCAAGGCGAGGAAACCACATTTGGTCTCTGAAGACTCTCTTGGTGGCTATAATGCCACAATGTTTTTGTGTGCCAGTTCAATAACTTGTCTTAAGCTCTCAGGTATGAAAAATCTCAAACCTCTTAGTATGATACCTTCTTGAGTGACAGAAAGTTCTTCCTGCACATTCTTAAATTTTTTGGTATTCTACGTCATCTGTGAGAGGTCGCATATGTTTTCTCCATGATTGCGTAGCAATTACATCCTTGCGTGTGAGCATGTCTCTGTCTGTATTGGTAGCAGCAAGGATCTGCTCAATGGATAGCGCTGCAGGGGTGATGGACTTTACTATGAAATTAATGTATGCTTCAGCCGCTTTAGATGGTGCACTGTGACGTTGTAATAGCACTCATGAGAAGTAATCTGAGGGGTTTTGATCCTTCCCTGGCTTGTGCATAATAGTGTAATTGTACTATTGAAATTTCAGCCCCCACCTCGATGTGAGGGGACATCTTGGCTTTCAGATCTCTGAAAGTAGTGGTCAGTGACAAGGGTGAAATGGTTTACATAAAAAAAAAATTAAATGTACGCAAGGCCACACTACAGCCAGCCTCTCTTTTTCGGACAGAGAATGGGCATGTTCAGCCTGAGATAGACGTCGGCTGGCATAGGCCACAATGTTACTCTGAGCATTTGGAAGTCCTTGCGTTGAGCAAGGATCGCGCCCAACCCCACCGAGCTTGTGTCTACAATAATCTCAGTATCTAACTATGGATCAAAGTAAGCCATTTCAGCTACATTTTCAATTGCGTGTTTGATTTTCTTGAAACTTCGATCATATTCAGAGGACCATTGGAAGGGAACACTCTTCTTTGTGAACTCACGTAATGAGGCACTCACGGTGGCAAAATCACAAATGTATCTGGATACAATAGCTTGCCAGGTTCTTACATCTTGCAGGGAACAGGTGGATGACAATGCTTGTACCTTTTCAGGGTCAGGAGTCATTCCACCTTCAGAGAAAATATGCCCAAAGAATTTGAGTTTAGTTTTGTGAAACTCACACATTTCTGCATTTAACATGAGACCTGCATCAGAAAGCAAACAACGCACTCGCGTAAGAGCATTGTCATGTTCTTTTTGTGTGTTCCCCAAACCCTAATATATCATCAATGTAGTTGAAAGCATGAGTGACAGGTTGAATTACTCATCAAATGACATCCTGAAAGATTTCTGCAGCCGACGACACACCAAAACTGAACCTTTTGTATCTGAACACACCAACATGAATAGAAAAAAATAGCAATGTACCTACAGTTCTCTTCCAGCTCAAATTGATGGTATCCTTTGTTCAAATCAAGATGGAAGAAGACTTTGGCACTATTCAGCTGTGTAATCATTTCCGCTATGTGTGGACCTGGATATCTTTCTCTCTCGATTGCTTTGTTGGCCTGGCGCATATCAACATAAATGCGCACTACACCTCCATTGTCCTTTTTATGGCACTACCACTATAGGCGAAACCCATGATGTCATGCTCTAATAATTTTTCCAGTTCTTTCTCAATTTCCTCCTGTAAATGAAAAGCAATCCAACAGTGTCGCTGAGCAAGAGGACGAATGTCCTCATTAATGTGAAGTTTCACCTTCATTTTCTTAGGTTTCCCTAGTCTATGAAAAACTATGGAAATTGACTTATAATTTTAGAATGTTCAATGTGATTATAGTTGATGGATATCAGTCCCATGTCAGCAGCAGTGCTGAAATTAAGTAGACACTCACACATGCACACTCCTACATGGTTTCTCACCCCCTCCCCCAAATCTGACAATTTCCAAGTACTCCTGATCTCCATCCTGACAGCGGAGTCCAAACACTATGTCAGACGCCCGGTGAAGCTGCTCTGTTCAGCTATTGAGGAGATCGGCCTTGGTTCATCCCCTGACCGTCACCTACCCAGCATGACTTTGGGTACAGTCTTTCTCTCCATCTCCCTGTCTCGCCCACCCCCCTCATCGTTTTTATGTAACTCTGCTTTTTTTCCTTGTCTCCTATCTATCTATATGTTCCCATTTAGCACTCTTTATTTGTCCTACTTCCTTTACTCCTATCCCCTCTCACCTGAATCTTTCCCCTTGCCCGCTACACCGCCTAGCCCAGTGGTTCCCAAACTTTTTTGACCCGTGGCTCCCTTGACCTAATCGGCAGTTGGCCGTGGCTCCCCACCATTTTTTTTTTTTACCAGTGGGTGGGATGTAAGCCCGACCTCGGGAGTACTTCCTATTGTCTTACGTAAAGTAATCGGGATGCAATGAAGGTATTATAATGATATTAGTAACAAAATAAGAAGATAACAGTCGTTTAATAAAAACTTGTTAAGTGAGAAACAATACAAGACTTTTTTGGACCACACAACAAGAGTTTAAAAACTTCTTTATAATAAAATATCTTTTTCAATGAACAGGAAAAACAACGGAGTCCGAATTTACCTTACAAACTCTAGTGAGATGGATGTGCTTGTTTTTCCTTACATAGCTCCTGAAATCTTGGATCTATTTTTGAGATCGCAACACGCATTTCCTTTTCAAGGTTAATTTTTGCCCTATATTTGGACTTTATTACTGCAACTGCTGAGAAACCAGCTTCACAAAGGTATGAAGTAGCAAACGGGATCAAAACATGCACGGCTCTCTTGCTTATCATTGGGTATTCTTCCCCAGCTTGGCACCAGAACTCAAACAGTGACTGAGACTGGAACCTTACTTTCAATGCCAAGTCACTTGCAACATCAATAAGCTGTTCTGCTTCCTCATTGTTGAAATGCTGAGGTATCTCAGCAGTGAAAGGGTTGCTCACCCATTTTATTGGCTCCACTTCATCCCCTGGAAAATATTTGTCAAGGTAAAAACGCAGTTGAGACAAATACAGAACAAAAACTGTCTGCAGTTCCTCCTTTAACACCATTCCATTCTCCTGCAGAAACTGGTCCAATGAAGGGAAACATTTATAGTCACCCTTGCTTATACTGCTTTTCCAAAGGATCACTTTGTTCTTAAAGGCTGAAACTTTGGCTGACAGTTGCAAAATGTTAGTGTTATTGCCTTGCAAGGACTTGTTCAGTACATTCAATTTTTCAAATAGATCAGAAAGAAAACCCATTTGTATTAGAAAGTCTGCATCAATAAATTTGTCAGCAAAACAATGTTCATCATCATGTAAATATGAGTATATTTCATTCCTCAGCTCATACACTCTAAGCAGGGAATTACCAAGAGACAGCCACCGAGAGCTGCTGTAGAACAAGAGGCATGAGTGGTCGGCACCCATGTCCTCACACAGTTTAGCAAAAAATCGTGCTTTCATTAGTCTTGTTTTAATATGATTTACCACTTTGATTACTATTTTCAAAATACCATGCAGTTCTTCACTGAGGTTTCCTGCTGCCAGTGCTTCTCGGTGTATTATACAGTGTGTCCAAACAGCATTGGGCGCTTTAGATCGTATGCGAGCTTGAAGTCCTTGGTATCATCCTGCCATTGAACGACCCCCATCTGTACAAACTCCAACACATCTCTCCCAGTCAATTTGATTTTGTTGCATAAAATCATCCACAACTACATACAAGTCTTGACCTGTAGTACCACCTTTGATTTCTTTACAGAACAACAAATTCTCAACAATTTGTTTTTCGTGTAGAAACCGGACATAGCAAATAAGATGGGTGTCTTTGTGGTTGTCTGTTGCCTCATCCAACTGGAGTGCAAAGTCTTTTCCTCTTAGATTACAGATGAGCTGATCATTAATATCTTCAGCCATATCATTTATCCTCCGGCTGACAGTATTATTCGAAAGAGGCACTTTCAGCAGCTGTTTACCCGCATCTTCGCCAACCATGTTTGTTACCATTTTAACAGCAGCAGGCAAAATCAGCTCTTCTGCAATTGTATGGGGTTTTTACTCTGTGCAACTAGATAGGCCACTTGATATGAGGACAGGAGGGTATTACTATTCATTTTGGTTTGTTTAGAGAAAGAGGACTTTTGTAGTTTGGCTTCTGCAACTTTTCTTACAAAAAACTCCCTTGGCTTTCCGACCACATTTGGGTGAAGACTTTCAAGATGCCGCTTAAGTTTACTTGGAAGCATGGATTCCAGAGCCAAAACTTTTAAACAGATTGCACATTGAGGACGGTCCTCATTATTAACCTGAACACACGTGAAACCATAATCCAGATACCTGTCATCGTACTTTCTGTACTTGGCCTTTCGTTTCCCGTCGTCTTTGTCAGAAGAACCTGCAACTTCACTTTGCGCAGATGAACTTGAAATTAGAAATCTCTTCATTGTCAATCAGAAAGAGGGAAATCAGTTCCACGTGTCTGAATTATTCAGATGGAGTGGTCTTACTATCTGTAAAGTTCCTGGCCTTCTTTTCTTTTGCTTTGCTCAAGTATTTCCAGGTTTCTTCCGGGTCTCATCCAGTCTCAACGGTATAATAAAGTCTGAAGTACAAAACATCCAGGTAAGACAAGTATAAGAAGAACGAAAGTCATCCTCTTTCTAATGATGGATCTATTATTGATGTTAATTTCCAATAGCAGCACGTGATGATGATGATCATTTGGATTAATTATTCTTATTGGTACCCCACACTGATAGAAAGAGCATTCAGTTTTGTAATGAAATCTAAGATGGCACATTTTTGCAAACAATGAAGAAAGCCAAATTGCAACTAATGTGTACATCAGACTGATTTGTAACACCAAAGACCACACTTCAACAATTCCTGGGCCCAGCCAAGGACATATCAAAGTAGTACAGAGTACGCTATAGAACGGACATATAGTTTCTAATGCAAATCAGTCTAGAGATAACAGCACTACCTGCATCAACTTTGGTGAAAGACTCCAGCAACTTTGAAAGTAAACATACTGCATTTACCAGGATGCAATGGGATGAACTCTGCTGGGATGAGAGGCAAATGCTGCAAAGCACGAATAATTTCTGCAAAAGCTAAACAGGCATCCAAGTAGCTTAGTAGCAAATGCAACAGAGCACATTCAAGTCATTGAAGCAAACACAAGACAGCACACACAGATACACTACCATTCACACTCAAATGCATGAAAAATGCTAACACAGCGCTGCACACACATACACACCATCACAGAAAATGTAACTACAACACCCACACCAATTCAGCATATGCTGTGGATCACACACACACCACTGCAAAAGTGCAGTACAGCACATGTAAGTCACGCATCTAGGTGCAGGACTATGCATCTCAGTACCTGCTCAAAGGCGTGACGCTGCGCCGGGCCTATGCGGAGAAAGCTATGTGCCTGACTTCATAACTCATTCACTACTAGCAAGAGAGGAGCTGGAGTGAATCAGGGCAAGCAGCTACATGGAAGTGCAAAAAGCTGTCAAACGTGTGCATGCAGATGAATGTGTGTGAGCATGTGTGTGAAAGTGAGCAAGAGACAGGAGTGGACAGTCTGAATACCCCCACCGCATTTATGGTTCCATTCCTGCCTTCCCTCTCACTCCTGGAGGGGACTTGAGCCATCTGCAACATCCTGGTGGGCCTTACTACTGGTTGTCTGCATGTGTTCGGGAGCCACCACCTCCTCCCAGGTCTTCAAAACTGACCTCAAAGTTCACCTCCTTCAAGCGCTCTGACATCTTCGGGCATTCCACGTAGGCCCACAAGTGCCTGACCTGTGCAGCTCTTTCACGATAGCCATGTGAGGTGAAATTACATATAATGATGCCCTGATTTTGAGCAGGGTGGCATAGGGTGGAGCACTTAATGCACCTGCAAATACTGGAAGATGAGGATTGGGTATTTACTGGAAGTGGTAAATACCTCCAAATTCTGAGCTCCACTCCATTGTAAATAGGGCATAACATGAAGGTGTGGCATTAAAGCACCAGACTTGTTGTTTTGCCTTTTTGCCTTTTTACCCGGAGTTTTTGCAAATACATTTTTGGAAACCCATCAGTGGAAAACTGCAAGGGTGCAGTCATGACTGCAAAATACAGATGTTTCATTTGTGTGTGTTTTGCTTTTTTCCCACCTGTCCTGGTTAATTTCGGACTATTTAACACCCCCCCAGAGCTGCCACCGTGCGCCCCCTATAATGTACCTTTTGCTACCTCTTCTATTTTGTTTGCTCATATTACTGCCTCATGTAACTTAACGTTTGGTTTTGTAATTTGGTCACTTGTAATTTTAACATTTATCATTACTGTTCCTATTGTGAAGCGCTCTGACACCTTCGGGCATTCTACGTAGACCTCCCTTCACACTTTCTCCCACTGAAAAGCCGAGAACACACGGGTACAAGGAAGACAAGCTGGAAAAAGACTTTAAAAAACGGCTGTTCTGGATATCTGGCTCGCTTTTAAAGCTTGGCATGAATCTCACGTTACCAGCAAAATCGAAGGGCTTTCGTGCGGAGCCCAGTGAAATGGCGCGCCACTACACTTGCTACTGTTCAAATTGAAAAAGCATTATGATTAGACATTCCTACATTCCTGCATTCGTCTGCGACGCTTACTTACCGATTTGAACAGGGTAAGGCAAGGTGAGGCACGGCAGGGCAGGGCACAACACGGGGGTCACCAGCAACACGCCGCCGCTCCAAGCAGGGCACAACACGGGGGTCACCAGCAACACGCCGACGCTCCAAGCAGGGCACAACACGGGGGTCACCAGCAACACGCCGCCGCTCCAAGCAGGGCACAACACGGGGGTCACCAGCAACACGCCGACGCTCCAAGCAGGGCACAACACGGGGGTCACCAGCAACACGCCGACGCTCCAAGCAGGGCACAACACGGGGGTCACCAGCAACACGCTGACGCTCCAAGCAGGGCACAACACGGGGGTCACCAGCAACACGCAGACGCTCCAAGCAGGGCACAACACGGGGGTCACCAGCAACGTTTTTCCGACGCTCCAAGCTTGCTAAGGCAGTAATGGTGAGCCTACGCAGCTTATGTACAACGCGTACGTGCGTGCGTACGTACGCACAGAAGCCTATGGCGCAGTGTGCTGGGCAAAACCAATCCGAAGGTGGTATTTTAAACCCCCCGCCCCCCGCATGTTGGGCTGCAATTTATATCACCCACTTCCTGCATGGCGGCGCGGCGCCCCTGGCTGCTCATCACGGCGCACCAGGGCGACGCGGCGCACACTTTGGGAACCACAGGCCCTTGTCTTTTTGTGCCCTTTGACTAAACACTCCTTCTCCCCTTGTTGGGAAAAGATCCAATATATATACTCTGGGGTCTCAGCGAACCCGCTGAGAGAGTCCACAGCGCCTAGGGAGCCACTCACAGTTGAGGTATGGTATGGCACCCTTTGCCAAAGCACTTCCTCTCCCCTTTTTTGGGGAAGGATCCAGTATGTAGGCCTTGGAGTCTCAGAGGCCCCTCTGAGAGAGTCCACTGTGTATAGGGAGCCTCTTGCAACAGAGATGGGGAAATGATACCACTTCCCCTGGGATCACAGCTTACTGGACTTTGGACGCAGCTCTGACTCGTCTACTGGTTTGTGTCCCTGTCACCCCTCCCTCCTCTTTCCATGATGTGTCTCTCACCCTCCCCTACTCTTCCCTCCTCCATTCTCTGTCTACCTCCCCTGCTCTTACCCCCTCCTCCCCTAAATCTCTCTCTTGCCTGCTTTTACCCTTACGTATTTGTCCTTTTTGTTTCTCTCCACCTTCCTTGTCACTATGTTGCCAGGCTCTAATAACTGTGTAACCTTTGTAACAATGTAACCTGCAATTATGGTCTGATACTCATGTAAATGCTCTGATACCTCCAGGTCTAGCCAGTGCTATATAAAACCTTTAAAAAAAATAAAAGAAATAAATAAAAAAATACCTTCGAGAACATGAATTGGTGCTTCTACTGTTGTTTTCTAATTATTCATGGTCACTACCAATGAGCCTTGACTTTGCAATGGTGTAGAAGCAGCCCATGAGTACACCTTTGTTTCGATGGCGCTAAACATGATACCGGAGACAGTTCAGTGTATTTTTCTGCCTGCATGATATTGATCGATGCACCAGGGTCTATAATAAAAGTTGCAGGGTAGCCATTCAACTTTAGCGTGATCTTGGGGCAACGGCCAAATGAGTTGGGTCACTTCACGTTGCGATCTCTCTTTGATTGAGTTCTTCTTTGCAAGCCAACCTATCTACATGTAAATGTTTTTCTGTGGTCGACTTTCCACTGCACACCCATCTTCTGCGCAGTCCCTCGATGATGGCGCTGAAGATTACTTTGATGCCGATCGACTTTGTTTAGTCTCTACTTGTCTTAACTGATTTTGCTGTTTGGCCTTGTTGGTGTATCTAGTGGCGCATTTAACTTTTTTTTTTGCTTTGCAAACCGTTAATAAATGGTTTTCTCTCCCTCAGCCTTTGCATATTGTCCAATGGCAGGACATTTACCTTCGTGTGGAAATGAGAATCCACATCAGAAACACAATTTTTATTTCTTCGGTGACATCGTCTTCTGGACCTCGACTTTGTGTTTCTGCTTACTTTTCATGATCAGTGCGGATTTATTCTGGGTTGTTCCAGCTTCCATATCAGAAGCATGTCGTTCTGCAAGTCCCTCAGCTATGGCATCTATGAGTACCTTTTCTAGACTGAGTGCCTCTCTGAGCATGTGTCCTCTGAATGAATCGGAGAGGCAACAAATGATGACTCTCAGACACATGGCTTCTTCGTCATTGAATCCACTGAACTTGCAATGCTTGATGAGAGTATCAAGTCTTTCAACAAACTCATTCATCGTTTCAGGAGCTTGCTGTCTTGCCTGGTTGAAAATGTATCTTTCATAGTCGACATTCGGCACTGGATTGAATTTGGCTTCCAATGTTTCCTTGATTTAACAGTACGATATCTCAGCAGTTTGTGATATTTTCTTTTTCACTTCTTTCACACTATCACCTGCTTATTCCTACCACCCTTAGCAAACTCATCCAGGTTTGTTTTTCCCACAAGCACTGCTCCATGATCCAATAATTTATGAACCACTGTTGCACTCTATGGGGGGATGTAACCTTTCAGTATCTTTGAGGAGCATGTTGTCGCAATTCCAGCAGTGCTGAAGTTGTCTTTCACTGCAATGGGAACTCCGTCTGCAAGGTATTTGATGATCTTTTTGTTATCTACTTCTTCAGAGCATCTATGAAGTCATCAAACATTTCGATCCATGCAGTCCATCTGGTGCCAATATTCTGCTTTTTTGTCAGAAGCGAATGGCAGTGGTGGTTTCAGGAACGCGGCGGTGCTGTAGGTGGCAGTCCTTTTGGTGCTGGTAAGTACGTTTGTACTTTCTGTACCCAGTTGTCCCTGAATTTAGTGCTTTTTCATGCCTGGTTGCCGCTGCCTTTAGTGCAATTTAGTACCTGGTCGCCGCTGCCTTTAGCGTTTTTTGCACCTGGTCACTATGCCGCTAACACTTTCTTGCACGTAGCTGTTGCTGCCTTTTGTGCTTCTGTGCTATGGACAATGGCTCTATTACGCTGTTGCGCAATATCTCTTCTTTCGGTCCTACTAGTAGGCTTCTGGCTGGTTTTCTGACAGTCCTGCTTTGTAGGGCTTTCACCTTATTTGAGGGCCTTGTACAAGCTAAAGCAGCTCTTTGACTCCACATACGCCAGCCGTAGCTTGCTTCTTGGGGCGCAGGTGGCACACACAAGCAGTTTGCTGGACTTTGGAAAACTCTAAGGGAGAGCTGCCTTGTTTCTGATTCCCCTACTTGTCACCAGTTGTAGCATCCACACCAGCTCTGGAGCATGCAATGACTAAGCCATACAGGGAGACCGGTAATACAAGTCTTTATTCTTCCGCATGCAACCGTTAACTGAACACACTGTCATAGACTTTATTGAGCACACCGAAAAAACTCTAAATACTTCCGAACTGATTATGTAACTTTGTAAGGAGTCAGCCTAGGACCACGAGGGTCCTACTGCACATGATCCCATGACACTACATCACTTATTACTTCTAATTGTGAGCGGGGAAGGGAGGGCTCCCTTTTATTATTATAAGATATGAACAGAGGGGGTGAAGGGCATCTGAGGGCTATCACTTCTATGCATCAGCAGTGGATGTGAAGAGCCCCATAGGTTCCTTGTGAGATATGTGCAGCGGAGGCCAACAGTGCCTTTGGGTTATTGTTCTCATTAAGAACCAGTGGAGTTGAAGGAATCCTGAAGATTTTACTTATTTATTGTGCAATTCTATATAGCAGAGACCACATGAAGTAGTGTACACAATTGTTTACAATAATGTAAGGCCCCCACGCTCCCAGCCCCTTGAGACCCTCATAGGTAAGTAGTGCGCTTTACAAATGCTCTGACTGATTGATTGAAGGCGGCATATGCACAAATAATCGTTCCATCCAAACACTCCAGAACAAGGGGGCGGGTGTCCGATTGAAGGAGGGTTTAGTATCTCAGTGGTGGTTCATAAATACTGTTCACAAAGTACGTGAATCCGAAACAACGGTGAGTAGGCCTAGCCTTTTGGGTAATACAGGGTGCGTGGTACGTGCATAGGCGAGCCTCTGTGAGGGAGGAGCGCACTCGAAGAGCGTGTGAGTTATTGTTGGGTTACGAGTCGAGCGGTGGTGGCGAGCCCCCGTGAAGTGATAACCTCTAAGAAGTGAAGAGCAGCGGTGCACTGGTTAGTTAGTGCTCAGTCGTCAAACAGAATAAACATTCCTACTTTCCTAATATCTCCCCTCCCCCTACACCACCCACACCCGAGGGGAAGGGGCACTCAACGTTTCGGATTTCCTAGCCCTCCCAATCCCCTCCCATTTTTCAGATCTCCCTGCAATTCGTCATGGCATTGAGGAGGAGGGCCACCCAGATGACAGTGGCAGATCGTGACGTGGACGGGTCCGGTTCGAGGACATGCCCGCTTGCCCCTCCCCCTATCATTTCCTCTTTCTTAGACGTTACGTTGGGCTGAGCCCCTCCTTATGACCAAAAGGTCAAGACAGATAAAGTTCTTTCTCCTGACGTCCGCCCCGCGTTGCTTCTTATAAAATGTTAAATACAAAAAGCTGGTTTGCGGGGTGGGATTATTACGTGACACACTACCAGACTGGAACTTGAAGGAGGCTGCCGAGGAGCCACAAACACGAATGAATAGGCAGAAACCACGCGCTACGTTTTTAGGATATTTGGAGTTCGTGGGTTCTTTTTTGCACAATCTCTATTTTGGTGTTTTATTGTATTATGAACTTTGTATGACGCTTCAGAAGCTTGATGGGGGCCTCGAAACGCTACAATCTGCCACGGCAAGTATAATGTAAATACTGAAGCCACAGGTCCCACAATCGGGTCTGTTGTAAAGGGTGTTTTCAGGAGACCCAGAAAGTCTCGATCTGATTTTTTTAAAATAATGTATCACGTGGAGCCTCGAGTCTTAACACTGCGTAATCGCTTTACCTTAATGGTAGCCTGCATTTATTTGGGGTACTTAAAGCGTTTGGGACTAGGAGTGAAATGAGCAGGGATGGGAATTGCTAATAGGTTTTTACTTAACAGTAAACTTAATTAATCTGAGTCTACAACATCCCAGTGGCAGTTCCCTTCGGTATGACGGAGGAGCGGCGCCCCCACTGCTTTTAAACAGTGGGAGGCAGAAAGATAAAATGATAATACCTTTGAGCTATTATCATTTTATAGTGCTTCCTGCTGCTTTGCGGGTGGGTGGGCGACGCTGTTCTGTTCTTGAAGCTGTCTGGGAGAGGAGTGGTTTGCCCACTCCTAAATGCGCACTGACTGTTAAGTCGGCTCTCTCGGGCCGCCCAAACCAGTCATGTGCACTTTACCTGTTCTCCATGCAGGCATTACAGCCTGCATGGAGAACATGCCCAGGCCCCCATTCCTTGGTTGAGCCAGGTCGCTCAAAACCAATCACAACGCTGCATTGCAGCATTGTGATTGGTCAGTGGGCCTGCTTCCTGTTCCTCGCTATGCAAGAGGAGAGCAGGAGCAGCAAAGACGCGAGACCCAGCCGGCGGCAAAGTAAGCTTTTTAAAATTATTCCACCAAGCGCAACCCCGCCCAGCACGCTCTCCCTGTGCCCACCCCGCCACCCGGAAGCCATGCTGGCCGCCACTGCATTACACTCTGAGCAAATACTCACCCACAGGAATCTGGGTGTGATCCTTGACGATAAACTTAATCTTTCGGCCCAAGTTAATCAGCTGACTTCTTCCTGTTTTTTAGGTCTCGCCTATTATATCCCGCAGGGCTTAATAGGCGAGTATATAGTAGGCGAAACAAACTCTTGACCAAGCACGGATTACGTCCAGTGCATGTGATCCAGTTGTGTGAGACGCGCGTGCACGTCAAACCCATCAGCCCCGCACCAGACATGGAATGCTGGCTCCCAAGCTGCTCCCCAGCCCCCTGCCATCAGACTTCAAAGCAATGCGCTCCCGCCCCACCCCACCCCCCCACAGCAATGCCAAGAGCTTGTTTACAATAACGTTCTCCTGGTACTTGCAGCTTTGCACCGCATCTCCCCGTGTTGAACACTTCCTCCCTCCCTTCCACCATCACCATCTCCTGCTCGTGTTTTTACGCAATAACGTGCTCGTGTTACTTGCAACTTTGCACTGCATCTCCCCGTGTTGAACATAATCACCGTCTTTCTTTGTTTCCTGCTCCCTCTTTCGCCCTTTTCCTCGTTCTCTTCCTACTGTTTTCTTCCTTCTGCTTCTTTTCACTCGGAGCAAACTTTTGCCCTGCTCTCCCCCTCTCTTTTTGCCTCTATGTGTTTTCCGTGCTCAGTCCCGCTTCCGCCCTCCCTGCACGTTCACCGGTCCTTCCTCTGCCAATCGCTCCATTTCTTCTCCCTAGCTCACCCTCTTCCTCCTAGCGCCGCCTTTGGTTTCCCATTTCGCTCTCAAGCATTCCTCGTCCTCCTTTCCATTTTCTCTCACTCTCCTATCCTATCCCTCCCTCCTCTATTCATTCTTCCATTAATCACCCCCTGTCATGCCCTCGCGCCAGCCCCTCCCCGCTCTCTCTCATTGGCTCTGGCAAGCATCCCTGTTGTTTGCAGCCCTGACCCTTTGCATCTGGAAGAATCCATTGAAGGCGGAACTCGGTTCCTCGTGCTCGGATTTCACTCCTCCCTCGCACAAGTCGCCCCTCTCGTTCACTCATCCCCGGCCCGTGCACACCCACTCTTTCAAGCCATTCCTTCCACGAGCACCCCTTCTTTCTCCATCCAGCTTTCACTCCCCTCATCATTATCCTCCAACATTTCTCCCCCTCCTCTCTCACTTTCTTCTCCTCTCTATCCTTCACGCCCCCCTTTTCTCCTCCCCTTCTCTACCCTTGCTCATTCTGCGGATCTCTCCTTCCCCTTCTCTTTCCCCTGGTTCTCTTCCACTCTTCCTTCTAGCATTCCCCATCTGCACACGCATTCTTGGAATCTTCAGTTTAAAGTACTCTTTTACTTTGTGTCCCCTTCCCCATCTCAAGTTTATTTTATCTTCTCTGTTCTTGCATGTCATCTCTCTCACACACACACTCTCTCTCTCACACACACACACACACTCTCTTACACACTCTCTCTCTCACTCTCTCACACTCTCTCACTCTCTCTCACACATACTCTCTCACACATACTCTCTCACACACACTCTCACACTCTCTCTCACACACACTCTCACACACTCTCTCTCACTCACACTCTCTCTCTCACACTCTCTCTCTCACACTCTCTCTCACACTCTCTCTCACACTCTCTCTCTCTCACTCTCTCACACTCTCTCACACTCTCACTCTCTCACACATACACACGCTCTCACACACACACTCTCTCTCTCACACACACTCTCTCTCACACACACACACACACACTCCCTCTCTCACACACACACTCTCTCTCACACACAGTATAGCCTTCTACCTCTACCACTCTCTCCACCAACACTCTACAACTCTATCCGCCACCACTCTATCCGCCACCACCCTATGCACTACCACACTAGAGCACACACTCTAGTGCACACACTCTAGCGCACACACTCTAGCGCACACTCTAGTGCCCACACTCTAGCGCCCACACTCTAGAGCCCACATTCTAGCGCCACCACTCTTCCCGCCCACCACTCTACCCTCCAACTCCACCCTCAAAATCCACCCTCCAAATCCACCATCCAAGTACTGCTACACCCTCCAAATCCACCCTCCGACTACACCCTCTAACTCCACCCTCCAACTACACCCTCCAACTCAACAGTCCAAATCCACCCTCCAACTCCACCATCCAACTACAAATACACCCTTCAACACCACCCTCCAAAAAGACCATCCAACTCCACCCTCCAACTCCACACTTCAACTCCAACATCCAAATCTACCCTACAAATCCACCCTCCAACTACAACTCCAGCCTCCAAATCCACCCTCCAAATCCAAATCCACCCGCAAACTACAACTACAGACTCCAACTCCACCCTCAAAATTCAACTCCACCATCCAAATCCACCCTCCAAATCCACCCTCCAACTCCACCCTCCAAATCCACCCTCCAACTACACCATCCAACTACAACTCCAGCCTCAAACTCCACCCTCCAACTCCACACTCCAACTACAACCTCCAAATCCAACTCCACCCTCCAAATCTAACTCCACCTAACTTTTATTTAAGTATTAATTATTTAAAAATAAAAAAACATTGTTATTTGTAAAATCAATACTTCTAAGTAACGTAAATACAAAACATGTTGCATTAAAAATGCTATAGGTGTCACATTGTAAAAAAATAAAGTATTAGCATTGTAAATGACAAAGCTATTAATTTCACAATTTTCAAAAATAACACATAAATAACAAATTTGTCATGTACAAGACTAATAACTCAAACTTTCCTAATGCGAGACCTATTGCATTGCAAATGCTTGTTTCCTCCTGAAAGTACTCAGAAAAATATTTCCGTTCATCTCACAGGCACTCCAAAAAACTGTTGTAGTGGCACTTTTTCTCTCCAAGAATGATTATTGCAATGCGCTCTTCGTAGGAATTGACAAAGCGCCGAACAGGAAGCTGCAATTGTTGCAAAATGCTGCAGCTCGACTGCTTATGAATATTCCTAAGGGCCGCCCTACGTCGGATGACATTAGGTCCTTACATTGGCTTCCGGTACAGCAAAGGGTTGATTTTAAGTCCCTCTGTTTGGTACATAAAGTCCTCTACGGAGGAATCTCCGGGGAGAGACAGAAACTGGTTTCTAGGTATTCACCTACCAGAACGCACGTTGGGTCTTATCTGTGTTCCAAAAATCCAGAAGCAAGGTGGGGGGGGGGGGGGCGTTCCCTGTCCTTCTGTGCGGCATTCAAGCGCTTAACAAGTAACAATTCAAATCAAATCACAGAAAGATCACCAAGTAAAAAAAAAATGGTTCCTATCTGTGAGTAGGTGGCCTGGTATATGCTGTCAACTAATTAAAGTGAATTTGCTACTAAGACACACTGTCCTAGACAAAGTCTGCACAACCCTAGTACACTCCACCTGGAGTGTGTCTAATCTCGTGCTACTCCTATAACTCTAAAGTGCTGTTATTTCAAATGCATAATCAATATTAATAAACATTTATTCAACTTATGATAGTCAAAAGTAAAAAATAGTAATTCCATCTAGTGTTGTTCAATGCTTCTTTTAATTCAAAAGCATTATTCATTGAAGTTCACGAGTTTCATCTTGCATTGCTCCAAACTCAAATATGACAATTCCCAATGCATTTCGGGTGCATCATGCATCATGCACCCTTCTTCAGGGGAAAAATCTAAAAAAAACATATATTATTATAATTAACAATTTTCCTGCTTTAAATTATCTCGGCCTCTAGTTGTCCGGGAAGAATAAATAATTCAACAAACATGCAATGTTTTGAAAAAGACCGTCACGGTGATAGACAACCAAGTGTTGTTGGAAAGTCACAACTTAATAGAACATACCCAAATCAAGCTGGAATTGAAGTGAACATCAGTGTAAGAGCTGGGTAAAACTGAAAAAAGCGAACTCTCTGGGACCCAGAAAGTGATCCGTGCGTTTAGTAAAAATGTAATCAAACATACGGGTTAAAATCACGTGGACACCTGTTGGTACTAGAAAAACTAAATCAAAGTACGTCAAATGTACCTTGTCACTCTCAGTAGAGGTTATGCGAAATACTCAGTCTGTAGTGCCACATGTATTATCTGTAATGAAAGGACTCACTATAAGAATCCAAACCACGAAATCTCAAAAAGAACCTGTTTATCTGTGTGAATCTCACCTGTAATCCTTAAAAACCTGTCATTTGGCAACCATCATTACAAGTCTCTGTGTTACATCAGAAAGACAAGTGCATCCCAATATTCACTGTCAAAGAAATACAAACAATGCTACAACTCAGCTGAAAGTCTTTTAGTGCCTCCGTCCCGTCACCAACGTGAAACATTGGCATGCATTGTACCTGTTCTGCTTGAACAAGTGTCTAATTAAAGGCTGAATGAATGCTCAAATGAGCCATGCTCGGTCTAAGACGAATCCCAATGTTCACTGTTTTTTTTTTTTTTTTTTGTGTTTTTTTTTAAAAACCTTTATTTGTACAAAAGGATATACAGGTCAAGGCCTACAACCAAACTGGCCGGCCACAATACGAAAATCAGGCGATAAATCCAAAGAGAGCAATACAGAATCAATCAGAAAGGAGCATGAGCAATACAATCGCAAAAAGGAGGAGAAGGAGAAAGGAAGTACGACATGGCCTGCAAACAGGAGCAAAGAAGGATAATTTTATAATATAGGGATAAGGGGCATGACAGGCTTGGTGACAACATAGAAGGATCCGGAGTCCCCAAATAAACCATTGGCAAGAAAGAGGGGAAGGGGCCATAGTACAGGAGTGTCAATACTGTATAGATCGATATGAAAAACAGATGCAATAAATACAAGCAATATGCAATGATTAACGACTTCGTCGGCCCACCACCCAAAAGTACAGCAGAACCAGAACAGAGGGGCCGGAGGAGCGACTTCACCAAACCTAGCCCATCATACGAACCTAAAAAGAGAAAGAAGGGGGGGGAGGGAGGGGGAAGGGAAGGGGGGGAAAGAAAGAAGAAAGGAAAAGAAAAACACAAACGAAAGAAGGAGTGCAGCGCAGAAAAGCATCCCGTAGCAAGGGATACAGAAGAGAGCAGGAATATTAACAACGAGGGGGGTACGGGAGTCGCGACAGGAAGCAGCAATTATAAGAAAAAGAACAGCGACAGGACAGACCCCACCTCAAACACGCCCCGGAAGGCAGAACAGACGCAGCACTCCAAGAAAGAAATACAAAAGGGCCATAGAACTGAGGAAAAAGAAACATCATAGAAAACCCATCCCACCCGACCCACCCTGCACCCCTGCAGAAGGCTACGGCCTACCCTCCAAACAGCGTGCCTGTCGCCCTAAACCTGAACCCGAAATACAGTAGAGAGAAGAGAGAAAAGGAATAAGGAGACAAAAAAGGGGAGAAAAAACAAAGAAATGAACGTGGGGGAGGAGCAAAAGGGCAGAAACAAATACGGTCGGCCACAGCCCTCCGCCCAACCATAAACATATTACGTGAAAACCAGAACGGCACGATCTCGAGCGCCATAAAGACTAACAGGGGGTCTCCCACAGCGCCATGAATATAAACAACTGCGCCATGAATCCGTACACCAATAATCCACCGGGAGCCATGCGTCTCACCCCAATCCTTTCTTAACCACAATTCCCACCCGCCACATGACAAATTGAAATGAGCAACACAGTGCGAGGCAAGCACACAATTGAAAGAAAGTACGAGCAAGACGTAGACCAGGGAGGGCAATTGATCTGCAAATAGACAAAAGTCCAGATAGGTAGTTCGAATGTCTCAGCAATAATAACACAAACAGCAAGAAATAAGAGGCCAGTCTCGTAGATCGGAAAAGCAGTGGTGTGCTTGCAAAGGAAAAAAACAACTCCGTCAAGGCAGCAACAGGAAGCAGTCCACCATAGCTCTCCGGCATCCGGGGAGGAACGGGCCTCCGCTCCACATCCAGGTCCCCCAACTCCAACCACTGAAGAGCAGGAAGTTCCAAAGCCACCGGCCCACAATCCCGTTGACGAACAGCGGCAGCAAGCTTCGCGGCGTCCGAGGGGGGCGAGGCAGCGGCATCACCGGGACAAGAAGGGGTCATGAAGAAGCGTCCACCCAAAATGGCGGCGGATCGCAACGAGTCTCCGGGAGCACCGGGGGCCAAGGACGCGCGCCAGGATCGCAAGGCACAAAGAACGTCTCCAATAGTAAAGTTTTGTGCACACGTCTCAGCCCCCGTGCAATACAATGACCCAAGTCCGCCATCACGAGGAGATCGACAGCCCAAATCTGCGGCAGCCATTTTATAAATTAAGCCTCCTCACCACCCTCGGTAACTCTCGGGACAGCGCACAAATGCAGGACTTTACAGATGTCCCGGGGGTCCCGGCAATAGCGGCCCCGGCACAAAGAGGAGCACCGCCCAACACGGGGGCCGTCTGTAGCACCGCCGGCGCTCCCCACGATTAGAGTCGGAGCGCGCAGAGCCAGGGCCGCCGGACGGAGCAGCGGCGGGGGGCCCCCTGCACGTGATCAGTCCCCGGAGCACCGCGCCCCGCACAGCCTCACCGCCACCAGGGCAGGCCCGGATCAAGGCAACCGGGATGCTCGCACAATGGCTCTCACCAGCGGTTCACTCTCTCGGCCGGGGCCAGTGGTCTCAACAACGCCTGGCCGGATCTCATAGGCGAGGCCCCGGCCTCGGCCCCACGGAGGCCCCGGTCCCTTCGGAGGGGCACAACTTCGGATTCTCAGCTCGCCGGAGCTTCCAGATCAGATGGTAAGTGAGAGCGAAATGTCACAATCATAGTTCCTCGAAAATGTGTCGTCGTTGGACAGGATATGAATCAGGATCTACGGGTCAGGCCGGAGGGCTGACGGAGCCGAGCTAAAAGGCGACCATCACGCTCGCGAGCTTGGCTCCTCCCCCAATGTTCACTGTTAAAAAAATATAAATATAAACAACACTGCAGCTCAACTGGAGATCTCTTAGTGCCTCTATCCCCTACCACCAACATGCGACACGGGCATGCATCGTACCTGTTCAACTTGAACAAACGTCTGATTAGAGACTGGATGAGTTCTCGAAGGAGCGGTGCTCGATCTAAATTGAAAGGATAAAGACATATGGGACTAAAACAATGTAATGCGCCCACATAGCGCAGATCAAAGTGCACCCGCTATAATGCTAACTTACTCGTAAATGTGTGAAAAGCTTCCTCGGGTCTCGCTTCTGGCGTCTAGCTCACTAACGCGTTCGTTTTTGCCTCCTGGTTCCTAATAAAGCAACTGTGCACACGTGTGACGTAAAGAGTCACTAAACAAAAATAAAGGACTCGCGTGTGAAAAAAGATTGTGAACAAGTACAGCGGCCATCTTAAGGATTGCGAGTATCCAATATAAACCCGAATGGTAGCCAAAGATCACCAGGCTGCTAGTGTTAATTCCCGTGGGACATGCAAACTGACTGTATCTAGATTACTGGTTAAACAAATACATGATTTGGCTAAATGCTGATTGCAAACATGCCTGATGTAATGTTAATGTGTTCCACACTGGCTTTTTTCAAAATATGTAATACAATCACTGGTAGACGTCATAATATGACCGTAAATATCATATTATTTTATGAAAACAAACAAGTGTGTCAATAGTGTTATTATCATTCAAACAAACTCAAGAGTCAAGAATGAACTATGTCAATAATTCTGAGCACCCCAATACGAGTGCAACCATATTGTACAAATCCACTCGAATATTTTGTGTGCTGAATTAGTAACCACTTTAACAAGTGAATATAATGTTAACATTAATAACATCTGACAATTGTGTATACACAAATAAGAAATAAGTGCAAAAACAATTGGCTGCTCGTTACATTTGTCAAAATATTAACACTGTATGTTTTCAATGAATTGATCTTGAGGATTCCAGATGTTGATTTGCCTTTGTAAGTAACTTATACAAATCAAATTAGGTTATTATATAAATCAAATTAGGTTGCTTTTGTAGTACTAACAGCAAATACAAGATTCCAAATGTGCCTATTGTCAAGGCAATATTAGAAAACATTCCTTTGGTACAATGTATAAAAATACCATATATTCTACAAGTCAATAACTGTTAACACCATATGCTTATCACTCTATGTGTTGCTCTAATGCTGATCAGGTGGGCGATTTCTCTGGCAATAGTGGATAATAGCCGACTTCTGACTCAACTGCAATATTGAGATTCCAACTATACTAATTGTAAATCAACGTGATGGCTGTATGAAAAATACTTTTTTAGGTGCAGTACATAGGTTTACAGGAAACAGGATAGCTCTAATTTGTCGTTGAGTCCGTTAGGAATTAAGGTATTCAACCGTTTAATCCAAAAAGTCTCCCTCTGATTGATGGCTTTAGTCATGTCCCTGTCACTGCGGTGTGGCACTACCTCAAAAATGGTAAATCGAAGTTGAGCTATGGAGTGATGCGCTTCTGTCCAATGGCTGGCCAACGGAGAACTCAGTGTGCCTGTTCTTATCCTGTTTTTATGTTCTGTTATTCGTGTTCTCAATTCTCTTTCTGTCTGGTAATCGCCTGGACCTTCCTCCAGACCGGTTGCTCCCCCACGCTCCAGCTGAACTGCAGCTGCCTCGCTCTATCTCCTGGCGGTATCGTTGTGTGAACTAGCATTTCCAGCTGTATTTACATATTTGTCTGACCCTCGCAGCCTAGAAGCGCTTTGCTCGTGCAGCGCCGCATTTGTCTATTTAAATAATTAATTGCTAGCGCGACCTTGCTGAGGCTGGCTGAATTGATTGATTGTGCTACCTTGAGGCTTGTGTATTCACTCGCAATTGTCCTGCACACTCGGCGCTGTAGTGTATTTGCTGCCCCTGGCTCCATTAGCCTTTGACCCTCCATTTTGTTGCTTGTTTTCCCCTGGTCCGCCCCTCCTCCCGCCACCGCCTCCCAGCTGCTGCCCCTCCCACCCACGATCTCTACCCTTCCTCTCCCCCGAGCAGATTGTAATCGCCTGGACCTTCCTCCAGACCGGTTGCTCCCCCACGCTCCAGCTGAACTGCAGCTGCCTCGCTCTATCTCCTGGCGGTATCGTTGTGTGAACTAGCATTTCCAGCTGTATTTACATATTTGTCTGACCCTCGCAGCCTAGAAGCGCTTTGCTCGTGCAGCGCCGCATTTGTCTATTTAAATAATTAATTGCTAGCGCGACCTTGCTGAGGCTGGCTGAATTGATTGATTGTGCTACCTTGAGGCTTGTGTATTCACTCGCAATTGTCCTGCACACTCGGCGCTGTAGTGTATTTGCTGCCCCTGGCTCCATTAGCCTTTGACCCTCCATTTTGTTGCTTGTTTTCCCCTGGTCCGCCCCTCCTCCCGCCACCGCCTCCCAGCTGCTGCCCCTCCCACGCTCCGCCCCCTCCACCATCCATTTATGGCCAATGCCCCCACGCGCAGCGTCCACGCGCTACGGCCTCGCCGAAGGTGCGCCAAAGGTAAGCCCGTCTACGCCCGTCCGCGCCTGGACCGCGCCCAGCGCCAGACCCCCTGCCCCTCGCGCTGCCCAACCCTCCCGCATCACCTACGATGCCGCCACCCTCCTAGCCCTTAACCCCGGTCGCGCCCCCAACTGCGTCCAAGCAGCTCCTGGACACACCCATGGACCTTTCACCTGCTACTCCTGCAAATTCATCGGCACCGACAACATCTCCGCTACGACCACAACACAGATTCCCGACCCCAACCACCTACAATGCATCCTTCTCAACACCCGATCAGTCCACAGGCACGCCATTGACCTATGGAATCTACTAGACACCATCTCTCCAGACGTCACCTTCCTAACAGAAACTTGGATGAACGCTTCCTCCGCCCCAGACATCACCATTGCCATCCCTGAAGAATATAAGATCACACGCAAGGACCGTTCCGGCCACACAGGAGGAGGGATCGCTATCGTCCATAAGAAATCAATCCGCATCTCAACCAGCTCGGACGCCAACCTCGCTAACTCTGAACACCTTCACTTCCAGATCCACATCGACCCCAAGACCACACTCAGAGGCACCCTCCTCTACAGACCACCAGGACCCCGCGCAAAGTTCAGTGAAGACATCACAGACTTCATCACCCCACACGCGCTCTCCTCCAAAGACTACATCCTTCTGGGAGACCTCAACTTTCACCTTGAAAAGAACAACGACCGCAACACCACCACCCTCTTGGACAACCTCGCCAACCTATTGTCAAGGCAATATTAGAAAACATTCCTTTGGTACAATGTATAAAAATACCATATATTCTACAAGTCAATAACTGTTAACACCATATGCTTATCACTCTATGTGTTGCTCTAATGCTGATCAGGTGGGCGATTTCTCTGGCAATAGTGGATAATAGCCGACTTCTGACTCAACTGCAATATTGAGATTCCAACTATACTAATTGTAAATCAACGTGATGGCTGTATGAAAAATACTTTTTTAGGTGCAGTACATAGGTTTACAGGAAACAGGATAGCTCTAATTTGTCGTTGAGTCCGTTAGGAATTAAGGTATTCAACCGTTTAATCCAAAAAGTCTCCCTCTGATTGATGGCTTTAGTCATGTCCCTGTCACTGCGGTGTGGCACTACCTCAAAAATGGTAAATCGAAGTTGAGCTATGGAGTGATGCGCTTCTGTCCAATGGCTGGCCAACGGAGAACTCAGTGTGCCTGTTCTTATCCTGTTTTTATGTTCTGTTATTCGTGTTCTCAATTCTCTTTCTGTCTGGTAATCGCCTGGACCTTCCTCCAGACCGGTTGCTCCCCCACGCTCCAGCTGAACTGCAGCTGCCTCGCTCTATCTCCTGGCGGTATCGTTGTGTGAACTAGCATTTCCAGCTGTATTTACATATTTGTCTGACCCTCGCAGCCTAGAAGCGCTTTGCTCGTGCAGCGCCGCATTTGTCTATTTAAATAATTAATTGCTAGCGCGACCTTGCTGAGGCTGGCTGAATTGATTGATTGTGCTACCTTGAGGCTTGTGTATTCACTCGCAATTGTCCTGCACACTCGGCGCTGTAGTGTATTTGCTGCCCCTGGCTCCATTAGCCTTTGACCCTCCATTTTGTTGCTTGTTTTCCCCTGGTCCGCCCCTCCTCCCGCCACCGCCTCCCAGCTGCTGCCCCTCCCACCCACGATCTCTACCCTTCCTCTCCCCCGAGCAGATTGTAATCGCCTGGACCTTCCTCCAGACCGGTTGCTCCCCCACGCTCCAGCTGAACTGCAGCTGCCTCGCTCTATCTCCTGGCGGTATCGTTGTGTGAACTAGCATTTCCAGCTGTATTTACATATTTGTCTGACCCTCGCAGCCTAGAAGCGCTTTGCTCGTGCAGCGCCGCATTTGTCTATTTAAATAATTAATTGCTAGCGCGACCTTGCTGAGGCTGGCTGAATTGATTGATTGTGCTACCTTGAGGCTTGTGTATTCACTCGCAATTGTCCTGCACACTCGGCGCTGTAGTGTATTTGCTGCCCCTGGCTCCATTAGCCTTTGACCCTCCATTTTGTTGCTTGTTTTCCCCTGGTCCGCCCCTCCTCCCGCCACCGCCTCCCAGCTGCTGCCCCTCCCACGCTCCGCCCCCTCCACCATCCATTTATGGCCAATGCCCCCACGCGCAGCGTCCACGCGCTACGGCCTCGCCGAAGGTGCGCCAAAGGTAAGCCCGTCTACGCCCGTCCGCGCCTGGACCGCGCCCAGCGCCAGACCCCCTGCCCCTCGCGCTGCCCAACCCTCCCGCATCACCTACGATGCCGCCACCCTCCTAGCCCTTAACCCCGGTCGCGCCCCCAACTGCGTCCAAGCAGCTCCTGGACACACCCATGGACCTTTCACCTGCTACTCCTGCAAATTCATCGGCACCGACAACATCTCCGCTACGACCACAACACAGATTCCCGACCCCAACCACCTACAATGCATCCTTCTCAACACCCGATCAGTCCACAGGCACGCCATTGACCTATGGAATCTACTAGACACCATCTCTCCAGACGTCACCTTCCTAACAGAAACTTGGATGAACGCTTCCTCCGCCCCAGACATCACCATTGCCATCCCTGAAGAATATAAGATCACACGCAAGGACCGTTCCGGCCACACAGGAGGAGGGATCGCTATCGTCCATAAGAAATCAATCCGCATCTCAACCAGCTCGGACGCCAACCTCGCTAACTCTGAACACCTTCACTTCCAGATCCACATCGACCCCAAGACCACACTCAGAGGCACCCTCCTCTACAGACCACCAGGACCCCGCGCAAAGTTCAGTGAAGACATCACAGACTTCATCACCCCACACGCGCTCTCCTCCAAAGACTACATCCTTCTGGGAGACCTCAACTTTCACCTTGAAAAGAACAACGACCGCAACACCACCACCCTCTTGGACAACCTCGCCAACCTCGGACTTAAACAACTGGTCACTTCCCCCACCCACATCGCAGGTCACACACTCGACCCCATCTTCACCTCCAGCAATCATGTCTCCTTCAGCCACACTACGGATCTCCTCTGGACTGACCACAGCTGCGTTCACTTCACATACAACAAGCCGAAACCCACCAACCACCTCCAACCAACTCTGCAAAGAAACTGGAACAAAATCACCACGGACCAGATCTCCGCATCGCTCCTTCTAAACACCCCAGCCCACTCTTCTAACGCAAACGAAGCCGCCGCCAACCTCACCCTATGGTTATCCAACACCGCCGACACCTTAGCACCACTGAAAAAACGTCAAAGCAAACCTTGCAGCAAAAAGGCCTCATGGTTCAACGATGATCTTAAGAAGTCCAAGAAACTCTGCCGCTCCCTTGAAAAGGCCTGGAAAAAAGACCCAACCACTAGCACCAAGGACGCCTTCAAAAACGCCACCCGCACTCACCACCAACTAATCCGTAAGGCCAAGAAAACAGCATTCAAGGATCGACTTGACAACAACGCCCACAACAGCAAGGAACTTTTCAACATCGTCAAGGAATTTTCCAATCCCTCGGCCAACTCCAACGACATCACCCCCTCTCAAGCCCTCTGCGACTCCCTAGCCTCATTCTTCCACAACAAGATTGCAGACATCCACAACAGCTTCGACAACCAACCCGGAGACCAACCCACCCAACCATATGCTGAACGTTCTCCCCCCGTGAACACCCTTAACGACTGGAACCCAATCTCCACTGAGGACACAATCCGCCTGATGAATTCCATCCACTCAGGATCCCCCACTGACCCATGTCCTCACCACATCTTCAACAAAGCAGACTCCGTCATAGCACCGCACCTCCGAGACGTCATCAACTGCTCCTTCAACTCCGCCACCTTCCCGGAAGACTGGAAACACGCTGAACTCACCGCCCTTCTGAAAAAACCCACAGCGGACCCCACCGAACTCAAAAATTACCGCCCCATCTCGCTCCTTCCTTTCCCGGCCAAAGTCATCGAGAAAGCGGTCAACAACCAGCTCGCCGCCTTCCTCGAAGCCAACAAATCCCTCGACTCCTCACAATCTGGCTTCCGAGCAAAACACAGCACTGAGACCGCCCTCATCGCAGCAACAGACGACATTCGAACTCTAATGGACAATGGAGACACAGTCGCCCTCATCCTCCTCGACCTCTCTGCAGCATTCGACACAGTCTGCCACAGCACCCTTTTACAACGCCTCAATAACATCGGAATCCAAGGAAAAGCACTCGAATGGATCACCTCGTTCCTCACCGGAAGAACCCAGAGAGTCCGCCTCCCACCATTCAAGTCCAAGGCCACTGAAGTCATCTGTGGCGTACCACAAGGATCCTCACTCAGCCCCACCCTCTTCAACGTATACATGAGCCCCCTCGCGGCCATCGCCCGCCAACACAACCTCAACATCATCTCCTACGCGGATGACACTCAACTAATCCTTTCTCTCACCAATGACCCCAGCACCGCCAAAACTAACCTACACGAAGGAATGAAAGAAGTTGCCGAATGGATGAAACAAAGCCGTCTGAAACTGAACTCAGACAAAACAGAAGTCCTCATCTTAGGTACCTCCCCCTCTGCATGGGACGACTCCTGGTGGCCGGAAGCCCTCGGAAAAGCACCCATCCCGACAGACCACGCACGGAACCTAGGCATCATCCTGGATTCTTCACTCTCAATGAACAGACAAGTCAGCGCCGTATCCTCTTCCTGCTTCAACATTCTTCGCATGCTCAGAAAAACATTTCGCTGGATCCCCACCGAAACAAGGAAAACAGTCACCCATGCCCTGGTCACGAGCCGACTGGACTACGGAAACACCCTATACGCAGGCACTACCACCAAACTCCAGAAGAAACTCCAACGAATCCAAAACGCCTCAGCCAGGATCATATTAGACATCCCACGCAACGAACACATCTCTGGTCACCTTAAAGACCTCCACTGGCTACCCGTCAATAAGAGAATCACTTTCCGACTGCTAACCCACGCACACAAATCACTCTACGACATCGGACCAGAATGCCTCAACTCACGACTGTCCTTCTACACCCCCTCCCGCCAACTACGCTCTTCCAGCCAAGCCCTCGCCACTGTACCCCGCATCAACAAGACCACCATGGGAGGCAGATCCTTTTCATACCTGGCTGCTAAAACATGGAACTCACTCCCCGCTTACCTTCGCCTTACCCAGAACCACCTAGCATTCAGAAAGCAACTTAAAACGTGGATATTTGACAAGTAATCCTCCTCCCCTTTCTAAGCGCCTTGAGACCCTCTGGGTATGTAGTGCGCTATATAAATCACCTGACTTGACTTGACTTGACTCTGTCCCACATAATGCAATGAACAGGGCCAACGAATCATGTAAATTACGTTCTGTGTATTGCAATTAGATGTAAACTTCAAAACTATTGGTTTCCCTGACCAAGAGTGTGGTATTAGTGAGCCAGTCAGGACATTATTGCAGTGTGAGTATTTATAACACTTTTGCATACCTTTATATTGCTCAGTGACTCCTAAAGGTTTTTTATTAAGGGTCTCATGAAGATTGTTTGATCTTTTGTATGCGAATATAGGGGGATCCCGAAAGAGATCCCTGAAGTCAGGTTCTGTTTGTAATATATCCCACCGCCCTGTGATGATTCTTTTAATTGCTGCTGATTGGGTGGAAAATGTAGATACGTACACTTCCCGTTTTAGTTGTGGTTTCTCTTTTTTCTCTAGAGGCACCTCTCTAGAGATTGCTTCTGCTCTCCTCGCCGATGCTTCCACTACTTCATTGGGATACCCTCAATCATCTTCTTGGATTCGACCAGTGCTTGCGTGTAAGAGTTTTCATTGGATGAAATACGTTTCATCCTCAGAAACTGCGAGAAGGGAAGATGTTTCTTAAGAGTATCAGGATGAAAGCTGCTGTAGAGGAGCGTGTTGTTGCGGTCTGTTGGCTTCTTATAAACCTTTGTGGCTAGTGGCTATTTCGGTATCATTAATCTCAAGACTAACATCCAAATATGACATCTTGTGTGTGTTAAGTGTGTAAGTTAATTGGATTCTTGGATTTATGTCATTCAGTCCCTTCAGTCTGTTTTCAATGTAATTTTTAGATCCCTGCCAAATGATGAATATATCATCTATGTATCTTTGATACATTAATAACTGGTCTGTCCAAGATGGTTAATTCAAAATGTGTTTTTGCTCAAATTTCATCATAAAGATGTTAGCATAGCTAGGTGCTCCGCAAACCCATGGAAGTTCCATTGGTTTGTAAAAAGAACCGCTCTTTCCAATTGAAGTAACTGTTAAATAAGCTGAACTGAAGTAGTTCAAGAAGCAAATTTTTGTTGGCCGCTATATCCTCCTGTTGCAACAGTGCCCAGTCTATAGCCTCAATTCCTTCAGAATGTGGTATCGAGGTGTACAATGACACCACATCCATGGTACCTAACCAAATCTCCTTCCCAGTTGGTAGTATGAGTTCTCCAATCAGCTTTAAAAATGTGTGGTATCTTGTACATATATCGACCCAGACTGCACAAAAGCTTGCAGAAACGTATCGAGATACCGTCCTAGATGTTCATGAATTGAGCCGCATCCAGATACTATTGGGCGGAAGGGTGGATCTCTCAAATGTTTGTGTATCTGGGACAACATGTAGATTGTGGGTCTACGAGGATGCTTAGAATATAGATAATCACGTGTTTTTTCTGTGATCCAATTCATATCCAATGCTTGTGTAAGAAGGCTCCACAAGGAGTCCTAAAATTCCTTTGTAGGATCCTGATTAAGAGGAAGATATGTAGTTTCATCTGAAAATATGGATTCAACTTTGGACTCATAGGCGTTATGATCCATTACAACTAGGACTCCATCCACCCTTGTCTGCTGGAAAAAAGACTATGGATTTGTTTGACTTCAGGGATTTTAGTGCCTGTCTGTGTGAAAGTGGTTGTGTCGCTTATTTGGTGTAGTGGGCAAAAAAACGAGGTCTCTTTTAACCAGTGTTTCAACAGAGTCTATGACCTTGTGTGAGGTGGGGGCTACAAATTACTTTTGAGTCTGAATTCTCTGTATTCGGATTGATGGACAATGGCAGGTTCCACATTAGAAAAAAAGTATCTAAGTCTCAATATCCTGAGAAATGTATATAACTCAATTTCTATGTCTAGTGCTCTTGCCTGAAAGGTAGGCACGAACGATATACCTTTGTTGAGAACCGTTGTTTGTGCCTTAGTAAGTGTTGTTTGGGAAATATTCACCACTAGTGCTTCCTCTGTCTGCGCCCTGGATTTGTTTGTCTTGAGCTTTCCGCTACCTCTGCGGGTTTTGCTGTGTCTGTTTTTGCTGACACTTGACCCGTAGGTGCATGGTTTGCTGCGGGGCTTGTCTCTAAAAAAGAAACCTTGGATGTGGAAGGTGTCTTTAACTGCGTGATTTCTGTCAAAGCTGGTACAGGTGGACCTGTCATCCTGGTCTCACTGATCGATACAAGACTCTCTTCAGAAGAGGTGGTGCCTGGTTTCTGGTAGGTGCTTTTTTGTGCGTTGTGCGTATACCTCAGCCCTTGGGAACACCTCATTTAAATTGTAGTCTATGGTATCACGTCGGAACTTGCGTACCTTCCGCTCGTGTATTTCCTTAGCATAATTGTCCAACTTTTTATTAATGTCATCTAATGACTGCGTCCATTCTTTTCCTGTCATGCGGTCTTTTAAAGAATTCTGTAACTCGTGTATCTCCTGTTCTAATCCCACTAAAACACTTGATAGTTCTTCTACTATTAAAAGAATCAAGTCTAGAGAGCACTTGTTCAAAATGGCATACCATTTATCCATACATTTTCTATTCATTTTGAACATCATCGGTTTTAGTGAAAGTCTCAATCCCCTGGTAATCCTGCTAGCCTTATGATACTGCACCAGTGTATTGGCATGAAGACGTTGATTGATCTCCCGCCTCATTAAATATTCTAGTTGTCTCAGTTGTTGTTTGACTGGCCCCTTTGTTAAATCAAACGTACGGACCTCCCGGATAAGGCCGTACTACACAATAACTAAAGTGGACACCCTGTACCGGTCCACACGACCCTTATGATGTATGAGGTCACGGATAACCTTTAAAAAAGCTATCCTAGTGGTAGCTGTGGAGAGCAGCCTTCAGGCTTAATCTTGAAGGAATGTAAAGCAGCTTGTTTTACCAGAATATCACCTCCTAAATAACTAAATGAAAGGACAACCACACAGTATATATATAAAAATATGTATTTATTATTATAATACTCTCTACTAGTCTGTATGCGAGACTAGGGCACAAAGTACGCAATACCGAATCAATAGAACATCCGTAAATAGCAAATTATTCAGCGGGCTCCAGGGGAGACCGAACCATATACTAAAAAATGGTATAACCACAACGAGTTGACTATACACAGTGTCTAGAGCACATAGAATCGCTGGGACCCCAAGGACCCACCCAGAGGAGTGACACAGGGAGCCCACGGAGGACAGGTGCAGTGAGGAAACACAACCGCGTGCTCTGTACAACTCTATGGGCAAGTCGCGGTTGCAAATTTACTGTTTAAGGACACTTCTACGAGGACAGTAATGTTTGGTGAACGTATGCCTGCTGGACCAAGTTGCCGCTCTGCAGATCTGATGACGAAGCACACCAGCAAAGAGAGCGGTGGAAGAGGAGACCGCCCTTGTGGAATGTGCTCTTGGCATAGAACGTAGAGGCCTTCCCGCCTGTTGGTGACACAGACTAATCGTTGAGGACATCCAACGAGCTATAGTCTATTTGGATACAGTGTATCCTTGACGTAGCCTTCCATATGCTACGAATAACTGATCTGTTTTCTGCATTGTGGCAGTTCGTTGCAGATAGAATTTGAGACATCTCCTGATGTCTAGGGAATGCAAAGCTCTTTCTGCCGCTGTTTGCGGATTTGGAAAAAATGTCTTTAGAATTACTGGTTCATTAAGGTGAAAGTCAGAGAGAACCTTAGGCATGTAACTTGGATTGGTACTAAGCACCACTGAATTTGAAGTGAATTGTAAGAAAGGAGACTTGATTGTGAACGCCTGAATGTTGCTGACCCTTATTGCTGACGTCAGCACTAAAAGTAGAGAAACCTTCCATGAAAGGAACTTGAGACCCACTTTATGAATAGGTTCAAAGGGGTGACGCATCAGCTGAGCGAGCACCACATTTAAATACCAGGATGGAGGTGGACGTCGAATAGGAGGAAACATTCGGAATAGTCCTTTAAAAAATTGTTGAATTATTCTAGCAGAATAAAGAGAGGTAGAGCCATCCTGACAGAATCTCGAAATGGCTGCCAAAAATACTTTCAGCGTGGAATGAGATAAACCCGATCTAGCCAAATGAAGAAAGAATGGCAAGATATGTTCGGGTTTAGCATGAATTGGGTGTAAATTGGCAGTGTGATGTATTCCTATTGGTTCTGTATCGATCCCCCTATTCCTGACCCTATTCTGGTTAACAAGTTAACTAGCAGCCATCCCATGAGGCAGAAAACCCCCATGATGCAGGAACCGTTATCTGATAAAGCCACACTACGGCACAGGAACGTGTTATCTGATTAGGTCATAACGCTTGCCATCTAATTAGACAAGCGATATTCCTCCAGCCCCTGATAAGGCATACGGAGTTCTCAAAACAAATCAAACCTATGACAACCTGGGAAAAACCCTGCGGCCATTGTTTTGATTTCATCGAGAACTTCAGCAAAAGAATGTGCTAACGACAAAGTCGTATGACATCCTTATTGACGTATCTATGTCCATCCTTACGTCAATCTCAGCACCTTAAAGGTATAAATATTACCGATATTGCCCTATGCAAACACACGCGGTGGTGACGAGATCGGAGCAGCCAGACTTGCCGAAGCCCAGAGCAGAGCAGACCCCGCTGGCGCAGCCCCGCCTTCTTGACGCGCTGAGAACGAGCAGCTGCCTATTTCTCCTGCCGAGAAATCCAGCTCCGGCGCTTCCGGGTAGCCCTCGCAGGCAGCCTGGAATATCGAGACCAGAGACGAGAGATACCATCCCTCATCCATCCTAAATTCCAGGTACAGAACTGAATAACCCCTCGCAGAGAATTCTTTAGTCAGTCACTTGGCAAAACAAACTTAACTTAAACTGCAACTTTCTATTCCCGCCCACGTATTAGGCTTAGGTCAGGTACATGGGGTAGGCGTAGCTAGAAACACCAGTTGAGTACGATTAGTCAAATGTATATATGTATGTATCTATTTTATTCATTTTAAACCTTCATATGGCTTAGAAACAATATCAATGTTTTTACAGTATTATTTTATACTTCTGCTTTTATTGTATGCACTTTACTTAACCATAAGTATTGCAATAATATCGATCCATTTCTCTTGTATGAGAAAAGAGACTGATCAATAAATAACATCTTTTATTGAACACGCCCGTCTCTTCCTTTTCTCTACAATCTGATGAGACTAAGAATGCACGTACTGACTGAGTAAAATAAATTGCCTTTTGTTCACACGACTCTAGAGATATACTCTTGATTAGGGGAGAGCAAAGTTGTCATGTTCTATGGTTGTCAGAAACTAAATCCCTTCTTGGTTCAACTCCTCCTTGCCTATTCGAGAAAGTTTCTAGTGAACTCTGAGCTAGCTGGCAAACCCAAAACTTTAAGTCTAATATCGACAGTAGTAGACCTAGTTAACGTCTGGTCTAGGCCTATACTATTGAAGGTATTATTCCAATGCGCAGAGCCTATTGGGATAATAGGAACTACACTACATGGCGCCCAACGTGTTTGGAAGGGCGATAAAACTAACGTGAGACATTTAGAGTAACTCAGTCGTGCTTTCTCACTCAGACCCCTTTTTCCCATAATACTCCAAAGACGTCTGGAGTGGGTGAAAGGTCATATCCGCCAGACCTCGCAGGAGGGAACTCCTATGTATGGTTCTTGGTTTAAGTCAACGTTGAAGGATACACTGTTCCAAAATATTGTGCATCTAATCTTTGTTTCCATAAGAAACCTGATCTGCAAACAAAAGAAATAAGCTTCCTGTCGGTACAATGTCAGACAGTGAAGGAGAAAGAGAGGCAGTTAGATTAGCAGCTGAAATAGTAGCAGCTGATACTGCGCTGCAAGAAGCAGACCCGGATATAATACTCATCCCGGTCATCAAAAGGAAATCTATAACCTTAAAACTTATAGAAAATGGACTGACACCTAGAGGTGGCACGGTCATATTCGTAATTGAGGCACACGAATATCGGCAGACAGAGGTATACTATTAATGGATACATTTTCCAGCAGCAAATGCTGTAACAAAGTACTTCCACTATTACAAAACAGAGGAACCTCCTGAAACGTACACTCCTTTCGAGGAGGTGGAAGTACCACTTAAATTTCAAGAGCATTTGCTCTTATTTAATGGCGCCCTAAAACATAATAATCACATCACCAGGCTCGGTCCTTTAGGTAGACCAGGAGCAACGTGGCCGGTCCTAGCCGGATACACACCACATCCAGAGTTCGAAAGAATGCCTGCAGCAGATCTTTTAGTACAACTAAAACAATTAATAAAAATACATAGACAATTAGTCCAGTATGTGATGCGGACTTCAACAATTCAGCCAGCAATTAAAATTCCACAGCTGACCCCTCACCAGGGGAACACAAATAAAATTACACCACAGAACATACAATCCTGCCTAGGTAAAGTACCGGCTAAACGGGAACAAATACCATTCTGGCTAGCACAAAAAATCACCCAAATAGAGGCGGTGTTTCCAGACACCACCCCGTTAGAAAAACAAAGGATTCTGACTATCTGTCTTCCAATGGGAATCGCACCACACATTGAGGACTGTGACACTTGGGGTACAGTCTTTGCTTCCATCTACACAAAAACGCACGGTGTTCCATCCATTTCGGTAATACCAGATGTGCTAAAACAAATTCAAGACGAATACGGTCCAGAACCCGCTTTAACTCTTGGTATGAAATTACTGAAAGACTTCAAGCAGGTCTCGGCTATATTATTAGCCAACATCAAGGGAGAAGCAGCAAACGTGGCGATCCACCAGAGGTTAAAAGAGACAGATATAGCAGACCAACCAGCTGAAATTGCCAGAATCATAGAAAAATCCTATGAGGAACTAGGTAGAGATAGTTTAGGTGGAATACCAGTAAAACCACAACTGATTGAAAGTCCTGAAAAAATATTTTTTAATAATAATTCATCATCACAGAAAAATAACTGGGATGGAAACAAACAATCCAATCCTAAAGAAAAGAAATTCCAGTCCAGAGGAAGGTCTCCTAGGCGAAGGGAAAAATCTCCGAACCAAAGACACAGGTCACCCCAAAGTGACCCCTCTGGGAAAAGATATAACCTTAGAAATAGGGATAATATAAAAAAGCCTGATAGATATCAAGACATTGATACACGTCCCTCTCAATCTTTTCAGACTTCCTCGCAGAAATCGGAAAGAAGAGGACGATCAGAACAAAGAGAAGAGCACGCCAAGTCCAAAGACAAGGAACCTGCTCAGCTAAAAAAGAAATTACAATTTCCAAAAAAGAAGGTAGCCAGCATTAAAATAGTTAACAATGCCGAGAATTCTGAGGACACAACTGAAAAACGGAGAATGGGCTCAGACAATGCTAGACAGCGCAGCAGAAGTGAGCATAGCTCGCAAAGTCCTGATGAATCATCTGGAGACAGTGGACACGAATGAATATCTTCAAGTGGAAACTGCAGACACCAGAGTTAGCAAACCTCACAAAATATATGAAATAACATTACGTATAGAAGGGGATAAGACTAGAAAAATCAGGGGACTATTTTGGGATAATCTCTCCAAGGGCTATGACATCCTTCTAGCTGAAAAAGACTGGCCACCAGAGTTTGTCAGGGAGTGCCCTCATGGCGAAGAAGTAATTATGCCTGCCTTCTCAAATCACATCCAAATTCATAAAAAATACACACTTGCTAGGAAGTGGGCAGTAGCCCTAGCTCCTGCTTTATATAAAAATCACGTAGGATGGGATGAGGACTCTCCTCCTCACAAAATCCAGTTAAAATCACAACCTACTGCACAGAGACAGTACCCAATTAAGCAAGAAGCAAAAAAACAGGTAAAAGAAATCCTAGATCAGCTAGAATACCAGGGGGTGATTGAAACTTGCACCTCACAAATGAACAACCCTTTGTTTCCGGTCTCCAAACCAGACAATTCATACCGTCTAGTTTTGGATTACCGACACCTTAACTCATGTTGCAAAACCTTTGCAGTGCAAAACTCGCATAGTGCTGCACTAATGAATAACATAGTGCGCAAAAAATACAAAACAACATTAGACATCTCTAATGGATTCTTTTGTCAAAACATAGCACCAGAGAGCAGATATTTGTCTGCGTTCTCAATAAATGGCACTCAAAAACAATTCTGTCGGTCAGCCCAGGGGTACAAGAACAGTCCGGGAGTATTCTCAGCGAGAGTAACAGAATTACTACAAACATATGACGACGAAGCATTATCGTATGTCGACGACATATACTTAACAGATGATGACTTGGATACTCACTTGAAGAGAGTGAACACCATAATACTTGGGTTCGCAGCAGAGGGTTACAAATTCAACTTTAAAAAATCCAGAATTGCCCATCTGACAGTCCTGTTCCTAGGATATGAATTATCAAGTGAAGGCAAAAGCCTGGCTGACAATTTCCTAGAGAAATGTGCCGTACTCCAAGCACCTAGAACACTAAAAAACCTACAGTCAATTCTAGGCTTCCTAAATTTCGGAAGAACATACATTGCAAATTACGCAGAAAGGGTCAAACCCCTTTATGATCTAATAAAACCAGATTTTAAAAGAACCAATTGGACTCAAATACACACAGAAATTCTGAGATCCTTACAAACAGACATGTTAATTAAAACAAAATTAGAAACACGTGATAACACACGCAATCTTGTGATTCGAGTCATCCCAGGAAGATGCGGATTCACATACCTGACCTCTAATGAGGGAGAAAAGGTACCAATTGCATTCAAATCACACTTGTACACTAAGGCTGAAATGAAATTCAGCCCAACGGAAAAAATTCTAACTGCAACACAGACAGCTATAGCAAAAGAACGAGCCCTGGCACAAGGTAAACGAATAATAATCGTGACACCGATACCAGCCCTAGAGGCGGTAACAAAGGCAAGCATTCCAAATGCTAAAGCGCTCCATCCGAGATGGATACAATGGGCTAATTCTCTTGCTGCAACAGACGTGACATACGAATTTGATCCTAACTTAAAAACACAAGAATTTCTCCAATATGAATTTGAATGTCCTCCGCCGACCGAAATTCTGCCTCTAGAACATTACGACTGTATAATATACACAGACGGATCAGCACAACCCGCAGTAGAGGGTAAACAAGCCTACAGTGCTGCGTGCGCGATCGTTAAAGGTCGCTGGCACGAAGGGAAATTTAAACCAGCTATCACTAAAACACAATCTCTAGGAGATTGTACAGCTCAGCGAGCTGAACTACTGGCGTTCAAGATGGCGCTTGAAAATACCGATTGAGAATTCCTCACACTCATAGTGTGCGATTCGTATTATTGCGTTCAATCTTACAATGAATACTTGCAGATCTGGCTTCAGAATGGTTTCAAGGATGCGAAAGGTGGCACAATCAAGCATAAAATGCTCTGGGAACAAGTAGTTCTTTTTCAGAAAGAACTACCAAAAACTCACGTGATACATACGCTGAGTCATCAACGTGATGGCGTTCACGTTGCAGGGAATTCATTGGCTGATGAGGCAGCGAAGGCAGCTGTGCAAACGGCTTCCGTAGCTGCCATCACACGGTCAAAAACAAAAATAGACAGCGAAATATTACAGGCTGTCAGCGCTACAGAAAAGGATTCGATAGAAACACTCCCGAAAGGCTTTCCAGTAAAATACTCATACATAACTGATGCAAACAATGTTCCTTTTGCTCGAATCCCTGGAGTGGGGGATAGGGCAATTCCAAACATGGAACATAGGTTAGGACTAATAATAGCGGCACACGAAGGGCTTGCTTCTGTATATGCTGGCGTCTCAGCCACAGTATCATTATTAAAACAGAGATACTGGTGGCCACAAATGAGAAGACAAACACGGAACTATGTTTTAGACTGTGAGATATGTCAAAGAATGAAGGTATCAACGGTGAGACGACCAGCACAGACACCCCTTCTAATCTCAGATAAACCATTAGCCTGTGTTTACCTGGACCACTGTGGTCCCTTACAAAGGGATGGTAATTATAAATATATCTTGGTCGCAGTGGATTCATGCACGAGATTCATATGGATGTGGCCCCAGCGAACGGCTGACGCCAGAACTGTTATAAAAGATTTGCGAGTCTTTATCGGCACATACGCAATTGGCATGCTGCATTCTGACCAGGGTCCTGCTTTTAGCTCTCGAGCTTATAAGGAGGCCATGGTCAGCATGGGCGTGACATTGCGGTACTCTTGTCCATTTCACCCTGAGGGGAACGGAATTGTTGAAAGAAAAAACTGTGACATAAAGCAATCTATAACGGCAAAGGTATTAGGTTCGGGAGCTGGGTGGGTCAAACATCTAATAAGTGTCCAACGTAGTCTAAATAACCTGCCAAGAAATTCTCTGAAGGGATTCAGTCCGTACGAATTATTATTTGGAACTAGGATGTTAATCTCTGACCTTGACAGTCAATCTTCAGTGGTGAAGGAAAAAAGCTTTGATATCAAAGACCGTTTGGCTATTTTACAGGACTTAAACGAAACAAGAAAAGACCTGAGCAACATAAAGTTGAAACAACAGCCAACAACCACTGAAGAACCACCACCTGTCCCAGCAAGACCTGTCTGGATTCCAAAAGTCGGGGATCTAGTCAGAGAAAAGATCGCGGTAAAGAAGGAATTTGGGCCTTCTTACAGGAAAGCAGTTCCTGTCTTGTCTATCAAAGGGACAAGATCAGTTGTACTACCGCCGCTTGCTGGTAAAAAGGAGAACTGAGTTGTATCCATCGACCTGGTAAAACCACAATCATGTGGCCGATAACAAATAGTAGGCCAAGTGGACTCCCCATAAGTAGCAGAACACCAAGGTTCGCTACCAGTACAGAGGTCCTAACAAAGAGGCTAATCACATTCGAAACGCCTACAGAAGAACAACAAGGACTATGCAACAATGCAATGGAACTTAGACCTCTGAAAACCCAAATAAAAACATTTAGCAGAGACACACCAACCTATAATGAAGTAACAAACGACTATGCAAGAAACAGTAATCCTGAAGCAATTGGAACAATTGACAGAACTGCATCCGGCTACTTCATAAACTTCGATGATTCCTCTGAAGGTTTCACTGACTCAAAAACACAGCCATCAACAAAAACCTTTAAAGATAAAGTTAAAGTACTTTTGAAACAACTGAAAGAAACATATCTGATTTCTCCATGGATTGAATTTTGGGTGGGTTTTGGTGCATTTATCCTCATACTTTGGCTCATCATGATACTAACATTGGGACGCTTCATTGAGGGAAAATATGCTAAAATGGACACAGCAAGTCAGAAAATCAACTTGATCCTCAAACCACACACATCTTCACACGTCGAGAAAAGAGAACTTTCTTCAGTCAACTTCACAGCCAATCCTATACCGGGTGGGGTAGCATGGGACAACACTGACTACGAAATCTATGGTCCGGTTGAAATCCTGAAATACCCACACCAAATTAAGATCTCATTGAGTGACTTTGTAAAACCAAGCTCATTTGCTGATGATTGGGACTTCGAAAGCATTAATAATATGATGTCTGACTTAGTAATGCCTGCTAAATTTACCAAACATGATTATTTGCAGGGTTCTACAAATTATGATAGTATGTACTGTTACAACCACTATGGTAACCATTTTATACATAGATCTGCACAACCTAGAAATGTTTTAAATTATAATCAATGGGAACATTGTGCAACCCCTCCAAACGGAAGCTCAAGAACCGTTTACGACAAATATTCATACTTTTCAGGTTTTAACATAAGTAATGCTGAAACATTTTATTTCAAACTGTCAAATAAGACAGGGACAAAGAACATGATAACAAACACAAAATTGATATATTCAGACTCATTCTTTGAAAAAATGAATACTTTTGGTTTTGATTATTGGGACAAACATGTTGAAGTGAAAAGTGTTTGGGGTACAAAAGAATGGCAAGTACAGGGTATAGAATCTTTGTTTAGAGCCTGCATGATCCCAGAACAAATTATATTTTTAAATGACACTGTTCAACAAACCACCTGTCTTGGCCTAGCCAAAATCAAAGACTTAAATAAACCGTCTATTCCAAAACCAACAATGAACAGCAATAGCTCTACAGATGAAGAGATAGACGTAAATTATGTATTAAACCAAAACAGAACACATCCAGATTGGAAACAGTGGTTGATCTGGCCCACAGATACTAATAACTGTCAAGACAGATTCCTGAACAAAACACAGGGGTTCAAAATGACCAGGCCAGACCCTAGATATCCCCAAAGACATCACCCAGGGATAATAACCACCTACAGTGTGGGCAAATTATGCCTTCAATGGCTACAAACTTCCACACTGGCAGAAATTAAGCAACACCTAACTTTACTTACTGATGGTGCTGACTTGCGTGATTTCATTATGGGACCGCGCAAACAGCGTCAAAAACGTTTCATAGCAGCCTCTGTATATGCAGCATACAATGAGGCCTGGAAGGTTACTCAAATTGAGACAGCAGAAAGGATACGGGAAATTGACCGTATTAATTTGGAAAAATCACTTTCTGTAGTGGACAATGGGTTAATGACTCTGTCCTCCAGAATTTTTTCTTTGGACAGCATTGTGTCTTCAGCAATCGACATATTATCGCAAGACTTACTGTTATTACAACACGGTCAGTCTCAATTGCGTTCTATTGTACAGCTTGGCTGGACGTTACAAAATCTGCGTTCAGGCTATGTGCCTTGGCGTTTAATCAACACAACGTCACTATTCCATATCTTTAACCTTACTGATAGACAAATCAGTATGGCACAAAAGGGGGCTGATTATACAATCCTGAGCATTGAGAAACTTGAGAGATTACCAGTGACAATGTCAGAACGACCTGTCAGTGAATGGATAATACATGGGATAATTAATATTCCAATATCAACCTTCAGGTTTCAATACTGCCAAAAATATATACAGGCTGGCATGTATGAAAAATTAGGAAAAGGGTACATTAAAACAACATGGAACTTGCCCTATTCACATGCATGTGTCAGTAATAAAGGACAGAAAGTGTTTCTTAGTGGCGATAATTGTGCGATGTCACTAAGCGGTACACTTCTGTGTAATGGAATTAGTTTGCATGGAGCCTGTGAAGGGAACTCAAATAACCTTTCATGTCACCAGCAAGGCACACCTGCAACAGAGATAGAACCATTCTTTCAAAGACTCTATAATGGAAGTTACATTCTAATTGTAGATCACAGATGTTGTAGTCTTATGCCCGGGACTCCTTATCTCGTAACTACGACTGCGAAGGTCAAGTGCTGTGGACACTTATTGTTCCCCAGCTCCTTTCCAGACAGGGAGGCAAGGGCATGGCCCAACTTGAAAATTACTTCTATTCGAATAGATACTTTAAGCAGAATGAAAACAGTGCTTCTTCAGACGCTGACCAGGCTCACGTCATCAAAAGAAACGTATGATCTCCAAGTCGCAAGGACGACTGCAGAGATACATTCATTGTTATCAACTAATTCCCCCATACATTTCGCAGAAATCCTGAATGAAATCTTAAATATTTCTGATACCAGTGGAGTCTCAAAGGTATTTAAGACAGTATTTTCGATGGCATTAACACCATTCAAAGCCATACTGGGTATTTTTCCAGATTTCGTCCATTCGATTTTTGGTGGACTTCCCCTCATTTTAGGACTAATTGCAGGAATCCTATTCTTGGTCCTAATATTTCGTTATGGCAAACCGTGTCACAGACAAAACACCTGCGACAAGGGAAGAAACAATCCGAGCCATTGGATACCGGGACCGGATATCAAAAATCCTGGGACTATCCCGGCTTAGAGACCTGAACATGACTTGGTTTCTATCATTTCGACCATTGTGGCATCGATGTGTTTTACCTGTATTAAGGTGCCTGCTATGCGGAGAAGAATGCGTGTTGGACACCTGTCTGACGCTACAATCAGATGCGCCAATGGATGCAGAAACATTGTTGAGTCCGATAAAGGCTCATGCTTTGTGCTGCCCTCAACGGCTACCAATCCTGATGACGGCATTCGTGGAAGCTTCACCACTACGATTAAGGGGTAGTGAAGTTCAAGATGAAAGCAGCATCGATCAGGTACGACCTTCTGTCAGCAATCCAAATCAGAACGTCAATGGAGACAATCATGCGCATGAATGCATGGTTACACCTTTTTCCGAGTTAGTGGAACTCTCCCAGGAAGCTGTTGACAGCTTTTTCGAAAGCCTGAATGATATGATGTTCTCACCAGAGCAGAAATAGAGACTTTTGAGCAAGCTCGCACACTGCGTTCCCTGAATTTGGCCTTCAACTTTAATAACAGAATACCATGAACAATTTTCCCTCCAGTTCACGGACAGCAATTTTTTCAGCAGCCCCAAAATATTTTTGCATATTTTTCAGGGCACTTATCTTCTGCTTAAAGTAAGAACTATTCTTAGAGAACTGAAATTTCTGATGTTAGATAGCTTATAGACATTAGCTGCCCGCTGGTATGTTCATAATTATTTTATTCTGTGATGAAATGGTCTCGACTTTTTTTTCTGTATTAAGAGCCATTTCATGTGTAAATTTTCATATACCAAATAGCAATAATGTATACATATGCGTGCTTACTTTAGCAATATTCTACAGCTTGAGTGCATACTATACATATGACTGCATTTTTCCGTATATTTGATAATTTCAAAATGCATTTATGTATTTTGGGGTGGTAAGGTATACACAATACTCTATAGTATGTTTTACTATGCATAGATTAGTAAATATGTCCATAGTTAGCGTGGAGTGGGTGTGATGTATTCCTATAGGTTCTGTATCGATCCCCCTATTCCTGACCCTATTCTGGTTAACAAGTTAACTAGCAGCCATCCCATGAGGCAGAAAACCCCCATGATGCAGGAACCGTTATCTGATAAAGCCACACTACGGCACAGGAACGTGTTATCTGATTAGGTCATAACGCTTGCCATCTAATTAGACAAGCGATATTCCTCCAGCCCCTGATAAGGCATACGGAGTTCTCAAAACAAATCAAACCTATGACAACCTGGGAAAAACCCTGCGGCCATTGTTTTGATTTCATCGAGAACTTCAGCAAAAGAATGTGCTAACGACCAAGTCGTATGACATCCTTATTGACGTATCTATGTCCATCCTTACGTCAATCTCGGCACCTTAAAGGTATAAATATTACCGATATTGCCCTATGCAAACACACGCGGTGGTGACGAGATCGGAGCAGCCAGACTTGCCGAAGCCCAGAGCAGAGCAGACCCCGCTGGCGCAGCCCCGCCTTCTTGACGCGCTGAGAACGAGCAGCTGCCTATTTCTCCTGCCGAGAAATCCAGCTCCGGCGCTTCCGGGTAGCCCTCGCAGGCAGCCTGGAATATCGAGACCAGAGACGAGAGATACCATCCCTCATCCATCCTAAATTCCAGGTACAGAACTGAATAACCCCTCGCAGAGAATTCTTTAGTCAGTCACTTGGCAAAACAAACTTAACTTAAACTGCAACTTTCTATTCCCGCCCACGTATTAGGCTTAGGTCAGGTACACGGGGTAGGCGTAGCTAGAAACACCAGTTGAGTACGATTAGTCAAATGTATATATGTATGTATCTATTTTATTCATTTTAAACCTTCATATGGCTTCGAAACCATATCAATGTTTTTACAGTATTATTTTATACTTCTGCTTTTATTGTATGCACTTTACTTAACCATAAGTATTGCAATAATAACGATCCATTTCTCTTGTATGAGAAAAGAGACTGATCAATAAATAACATCTTTTATTGAACACGCCCGTCTCTTCCTTTTCTCTACAATCTGATGAGACTAAGAATGCACGTACTGACTGAGTAAAATAAATTGCCTTTTGTTCACACAACTCTAGAGATATACTCTTGATTAGGGGAGAGCAAAGTTGTCATGTTCTATGGTTGTCAGAAACTAAATCCCTTCTTGTCTATCCAGGGAGGTTCAACTCCTCCTTGCCTATTCGAGAAAGTTTCTAGTGAACTCTGAGCTAGCTGGCAAACCCAAAACTTTAAGTCTAATATCGACAGTAGTAGACCTAGTTAACGTCTGGTCTAGGCCTATACTATTGAAGGTATTATTCCAATGCGCAGAGCCTATTGGGATAATAGGAACTACACTACAGCAGAGTGACACCAGGCACAGAATCTCTTCCATTTGAGCTTGTATGTCTTAATCGTGGCCGGTGCTCTAGCATTGGCTAAAACCTCTTGACAATCCGCAGGGATATCTAAATGTGCGAACTCAATGTGTTGAGGAGCCAAGCTGCTAATTTCAAGGAGGCTGGGTCCGGGTGACAAATTTGACCCCTTTGAATGGTCAGAAGGTTCGGTATTGGTGGAAACTGAATGGAATCGCACTCTGAGAGGAGGAGAAGTTCGGTGAACCAATATTGGCAAGGCTATCTGGGAGCAATGAGAATGAGGCGACACGGCTGTCTCTTCATTTTGCGGATGACTCTGGGAACCAACGGAATCGGAGGAAAGGCGTACGCATATATCTGAGACCATTTCATCGAAAGCGCATCCCCGCATGAGTCCTTGTGGGGAAGCCAGCTTGCAAAGTGTGGGCATTTGCGGTTCTAAATTGTTGCAAACAGGTCCAGATCGGGGTGACCCCACTCCCGAAATACTCGGACCAGCGTCGGTTGATGGATCTCCCATTCGTGATTGGATATTGCAGATCTGCTGAGAGAATCCCCTGGTACATTAGATATCCCTGGAACATGAACCGCTGTAAGATTGATTTTGTGATCCAGAGCTCAATCCCAAATCTCCTGGGCTTGCTGGGAGAGAAGGGCCGATTTTGTACCACCCTGTTTGTTTAAGTAATGCATACTTGTATTGTCTGTCCGAATTAGAACCGAGGACCATTTGATGACTGTTCGAAAGGACTTCAAGGCCAAGAAAATGGCTCGCAGCTCTAGAAGATTGATGTGGCACTTCCTTTGTTGCACATTCCACTTTCCGCTGACAGTCATTCCCTGAAGGTGTGCACCCCAACCTTCGAGGGAAGCATCTGTGGTGATGGTAAAATTTGGTACTTCCTTCAGGAATGCACATCCCTCTTGCAAATTTTTCCTTTGAATCCACCAGTGAAACACTTCTCTCATATGAGGAGTTATGCTGATCATGTCGTTGAACGACCCGTAACCTGCAACCATTGGAGGTTGAGTTCCTCTTGTAAAGGTCTCATTCGGAGATGACAGTTGGGTATCAGAGGGATGCAGGATGAGATCATCCCTAGGAAAGATTTGAACATCCGAACTGAAACGTACTCTTTTTGTTGCAGTAAGCAAGCCATCGTGCAGGTCTTGAGCTGTCTTTCTTTTTAGACAAAAGCCTGAGTGAGTTGAGTGTCTAGTGTGGCTCCCAAGAATGACTTTCTTTGAGACGGAGTTAGATGGGATTTTTTTTAATTGATTGAGAGACCCAGAGACTGGAATAGTGACAGGCATATTAGAACATGCGCTCTTGCTGTTTCTAAAGAACTGGCCTTGATAAGGCAATCGTCCAAGTATGGGAAGATTTGAATGCCCTCTAAGCAAAGAAGCGCTGCCACTGGAGCTAACACTTTCGTGAAAACACGGGGCGCTGAACGAACTCCAAATCGGAAAACTTTGAACTGAAAATCCCTGCCAGCCACTCTGAATCTTAAGAACTTTCTGTGCCTGGGAAGGATCGGTACATGAAAATAAGCATCCTGAAGGTCGAGGGTGGCCATGTGATCCCCTACCAAGAGAAGCTGGAGGATTTCTTGAAGCGTTAACATCCGATAGGACAATTTTCCTGAGGTATTTGTTGAGGGCACGCAGGTCTAGGATGGGGCGCCATTCCCCTGACTTCTTTCGTATGAGGAAGAACCTCGAGTAGAACCCCGTTCCAGTTTGCAATTGAGGGACTTTTTCGATCGCTCCTTTCCGAATTTGGGAGAACAGCTCCTTGAAATTAGCTGGAGGTGGGCCTTTGGGAGGAGAATTTGGATGGGTTTTGATGAATTCTACAGCGTGGCCCCTGGCCACTACATCCAGGCCCCACCTGTCTGTAGTAATTTTGGACCAGTTTGAGTAGAAACAGGATATTTTTCCTCCAACTTTTGATTTGGGAATGGGGAGAAATGGTGGCAGGCGGCATGTCTCGTTTCCTGGAGGAATCTTGTCCCCGATAAGAAGACCTCCTTTTTGTTTGTGAGTAATTGTTACCTAGCTGTTCGTATGTTTGCTGTTTGTATGGTTGATACCTCTGGTTACCTTGAAAGGCTTGGTACGATCGTTGCTGAGTGTAGCCCCCTCTATTGGAGAAGGATCCACGTCCTTTGGCACCATGAAAGGACGACTTACGAAACTGCAGGCTTCCCAGTGACCTTGCCGTTTCCGTGTCTTTCTTTATGGCCTGCAGGGCCTCGTCGATATGCAGGCCAGAGAGAAACTCCCCATCATGTGGCATATCGATGATCTTAGCCTAGACCTCCTGGCGAAAGGATGTTGACTTCAGCCAACCCTGCCTTCTCAGCACTGCTGCCCCCGCCAATTGCCTGAAGCCTGTAGATGCCACATCTACTGCTGCATCAATAATTTCCGCAGAAGTACACTCCCCTTCATGTAGGATCTTTCTGGCTTCTGACCTTTCAGGCTCTGGAAGCTTTTCAATATATGGTGAGATATCCAACCACATTTGTCTATTGTATCTCCCTAATATTGCTAGGGAGTTTGCAGCACGAACAGTAGTTGCAGCTATAGTTTAGACTTTTTTGCCAATGTAGTCCAGACGTCTGTCATCCCTGTCTGGTGGAGCGGCTATCGTTGAAGAGGGATTTCTGGCCGTCTCTGAGCCGCTTGGGTGACGACTGAATCCGTCTTTGATTGCCCTATAAGGCATGCAGGCGAAGTGTGTGGTGCCTTATATTTTTTGTCTACGCGAGGCAAGACTGCAGGGAGAGAATTTGGTGTTGACATGATCTTCAGCCCCTCTTTCCAGATGAAGTCTATTATGGGAATTGTTTTCATTTGCCTCTGCGGTTGGTCCTTAAAATCTTAAAGGAAACAGTCATCCTGTTTAGTTTCCATGGAAATTAGAAACCTTTTCGTAGCTCTTTCTATTATGAGATGGAAACCTCCAATATAAACAGGCGGAGAGTCCGCAGAAGGTAGAGCAGATGGTGATGGGGTTTGTAGTTGATATTCATCCCACTCTGACAGTACAAACTTATCATCAACTTCTCCTTCTTCCCTGTCCTCATCAGTGGTGACAGCCTCCTGGGAATGGTGAGACGGCGCTGGAGAAGGTGGAATTGTAGATCGCATTTCAGATGCTGGTGTTGGAGAGGATTGTCTTGGAGGTCTAAACGCCGATACAGAGGCTTGAGGCATGGGCATCCAAGGGAGCGGCTCTGCCGATTCAGATTGAGGGAACCGGCGATAGTAGTGGTCCAACATATACTGTAAGTTGTTGAGGAGAGCCAATGGCATCTGTGCCGTAGGCACCGTGGCAGGAGCCTGACCTGTAGGCTCAAGGAACTGCTCTTCTTCCGGATCCTCGTCCTGATATTTTATAAGCAGCTCAGATGGACTCCTAGCTGCGCGGAACCTCTAATCCACATCTGATTGCTCTTCATCTTCTTCAGAGTCCAATAGATGTTCAGGCAACTTCAGCGGGGAGAGAGCCGCTAATGCTGAGCCCCGTCTTTCTAATAAAGAAGCTGCCGTAGACGGCGAGGCAAAGGAGACCGTAGACGGTGCCCAGACTTGTAATTCTTTACAAGACGAAAGAAGAGGCGTCGACGTATGGACCGTCGACGGTGCCGTCGACGGTGATGGTGTATGGATAGTGGCCGCCGACGAGACAGTCAACTTCGTCGACGGGGCAATCATCGTCGACGATGTTTTCGACGACGAGGCAATCTTCGTCGATGATGCTTTCGACAACGAGGCAATCTTCGTCGACGATGTGGCCGTCGACGACGATGTAATTTTCATCGACGGTGAGGTCGTCGACGGCAAGGTGATCTTCGTCGACGAGGAATCCGTCGACGGGGTGGCTTTCGTCAACGGGGTAGGCGCCGTCGAGGTGTTCTACGTCGACGATGCGCTCGTCAACGGGATCTTCTTACCCTTCGTTGATGATGAAGTGTCAACGGCAGATGGCATTACCTTCGTTGACGAGATGGGTTGAACTGAAACAGAGACCAGCATCGACGGGGAAGAGGCTGAAGACATTATCATTTGAAGACTCGGCGACAAAAAGGTGACCGTCGACATAGAAGAAGCATCGACGATGATGATGATTGTCGACGACGGAAGTCATTTTCTGAGATAAAACTTTCTGAGACAGCCTTTTTGATGACAAAGACTTTCTCGAGGGCATAATAGGTCTAGATTTTGAAGGTGGAGAAGCCTTTTTTGAGGAAGCGGAGGAAGGCAAGCTACAATCCTTGGCGGATTGAGCTTTTCTCGACAGGAGAAGATACCTCTTCCTCAGCCATCCTCTTCCTAGAGGATATAGTTGACCCCGAGGCTACACTTCCTACTTCAGATAGGGGGTTGTCCTGATCCTTAATTTTCTGCAGCCACAGAAGAAGACAACCTTCCCTGTCTCTGAGGGTCTTCTGAGGAAATGTCCTGCAGATCTTACAATCCTTTACCTCATGGTCCGGATACAGGCAATAAATACATTTCTTGTAGGGATCTTCCTTAAAAAGCCTGAGCTTCCCACAAGATTCACAAGGCCTGAAAAGGGATTTAGAAGATAACATTCTAAAGGTAGGTAAAAACCAGCCAAAGTTGTGAAGTACTGAGCAGAGCACAGGGAGACTCCCTTCACACGACATGCAGTAGACAATCTGAGAGCCTGAGCCTCTGTGGAGAACATTCTGGTGCGTGTTGTCACCTGAAGTTTTTGCTCTTGTAGCTTAGGGCTACTTTACTTCCTGGTTGGTTATTACCAAGGTTTTTTGGTTATTATGTGCATATTATTGCTTTTTTATGTACCGTGGGACTCCCACTCCGACGACGGGGAATGATTCAGGCATGTGAATCTATGAAAGACACCCCAATACTGGAGAACTACTGTCCGGTTGAGTCCAAGCCTGGATTCGAGGTGAGAGGAACCTGAAAGCAGAGGGGACAGAGTATGGGTCACTTCAGGTGACCAGGGGCTCGGTAGTCGAATGCCCACCGATGTCGGGTGCTTCAGGAGTGAAGAAGGGTTGCTTACTCTGCAGCCACGGGGACCAGGACACGTTGAAGACAACCAGGAATCGGAGGTGAGCTGTCCCACGAAGGATGTCGAATGCTGAGGGATTGATGTCTGACTGGAGCACCAACAAGCCTTGGCAAATGCAACCCATGCGGTCAGAGAAAACAGGTTACGGTGTGGACCAGCAAGGTCCAGGGGACTCTCCAAGCAATGGAAAGTCAGGGCACGTCTGGAGCAACAAGAACAAACAAAGTGATCCTCGCCAGGATCCAAATGCCAACGGACCAGGGAGTGCGTGGAGACCTCGAGCAAGTTTGCAAAGTACCAGCCACAGGACACTCGGTGAGTGGAGGCCAGAAATCTTCGGTGCAAATACTGCTCAGGTCAGGACTACACGGAGTCTAATGCACAAGCTCAGGAATTGTCAACCAGCATATGCAACTGCAACTGTAAGCGGTGTACAGGGGTTCGGGTTGCACGGTCCCCACGGGGGATACAGGTCTCAGAATCATTGAGAGGGCAGATCGACCTCAGGGACCTTCGGAAACCCAACTCCTGTGTTTTTGAAATCTTCGGAATCCTCAGGAGCTTGGGAGAAGCAAACCGGTCATATGCGTTTAGGTGCCTGCTTTTGCAGGGGAGTAACTCCTTTACTCCAAGGGAGATTCTTCAGTCGTCCAGCGTCATGCAGTCAAAGTACTTGGTTTCTTCATAGCAGAATCTTGTCCAGGTAAAATCTAAAGTCCTGTAGTAAGGTAACCCATATTATACCCATGTGAAGGGGTTGGAAAGATTCTGTGGACCCTCCTAGGGGAGGGGCAGGACAGAGGGGTGGGTACACCCAAGTCCTTTGTTTAGTTTTGCGCCAGAGTAGGAGCAAATGGCTCCCAGAACTGGTTTGAGCTGGACTATGCACAGGGACACCAAATGTGCCCCCAGTGCAGACTCTCTAGCACTTTCAGACTGCATCCACCCAGCCCCAAATGCACTAAACCCTGTCTGGGAGGTGGTCACACCTTCCTGTGACCGGATGGATAAGTTACCTACCTGTAATCCTAGTTCTCTTCCAGGGGTATACTCACCAAAGTCATAAGCAGTGAATTATCCCCACCCACGTGCGGGATACCGGAGCAAATAGCAATGTGTATATATATATATATATATATATATATATATATATATATATATATATCTACATATATGTACATACATATACAGGTGTATGGTTAGATGATAAATTATCGAACATTTACAACACCATACACCTAAATATGTGTGTATAGCTACTTATATGTCCATATGCAGCCTCTCCAAGAATCTAAAAACAACAGGGTAAACAGCTAAAAATTACATCAAGTATATATGTAAAATAATAAGTCTCTCGGGATTCACTTAATAGAGACTATACACTGTAAAAGTGATATACCAGAAAACTCTTTATTTACCAAAATAAAGAAGGATAGACATTTGCAGGCAGTTTAGCCCATAGGCTGCATAAGAATAACTGTCTTAGGACAGAAAAGACAACTGGCACCTTGCCTTTAAGGCTTAAAAGAATCTGAGCACATTGCCTTTAAGAACCTCGGAGAGCACTCTGCTCCCAGCATGCCCCACAGGTGACAGTTAGGTCAGTTCTTTTTTGCAAAGGCGTAGTAAAGTTATAAACAACTAGCACTCACATTGCTCGTCCGGGGAGGCAGGAGGGATGCTTATGACTTTGATGAGTATACCCCTGGAAGAGAACGAGGATTACAGGTATGTAACTTATCCTTCTCTTCCAGGGGATACTCATCATAGTCATAAGCAGTGAATAGAATAGCAAGCCCATGCCCACAATTCAGGGACGAGCAATCAGAAACTAGTATTAAACAGACCATAATATTTTTGATAAACCGACCATTAACCAAACAAATTTCTCAGGGATGCCCGACCTACTTGAGCATCTGCCTTAGTATCTGAATCCAAACTGTAATGGCGAGAAAAAGTATGAACAGACCTCCATGTAGCTGCTTTACAGATTTCTGCTATAGGAATGTTTCTTAGCAGGGCTGTAGTAGAGGCTTTTCCTCTGGTCGAATGTGCTTTAGGCCTTCCCTGAAGAGTTTTATTAGCCAACTGATAAGCCAAAGAAATACAGGAGGCTATCCATCTTGAGATAGATCTCTTCGATGCCGCTAGACCGCTGTGTTAATAGGACCATAATTTACAAATAGTCTATCTGTCTTTCTTACATCTTTTGTCTTGTCCAGATAACATTTCAACACTCTTTTTTAAGATCTAAGGAGTGCAAAGCACTTTCAGGGGGAGTAGACAGGTTAGGGAAAAAAGTAGGTAAAGTGATTCCCTGATGAATGTGGAAATCTGAAACCACTTTCGGCAGGAAAGTAGGATGAGTTCTAAGAACCACCCTATTTGAATGGAAAACAGTGTAGGGTTCTTTATAGCACAGGGCCTGCAGCTCGCTGACTCTACGTGCAGATGTAATGGCAACTAAGAAAGCCACTTTCCAAGACAAATGCTGCAGAGAGGACTTATGACTTGGTTCAAAGGGTGCACCCATTAGTTTGGTAAGAACTACATTGAGCTCCCAAGGAGGAGATGGTGCTCGTACTGGTGGATATCCCTTTTTTAGCCCCTCCAGACAGTCCTTCGCCACCGGCATCTTGAAAAAGGAACCCTGCGATGGAGACTTCCTATAGGCCGTGATTGCAGCTAAGTGAACTTTAATAGATGTGAACTGCAAGCCTGACTTAGCTAGATACAAAAGATAAGGCAGAATGACTTGCTCTTGTCCTTTAACTGGGTCATGACCATTATTCAAGCACCATATGTACAAACGCTTCCACTTGAAAGCGTATGACGCTCTGGTAGAAGGTCTCTTAGCTTCTCTAAGGATGTTCATACAGTCCGCTGGTAAGTCTAAGTGCCCACATTGCAGGACTTCAGGAGCCATGCTGACAGCCTGAGCGAAGAGAGGTTGGGGTGAAACACTCTCCCCTGGTTCTTGGACAGTAGGCCCGGACGGCAAGGCAACCTCGGAGAGTTGTAGAGGTCCGGGTACCACCACTGGCGTGTGTAGGAGAGTAGGGTCTGCTTCCTATGGTCACCCCCACTTTTTGCTTTGCTTTACTGGTTTTGGACTTAGATGTGGCTGTGGGCCTGCTAATCAGACCCACAGTCCAGATGCACTCTCTCTAAATTCACACCATGTACTCTAGGTACATCCACAATTGGGAATTGGTTCACCTTATCAGCCCCTGTAGAAGTGTACCCTAGGTACTCAGGGCATAGGTGTAACCAAGGCCTACCAGGGGCTGCAGCATGTATTATGCCACCCCTGGCTGGCCACTCAAACTGACACAACTGGCTGATCACTCAGCTGGGGCAAGGTCGTGTAATCACCCCTTGCTTAGGTATAGTATTCCTATATCTACCCTTATATATAGACACACAGTAACCTATAAGTCACTCCTATGGCAGGCCTTAACAATCCTGAAGGCAGAGTGCTTGGTTATGTGTGAGATGGTGCTCTAGCATGAGCTGAGCCTGTCTGCAGCTTTCCGAACAATGTCCTTATAGATGTTCTCAGATATCGCAATACCATATACTCTTAAGTGCATTATAATCCTCACGGTTGTATGCTAACTTTGGTTTGGCTTTATCTAAACATGTCGTGTAAGGTGTCATACGCTTTGGAATACTACCCCCTCGCCAATTCTGGCGACAGGGGTAGCATTCCACCCTTCTAGAGGGAGAAGACATGTTGTTGCTGACTATCCCGGTTAACCAGAGCCCCAGCGTCACAAAATGGACGCTGCTGCCACAGACACAAGTCTAACCTCCTGCTGCTGGGAGTCCTTCCAGTCACGGAGGTTTGGACAATAGGTTTCCTGCCTGGAGAGGTGCGAGCACCACCCCGGACAGGACTTTGTGTATTGGGACAGGGAGGGCTGAATAGAATGAGACACTGCCTGGGGCACACTAGGTGCTCCATGCATACCCCAGTTCAAACCGGTTGCTGGGGCACTCCAGCCCCAGCCCTGGCGCGAAACTGGACAAAGGAAAGAGGGTGTAACCACCCCCCTTCCTGGTCCCACCCATAGGAGGGACCTAGAAAGTAATCCAGCCCTTTTTAGTTGTATAAAGGTAGGAGCTGAGCCCCAGGACTTTAGATTTGATCCTGAACTGAAACTTGAAACGAAACTCTGGACCTTCGACGTTCTGCTGAAGCTGAAGACTGAAGAATCTCCCTTGTGGCCAAGGAGTGACCACCCAGGGCAACCAGGCACCATCCAGCAAATCAATGGCTTGCTTTGTCGACGCTCCCGCCGGGACCCGAGCACAGAGCCTGACAAGACCTAGACCTCTCCGACCCTCTCTTCACGTCTGCAGCATAGCTGAGATCCGTGGAGGCAACGAAACACGTGGGACCGGACATCTTGAAAAGCCTGCAACTTGCTAACTGTGCAGCTCCTGAGGCATCCTCGAAGCTGTGCACTGGGGACTGAGAAACCCCGAATCCGAGCTCCACCTGCACCGAAGATCAGCCCTCCACACTCCACGAGTTCTGCGTGGGACCCTTCTGCTTGTGTTCTGCTCGACGCGTTGTCCGGTTGCTGGCCCGTTGGCTAGTAGCCTCTTTGACGACAATCCTTTTGAACCAACTCGCTGGTCTGGTTGCTCCAGACTGGCCCCAGCCTCCCTGCAAAGGTGAGGCCCCTCAGACCTTGCTGGTCTGCATCAGCAGCCTTCTTTGAATCCTGCGTGGGTTGCCTTTGCCAAGGCTTGTTGACTCCAATCCGGCAGTCGACCCCTCCATCTGCGAGAACCTTTGTGGGACAGCTCCTCTCCAGCATCTGGTCGTCCTCGACGCCTCCTGGTCCGCGTGGCTGAAGAGACAAGCTTCACGACAGCACCTGATTGCTCCTCGACGTCGTCTGGTTCCACCCGGTCACTGGCTAGTGACCCAGACTCTGTCCCCCTGCTTTCAGGTCTTCTTCATCCTGGATCCACCCCTGGATCCACCCGGACATCTTCCTCCTGGTCGCCTGCAGCATCTTTCTTCACGGGCTCCATAGACTTCAACGCGAAACCCGACACATCTTCACACCTATGCACCCGCTTCCTGTGGGTGAGGTAACGCGAGTACTTCATTGCGCCCAAGGGTATTGACTATCTAAGTGTCTAGGTTTTTAGTTGTTTCCTTCTAGCTAAACCGGAAATGTCCTAAATCCTTCTTTTTCTAAACTCTAAGTTCCCATTGACTTAACATTGACTCACACGTGTGTGTAAAGACACTGCACGCGCCGCCTGTGGGCCTCCTACTCCTAACCTAAGGTTCAGATAGTGTAGCCCCAGCGATTCTCTAGGCCCTAGGCCTTTCCTTTTCTCGTGACGTGGTACTTATACCACTTTCTTAATATATGGTTTGCTTTGCCCCTAGGGCCTAACTGTAAATTGTGCAACTTAACGTATCCTGATTAAGTAACTTGTTATGTGCTTTGGCCTCTGATCTCATAAAGAGTTCAGAGGAGTGTGTTAGTAAATAAATACATATATATTTTATATATATCCTGTGTGGTGTCCTTTCATTTGATATTCAAGGGGTTACATATGGTAAAACAGCTGGCTTTACACGCCCTCAAGAGTCTTTTAGCCTAAGACTGTTCTGTCCACGCTACCACTAGGATAGCTGGTCTATAAGGTTTACTTACAACCATCACCATAAGGGTTGTTTGGACTGGTGCAAGGTGTTCACTAGAATAGTGAACATCATATACCAGGCCAACTTCTCACAGCGTGGCCACTCCAGGGCGTCAGAATCATCCTGGAGTTGGTCTTGTAGAACTTGGTGATCACTGCTGGAATGAGAGGTAGCAGAGGAAAGGCATAGAGTAGGCTCTGAGACCAGCTTATCAACAGAGCATTCCCGCTTGAACCTGGTTGGTGAAACCTGGATGCGCAGACAGGGCATTTGGTGTTTTTTGCATCTGCGAGCAAGTCTATGTCCGGAATGCCCCAATCTTTGAAAAATATCTTGAGCTACCTCGTCATTCAGCACTCAGCCGTGCACTTCTATGAACTCTCTGCTGAGAAATTCTGCCTGGACGTTTAGGACACCCGGCACATGGACCACCGTGATGGTCAGGTTCCTTGCCAGGAACCCCTTCCAGATTGTTTGAGCCTCCTGAGAGAGAATCCTGGATCTGGTTCCTCCCTGCTTGTTCAGATAAAACATTGTGGTGGTGTTGTCTGTCTGAATCAGGAGAGAGCTGGACTGAAGAGACAGGAAGAATGACTTGAGGGCTAGATGTACGGCCCTCAATTCCAGTAAGTTGATATGATAACCCTTCTCCGTTTCTGACCATAGGCCCTGTACTTGAAGGTGATCCATGTGAGCACTCCAACCTTGTAGGGATGCGTCTGTTACTATGGTTTGAGTTGGTGTCTCTTGATGGAAGGGAACACCTTTCATCAGATTTGATCTCTTTGTTCACCTTCTGATTGAGTCTCTGGCAGACTGAAGAAGAGTGATGCGATCCTCCCAACTGCCTGAGGCCTGAACCCACTAGTCCTCCAGAGATTGTTGTAGGGGACGCATGGGGAAGGGGGCATTGGGGACTATGAATATGCAGGCAGCCATGGACCCCAGGAGAGAGGATACTTGTCTTACCGCCAGGTAGAGAGATGCTGGCACTTCATCCTGATCGAAGAAAGTCTCGCCACCAAAGGAGACACGTTTGCCTCCACGGTGTCTAGTGTTGATCCTAGGTAGTGAATGTTCTGAGTAGAATTGAGAATTGATTTTTTGGAATTGACTCTCAGGCCTAGCTTGTTCAGTAGTTGGAGACTGAAGTTGAGATGCTTCTGAAGGAGGGATGGAGAAGAACTCTTCAGAAGCCAGTCATCTAGATAGGGGTAAATTAAGATTCTTCACCTGCGAAGAAAGGCCGCCACCACTGCCAAACACTTTGAAAAAGTCAGTGGAGCTGACTTGAGTCCGAATGGCAGAACTCGGAATTGATAGTGATGCCGAGCAATTTGAAAATGGAGAAACTTCTGATGTTTTCTGGACACTGGAATGTGGAAATAGGCGTTCTGTAGGTCTATGGAGCACAACCCGTCTCCTTGACACAGATGAGGGAAGATCTGGTGCAGAGCAAGCATCTGAAACCTTTCCTTCCAGGATACGCAGTTCTAGAATTGGTCTGTACTCCTCTGAAGGACCTCTTTTTTCGTGAGAGTATATTCCCTGGAGCCTCTGATGAACCGGAACATACTTTATGCTTTCTTTAGCAGAAGATTTTTTACTTCCTCTTGTAAAACAGGATGACACAGGTGGATTCCTCCTCTCGGAGGGATTGATGGTGGTGGACTCTTGAAACGTAGTAGTTATCCATTCTCGACAATATTTAACACCCATTTGTCGTTGGTTCATTGTTTCCACTCCTCCAGATGACCAGCGATACTTCCTCCTACCGGAGTGGAAAACATGTTTAGAGGAAGCACTCCCTCATTGTTTCGGTGGCTGTTCTGAGGTAGGGATCTGCTGTTTATTATTTCCTCTCCCTCTACCTGGTCTTCTTTGGTGAAAATGAGACCTCTGCTGCTGTTGATGGCACTGTGACGACCATTGTTAAGTTTGACCCCTCTGCTGGAATGGTCTTTTATCGTAGGAGCAAAAACGTCTACGAAATTCCTTCGTCTTCTCCAGCCCTACAGCCTTCACTGTGTCCCGTTCCGCTTTCATCTTCGCCATCTCATCATCTGCATGGGGACCGAAGAACGAAGACCTATTGAATGGCAAGTTAGAGATCTTCCGCTGAACCTCTGGCTTAAGGCCAGTCAACCGGAGCCACGCAGAACTCCTTGAACAGATACCATGCGAGTACCCATGTGCAGCTAGATCAGCGGAGTCAGCCGAGGCACTAATGATCTGATTTGAAACATGACCTCCCTCCAGAAATATTTCACGGAAATCTTGCTGGTCTTCCTTAGGAAGTTTGTCCACAAAACGGCCCAGAGAATCCCACAAGGATCTATCATACCTTCTCAGCAGAGCGGAGGCACTGGCGACTTTCATGAAAGATGCTAAGGTGCTACACATCTTTCTCCCCATAGAGTCCATGAGCTTGCTATCCCTGTCCGGAGGAGTCGATGAGGAAGAGGTAGAAGAGTGTATCTTCCTAGCAGCTGCCACAATGATGGAATCCGGAGGAGATTCATAAAGGGGGTGGTGATGGACAGAGTATCTGAATTAAGCAGAACACTCCTACCCAGTCAAAAGATCAGGGCTTGATCCATCACCGTTTTTTAGCTCACTGCACCATCCCAGCTCAGAACCTGGCTACATGCAAATTAGTCTGACCCTGGCCCAGTGCATCATGAGAACAGGGCAGACCAAACTACCAAGCCAATTCTTTACTGGAAAGGAAACAAGCTTCCGGGGACCGGTTTCTGGCATTACAGCCGTCTTCGGCCCGGCTTGCTTGAATCCTGATGGTGCAGTGAGCAAGGGACTCACATCTGAGCATACCCTTCCACACTTGTGGTGGCCAAAACGATTCATAAAGGGGGTGATGATGGACGGAGTATCTGAATTAAGCAGAACACTCCTACCCAGTCAAAAGATCAGGGCTTGATCCATCACCGTTTTTTAGCTCACTGCACCATCCCAGCTCAGAACCTGGCTACATGCAAATTAGTCTGACCCTGGCCCAGTGCATCATGGGAACAGGGCAGACCAAACTACCAAGCCAATTCTTTACTGGAAAGGAAACAAGCTTCCGGGGACCGGTTTCTGGCATTACAGCCGTCTTCGGCCGGCTTGCTTGAATCCTGATGATGGAATCCGGAGGAGGGTAAGAGCGAGGAAATAGCGGATCTTGGTCAGGAGCCTTGTACTTCTTCCCTATCCGTGAAGGCACAGAACCCACTGTTGCTGGCGTTAGAAAGGTCTAAGTTGCAAGCTCGATAATGCCAGGGACAAGAGGGAGCAGAGGTGTGGCTGAAGAACGGTGATGTAGGGTCTCAAATATCACCGAAGGGTAAACGGTAGGACCAGACATAGTAATGTTCAACTTATTCGCTCCTCTGCAGAGAACCTCATTAAATGTGGTGAGATCATCTATGGGAGACACTCTTGAAGGAGGAGTAGATGTGAAAGTGGGAGAATAGTCTCTCAACGAGGTCCTAGTAGAAGGAGAAGAAGAAGACCAAGTGGGAGATCTCTGTCGCCTTCTCTTTGGCGAAGAATGATGAGAACGCGACCTGTCCCTGGAGCGTCCATGATGAGAACGTGGAGTTCTTCTCCTGGAAGAAACTACTGTAGGAGATCTTGATCTAAGTGGTGTTCCCCTCGGGACCTCAGCACGTGATGGAGATCGTGACAGGTGAGAGGGAGAGTAGGTGCGAGAATAGCAAGAGTCTGGGCTACTAAGAGCTTTAGACTGCTTACGTCGAGGCTCCGCGCCAATCTCCAGAGAGCCCTCCGGGGAAACCTGGACAATATGGAGTCCTGGCGACGAAGAGGACCTTGATGGGGAATGAGGTGCCCCTCTAGCCTCCTCTGCGGTCGCAGAAGGCTCTTTTTCCCTCGACACCGATGGCCTTGACGTCAACATATGCACCTCCTTCGACGTCGAACCTTGCTTCTCCCTCGACATTGGGGTAGCTAAGGCCCCCACAGCTCTCGATGGCGATCTCGCCCTACTCAAAGGGGACCTCGACGTCGATCTTCCCTGACATCGAGGTGATTTTCGACGGCGAGTGTACCCGCTTCCTTGACGTCGACCTAGCTTTAGACGTCGAGTGATCTCTAGGTGTCTTCGCCGTCAGCAAACTTCTCGACGTCGACCTAGGGTGTGGTGGCGGAGAGTTTCTCGACGTCGATGGGTGTCTAGACGTCGATGGATATTTAGACGTCGACTGACCCATATCATTAACATACCTTGAGCCCTAGGCTGTATGCTTCGGCGTCGAAGCCCTTCTCGACAACGGATACTCACGCCATCTCGACGCCGGAGACTGTGTAGCCCTTCTCTTTGACGGTGGAAGCGATGTTAAAGGGGAACAATATGGAATCTGTCGTTTTCTTGACGAAGAAGAGTCAGAGTGACAATGGCGTCGATGTTCCTGATGAGAGGAGGGCTCTTGCGACGCAAGACCACTTTCCAATCGGGCTGTTCCTCTCTCCATCACAGCTTGAAGGCAATCTTCTCTCTATCTCGTAAAGTTCTTGTAGAAAACTTCTTACAATGATAGCAGGAGTCTACCTTGTGACTAGAAGGAAGAAAGGCGTTACACACTGAATGTGGATCTGAAATGGCCATCTTCTTCCCACAGGCTGGAAATTTGCGAAAAAGGGCAGGCATTCTGACAGAAGAAAATTAGAAAGTCTGTCAGAAAAGGTTGAAAAACCTTTGCCAGACAAGGAGAAGTCGCAAAAATCCAAGAAAAGTTACAATTTCTGACAGAAAAGTCAAAAAACTGTAAAGCTCAAGCTCCAGGATCCTACCAGAAGGAGCTGGAAAAAAGAACTCATCTAACTGACCTAACTGTCACATGTGGGGCATGCTGGGAGCAGAGTGCTCTCTGAGGTTCTTAAAGGCAAAGTTCTCAGATTCTTGTAAGCCTTAAAGGCAAGGTGCCATTTGTCTTTTCTGTGCTAAGACAGTTAGTCCTATGCAGCCTATGGGCTAAACTGCCTGCAAATGTCTATCCTTCTTTATTTTGGTAAATAAAGAGTTTTCTGGTATATCACTTTTACAGTGTATAGTCTCTATTAAGTGAATCCTGAGAAACTTATTGTTTTACATATATACTTGATGTAATTTTTGGCTGTTTTTCCTGTTGTTTTTAGATTCTTGGTGGGGCTGCATATGGACATAAATGTAGCTATACATACATATTTAGGTGTATGGTGTTGTAAATTTGCGATAATTTATCATCTAAGCATACACCTGTATATGTATGTACATATATGTACATATATATATATATTATATATATATATACACATTGCTATTTGCTCCGGGATCCTGCACGTGGGTGGGGATAATTCACTGCTTATGACTTTGGTGAGTATACCCCTGGAAGAGAACTAGGATTACAGGTAAGTAACTTATCCATCCTGTCACAATCATGGCCGACTGAGCACAATCTAATTAAACGATTATGTGCACTTAATGGTGGTCCGTGCTCCTGCTTTTTTGTGGAATTGCAAACGCCGGCTGGCAGAGGAGTTGCTGCAATATATATATATATATATATACACATTGCTATTTGCTCCGGGATCCCGCACGCGGGCGGGGATAATTCACTGCTTATGACTATTGATGAGTATCCACTGGAAGAGAAGCCTATTGCCATGCCTTCCTCTGCTCGAGCTTGGCTCAGCAGCAGGAAAGCAGAATCGTGTCTGTGGCTGACAACATCCATTTTGTGCTGCCCATGTCATGAAAGCTGGTATCGGGAAGACTGGTGACCCACAGTAGTGGTTCTAGAAGGGTGGAATCATACCCCCACACCAGTTACTGATGTGAAGGTATGATTCCAAGGTGTTTGACACCAAACACAACATGTTTTTAAGCAGCAGTTTTAATAGTTAGCATTTACAGAAAAGTTATAATGCACTTAAACATATATGTCTGGCTGCATCACAGACAACCCGGGAGAATGGTCTCCGAAGGCAGCAAAGGGGTTCTGCTCATGCAGGGGCACCCTGTCACGTAAAACCCAGCACCCTACCTTCAGGATTGATAAGGCCTGCCATATGGGTGACTGATAGGTTTTTAAGTGTAGTGATTTAAATAGACATAGTCAACCTATATCATAAGTAAGTGGTGCATGCACCAGCTTACACAGTCTGCTGTAGCAGGCGTGTCATGTCAATTTAAATAGCCTCTCATGGTGGCATAATACATGCTTCAGCCCATGGGAGGCCTCTGGGGTACCTATGCCCTGGGTACATGGTGTATCATATACTAGGGACTAATAAGGGTACCCCAGTATCCAATCCGGAGTGTACCTAAAGTACACATGCAGTTTTAAGGGAGAAAGAAGATAGACTGGGGTCCTGGATAGCAGGAGCCCAGTCAGACTAGGCCAAAACAAGTAATACCTCAGCAAAAAGTGGGGGTAATCATAAGAAGCAGATCCTACTTTCCTACACCATCCCTTCCCTGAGGCCACAAACTAAGTCCTGTCATCCGATATATAAAATGCAAGTCCTGACCTCACATCCTGTATTACCTAGCTAACTACAATGAAGCTGATAACTACTTTGGGAAGGGACAGGAGGGGTGAGAAACCAGACTGTGACGGGGAGGTTATAGACAGGAAGGTATGAAGATTACCAGAAACTGCCATTTCAGTCATCTACTTGTTGCATTTGAAGGCTTTAATCCTTGTCCTGCCAATCCAAAGTTTATAAACAATGCATATACTTTTCTGAAAACCACTGTCTTCTTCACACAAATGGACACAGCCCTTGTAACATCTAAGGGATGAACAAGAGGTTGTTCTTGAGACTCTGTAGCCGGGCAAAAAACTGGAAGTAACAAATCCTCCGAATAGTGGAAAGATGTTTGTATCTTAAGATAAACTGAAGCCTTGGTCTAAGAACCACCTTAGTAGGAAAGAATCTCAGAAAAGGGTCTGAATACAACAGTGTCCTACTCTTGTTTCAGATGTGATGGCCAACAGAAAAATTAGCTTGACTAAAAGCTCACACAGTTGGGAACTGGAACACCTGCAAAACCAAGGGCAAATTCCAGGGAGGCACCAGAGATCTAAATACCGGTCTCTTTAGAAAAACACTTTTTAACAATCTTGCAATCAAAGGGGCAAAAGGCTCACATTATAGATTTCGAAAAGCTTTCACAGCCACCAATTAGGCCTGCTAAGTAGAAACTGCTAACTCTAGATTGAAACCTTCTTTTAGACACTCCAGAATTCTCATTATATCAATCCTCAAAACAGATGAACCTTTCTCAACACACAATTATTTGAACAATGGCTGGCTTAAGCCATTATTCAAATAGCAGTACTAAAGTAGCAGGATTTCTAGACTTCTGAATTAACAATTCTATATCCGGAGAGCAACCCATAGCCTCCAGGTTCAGCTTTTAAGGGCCAATCCCCCAATTGCAGTCGGCTTAGTCCTGTCTGTGAAAGCTTAGGACATGTCAATGGATAATGAGCCAGGGTAATTTCCCAATTCTGGACTGCTGCCATCTGTAGAAGCAGGGGAAACCATAGGCGACTGCTCCAGCACAGAACCACCAACAGTGCACTCACCACAGCCTGTTTTATCTTTATTAGAACTACCCGAATTAGAGGAATTGGAGAGAATTCTTTCAGCTGTTTGAATGATATACCATCTAACCACCAAGCCTCTGGGGATGGAATATTCATCAAAATGTCGGTTGAAGCGCATTTTCCTCTGAAGTGAAGAGGTCAGTCTGGGGTAGACCAAACCTCTTTATCGGCTTCTGAAACACCTGGATCTTCAACATTGAGGACAATCATGCTCGATAAAGCTACCTGCACATTATGACTTCCCGGTAGATGAATCGCCCTCCGTGATAACAAATTCAGTTCTGCCCACTAGCCAATCAGTTGCGCTAATGCATACAAACAGGGAACTCAAGAACATCCTTGATGCATCACATACCAGACCACAACCCTGTTGTCTGACCTCGCCTGAACCTCTTGCTGAACGATCTGGGGTAAAAAGTGAATTAATGTCAGTTGGACTGCCTTTAGTTCCCTCTAATTATAAGACTCCTATGCCTCCTGAGTTGAACCAAGACCCTGCACTGCTTCCTGCCCCACAAAATCTCTCCAATACTATGAGATGGCATCTGCCATCAATAACACTAGAGACTGAGTGGAAAAAGGAAATTCCAATTCATAAATGCCCACCTTCAACAACCACTACATCTGTTGTACTATATCTGAACCCACAGCCATGGTCCGATAGAAATTCTCTGAACTGGGACTCCAATATGCTAATAGATGATTCACCAATGGGTACGTGTGGAGTCTGGCCCAGGGATAATAACTGTTGATCACATTAAGCCCTGTACCCTTACCACCGCCTGGCATCCGGGCTTTGTCTCAATAGTAGCAAAGTAATTTCCGCTACCAATGTCTTTATTCTTGATTTTGGCAGAAACACATTCCCTAGAACCATTCTGACGTGCCCACCCAAAGAACTAAAGGTCTTAGAAGAGGACTAGTTGAGACTTACCCCAATTTATTAAAAGTTTGCATTTCTCCTTTATACTGCATACTTATGTGGTCTGCAGATGAGACACAGAAAAAGAAGAGGAACATATCAGCTAGTCGCCAATGAATTCCATCTTTAAATCCAAGGCATGGTCAGCTCCATATCATTACTGAGGTGACCCAGTTGTATATTGTTTAGTGCTTGTGGGAGGACGCCTTGGAACCAATTATGATGTTCCTGATATGTTAATTGTATTTCTAAATCTTCATAAGCCCTTTATTGAGCCTTTAATGCAGCCGGAGTGTATGTGTCGAATGCCTGTGTATTGGCATCGGCCGCAGGAAAAGTGACCTATGAATAGAATACCTCTGTTTTGAACACTTTGAGGGCCTCCACCACGAATGTAGCATCTCCTCCTGCAGGAGGAAGCCCTTGTTATAATAATGCCGTTAAAGTATGTCTACAAATAATAGGAATCATTTCTGCTACTGCCATGTTTCATGAATGGGATTCAGAGAAAGGAAAGCCCTATGGTGGGGTGTTGTTTTTAAAGGTTCAAGCTTGAACACCCTACTGACAACAATAGGGTTTCCTATTAAGCTGTGGAGGATTGATCCATAACACCATTAACGTCTCAGTTTAAGGTGAAAAGCAGCTTTGGGCACACGCAGGAACTGCTCAGGATATCTATTAAATAAGTACCTGTACTAGAACGTTGGTGGTGCCATTTCATACAATTACTACGAATTCAGTAATACTGTGTATCCAGACAACATAACCGGGGGAATATGGGGACTGAGTTCACATATCATCAGATTATGTTGGCCCAAAGTCAAGCTAGCTCACAGTGCCCATCTGAACCCCTAACCTTATAAAGGTAGCAGATGGTATCTGGAACCTCAGAACATGACCACTCTAATTCCTAAAAGAAATGGTGGAAACAGATCTACCCTTTCGTTGTTTACTTTCGCATGCACAAGGTAAAAACAAGGAAGGTAAGGATTGGCTTTTCAAATATATATTGAAACAATCATATTCTTGTACAGAAAACGTGAGCATTAATTATTAGGAGGACAAGAATGGGGAAAAGGATAAACAGTTCAACCATTATAACATTACTGTGAGAATATTATTATATTTCTACTACTATCATATACTACCCACACTATAGAGGACATAGTGAAAGTACCCTCTGCCAGATCTCTTGGGACAGCCCAACCTCCATACCTGTGTACGATGTGTCAGGGAGTCAATCTGGTGTAGAGCAGGCTATTGTTCTGTGCAGGATGATGGTTAGAGTCAGCAGGACTGCAACTCCATCACAGTGCACAGCTTTCCAGGATAATCCCAAAAAAGTGCTCCTCTGCTATATTTGGCCCAGGGCCAGTTTAAATGATACAAGCACTATCCTAATCGCACTTGGTCAAAGGTGCAGAGCTGATGCAATGGTTACTATGGAGTCTTAGAGCTGTCTCCAACTGGACAACCAAATGCAAGGGCATTGCGTTAAATTTTCCTAGCTTGCACACAGTGTACCGGCAACATGATAATATGCTTACTAAGAAATGTGCTGTATTGTACTGTATTTGCATTTATATAGCGCTTATCAATCAATCAGGAAATTGTAAGCACGCTACTCACCTGTGAGGGTCTCAGGGTGCTGGAGGGGTGGAGGTGGAGAGGGGAGGTTAGCAGTTCCGGTCAGCTTAAGAGCCAGGTCTTGAGAGCCCTCCTGAAAGTGTTGAGGAAGGTGGCGTGTCTGATGTCGATCGGGAACTCGTTCCAGGACTAGGCCGCGATGAAGGAGAAGGGCCTTACCCGTTTTGCTCTGCGGATACGTGGGTCTTCGGCTTATTACCCCTGATGAGGTGTCACAGCACTATTTCAGCGTGTAGCATGCTACTCCGTAACTCATAAATGATTAGTGGTGAATTATGAACTCCATTTGAGTGGTGGATATATCAGTCTGCTATTTGGATTAAGAATGATAGTGGCGGGATAGAAGACGGAGGGGTCTAGGAATTTTTTTTGTAATGTCTATCCACACCTTTACAACAAAATATGCTAATAATAAATGCTGCAATAAAATCTGAGCTTGGCCGACAACAGTGTCATACCCCTGGGGAAAGCCTTCTTGGCATCTCGCTATCAGAATCACACCCACATCAGTAATCTAGTGGGCATTATGGAAACTGGTACTAGGGGCAATGGTTTTTAATCCTGGTCTCCTAATGGGACTAAGTTGTGTAATCTTAGACACATGCTCATTGGATATTACGTCTTTGAAGACTAAACCCAGTCTTTTGGTTCACTCATCAAAATGTAGTAGAAAAGCCAAGATCCTAGGAACATGTACCAATTGTATTTTTGGTTCTTCAGCTTCACCAAACTGTCTGATCTTGTGCAAATACGAAGCAAGTTGTTTAAACGTTTTTATGGTCGCAAACAGTCCAAATAGTTGTGCACGCCAGCAGAAATATTTTTTTGCTATTTAGTAATTGCATTTTAGGATTATAGGGTGGGGTTCCATATCGATACTTGGAAGGGCAGATTGGGAGTGTCCCTTTCAAAAGCCCATTTGATATGAGTTCAGTTCTGTTTACTTTAAGGAAAATGGGCCGATTTAAAATAAATGAATAAATAAATAAATAATCTTCATTTGAAAAGCTATCAGAGATATGGTGGTCTGCTGACCATGGGAGATCATTATCCCTGTGATTGTGTCCAATCGAATTGAGTTGCTATTTGCGACCTACCTCATGAATATTTATTGGGACTCATTCAGATATACTAATTCAGAGGTGAGCAAACCATGGGAAATAGCTCTATTAACCCCCTCTCCCTTGTGTAATGTGGGTAAGGGAAAAAATTGAGATTTACTCTTACATTTTTACATTCATTATGACATTGGTGAAAGAATGGAGAATAAACATCTGAATGACAGATTTTGAACAAGTTAATATATAATGATTGGAGGAAAAGGTGTGGGGAGTAGTACATTGTATAAAGGGGAACATCCTACTCGTAAGAAAGTATAGGGGTAAGTGGAGAATGGGAACTCATACTTAATGAACACTAGAAGGGTATAGCACATTACAGAAGAAATAAGCCATATACTAAGGATTAGTAAATGAGTTATTGTGCAACTATAGAGGTTTAACTATTTATAATGATCTTGATTAGCTTGTAAGCAGGTTTTGATACCATAGGAAATAAGGTTCTTTATGAGCGAGCGTGTGTGTGTGTGTGTGTATATATACATATAACCAGACTAGGATTGACATTTATAAGTTTATCCGAAAAATTAAACTTATTAAATACTTTAGACTCGAAGCCAAAAGAAATCAAACTGAGTCTATAGCCAAAGTTAATATGATGACACCGGGATTGAAAGTCCAAGATGTAGCGGGGCTACAAAACTTGCTGGATCTAGCTTTTGAGGATGATTCACAACCCACTCCTACTGTGAGTCAGAGTATTGTGACAAGCTGCTCAGCGAACACTCCTTTTCGTCCAAAATCTACTTTTCTACCAATCATGCCCCGTGATTCGGTGGATGTTTTCAGTGACAGAGTGATTGTGGAATTGAAAGCATTAAACAGGAATATTCTGAGTCAAAAGAATCAATCTAAATCAATCAATCTAAATATAATGACAAGCAATACCATAGATTGGTGAGTAAACTTCAAAAGAACAAAGACATTATAATTAAAAATGCTGATAAGGGAGGAAATACTGTGCTATGGTCGACTAAGGACTACATCACTGAAGCCCAGAGACACCTTAATGATTCCTCTTGTTATCATTTAACTTCCCAGTTTGCGATGAATAAATGTAATGAGTCTACACGCAAACAAATCCACACATGGAAGCGAGGAGGTTTACTCACTAAAGACGAATGTAATTCTTTGGTAAAAGAGCATCCCATTACACCGGTATTGTATTTTCTACCGAAAATTCACAAACAAGTTACACCTACTCCAGGTCGTCCTATTATAGCTGCTATTGGAAGCAATAATGAAAACATCTCCAAATATATAGACTTTTTTCTGCAGACACATATGCAGAATCTTCCATCTTTTGTTAAGGACACTACGGATTTTCTTGTCAAACTCATGGAAGTGGAATGGAATGCAAATTTACTGTTTTTGGTAATGGATATCGAATCGTTGTACACGTCGATACACCATCAACATGGCATGCAAGCATGTAAATATTTTTTGGACAGAAGAGACATTTGTTTTCGTGAGCATAACATTATGTTGATGGAAATGTTAAATATCTGCTTAACTACTAACTTTTTTAAGTTCCAGGGTCAGATATATCAACAACTTCGCGGTGTGGCGATGGGCTCGTGTTTCTCCCCCAGCTACTCATGTTTGCATGTGGGCTGGTGGGAGGAGCACGAGCTCAAATCCACACACCGCCGATGGTTACCTCACATCAAACACCACCACCAGCAACAGGTTGCCCGAAGAAGCTGGAACAAGATCACAGCCGACCAGCTCACCGCCTCCCTGAGCCAGCACCCTCCCGCCAGCTCAGCGAACCCCAGCCAGGCCGCAGACAACCTCACGATGTGGATCAACAACTGCGCAGACGAACTCGCCCCTCTGAGAACCCCACCCCACGGACCCTGCAGCAGAAAAACACCATGGTTCACCGACGAACTCAGGAGCTCCAAGAAGAACTGTCGAGCCCTCGAGAAAGTCTGGAGGAGGGATCCAACTACGAACAACATGACCACCCTCAAGCACGCCACCCGGAAACACCACCAACTGATCCGCGCCACCAAGAAAAATACTTACAAGGACCGGCTGGACAACAACGCACACAACTGCAAGGAACTCTTCGACATCGTGAAAGAGCTCTCCAACCCCAACGCCGCTAACAACGACATCACCCCGTCGCAAGACCTCTGCAACTCCCTCGCGTCCTACTTCCACAACAAGATCGCGGACATACACAACAGCTTCAGCAACCAACCAACGGAAGCCACAACCGCAACAACGCCACCCACCACCACCCTCCGCACCTGGACGCCGATCAGCACCGAAGACACCATCCGCACAATGAACTCCATCCACTCCGGATCTCCGACCGACCCCTGCCCTCACCACGTCTTCAACAAGGCCGACGCTGTCATCGCACCCCACCTGCGGGACATCATCAACACCTCCTTCGACACCGCCACCTTCCCTGAGAGCTGGAAGCACGCCGAACTCAGCGCCCTTCTCAAGAAACCCACAGCAGACCCCACCGACCTCAAGAACTACCGACCCATCTCGCTCCTCCCGTTCCCGGCCAAAGTCATCGAGAAGACCGTCAACAAACAACTGGCCGCCTTCCTCGAGACGAATGGATCCCTCGACCCCTCACAGTCTGGCTTCAGAGCGAACCACAGCACCGAGACCGCCCTCATCGCTGCCACCGATGACATACGAACTCTGATGGACAACGGAGAAACAGCGGCCCTCATCCTCCTGGACCTCTCCGCGGCCTTCGACACTGTCTGCCACCGCACCCTTGTACAGCGCCTCAGCAACATCGGAATCCAGGAGAAGGCACTGGAATGGATCACCTCCTTCCTCGACGGCAGAACGCAGAGAGTCCGTCTACCACCGTACAAGTCAGAGGCCACCGAAGTCATCTGCGGCGTACCCCAAGGATCCTCGCTGAGCCCCACCCTCTTCAATGTCTACATGAGCCCCCTCGCGACCATCGCACGCCAACACAACCTGAACATCATCTCCTACGCCGATGACACCCAGCTGATCCTCTCCCTGACCAACGACCCCGACGCCGCCAGAGCCAACCTGCACGAAGGGATGAGAGAGGTAGCCGAATGGATGTCGACCAGCCGCCTGAAGCTGAACTCGGACAAGACGGAAGTCCTCATCCTGGGCTCCACGCCCTCCGCCTGGGACGACTCCTGGTGGCCCCCCGCCCTGGGCACCGCACCCAAGCCGACGGACCACGCGCGCAACCTGGGCTTCATCCTGGACTCCTCCCTCTCCATGACCAGACAAGTCAACGCCGTCTCCTCGTCATGCTTCAACATCCTGCGCATGCTACGGAAGATCTTCCGGTGGATCCCCACCGAGACGAGGAAGACGGTCACCCAGGCCCTCGTCACCAGCCGACTGGACTACGGCAACGCCCTCTACGCCGGAACCACCGCCAAGCTCCAGAAAAGACTCCAGCGGATCCAGAACGCCTCAGCAAGACTCATCCTCGACATCCCCCGACACAGCCACATCTCCGGACACTTGAGAGACCTGCACTGGCTCCCGGTCAACAAGAGAATCACCTTCCGCCTCCTCACCCACGCGCACAAAGCCCTACACGACCAAGGCCCGAGCTACCTCAACAACCGGATCAACTTCTACACTCCCACGCGCCTCCTCAGATCAACCAGCCACGCCCTCGCCGCCGTCCCCCGCATCCGAAGAGCGACAACAGGAGGAAGATCCTTCTCCTACCTGGCTGCCAAGACCTGGAACTCACTCCCGTCCGACCTGCGCATGACCCAAGACCACCTCTCCTTCAGGAAGAAGCTCAAGACCTGGCTGTTCGAGCAGTAACGGCACCCCCCCCCCCTCCCAGCGCCTTGAGACCCTACGGGTGAGTAGTGCGCTCTATAAATGTCTTGATTGATTGATTGACTATTGGCGTTTTATAGATGACGTCTGTATCATCTGGCAGGGATCAGTAAACGAAGTTGAAATGTTTGTTAGAGAGGTCAATATGAATTCTTTTAATCTTAAGTTCACCTCTACCATCACGACCGACTCAGCTGAATTCCTAGATGTAAATATTTTCATCAAAAACAACCAAATTGAAACTTGCCTACACAGAAAGGCCACTGCAGGCAACTCGATTTTACATGCTCACAGTTCTCACCCTGGCCACACAATTCAGGCATCCCCTATGGGGAGTTCATTCGTATCTGCAGAATATGCAGTGAAAATGACTCCCTGGAAAAATGTCTCAATGAATCTAGACAACGGTTCATTCATAGGGGTTACTCTGATTCTATTCTTGATAAGGCTCTCCACAAAGCGTGCAGTTTTGAACGTAACACATTGTTGATGCCCAAGGCTCCAAAGGTCTCTACTACTGATAGCACTGTGCGCCTTATTACCAACTATAGCACTCAGGAACACAAAATTAGGGGTATCATTACCTCAGAATGGCCTATAATCCTCACGGATGTCATTCTTGGACCTATATTGCCCACTAGACCTAACATTACTTTTAGAAGAGCTCCCAGCATGCGAGATGCTCTTGACAGAGCTAGTCCGGAGGTCCCGTCTAAAAAAAGTTTGACCATGAAAACTGGGTTCTTCCGATGCTCTTCGTGCCGAGCCTGCACTTTTGCCAAAAATAGTACCTACTATTGCACCGCATTTTGCTCCACACCTGTCCCTATTCGTGAACACCTTACATGCAGATCGGAATATGTTGTGTACAAACTCAGATGCACATGCAACTTGGAGTACATCGGAAGTACTAAACTTCCGGTACACCAACGGATCTTGCAACACATCCGTGCTATTGTCAATAGCGACAATAACTATCCTGTCGCGAGACATTTTCGAGCTGTCCATGATAAAAAATTAAGGGATCTGGAATATACAGTTTTGTGCTCTGTACCTCAACCCGGACGGGGAGGGGACAGGATGAAACTTCTCCGGCAGAAAGAATCTCATTTAATTCTTGCCTTAGATACCAAGGCCCCAAATGGTTTAAACTTGACCGAAGATTTGAGTAATTTCTTGTAAACTGTATGGTGACAGGTTTTGATATATGAAATCATTCTCACCTTGATTCATGTTTTCTGATGTGACGTAGATTATCACAGAGTGGTTGGCCGGCTGGTTAACCTTCATTTGTATATATTTGATTTAGGTGGTTTTTTCTGATATTGAAAAGATTTTTCTTGTTATATTTGACATCTATTGGTAAAATATTGTATGCAATGTAATTATGTGGGGTCCTGTCAAGCATTTTCCTCTAAGCTGTAGCTCATTATATATATCTTGTATATATTGTCTTTTTCGTTATCACCCATTTATCATTCCATGTTTGTGTTTTTTTGCTTTCTCTCATTTTATTGCTCATTAGATTTTTTTATAATTTATTTTTCTTATCTCTGCTGAGGTCCCATTTACACTTTTGTAGTATGTTTGTAATTCTTTGCACAGGATCTTTTTCTCAGCTGTTCATTTTAAGTTCAGTTTGGCAAGGTTATTTTGGCACTATGTCATCATTTTCTTGTTCTTGTATATTTGAACAGCCTTGCCTTAGAAAGGGTCATTATGGCATTGGCCGTCATCATGTATTGTAAATACATTGTTCCCTTTTGTAAATTATTCCTGTGTATATATTAATACTTGCTACATTCTAGTATATTTAAACACTGTGTAAATATTTGTGACCGTGAGCCTTTCAGTATTTTACTGGTTATGCTTTTTGTTATTTTGTTTGTACATCACGTTCTTTTTTGTAGTCCATCCTTTGTGCCTATTATTCTGAGAAGGCGTGTAGCATTGGTGTTTTTCATTTGAGTCCTTTGTTTGTGGCTACTATATAAACACTTTCTTTCCGGCGCGCTGTGTGAACAAGCTCTCTTGTAGAGTGAAACGCGTCACCCTAAATAAAACTACGTCTTCCCTGTTTCCACTGATGGATTTATTTTCCTAGAGGCTGCTGTTTACTGCTGGTCACGAGGCATTTTGAGGTCCCGACCGTTGATTCCGACATATTTTCGGAATCTGGACTGCTTTCTTCATATATATATATATATATATATATATTTATATATATATATATATATATATATATTCGCCAACTCTTCCCCCAGCGAGGGAAAAAACGGGCCGCACACCCAATAACAGTTTCAAATCAGCTTTATTTTTCGAATACAGGGGCTGACAGCGCGTTTGATCTACGCGTTTCGGTGTCTCTCCACCTTGCTCACGATCAACAGGCTGTACCGCCCATTCCAAATTTAAATGTTTTTTTCAGTTTGTGACCATTTCCTGTCACGTGTCCATGCTAAAGGGATTGTGGTCCTTGTAGTTCAATATACCCTTACACAAAAGTAGAATTCTTATATTCCCATTAGTATCCATCTGTACATTTAATCAAGGTTTATATTGTCTTATATTTAATACTCCTGACTCGGTAAGCAATGTTTTTTGGGGGTAACTTGATTGTTTCTTCAGTCACCGTTTTCATGCAAAGTCTTTATTGGTTGCTTCACCATATTCACCCATTTATTTATTGATTTGAATGTCTATTCTCTTTTTCCTTTTAGCATTTTATTCCATTTTCAAATTTCATATGGATGATTTGTATATCATTGTTGTGCTTTCTCCGCCTTCCAATAGGCTTAGTTACTCTTATTATTCTTTCACCTTGCCTCTTTTTTTCTCTCTTGCGATCTGAACTTAATTCCATTTCTTGCCATTGGTTTCCCGAGCTTCAATTCCTTGATATTACAGATTCATTGTAAATTGTCTATCGCGATTTCTTACAAATGTACATACAATTCTTCCGACTGATTAAGGCCATAAGGATGCAGCGTTCTCAGGTTAAGTATGAATCTTGACTCTGTTTGCCTCAATTTCCTCTCCCGATCTCCACCTCGGTCTCCTTTTGGAATTGTTTGAATGCCATAAAATCTCATTTTTTGCCAGTCTCCTTGATGGTATTGCTCCATGTGTTTCGATATGGCATTCGATCGATCTTTGTTAATTGTTGCCCTCATGTGTTGTAAGATCCTGTTTTTAGTTCCACTGTAGTACTTCCCACATACAACATGGGGCATGGACATTCCACTACATAGACTGTAAATGGTGTTTTACAAGTGATACATTGTCTGATTTGCCACTTCTTTTTGTTTGCTAGTGTGATTTCTTTCGTTGGCTTGGCAATTTGGCACATTTTGCATGCGTGGCATTTTACAAATCCCTTGGTTTTCAACCAGTCATCCTGTCTCTTTTTTTGAAAATGGCTGTGTATCATGTGATCTCTTGCACGTCTGTATGTTATTATTGGATGATTGCCCATGATCTCTTTGACAGTGTTGTCTAATTGTAACAATTTCCATTTTTTTCTTAATATCCTTCCAATTTGAGTGCTTTCTTGGGAGAAATCCATAATCATTCTGATTTTTCCTTTTTCTGATTCTTCATTTTGATCTTTTCTTTTTAGACATTCTTCATGTGTCTTCTGATTCGCTCTTTCCCAACATTTTCTCACTGCCTTTGGGGTATATTTTCTCCTCACAAATCTTTCCATCGTGTGTTTGCTGTTTCTTTCCCATTGTTCCCGTTCACTGCATATTCGACGGATCCTTAGAAATTCTCCATATGGTATGCTGTTTAATAATGGTTTTTGGTGGAAGCTGGTTGCTTCTAGGGTGGCGTTAGTTGAAGTTGCTTTTCTATGGAGTGTAGTATGAACTTGATGATCCTTTATATAGATTTCCGTATCCAGGAAAATGACTTTATCCTTGCTGATGGTGTAGGTGAATTTTAAGTTTTTAGTACTGTTGTTCATTGTGTTGAAATACTCCTGGAATTCTTCCTCCGTGCCATCCCAGATTATTAGATCATCGATGAATCTTTTCCAACTGATGATTTTGTTCACTGCCGACTCATTTGTTGAGTTCCACGCTCTTTCTTGCTCCCACCAGCCCATTGTTAAACACGCGTAACTGGGACTAAAGGAAAATCCCATCGCCGTTCCGCTACATTGTCTGAAGATTTCGTCTCCGAATGTGAAGATATTATCCTCTAGGCAAGTTAAGATCATTTCTAACAGCATTTTGTTGTGATTGCTGTAGACAAGGCTTCTCTCCTCTAAGAAAAAGTTGCATGCCTGTTTGCCCATCTCATTATCTATATTGGTATATAAACCGATCACATCCATTGTGATAAGATGATATGAGTCTTGCCATGGTGTATTTTGTAGGATTCGCAAAAGGTCACTTGTATCTTGAATGTATGAATTCAAGTTTTCCACAAAAGGTTTTAAAAAATAGTCTATATATTCTGCCATTGGTTCCAATAGAGATCCCTTGGCGGATACGATAGGTCTTCCCGGGGGCCTTTTCTGATCTTTATGTATTTTTGGCAAAAAATAAATTGTCGCCATTGTTGGGTGCGCCACCGTCAAGAATTTCTTTTCCATTTCACCAATAAGGCCATTTGCCGACCATACAGATAATTTCGCATCAATTTTGTTCTTTATCTCCATTGTTGGATTTTTCTTTAATTTTTCATAATATTGCGTGTCTCTCAGTTGTCGATGAGCTTCTATCATGTATGCATTGCGTTCCATGATTACCACGTTTCCGCCTTTGTCGGCGATTTTTATTTCAATCTTATCATCCTCCGATAAGTTTTTCAATGCTTCTCGTTCCGCCTTAGTCAAATTATCTTGATCATGATTCCACTTCAGTTTGTAAATATCTTGGGTTACAGACTCTTGGAATAGGTCTACCTTATTTCCTGGTCTCAGTTGTGGGTAAAATTTCGATTTTGGCTTTTTTCCGCTTAGGCCAGCTCCACGATGACTCACTATTTGTGTCAATGTCAATTCTTCTGTGGGGTCTCGATCTATATTCATCAGGGTTAAGAACCCCTCTGCATCCCTTATTTGTAGGTCACTTTGAGATGATTCAGATTGATTTATGGGTTGTCCTTTAGGATACGTTCTTTAAAAGCTTTCGCAAGTTTGATTTTTCTGATGTATAGGTAGAGGTCAATCCTGACCTGTGCCAAATTCATGTGACTTTTAGGGAAAAAGTTTATTCCTCCTTTTAATAACGATATCTCTGTGCTGCTTAGTTGTCTATTTGATAAGTTGACTACTTGTAATTCATCTGATGTTACTTCCTCCTCTATCGCATATTCCTCGTTTCGACTCCCGTTCTTTCGGTTCCACCGCTTGCTCCTTTTGCCTCTTCTGATGTGCTTTTCCCGGGCCATTGCCTTCCCCTTCCTCTTCCTCTTCGTGGTTGGAACTGTGGAGTTGGGCGATTCTGGTCCCAATATCGTTGTTGCAGCATGAGGCGCATATCCCCTAAAAAAGACATCTTTATGCTACCGTTGGATTCATTTCCTTGTAGTTGTTCTGTAGACCCCAGTGAGGACGCCGAGCTCGATACACTCGACATGCTTGCCCATATCATTTGTTCTTTTAGTCCATCAAATGTTCTCGCAAAAGTAAAAATGCGACCTTCCGCGTAGTCATTCATGTCTCTTATGAATTTGGAGTGTTTGCGATCCATTACAATTTCCTTGTGTTTCTCTATTTCATCCCCCAAATCTTCTTTAAATGTTATCAATTCTGAAGTCAACTTCATTGTAGATAGTTCTTTTTCAATATCCTTTAATTGACTCTTTAGTTTTTCCAGGGATATATCGATGTGTTTTATCAAGATTTCAATTAGGCCCAGCGATGAGTGTAATACAAATTCACCCCATTCCTGTAGTAATTCATTTGTTGCATCTTGGTTATTAGGCATAAGCATTATACGAAGTCCCCTCGGGACAAGTTTTGCCTCCAGGTATTTTTTTAAAGTGATGAGTTCCCATGATTTATTGATTTCTTTGCGGCTTAGTTTTTCCAATGTTTTTAATTTGCTTCTGGCGTCTATTTTACCTGATGTTGCCGCTGCATTGGACCTTTTTTCAGTACTACTTTTGTCAAACAACTCTGTAATCCATGCATTCCTTTTAGCTTCTCTTTGTTCCATATTCGTGCTGTCTTATTTGCACCCTCGATGTATATCGTTAATATTTATTCCAAACGATTTGACTGTATTGGTCGGTATTTCTGATTAACTTTTAAGTAGTGCAACACTTCCCCGCACGTTTCTGGATTGAAACACTGCTGCGGTTTTACAACTCAGTTAAACAGAATCCCCGATACTTAGCCGATAAAGCCGTTGCTATCACCAATGCATACGCGTTCATTTATTAAACAACACGCTTACCAGAGTCTCTTGCGTGTGTTCGTCTCCTTCTCGTTTTGTCCTTTTCTTTTAATCGGCGGTCACTGCTCTCGGTTTAATATCCTCCCAATTCGGTTCCGATTTCCCAGAAACTGCAGCGCTCGTTGTCGGTGCGTAACCCTGCGGCTGAACCCACGCCGCTTCACATTCGCCAACTCTTCCCCCAACGAGGGAAAAAACGGGTCGCACACCCAATAACAGTTTCAAATCAGCTTTATTTTTCGAATACAGGGGCTGACAGCGCGTTTGATCTACGCGTTTCGGTGTCTCTCCACCTTGCTCACGATCAACAGGCTGTACCTCCCGTTCCAAATTTAAATGTTTTTTTCAGTTTGTGACCATTTCCTGTCACGTGTCCATGCTAAAGGGATTGTGGTCGTTGTAGTTCAATGTTTCCGTTAAAGCCCCTGAAGAGAAGCACATGGAGCTTCGAAACATGTCGGGCAGATCCCGTACGGAGCGGCGTCTACGAGTGGATCCCCGTCCTCACCTATACATAAACCAAGCTGCTGTTCGCGTGCTACTCAAAGGTGGACACCTTCGAGCATTGATTTATACGCGGCCGTCCAGTCGCGGAGTATGCACCACCCTGGTACCCTGGGGGTCACTAAAGTGAAGCAGCAGTCGTACTTGGAATCGAGGACGGGCCCACTTGTGGAGTCCATACAGGACTTGATTGTGTGCTTCCCGGACCACACTTCCCAGAATGCACAGTCTCATTTGAGCCTCCCATCGGTGGGTGTGTTATATATAAAATGGGGAAGTGGGTCGGCGGTTGCGCACACCGCTTCCGTTAAAGCCCCTGAAGAGAAGCACATGGAGCTTTGAAACGCGTCGGGCAGATCCCGTACGGAGCGGCGTCTACGAGTGGATCCCCGTCCTCACCTATACATAAACCAAGCTGCTGTTCGCGTGCTACTCAAAGGTGGACACCTTCGAGCATTGATATATATATACATATATATATATATACCCGCGCTCACTCCTTTCTCCTTCTAGGTATCAGGAAAGCACTCCAAAGGAACTTCAATTGCCATAAATTACTTTAATCCATGATTCACAGGGACAAGTATAACATGAAGCGTTTCGGCGATGCCTTAGTCGTATGTTTACATTATATCTGCCAAAAAGCGGCCATTTTAAAACCAGGGTAAAGCAAATCACATGGTCAATCATTCATCAAAATCAAAAACGGACTATCTATTGCCGATTTTAGGCGCCATCTTAGAGTGTCTCAATATAACTTTATCGAGTGCACAAAACTCATGGTTCCTTGCAAACTGTATAACACATTGTAATATATTGCTGCACCAGTTATTTCATTAATGACAGCGTCAATATTGACATTATCAATGTAACGTTTGTCAATTACATTATTGCTTATGCTATGTTTAAAGATCCATACCTAGAAGGAGAAAGGAGTGAGCGCGGATATTTACGCGAATGCACCATCGCGTTAAAAGCACCCGTCCGCTAGTGCACTGCTCCGTGGTGCAATCAGAGCTTTTATATATATATATATATAGATATATATATCTATATATATATATACACACATATATATACACACACACATACACATATATATATACACAACTATACATACACTGATACATACATACACACACATTACGCCTAGGTAGTTATAATTAGGTCTGCTTTTCCATCGAAAGAGTGTGTTTTTGGTTTACTAATAACTTTGGCACGTTTGACTAATCTCCACAAAACTTTCCAAAAAAAAGATAAGTTTATCCACCTTGGCTGCTTCCTGGAAAGTTTTGGGGTACTCCATCAAGCGAGGGGCGTGAAAAAAGGGGGTCTGAAAACGCAAAATCCCCATCCATTTTCCATAGACTTCTTTAATACGGGCTGCAGCACAAATGCCTGAATGGAATTACACCAAATTTGGCAGGAAGCCAGATCTTGGTCCGCAAATAGTGGCTTTTTTGATTTGGTGCAAATCCGTTCAGTAGTTTTTGAGATATACAGGGTCAAAAATAATTGTACATCTGGAGGTTGGGTCCACTAGTGTCTCTCACGACTTTCACGGGAGCACCAGTTTAAAAACAGAGCGTACTGATTGGCCCAGGGAGTTTTATTTCCCTTTGGCCATCTCACTCCAACGGGAGTTAGACTCCAGCGGGAGCGAGTGCTCGGAAAGTCTGCAGGTAACATGAGAAAAAATTGCTGCCCGCCAGTACAGGACTCGAGGACCTACTCCCCTGTCCTGATATTTTAAAAATATATACACACACTCACACACGCATATATACACATACAGATACCCTGACACCCCAACCCTCCCCCTTTTGGGTGAGGACTCAGACACCCTTCCCCACTCCGGGGCCTAAAAAAGGCATAAAGAAATGCTGCAAGTCTGCTGGACTCTCACGAAATAAGAGACAAAAAAAAAAGAAGGTTGGTTGGGCTCAGGGGAGCCCACCCAGGGCCAAGGATACTACGTGTGGGATGAGGGGCCACACAGACCACCCTCCCTGGGCCATTACATAGCATAACATAGCAGTTTCCCTCCCCCCCGGTGTGGGCAAGCAAACTTGTGTTCGTTCTTGCTTAGAGATAGCATTTTTAAATCTCCCAACAAGTGGGAGCAAACACCAAGTCTGCTCCCTGCACCAAGAGCTTTGAAAACTCTCCCGCCCACTGAGTGCGGACTTTTGGTCCGTTTCCCAGCCCGCATGGAATCAGGCAGGGAAACAGCTCAAAATATTGCTCCCTTCTGGAAGGCACAGCATTAGGAGCTGCTCTTTGGGCACTGGAGCAATGCCAGCTCCTGGTGTATGCGGGGAGCCAACTGGGCCTTTGGGGACATTGGAACCGCTGGACGGAATTACACCAAATTTGTTAGGAAGGTAGATTTTGGTTCGCAGATCACGCTTTCAGTTATTTGGTGTAAATCCAGTAGTTGTTGAAAAATTTGAGAGGAAAATAAATAAGGATATCTAAATGTAGCTCAAGCACAGATCTCATGGTGAGATCTAATTGGCTGTCAGCACTTCAACAACAAAGTGCTGGCAGACATCTTAGGACCAATATACATGATAGTACCCCGTTGAAATGCATTGTAGTGAATTGAAGATTTTGAGGGTTACAAAAATGAGAAATCATTTGTTGATGGTACCATACTAATTTTAAGAATTATGGTGAGTTCTATAGTGATTTTACCCCATGAAAAGTCTTTTGCTGGAAGCACATCAATATGTTTGAGAGAAAACAGTTTTCTCATGATTTTCCCTTAGAGGTTATATAGAAGGTGCTCTGGAAGCTAAAATGAGAGCATATTTTCTGTAAATTCACACTATGTTTCTTAGCCATATGAGAATGAAGTCTGACTTTCTTGGTAAATCATGTACTTCCAACAGGAGCAGGCTCTCAGTTGATCTCTGTGTGTTCTCCTGCAGCCTTCCAGAGTGTTCTAAAGAACAACTAGAGTGTTAACAGTCTTACCTATGACAAAAGTATGGCGCGCCTGAAACCATCATGAGTGACTCAAACTGGTAAAACTTAAAACATTTAATTTAGAGAGAGAAACATAATGAGGGTGTTCATTTGGTCATTGAAATTATGGTTAGCGCTGTAGAAAGAAAAATTAGGACATGTTTTAAGTAAGATTTCAAATTTCTTCCTATTCTAGTTCATTGAAACTTTCTGACATGTAGATTTCAACACCAGCAGCACACTGCCAGTTGACTCCCTGGTGATCAGCAGTTTACTACAATGTTCTGATGAGCCATTAGAGTGTTAACATTCTGAATTTATGCCTGGAGAGTACTCATGAAGGGTAGGCGCATTGGCCTCTAGTGATGGTAGCCTGTCTCTGTGACAGCCAAAGCACTTTATAGCCCTGAGCTGAGCACCCGCTGACTATTCAGTGTGGGCTCATTTGCAAGATACCCGGGTGTTCGCCGTCATGCTGTGTTTCCAGGAATCGAGGCAGCCCAGTGATAGCACAAAGAGGAAAGCCATGGGATGTAAGGATGTTAAAAGGGCTTTAATAACAGCTGATTATTTTATGTGTCTGCTTATGTTTGTCTGTTTGCCTGCTTGTGTAAGCGTGTTTTTGTCTGAGAGAAAAACAAGAGTAATATTACAAAATAAGAAAATGTTGAGATATCACTGTGTTTTGACTTTCGTTTTGCATAATGAATTAACCTGTTTTGTTTATAGAAACACATTTCTTGTGTTTTTGTATGTGCTGCAACTAGTATATAAGTCAATAAGCTTTGCATGTCTTGCTTTTACCCCATCCCTAGTCCCCCCACTCGTCACATTTAAATGAGTACCTGCACAATTTTTTGCGCATTTAAAGCACTGCCTAAAGTGTGGTACATCTGACCGCCATCAAGATAGAATCGAAGTGGAAAAGTGAAAACATATGCTCCTGACGATATTGCAGTAAATGAGGAGATTAGGGAGCTTCATAACAAATAAGTCTCCCATGATGGCCACCAGAGAGAAAACAGTACAAATGTAGCACAAATATCACCGAAGTATAGCCCAATGTCTGAATTCTGCAAAACACCAGACATAAAGGGGGCTTCTTTATATAAAAGTGCATGAATGAGTTAAAACATACGAACCATTCAGGAATGGAGTGACAAAATAAAAAAAGAAAAGATGTTTTTATTTGCTGTCTTTTGCTCTATCAGAGGGCGCAAAGTTGAAAATGCTGCCATTAATGGTTGCTCTGTGTAAGAGTGGTGTGCTATTCTTAAGCTTAGTTTTTACATTTCCTGACAGTATTGTATCTATCTAATATGCCCCCAAAAGCATACTTGATCGACAAACAACATTTTCAGGTATGTGAATTAGTTTGCAGAAAAAACATGACGGAAAGGGTATGTGAGAATGTTATAAGAGTATCAAATATTTTCGAGAAAATATTGGAACTATATGAGGCAATATTTTTGTGGCTTTCTATGTTTAATAACAGGTGAGTAAGAAACTTTATGAGTGTATGAGAATGTGACAGTTTGTATGATTTGGAAACTAGGTCTGTGAGAACTTGGTTCACAGACTGTTGTTTTGAATTAGTATGTTGTAAATTTGCTGCTTACTACATGGTGTAATTGGTAGTAAAGAAAACTGTAGATTAAGTGTTAAATTTTCTTAGCAGGGCATTAGAAGATGTGGAAATATTTACATGTGTATATATGATGTGGTGTTCTCAAAAAGTGTTTTTCTTTGTGGTAGTTCTGTTACAGCGCTTTGCCAGACAGCTATAGAAGCACATATGCATTCAGTCACTTACTCAGAAACTACTTGTGCATGCAGAAGATTTAAACAAAGTTGTAGTCACCTTTATATTGCTCTCACAAGCATGCAGGTGTTTGTTTATAGCCACTAACATAGATATTTAGAGAATTATAGAGATACCAGACAGTCACATACCAGGACATTTATTTCTATATCCTAGAAAAGGCCCTAATGAACATTATAATAAGAGGACCTACACCCATGACGCCTAGGGCCTTGATATGGGCCCGTTGTTACGGGTCCTACCAACGCTTGCGGCATATCACGCCAGATTTGCATACACGCTGCATTACTCAACTGGCTATCTGGTCTTTCATAAAGCTGAGAAACTCCCAATCAGTGAGAAAGTTCAATTCAGACTCACTGAAGGGGGCTGCCTTGTCATCAAGTCTCTCAACCATGTTTGGGGCAGGATAGATGTACAGAGCAGCAGGATGGCGGACGGTGTTGCTCTGAGGTGAGGATGGCACAGAATGAACACAGAATGGCTGCCTTCAACTTCCTGCATGTAATTTTCTGTATGTCACTTCCTGTGTATTTTCATTGGTTTCCAGCACGATAGGGCAGTCTGCTTCGCGAGAGTAAAGTGGAATCTCAGCAAACGGGTTGGAGACTCCACCATCTAACCAGAAATTAATAACAATAATATCGGAAGTGACATACAGGAAATTACACAGAGTTGTAAGTTGATAATTTACATCAAAGTCATTACATAGGCACACTTGCACTATGGTGTATGTGCAGGTTTATTATTATTATGCATGATTAAATAAAATCCCTGCATGCATGTATCCGTAACAAATTAATTTACATGATACAAAGCAAGATAAAATAAGAATTAAAACCATCATAAAATGCAACATAATAAAATTCACATTGGGGCTTTTACAGCTCATCAGGTTGAAAGTGCCCGTGCTTCAAGAGGTAGACTAACACGAGCCTTATCAGGTAAGCAGCAATTGAAAAACAGTAAAATAAACAGCCCAGCTATGTTGTTTTGAATGTCCGCGTGCGATGTGCACTTAAGTCTCTGCCACTGTATCGAAGAATTTTGTAATTCGGCAGTTTAGCTGTGTTTCCGCTGGATTAAAGCACAGTTTTACTGCCTGCAGGTCCTAATGCCGCTCTGTTTGAACATTGGATGGAGTAAGATGCGTCTTATGTATTTTAGGTTAGGACAGATACAGATTACACGCACAAGGTTCTCGTTCCCTTTTTCGTAGAGGCGGCAAATCTTCTCTCCTGGTCTCCTTTTCCAGGGCGGCAGGTGCAGAAGAATTGGTAAAATGCCAAAACAAAGCTTTTGCTACTTTTCTTTTATTCTAATTTTAACTCCTGTTTTTAAAAAAAGTTGTGGTATGAGGACTTTGTAGTCAATGAGCACTGTCTAGCCATGAGCCCTTTTGGCCAGTGTTTCCTTGTCTTCTGTGATAGATACCATTTTTGTTGCTTTTGTTGCGATCTTTTTAAAACTCTTGTGATCTGTAGAGGCTCCCCAAAGGTTGGTCTGTCCTAGTCATTTTAGAGAGTCAAGCAAGTACTCCCTGGTGCATGATTTTCCACTGCATGACAAATCCTCCCACAGGTGCGAGTTTAGGGCTCCTGCTTCAGCGCCTCTGATCTTGTGCCAGCTTTTAATATATGTGCCCCTTCTTTCCACAGATTGTTTTTGTAGCCCAAATTCTAGGTGTATTTGGGCAGGCGACACTTAGTTAGGCAGATGGAAGATTGCTCTGTAGATGTTGGCAATTGTTTTATCTAAGGCAGCTGCATCTTTCCCTTGCATTGATTCACTCCCATACGTTAGCTTGGGTTGCAATTTTGCTTGAATCACCTGTAGTAAGGGGTCAAGGGTTAAGTCTGGCAGCACTTTCTTCAGAGGCTTCATTGCTAAGTAGTATGTGGTGCCCTTCCTGCGCCGGGCCTCCAGTTGGAATGTATACAAGCCTCTGCCATTCAACAAGTCTGTGAGGTATTTGTAGCTTATAACCTGGTCTAAACTGTGCCCATTGAAGTACCAGTTGATCTTTTTCCTCTTATGTTAATTTACTGTCATAATTTTTGTTTTCTTCAGATTTATATTTAGGGCATTACGTTGAGAGAACCTATTAGTAGTATTCAAGATATGTTGCAGGCTAATGAGAGTCCGACTTAACAGCACCAGGTCATCTGCATATAGTTAATTGGACAGTGACGTTTTTCCCATTTTCGGTGTACTCTTGACAAGTTCCCTAGGAAGGTTCGTCATAAAAAGATTGAAAAGCAAGGTAGCTTACACACACCCTTGCTTTAACCACTATAGAGGTGGCTGATTCGCCTGAGAGGTGCGCCCCTGCTCCTAGTTTAATCTTGACCCAGGTGTTGGTGTGTAGCAATATCAGGTGGTTTAAAAGGGGTGTCAGTATCCCCCAATGTTCCAATTTCTGCCATAGTTTATTGCGGTTTACATGATCGAAAGCTGCACTATAGTCTATGAAACATAAGAATAGTTGGTACTTTCTCACTTTAGCTGCATCCGTCAACAAAGCCAGTGCCATAATCTTAGTAGTGGTTCCCTGTCCTCGACAGAACCCGGGTTGGTGTATAGGGATGATTGAGTTTGCCGATGCGCAGTCTGTTAACTCTTCAAGGATTATGCCTGCATAGTACTTCTATGTCAATTAGTGCAACAAGAAGGTAATTATTTGAACTGTTCCTGACGCCCCGTTTGAAAATTGGGCTGATCATCGATCCTTTCCATGACTCTGGGATTGTTTGTGAGGCCTGTATATCCTTGAAGACTGGGACCAATGCTTTACTCAAGTATTCTACGTCATGCTTGTACAGCAATCGCGGGATTCCGTTAGGGCCAGGGGCTTCTTCTAGCCTGTCTTTGGCTATTTATGTCTTAATCTGTGTTATAGTTATTTCGTAACGATCTTCGTTGCTATTCAGTGGTGGTTCTGGGCTTGATGCCACTTCTACTCCAAGGCATTTTTCTACTCAGTGGGGAAACCTTGTACATTGTTTTGCTAACCTTCGAGACGCCTCTGTTGTCTTGGATGGTCCAGGATTCCTCCTTCACCACGTTCACCTCTTCCAGGTTGTTTTTAAAGTGATTGAATAGGTATTGTGCCCACTTAGACTCTGTTATGTGCAAGTTTATTCCTTGGTGGCCCAGTCATTGGAGCCAGTTAATCGTCCTATGGTGTATGTATGTTAGACATATAGCTACATTGACACATGAGTAGCAGCACACACAAATACAACATATATTTCCCTACCTGTACATTCATGTGTTTTTTTTTTATAAACACATTTTTATTGTTTTACTGCACAATGCAAACCACAAACACCTCGGACCACACATGAGTGTCAAAGTATCATTGAGAGTCTCTGCCGACCCCCCAGAAGAGAGAAGAAAGAAAAGGAACAACTCCGTTCTACCCCCCCACCCGCTCCCGCCCCACGACCCCCCGCACACCAAATCCAAGTTACGATACATTTCACAGCCATTTCCCCCGCACTCTGCGGTATTTTTTGGGACATCCTCTTGCCTGATAGAGAGTTTTTTCCTGGGCGGCACCCAAGTCCACTCCCACCCCCCACTTAGCACAGCTGGGTGGCCGCTGTTGTTTCCAGGCAGCAGCAATGTCCCTTTTCGCCACCATCAATGCAGTCGTGAGAAACAACTTCTCATTTCTTGTGCCGTCCAGACCCTCTGTGATACCCAGGAGAGTATGCTTGGGGTTGTGCGGTACCTCCCACCCCAAGACCTCCGTGAGCTCTGCTTCAATGTCCCTCCAATATGCCCCCAGGTCGGGACAGGTCCATACTATGTGAATAAAGTCGGCCGGCCGTTTTGGAGCATATACAGGAACTGCGGAAGCACCATCATTTTGTAGAGGGCAACCCTCCCTAGTGGTTAAGGGGAAGCGACTGCCACCTGAGAAGGTCCGCCCTAGCTTTCTTAACCAGGGGGGCTACATTGAGGGCCCAACTGAGTTCCGGGAGAAGAGTGACCCAGATACCCAGGTATTTGAACGATAGCAGGTGGAGGGGAATGGTGGATTGCCAGTCAAAGCATTCCCGGGAGGGATGCAGTGGCACCAACACCGATTTTTTAGCGTTCAGAAAAAAGCCGGACGCTTGACCAAAGTATCGTAGAATTTGTAGCGCGCGTGGGCCCGATCGCGCTGGGTCCGCTAAGTATAGCAGTACATCGTCTGCATAGAGAGCGATCTTGTCGGCCTCCATGCCTGGCCACTTCCAGCCCCGGAGTAAGGGGTCCGCCCTAATCAGGGCCGCCAAAGGCTCTATTGCTAAGGCAAATGGAAGAGGGGACAAGGGGCAGTCTTGCCTTGTCCCTCGGCCGATGGAAAACGTAGTGGATAACGCCCGTTCACCAAAACGCGAGTGGGCTGGTATATATAGCACCTGGACCATGTCCCGGAATTTGGGGCCAAAGCCCATGTAAACTAGGACGTCACCCAGATACCGCCAGTCCACCGAATCAAAGGCCTTCTCAAAGTCCACCAAAAGGAGGGCCAAGTAGGGGGACAGGTGGGCGCGATGTGCAAGTGGCACATGGAGGCGGCGTAAACAATGGCGCATGCCACGACCCAATATAAAGAGGGCTCTGGATTACCAGAGTCTGAACACGGTGCACAGCTTAAGGACAACTATCTGTTGTCTCCCAAGTTATCTACAAGTTATAAACAATAAACCAAATTAGGTTCAATTTGCATTCAAAACTTTGTTCGTTGTACATATAAGAAAATATATTACAAGACAACTGAGGTTGTGCATGTTTATGAAAAAGTTATGTTGAGTATACACAAATGATTACCAAATACTATACAACAGTATTTAAAAATGACATTCAACAATATCACAATGAAGTAAGTAACAATTAAAATAAAAGAAAAGAGAGAAAATCCCAATGCATTTCGGGTTCCAACATTTGAACCCTTCGTCAGGGGAAAATGATAATAAATGAACAGACAATAAATCAATTTCAAAACATCATCAGAATTCTCCAATTATAGCGTCCGCAGGAAACCTGCAACACAAGAATGAGCTACTATCAGCTCTCAACTTTATGTATTATGATTCTCCAAAAACCATCACCTATTACAGACTAAGGAGAAGGAAATAGAATTTGCACTCATGAGGATTTGGAGAGAAAACATGCATGAAAATTAGAAAAAAGAGAGAAACCATCGAAGATGCGTGGAAACGCCCTAAGGGTGAAAACTTGTTTGTGCTCTGTGCAAAGTACTTATGATTGCCGGTGCAAAATGTTTATAACTGTGTCTACGTGCTCGAAGCTGTGTGCTACAAAAATGTTGACGACCTGCCTTAACCCCCTCTGGTTAGAAAAGCTTGTATCTTACCCATTTTCTTGCCAATGAGGTCCTTAAGCTGTGCACCGTGTTCAGACTCTGGTAATCCAGAGCCCTCTTTATATTGCATATATTCTGAGTGACAGGGGTCCACTCACTCCAAATATCGGTAGCACGCAATCACAATTAAACACGAAGTAGTGTAATACATTGATGCTTACATTAAAAATGTAGGTGTGCGGTAACACTCATTTCTTTTGTATCAGCATGCCACGACCCGGCATGAAGCCGCACTGGTCAGGGTGAACCAATCCGGACGGCAGGGGCCGAAGCCCCTGTCCCAAGACCGCAGCATAGAGTTTGACCTCTGTGTTTATGAGGGAAATCGGCCGGTAATCTGCGCTGTGCAGGGATGGCGGGTGTGATTTTGGCAGAACCACGATCGTGGCCACGTCCATTTCAGGGAGGAAGGAGCCCTTTTCCACGGCTTCCGCGTAGAGATCTTTAAGTCGAGGAACCAAGGTCTCTCGATAAAGGGCATAATATTCCTGCGGAAACCCTAGGCCCAGGGGTTTTACCCGCGGATGTGTGGGTTATGGCTTCCCCGATCTCCTTCAGGGAGATGGGAGCCTCCAGCGCCTCCCGCTCCTCCTGTCACAGCTGGTTGAGACATATGCCCCCCGTCGCCAGCAAGTCGGGCAACGATAGGTCAGAGCTCCTCGTAAGGTAGAGCTGGGAGTAGTACTCGGCAAAGATCCCCGCCATCGATGAGGTGTGAGTGGTGCCGGATTGGTCCGTAATCGCAGGAATAATACGGGATGCCCTGGGGTAGGTGGCCAGGCGATGAAGTAGTGCCCCATTCTTGTCCCAACACCCGTTTCATTCATGTGTTTAATGTTTCAATTTGTACACACAACTTAATACTGATACTTACCAGTATGCATTCAATCCTGTCTGAGTACTCACATATGCAACATGGAGATTGAATGAGTGTGCAGTATGTTACTATAGCAGTATGCTACCTATACAACGTTGGTTAACAGTAGATCATGCTTATATTTTTAAACATTCCTGTCCTGACTAGGTCAGCACCACAACTACTATGTCTCTAAAACTAATATTAAGTTAAAAATGTAAATAACAGTATGTAGTTTGTTACATTTTATTATTTGTTCCTAAAATGACCAGTGGGTGGACCAATACATTTTCATCACTGCCTGTAACACCCATGAAACATGTGTTAGTAAGGGCCATTGCCCACAGAACATAACATTGTGCTACACAGCAAGCCACATATAAACCATGGGTAAGGCATGATTGTTTGTATTATGTGTAACCCAAATTTCAAAAGATGACACCTATTTGTAATCTTATCTATTTCACATATACCTGTAGGTTCCATCTTCTAATATACACAGTGCCAATCCTCACTGACTCTATGTATAGGCATTCCTCATTGTGAAACACTTAATGAAGACACATTTTCAGATGTCTACTGTCCGGGAAGATCTCACACATGCAGTGACATTTACTTTCCTAAGACAATGGAGTATTTTAGGACCTTGCCCACACTAATTACTATTTTATGCAAAAAATGTGTTGCCTGGCCTAACTTTTGACTCCTGACAACAGCTGTAGTTTACATATATTACATATAGGTTACAGAGTAGTATTAGGATGGAATTTGTGGACTGGAGGTTAAATGTCTACCAATCATCATTGACAACACACCGAAACCACAGAAAGGTGATAACACAACTGGTGGCACAAGAGAAAGAAATGCCAATAAGCTTATCACACACCTGAACATACTCTGTACTCTGTTTGGGACAACTCATCGGTTCCTTGCAGGCAGACCTTGGTGAGGCGTATTGCCATTATGTGCAGGACACAACAGGCTACTATTATCTTGCACACAACTTCACATGTCCCCAGCTTTAAAATCTCTAAACTGGCTACCTTATGAAGCTAGAATACAACTAAAGATCACTTGCTTGACTCACAAAGCACTGTACTTCAATAGGCCTATCTATGCGCTCACAAATTGGAATTTTCAAGGGGTGGCCATCCTTCTCGAAGTGCAAACTCACTGCTCCTGAAACCACAAGCTTCCACAAAGAGAGAACAAGTAACAGAGCATTATCTGGCATGGCCCTGATGGTTTAGAACTCCCTTCCACCAGACGTCCGTTGAATCCCATCCACTGCTTCCTTCAAAAAAGAAGTGAAAAAAATTCGAATGCTGAAGTTCCTGCCCTGAAGTTCCTGGCTCAGCTGCTTCAAATACCATCCTCCTCTCTGATGCTATGACTGTCTATTACACAGTTGTAATCCTGGGATTAACAGTGTTAGCAGGCCATTGCACATCTTTGTATGGTATTTATGGAATGTTTTTCTCCCACTACCTGAACGTTGTCTTTTACATGTGTGTAATCCGGTGATTAATAGTGTTGGCTGGCTATGATCTTACTGGTACTGTGTACATTGCCTGTTCTCCATTATTGGATCAGTTCGGACTCGTTTTTAAATGCTCTGAATCGCGCTGATATCATGCTCTCGTCTCGAACCTAACTGTAACAATTGCTCCTGTCCCCTTGTGTTTCCTACCTACCCCAACTGTGAAGCACTCTGATACCCACGTGGGTCATGTTCGTGCTTAACAAAACTTTATAAATAAATAAATAAAAATAAGAGGAGTACAGCAGCGCCCCTCACATGGTCAAGACATCTGAATCATGACTTTAGGAGACCAAATGTGCACTTGGCTTGTTTACGAATGTGTGCCCTGATGTACGTATGGTGAGGTAGTGATTGCATGTCTGTATGGTATAAGAAGATGAGGAGAAAGTGCACATGCAGCATCACCAGAAGATTAAAATGAGGAAATATTTGTACATGTCCCTCTTACATCTGTCGAGTTAATGTTGTATGAAATGATACATGCAGTGTCTGTTGGGGACACTGCACCAAGCTTACCTGTGGAATCGCCGCCACTGCCAAGAGTCCAGAGGGTCACGGTCAATGCCGCCACCGGCCAAGAGCCAGCAAACGCCATTCTTCGCGCCGCCGCCCCGGGACCACAACTCCCGGCAGGCACAGCGGCGGCGCGCACCGCTGACGCCGCGCCCGCACCAGGAGGTGCATAAGCAGGCGCAGGGGCCGGCGGAGTGGGGGACACTGCACCAAGCTTACCTGTGGAATCGCCGCCACTGCCAAGAGTCCAGAGGGTCACGGTCAACGCCGCCACCGGCCAAGAGTCAGCAAACGCCATTCTTCGCGCCGCCGCCCCGGGACCACAACTCCCGGCAGGCACAGCGGTGGCACGCACCGCTGACGCCGCGCCCGCACCAGGAGGTATAATTGTAAATTGATACTTGTATAGCGCACTACTCACCCGCAAGGGTCTCAAGGCGCTTGTACGAATACCGCTGTGGAACCCATCCTGGCTTTCCCTGTGAGGTGTCCACTCCTGGGCACCCCCAAGGTGGAGGCCAGGCATCCTTAGCGTTGTGGGGGCCGTTGTGGAGATTAAGCAAGCTATTGGCCAGAGTTGCAGAGTGGGACTCCATGATTGGAATAGGCACCGAGGCGAGAATTATCAGGTCCGTGGAATTTTTTAGCCCAAGACCCGCCGAGGTGGGGAATTGAACCCTGGTCCCAGGCTAGACCTCTGCATCAGGGTCTGCCGCTCTAACCATTGAGCCACTGCATAAGCAGGCGCAAGGGCGCCCGCTTCGCAGGACGTGCCGGGCGAAGCCCGGGCCAAGGGCGGGCCCGTTAAGCCCGTTCAAGAACGGCCAAGGACGGGACGGGCCACCCCACTGACACCTGCCACTACACATTCAAGGTCAGTGACATATTGGAATTCTTTTGACACTGATCCCAAGTAGTACATAAGACATAGAAAGGATGGCTACCGCACAAGATGGTGATCCGAACTGTAGGAAATCAACTGGTGGTTCATTATTAGGTACTCTTGACAATTTTCTTATAAGGGTATCATCTGCACTTGCCAAGGATATAGAACGTACCGAACAAAGACTATCCTTGGACACACCCTTTGATAAAAGGTCTTCATTGGGCCACCTGGCACATGCCAGATCACCGACCAATTTACAAACTAACTCCCAGGGCTCACTTCCCCCCTCAGGAGTGGTTACTGCTTCTCCACTTCAATCAGCAGAGATTATGATTATAACTGACAACTCTCCAAAAGAACTAGTGCCCAGCAGTGATATAGTTAGAGTTCCATCTCCTAAAATCAAGACTCGATCTGCTGGTCAAGTAAAAGCCATTATGGTCCAACCAAAGGGGAGGGAGCAAACAAAAAGGAAACGCCCTGGTCCTCAAACCAATGCTGGTGGGAAAAAAACAATAACTTGCAAAAGTAATGCCCCACCTGACGATACTGTAGTGATGTCGCCAACCACCCCCCTACAACTGGACGGGGTTGATAGAAGTGGGCAGGGAAGTTGTTTGGATCATAGGGGGGAGGATCCACACATGGAGTTGGGTCCTTCTTTTTGGAAAAGACTGGAAGTTACCTTAAAAAACAATGTGTCATCCATTGCATGAACGGCTGGACGCCATTGAGAACAGACTGGTGTGCCTGGAACTTTCATTGGCATTAGCTCAGAAACAGGCAGGCCCAAGTCGTGGCACCCGTACTCTAAGGCCAAAACCTACTGTTGCCAATGGTCCAACGAATTCCAACAGTGTTACCGGGTCAAGCCAGTCTGCAAGGCCTGTGTTGGCTGTTGATAAGGGGCAAATTGATCATTCACAACCAGTCACCCAGACGGGAGTGGGAGTAATAAATCAAGCTAGTGAGACACCACAAACCACCCTGTCACGAGCAGTTACTCCCCCGGCACTTAATCGCACAAGGGTGGGAGTAAACCCATTGAACAAAGATAGATCTTTGGGCGATGGAACTAAGTTGAAGGATAAACAGCCATCTTTATCTGCCCCATCCAGAGCCCATAGTGAGCCTTACCAACCTTATATTGATCTTCCTCCCCAATCAGCCCCTTTTGTGGTAGTTTTGGTAGGGGTTCCCCCACTAGCTCGTGGGAAACGAGAAACATACCAAGATCTAAATGTATTTTCTGGCTAAATAAACACCGCCCATTGCCAGCGTACATGCGTGCCAATATTATGGGTGTCAGGAGAGTTAACTGGATAGGGAAGGGATGTAAGACTGTTGCAGGAGACTGTATTGTTATTAACTTTAGAGACCAGATGTGTGTCAACTTCATCTGTAACTGGCCCCATAATGACATGCCCAACGGGATACAAGATCTACCCTTAGCCTATTTCTATGGCCCCCCAAATCCAGTTTCCTTCGAGAGGGATATGTTTTCTCAGGGGCCTGTATATAATTTTTGCCCCTTAGGGAACATAAGGTTGTTCAATAGATTTCAGACCCTGTCGGGGCTAGGGGACTGTGATTGACAGCATGAACAACAAAAGTCCACTCAGAGTAGTGGGGGAGGGGCAGGTGGGGAGGGGATGGAGACTGGGAAAGGGATTGTTCCGATCCAATGTAGTAAAGAAGAAGGGCTGGTTGAGGTTGGGCAACGCTCCACTTGTGACATTATCCCTCAGGCTTTTGAGGTAGACCAGTCCTTGAATAGACAGTATAATATACATTCTGGTCTAGGAGGACAACCCGTACAGGACAACTTGGCAATATTTTCAGATGGTCCAATAAGCCAGACATTGCTGGTTTCCTGGAATGTGGCAGGGTTAGCGTCAAAACTTAATTCGCAGGATTGGGCAGACTTCATTGACCATTTTGACATTTGTTTGTTTCAAGAAGTTTGGGCGGTCGAACCAATGTATAGAGTTGGCTATTTGAACTTTTTTGTCCCTGCTGTAAAAAAAACTAAAGGGCGACCTATGGGGGGTTTAGTTACATGGGTCAAGCAGTCCCTAAAATGTAAAACCCAGTTGCTCCCCCTTGTATGTGATGACATTCTTGGTGTCAGACTAAGTTTTCACGCAGATTTAGAAATCAACATTTTTAATGTTTATGCCAGGGGGCTTCAAGGTGGCAAGAAATCGGAAGTTGTAGCTAAACTTGATACATTACTACAGGCTTCCCCAAACAACATTAAGTCATGTATTGCTGGGGACTTCAATACCACTTTTGAACCCCTTGGTTTGGACGATATCCATTTGACAGAGGAGGAGGACGCTAGATGGGGAGTTCCCCAACTCAGTAACAAACCTATAAAAAAATGGACTGAGGCTGCTATTCAGTTAAAGGGCTTTTGTCTAGAAAATGAACTGAGAGCTGCCAACGGGCGCACACTCTCAGATAAAATGGGGAAGGAAACTTTTGACAATGGTGCTAGGGCAAGCAACATTGACTACTTACTTGTCCCTCTCAACATGTGGTCAACTCTCCTCGATATGGAAGTTGTGTCACGTATTGAAAGCGACCATAACCCTCTGTGTGCAAAGTTTAACCTGGGTATTCACATAGGGGAGGAAGCTCATCAGGGGCATCGCTACTCGGATTTAGCTATGGCAAATGATGAGCGACACCTTAAATGGTGTCAAGTCGCTGAACATCAGGAAATAATTAGTTTTATCGAGGGAGACCTGGAAGGGGCCCTAAAGGCAATGGAGGATGTTATATTGAATGGTTCTCCCCTTACCTTTTATTAGAGATACACAATAGGCTCTTTACTACCAGTGGAGCTATTGAAAATTTATAACGCTAAATGCCAGGCTATTGCACTATATGGTGCGGGAGTCTGGGGATACACCGACACTAGCTCCACCCAGAAGGCTGAAAATGTTTTTCTTAGATTTCTCCTAGCCACCCCAAAAGGAACCTCAATTTATGCCATGCACCTGGAATTAGGAATACCCTATATAGAGGATTTAATTAAAATCAAACCAGTGATGCTGTGGCGGCGCATCTGGACATCTGATAAAAATGCGCTGACCCAGTCCATCATTGCTGACTCTATGGCCCTCGACAAATCCGCTAAAGTAAAATGGCTTTCCTATGTAAGAGATTTTTTCAAAGATCTAGGGCTAGAGAACCACTTCCATGAACCAGAATCTATAAGGGACATCTCGAAGAGAGATCTCAAACAATTAGCATTAAGACACTTGGAGTCTATGGCATTCATCCGTATCTGACACTCCAAATTTCAACATATGAGAGAATGTTAATAACCAGATTTAGGTTAAACACTTTTTTTAGATTGGTTACGTTCCCATTGAAAAACTCTTGGGAAGTTATTTTGCCACCTTGTCCGTGTGACGGACTATCAATACAATCCAATCTACATGTGATCATGCTTTGTAAATACCATCATTCGCATAGAAAAATCTGGTTACTACCAATATTGAGGAGCTGGGGACTGAGACAATGCAGGCCCGCTTTTCTTAGACTCCAAATGCTGGAAACTGAAAGTGTCTGTTATTTTGTGAGCAACTTTTTAAAATGCATCATGAAGCACAGGAGAAATTTATAAATGCCCTCACTTACGATATTCTGAGTTGATTTCTGATGAAATTATGATAACTAATTCTTTTTATTATTATCGCTTTTTGGTATGATTTTAATGAAACTGTGTGTTTTTCTTGTCTTACTTATGTAAAAATGTAACGTATTAATTGTCTCTTTTATGGTTTTTCCGCTGTGAATAAGCCGAATAAAGAAGTTATTATTATTACTAAACTGAAGACATACTTCTGTAAACCTGGTTTAGGAAAAAGAAGATCTGCAGTCAAAAAACCATAGAGCTGGTATAATAGCTCCTGTCGCCAAGCTAGGAGGGATTTGGGTTTAGCTTTAAAGTCTAAAGACATGGGTGCAGTTAGACTGGCTCGTGCGAACTACAGGCACAAGCAACTTGTTGCTAAGAGGGACTGGGAAGAGGGCCTGTGGCAGGATCTCAAAGTGGCATGCTCTGCAAAGAATCCCAAACTTTTTTGGGAAATTTTCAAATGGGACAGGGGAGGACATCGAGAGAGCCCTCATAATAATGTTGATCGTAATTCTTGGGTCGATTATTTCAAGCCCCAGTACGCTGCTAGTGCCAATGGTAATAGCGATGGAGCCTATCTCCATATTGTGTACAAGGAACCTATTTTTTCCTTGAATGATGTGGATAAGGTATTGGACCAAGTCACTGAGGGTCGTGCTACCGGTATGGATTGTGTCCCCGCAGATTTATTCTTGAATAACAGAGGGCGCTGGCGATTTTACATCTTGTATGTGGCAAACGCCATAGCCCAAGGGATGGAGGTGCCCATCTCATGGAAAGGGGCAGAAATTGTGCCGGTGTATAAAAAGGGTGATAAGTCACTTGCGGCCAATTATAGACCAATAAGTCTAATTGACTGCTTACAAAAAATCATGGGACGGCTGGTTTTGGGCAGAATTCAGACCTGGATGGATAATGACAATATTTTAAGTCACCTCCAGGCTGGTTTCCGCCCAAAAACAAGTACCATAGACCAGGTCTTTCGGTTCATCATGTTATATTGGCGTACCGTGGTCCTGGAAAAGGGCACTTTGTATGCCGTTTTTGTTGACTTAAAAGCGGCTTTCGACCTGGTCCCTCGTTATACTCTTTGGAAAGTTTTAGCGGATCTGGGGATGGCAACTGAATTGTTGAGCTTGATTGTCCGCTTGCATGAGGATACCTTCGCTCGGGTAAGGTGGGGTTCCCAGGGGGAGGTTACCGTGCCCTTTCCGGTGGAGCGTGGAGTGAGGCAGGGTTGCGTTATGGCACCCACCTTATTCTCGCTCTTCGTGAATGGGGTTGCGGATTTCCTCTCCCTGGTTCCGACCGATGCCCCTGTGATGTCTGGTGAGCGGGTCCCGATCCTCATGTTCGCGGACGACACTCTCATCATTTCAAAGACCCCGAGTGGACTCCAGCAAGCCCTGAAGCGGTTTGAAGAATTCTGTTTGAATAGGGGCCTAGAAATAAATACGACAAAAACTAAGTATATGGTCCTTACTGGCCGCAAAACGTGCGGGTCAAACAGACCTTTTAGAGGGCTGATTAATATGAATGGCTCCCCTCTGGAGCGGGTAGATGCCTTCACCTACCTGGGAGTTACCCTTCAGAAACACCTGGGGTGGTCTAGCCAACTGGACATTGCGGTCCTAAGACTCCGTCAGCAGGCAGGCATCTTTTTGAAAAAATTTACCTCCTCAACAACTAAGCCCATTAGCCCCTTATTGGAGGTATACAGGATGAAGGCCTTAGGTTCGGCCCTATATGGAGCCGAACTCTGGGGTTTCGAAGACCTTAGGAAGTTAACGCTAGTTGAAAATGAATTCCTCCGAAAAGCCACTAGCGTTCCTATAAGTACCCCGTTAATACCCCTAATGTGGGATCTTGGAAAAAAGGCGGTCCAGGATCTTGCCCTGTTGCGTCCAGTCCTTTACTGGCGCCGTTTATGGACAACAGAAGAATTACAGCATTATGCCCAGGGTTTAAGGGAAATAATGTCTAAGGACACGGGCCAAAGAATACATTGGCTTAAAAACATCAGGTCAATACTCCTCAAATTAGGAATGAGGGACTTATGGGAGGACCCGGAAAACGCTCAGTTTCCCTCTAAAAAATTGTTAAAAGAAAAATATTGGGAGATGGTGGTCACAGAAATAAGAGGGTCTTTCCGCTCATTTAACTGGTCGTTTCATGGACATTAAAGCCCAACCAAAACTGGAACAATACTGGGATATCATTGGTAAACAACAAGATCGCAAGCTCTATTTCCAGCTTAGGGTAGGATCACTCCCAGTAAGATCCTTTACGGTTAAATGGGTAGATAAAAGTGGAAACGACAGATGTCCCAACTGTGGGGAGGACCAAGAGTCAATAAGTCACCTTTTATTTTTTTGTCCCCTGTACACCGCCCCCAGAACGAGGTGGATCAAGCCATTATGTAAACTGCTTGGGATACACAGACATGCTGAGGCCCTGAGAATTTTAACCACAGACCCGACGCCTAGAATTGCTGTTGCAGTGGCTAAATTCTTGAAATGGGCTTGGGTAATCCGCACAAAATATACAGCGGTAACTATGTGAAGATTAAGCTATATTTGTCCATGTATACTGGGGCTAATCCCGTGAATTTTTGTGCAATACTCCTCTGGATAAATGTATGTTGATGAATTTGTTTTATCCCTTTTTAAACTGTAATTCGGCATAGTCTACTTAGTTTAATACTTTTTAAAAATATTTATTGTATGGATTTTTTATGACTTTTTAATTAGTATTTGTGTAAATATATGTATGTACACTTTTATGACTCAATTGTCGAATAAAGTTTGTTACCGATTGTCTGTTGGTACCATGTATATGTTAATAGGTTTAGTAATTTGTAATGATTGAATATATTCAAACAGCATTTACACATATCAGGCTAGTATGGTGCTTGAGTACTTACCCAGAAGCCACATGTTGCCAAATCCTCCCACTGCCAGCCCCGGTAAGAGGAGACCTATGGAATATGTAGTCACGTGAACTGCCTGGGAAAAAACAAGTTACTTACCTCTACACTGTGGTTCTTCGTTAATAATATTTTTCATAGATCTACATGCTTGCATCTTCCCCGCTTTCATGGTGAAAGTCTCATGGTAATAGTAATAAAAGCAGTGCTAACACATAAGCATTGGGAATCCCACTGAGAACTACAGACATTGCTAGCCAATTCACATTGTGTTAATACATCCAAAGTTCAACCAATCAAAGTAGAGTCCCTGATGCACTCATCCTCTGCAGAGCCACCATACCTCCGATTTTGAGCACAACTGCCAATTAAAGAAAATAAGAGGTATAAAAAGTGGTGAGCCTTAACGGAGAGGAGGGAAGATCGCATGTGAATCTATGAAAGATATTAATACCGGAGAACCCCAGTGTACAAGTAAGCAACTTGTTTTTTTCTCCATTATTGCTTCCTTCATAGATTCATGTGCTTGTCATTCAGACTAGTAAGCAGTACCATAATAAAAAAAATGACGATGGGTAAAGCTAACCATCCCACCATGAAAGAAACTAAATTTAAGATCACTCCCAATAGCATGAATACACTATAAAGATGTGAAACGCATTACATAACATAATCGAAACATACTTATGCAAAAACCACCAGACTCATACCATGTATGAATATTATCAAAAACTTTGTGTACCTTAATGAAACAGGCGACATAACACTGCCTGCCCAACCACGACATCTGCCTTTTTCAAGGAATCCAGACAAAATGCATTATGGAAGAGTGGGCATTAGCCCAAGTCACTGCCCTGCAGGTGTCTGTCAGCGGTACACCTGCAAACAGGGCTGATCCTAATCCTCTGGCAAGTTTAATGTCCCAAACTCATTGTTGTGAGGAGCCAAGCCAACAAGCTGAGCGAATGTATCTATGGATATACTACCTGACCCTCATTCAAGGACAGAAGCTCTTTGTCTTTTGGAATATGCAGACACTCTGACAAGAGAAGAATCTCTGTGAACCAGTACTGCCTTGGCCATTCTGGAGCTATGCGAATGAGGCGGCACAGTACCTGTTTCATTGTTTTAATGAATTTGGGAATCAGCAGAAACGGTGGAAAAGAGTAAGCAAACATTCCCGTCCAAGTCAGCTGGAATGCAGTTCCCAAGACTCCTTCAGTGGAAACCGGCTGGCATACATCCTGTATTTTTTTACAAAGGTGGTGAAGAGATCCAGATTTGGGGTACCTCATTGATGGAATATTTGCAGTAACTGACGCAGATTCAGGTCCCACTTGTGGTACTGTTTCCTTGTTCTGCTTAAGGAATTCGCCCATTCGTTCTCCACTGCAGTAACATGTTCCACTCTTGGAGATATGTTGTGGTCGATTAACCATTACCAAATTTGTTGAGCTTGAGCGGACAAGATCTGTGATCTCGTTCCTCCTTGTTTGTTGAGATATAACATCGCTGTGGTATTGTCTGTTCTTACCAATACCGAGGAATTGTACAGTCTGGGAAGTAAAGGCTTGAGGCCCAGGAAAACCGCTTTCAATGCCAGAAGATTTATGTGTGACAAAATCTCCTGCACAGACCATTTTCAATGTATCTCCAAGTCCACCAAATGGAGTGGAGGACATCTAACAGCAGGACATACCACAGCAGAGTGATCTAAAGAGACAACATTGTAAAAGAAGAAAATGATGATGCCACCTCATTTCCCATTAAGAGCCTTGTTTATATCTGCTGACGTCTCCGGAATTGCCTGCTATGTCAAACAGGAGGAGCCTTGCTATGCTATCAGTTTATATTGATTGCTGTTCTTTAATTCATTTATTTCAAGGATTTATTGCTACATCGCCCTACCGTTGTATCACTGTACTTACAGCCTTGGTCACTCTACTCAAAAACCCAATCACACCACCAGAGAGAGCACATTCCCCGACTTCCTCCCTTCCCCGCACCACCATAAAGATCAGTAGCCGCGTATCAGGTCACTTCCTGTAGACATAATTACCTGGCGGTCCATTTCGGTGATCTGTATTAGAAATCCAATATGTAGTATGATATCCTGATTCATACATCATTTCTTTCCAATTAGTTTGGATGGCATTACTAATGAATAGACCACCAAAATTATTATAGGAATGATTCTCTTTATCTTCTATATAACAACAAGGTAGCCATATAGCTCCTCATTATTAAAAGAAATACTATCCCTTGAATTATATTAGAAGCAAAGTTTTTGCAAAAGACTTTTAAAAGTGATTATAAGTCTTTAGAAAGCTGGATTATTTCTAGGAAGGAGAAAGAGACAGAAGTTGAGCGGTTGACAATCGGTCAATCTCACTTTTTCCTCGCAGCGTTTTCAGATTTGTGCTGTGCTGCGGGGGTGCACCGTTTCCTTTGGCAGCCGCCTCGCAGTGTCCCAGAGTTGTGTGTTCTGGTTCACTTCCCCACAGATAACAAAGCAGAGGGTCCCTTGGATAAGGCAGCCTGCTCTGTGGTTTGCCAGTACTTTGCAACCAGTACTTTTCATTTGTGGTCAAACGGATTACCACTTCGGTGCTATATACATGAAACAGCTCAATATTATTCTTTGAACTGGATGAACAGCATACTTTCAGGTAGGAAGTCGACTTCAGTACTGTAAGACTCTCACCTATTTTTTTGCAGGAACTCATGGATCTGAAGTAAGGTCCTCAACTTCTCCAATTCACCACTTGCAACCGACAATATAGTCACGGCCAGGTAGCCATGGTAATCCGGGAAAGAAGGGAAACAAAACAAGGAATAAAAGGAAAGAAATACAATTCGTTCTTCAACACCACAGGACCCGTCTGGATGGTGGTAAGCTGTAAATAGGAAAAGGTTGGCACATTAAAGGAGTGAAATAAATATCAATTGGTCTTTTATATATTTGACTTTATCTTGAATCACTACCTTAACGTTGCCCCTCTTCTATGTGTATTGATGGTTGCCGCTGCAATGTTTAGGACAATCTCTGGTGCTAGGAACAAAACAGGATATGATAAATACAATGACCTTTTTTCTTAAAAATAAGCTGATAGTATGTGTAAGCCTGGGTGTGGATATACCTATTTCTAGTGTAGCACGCTGAAAACAATCCCAAGTAAATGTTAAGTGAACATAACAGTTAAAAGACATTTTCCTTAAATGCAGGTACTGAATTACTTATGATGCTTTTTTCTTTAGGCTCCAGAAACAAGAAAAGAGCGGGTCCCCACAGTGCAGGAGTACTGGATTAGGTGAGTAATACAGGGAAAAATAGCATAAATAATTTGGCAGCGCCGAAGAGCTGTTACCGTGTAAACCAGAAGTAATTCTGAATTAAATGTATTCTTCTCCTTGAAATGCAGGTCAGACTAGCTTGAAGATCCAGGAATGCCGAGAAGAAATGCCAGGACGAGAGGAGGCCCGCAAATATCAGGACGGAAGAGGGCTCACAGAAAACAGGACGAGAGAAGCCGTCACAAGCCAAGACAACGCACCCACACCAGCTGGGTAGTCGCGCGATGAGCATAACCCCGGAAGAACAACAGGGAAATCAACGGCCATCCGAAACAAGAACGCGAAGCGTTTGCCGCTTGCGGAAGGCCGGATTTTGAATCACTCAACCTGTCCTGTGCATGCGCAAAAGAAAACCAGCGGCCATTTGGTAGTTCCTTATTCGCGTGCGCCCATCCTCGCGCACGCCCGACAGTATTATATGGGAACTACCGATTCGGTAATGATTTCCCATTCATTCCTATGGGCCTGGAGGCCCATAGGAATGAATGGGAATTACCGAATCGGTATTTACCGATTCGGTAATGGGGGAACACATTCAAGGGTGGCAGGGTGTCACATTGACACCCTGTTGCACCCCTGAATAGTGCATGGGTGCACATGTGGCACACATACATGCCCCAAGGGCATGTATGTCTGCCACATGGCACTTTTGAAAAAGGCACAGCTTTGCTTTTTCAAAGGTTTTTGATATTTACCACCAACTTTTATTTGGTGGTAAAAACCGAATCCTTAATCATGCGATGCACTCATTTGAGTGCTCCCTACATTTCAGATTCGGTAATTTACCGATACGGTATTTTAAGGAATTGGTAATTTACTGATTCCTTAAATTTCCGATTCGGTAAATTACTGAATCTGAAATGTAGCCACCTACAACTCAATAGCCTAATACCGGTCGGTAACGGCCGAAATTCGGTAATTTCGACTATTACCGACCGGTATTGGGCTACCTACATCTGGCCCAAAGTCTCCTTTTTAGGTCGAGCTGGAAAAAGCATGCGAAGCATGCGGTCCAAACTCGACAACTAATGTTACTGACTTCTGGGAATGTGAGACACGAGTCGACCACGCGCTTTTTCTGCCTCGGATTTGTCGTTGTGAGCGCGCTTTGGCTGCTGTCTGCTTGCTGTGTGGGCGCGCTTCCGCTTTCGGTTAGGCCAAAATTCCCATTGCAATGCGCGCTTCATCTTGATCCTCCTGGGCCATGGTCGGCCAGGGCAACAGCACGTACGGAGCCACCCCCACAGCCCCCTTTTAAACTTACCGGGCCAATCTCGGGGGACTCCGCTCTCAGCACGCGGCAGGGGCAGGCACCGGGCATGTGCCTCGTGTCCCCTCCGCAGAGTTCACGCTGCGGCTCTTGCCAGCTCCTTTCCCGGGGCTCCCTGTTGGTCAAGGGAGCCCGCAACACTTGCGCAGACTCCTGCTGGCAGCCCCGGGGCTCTCCACCGCTCACAGGAGCCCCGGGCCGCGAGACGCATTCACTCCGCCTGCCTCCTTTTCCGGTCCGGACGCGGCCCCGCCCCCGTCACAGGCGACCTTGCCTGACTTCCAGGGCGGCCGCGGCGGGATTCCGGGGGCATTTTCTGCCACACAAACCTTTTTTTGTAATTTCTTATTTCAGAGTAAAGGCAGCGCCTCATCAGCCGGTGGATTTCAGGATCCTGATGAGAAATGCTGAGCTTTGACAGCTAGTGATGGGAGGACAGGTCTGCACCCACACGGCGAGGCACACGCCTTAGGGCTTGGAAAGATGTCTCACAGGTTAGAGACCATGGAAAGTGAGAGTGCCTTCCTCGGAGGCTGGGGGATCATCGCCAGTGAGGCCGAACGAGCTGTCAGTCTCCAGGGGCCATCCCCAGAAGCAGAGGGCCGTAAAACACATGCAGGAATTTAGGAACTACAAGTTGTGTTTGCACACGAGTGGATTAGAGTGAGTGCATGGATTGGAGTCTTTATTCATATAATTGCGCTGGATTCTGTATTGCCGTTTCTAAGCGCTGTAACTGGTAATAATATTAGCAACCTTAATAGTCCTCAGTATTAGAGCCTCGGAACGATAACAGGCTGAGCGCCCTTGCTGAGATTTCATCTAGTGATCTGAAAATATCAATGAGAAGCGTTCATCTCGCTGAGCCATCCAGCCAGCCTCTGTGTTTGAATTGCCTATGTGTGTACCAGGGGACAAGTCCTAAAACAAGCATTTGCAATGCAATAGGTATCGCATTTACGCGAGTTTGACCTATTGGCATTGTAAATGACAATGTTTTAAAAACCAAAACATAAATAAAAGGCAATGTCATTTACAAGACCAATAGCTCAAATCCACGTTAATGCGAGACCTATTGCATTGCAAATGCTTGTTGAATCATAGAGGTTACCCGGGACCAAAAGGATAAATGGTCCGAGAATGGTGCATAAACCACTCCGAGATTTAGTGGACACCCATTGAGGGCCCCCCACAAGCAGAAACCAGCTGTCTGTGTCCATATGCTTTCTGTCCACCCTAAGTGGTGTCCCCCCCCTCCCCAATCCATACTGCCACTTCCTGGGAGTAGGACGAACAACATGTGCCAAACACTTGACTGCTCCATTTGGACTTCTGACCACCCTAAGTGGTGTCCCACCTCTCCCCAATCCATACTGCCACTCTCTGGGAGTAGGACGAACAACCTGTGCCAAACACTTGACTGCTCCATTTGGACTTCAGTTTAGTCACCTCGGCATCCAACAAGTGCATATCCTGGAGTAAGGCGATATGTATCCTCCAGTAGAGCACGGCAGCATGTACTTTATAACATTTATGCACAGAGTTTATGCCCTGAATATTCCATGTAATAAAACTATAGGTGTCAACAGGCATGATGCGAAAAGGAATAGAGAGATGTTATTGCCTGTCAGGAGACAGGCACCCTGAGCAATACGGAAGAACCTAAGGCAGGATTAAAACCTAACAAGCAGAAAAGTGAGTGTTCAAGAGGGCACCAGCTTTACCCCAAATGAATGCAAAATGCATCCATAGGACGGCTAACTTTGCGACCGTCCAAAAACATGGAATGACACAAACAATGGAAAGGAAAATTCAAAGGCCCCAACAGGGGGACAGGGAAGAGCACAAAAAACCTTCATTATATCATAATATCTAGTAACCTGGCTGAGTAAGCAGAGGGACGTGGCAATAGTGCCAGGGTGCCCCTAGCTTCCGCAGATGGGGCAAGGCAACAAATCATATTAGGTCTGGAGATCGCCGGGACACTGTCACTACGCCGGGACACTCTGCAGAGTAGCTGAGCGCTCTATAAATCACAGTCTAACATAACATATACCCAAAGTAAACAACAAATCAAAAGTGTCACTTCACCTGGAGCCATTATAGGTTAAACATCATAGAAGGCAAAAGACTGAGAAATAAAGTCCCAGAAAAGCAGTTAAAAGTAAGGCGCAGTAGATCTCAAGGTTATGCCAGGTCCTCAATAGATTGAGCCATGAAAACCGGGGAGCAGGTGTATCAGAGGTAGAGCTGTCAGATGGCTTGTTGTCCCCAGATATGTTCGAGTCAGACATAAGCAGGTGCAGCGTCAGCAGGAGGTCCTGGAGGGATCCCGAAGCCCTAACAGCACTGCGCTGCTCCTGCCTGCACTGTGCAATAGTGGGTGTTCCCCTCTTTGGTTGTTTGCAGCTCAGCCCACGTACGGTGGGCCCGATTTACAGAACTAATTTAAGACAAAATCCTATACTTACTACTTTTAGTATTCACAGAAGTTAGGATTTTGTCTTAAGTTTGTATTAAGACAGACTTAAGACAGACTTAAGTTAGGATTCCGTCTTAAGTTTGTCTTAAGTCTGTCTTAAGTTTGTCTTAAGACAAACTTAAGACAAAATCCTAACTTCTGTGAATACCAAAAGTAGTAAGTTTAGGATTGTGTCTTAAGTTAGTTCTGTGAATCGGGCCCGGTGTCATTTATTTGAACCATCCTTGGCACTGATGAGGGTGGTGAGGGCGAACGACTACGGGACCGCCTGATGTACAACTGTACTCAGTTCCGGGGCTCCTCCGGTCATGTTTGGGAATCTCTTTCCTCCCTGGTCCCCGGAGTGGTGGCCGGATAACCTCAGCCCCCCTCCTACACCTGCGACCAAAGCCAAAAACCTGGGAGTTATCATAGATGATAAGTTGAGTCTTAAACCTCAAGTATCTAAAGTGGTGTCATCAGCATATTTTATGTTAAAAATGTTAAGGAAAATATGTCCTTTTATTCCTCTAAAATCAAGAAAGACGGTGGTGACTTTGCTGGTCTTACCCAAACTAGACTACTGCAATGCCCTATATATCAATATTCAATCTACTCTACTCAGAAAACAGTACAAAACACCGCTGTAAGACTTGTACTGGACATACCTAAATACCAGTCGGTTAGAATAGGGATTCAGGACCTTCACTGGTTGCCAGTTGCCCAAAGGGTTACATTTAAAGCTGTGTGCATAGCTCACAAAGCCCTCCATAAAGAAGGCCCAAAATTCTTATGGGATCTTCTTAAATGGTATATCCCTAACAGATCCTTGAGATCTGCAAACTCACACCTGATGCCTACGGCCAGAATAAGAAAGCTGAATTGGGGAGGTAGGAGCTTCAGCTTTAACACCTCAAAGGAATGGAACTCTCTCCCACGATATTTGAGGGAAATTCCTACGCTCCTGGAGTTTAGAAAGCAATAGAAGACATGGCTCCTCTAGCACTATTGGTCTGAAGCATAGTAAGGAGTACCACAAGGGCCAAGATAACTACAGGTATACGCGCGCTATACAGTTGATAATAACATAACATAACATATGTCAGCAAGGGACCAATACAGTTCATAGGAAGAAATGATCAGCATTCAACAATATAGGAGATTGACGGAGCGATGGTGCCGACTGATCCATGGATACTTCAAGAATCATATTAAAGTCACCCCCGTGACCCATGGCGCATTTAGTCAGTAAGCCATAACAGAGGTTACCCGGGACCAAAAGGATAAATGGTCTGATGTATGGTGCATAAACCGCTCCGAGATTTAGTGGACATTCATTGAGGGCCCCCCCACAAGCAGAAACCAGCTGTCTGTGTCCATATACTTTCTGTCCACCCTAAGTAGTGTCCCCGCCTCCCCAATCCATACTGCCATTCTCTGGGAGTAGGACGAACAACCTGTGCCAAACACTTGACTGCTCCATTTGGATTCAGTTTAGTCACCTCGGCATCCAACAAGTGCATATCCTGGAGTAAGGCGATATGTATCCTCCAGTAGAGCACGGCAGCATGTACTTTATAACATTTATGCACAGAGTTTATGCCCTGAATATTCCATGTAATAAAACTATAGGTGTCAACAGGCATGATGCGAAAAGGAATAGAGAGATGTTATTGCCTGTCAGGAGACAGGCACCCTGAGCAATGCGGAAGAACCTAAGGCGGGATTAAAACCTAACAAGCAGAAAAGTGAGGGTTGAAGAGGGCACCAGCTTTACCCCAAATGAATGCAAAATGCATTCATAGGACGGCTAACTTTGCAACCGTCCAAAAACATGGAATGACACAAACAATGAAAAGGAAAATTCAAAGGCCCCAACAGGGGGCAGGGGAAGAGCACAAAAAACCATCATTATATCATAATATCTAGTAACCTGGCTAAGTAAGCAGAGGGACGCGGCAACAGTGCCAGGGTGCCCCTAGCCTCCGCAGATGGGGCCAGGCAACAAATCATATTAGGTCCGGAGATCGCCGGGACACTGTCACAGCGCCGGGACACTCTGTCGCAGGGTTTCCGTTCTCCCACAGAACTGTGCATAGAGATTTGGAACCTCAGTGAATTAGGGTGACCCAAAACTCACCTCAGTACCCAAAACCCCTTACCAGGCTAGCTACAGTGTCTCATTGGTCATAACAAACTCCCAATGTTTAGACAAACCAGAACATGAACTTACAATACCTCAGGTTACGTGGAACACATGAGCACTCTTTCGTTATACAATCATTTCAAACCAGAACGTGGAGTAAATGAGGACACGTGCACATTTGAAATATTTATTTACTAATGCCGTTTTCTCAAACGCAGTATCTTAGATAATACAAGGAAACATATTATCAGAAGCAAAGTTATCAGCATAGTTACTAGTCCATAGAAAGCAAAAGGTGACAGCATGCTAACATGCTGTAATGAATAAGGGTTAAAAACACCTATTTCTCACCCTCCCTAACTAGCATATTATATTAATATCTAAGAAGGTCTCTTTGGGTTTTAGCAGGGCGGGCCCATACCTCAAGATCCTAGTATGAAGAGATCACATCTGCTTCCACCAGCTCTCTCTGCATGCGAACCGCATCAAGTGTGTATGTGTGCTCTAAGCAAAGCAATATAAAACCCGCCTGAAGCCTAAAGTTGGCAGAAGCTGCACTTATGTTATGTCTATGAAGGTGCGGAGATCAGACCTCATAACAATTCTGTATCGTGTTATTCTTGAAGCTTCAGCACTCTCTGTACAGACATAGTTTATTAAGCAAAGCTGATATCAGAGAAATAACATATTATTCTCATGTAAACCACAACGGACTTCTAGGTTGAAAGCTAAATCAACAATTAAGTGTCGTGTGCAGAAGCAGCAAAAGGAAAAGTGGCGTTTAAACATTTAATAAGCCTACGCTAACTTAACACATTATAAAGATAAACAGTAGCTATATGACACCCACCCATGATCCGAGCACGGATAAGATAAGATAAGATAAGGGCAACTTCATGAAAGCAGAGTTCAAGAACGATGAACAATGTTATAATCTTAATAAGTGATGGAAAAAACTACATGAACCAAACCAAAATTTCAAAATGTCAATACTGTGGTCAACAGCACTCAAGTCAATAGGTCTTGGAGGTGAAAAAATGCAAAGAAAAAGGTGGCATTATCATAAACCAAGAAAGTTTTCAAGGCAAGACCGAATATGCAAAATATGCAGCAACAGCCTCCAACATGAAATCACCGTCTTCATCCGAAAACAGTTCAGCCATCCAATTCAAAAGTGGGAAAGAACATACGTGCTCTTCTAGTACAGGAGCCTCTATCACCATCAGAGGACAACTCGGTGGGTTTTCAAGAAAGCTCTGTGCCAAGAAATCTTGCGCTGCTGCGAGTATGTTCCAAGGACCCATTAGTCCATGCATCAATGCCAAGGCCATAATCCTATCGCCAGAACAAATCAACTCGTGAGTCACGACGGGACACATCAGCTGATCAAAATCGACGTCAGGAGAAACCGTCTTGCAGAGACACAAATCAATGGCCCAGTCAAAATCACAGCTCAGGCAATGAAATACAGGCTGGACACAGGTGAAATAGGAAAATCAAAACGATAATCCAAACGCCGTGCTTAAAGTTGCAAGCGGCAGTGTGCCATAATATTCAAGCATCCTGTTGCGAAACAGTGCCAGGAGGGGCTGCGCGGCTTCTTGCACATGAAGGGCATCCATATTTAAAGAAACAAAAAATCACCAGAACGCCTGCCGCTAGTGCCAGTAAAACCGGGAATCTACCAAACAGACTTGAAAAAATGGAATGAAAGAAAGCAGGAATGACTCCAAATATCTTCTCAAATGAAGTCACGAGACCGCTGCTAACTATTTTAAAAAAGTGCGCCAGCCCCGTCGTCGAGGAAGCGTTAAAGATAGAATGAACCAGTTCGCTGAAATGCAACGGTAAATCAGTATTTAAAAGGGCCTGAACCTCTGTACGGGTGTTAGCTATGTGAAGCACGAATGTTTCTCGAGCAGAACTCAAGGCCACTTCTTTTTGGGACAATAGAGCTCTTATTCTGCTCATGCCATTGAACTCCGCTTTCAAGGTTGGGATGCGCGGCCAGATGGAAACATCGCCGTTCCCATGCGTGGGTGGGTATAGCACATTTTTGCAGCAAACTACACATTCAGTGACTGTCACCACATAAGCAACACCTTTAATTAACCCGCAACAATCATCATTATTTAAAAGTAAATAACTTTCGTTCCCCAGTAAGGTAAAAGTCGGGATGATTGCTGGAACCGGAGTCCCTTTTAAAACACAGGCTAAGTTTGGCCGGTCCTGGTTACAAGAACCGTGCAATTGTATGTGTCTACACATTAATGAGTGATCTGGTGTTTCTGTACACTCTTCCCCATTCAGATAAACCTCCTGTCCGTCTTTCAAACACCTATAAGTGAAAGGAAGGGACCAGACTTCACGGAGAAACGAACTACCTAACGGTTCATAGCGACCTATGGCAACATATCGCATACAATTAGTAAATTTATACAAAGCAAAAGGTAATGTTATCAAACCGTGGATAAGCCACGTTGCAGCAGTGGCCTCTGCCACAGAAAAAGGCAAGGACTCTAATCTCTCAATATGTAACATCGAAAAGGAAGCATCTCGCATGGAAAGCAAGCGCTGCTTGTCAGTTAAATTAAAGGGGGCAAAGAGAGAGGAGACATTCATGTAGGTCCATGGCACCTTGCCAGACTTAAGTGTTTGTAGGGTCCACGCAAATTGCATGATGGAACGCAATTGATTTTGACCATGGTACAATACAGATACTTCATCCTGCACAATATCCACCACAGAAGACACAATATTATCTAACGTGTAAATGCGGGAAGAAAGCATGTTAATACTATTGTCTACTACTGCAAGCACTTTTTCTAGATTAGCCTGATCTATAGCTCTAAGGCGTGTCGCCGCCTCAATCTGTGATGTCTTCCAGATTTCATTGTAAATAGCATATATCCACCTTTTTGACCTACCACTAGCCGGGCCTTTTATGAAATCATTTAAATCTACATCATCATGTAGCTTCGCAAGATGCAATTTAACTGCAGACAATTTAGAATGTTTCAGCCAATTTTGACATAATTTGCCCACTGAGTATGTCGTGACAGAATGTTCAGTTTCAAAACGTGGATCAGGTCTGACCTGTGTAAAGCCATCAGACAAACGCAGAAAACGGTGCTGGCATGAATCAGCACTTCTGTGCCACATCAGCCAACCTTTTGGATCCATACTGGATATGTTAAAGGATGAATTCAGCAATAGGGTCTGTAAGTCCCTAATCGGTAACTGAGTATAATTACTCCAGCCAGAATATTCCTCTAACTCAGGGATGGTTGGAGTATTCAACTTTTTAGAAGTAGCCAATCCAAAGCATGTTGTCTGTGAAATAGAGGAATTCAAAAACAACATTTGATTCGGGATGAGACAAGCATGGTGCAAAGACTCTGTGCCTTGTACCTGCCAGCTTTTAGAACCCCAAACTGATTTTAGGTCAATAGTTTCCTTCCACAATTCATAGCCGCCAACAGCCAGCTGATCAAGAAAGGACTTTGAGTACAATAATTTGGTATCGGTAAGTCTAACCTTGGACATAGGCTTCTGTGCCCTTTTGAAATAAAAGGACTCGGGATTAGACTGATTGAAGTCAGTAAAATAAGTGTACTTTTTCAAAAAAGTACTTGAACTGCCTTGTTTAGGAGCGGGGCAATGCTCCCATTGTGTATAATTAACAGCATTCCTTCTAGAAGTAGTTTTATGTAAGAAGTGATTGCCAAAATGTTGAAAGCAAAACAAATCACCATAATTAGCAGATTCTAAGTACAAATCTTCCGTATCAAAGGCAGCATAGTATTTTAAATCAGAAAACAAAGACTCTACGGCCTGAACATCCTAATCATCAGAACGTATGTTTTGTTTCACTACATCCCCCATATTAACTCTAAGTACATTAGGGACATTAACAACCTCAGTAGGGCCATGAATTTGAAATCTAACAGCATCCCACACTATCCCATCAAGGACAGGCCAAGCAGTGATGTTAACAAATGTCAAGTCTCTCTTCAGTCTGTGTGCAGAATGTGATGAGGAAAGGGGGGCCAAAGTTTCATTTAGATGTCGAATGCATGTTCTTTCCTCGACATAGTGTCCATTTACAATCCGGAAAAAATAAAACACAAACCCAATTGACATAAAAAGGTAAATTGAAAAAAGCACCAGCCAAATATATGTCCACGGGGGAATCAAATTTTTTTTTTTAAATAAGCTGGCATAAACTGCAAAACGTGAGGGTTTCTTCGAGGCATTGGAAACAGTGTCAAATGAAACTCTGGATTCTGTGGCCAAACGAGCCTGCAGGTCAGGCATGGATAAGTCAGTGGGATAAGTGGAGTCTATTTCATCATGGTCAGTACCAGGTAAAGTACTTAATAAAGGACTGGAAATTGCAGGTAATTCGATGGCCACTTCAGTTTCAGGATTAGAAGCAGTGGTCAAAACTGAATTTCTCACAATGGAAGGACAGGAGACTGCCGGTGTCATACTAAGGAGAATCGGCCACTCTGTGTATATTGACATTGTCAATTGAGATAAACCTGTTTTCCTTACGACCAGGAAGTGGAGGTAAAATGACTGTTCTTGTGCCCTTCACTCCAAGGACTGGAACCGGAGCTCGATAGGAAGGACCAAATTCTTTCTTGTTATCGATCTTCTCTCGAACCAGTTCTCCAACTTGGGGTAGCCAGCCGACTACCGGGATCTGCAACGCAACATCCGATGTGGAGGGCAAATGTTCCTTTGCAAGACTGTCTCTGGTCTTTTGTAGATCCTGTAAAACATTGCAATGTTCATCTACGTCAAAGGTTGTGGCGCGAGCCACGCAGTCTAGACCGTCAAGGTCAGGGACGTACATCTTGATGCCAAAGAGCATTTCGTATGGGGTCCGCCCACCCAGAGACCTTCTAGGGAGATTATTAAGAGCACGCTGCACGCCATTGAGGTGGGCCAGCCAGTTTCTGCCAGTGCCTATAACTCGAGCTGTCAAAGATTGCTTTAAATCACGGTTCATTCGCTCCACTACACTATTACCCTCAGGTCTGTAGGGAGAAGAAAACTTGACTTGGACCCCCATCAAAGTCATGGCATCCTTATACGCCTTGGAGGCGAAAGCCGGACCCTGATCCGAATGGAAGGTACCACAGGCAAAAATCCCTACAAAGACACGCAAATCTCTAATGACAGTCCGTGAATCAGCGCTGCGATGGGGCCAAACCCACACAAAGCGTGTGCATGAATCAACTGCCACTAAGATGTACTTATACGCAGTATCAGAGGAAAAAGGACCGCAGTGATCTAAATAAACACAACCTAGCGGTTTATTAGAAATGTACAACTGTGTCTGTGGGGGACGCGCAGCAGTCGAAGGTTTAATCTGCTGGGAAATGTCACAAAGAAGGACATAATCACACGTCTGTTTGTACAGTCCCCGCCTCCAGAAACGTTGTTGTAATTGAGTTACAGTGGCCGAGACGCCCGCATGCGCAGACGCCACACCTTCATGTGCCGCTGTAATCAAGTCAGCCCTGCGATCAGAGTTGGGAATTAAACGTTCTCCAACTTCAGGAATTTTCACAAAGGGAACCTTTTCGGGACTTAAGTGGTATGTGTACTTCGAAGGGAACCCCGTAGGATGTTTACCTCCCTTCTCAGTGGCAGCAACAGCCGCCAAGATGTCATCATCAATCTTACTTTTGGACCGAGTAACTGCTGCAACTAAGTATGTAGACACCACTGACTTCGCTGCCTCATCAGCAAGCGAGTTACAGACAGCGTGGACTCCTACATGCTGATGGCCGAGAGTATGAATTACAAAAACGAGCGGCAACGAAGCCTTAAGCTCTGCCACTCGAACCCAGATCATCTTGTGTTTTATTGTGCTACCCTTGGAATCACGAAAATCATTCTGAATTCAAAAGAACAAGTTTTCATTGTAAGACTGTACACAGTAATGAGAATCACTCACAATAAGAGTAGTTACACTAGGATCCGCGTACTCCAACGCTAGTAAGAGAGCACGAAGCCCTGTCAATTGTGCGGTGCAGTCCCCTAGAGGCTGCGTGTGTACTGCCTTGGACTGGAACTCATCGTTCACCATGGCACCGACCACAACGGTGCATGCGGAAACGTAGGCGTGTTTAGAGCCATGCGCAACCTGCGCCGAACCATCAGTGTAAATGATGCAATGGAAGTCCTCCAAAGGTCGCATAGCTGGAGGAGCAGGATGAACGAACTCATACTGCAAGTACTCTTGCGACCGCAATGAGGCGTAAAAAATAAACGTGACATCCGTAGACGTCAAGGAAGCAGCCCATTGAATCCACCGAGGGTGCAAAGCCTTAGAATTCGGTACACTGGCTTTCGTAACTGCCTCCAAATGAGGACAGGGTGTAACAACCAACATAAGTTTCCCCTGTGACAGAGCTCGTTCCTTAAGAATCGCCATCTGCACAGCTGTTAAAACCTTTTCCACAGTGGGAAACCGCATTTCAGCCGAAGTGTACAAGTGTGACTTGTAAGCAATAGGTACTGTGTCTCCTTAATTAAAATAAGGTACGTGAAACCCACCGTCCCAGGAATGATACTTATCACCAGGTTGGTGTGGTTATCACGAGTCAGTAAGAATTTAGAAGCGAGCAGATCAGCCTGCAAGGATTGCAGGATGGCTGAATGCTCAGGCAGCCAGCATGATTTTGAAAAGGTTGGTTGTATCAAAGCATACAAAGGCTTGATACGCTGGGCATATTCCGGAATGTATGTCCTCCCGAAATTTAAAAAGCCCAGTAAAGACTGTAATTTTTTCAGTGTTGTAGGAGCGCGCAACTGTGCGCAGTTCTCCAAGAAGTGAGGAGCCAAACCTCTACCTTCATTGTTGAGCTCATAGCCCAGGAACAACACTGTAAACTCAGCAATGTGCGATTTTGCAAAGTTAAATTTGTAACCCATGTCCGCAAAATTACAAATAATCGAATTTACTCGACACAGATGCTCCCAAATTTCGTCGTCTGTGAGATATATGTCATCCACATACGAGCAAGCATCTGGGTCGATCCTCTCCAAAAGAGAGACTAGGGGGGCTGTAAATATACCAGGACTATTCTTATAGCCCATTGGGAGACGCCGGAATTGTTTTTGGACCCCAGCGCATGTAAAACTGGTCCATTGGGAGCTAAAGCCATCCAAGCTGAGGGCATAAAAACCGTTGGAAATGTCAAGCGTTGTCTTAAAACGCTTACGCACTAGACTATCCACTAGGGCAGAGCCGTGAGTATTCTGTACCGCACAGTTACGGCAATGCAAGTTCAAATGCCGGTAATCCAAAACCAAACGATACGATCCGTCAGGCTTGGTCACAGTAAAAAGAGGGTTATTCATCGGTGACACACATGTTTCAATAATTCCCTGATATTCCAATTGTTCAAGGATTGCCGCGACGGAAGTTTTAGCTTCACGCCGGATGGGATATTGAGGTTGAGGCTGCGGCTGAGACCGCAAGGGAATCTCGTGGCTCGGGGACAATTTATCCCAACCACATTGGTTACGGTACAGAGCCGGTGCGAGAGCCCGAGCCCACTCTTCTGCAAAATGCTGCGCATGCTCTTTCGAGACAGTGTTCGCGAAACTGGGGAGGATCACCTCCTCCCCTCGCGGCGCCGCGAGCACAAAAGGTGGGGGCCAGTCAGACTCCGAAAGCAAAATATCATACGTAGATGAAAGATTTTCCCAAAACACCCCTTTGATGATACGTTGTATGTCACCTTCTATTAACAGGACAATTTCATAAAGTCTATCAGGGGGAGCAACTCTTGTATCGGCTGTTTCTATCACAACGTAGACATCAGTCGCTGTCACCCTCAGCAGTGGACGCAGGGCCTCTCTCACTATGGTAATCTCCGACGCGCTGTCCAGCAAGGTCAGAGCCCACGTCAGATTCCGAAGCCGCGTTCTCACTATCTGTGGCATATCGATGCGCTGTTAATGCTGAGACTTTCTTTTTCGCAAACTGCGGTCTTTTTGGCGTAGAGTCCTCCTGCTTCCCTGTGCCGTCTGTCTGGCGGGGTTGGCCGCGTCCTTGCTGACCACCCCTTCCCCTTCCGCCTCCTCCACCACCGGTCTTCGGAGCCGATGAGTCCTGAAAGGAACGAGGAGAGCGTTGATCAGAAACCTGAAATCGATAAGGCGATTTAATCGTCGCGCGATCGCGCAAGTCATAAACTCTCTCAGTCGTCGCAGGCACTTGAGCCGCAGGATAAGATTCTTGAGTCTGCTGTTTCAGCCTCACCTGATTCTGTTTCTTAGGCCAATTTTGTTTCTTGGACTTGGGCTGGACATCTGCCTGAGCAGACTGTCCTTGCGGTTGTTTCTTCTCTTTGTCAGAAAAATACTTTAGACCCTTACTTGTGCGACCCACTGTTTTATAAGCAGCCACTACAATCCTCGCTAACTGGCGGGGGTTTTCGGCATCGGGAATAGCTGCCAACGCGTTAAACACCTGAAAGTTCACAGCGTCCCCCTTGACATTAGCAAGTACGAGATCGCAAACTATTTCAAAGGAGCCACACAGGCGCATACCCAATTCAACCGCTGCTTCCGGTCCGTGATCGTCCTGAACACGTTTAATGATCGTAGGCAGTACAGCCATAGACGGGGTGCCGAAACACCTCGTATAAACAGCCGCAAAAGTCCTCCCCCAGCTTTCACAGTCAACGAGTCCGGGAGCTTAATCTTTAGGTAAACTAATCGTCAAAATCCATGTTTTTCACCAGGAGTCGTGTTAGGAAATACTGCTTCCAGTTGGTCAAACTTCTCGGCCAGCCAAAAAGGAAAGTCATCCTTATCATCCGGTCGCTTACCAAACACTGCATTGACCATAACCGGATTGAGCTTCAATCCGCCATGTTCCGCTGGAAGAGCCGGACCCCCCGGGGGTCCACCCGGGAGATGACGACCTATGTATTGCACTAATGCACGAATCACGGCAACGGAAACGTCATGTAGCCGACATACCTCCGCTAGGGTACAATTGCCGCGTTGAGGATGAGGGGTAAATCCAGCCAAAACAGGCCAATTTGCGCCTGGAATGGACAAAGGACCTAACCTCGGAGCGGTCAACGAATGGGGTAGGGCGCCATCAAACCAAACGCGATGCTGCCAATGATCTATAGGTATTTCCAGTGCCCTGTACGGAGTATATTCATTCGGTACAGGTGAGGCAGTGTAGTTGTGAAACACACCAGAATTAGCGTCCACAGCCGGAAACGTTACCCACGAATAAAACAGTTCGTATGGGTAAGCTGCATCCGCACTCACCACCATAATCACAGCCAAGCCTTCCAATGGGACTTGGAAAGTCTGTAAATGGTTGCGCACCGCAATGCGACTATGCTGCGGGATGTCCACAGGCTGGGCCATGATAACACAGGAACGTAGAAAAACAAAGTAAACTTTGTAGCACAACTGGGTAGTAATTCAGAGGAAACCGTTTTAGAAAGATTTACGCTTGAAAAGACCTATTTCAAAAATAGGTAGGTTTTTCCGACACCACCGTTTCCGGAAACGAAAGTGAAGGGGTTAAGGTTTGAATGATATACTACTCGAGTGTCATGATATAAGACCACCAACGGTTGGGCGCCATGTCGCAGGGTTTCCATTCTCCCACAGAACTGTGCATAGAGATTTGGAACCTCAGTGAATTAGGGTGACCCAAAACTCACCTCAGTACCCAAAACCCCTTACCAGGCTAGCTACAGTGTCTCATTGGTCATAACAAACTCCCAATGTTTAGACAAACCAGAACATGAACTTACAATACCTCAGGTTACGTGGAACACATGAGCACTCTTTCGTTATACAATCATTTCAAACCAGAACGTGGAGTAAATGAGGACACGTGCACATTTGAAATATTTATTTACTAATGCCGTTTTCTCAAACGCAGTATCTTAGATAATACAAGGAAACATATTATCAGAAGCAAAGTTATCAGCATAGTTACCAGTCCATAGAAAGCAAAAGGTGACAGCATGCTAACATGCTGTAATGAATAAGGGTTAAAAACACCTATTTCTCACCCTCCCTAACTAGCATATTATATTAATATCTAAGAAGGTCTCTTTGGGTTTTAGCAGGGCGGGCCCATATCTCAAGATCCTAGTATGAAGAGATCACATCTGCTTCCACCAGCTCTCTCTGCATGCGAACCGCATCAAGTATGTATGTGTGCTCTAAGCAAAGCAATATAAAACCCGCCTGAAGCCTAAAGTTGGCAGAAGCTGCACTTATGTTATGTCTATGAAGGTGCGGAGATCAGACCTCATAACAATTCTGTATCGTGTTATTCTTGAAGCTTCAGCACTCTCTGTACAGACATAGTTTATTAAGCAAAGCTGATATCAGAGCAATAACATATTATTCTCATGTAAACCAAAACGGACTTCTAGGTTGAAAGCTAAATCAACAATTAAGTGTCGTGTGCAGAAGCAGCAAAAGGAAAAGTGGCGTTTAAACATTTAATAAGCCTACGCTAACTTAACACATTATAAAGATAAACAGTAGCTATATGACAATAACAGATCCCCAAAGTAAACAATAAATCAAAAGTGTCACTTCACCTGGAGCCATTATAGGTTAAACATCATAGAAGGCAAAAGATTGAGAAATAAAGTCCCAGAAAAGCAGTTAAAAGTAAGGCGCAGTATATCTCAAGGTTATGCCAGGACCTCAATAGATTGAGCCATGAAAACCGGGGAGCAGGTGTATCAGAGGTAGAGCTGTCAGATGGCTTGTTATCCCCAGATACGGCTGAGTCAGACATAAGCAGGTGCAGCGTCAGCAGGAGTTCCTGGAGGGATCCCGAAGCCCTAACAGCACTGCGCTGCTCATGCCTGCACTGTGCAGGAGTGGATGTTCCCCTCCTTGGTTGTTTGCAGTGCAGCCCACATACGGTGTCATTTATTTGAACCATCCTTGGCACTGATGGGGGTGGGGAGGGCGAACGACTACGGGACCGCTTGATGTACAACTGTACTCAGTTCCGGGGCTCCTCCGGTAGCCAAAAGAAGTGAATGTGCCGACCATCAGAAATTAACAACTTAGCAGGGTAGAGAAGAGCATACCTGAGACCTGCCTCACGCACCCACCGTTTAACCTGAAGAAAGGAAGCCCGCTGGCGCTTCACAGCCAGAATGCAGTCCAGTAAACACATTACCCTAGCATTTTCATCCGAGACCGTACCTTTTTCCCGAGCCGCCATCAGAACAGCATCACTGGCACGTTAATTTAAGAGGGGCAGTGCCCCAGGAGAGGGACTTCGGGGTGGGGGTGGGGACTCTGTGCCCCCTCAATCACGAAATAAGGTGAACGCGTTTTAGGGGCAATTTCCTGTTTTATCCAATGTTTCAGAAATGCCACAGGGTCCGCTCCCTAAAGTAGGCCAATAAAGCAAATGTAGTTGCAGCGTGAGCTGCACTCGGCATCGTCCCGTTTTCTTTTAGCGACAAGCATCTTTTCCATGATGTCTCATGTTTTTCAGCAACCACACGTGCAGAAGGTTGTAGTTCCTCTATAGCTTATGTATTTGCAGTGATCTTTTAGGACATCTTACGTTGGTTTTCTTGAAGAATCGACAAATCATTGGTGAATGAGTCAAAATGGACCTAAAACATATCTCGGGACTACACAATAGCTGCCAAGGGTTTAGCCAGCTTATCAACCGCAGGTGTCATCCCACATGAGTCCGCCCCCAAAGGGGATAGTGGATTGGAAGCCCTCTAGGTGTGGTGGTACTCACCACCATAAGACAAAGTTGCACTCCCCTCCGTACTCCAATAGGCCTGAAAAAGGCCCCCAGTAAACGATAAAACTCATTGCCAGACGAGAGGAAGAGCCGCAAGGAGCCAGGGAAACCAACCGTACCGAGACCCGCCTCACCTATATCCGGCACTAGCCATGCATATAGGGGCATGAGCAATCTCAGCAGATCTCAAGGAGTAGAGGAAGGGAAGGTCGCCTATCACTTCCACACAGAGCAGTAGACAGAGTCCAAGCAGGCCGTGAACATCCGCAAAGCTCGGCCTAGCAAGGGCCCCAGGGTTGCAAATCGCCAGTCACAATCAAGGCAGCATAGAGTAGCCAAACAAGGTAACAATAGTAATAAGCCACTGGCAAGTCGTCTCGCAGTAAGACTAGTGGTCAGTCCAGGCCACCCGGGGGCGTGGGGGGTCCCATGGCAGAGCCACACCAAGAGGGTGACAGGGCAGGTAACAGGCGCGCCCAGGGGCAGAAAAGGCTCTCAGGCCAGGTTCACACATCTCTCATGTATCTGTAGTAATTAAGTCTTGGGGCCCCACACAGGCACCAGCCCCTTTACCCCCTGGAGCCCACCTCCGTCCAGCAGACCATATTGTTCTCATCTTCTATCTCCACCTCCTGTTATTTTCTCATTCTTGCCTGTTGCTTCATTTCCAAATAGCATTCCACAACCAGAGCATCCTGAACGGTGAGGGCATCAAACAACCTAGCAGCCTCCTCTATATCCCTTATTCTCAGTTTATTTTCCTTCTTAGCCTGTGACTGTGTGGTCATAGATAGGTCAAGTGGCGTCTTGCCTAATTAGTCAGGGTATTTATCTACGGACTTTGGCTCTGAGAGCTTCTTACTTCACTACTATGTCCTGCAATTGTTTTTGCATTAATGTCATTAATGTTTTCCAAACTTATAATTATTTTCGGTACCTTGGGGAGCGACCCTTGACCCCTCTTAGGCAGGTCGCTCCCCACGACGGACAGCACAGCCTGTGTGTCCTGCCCTTTGCCCCAGCTGCCGCTGCTGAGGAGATTTCGAGGCCATCCTCCACCCGCAGGCTGCCACCTGCGCCTCATCCCTGGTGGCCAGTGGTAGGCCCTAGGTAGGTTCTGTCTTGCTATATTTGTCCTGCTGTAATGGTCTTGCTTCCTATTTGTTTTGTACTGTAATTTGCCTTAATTGTTAGTGTTTCTTCCTCCTTGTTCCCCATTTCTTTATTCTGTGCCCCTTGCCCCTGTTTCCTCCGTAATTGTATCTGTTTTTGCCTTATTAGTTAACGTCTCTTCTTATGGCGGCTGCTGTGCAGCCGCGCCGCTTGCGCGCCGAAAGCACGCTTAAGACAAGCCCGTCTGCGCCTCGACAGCGCCCAGCGCCAGAACCCCTGGCTCCCATGAACGCCACAACGCCCTTCTCCACTACGAGGCCAGCACCCTCCACGCACTCAGCACAGGAAGCCCACACACCTGCTTCCTGGCCGCCCCAAGCGCACCCAAGTACCCTTATCCTGCCAGATCTGGCCAGTGTACCAGCCAGACACGCCGTTGAACTCTGGGACCTGCTCCACTCAACCTCCCCGGATGTCGCCTTTCTGACGGAGACCTGGCTGAACCCCTCCTTGGCACCCGACATCGCCATAACCATCCTGGACGGCTACTGCGATCTCTCTCCGAGGCCTGCCGCCTTCTTGCTGTAGACCCTCCAGTCGAAAGCAGCAGAGACGAAGGCCCTAAACAAGAAGCAGATGACGGAAAACCCTGCTGGCGTCAACAAGGTCGGCGTTGCCGGCCGAGAAAACCCCCTTCGGCCGAAATTTCATAGGGCCAGAAGTCGACCCTTGAGGCCCTCTCCATAGAACTGGCCAAGTCACAGCCCGCCTGATTCCCATGATCCAATTGGTTCGTTCTGACTGGTGCGGCGTGTACTCTTGGCTGTTGGCGGAAGTGGATCCACTTTTGTCCAAGAAACTACCCCCATGTTCACTTCCTTCCGACCTTCATAGGACGATGGACTACTTGTTTACTTGTTCTCGGTTTTCTTTATAGTTTTGCATTCTGCAATAGGAAGTTCTCCTGACTTTCAGTTGGTAATGGGTTTTTTTTTGGGGGTGGGGGGGTTGGTGTCCCTTGTCCACTCTTTTTAACTCATTGCACACTCTCAATCAAGTAGGGCCTTTTTATACAACAACCTTCATGCACTCGCAGTGCAGGGAATTCAGGATTCCGAATACGGCCAATCACCTCTCACTGCCTGCATGATCCCCTCCACGCTTCAAATATTCACCCTGAATGTGCGGGCCTTAATAACCCGGTTAAATGCAAGGCGGTCTTATCCTGCCTGGAAAATTCCGGGGCAGACATATGCCTCCTCCAGGAAACGCATTTATTGCCCAAGGACTGTCACCGCCTTTAATCCCCCAAGTTCCCGATACAGTTGTTTTCCTCAGGACCCACTAAAACAGCAGGGGTGGATATCTTGGTAGCACGGAGGTTCCGGGGGGAAGTTCTTTATAAGGAAGCCGAAATAAAGGGGAGACTTCTCACATACCGCTTCGCCCTGGGAGGCCTTACTTTCACTATAGGCTCAGTATGAGGCCCCAATGAAGGTCCTGAGAAATTTCTCCTCAAGATAGGATTCTCCTGGGGGTGACCTCAACATTGTTTTTGACAATACAGCAGATAGATCTGGCCAGCGTACCAGCCAGATGGGCGCGTTATCATCGGCCGGGCTGTCTCGACTGCGCAAACTGGACCGTGATGACCTCTGGCGCTGCGCTCACCCCCACAGCCGGGAATTTTCTTTCTATTCCAACGCCCGTAAGACGTATGCCAGAATGGATTACCTGCTGGTTTCCAAACCTCTGCAGGCGTTAGTTACGTCGGTGGAGTTGGGGTGGCCTCCCTATCGGAACATGCACCAGTTGTTGCCACCTTCACATTTCCCTCCATGCACCGCTCTCCACGGTTTGGCGCGTCCGCGACACCCTATTACACTGAGCGACAGTGGTTGACCAAATCCAGCGTTCCATGAAAGACTACCTCTCTCACAATATGAACACAAACTACTTACTCCCCAAGCAATGGGCAGCACTTAAGGCGGTTATCCAAGGGGAATTAGTGGCCATCTCGTCTGCGGAGAACACAGAACGTAGGCGCAAAAGAGACGATCTCTCTCAGAAGACAAAAGAATTGGAACAAATGCACCAACGGACTGGAACACCCCGCGTCTGGCGCCAGCTCAAAGCTATGCGGCAACAATTAGTCGCTCTCAACCAGAATAGAGCAGAATACGCAGCCCTCCGGTTACGACACGCTTACTACGTGGGTGGCGATCGTTGCGGCTGCCTACTCGCCCAGAAGTTAAGAGAGACCCGGCAGAAGCAGGGTGTGAGGGAGATCCAGAGCGAGGACGGGAGGCGAGTCTCCACAGACTCGGATATTGCAGAGGCATTTAGAGATTTTTATGCCCGCCTGTACGCTGGCTCCCCCCTCACCCTGGCGGATGGTGCTGCTTATCTTGCATCGGATGGCCTGCCCACCCTGACGAAGGCGCAGGCGGACCATCTCAACCGTGACATTAGGGTTGAGGAGGTGACAGCGGCCATCTCGCGGCTTCAACTCGCCAAGGTTCCGGGACCCGATGGCTTTTCCGCCATCTTTTATAAAAACGTTCTGTTCTCAGCTGGCCCCAGTGCTCACTAAGTTTTTTAACTCATTTGCCGAACCGAGTGCGATACCTTCGAAGATGTTCGAGGGCTCCATTGTAGTTATTACGAAGCCTAGGACGGCCTGTGGGGCGTATCGCCCCATTTCCCTCCTCAACATCAACCTCAAGTTATACACCAGGATATTAGCAGCTCGTCTCTCGCCCTACATGCCAGAGCTTATTGACCCGGACCAAGCTGGGTTTATCCCACAATGGCAGACGAGCGACAACACAAAACGGGTATTACACCTTGTTGAGAAGGCCTCCCACACTTTAGAGGAATATATGTTACTTACCATCGATGCCGAGAAGGCCTTCGATCGGGTCCATTGGCCTTACTTGGAACAGGTTCTGGCTCGCGTGCCTCTGGGGGAGAGGTTCCAGATGCTTATCCTTAACTGCTTTTGATTCCCAACGGCCACGGTACGTGTCAATGGCCATACCTCATCCCGCTTCCCAATAGAGGGGGTCACGTGCCAAGGATGTCCCCTGTCGCCGCTCCTTTTTGCCTTTTATATGGTGCCATTGGCCCAACTCCTCCACACCCACCCTGAGATTTCGGGGATACGGTTTGGGGGTTATACCCACATGGTCAGTCTGTATGCCGATGACGTTCTGATCTCCTTATCGAACCCCCTGACCGTGCTACCAACATGCCTTGCAGAGCTTGATGAGTTCGCGTTGGCTTCGTGCTTTAAGGTCAACATGGGCAAATCGGTTGCTCTAGATCGCTCCCTCTCGGCTCCTACTCGGACCTAACTTCAGAGACATCACCCCTTTCAATGGGCATCTGATGCGGTCCCGTATCTGGGGATCCACCTGGCCCCCTCCCTGGAGGAAGTCATGCAAATTAACTATGCCAGGTTGGGCGGAAGATACGTGCAGAATTGGGCCAGTGGAGGCATTATCCTCTCTCCTGGCTTGGTAAAATTGCGGCGATTAAAATGACCATACTACCCCATATACCTTTTTCACACCCTTCCTCTCCTACCCCCACCATATTGGATCAGATAGACCAAGTCCGAGCTGGCACGATTTGTGTGGAATGGCCACAAACCCCGAATGAAGTAGGCCTTGACGATGCTCCCTCCGGAGGCAGGAGGTTTGGGTGTACCCAATCTTCAGTATTTTCAGGTGCCCAATTGTGCCACCTAGTGGAGTGGAGCCACTTTGAGTCCGAAAAACACTGGCTCGTTCAAGACCAGGTGCTGGCGGCTAAACCACTGAAGGTTATTCCTTTCATCCACCGGAAGCACAGATCGCCTAATCTTTATGCGTCCCGCATTACACGGGTCTTACTAGAAACGTGGGATCACACAACATTAGACACAATCTCACCACTTTCCCATCTCCGCTCCCCCCGTTGTCTGAGAATCCCGACTTTCAGCCAGGTATGATCGCTACGGCCACTGCAAGGGGGCGGTTCTTGGGCTGGCGCTCGGCGGGCCACCTAGTTGACTTGGACGGAATAATCCCATTCCACCAGCTCAAATCAGTATATGGGCTCCCCGAGTCCGAAAGGCTCGGTACTGTCAGATCCGTCACTGGGTCTTGCACTCCCAGATAAAGCCCTTCGTCAACAGGCTTTTGACCACATATGAAAAGTGGCTTGTTACACGTACATCGGAAAAAAAGCTTACCTCGGACCTTTATAAAAATGCTCTTAGCCCGGTACACACATATGTATAACGCCAGTCGGGCACGGTGGGAAAGAGACTTGGGCAGAACACTAACAGGAGTGGGAAGGGATCGATTATAGAGCTCGCCACTCGGCCTACCACATGGGACTGACGGAGACCCTTACTAAACTCGTTACCTACTGGTACTATACCCTGGATACGCTCCACACCATAGATTCTTACCAGGATGTGACATGTTGAAGAGGATGTGGGGAGGTTGGCACGCTGGTGCATCTGCTCTGGGACTGCACACACATCCAGTAATACTGGACTCAAATCCTGGTTGAAATCGACACACACTTAGACACGCAGATATCACGTTTCCATGCTCATGTCCTTTTGGGCCTCCCAAACCCCATGACCTTCCCACTCAAATCTCACAGGGGCCGGCTCATGGCAATTGCATTGGGTTCGGCGGTGCAAAACATTTTGAGACATTGGCGCTCCCCCTAGATCCACACTTTCATAGGTTGGCTGCACCTCCTCTGGTATGTCCTGGGAATGGAGAAGCTGATGCTGATGGCGGCAGGGAAAGGCTCCTTGTTTACTGAGATATGGCAACCCTTTCTGTCCCTACTTGCGTCCGTAGGGAGGTAACGTGCCCAAGGTATCTTCACCTATTGCGGATATCTGACCCTGAGGAATCTAGGGGAGGCTTGAATTTCACAACGAGATCTTCACACAGTACACTTTTAACTCTTTATTTTTGGTGGACAAGAGAGGGGGGTGGGGTCGGGGGAGGGTGGGATATGCCTTTGATTGGTTGAATGTTTTGTTCTGTTATTTGTCCACATGCTCTTTACATAAATCGGCCTGCTGTCGTAGCTCGTAATACGCCTTCCAAGGGTTGCGCCATAGCACATCAGTGTGGAATGTATTGTATGTTGATAAAATTGCAATAAAAGATTTAAACCATAAATCTCCAACTGAAGGGACTGAGGTATCCGGGCCCTGGGCTCTTGTTCTCCCTTCTTTTGTCAATCACCCCTTTCTGTTCCCTGATATGCCAGAGGCCAACAGAAAACATCCGCCAGTATTGGAACCTGTTTTTCGCTATGAGGACTTGCCTTTCTCAATTTACTCTATCTTGGGCACGGCTGGATAGAGACCCATAATCTTACCCCTCTTGTCCTTTGCATACTTCATTTTACAGAGTTTTGTTTCTAATCACATGCTAGATTGAACTAAACTATGCATGCCCGAGTGTTCATGACTTTTGGGAGCTTCATCATACCAGCTGAGGAAATCATTTGACTGCTGTAGACTAACTTTCCATTTTTCTTCAGTACTTCTTTAAAATAATCCATAACATACCCTTATCAGGGAACCCCAGGTCTGACCTTTCCCTTGTGTGACAGGCTCATTATTTCAAATACTGGTCTCTGGGCCTCAAATGTCCACCCACACGTGCCATCAGCGGACGGGCTTGGGCAGTTCATGGACTTCCTACGTCGATCCTTTCACCCTACCACGGCCTATCTAGCATAAATCTCTTTTCTACATTAGGAAGGGAATTTAGGAGGGCCCGTTAACTAGAATGAGGCTGCCTCATCTGCCCAATATGTTCGATGTGACCAGGATTGTACCTGCCTTTCAGGGAGGTGCAATACATTGGAGTCCCACTATTGCTATAACTTCACACCCTAGTTGTTTTCCTCATGGTGACAGATAAAACAAAATGATTTTCTTCAGGAGACTGACCTGTGAAGTTAGCCTTGCAGCCTGGTAACGGCCATGAAAACAATCTTATCTCATTGCATACGCCAGGGTTTTGAGCAAGGAGCAAATCGAAGCTCTTCTCTGCGGAGGTCATGCACAGCAGTCTGCTCGGCTTGAATATCCGAATCACTGCACCAACTTTTTAAGAGAATATATCTTAATGATTTTCACGCCACTCAGGCAAGATGTACAACAATTCTTTATCCAGGGATCCTGGAGAGAGCTAAGGAAAGCATCAACTAAGGTCTCTGTTCTCGTACAGTCCAACCCGTCTTTAATACACATTGTTTTTCCCATGTTCCACTAAGGTTTCAATTATGCAAAACCTATAGTGGCATCCTGCAACAGCACTCCAGTAAGCTTCTATTACACTATAGAAAAAGTAAGTTTAGCAAGGCAGTTTTAATCGTACCAACAATTCTATCTATCATGTAAGGTAAGAAGGCTTCTCCTTGTTGAGAACCCTGGGTGGTCATCATTGACTACCAATGTTAGTCTATGGTCACTAAAGCTCGTAGGTGTGTCTGAGCTGAAGTAACCTTTACTGTCGAAAGGTGGCATTTTATCCTGCATGCATGTAATATTCAGCACTTACAGTGTTCTGCTGTTTTTCACACACACAGCTCATTTATGGCGACTCACTGTTTCCAACTATAGAATGAATTCCATCATTCCACATAGCTATCAGCCAATTGCTGGTCCCCCCCTTCCGGGCACAGATCACAAATAAGGTGGATTCCTCCAATCTATCCTCTATCTAGGCCAGGGCAGCTGACTTCGGAGCACAGGGTTCACAGTTCGATCCCCGGCGGCAGCTCAGCACAGCACACCATGTGACTCTGGACAATAGCTCACTTAATTTCCACGACGGCCCCCAGCGCCTTGAAACTTGTAAGGGTGAGTAGTTCGCGCTTTGCAAATACAGATTTTTACATTTACCACCTCAAAGCCCACATGCTATTGGGATATAGGATTTGAGCCAGTTAAAAGAACAGATCTCAAACTGTTAGTTGTAAGAAAAGGTTTGCTGATGAGAGTCCGCGATTCCTTAGTGCTGATGGGCTTGTTGGCTGTCTTTGATGAAATTAATCAAGAAGCCCTCTGAACCAACTGTCAGGGTGGCTGTGGAATATGACTTCTCAGATCATCTTTGAAATGAAAATAAGTTACTTACCTGCAACTGTAGTTCTCCAGTATTGAAATCTTTCATAGTGGACATCAAAGATACATTAATATATGCATCCTACCGTCTGGATTTCAGGCAATGAGAAAGCCACTTAAAGTTTCAATAGCCATCTAACATTCACCCACTTCAAGGAGTTTGAGATGGACTCTGGCCTGGGTTATTTCTATCCATAGTGAATCGTCCATGCCCCATATGTTTTCTCAGGTATCTGTGTACAGTCTCTATTTTCATATATAATGTTTCAGATGTCATGCTTTGGCCAATACCTTCACACCAACTCCTATTTGTAGGGCTGAGTTTATTAGCCCATTCCGGAGAGATGCCTTGCTTTGTGATCCTTATTAAAAATGTATTCCTAGGAATGTCTTCGGACGCCTAATATGATAAATTACAGTGTCATTGGGACACTATTATCTAGCACTGTAGAAAGTTCTTCGAATATTTTACTCCATTGTACTTGAATAATTCTGCAACTCAGGCTATACGCAGAATTTTGGCCTTGTACATTTTACATCGCATACACCTGTCATTTGTGTCTCAGACCATTTTGTATAGCTTGCCCTTATTACTGTAAGCTTTGTGTAAGATTTTCAATTGGATTACTCATCGTCCTGCCCTTATTGCCACTTCCCTAAGATGAATAAATATCTTTATTCAATTATAAATATTTAATCACAAAAGAGCAAACCAGTATAAAAATATTCACAATAAAATACTTATATCATGGATTTCATGTAAGAGCAAAAGAGAAGAAATTATTCAATTAAAAAAATTTAAATAATCTGCACCATACCCGATAAAAGCACACCCATTTCAGTATAAAACATTCAAAGTCAGAGTACAGTCAATAACAGGCAAATAATAGCTAACAGAATACATCCAGCGAAGGGCAATACATGTTATCTAGAAAGCATTAAAATCACTCTAATAAAGTGCATTTCTCAAAAAGGGTCCCAAAAAAATGGCCGACCTCGTGATTAGGGAGCATTCAGAGAAAATAGAGGGCAGTCCTATATATTGCTGAAAACCCTATTTTTTAAGGATTGGCAATAAAAAAAAAGTGTTGCCTAGGTGTTTCATAACATTTGCAGAAAAATATAAAATGGTCCACAGTCTGGGGAGATGGTTTGTCACAGGGATAGAGCAGCATAGACATGGGGTCAAATTGACCAGCAGGGAAAAGTAAGTAGCACCTTGTGTTTACAAGTGGACATTTTTTCAACAATCCCCTTTTCTCTCACATTATTAATATACATGAGATATGGCTCAACGCCTTTGACTGTTTGCAGACAAATGAATACTCTTGTTTGGGCTACATGGCCTCTCTACCTTCACTGTTGGACACTGCCCTGCTCAGGAACAAATCTTTAATAATGCAAATATACCCCTTAAAAATGTCACATCGTTTGTGAATAGTTCTGGTCTTCCTATGGCAACCACTGTTTTCGGTATATAATCCATCCATGGGATTCTTAAACCATAATCAGAAGACAAACAGTCCTCCATTATTTCATAATTTAGGGGTCCAAAGAAGGAGAGGCAAGCCTCACCAGATGAGTCACATAGGTCAGTCCCAGTTCGTCAGGTATAAAATGCTGAGGACTGCCTGAGCCAAGACCAAGCAAAGGTGGTTTTCTTCCCTCTGAAGGCTACTGCAGCCTCTAAACCCCCATATGTTAGCACTGTAGATGAGAACAGGTAAACATCTTTATCTAGACATTTCTAACAAGGGAGTTTTTGGTTCGCTTCCCACCTTGGTAGAGTCATTAAACAGGACCCCCACTACACAACTGAAGCTTGAACACCATTCAGAAAGACAGGGCAAAAAACTGTTGTTAGCATCAAAGGTCACTCCCAAATAGGAAAGTTCCGAGACGTTAGTGATGTTACTTACCTTCATGGAAAGGTTCGACCTTGTTGTGCTGCAACCCGCATTCCATGACATGCGACTTGGCAATATTTGTGTTTAAATCCAAATTATCAGTCAGGGCCTGTAGCCCGTTAAGTTTGCTGGGAACCAAAACCGCATAATCAGTGTATAAACAGGGCCAGCAGTGGGTTATAATTTATCCTCAGTAAAGCATTGCAATTGGCGACAAGAATATGACTTAGATCATTAATATACACACAAACAAAATCTGTGCCAGAACGCACCCTTGATGAACACCTCGTATCAAGGGAAAAAGAGAGGTGCATACCGAACCTCACTTTTGCAGAGACTTTAAAGTACTCTGCACGTAGGAAGTCCACCAAATCCCGTGGCATACAGTTCCGTTGGAGAATAGTCCATAATTTGGATCAGTTGACTCTGTCAAATACACTGTTCATTTCATAAAGACAAGGTATAGCAGGCTTTCTTGGCAATTGTGTATTTACCCACTATTAAACTGAGGTGAAGGCACTGTTCCTGTGTCTCCAAATCGTCCCTGAACCCATATTGAGCCCTATTTAGGGTCGCATACTGTTTAACCCAATCCTCCATCCTATGCAGAATCACCTGATCTGCAGTCTTAACCACAGAGTCCGAAAGGAAATTGGCCTGATGCAGCAGGGATCCTGCCTAGTTCCCATTTCGAACATTTGAACTATAGTAGCCTGCTGCCAGGAAGCTGGAATCATGCAACATGCTACAGTATGCTTCAGTGTGCTAGTACGGATGGAGGCCCAAAGGATGATGTTTTCTTTATATAGATCCATGGGAGTCCCATCTGGTTCTGGGGCTTTTTTGGGGACTAGAGGTATTAGCTTTTAACTCCTCAAGGTCAAACCTAATGGTTAAAGGAATAGGAGAGCAAGCTCGTCAGACTCGGTGAAAGGTTTTTTTCTCAAAGGAGTAAACTTGCCTGAAATGGTCAACCCTGCTCTGGGCACTAATATTCGAGCCCGTACCATTACATCACACTTGTTTGTGGACAGCTGCTGGTCATTAATGATAGTCCAGTACCTTTTGGGGTCCTTTTCTGTACATGAACTAACTTACTAGTTTGTTCCAGGCTTCCTCCTTGAGGGCCATCTTATGCTTTTTTTATGGCAAGCTTATAACAATGCCTTGTTTCAATTATACTATCCTGATCTCTAGGCAAGGAATTTAATACATCCCCGAGTTTTTGGTCGGCATCACTACATCCCTTGTCGAACCATTTATGCATTTGATCTTAATTGTAAGAAGGGAATTACAAAAAAAAAATGATTATTTAAAATTTCAAAGGAGGTAATTACCTTCAGTGGTGAGTAATCTTCAATTAGCAGGTGATCTGTAATCAAACCCAGGTTTGCTTCTCCAACATCAGCTGTTTGAGGCCCTTATGTGGGATACTTGTAAAGCGCACTGTTACTCTACCCGAGTGTCCTGGCGCTGTAGACCGCTGGGGAACCCTTCCTGGTTTTCCCTGTGAGATGGTCCCTTTCTGGGTATCTCCAGGGTGAAACCAGGCATCCCCGGCGTCCTTATCCTTACTGGCCAAATTGACAACTTCTTTCAGCAGGGCAGGTTGATGTATTGGCTAGTTAAAACCCCTTCTATGGGGTTACGGTCGCTATAACCACTGGTGATAGTACCCTGATAGCTACACAAGTGGTCAAACCCCTTGGCAAGAAATCACTGTCTTTAATAGTACCTTGCCCTAGACTATAAAGGTTGGAATATGTAGTTCTTGGTTTCCGCTATTTCAGCCAAGTTACACAAAATCATAGACAGCAGATCATTTAAAAGTAATTGCCCTCTATCCTCAGTCAAATGACAGTACACAACTGAGACTTCCACCATAAAGGGGTCGTGTAGAGTATTGCATGGGCGGAGCTTGGCATTAAAATCCCCTCCTATAATCACTGAGAACCCATTTAATTTACATTCAGCTCTAACTTTCAGAATTTAAATGGCATTAAACAGAGCCTTAATGTGACAGCTCAGTCCCATCACAGCATTATAAAAATTACTCAGAAAGAAATTAAAAGATCTGGATTGAATAACCCACAAAATCTGAATCCCTGAATGCTTACATTTTATGGAGCTAAGTGCAAGTAGCTTGGTCGTACGCACCATGAATGGCAGCCCCCGCCCGAGGTCTCTCGCCAATAGAACAGGTTAGCTGGTACGATAGAAGATTCATTCATACCCATCCCAAATGAACTCCTCAGTTATCCAAGTATTCTGCAACATTGCAATGTCATATTTGTTAATAAAGCTGAGCCAATTTGGATCTTCCAGTTTGAGCTCACACCAGCAATGTTCCAGCATTTTAGGGACGTCTGAGGGACATGTAATGGGCCTGGTAAATCAGTGCCAATATTGGCATCAATACCCCCCTCCCCCACTACAATTCTATATCACCAGACCCAGGTCAATCCAGTTCCTCCGTGCCAGATAGGGCGCTGAATCTGCTAGATGTAGGTAGAATTGAAGTCATGATGTAGCTTCAGAAACCTCCAGCCTAATGGGTAAACCCCTCCTGACTGGCTGAAACCTGGCAAGACGACAATAAAAATGGGTTAGTGGTAGAGCAGTATACTGTTGTTCCAAAAGAGGCCGCTCGTGTGATAAGTGCAGGAGAATTAGGTGCTTGACAAGAGCCGGGTTTGTGAAGGTAATAACCACACAGTCTCCAGTCAGCTGCTTACATGAAGGATCAAGCCCGCACACCCTTCTAACAAATAAAATGTCATTGTATTCCGCATATCCAAAGTACATGTTTATGATCAGCCAAATGGCAGATTTTATTTGTCAAAGTGGAATGAGTTTCCACCTTGACCGAGGGCATGCAGGGTACATTAGCCAGGGGCACAAGTGGCATTGTCGATCAGGGTGCATAAGCTGCGTGGCATATTGCTTACATTACAGTCCATATTCTCACTACTTAGCTTAGTGGCATTTATGGCAGTTGCCTGAATATACCAGGAGCTTCCATCCTGTGCATGCTAGCAAATGATCTCTCTGGCTCCCTCAAATCGTAAGGACTGGGTTCCACTGCGACCCTCCTTCTTCATGGAAGTAGTAGTGGCAACTACACTGTGGTTGATCATTGACTTTGCTAGGGTTACTGGTGGAGGTAGCACTGGAGAGTTTTAAGACAGCAGATTCTAACAGAGGTTAACAATGATTTCTGCTAAGGGTGGCAATACTGACTTGAGTTAAATCTTCAAGTTTCTCAAACAGTTGGTTTCATATTGCGACCTGAGTCTAGAGGACCAGACTCAACAGGCTGGCCCAGATGAAACACAGCGGGCCCACAGTTCCTTTGCCCACTTTTGCTTTAGTTTTTGCTTTTGTCAGTAGCCTCAGCCTTAGAGCACCCAGTGGTCCTTATATGACTGTTTCATTTTGGCAAATGAGGCTCCTTCTGGTGATCGATTAGAAGTCTGAGGGAGCTCTTGTAAAACTTGACTAGAATCAGCACTGCCTTTAACCATACCTTCAGGAACGCAGTGGATAGTGTAAACACTTTGGTTTGGCCACTAGCAGCTTCAGAAAAAGAGGCAGACTGCACGCTGGGAGAAGCAGCACCATATTTCAGAGACAATCATCTCTCCCCCAAGTCAATTTCATTGGCAATAACTCCTACCACTGTGGCCAAAAATTAGACGAGTGTGGTGGCTTTTTCTTATCTCCCTCTGGCATTTTCCGCCTTCCATCTTCATCTTGAACCCCCCCCCAATCCCACCCCTGGTGCAGAAAACATTCACTGGCTTGTACAAGGAGCAGAAGGGAGGAAACAATGATACTTCAAGATTTTCTGGCAATAATAGTATTTTAAGATTCACCAAAGAAAGAGAGTAGGCCCAGTCTGGCATCTAACGGATGATGACGGCCTCTGCTTGGCCCGGGCATGCACCAGTGGGAGTACTTCAGCGCTATATATAGCGCAAAATCAGTTTGGCCCCTCTTCATGGGCTGTGCAGACTGTGTTAGAGCAATATGGTACTTGCAGTCCCCTCCAGGCTTATTTACATGTTCCCTAACAGTTTTCCCTGTGCCCAAGATTGCAGTGAACCAAGGACCAGGAGGTGGTAAGAAGGCAGACTTGTGCTCTCTCGTTCCTGAAATTTAAAAAGTGATTTTCCTTTTCCCGTGATTGCATAATTTTCACTTGTTTTGCTTGTGGTTGTTACAGTTTAAAAATTGGCGTTTTTACCTGCCCGTGACTGGTGATCGATTAGAAGTCTGAGGGAGCTCTTGCAAAACTTAACTAGAATCAGCACTGCCTTTACCATACCTTCAGGAACTCAGTGGATAGTGTAAACACTTTGGTTGGGCCGCTAGCAGCTTCAGAAAAAGAGGCAGACTGCATGCTGGGAGAAGCAACACCATATTTCAGAGATAATCATCTCTCCCCCAAATCAATTTCATTGGCAATAACTCCTACCACTGTGGCCAAAAATTAGACGAGTGTGGTGGCTTTTTCTTATCTCCCTCTGGCATTTTCTACTTTCCATCTTCATCTTGACACCCCCCACCAACCCCACCCCTGGTGCAGAAAACATTCACTAGCCTGTACAAGGAGCAGAAGGTAGGGAACAATGATACTTCAAGATTTTCTGGCAATAATAGTATTTTAAGATTCACCAAAGAAAGAGAATAGGCCCAGTCTGGCCTCTAACGGATGATGACGGCCTCTGCTTGGCCCGGGCATGCACCAGTGGGAGTACTTCAGCGCTATATATAGCACAAAATCAGTTTGGCCCCTCTTCATGGGCTGTGCAGACTGTGGTAGAGCAATATGGGACTTGCAGTCCCCTCCAGGCGTGTTAACATGTTCCCTAGCAGTTTTCCCTTTGCCCAATATTGCAGTGAACCAAGGACCAGGAGGTGGTAAGAAGGCAGACTTGTGCTCTCTCTTTCCTGAAATTTAAAAAGTGATTTTCCTTTACCAGTGATTGCATAATTTTCACCTGTTTTGCTTGTGGTTGTTACAGTTTAAAAATTAAAGTTTTTACCTGCCCGTGACTGCATCATTTTTCCACTGTTTTGTTTACAAATTTGAGGTTCTTACTTGCCCATGACTGTTTAGTTGGAGCCTGAACCAGCGCGCAAGCGCTGCTTTTGCGAAGATCTGTTGTAGTTCAGTATGGTAGAGAAGCCCCGCCTACTCCCCCGCCCTTATTTTTCATTGGCTTGTGTCTTTGTCTATTGTAAATATTGGCGTCTGATTCCTTAATAGGCTTATTAGTCCCTCCTTAGTATGACCATGTCGTCATTTGTAACCGACCATGTCGTCATTTGTAACCTCCCATGGCTACTGGCCCCTTTACTTGGTTTTTACATGGTACGTATTTTATTTTGCTAATGCAAATGAGCCACGGGTCAGCCGGGGGAAGTGGGAGCCGCGCTCTGGTGATTTACCGTCTGCGGGCACAATGAGAGCTCCGGCTGGCACTCTGGAGGACGGCAGAGTAACCCAGCATTCAAGAGACCGCTGGAGGCGGCGGCAAAATTAGTGCGGAGGAAGTGCCTCACGGCACCGAGGACAGCGGCCAGGAGCGAGGGCGCCCGCCCATCCACCCCTCTCTGCCTGGTCCGAGCACCTGCTACTAGAGGAGGAGCGCTTCTGGGTGGACAGGAAGATGGTGGAGACGATGCTACAAAGTAAGTTAATGTTCGTGTTTCACTGGAGTTGTAGCACCGTGCATAAAGCACCTAGAATGCTCCGGGTCAGTTCTCATCCAAAGCGCCTGCGCTGCTTCTCTGTGCATTGACTTCTGTGTGGTCCAGAAGCATCGAGGCTACACAGCTCCCTCGCCAAATTAGTGCCTAAACGATAAACACGAGCTATGTGCTGCAGCGAGCTCAGTATTTATAAATTAAAGTAACCAAACCGGTACGGCCCCTGGATTCCAGCGCTTCCCCTATTACCAGCGCTATCCTGGGCACGTTCCTGGTTCCAACACCAGCTGCACTGCTTGCTCTGCCCATCAGCTTCAGCACTGCTTAAACTGTTACACTGCACGTCTCCGCGGCTTTTACATCACACAGGGGTCCTATGCTGCACATAACAGGGGCTTGCACTAACACGGTCGTAATGCTCTCTGGCTTCAGCACTACCAGAAAGCTCCTGCACCATTAAGTGTTCGTAGAAGTACCCAACACGGTTCACTCCAAACCCTTCTCAGAAACCCAACAAAGCTAAATGCCCCCTCCCCTCGGAATCTGATGATGGACCCCTGAGTCGCCCACACATCAAAGATATTTACTGACCTTGACCTGATTGCGGACCCCTTAAGGATTGGGGGAGGGGATAATGGGTTGCCCCCTTGCTCCACTGGGGCTTCAGGAGCTTGTATTACGCCCCTGAAACCTAGTCACATCTCAGCATTGACTCAGCAGTACCCCACTTGCCTCTTTCCGGCAGTCACTCAGGAGCTCCTGCCAGCCTCCTTCTGGTGCATTCAATAGCTCCATTCCACACTCCTTCAGGCAACTAACTCTGCAGCTCCCCAACTCTCTCACAGACCTAATCCCAGTGCCAATCTCAGCCTCCTTTTAGTACTGAGGCAGCACCTACCCCGCAGCCTCCTTACAACTTCAACCCAGCAGCATCTAAACCGCAACGATCTTCCAGAATTCACTTGACAGTTGTTACTCGACAGGCTCCTCAAGAACTCAGTAGCTATTCTGCAGTCTCTTTCCAGCTCTGACTCGGGTGCAGCGCTCCACAGTCCCTTCCAGCACTCATCTAGCAGCTACTCTGCAGCCCCCTTCCAACACTGCGGCCTCCTTCCAACACTCACCTACTTCCAGTCTTTCACATAACACACCAAGCAGCATTCCCTGCCACCCTCTTTCCATCACTCACCCAGCAACTACCCCATACACAATCTGCAGTCACTCAGAATCTCACATGCCTCCTCAGATCACTCAGATGCTCCCCTCTTAGATCCGTCCAGCCCCCTCTCAGCGGTTCTCTTCTACCTCCATCCAGCACGCACTGATAAGATCCCTCAAATTACCTTCCATTAAAACGACATGGATTGGCAACCCAATGTTTCACATGGAAACTGGGCATACATGACGATAGAGACCGTGTTCCACATGGACAGCATTCACTAACTTTTTAGGAAACTATTTAAGAGCACTGTTTGGGAACTAGAGTGATATGTGCAATGAAAGCTGAGAGAAGCTGTGTGTGATAATGAAGTCCTACTCTGGGATCTAGATCTTGAGTAGGACTGGAATGTTCAGTAGTGCTTGAAGATGTGATGCTTGGATTGTAATTTGTTTAAGAAGTCTTTTCTCCTCCTCAACACCTTCATGCAAGCCCCCCGTTTTCATATAGGTATTTAATTAAGTAGAAGACCACTTTAATTCGAATTTAGCCAGGAACTTACATAATTTATTAGCAACTATGCTTAGACTGTATTTAGTAAATCATTGTTCCGTCCGGCTTTGTAAGAGAAGCCTCATACCACTTTGATAAACAGATGGCGGTGTTAAAGGAGCTAGTGTATTCAAGCGAGACTATTCAAAACTTTGGTCAGAGGCTGGATGTGTCATGCCAGACTATTAAGTCCCTTTTCTGGTGCAGTGTACCTGTATGAAAGAGAGAATTTCCTTACTTACATTGCATGATCTGGGAGTATGTATGATACCTGGCGAAAACTATGTCAGTTGCTACGGCTCCTACCTGATGCGGCTACAACATACAGTTTGGGGTTTAGATAGCACAGCATCAGAAATAATCCACATATCCTTACCTGCATTCTGGCATGGCAGCATTACCTAGCCAGATCAGACAAGAGGCTGCTGCAGAATGGTTTCCTTTTCATAATGTAATATACTAAAGCTTTTGACAATTATACTTGTATCAACCACATACTCCATTTTAAAATAGATCTGTTTGTCATTGTCTAACTTCTGAAAAAAAATGAACATATGCTTTATGAAGCAGTGAGCATAGCACTATCATATGCAGGACCCAAGGGATACTATGGAGACACTTTGAGCAGGTGGAACCCAGTCTTTCCTCATGGACACTGTCAATTGAATAGCAGAACCTATTACTCTTCCATGTAATCTTAATTCTCAGATTTAGGCACCAGCAGAAGTTTATGAGAAGTCACACCCCAAGCCAGCGACAGTTCAAGATGCAGCATGCAGCAACAACCCTGCTGTTTCTTCACTATCCCTATTACAAATCTATCTTACCTTACAAAAGGCAGATATATTTGAGTGTCTTGTCCAAACCTGACTGAAGGTCCACTAGCAAGTCCCCATTTTTCACAAGACATTTCAGCTTCCCACTATCCACTCTCTTTACGTGGTGCAGTCTTTTGGAAAGGCTGTGACTTCAGCCTTGTACTTTACGCCGGTACTCAAGACTAGATTGATTGGAAGCATGCTTCTTCCCTTGGAAATTCTCGGCTGAAATATTAGGCTGCAAATATATGCTTTAGATAATGCACATCGAATAAATACGAGGAAGAATTCCTTACTAAAAACCATCATACTGGCTTATGGCATGCCATTGACATTAGTGCCCTGAAGAAGTCCCAATGTTTCAGGACAAATTCATTGGCTGTGTCCTTGTACGTATTTTAAAATTGAAGCAAGAAATAAAGAATGAACATCCTTACAACATGTGTTTTGTGATGTTATCCTTCTCAATCCAAATAAATGACTAATATCCACCACTCAAATTACTTTCATATTTCACTATACTAATTCACCACTAATCCTTTATGGGTGCCGGAGCAGCGTGCTACTCGCCAAAAAAGCGCTTCACCACCCCATTAGGGGTAACAAGTGTAATATATTTGCAAACCTTTGTCCCTCTTCTATCCCTCTGCTACCCTTCTCAATCCAAATAACTGACTAACATATCCACCACTCAAATCACTTTCATATTTCACTCAAGTTGTCGAATATTCCATTGACCTGCACCCATTGAATACACACCTACGGCGAAATCAGTGCCGCCAGGACGCACAAATTGTCTTCTACCCAAGGACATGGGTCACACACACACGTGTTCTGCCCCAACAACAACTTCATTCTGACTTGCTCTCCACACGTTGGATGAAAAGTAATCCCCGACATTTTAATCGATATATATTTGGACTCAACATATCCCCTACTCGCGGCACCTTTGATTGTGACATTTAACCAAGATTACCACATTTGACTCGCATTCCATCACTGATTACGCATTAGGACGGCCGGGTAGGAATTATCATCGGCTTTCCGAATACGATGCATCACTAAGTGTCCTTACAGACACTTCAATTTGAATTTCTACTTTGTTATAAGGGTGCCCTGCCGGGTTGGAATTATCACCGGCCTTGGGACTTCATCGAGTTCAAGCAACTCTCTACAGCCCTGAAGAGTCGTGGGACTACTTTTCCCTGACGAAACACATGTCGGCTGGTTGCATTTTTCACCACAATAAAGAATATTCAGCAACACTAAAGAACTCTGTACATATTGCTTACGTTGACACTTGTATTTAATTGTTTTATTATGTATGTGTGCACAGGATTTAGCTATACTGTTTTGCTGTAGGGTCTTCCCTACACACATTGAGAGGTTACAAGGGTCTACCCTTCCTGGTCAGCACCATACCCACTAGTTTACCCAGACACACAGAACGTAAATGTGCTGAGCGCCAAGACTTCCTATACACTAAAACCCTCATCTTAGTTGTCTGCACCCATTGGATGTTGAGAGCTTCCTGAAGAGGACGCATGTGCAGGCGGTAGTGAGGGATGAGAAGAATACAGGAGGACATCATGCCCAGGAAAAATGTATAAAGGCATATGGCAGAGACTTTCTTCTTTATATGCAGACCTCTAAAGTCAGAAACTTTTGCTGTCTTTCCAATGTGGGATAAGCCCTGTTTAAAGTAGTATCCAGGATGGCGCCCCTAGAACTATTAGTCGCCGGGTAGGTTGAAGGACTAATTTCTCTGGATTTAAAGTGAGGCGTAGACAGGCCTTGCTAGACGCTTTTGGTACGTTGCAAGTCAGTCGTAGTAAGGAAAAATTTGATGGTGATGTGGTCTGAGATATGCTGCTACTGGCGTTAGACATGTTGTAAAAATGCGAGGGGCTGATTTGAGCCGAAAGGCAACTCTCGCAACTGGTAATGACTGCCGGCTACTGTAGATTTGAGACATTTTTTGTGTTTCTTGTGTATGGGTATGTGGAAATATGCGCCCTGAATGTCTAAGTACGCCATGTAGTCATTTCCATTGAGAAACTGCAACACATGCTGGATGGTGATCATGCGGAACAACTGTTTCTTGAGGAATTTGATTAGATTTTTCAAATCTAGAATTGGTCTCCACTTCTAGTGAACCAAGAACACCCCGGCAATAAAATCCTTATCCCCTTTGGCAAAATGGAACGCTTTCTATCGCTATCTTTTAAATCATGGAGACGATCTCTAACTTCAAGAGGTGAAAATGCTTGTGAACAGGAGGTTGACGTTGGGTCAGAGGTAGTGGCTCTATGAATTACATAGAATGACCAAATTGTATCACGTCTAAGACCCAACGATCTGTTGTAATTTGTTTCCAATTTTGTAGATTATGGGAAGTTTTGCTTCCTACTTTTGAAGGAAGTAGAAGTGTGGCAGCTGGCAGTAGTGGGAGGTCATTGACAATGGTTAGTATCCTTCTGTCATCCTGCTTTCCATCTGAAGGAAGCCTTGTTTTAGGCAACTCCTGCGTGTTGCCGCTGGGCAAACTATGGTCTGTATTGTTGGCTGGAAGAGGTATAAGCTGGATACCGGTACTGTTGGTAGCCCCCTCTGTAAGATGACAGACTCTTGCCCCGAGCACCACGGAAGGGCATCTTTCTATATTGAAGAGTGCCAAGAGCCTTAGCAGTATCTGTATCTTTCTTTATCCCATACAAAGCTTCATAGATATGCTTTCCAAAAAGCTCCTCTCCGTTATAAGGCAGATCTAAAATCTTGGTTTGAATCTCCGGCCTGAATGTTGTGGCCTTCAGCCATCCTACACGTCTTAAGACTGCCGCCCCAGCCAGTTGGAGGAAACCGGTTGGAAACGATGTCCATCGCACAATCGATTATCACCGAGTCGGAAAGTTCGTCCTCCAGTAGTATTTTCTTAGCCTAATCTTTGACGTCCGATGGAAGATTATTGATATAAGAAGCAATATCTGGCCACATTTTCCTGTTGTAACTGCTTAAAAAAGCAAGGAAATAAGAAGCTGTGACAGTTAATGCAGACATAGTTGAGAAACGTTTGCCTAAGTTGTCCAGTCTTCTACCCTCCTTGTTTGGCGGTGCCGATACTGGTTCTGAAGGGTTCTTTGATCTACGTTGTGCCGCTTGTGATATCACTAAATCAGGTCTTGGATAACCCGTGAGACAAGCAGGCACATCGTCAGGAGCCTTATACTTTTTGTCAAGTCTTGGTAAAACTAGCAGCACTGTTGCTGGAGTTCACATTATTTTCAAACCTTGGTCGCAGATTTAGTCAATAATGGGCATTGATCTGACTGATTTCCTGAAAGGCTCCTTGAAATCATAAAGGAAACAGTCCTGCTGATGCACAGGCGTCTGGAGTTCATAACGCCTGGCTCCTCTCTCTAAAAGATTATGGAAACCTCCTATATCTTCTGGAGGTGAATCAGTTTGCGGCAGAGATGGAGACGCTGGTGGAGGAATAATGTAATCATCCCATTCATCATGTTGTTGCTGTTGTTCCTGCTGTATTTCCGCTACCTCCTTCTCTTCTTCCTCTTCGTCAGAGGATGATAGTTGTTGTACAGGCATTTGTGTTTGAGGAGAAGATGGAGGTTGACTTTGTGCCATAGGAAGTGGCGGAGGAGCTGGTGAAGGAGGCGGCGACATTGGCGGAAATCTCTTTCTGTAAACCGCTAACATGGATTGTAGCTCTGTAACAAGAGTGGAAGGAAGATATACCATGTCCTGTTGTGTTTGCTGTTGACGGCGTTGGCCAGAGTAATAAAATTGCTGATCATAATACTCCTACTCATTGTCATGACTATCCGAAAGAAAACAAGTTACTTACCTGTAACTTTGGTTCTCCAGTATTGGTAACTTGCATAGATTCCTATTGCTTGTATCATTCCCCGTAGTCGAGATGGGAGTCCCCGGTAAATAATAAATACTATAGAAATAGGTACAAATAAAAGAATAAGGCCTAGGCCTCATCTAATTGTGTAGCATATCCACCTCTTTTTGTAAAAGAGACCAAATAAAATGAACAGCCTCACCCCATAGAACCTTCGTGAAAGAGCCTCAGAGCCTCAGATTTTCGTAGCCATTGTGTAACAATATAACAGAAGATGCTGAAGGCTAAGCTTACCCAGGGGAGGAGGGTGGGCGCATGGGAATCTATGAAAGTTACCAATACTGGAGAACCAAAGTAGCAGGTAAGTAACTTGTTTTCTTACTCCAGTATTGGAACTTTCATGGATTCCCATTGCTTGTATCAGAATAGCTGGCAGTTATAACGCACATTTTGTGTAAACAATACAGTGTTATAAAACCTTGCAAGATGCATCACTTTCAGGAGAGATACAAATTATCCAGTGAGAATTGGCAATAAAACAGTAATTGAACATCAGAGAAGAAATAGTAAAAGCATCTAGACTTACAAAATGTGCGAATAGCCAATAAAAAGGAAGAAGGGTTAGAAGGGAAACCTCACCACTCATTGAAAGAGGTTCCTCAGGACTGCCTGTCCCACTGCAGCGTCACTACGCGTGGAGGAGTCCAAGCAGTAATGCCTTGTGAAGGTATGGGCACTGCTCAGTGTCGCGGCTCTGCAAATGTCCTTGATAGGCACTCCGGCGAAGAGAGCAACTGAAGAAAACATAGCTCTCATAGAGTGCGCCCAAACCCACCCCTTAAGGGGCTTGCCAGCTGCTTGGTGACAATATTGAATTGCACTGGCAATCCATCGAGCAATACCATGCTTTGAAAGAGGGAAACTGTTGCGAGGAGCACTGGAATCCACAAAGAGCTGTGTTGATCTTCTGAAGTCTTTGGTATGTTGAAGATAAAACTTTAGACATCTTTGAACGTCCAGAGAGTGTTGAGCCCTCTCCGCTGGGGTAGTGGGTCGAGGAAAAAAGGATTTGAGAATAACTGGTTCATTCAAGTGAAAGTCTGAAGGCACCTTCGGGATAAATTTGGGATTCGTTCTCAGAATCAAAGTCTCTCTTTTAAACTGTAAGAACGGTTCTTGAATAGTGAGAGCGTGTAGTTCACCTACCCTTCTGGCAGATGTTAAGGCGAGAATGAGGGCCACTTTCCATGGGAGGAATTTAAGTTCCGCCCTATGAATCGGTTCAAAAGGCGGCCTCATGAGTTGAGTAAGAAGTAAGTTAAGCTGCCACAGAGGCGGTGGAGGCCTAACCGGTGGGAAAACTCTAAAAAGCCCTTTAAGAAATTGATTCACAATCCTTGCAGACCAGAGGGAAGGTCCAGAAGAAGTCCGTCTGAATCTAGAGATGGTCACAAGGTGCACTTTGATAGAACAATGGGCAAGACCTGATTTAGCCAATGCCAGAATGTATGGCAAAAATTAGCAGAAGAGTAAGGATGAATCTTTTCTTGCCAGCACCAAAGGCAGAAACACTTCACTTTTAAGCGATATGGCTTATTTGTACTCGGGGCTCGAGCTTGAGCAAGCACCTCTCTACATTCTGACGAGATATTCAGATCCTGAAATTCTCGGTGCTCAGGAGCCACGCTGATAACTGAAGAGATCTCGGATCCGGGTGTACCACCTAGCCCTGGGACATAGTCAGCAGGGAAGGAATTGGGCACCGATGAACTGGACGGTCCAGGGAGAGTAGAAGGAGCTCTGTAAACCAAAACTGGCGGGGCCACGCCTGGGCTACCGGAATCATTCTGCAGGGTTCTGCCTTGAGCTTCCGGAGAAGTCTGGGAATTAGTGGGATCGGAGGATATGCGTAAACAAAGGCGCCTGTCCGGGCCATCGAAAGCGCATTCCCCAGCGATCCCGGATGGTGATGCCTGCTTGCGTAGAGTCTGCATTTTTTGTTCTCTGGAGTGGCAAAGATATCTATGGGCGGAGTGCCCCAGAGACTGAAAATCTCTTCCAGAATGTCGTCGTCTAATTCCCACTCGTGGCTCACTGATTTCAGGCGACTGAGCATGCCCGCTGTTTTGTTGAGGGCCCCTGGAAGATGCTCTGTCGAGAGCGATTCCTCCTGCTGTATTGTCCATTCCCAAATCTCCTAAACCTTTTTGGATAGTCGACAAGACGTTGTACCTCCCTGCTTGTTTACGTAATGCATGGCCGTCGTGTTGTCTGTACGGCTCAGGACAGAGGATTGTTGAATCCGGGGATGGAAGACCCGCAAGGCTAGACGAATCGCCCTGAGCTCCAACAGAATGATGTGGAGTAGGCGATGCTGAGGCACCCAGCGGCCACCTACCTGAAGGTCTTGTAAGACTGCTCCCAAGCCTTCAAGTGAGGTGTCTGTTGTTATTATTAGAGGAGCTGGGGTGACCCTGAAGGTGAGGCCTAGAGATATTGTCCTTGATCGGCCACCACGTTGCAGCCTCTTTCATAGGCTGAGTGATTGTGATCTTGTCTTTGAAAGAGCCTTCTGCCTGGCGTCACTGCAAATCCAGCTGTTCTTGGAGGGGCGCATAAGCAACCTGCAATGGGTAATTAGAGGAATGCAGGACGAGATTGACCCCAGAAGGGAGTTGTAGAGGCGAACTGAAAGTGACCCACTGCATTGCAATCAACCTTGAATTGAAAGTGTCTCTTGGCTACTGTAAATCATAAAAACATCCTGTGGGCAGGGTGGATGGGGAGATGAATGTATGTGTCCTCAAGGTCCAGGGTGGCCATGTAATCTTCCGGATTGAGGAGCCGCAAAATGTCCTGTAAGGAGACCATCCTAAACGAGAGCTTGACGAGATAGGCGTTTAGCTCCCTCAGGTCTAAAATTGGGCGCCATTTTTCTACGGTCTTTTGAACAAGAAAGAACCGGGAATAGAATCCTTCTCCCTGTTAGGATCGAGGGACTGGTTCTATCGCTCCTATGAGGAGTAGTTGGTGTGCCTCTAGACGAAGAAGATGTAGATGTTTGGATTCGGTGGCGCGAGTGGCTTTGGATGATGGTTGATGTTGAAACTCCAGAGTATGGCCTGACAGAACTATATTCAGAACCCATCGATCTGATGTTATGACTTGCCAGTTGCGGAAGTATTGGGATATCCTGCCCCCCACTGGTGTTACAGGGGTCAGAGGAACAGTAGAAGAGCCAAGAAGCTGCTACTGGCGCTTAGAGAAATCCCTCTCTTGGTGCCTTTGTCGTCCTTTAGATGATGAACGAGAGAAAGAAGACTACTGGCCTTTTCACTGAGAATATTGCGGCCGGTATGATTGAGAAGGCTGCGAGTAAGAAGAATAGCGCTGCTGTTGATATCTGCCTCTGTAGGAGGGATAACCTCTGCCCCTAGCTCCACGGAAAGGGACCTTGCGGTATTGAAGAGTCCCAAGGGATTTTGCAGTTTCCGTGTCCTTCTTTATATCCTGCAGCGCATCATCAATGTGCTTCCCAAAGAGTGCCTCCCCGTCAAAGGGAATGTCCAAGATCTTATTTTGGACTTCAGGCCGGAACCAAGTTGCACGAAGCCTGCCTTGGCGCTGAAGGACTGCTGCTCCCGCTAGGGAATGGAAGGCTGTAGTGGCAATATCCATTGCGCAGTCAATTATCACCGAAGATGTTCTCTCTCCCTCCTCGAGGATCTTCTTGGCTTCCACTTTAGATTCTTCCGGCAGCTGGTTCAGATAAGGAGACAGATCACACCACATCTGGCGATCATACCTTCCGAGAATTGCCAAGGCGTTGGCTGCTCTAACGAGGAGGCTAGACATAGAGGAGAACCTCTTCCCAGCATTATCCAACCGCCTGCCTTCTTTATCCGGTGGTGTAGTGAGAGGGGCAGACGGATTTTTAGACTTTCTCTGGGCCGCTTGAGAAATGACTGAATCTGGTTTAGGCTGGCTGACAAGACAAGCTGGGCTATCCTCAAGGGCCTTGTACTTCTTTTCCAGACGAGGAAGCACAGGTATGACTGTGGCAGGCGACTTCATAACCTTTAGCCCTTCATCCCAGACGTGACCCACGATAGATAGAGCGGACTAACTTTCTGTATGGTTCTTTAAAGTCATTTTAGAAACATTCCGACTGCACAGATAGAATGGGCAGACCGAAACACTTAGAAGCTCTCTCCATTAGATTATGAAAGCCCCCAATATCTGCAGTAGGGGAATCCGCCGGTTCTGAAATGGGAGAGGTGGGATCCGGAAAGATGTAATCATCCCATTCCCTGTCAGTATCCGGAATAGCCGTTGTCCCCTGGTCATCATCAGATGTATCATCCTGGACAGTAACCACTGTCTGTTGCTGTTCAGGTAACACCGGCAACAAAGACTGAGGAGGAAGAGAAGTGTAACCGGAAGAGCAAGTGGAGTAGGAGGCACTTGCACTGTTTCCTGGGCAGGAGATTGTGTAGGAAATCTCCTTCTGTAATCAGATAGCATGAACTGCAAGTTCGTAATGAAGAAGATGGCATACAGACCATCTCCTGTTGATATTGCTCCTGAGACCTCAAATGTGGCTCATATTACTGCTGCTCCATGTAGTACTCGTCTGAGTTGGAGTCCTGATATTTGACATGCAGCTGTGATGGACTAACGGCAGCACCGTAAGGACCATCATCGTCCTCAGAAAACTCCTCTTCTAAAAAGAGAGCTGGAGGAAAAGGTGTCACTTTTCGGGGAGAAGTCATCTCTGGTGTAATGCGACATCTCTGTATTGGAATTGCCACATTTTGTATCCTCGACGAGGTCGTCGACGGAGCCGCAGACAACGAGGGAGAGGGCCACCGTCGACGGGACCATCGTCTAGACCGTCGTCATGATCAAGCTGGAAGCTGTGGTCGTCATCGTCACCGTGGTTGTCGTCGACACCATCACCGTCGTCATCCTCTTCGATGTAGACGTCGTCAGAGTAGACGTCGACGACATGGTGAATTGCACATCTGCGCGTGGCGTCGTCGTTGAAGCCGTCATCGTTGAAGCCGGTGAAGTTGAGGAAACTCTCATCAACGAGTCCATCGACGGAGCCAAAGTAGACGCCGGTAACGTTTTTGAAGTCGTCGTCGGCTAAATTGATGTTGTCGTCGTCGATGAGCGAACTTTTCTCTCAGCTTTACCATCAGGTGTGACAGAAGCTGGTTTTTTAAAGGTTTTAGCCTTCTCAGAAGAAGAAGAAGAAGTAGAAGGCACATAGCTTGACTTCTTTGCAGGTGCCACTTCTGGAACAAGTCCTTCCCTCTCCTTTACACCTCGGTGAGATTTGTCTTTTGTAAGGCTTTTGAAGTTGGTCTAAAGAAGTAGAAGGTGAAGACCTACCCCTTTTTTGAGATCTCCTGGATGAAGTTGCCGATTAAGCATCATCACTGTCACTGGAGACAGGATCTTTCCATGGCTTTAGTTTCTGAAGCCAAGTGAGTAGACGTCCCTCACGGTACGACAGATTTTGCAATCAGTAACTTTGTGGTAAGGATACCAACAATAAATACAGTCTTTATGTTTGTCCTCCACATAAAGTCTCTTCTTGGAGCAGGTGGCACAAGCTTTGAAAAAGCCTTCTTCTCCTTGTCTGACATGTTGAACTTGAAGTGAACAGTTGAAGTGAAAGATTAGGTTGAATTTAAGGAATACATTGAAGAAAACTGAGCAGAGTTCAGTGGAGACTCCCTTGCACAATGTGTGGTAGAAGATCTAAGGCTCTGAGGCTCTCTCAGGAAGGTTTTATGGGGTGAGGCTGTTCTGATTGGCTGTTTTTTTTATTGGGTCTCTTTTACAGAAAGAGGTTGATATGCTACAAAATGAGTTGAGGCCTTGGCCTTATTTTTTTTTAAATATTTTTTTTTTTACCTATTTCTATGGTATTTTTTATTTACCTGGGACTCCCATCTCGACGACGGGGAATGATACAAGCAATGGGAATCTATGAAAGTTCCAATACTGGAGTAACCCCGCTCATGCTTTGCCCTCGTGATTGTATGAAATAAATCATGGTCATAATGTCCACGTTTTCCTCATGCTGTTAAATATGGTTTGTGGTGATTTGGTATTGTAGTGAACTGTTAAATGGTTAACTAAACTGTAATTGCTAAAGGCTTCTCCTGATTGTCACAAGGAATTGCCAGGCACGAGGTCAAGCGCATGGTAAACTGTCAAATTAGGCATGAAGCACGTTCTGCACACCAAACTTTGAAAATTAGCATTACACGTGTCTCCACCTAAAGAAAACTAGTCACGTTAGACTTGTGAAGTGGTTAATCCGAAAAACATTTTTCATTCGTGTGCTACACTAACGAATAGAACTCACACAGCTTACGCCAGCGGCAGAAAGGTATTTAAACAACTCGCGCACAACTTTCAGTGCTTGGTCTCGTCAGATTAAAGCCCTTACCTGTTTCTCCGGCTCCCAATGCGGCATCTCTTCAGCGCTCCAGTTGCTTCTACGACTCCGGCTGCATTCCTCGCTTCTCCTCTGGCTTCCGGTGCAGCTTTTCTCCTTCCCGTTCGACTGAGGATCTTCTTCTGCTTCCGGTTCGCCGAAATCTGCGAAATATAAACAAACAAGAGATAAGTGACATTTTATTGCAAGGCCTTGTAATAAATAAATCAGAAGGCGATCGGTGAGTCTTTTCCTACTATAGTTTTGAACTGTACAATATAATTTGTTCTGCTTAGCACCAAAAACTCGTTTTGCAAACTTGAAGAACTTTATATTCGAGAAACAAAAGAAACAAGCATTGGACGCTTTTGATGACTATAATACCAACGCAACGAGGTTGTGTATTTTTAGACTATAAAGCTCATTTAAATTGCCAAGAATATTTTCATTTTATGATTATAGCGAATTCTGTGGTAAGAATAATTACCACTTATCAAAGGTATTAACGTAATAAAGAATGTGGAGAAATATTTAGATTTGCTAAAATACTGCGTCTAAACTAAGGTGGTTATTGTTAGCTTTATGGTTTTCTTGCTTCAAGGGACTAAGAGAATTAATACAACAATCAATAGAAAATATTTCAAGAGGTATAGAAGAACTGCTGATCTCGTTTAGGTAAAGACATTAATGTTTAAATGCAATTTAAAGTGTACCTGAATTGTTAATTCCTTATGTGATGGAACATCTAATGTATGGTTTATTTGTTTAGATGTTATCCTGGATGCTGCCAGCTCAGTGACAGTTCCACCCATTCGCTACATAGTAAGAAGACGCGAACTAAAGTCGACAAGGTCTCCCAATCACGAGCACTCAGAAAGTTTCTCTTCGCTTGTCCTTGTATTTCCCATCCCCCTTTCCCCTTGGAGGCTTACCAGATTTCAGAGTGTTGCGGTTTGGGGAGCATTTAGGGAGATTGGGGTTCATTCGTCGTTAAGAGCAAAGAGATCAAGTGAGTAGCTTGCTTGACACTCATCAGAGTCTTCATGGTACTTTACATTAAGCTCTGACGGACTTTGCGCTGCTCCAAAGAGGCTGTCACGGTCAGAATAATCCTCATCATCTAAGAGGTGTGCGGACAACAAGGGCTGAACTCTACTCAGTGATGTCAAAGAATGTGTACGTTTTTCCTGCTGAAATTTTGGGTGAAAAATGCATTGTCCTGTTTTTATGCCGGGGTCATCGATGAGGTCATTGATGCAGTCGTCGTCGTTGGAATATGTGCCTGGATCTAGGAAGAAACCGTCGACGATGAGCCGTCGAAGGAGGTAAGCGCCATAGACGATGACAGTGAAACCTCAGCCGACAATACAAGCACGGATGATAGCATCGCCGTCGATGATACATCCATTGCCGACGAGGCAGTCGAAGAAATGATGGGAGGGATTGTAGAGAGGACCATCTACGGTAGGTTAGTCTTCGAAGCAGGAATCACCGTTGACAAAAGACTCATCGTCATCTTCGCCGTCTGAAACTTCGTCGATGATGACTTAGAAACTTTGGTGATCTTCACCGTCGACGACCAGGGGACTTGGCTTGTCGACAATTACATTGTTGACGAGGTGATCACCACCGATGAAACTGTGATGGTGGAAACCGTGGTCGTCGACGATGTTACCCCAATAGCACCCAAGGAGGATTTCTTTGTCGTCAAATCTGTTGTTGACGAGCAGTCCGTCAGTGGGGCTGAGGTAGGCTTTTTGAAAGTATGTTTAACCCTCACAGGTGGAGTAGAAGGTTCTGAAGCAAGTTTCTGAGATGATTTTTTGACAGAAACTTAACTCTTAACATGTTATGGAGGAGGCAACTAGGAAGAGGAGTTCTGCTTTCCAGCATTCTCTGACTTTTTGTGCATCTTCTTTGGAGGTTGTTGAGAGAAGTGACCTGGAGAGTCATCCGTGGTCTTTTTTTAGGTGCTTTAGAGGAGGATCTTGAGGAAACATCACTCTCCTCATCAGAAATAGGATCATCTCTGTCTTTAAGCATCTGCAGCCATAGTAAAAGCCTCCCCTCACAATCCTTCAAGGACTTTGAAGAAAACTTGCAACATACCTTACAGTCCTTAGATTTATGGTGTGGGTATAGACAATAAAGGCAGTCCTTATGGGGATCGTCGATATGCAGTCTCTTCTTCCTGCAGGTGTCACAGGGTGTGTGTGTATATATATATGTGTGTGTGTGTGTGTGTGTGTGTATATACATATATACACACACACACATATATAGCTTACTGGAGGCTGACTAGCACGAAGTGTAGTAGAAAATCAGAAGGACTGGAGCTTCTCTCAGGAAGGTTCTACAGGTTGGTGTCATCTGATTGGTTGTTTTCTAACTTTAATCCTTTTTTAAATAAAGACTTGGATATGTTACTAAATACGGAGGCCTTAGGCCTTTAAGATTTTAAGTCCTATCTCTATTGTGACATTACTTTTTTTTAAATATACCGGGAACTCCCATCTCGACAACTCCGAATTATACAATCTCCAATACTGGAGTAACTATCAGTTTTAATAAATATATTACTAAAGCATGATGTGTTAGCGCACTGTTATTTACAGACAGCACATTTTCCATTGAAATGGCCACAGATTTTCTCACTGACATGCAGTTTTACTGATGAAAATGTATTGGACAAACAATGTGTGGAAATCGGGTTTCATCAAATATTTGCCATTTGCACATCACCAAGTAAAGTGTTCTGATATGTTTTGAACCTATTAAAATCTGTGTTTCCATCACCCATCAGAATTATAAGACAAAGTTCATTCCTAACTGCTGATTTATTTTGAAATGTTTGTGATAAGCTGTTTAAAAGTCGTGTAGAAAAAAACTAACATCCTGCAGCCTTTCATTTTCCTCTCCTTGTACACCAGCACAAGCGTCAGACAGTTCGCTTTACAGAATCCTCTAACTTTGTAGTCATAGAAAGAATAGTAAACACAAATCTCCATGAGAAAATAAGCCGCAATTTGTAGGAAGACATAATCTCAAATGTGACCTCTGTCTTTGAACACACAACAAATGGCACAAGTCTAAAACAAGATTTAATGTTTCCGTATTGCTCATTCACCTTTTGAATGAACAGAACACCTGTCTTGGGCTTTGCCAGTTTGAGCTATCTCGCTAGAACAGACCAGTAAGCCCTAAAAATACCTCGCCCTGATAAAAACTGACTCTCCATAGGGAATGGGCGAGTAGATTTGTTGAGACCTGCAGATGCATCCATGGTATGTACTCCTGCAGGAGTTTGAAAGCGTGAAGGGTCTCATTGTTGAACCAATAACACACATCTGTTCTCCCCTCCAACATGCATCTACAGGAAAGATTCAGGGGAACTAAACAGGAAAGTGGCTTAATCCAGGAGAGTTATGAATAATTTTGATTTTGATTGTCAAAACAAATGAAGAAAATACAATTGTATGAACATAAATATTGTGCGTATATCCGAATACAAGTAAGAGGTGCTTTTGCACCAGGTGGACAGTGTGCGACTCTCTCAAGCCACGCTGCTTGCGATTAGTGTTGAACTTAATCCAGGAGAGGACAGGTTTCAAATGTCTGGACGGCTGCGATGAACATGGCCAAAGCAGAGCCTATGGTGAATGCTGTAAGCCCTTTAATCCTTCATCCAACTTTGGGGTTCAATAGGTGATTAGAGTACAGATCTCAATCTCACAGAAGGGAAGAATAAGCTTTGTGTTTGATTCCTAGCATACGCTCTAAGAACAGGCCAGCACAATAAACAAAAACTGTACTAATTACATTTGTTAAATAGGAAAGCAGACATTTTTACAGCTTCACAGTGGTGAGTCACCACTGCCCAATTTATTGTCAATTTTTGGACTTGCTTCGGCTTCCCTCCTTTTTTTGGGAAACGCCTGCAAAACTGTTAAAAAGTTTGGAGAAGAGCTAAACCACTCCGCCAGAGTTCAGATCTACAAGGGCTAATCTGGCCACTAGCAAACGAATTTTGTTGCTAGCGCCTGGGATGAGAAGCACTGTTCTCATTACGCCTGAAATTAATCGATGAACTTCGCTTTGAGTCACAGAACATCAGCAGTTTTAGCAGGTCAAACAATGCCTAAAAACCCATTACCCAATCTCACACGCACAACCCAAACCCCCAAGAGACAAGCACAATACGGCACACCTTTGGGCCAGTAGTTGTTGTGACTCTTTGCTTCAATTCTCCCTTGACTTGTTCCATCCATTCACCTTTGTTGTTTTCTGCCCTGTTCGGTTCCCCTAACTCTTCTAGTTTCCATACCTGTTGTCTGTGGTTGCCTGCTTTGTTATCCTCTTGTCAGTTTGTCTCTTTGTCCAAGCCTCCTCACTCCCACTGCATAATTAGCAAGTCATATTTGTAATTGTAATTGTGGGATACTTGTAAAGCGCACTGTTACTCTACCCGAGTGTCCTGGCGCTGTAGACCGCTGGGGAACCCGTCCTGGTTTTCCCTGTGAGATGGTCCCTTTCTGGGTATGTCCAGGGTGAAACCAGGCATCCCCGGAGTCTGTGGGGGGCCGTTGTAGAGATGAGGCAAGCTTAATGCCCAGAGTTACCGAGTGTGTTCACTGGTTAGAGTAGGCACTGAGGCGAGAACTATCGAGTCCGTTGACCCTGGTCCAAGACCCTGCCGCGTCGGGAATTGAACCCTGGTCCCGGGCCGTTCTCTGCTTACAGGTCTGCCGCCTCTAACCAGTGAGCCACACCTCTCACCTTTAGCTCGTGAATGGGGTTCAAGGTAGGTTGGGGACTAGTTACAGTATCCCCTCTGCTTGCACCTGCTAAGTTTTAAACTCTGGATGTGATTTAGTTTGGTGGACTGGGTTACTCCGTCTCAAACATGACGGATATCCCATCCACCGTATTACAAGTTCATTACATCCTTTAGCACTTCAAATACGGCAGACGGGATATCTGTCACGTTTGTAACGGAGTAGCCTGTCCGCCAAACTCTAAATCAGGCCCTCTGTTACCTTTGAATATATTTCTACCCTAATGTATCAAACTTTTAGTAATTTGTGTTCGCTAACCCAAAGGTAGAGGACTTGACATTCATTCATAGTGTAGCCTTGAAACTCGCTTAGCCTCGACATCATCATCATGCTTGAATTACTGTGTTCACTCTCACTCATATATCAGATTCATCTTGTAGCACATTCTAAATCTTGACCTGTATCAATGGCTACGTTAATGGTAGCCATAGATGAGAGAGTGTGTAGAGCATGGAGGAAAGTGAGACAGGCAAATGAATGAGTAATATGAGAATGAAATGTTAAAAGAGGTGGTGTTATGGGTTATGGTGCAGCTACAGCTTCAGAGGACATTTTGCAGTGGTGACAAATCCGTGGCTACTCTGTATATTTTTCAAACGTATAATAGCCACAATGCTCAACATACGTTTTCTTGCTTGAACTTGCCAACAAATGTTCATAAATTCAGCTAGATATTGATCATCCGCATATTCACCCTCACAGGAGCATCTTTCATATTTCTGAGAGAAAAAGATACATCACAGGATTCCAAAGCAACCTATGATGTTTAAATAACACTGTGAACCTAAAACCTAAAGAAATTAGTAAATGTGCACCCAGACATTTACTGCGTAGTATGGCTGTAGATTTAATCATTACAAGAACTCACAAAACATTTTCACGTTACACCTGCAAAGATTTCCAGAGATAACACTGGATAGGCTTTGAGAATTGTTTTTTGTCATGCAAGAATATACATTTGTGGAAAAAGCGAGTTAACATGCACATATATTTGTCCTTTTTTACTTAATAGGGAAAATATTTATTCTGCTTTTATTTCCATAGGGAAACACTTTTCCCTGTGTAAAACACCTTCCGTGGGACCGCCACCAATTTTTTTGGGTGGAAACTTATTCGTAACATGGAAAGGGATTAATTCTTGTCCTTGACAGGAGTACATTTTTGACCATTGGCTGGGTGGTAAGGGGGAAGGGAAAGAATTGGTTTGTGAATACTTAGAAAACTGAACGTTTGTGGAGGTGTGCTAACTTCCAGAATATTCATGGTATTAAATGCCCACTTCCCACCAAGAAAAGCAGATTTACTCACCTGAAAACCACTCACATGATTTATTCACATGTGCAAGTGAATCCCTTTGCAAGTGAAAACCCAACCGTTCTGAATTAGTAAAGTGGCTATGCATTTGTGAATGAAGTTACTTGTATGTAAAAAGTACGAGTTACGCACACATATTTCCAAGAATGAATGCTTGTTGTAAGGCGGAGGCCTTCTAAAGCTCAAATGCTTGGACATTTTTACTAAAATACTGCATCTAAAACACTCAAGCTTCCCCTGCAGCTAAGGTACCGGTCAACATGTGCTTAGACCAAAAGTGGATGTGTACGTTACTTCGGATAAAGGGACAAACAAAAAGTAGTGAACACATCTAACAGAAGTATTGAACTATCAGGTGACGTAAAGTCCCTAAGATCCGACTCATCTGACTTTATTTTAAGTAGGCCACGTCGCCATTTTAGATCATGGAGGTCACCCATTTTAGATCATGGAGATCGCAATCTTTTAAAATGTATGCAGAATCATTGTAATGTATGCCATGTGATGCAGATGTCGTCTGACCATATCTTTCTAAGAACTGTGACGTGTCTTGTTGTCCTACTGATGACACATATATAACACCTGATGGGACATCTATTATGGGTCAAGTGTCTACTTATTACGTCAAATAAGAATAAGTACAGACATATAGTCAAAATAGTGTAGTTTGAACTGACATTCTCCTATGTCAGAAATTCCCACTCTGATAAGATTTAATATATAAGGACGGCCATTTGACCACTCAATTGAGAGGTCCAGATTATCGTCAGAGATTCTGCCAGAAAATGGTCTCACCTACTGCCGGCGCATTTCGAAAATGCTACATCTCGCTCATCGCTAATAAAGCCAAGTCCCAGAGGAAGGTTGAACTGACAATCTCCTAAGTCAGAAATTCCTATCCCTGATAAGATTTAGTATAAAAGGACAGCTGTTTGACCACTCAATTGAGAGGTCCAGAGTATCGCCAGATTCTGTTTGAAAATAGACTCACCTACTGCTGGCACACTTTGAAGATGTTACATCTCGCTCAGGGCTAATAAAGCCAAGTCTCAGAGGAAGGTTGCTGCTGCAGCGGATGTGCCCTACACAAGGAATACTACCGTCACGCCTCCACTGATAATAACTGCTTTTGCTATTAACAAGGTGTACAGTACTTCACTTCTCCCTAGGAAACTCTAGATTGCAAGGTGCTCTGCTTTCCATGCTCTCTCAGTGGTGCACCTAGAAATAGGGTTGTCGCGCAGTGGGTTGTAACAGTGCCCAAACAGGGGAATAACTACAGGGCAAGAAGGTAGAGCTTCGATTTAGTTCTTTATTTAAATAAAGATAATGCCCGTTGTAAAGAGGTCCTTCGTTCCCGTAGGGTCTCTCGGTTTCTTGTTGCTCTCCTGAGCTGCGTCTCGCCACTTGATTGACTCGTACCAAAAACATAAACAAAAGAAGACAAATATCAATATTGGTGAAGACAACGCTCCGGTTATAGGGAAAGAAGTGCAAAGGAATTGTCACCTAAATACCTCCACCTTGTGTAACGGAGTGACCTCCCCGTTAAAGCCTTCCCATTCCTGGCCCATGCCCAGTGAACCCACTGAACCTGGCACGTACCTTGTGTAGCCACCCCCCTCCTGGAGAGAGGCTTGGCGGCGCGTGGTCCAGTTGGCCCTCAAGGTCTCCCTCTTGCTGGGGTCGGCGTCTCCGCAATCGCTCCTCTTCTCCTTTTCGGAATGAGCGTTCGTCAGCTGTTCTCCTGGCTCCAGCGTCTCTCCAGCTGCCCTCGCATCGGTTTTCGTGCCTGTCACTGCTTACGTTTTTTTTTCTCTTCCGGGGTCGGTCGTGATAGGTCCGTTTGTGGCAACGTCACAGGCAACTCCTCTCGGGGCGCCACCTCCTGGTAGTCGAGATGTTCCTTAAAGTGCCCGTTCCATGCCTGTATACGAAGGGACAGTACATCAGCCTGTGGCTTACAGGGGAGGTACGGGACGGTTGTCAATTCGTCGTAGTCAGTCCCCTGACAAGGTTATAGGGTTTTAGGATTTAGATGACATTTGAACTATGTTAGAAATGTTAATCCCATTCTTGTGGCGCACTCGCTGTTTTTATGATCTCCTGTGAAATACTGTTATAGATGAACTGAGAAACAGGTTATCTCTGTCTGTAAATGCTTTTTATTTGAAGTGCCTATTCTTCTTAGTGCAGTGTGTATGTGTGTGCACGCGTGCATGTGTGTGAGATACTGTGAGTGTAGGAAGCTGGCTCTGTATATACAATACCAAAGTAAGGTTTAATATTGCACAGAGTCCAGGGAGTCCCCAGAGGTATAGCAGTGGCTAAATTAGCTAAGTAAGAGATCTCTCTGTGATAGTGTGGTCGAGCAGTTAGGCTTATCCAGTGGGCGTGTTAAGCATGTATTGAATTCACTCAGGCAAGGGCTGGTGACACACACTCAGATAAAATCCAGACCAATTACATAAGTATACAAAAAAGTATACTTATGTTGTATTTTAGAACCAAGCAGGAATTGGCACAGGTAAGTCAAATATACTCTCAAATATAAGACTGTTCAAGGAAATGCAGTTGTGGTTGAAGTTGCAATCATTACAGGTTTGTATATGCTTTGGAAACAGTTTCAATTATACAGTAATTATTTTCAGGATACTTTTTAGTTACTTTTGAATTACTTTGTATACTGGGGTGGTATGCAAGATGCCACACCCTAGGATCTCACAATACAAGCTAAGTAAGACTTTGAATACATTTGTAGTTTAGTTCTCTTTTCTCCATTCAAACATCAGTACAACACTTAGAACATTTTAGGCCCAAAAATCTCTTAACATGAGTTCCTATGGAAGAAACACTGTTAGCGGTTTCTCAGGTCAAGTACAGGACTTACGAGGGAGAGTTTTGGGGGTTAGCATCATGGTTCCCCAAGGTCTAGACGGGCACTCGAGTTGCACCACCAGCGGCCAGATTCAGAGTGCAGGTGCCCAAGGTTAGCCAATGGGCTAAGGGGGCCTTCGGTTAGGGACTACAGGAAAGCAGGCCACTCGGGTGTGGGAGCAAAGCTCCTAGGGTTAAGGTGAGTACCGCAGGGGCCAATGACCAGCACAGGAGCTGCACCACCAGCGGCACTGGGGTGGCTGGATGCAGGGTGCAAAAAGGACGTTGGGGACCCTGTGCTTTTCAATGGAGACCTTTGGTTCGGTAAAGTTGCTGCAGACTGGGGCAGGGAGACTTCCTGAAGGCAACCACCGGCTGGAGAGGTAAGTTGGGTTCTTGGGGGTTGCCTGGACATTGTTGGTTGGGTTACCCAAGCCTGCAGGGGATCAGCTGCAGGGGTGTCTTCTGGCATCGGATTTTCTTACCAGCTCTGGTCACTGTCAGGGGGGCCCTTCAGGTTGAGGCTGTATGTGTCGTCTCTAAGTTTGAGGGAGGTCGGGGATCACCAGATCCCGGGGTAAGGATTGCTGGGGAGGCCTCCTCATGGTGCTGGGCCACTTGAACTCGGGCCGTGGGTGTCAGGTGCAGAGTGGTGCAGAATTGCGTAGTTGCCGGATTCTGTGGGCGAGTCTTTGCATGAGCAAATCCGGTGCTCACAGGAGACAGAGTCTGTAAGAGGGTTGCAAGGCAGGTCTTCTGGGCTCTGGGGGTTGCTGGCTGCTGGACTCGCATGGGGTTCTTGCTGTAGGCAGGTCGTCTTCTTCCTGGGCCAGCACGGTTCTTCAGTCCTGTTCCTTTCTTCCTCGAATCTGAGGAGGCAAGGTTCAGGGTTGGCTCTAAATACTAGATTTTGGGGATTTGCAGGCTGGGACCAATCGGTCCCTTCCTTGGACCCATTGGTTATTATGCCAACATCCAGTGGGTGGGAGGGGGCATGAGCATCTCCTTAATTGACTGAGTCCCTTTATCTTCAAGATGGAGGGGACTGAGATGTGTGCTCACCTCGCCACCCCCACCTGAGGGGTGGGGTTGGCAAAGGTGGGCACACCTCTCTTCCTAGCTTGGTTTTCCCGACGATTCTCCTGCCCAAAGTGGGGGCCAGAACCGTTGCTGGGGGCAGCAAAAGGCAGGGACAGCTTCCAAAGGTGGCAGGCCTTTCAGGCTTCCCATTTATTGAACTCAGACCGTCCTGGGGAGGAAGCATGACACCTCTGGCCAGGATGGGCTTTCTTTCTGAACCCATGAGAGTGGAGGCTTCCTACCCAGGGGTCCAGAATCCTGTCTGGTGGTGGCAAATAGTAGGCAGCCATTCAGAAACCACACCGGGGCTGGTTGATTTTCAGGGGGCATCTCTAAAATGCCCTCTGAGTGCATTTGAAGTTCCCAAAACAAGCTTGTGCATCATAACGCTCCAGTCCCACGCTGCACAGCCATACTGATGTACATTTTGAGATTTACTACATGGTAAATGGGCTTTTTAAAAAAAAATATTTCAGTCACTCCTGAAGAAGGGCTTGTAAGCCCAAAATAAATTGGGTCAACCATTACATGGTGAAACAGGATGTATTGTCAATTCCATTGTTCTACAGGACAAAGCCTGGATAGGCATGTCTGTAACATTTGAAGCTTGGAATTAATCTGCCTCTGTTGTGCAAAAAAGAACAGAAAACCATTAAATCAATTTGGATTACATGGTTTGTTACCTAAGTAATTTACGTCAGTATGGCAGTGCAGCTTGGGAGTTGAGCATAATGATGCACCAGCTTGTTTTGGGAACTTCAAAATGTACTACTGGGACAAAGCACACGTCAATCTTGCACAAATAACTCTTGCCTTTGAGCATTCTTAATTATGTGAAGATTCTGAGAAGTTGGACTGCATGGACCTATCTATTAGTGATATAGTTAAATCTTGTACCCTTTCACTTGCACACAGATGTTGAACTGCCAGTAAAACAGAAAAAGGCCAATGAGTCAGGGAGGCCCCTTGGAAACACAGAGAACAAAGAAAGCCATTTTACAACATCTAAACATTCAATAATTGATTGAAGAGGATCGCTTAAATGAAATAATTTATATTTAATAAATTTATTCAAGTTTTCAAGTGTATTTTTATGTTCATTTTCACCGTTCTCATTATTGGTCTGAGTCATGTTTTGAAATAATTTTCTAGTGTGATTGTGGTGTATGTATCTCTTCCTTCCGGTACTGTCGCGTTTATTATCAGGTTTGACGTTAGTCACGTAGTTTGGTTTTGTCAAATGGTCTGCACCTGTGGAGATTTTAAACTGGGCTCAAAATGTGCAGGTAAGTTAGTAAACATTTTCATTCAGTTACTTATATGCTAAGTGAATGAGTCAAGCAGCAGGTTTCAGCATGGAGAAATGAAAATCTTTAATGTTGCATCCATGGCACAGTAAGTTTATTACAAGGTTTATGACACGTTAAGCACAATATTTATTTTTATTCAAATTGAACACATGGCACAGTTGATTAGGAGTCTGTTGTTTTTTAACATGTATATTTTGATGCAGCAGTATACACATTTTATACAACTTAGCTATTTCTGTTTTACTAATATTATATGGTTTTTACAAAACGCATAGACACAGAGGGTAATGCTGGTTGCACATTTAGGTTTTGTTTCGTAGAATTTAATGGTTACTTTATGGTTCTGCTTTTTGAGATTTTCTACATTGTAAATGGACTTTTTTATATTTCAGTCACCGCTGAAGAAGGGCTTGTAAGCCCAAAATGCATTAGGTCAATCATTACATAGTGAAACAGGATGTATTGTCTATTCCATGTCCTACAGGATAAAGCCTGGATAGTCATGTCTGTAACATTTGAAGCTTGGAATTAATCTGCCTCCGTTGTGCAAAAAAGTACAGAAAAACATCAAATACATTTGGATTACATGGAAGAAAATTGGAAGTTTGGTTTGTTACCTGAGCAAATTACGTCAGTATGGCTGTGCAGCTTGGGACTGGAGCATAATGATGCACTAGCTTGTTTTGGGAACTTCAAAATGTGCTACTAGGACAAAGCAAACGTCAAGCTTGCACGCACAATTCTTGCCTTAATTATGTGAAGATTCTGAGAAATTGGAGTGCATAGACCTATCTATTAGAGACATAGTCAAATCTTGTATCCTGTCCACTGGCACCCAGATATTGAACTGCCAGTAAAACAGAAAATGGCCATTGAGTCAGGGATGCCCCTTGAGAACACGGAGAACCAAGAAAGCCATTTTACAACATCGCTTTAATGAAAACATTTATATTAAAGAAATGTATTCAAGTTTGCAAGTGTATTTTTATGTTTATTTTCACCGTTCTCATTATTGGTTTGGGTCCTGTTTTGAAATAATTTTCTAGTGGAATTGTGGTGTATGTAGTTCTTCCTTCTGGTACTGTCACGTTTATTTTCAGGTTGGACGTTAGTCACGTAGTTTGGTTTTGTCAAATGCTTTGCACCTGTGGAGATTGTAAACTGGGCTCAAGATGTGCAGTTTAGTTAGTAAACATTGTCTGTAAGTTACTTAAATGCTAAGCAAATGACTCAAGCAGCAGGTTTCGGCGTGGAGAAATGAAAAACTTTAATGTTGCATCCATGGCACAGTAAGTTTATTACAAGGTTTATGACATGTTAAGCACAATATTTATTTTTGTTCAAATTGAACACGTGGCACAGTTGATTAGGAGTCTGCTGTTTTTAACATGTATATTTTGTTGCAGCAACATACACGTTTTATACATCTTAGCTATTTCTGTATTATTATAATATATTTTTTTACAAAACGCATGGACACAGAGGGTAATGCTGGAAGCACATTTAGGTTTTGTTTCATAGAATTTAATGGTTAGTTTATGTTTCTGCTTTGAGAGATTACATGGTAAATGGGCTTTTTTTTATATTTCAGTCACCCCTGAAGAAGGGCTTGTAAGACCGAAATGCATTGGGTTAATCATTACATGATGAGCCAGGATGTATTGTTAATTCCATCGTGCTACAGGATAAAGCCTGGATTGGCATGTCAGTACCATCTGAAGCTTGGAATTGCTCTGCCTCCGTTCTGCAAAAACATACAGAAAAACATGAAATAAATCTGGATTACATGGAAGAAAATTGGAAGCTTTGTTTGTTACCACTGTAATTTATGTCAGTATGGATGAACAGCTTGGCCCTGGAGCGTAATGATGCACCAGCTTGTTTTGGACACAGGGATGTGTGCCATGTCGACTCTTCACTTCTCTGCCCCAAAACATGCAGCCTGCAATGGCAATTTATGGGTGTTAAGGTACAGTGCCTCTCTACTCTCTCTAAGGGCTGCAGCACAAGAGATGCTGCAACCCTTAGAGGTCTTCCCTGGTCACAGTGCCCTTGGTCCCCATGATATCTTTTTACCTTTTTTCAAGGAGCTTACCTGTGGCCAGAGATGTGTCAATTGTGGGTAGAAAGGTACAGTCTTGGGAAAGGACACAGGGCCTGGAAACCTGATTGGCAGTCACCCTGAGAACATCAAGTCAGTCTGCATCAGATGTCAGGCGAAAAGTGGGGGGTAACCATGCAAAAAGGGGCCCTTTCGTACAGTGAGTAGCATAATAGGTTTGTTTTGTTACCATGGTGCCCCTGATCACTTTCTAGGGATTGTTAGTAACCCAAAAACTGTACTCTATTTCAACAATGCACTAGATCGGGTTCTTGGGGCTACAATACCCAGCCTTTCATATTCAGCGCTGGTGCATTGAACTGAGTTCCCCTTTGTTACCTGTGGGTGGGGAAGCAAACCTTGTAGAAATACGCCACAGTTGTAGTTTACGCATTATGGGAGATAGAGCAATTCAGGAGTTGAAAGGGCAAAAAACATGGGCAAATACTCAAAGCACCCATAATTCAAAGATATATATGTAGGAAGCTGGCTCTGTATATACTATACCAAAATGAGGTATAGTGTGCACAGAGTCCAGTGGAACCCCAAAGGTAGGCAGCTGTAAAAGTAGATAGCACCTTACTCTCTATTTGTGGTAGTGTGGTCGAGCAGTAAGGCTGTATCAGAGGGTAGTGTTAAGCATTTGTTGTACACACTCAATCAGCAAATAATATCTATCACACACTCAAAGACTGAACTTCAGACCAATTGGTTTTGTATAAAAACATTCTTTATTTTTTAGAACCAAGTAAGCCTTGCACCGGTAAGCAATAAATAGTTTACAGTAGTAATGCAGTTAGTAAACAGTTTCAATTGCAACTGTAGATGCACTTTGATTTGATTACAGTTGATGTACTGTACTTATTCTTTGTATTGGCTTTTTAGCAGAATGTCAAGTAGATTACTTTACAGATTACTTTTCTTACACAGTGCAGTATACCTGGATACTGCACTGGGACATTTCCTGTAAACAGGTAAGTAAAAGTGTTTTTGTTATTTAGTTACAGTTTTAAAGGGCTTCATAGATTTTCCAACTCCACACTAAAAACCTTTTCACAGAAAAACAGTCAATGTTATCCTGTGGAGGAAAATAGGGTTATCGGTTCAAAAGTAAGTATTCGGTTGTGGGAGTCTGTATTCTGGACATAGACTCAGGAGTTCCTCAGGATCAAGGATGCACTCTTGTTACGCCCTCAGCAGCACTAGGGCGGCTGGGTGCAGAGTACTGAGGCCCAATGTTATCCGTTGGGGAAAGTGGGCCTCCGGTTGGTGGCTGCTTATGAATAGGCCACAGGGTTGTGGGAGCAAAGCTCCTAGACTTAAGCTCAGGGCAAATGGTGGTTCAAGCCAGCACAAAAGGTGCACCCTCAGCGGCACTAGGGCGGCTGGGTGCAGAGTGCTGTTTTGGCGTCAGGCCCCCTGTAGCTTTCAATGGGGAGTCTCCGGTTTGCAAACACACTGCAGGCTCGGGGGTGAAGGTCTTCTGGGTGTGACCACCACTTGCAGAGGTAAGTTGGGATGCTGGGGGTTCGTTAGGCACCGTCGGTAGGGCCACCCAAGGCTGTGGGGCGTCGGGTGCAGGGGTGCCTTTTGTGGTCGGATCTTCTTACCAGCTCCTGGTCGCGGTTGGGGGGACCTACCGGTTTGAAGCTGCAGGAGTTGGCTGGAGGCTTGAGGTCGGTCAGGGGTCACCGGATCTCGGGTCACGATTGCCGGGGGAACCTCCTCTTGGTGTTGGGCCACTCGAACTTGGACCGGGGACGTCGGGTGCAGACTCACGGATCCTGCCGTAACTGGAGTCTGTTGGTGAACTAATCCGGTGTTCACGGGAGACGGAGTCTTTTCTTTTGAAGGCAGGGCAGGTCCTCTGGGTTTTTGAGGCTGCTGGCTGCAGGACACAATGGGGTTTTGCTTCTGCAGGTTCGAGGTAGGGACAGGCCGGCAGGGCTGGGGCCGACACAGTAGGCGTCCTCCTCTTGTTAGCGTCGGCACAGCTGTTCGGTCATTCTTCTTCTGGTTTCTTGCCTCAGGAAGCAAGATTCAGGGAACCCCCTAAATACTAGATTTAGGGGCGTTACAGGTAAGTAAAGGTTTGGATCAATGGGGCCCTTCCTTGGGGTGGGTACACCCCCTATTATACCACCCTCCAGTGGGAGGGGGGCATATGCCTCACTCTGGTTGGCTGGGTCCCCCATCTGCAAGATGGCGGGTACTGAGAGTTGTGCTTAACCTCGCCTCTCCCGCCTGAGGGGTGGAGTTGACAGAGGTGGGCACACCTCTCTTCCTCACTTGTTTTGCTCGCTGGTTCTCCAGCCCAAAGTGGTGGTCATAACCAATGGGGACCAGTTGCTGAAAGCAGCAAGTGGCATGGGGAAGCTCACAAAGGTGGCAATCCTTTGACGCTTCCCCTTTGTGGACCCTGCCCATCCTGGGGTAGGAGGCTTGGCACATCGCCCCAGGATGTGCATTGTTTCAGGGCCCCAAGAGCAGCAGGCTCTCGACCCAGGGGTCCAGAAACCTGTCTGGTGGTGGCGTCTGAAAGCAGCCACTCAGCCTGGGCACTAGTGGTAGGTCGTTTTTCAGAGGGCATCTCTAAGATGCCCTCTGTGTGCATTTTACATTAAATCTCACACTGGCATCAGTGTGGGTTTAATGTGCTGAGATTATTGATACCAAACGTCTCAGTTTTCAGTGTAGCCATTGTGGTGCTGTGGAGTTTGTAAAGAAACTCCCAGCACCATATACTCTTAATGGCAACTGCACTTACAATGTCTAAGAATGGACTTAGACACTGTAGAGGTACAGGGCTCATGCTTCTGTACCCTGACCACTGGTATAGTGCACCCAGCTAGAAGGGTGACTGATCTATGTCAGGGCAGTGGGGTGTAGGCATGGCACACAGGGATGTCTGCCATGTCGACTCTTCACTTTGTTCATCACCAAAAAAATGCAGCCTGCATAGGCAGTGAATGAGTGTAAAGGTACAGGGCCTCTAAGGGTTAGACAATAAGTGCTGCAGCCCTTAGACGCCTTCCCTGGTCACAGTGCCCTCAGTACCCGTGGTACCATTTTCCAGGGGCTGACCTGTGGCCAGAGAGTGCAAGTTGGGTTTGGTCTTCAATGCAGTTTTAGGGAAAGAACACAGGCCTTGGGCACCTGAGTGGCAGGAGACCAGAGTACAATCAGTCAAAGCACATCAGCAGTTCAGCAAAAAGTGGGGGCAACCATGCAGAAAGAGGGCACTTTCTCACAATATAAACTTAGAAAACCTCTCCCATTTGAGATTCCAAACTACTAGCTTCTACCCAGAAGCAAGGAGGTTGTCGCTCACCCACAGGTCGGGTGCGAACGGGAGTTGTATGTGCGCGCACGCGTGAAAGTTAAAGAGATCAGAAATAGAACATTGGAGAGGCGGAGCGAGGCGCGCGCCCTTGTGCGCGTAATAGCAAGCTGGTAGCCAGCAAAAGCCTTTGGTAGCACTTGAAAAACCTGCTTACTAAATGTCTCGCCAGACCAGCGCATGCGCTGCCTAGGTGGAGCGAGGCACGCGCGCTTGGGCGCGTAATAGCAAGCTGGTGGTCAGCAAAAGCCTTTGGTAGCACTTGAAAAACCCGCTTACTAAATGTCTCACCAGACCAGCGCATGCACTGGCTCTAGTGAGACCTAAAAATGGCACATAAGGAGGGGAATGGTCTTATCTAAAAAGGTTGTGAAGAACCATCTGTACCTCAACAGAGACACTCACTGATTCCATGTCCAAACAGTAATGCCTCATAAATGTGTAATGACTCCAAGGTAGCTGCCCTGAAGATCAGCCAATCAAACTCCTGCAGGATGAGATGCTGTCATGCAACACCTCTTGTGGAGTGCGCTCTGACTCCTCCTCAATGGAGAACTTTGGCTTTATTGTGACAAACTGTAATAGCAACTTCAATTCATATGATGCTACCTTGCTTGAAGAACCTCCTATTAGTAGGGTGTCCGAAAGAGACTGATGGTCTGATTGCCTGCAAGTCTTGGACATAAAGAACCTTAGGGATCTTCTAATATTTAGAAAAGGAAGACCCATTTCTGCTCTGTTAGAGGAATTGGGGGGAAAAATCAAAGGACCACATGCTCACGCAGGTGATAATCAGATGGCATGGGTGTCCGCAGGGGGGGGCAAGGAGGGGCACTTGCCCCCCCTGGAGTGACCCTCCTTGCCACCCCCCTGCGGACGCCCATGAAAACCGTGACTTCAAGACGGGGTTCTCACTCTCTTTAATCTCCTTTCTTTTATTTGCTTCCCTGTGAAATGGATCCAAAAAAGAAAGACACTTTTGCAGGAAATGTCGTATTTTTCTGACATTTTAATTCTAAAGTGCAGCATTGGGAATAAAAGGCTAAAAATATGAAAAATAGATAAATAACTAAATAAAGTAAGACAGAGTGGTAGCAAACTGGCAAAACTGATTTTATTCACACTGAAACACATTAGCGCCACTTTTACAGAGTTTGCCAGTCAGTGACGCGCTATTTTTGTTTTCTTGTCTTTGTTGTCCCTGGACTTGGAACTAGTGCACCAACCCTGGAGGTACTGCAATGTGTGGATTGGAAAACAAAATGTGTGCTGCGGCTCTGCATCCAGGGATGTGGTCTTTTTACAATACTGCTTACGTTTTGTAAGGATATAGCAATGGCCATTGAAATGGGTCCATTCAGGGCCCTGTAGTTGTGTCCTTAACTTTTCAGGCAAAAGCACTCACTGATTTCTGAATAGTGAGTGTAAAAGCATTAAGGTAACCATGTTGTTCCGCCTTCCATTTCCCATGGTTTGCTAAATTTTGCATTACCTATAAGTGTTTGCTTTTTCCAGGATGTTATTACTTTTTTTTTTGTAGGTCGCATATTGCTCTTGTCTAGTGCGTAATTTAAATTGAGCCGCATTCAGGTGTTTATAGCGGGTAACAATTGGGTTGTAGTTGAAGACTGGGAGTTTCTCAGTGGGACAGTACGGTGTTCAGTGGGGGAGAGGATGTGAACTATGGTCAGAGCTGCTGAATTTGAAACTGGGAACCAGGTTCAGCCTTAATAACCAGTCCACCAGACCACTCTCCTACGAGAGCACAATCACATGCTAGACCTTAGAAGGCTTCGCAACACCTTAGAAGTCCTGGTGTCTTTGCACCAGCAGGTGGACCCTAGCATGACAAGTGTAGGTTAACCTTCAACGCTTGTCCACCACTATCTATTCTGAAGTTCACCTCCAGTCTTGCGGGCAGGCCTATGAAGCAGCACACCCTAGAACAACAGTCACTGAGGTCACAGGACCCTTGAGAAGGGCCAGCTCTAGGGCGGTGCAACTAGTGTGACCGCACCGGGTGCTGACTTTAGGTGGAGGCATCATGTTTGCAAGTATATTATGGTTTTAAAAACGCTTGCTGCCTCCTTCCTGGTCTCCAGCACTTTTCGGCAACAATAAAAATGTCACGATGACTCTGGTGATTAATGTTCTTCCTAGAGAGAGGTCAGAATTTTGACTAGTGGACGTTTTGACTCACGGAAAGGTAGCTCTGAGGGTTAATGTACCAGCTGCAAAGAACATGCACCATGCAGATCACAAAGTGCACATAATGTAAATAGGTCAGTGGGCTTCTGCTTTTGTCAGAGAGATCCTTTTGTTACTTGCAGTTTATAAGTTAAAATCCTAGCTTAGAACAGTGAGCTATTAACTGTCATCTAAGAGCTGCATACAAACTGAAAGGTATAAATTAGAGCAATATGTCCCCCTCCCCCTCCAGTGTTTGATTATCCTAATGTCCCAAAAAGTGTTCTTTTGGACAGAAATCAATTCTGATTATTAAGGAGAACCCCCAACCATGGTATTACGTTTTTAATTCCGGGTATTGTGTTTCTCCAGACCAATCACTATAAAACTATACCGGCTACTAGTATGGTTGTCATGTTACTCCTACACCTTGTAGTCCTTAGTCTTATGTAACATTTTCTATACAGTGATTTACACACATATTGATTGTCTCTGTGTAATGTGTGTGATGTAAAGTGCTCTGACACCTTACAATGGTATGAGTGGCGCTGTAAATCAAATTAAATGCATCTGAGAGAGAGTGGTTATGGAGACTTGGGGGGCACCGTTAAAGGGTGGTAGTGAGGGAATCCATGGCAGAGGTGGTCATTGGGGGGCACTAACAAACATTAATGCACAGGACACCACCAGTGCTATGTCTGGCCCTGCCCTTGAGGCCAGTTTGCCTCACCCACAGGTACCTCTATTGGCCTTGTTTCAGCAGTAGTAGCTGCAACTCACCAGGGATTGGCAATGCAGGGTTTGCACGCACACCAAACTAAGTTCGCAAACTTCACAGTCTCCCTGCTTCATTCACAAGCACTTTTAACATGTGCTGCTTGCTGTGGGGCCACTGGAATTAATTATGCAGCAAAGGATGACAACATTATGCCGTAGTGTTGACTAAATTATGCATTAAAAAAAGGCTGCAGCGTAATGCAGTATATTTTCAGATATTTTATTATTTTGACTTGTGTACACATGCTAACAGTCTCTGGAAAGATTTTGCCTTATTAGTACCAGTGTAACATACAAACGCAGCAGTGAGAAAGGTGACCAGTCAACCTTTACAATAGGCCATCCACTCCGCAGCAACACAAGTCACATTTTATATTATCTTTTGATATGTTTGAGCTACAAACAATTTATTAGTTTAAATGGTCAGATCATGCAGCAGATCTTGCCTTGTGAGGCACATATGGCAGAGCCATATTTTAGAGAAAACATTTGCAAACTAGGATATTTTGCCATTCATGTTTGAACTGCTGTTGTGGAAAAATGGAGAAGTACTGATGACAGAAACTCCATGGCTCTGAGACAAATGGCTTGTGTTTCCACATTTTATTGCATTTGGTACATTCTGTGATTAGAAGCATATTCCACTTTGTGAATATATTTTAATGTCAATAACTCATTATAACCTTAAATAATCATGTGTATCCATTGGTTGATTAAACTGGGCAGTGAAATGCCAAACAAATACTAAAAATTGAGATGTCTGCGCATTCTGGCCACATTCTGGCTCCACCCACAGATCCAATCCTTAGGTTATTCCCACCCTCTGATTCTCCGCCCACTGTTCCCCTACTTTTTTTCCACACTTCGACCACTGTGTAAGACTCAGCATCCCTGGACCTGTGATGTGCCGCCGCTGCGGGCGCCGCATGTGCCACACATTTACGGTGCCAGGCTTCCGCATAAGGGAGCTGGCCATTATTGTATCCCTAAACGTGCGCACGTTGTCAGTTTGACATTGACTACACGTAGAGGGATTTTAAGTTTCTTTAAAAAAATATAGCTAACATTTGGACCTATACATTTTATTGTGTATAAATTAATTGAATGTGTGTAAAATTTAGCAATGCCCCGGGAATTCTAGTAAAGAGAGCACCCATTGGCAAATCACTAGCGTGTGTGATTGCTACATTATTTATTACCAACTTTGACGTTGTGCTTTAACTTTGGATAAAAGTTATCATGAATTCTAGCACCAAGAAGCCAATATTGGTGAATATGTGTGCTATAAATAATCCCTAACATACACTGTGCATACAGTATATTTAATCTGGTGCTTTAATCATAGGCTGTTTTAAAGTATTCTGATAAAATTCGAATTGTGCTGAAGACAGCCTTTATTTTTATTTTTTTTATATATATTTTTTTATTTTAACAGTAAGCCAAGAGCAGGCAATACAGATATCAGGTGTTTCGCAGTAAAATACAGAACAGGGCCAGGCGGGGGAAATATACAAACAATAATCACTGTAAGAAGTAAAAGGCCCATCACTGGTACACATAACGGAAATGGGAAATAAGCAATCTATTAAGCAATCAAAGCAATCCCACTCGCGTGACCTCGTCCACAATGTTACAGGATAATTAAGCCAGCGAAGACACCCGGACAATAAAGGATTCGTGAAAAATAAACAGCCCATCTCTCGTAGAAGGAAAAAGAAAAGACAAAAGGGGCCATAGAACAAAAGAAGGCAAAATAAAAAACCCCACCCCATACCCCCCACCCTGCACCCCTGCAATGGCTACGGCCTAACCCCACTAGCAGCGTGCCTGTCGCCCAAGAACTACCCTAAAGGAAGGGAAAAGAGAAAGTGGAGGAGGAGAAAGCAAACACACTCCCGGTCTCCCGTACCCCCCGCCAACAGCGACCACCCCGAGACATGGTAAAATCAATATTTAGCAATTATACAAACCAGTCAGGGGAGGATAAACAACAACCACCCAATTCTCGTCACAATATAGGCACAACCCCGGCATCGCTAAAAGCTATTTTATCGGAACCCAGCGATAAAGTTCAGCCCTGGCCAGTACGGTCCGTCATAAGAGTCTTTGCCACTCGAGCCGCCATTTTGAAGGAAAAGGCAAAGCGTCCACAAAAGTTCTTGTCAGCACAGGTGGATCGAATACAGGATAAAAGTTCACGGCTCGAACGAGGAAAGGTGTCCAAAAACAGCGAGTATCCTAAACCATCACCAAGGAACTCGTAGCCACATGGAAGACCGTCTATAGATGCGTTAGGCGGCAGCAGGATCAGGCAAGAGACGCTAGCGAGAAGCACGGGCTGGCTTGTCGGTAATAGGGGACCGTCAAGGTTCATGAACTCCGAGTTATGCACGAGGACCTCGACCTCTGATGTGCAATGCACCGCTGGTACCATCTCTAGCTGGAAACCAATCGAGATGTCTTCCTCAGGTTCCAGGATACCGTCCACTTTCACCATCAGTGTCCGGAACACAGCGACTGTGTGCGAATGGAGCGCCCCAATGGCGGCCACAACGGCCTGCAGCGATGGCGCGCCTTCCGTCCGCTCCATCCCCTCTCAATAGGCGACAGAGCCGGACTTGAACCCCGGAGGCCGGCTGCTCCGGAGTCGCAGGCCACGCAAATCTGATATCAAGTAATGGGCGCTCCTCGTCTTACAGAACACACCTTCGCCGTCAGAGAGGGCCCCAGCCCGTCGACCCCGGGAGGGCAGCAAGGTCTCCGGGCACCGGACCCCCACCACAGCAGCCGGCGTGGCACGCTGGTGTGTCCTCGGTGTAGATCGTTCAAAGGATCGTCACAAAAAGTCAACAATTCAGGCACTCTTCGGGAGACCGGGCTCAGTCCAGGTCTCACAGCCGATGTTGTTCAACTCTGACCCGGATAGTCTAGAAATCGAGGCCCCGGCTTCCACACGTTGTTAGGCCGAGAATGGAAACACGGCGTATCTTTGTCAGCCGATGAGGTAGAAATCTCGGGATTGCACCTTTAGAAGCAGTAGATCTTCATAAACAAGGAAATCAGGTGTAAGGTCAGGATTGAAGACAGGATAATCGAGCTGCTGGCGGAGGTCAGCGGAGCCGGGAGCTTACGCGGCCATCTTGATTCGTAGCGTAGCTCCTCAAGACAGCCTTTATTGGTGGTGGATCGAGGACCCGGAAGTCTGCACACCTAGCAGACAGAGATAAAGCACCTTGTCAGAAAGTTTAGCGTTTTCCCTACAGGTGGTGTTTCTTGGCCTGTGGCAGGGTCAGTCACATGTCATGGATTCCTGGCATTTAATTGAGTCTATCCTAGTTCTGCGCCCCAGTGTTTCTTGTGCCTCACCTGGCACACATCATGTCGGAGGATGGTGATGACGTTAACATTTTGCCCCCCACCCCCTGGAAAAATGTCTGCGGACGCCCATGTCAGATGGCACTTTGTGAATGAAGGTCTGATCAGAACAAAGAATGACTTCAGGAACGTCACATAGGGATTCTTAATAGTGAATGATTGTAGCTGCTGATTCGTCTAGTATACATAAAGCCTAAAAGTAACTATATTTTCCAAGAAATTTACTTTTGGTTCGCCATATGTATAGGCTCAAACTGACTTTTCATCAATTGTGACAAAACTGTATTCATAACCCGCTGTACTAAAGGTTTCCTCACAAGTGGGAATGCCCTTTGATAAACATACTTGTTAAGCCTAGATGACCATAAAAATGGTGTGGCTGCTGTGTGATGGTATCTGGAAATTGCCATTAGTTACAGTAGATAAGGAATTGTTCCAGGGTGTTCCCACTGTTTCTGTATGTTGCCTGATAGAAATTTATATCTGTCTGGAATGTGCAGCCACTTATAAATGTACATGCTTGGCATGACATCTGAAACCATATAAGCACAAAAGAGCTTCACATTTCTTGTATAGGCGTTGTGGCTAACTGCACACCCTAGTCCGGGACCTTAATCGTTTGTTGTCCAGGATGTGTAAATTACCCAACTAGTTGTGCTCAGGAGCCAAGCAGCCAGGAGGGGTAATGATGGATCCAGGTGAAATATCTGACTACTATAGCGGGATAGTAGAAATGGGCTGTTACACAGAAGATTAGGAGTGGCAATGCACAGTTAGAAGAGATCTGTGTACCAGAATTGTAAGGGCCATGCTGGAGCCGCTAGGATGTTGCAGCATCTTTCCCTCTTGATCTTCACAATCATCAATAGAACGAGAGGATACTGTAGACAGGCGTCAAACACTCTATACCTATCATTGAAAATGCATCTACCCTCCCTTGCTAGTTGCCAGTATCTGCTGGCTAAGTATGAGCATTTCTTGTTGTCTCTTGTCACAAATAGATTGAGTAAGATTTTTTTCATGCATAGAATAATCCATCCACAATCTGTTCGGTTAGTTCACATTCATGGCATTCTACCACTGTTTTGGTATCTAGCCACGTGTTGCAATCCACTCTGAGAGACGTGTCATGTTGAATTGTCCATTTTCATAAGAGCTGCACTTCGTTTGACAGAGCTTGAGGGTATCTTCCTGCTTCTTTACGAAAAACATGGACATGGTAATCTCTATGTGAATGAGGACTGATGATTGTTGAATCCTGGGAACAAACGAGACAACACCTTCTTAGGGCTCTGAGCTGTAAAACATTTATTCAGAGCTGTTTTTAGGTTCCCGCCTACCAGACAGCGCAGCTGTCTGGCTATGCGAAAGACTTCTTGAGGAATTCAGAAAGTTAACCTGGGAATGGAATGCTCCTGTGAGCCTGTGGCTTCAGGGGCGGTGGGTGACATTTGAAAGTGGTGGTGCGCAAAGTGAGTTGCATACAGCACCGTAGCGAGCGAGCGCAGCAAGCGTGCCCAAACCACAAAAGGGGGGTTAGAGGGGGTTACTCCCCCCAAGAAAATTTTGAAAAAAAAGAAGAAAAATCGTGCTTTTTCAAGCAAATTTGAAAAAGCAGGAAGGTTAATAAGCAATTGTGAAAGTGCAGTTATTACATTAATAGATGGCATAACATAGGTAGCTGCTTATTCAATATAACCACAGAGCTTCATACATTCCGTCCTATTATGCTCAGGTGCTGAATTCAGACTATAAGACTTTCATGGAAATCTCAGCTCTAAGAGTAGAAGAAGTTGCACAGCAGTTGGGAAACAGCCTTCACAAAGCATTGGGAACCACGCCTTACCTTTACCATTAGAACGCATGCGACTATCACGCATGTCTTTCCACACAGACGATAGTGTTAAGGTGAAACAAAATGTACTTAATATGCCATTTGATCAGTAAAATCTGTGTAGTCTCCAAATGGAACAAACACATTAGACCTCCAACTCCAGCAACACAATGGTTCAAACCTTACCTGCAGAATCACCAGCTATCAGCACTCACGGCTAGCAACATCACAGCCATGCATTGTTTGGGAAATCAACACAAATCACTGCCCACACAACCATCACTGACAGTAAGAGCATTAACAGGACAGCCACCACTGGAAGCAACAATGATCGTGGAAATCCACTGCAACCTCAAGTGCCCTCATTGACAGTGATTCCTCTTAACTGACCCCTCGCCCAAAGTCAGGGATATTCAATGACTAAACCCCCTTTCAGAGGCACTATAAGACTTCACTGTCCTTGACAACAACTTTAGTACCAGGCACTTTCCGACCAAAGTTTTGTCAACATATGAGGGGCGTTTTAGGATGACCCTCACTTCCTCAAATAAATACAAAACCTCCACACCGATATTATCCCTACTAGCACTTCACGTCAAACAGCATCATACATACTTCTCAACAAGGGCCCTAATGTCAACACCCAGCAGACACGTACCAACTTTACTCAGCCATTACCTGACCTCTTCCAAAGTACATTAATACCAGCAGAAAAAATATCTAACCCCGTCCTTGGCGACCCCCAGGCCGGCCTGTCCATCGCCAACCCTCCTAACCAACACCCTTATCCACTCTTTCACTAATAATAATACAACTGCTTCTCCATCTGATTGAACAACCTTTGGCTTTTTATTCACAGTATCTTTAATAATGCCCTTTAATGAAAAAAGTGCTATCCAGCTGGTATAGAGCCACCTGGTCTGGTCACCCAAATCCCAACATCTATTTAGATTAGGACAATCCTAGCAGCACACTGGAGCACTTGACATACAGCTACCTGGAGGTTTCCCCGGATGACGCACCAGGTCACAGAAAAAGACAAAAAGGCAACGTCTTTTTTTAAAAGTGTTAACGGTGCCCACATTCCATGGTGAAAAAACGCACCTCTGCACTTATGTTTGAGGATAAACAAACCCTCGGCATTCACCAGAACATAATTAATTACAAGTAATTTAAACCATCACTTAGGGAAACTTACAAAATGTGTCTAAGAGAACCCACTCTATCTGGGGAACAAAGAGAGTATATGCGGAAACAGTAGTCTATATATTCATGAGACCGCAACAACAAGACCATAGTCTTTCAAACATCAATGAAGGTTAAATTACATGTGCTTCTTTAAACTGAGAACCAGATAATCTTTCCATATTTTAGCTCGTCATTTGAAAGCTTGTGTGAAATGCAGTCGCTTGAGATTAATTTAGTTACAAATTGTGAGACGAGACCAACAATGTTGAAAATAATCTGCCATTTTGTCGAACTGTTTACCGCATTACGCTGAATCAGTCTTGCTAGCCGAATCAGAGTATAACAAAGTCCATGGAAAGATGTGTTCATTCACTCGTCAGACATTAGGTAAAGGAAGCTTTTACTTTCAAGACCAGATCCATATGCTACTTATTTCCAGCTGGTCGTCACCTGAAAACCCTCTATCTGGGGATTCATTTATTTAAAACAAATCTGCTTGTTGATGTCGCATACAGTAAATTACATTAGGAAATTCCTGTGCACAAACAGGCCTCTAGGCAGTTTAAGATGGACTCGCAAGCTAACCCAATCTACACAGGCCAGGATTAAGTTTGAGGCAACTCCCTAATAAATTACACCCTGCATACTGAGACTGCCTAATGAGATTTTTTGTTTACTTTTGTTAGTATTGAGTATTCTTTTGCTGATCTTTAGCAAGATGCATGCTTCATTTGGTTAACATTTTATAACTGCTATGTTTTCACATTCATTTAACCATACATTAGCATTTTAGTGCGTGCACAAAGTGCAGCGGTTTAAGATTTATTCAAAAATCATAGTTATTCAAGACACTAAAGATGCAAACAACTCTTGCAGACTTCAGGATAAGAACTTGGATACCAAAGTCACCATTCCAGTCAATCACAGAACGCAACCGGATGGCAATACTATCGAAACCCAATTCTGTGTCTTTTCCAATAAGGTCTAAAATTAAATATTTTAAAATCTGACAAAAATATTTTGAAAGATGCTGCGCGAACAGCAAGTTAATACTGGTCAGTGATTGATTTAATTTTTAAGCAACTTAATGTGTGACTTTAACCTTCATTAAAAATATACATATTCCAAAATATGTCTGCTGGGCTGGCACAACAGTCCATATAAAAAATGGAGTCAGGGTGCAAGGATTCGTGTTTGGCTCTCAATACTAGAGATGGTGGCACAGTGCCCCTGCTTTCCCTTTCTGTGTAAACCTGTGGCCAGGTTCGAGCTACATGGAAGTCTACATGCTTGGATCAATAACTTGGAGTTGCCCACAGGTTTGCAAGGGACCCAAAAATAAACTCTGCCTAAATACAAAGAAGAATTCACAGGGATATACCGAACACAGGCATTGTTAGTGGTCTCTACGATAGAAATATATATATATTTTAATGTAACTACCTTCGAATGAATTTTCAATTCTATGTGGCAGCCACCCTTTGCACGGTAGGTTAAATACTTTCTTTATTTAGGTATGTTTGTATTTGGGAGACGGGCGCGCCTTACAGTTGAATCTGCATTCTGCATGCACTAAAACGACCTGTCATTCTAACATGTCAGATAACACGTCAGATAAAAAGAATACCACTAAAATGCCCGCCTGTCACTTATACAACACTTCTAAAAGGTAAAAAAGCAGTCGCAATCGCATGCGATTTACACTAATATACAGTGTGCAACTCTAATATAAATATTTAAGTGATAATCTGTAACAATTCAACTAGCTTACTCACCAACGGTCGTCTCTGGATGAGGGAACCGACGGCGACGTCACATCAGCGCGTAAACGCACGCATCCCGGTGAAATGGCCAATCACTGCATGGCTTCACTGTGTGAAGCCATGCGGTGATTGGCCATTAAGTTGTGGCTGAGGCAGTGTGTGCCACCCCCAAGCGCAGCATCCAATGATGGATGCTGGGCGGTGGACCAGCCAATCCTGGCGCTGCATGCAGCGCCAGGATTGGCTAGGGGGGCACATTTGCTGCTCGCCCTGTCACCCCTTGTAAACCCGGGCTACGGCAGGCTAACAAGTACCCCACCGTCCCGCTGGGGAACTTACAGTGCGCATGCTTGGGCAAGTTGCAACCCAAATTGCACTTGCGCACTACGGTCTGTCTGCTGCAGCCTGAGTGTGTGTGGACTGGACTGTCTGTCACGTGACTCAAGTTGCAGCAGGCCACCCCACCCCCCTGCGCACTCTGAAATCGCCGGGTGTGTCCCGGCGGCTGACTTGTTGTAATGTGTACACACTTGTACATATTGTTAAAGGATTGCCGCAGCCGCGATGCGGGTCCATGTGGCTGGTGGGGCTACGCCCCTAAGCCCCAATGCACCGCGCCTGTGTGGCTTACAATTGGGTTTGTACTTTGTAACTCACGTTTTGTGCCTTTCTATTTGCTGGCTATCTTTGCTTTACGCTGTGAAGCTTGAGTTCGTATCTCCCCATGCTAGAGCCATGTTTAAAGTATTTTTCCACGAACTAGGTTTTTGTAATAAACAGGCCTTTAAATCTTGTTCTTATCCCGTCAAATTTGCTGGCCATTCAAAGACTGAGGTCAAATGTCGAGCTATGTTTTCGTGGGCACTCATTACAAATATGGGGTGACCCAAAGAGTCTGTGGACCTGGGTAATATGCGGTATAGAAAACAATGGTCCTCAAACAATAATTTAAACAAATGGTATTAGTCGATTGTTTCCATAATAGGGAGCTGGAGAAACGTTGTGCTCCTTTAGGCAAAATGCCCAATAGCATATCATTCTTTCTTTAGTACATACATCAGTGTACAAATGAAACATACATTTTCAGAAACAAAAACGAGTGGATGTGCAGAGAATTCAACTTTGTAAGTCATCAACATGAATTTATTTTCATTCCAAACATAATTTGCACTTATCATCAGATAGTCAATGTGGTTGCTCCAAGGGGGAACGTGCAAAGAAGGAGTGCTCGAAAGTTTCTGGTGAGTGGGGAAGTATTCCCAACGTGAAATTTGAGAGAAAAAAGTAGACAGATTCAAGGTGAGATTGATCAAGTGAATCAATCAGAGTGTACTGGCCCAAAGGTCTATTTTACACGGTCTATTTACAATTGTTCGTACAATCACAGATTGTAGTCATCTGTGGCACGTATTGGTTAGGGGATCGGTGGGTCCAGATACCGGGGGTGGGCTCGTCGACGTTTCGACTCGACTTGTGGCTTGTGGGGGAGTTGGACCTTTGCCTGCGAGTCTTCCTCAGGACAGTATGGGGGTTGAAAGGGGGGCAACCACCTCGTGGTCAGGAGCCCTCATCCTCACTGGGCATAGTGGGATGGGGTAGCTGTATCGTTGGTACAATATCTTCAGGATGCCTGAGAGGTCAGTCCTAGAGCCAATTCAATTGGCGGGATCTGTGCACGGCTGGATGTCCGTGTCCGCTGTCGAAGTCTTCGACAGAGGAGACGGACATCCAGCCGTACACAGATCCCGCCAATTGAATTGGCTCTAGGACTGACCTCTCAGGCATCCTGAAGATATTGTACCAACGATACAGCTACCCCTTCCCACTATGCCCAGTGAGGATGAACAATTGGCTTCCAAGGTAACCTCCTTTCAATCAAGCACTCCTATTCCCCCACGAGTCAGTCAGTCTCCGTCTAACCTTTCCTTGTCCACTTTTTATTTCAGGGACCCTCGATTGATTGAGCCGTTAAACTCTATTATTGTTTGACCACTGATCATCTTGTCAGTGGACTTGGGGAATGCTGCTCTCCTTGAATCGGTTCCTCTTGTATCCCTGTGAGACCAGATGTTTTTAATTCCTTACTGCACCATTCAACTACAGTCCACAGTTTACCAAACTAGTAGATCTTAGGTGAGTGTCAGTTGATTGTGTAATTAATGACAGTTGCCACGTCTTAAAAACCTCCTCACTGCAGGGATTGCTGTCCTTTTGGATTCTATCAGGAATCATTCCTCCACGAATTTCTAAATAAACTAAATGGAATTCCCATTCTTAGTGTAGCTAGTATGTATTTTTTTATTTTTATAACACACATTATTATTTACTTGAGTCAATTCTAATATCAAGCCCTTTGTTCCCTTACACCCCTGTCATCTCTAGTCCTGATGAGACCCTATGATCCTGAAAGGGTCGAAACTCCGTCAACAGGATCATAAGAACAGACAAAGTTTCTCATTGTTGCAGATACGATTGAGTTTATGTATCCATGAGTGTTTATAACTGTAAATGCTGCCTCATTTTTGTATCAACCAATCACCTTCTCTGGGTGTCGGCGGAAGTGAAGGAGTGGTGGCAGTGACTGGATCCTAAACTTTAACACAGTCAAAGATGGAACTGTGTGCATGTTTTCGCTTGCACGTCTTTTAAGAGTAGTTTAAATGGCATCACTCCCGACAATCCCAAATGTATTAGAGTATATCAGCGAGGTTAAAAAAAACAATGGCATTTAAGCAACCGCTCCAATGCTCTAGCATTTATAAAATGCATCTGGAACAAATGTAACAGCAAACTTCAAAACGGTGTGGGTGTTAGCCTAATACTTTAAGCAAGTCGTCGGGTCATCTCTGCCAAAAGTACCCGTGCCCGCGCTCTAGCATGCAAGAACGCATCGTGAACCGATGCTCCACCAAATTTCTAAATCATGTAGTTACCAAATACAATAACATTGTGACCTGAAAGAATACCCATTCACCCATTAGTCTAATGTATACCTACATGCATATGCCTCACAAGAATTTTCATAGAAGGTAAAAAAACACAACCATTCTAATGTTTCGTAATGCCATCAAGCATTTGTCAGATTCAACATTAAGGGACTGAATACGATGTCGGTCGGAAACTTAACCGCCCGAAACCTTGTCAGATTCGGTTCCGACAGACTCGCGGTCGGCCGTTCCTCCCAACCGATTACGATGCTTCTGAACACCGTTCAGAAGTACTCCCATTGACTTCGATGGGAGCCTGTGCTCCAACCGACAACACAGACTCCTATGGGCAAAATGCATGTCTGTGGAAAACCTTGCACCCTGTTGCGGGTACCCCATGGTGCCTGCCGTACTTTGCATGTCTTTACAGGGGGGGGGTCCTTTGGGTACCCTGTCGACCCCAAACCGTAGGCCTCAGGATGAAGGAGGAGCCTGCTAGCGCCCCCCAAAGTCAATTTCCAACATATTTTTTGAGTCAGACAGACCGAGTCAGAAAGGCTGTTGTAATTCTATATCGTACTCAGTCAGAAGGAAATGCTGTCCGTGGAGCTGTATAAATCGGCACCGACCAACTCGGATTCTCCGAATGATGTTCAGAACCGATTGGGAATGACCAAACTGTTACCCTTCCCACCGAAAGCAACAATTCAAACCGACCGATTACGATGGGTTCCGACACACTCTAGGGTAATCCGACTGTCAGTCGGAGGCTTTCTGACCCACATCGTAATCCGGCCCTTAATGTTGGTTGCAATACTTAAAACCAAAATGTGGTACATACCCGTGCTCCGCAGTAGCGCAGCCTTTCTTTAAAAGTACTCAATAGGAGACGGTTCATCTACCTCCTCCATTTTAATGTCCCTCGTCTAATCAAAGGCAGTCTAAACAACATGAAAGTATCGCTGCCATCTTAAAGAGCACTTAATACAGTGAACCTGAAAACAAATATGGTACGAGTAGTACCCCTGATTCCAACTTCAAACCAGGCGTCATTCTCATCATGAGTATGAAAAAGATTTTTGTGCACTCTAAACAACATGAAAATATCACAGCCATCTTAAAGTGGACTTCATACAGTGGAACCAAGAGCAAATACATAACATGTAGAGCCCTTAATTCCGAATTGTATGATAATTTTTATCATACAGATATGAAAGAATGTTAATGATTCACCAGAGTTCTTATTTCATAAATGTCAGTCTTAGATCTAAAGAATGAAATAAACATCACTCTTAGCTTGGTTGGTCGTCATTCCTCCAAACACTCGCAACACAAAGTGCCTGTATTTAGCTGCTATCTTGGAAAGGATTTTGTGAGGTGAAGTTAAATCTGTTAGTGTAGTAAGTTTACTTTAGGGCCCACTTGGTTCTCCCTTACAGTTACGATGCGGACCACCTAACTACAGAGTACTAGGTATGGGGTTTGTGCTCACATAGTGAGGGTATACTTATACAAGTCTATCATTCGCCATGATAAAACTTTTCATTGTATACATTTGCTCGTAATGTTAATTACTTTGCTCAGATGTGTATGTTTTCTAATCTCCGAAACGTTTCTTAATAACAGAGCCCAATCGTTTCAATAAATATTTAAAACTCTCCTTGTCTCTTTTTTTTGTTTATTTTGGACATGGATGAGTGAGAAACGAAAGATGACGATCTGTTTCCACGGTTCCCTTGGGGACTAGAGCACTGTGCTCTAGGTTGCCAGTTCGCCTGTTACTCTGGGAAGGTTACGAGGGCAGGTGGGGCACTGTGAGCTAGTCAGTTTGGGCTCATAGGTACTGATGTAGTATGGTGACTCAATCCCTACATTCTGACGTCCTGTGATCCCAGGCACAGTTCTGTTTCCAAACAGAATCCCTGCAACATTATGGACCACAGATAACCTTCTCAGTTCCAAGATTAAACTATGTCACTGTTCTGAATAGCAGCATGATTTAAAAAAAGCTACCTGTATTTCTGTTCTTGATGCAAAGATGACCGTTCAAGGAACATCAAGAAAACCCTTTTAACCTTGACCATTTAAACAATGTGGAAAGACATTGATACCACCACCGTCTTGAAAAGGATTATATGGAATAGATCTCAATACTCTGCCTACAACCTATATGTAGCATTCACATTTTCCATAGTGGCTAACATATGTTGCATGATTTGTCTGATTACTATGAGATTAAATCCACAGGTTATACATCTGTTTAAAATGCAAACACATATCATCAAGTGGAAGGTTCTTAGGTTGTAGGAGAAGCAAATACATAATCAAACATAATGATCCATCCATTATAACTGTGAAATAACAATACAAAGGTGTTGGCAGGGGGAAGGCATAGGTCATATCGCCTGAGCGAGAAGGCGACTGGGTGGAAGAGATATCGGCTGGACTGATCGGAGACAAGCAAGTGGCTTACACGCCTGCTCAATGTTATTTTTCTATTTTAGACCTTGGTTATTTTTGTACTTAATCGCTTTTGTTATAAGAACTGTCAAATAGAACTTTGGGTACAGTGGGATATTATCCTTACTGACTGCGTTTTGCTCTTCAAGTTGGGGTAGGCCAGGGGAGGGGAAGAGATAGGGGAGGGCGACAGACCTTTTCCTGCCGATAAGTCCTGCCATAGAAGGGGGTAGATGGTGGGACCGAAGGAGGAGGAAGGTAGGGAGGGGGGAGCGAGGGACAGTTAGGGATGTTTACGATGTTTCAGGGGGGTACTACAATGTTTTTTATCAAGGCACATCAAGCACACAGACGTGCAACACGACAAATCCCACCCCGGACCGCAGGGGCCCAGCAGTTTTCATTGCACGATTACGCCTATGGGTAGCCCAGAACGAGAGCCCATACACAGAGGGGGATTTAAGGTCCTGACCTGGAATGTTAATGGGCTAGGCTGTAAGATTGAGAGGGGCCTGGTCAACAATTATGTGAAGAGGTCAGGGGCCGATGTGGTGCTCCTCCAGGAGACACACTTGCAGGGCACAAAATGTGCATTCCTGGCGAGAGGACAATATAGAGTACTAGCACACGCAGGGTTTACTACAGGCTCACGTGGAGTGGCAATCTTGATTAAAAAAGACCCACGTATGAGATTGGCGCAGACTTGGACGGATCCACGGGGCACATATGTCGGGGTACGTGGCAGGTGGGGAAGGCGGGAGTACACTTTTGTTTCAGCCTACGCACCACCTAAACTGCAGACAGACACCTTGAAGGGAGTTTCAGACATCATCATTAATACTTCTGACACGACACAAATAATCGGGGGAGACTTTAGCGACATCATGAACCTTGAGATGGACAGGACAGGTAAAGTAAAGTAAAGTCCACATTTGTAAAGCGCACAATCACCCGTAAGGGTCTTTAGGCGCTGGGGGCCGTCGGGAAGATTAAGCGAGCTATTGCCCAGAGTCACATGGTGCTGGGCTAACCTGCCGCCGGAGCCGGGGATCGAACCGTGGTCCCCAGATTCCAGCGTCAGTCGCCCTGGCCGCGGCGCCACACCTCTTCCGTGACCGCGACAGCCCGCAGATGGTGACACCATTGGCCAAAACCATGAATGCGCTTGGTCTCCATGATGTCTGGCGATGGCTTCACCCAGAAGCCAAGGCTTTCTCCTTCTTCTCTGGAGCACACAAAGTGTACTCCCGCCTGGACTATGTCTTTATGGCACGGCAGGCATTGCAGGTATCGGACTCAGCGGAGGACTGTGCCTGGGGGTGTCAGACCACTCACCAATGCTCCTGACGATAGGAGGGAGACCGAGGGAGGGGCCTAAGGTACTTAGACTGTCTAAATAGGACCTACAAAACCCAGACATCCTGAAAGGACTACGGGCAGACATGAAGGTATACTTGGCCGAAAATGAAGGCTCGGTGGACTCCAAGGTAGTCCTTTGGGAGGCTCTTAAAGTGGTACTGAGGGATAGGGCACAGTGTAGGCTGGCGGAAGATAGAAAAAAAGTCCAGAATCAGATACAGGGACTGGAAGCGAGTATACTGAAGGTGGAAAAAGAACACTTACGTACAAGGGATCCAGGGAACCATAGACGCTTGGTAGATCTACAGACTCAATATAGACACTTAGTGACAGGGGAAGCAAGGTCGCAGGCACTGGCGACCCTACATAGGGTTTACGATGTAGGAGAAAAATCTGGCAGGTTGTTGGCGTGGCTAAGCAGAAGAGAGAGAGATGATAGATGGGTGGAGAAGGTGCGAGATGGTCAGGGTGAATGGGCGCACACGGACAGCACGATAGCAGATGCATTTGCCGAGAGCTATAGCACCTTTTACCAAGCACGTGACCTGGGGTCGAGAGAGGAGGCACTGCAACATATGGCGCCTATTGATATCCCGACTCTAGAAGAGGCGGATCGCTTAGACCTAGAAGGAGATATAACCGAAGAGGAAGTGAGAATCGCAATGACTAAGCTTCGTGCTGGGAAGGCGCCTGGCCCGAATGGGTTCCCCGCGGAGCTCTTCAAGAAAATGGCGGACCTCCTGATGCGCCACTTGCTAGGCCTATTTCGGGACGCAGAAGAGGAGGGACAATTCCCGCTGGACCTTAGAAAGGCCACAATTATCCCAATTCACAAACCGGGGAAGCCCGCTGAGGACTGTTCGTCCTACCGCCCGATCTCCCTCCTGAATGTGGAGGTGAAACTATTTGCAACGATCCTGGCTCTCCGCCTTCGGCGGGTCATACCGGGACTGGTCCATCTTGACCAGACGGGGTTTATCCCGGAAAGGGCAACCAGGTATAACTTGCGGAGGACACACAATTGGCTTCGAGAGGTGGAAAACAGGGAGGAACCTCACTGGTTCCTGTCGCTAGATGCCGAGAAGGCATTTGATGTGGTCCACTGGCCTTTTATGGAGGGGGTACTGGAACGTATGGGATTCGGTCCTAAATACAGACGCAAAATCAAACTGCTATGTACACACCCAAGTGCTAGGGTTAAAATCAATGGGACATTGTCGAAGGCCTTCCCAATACAAAGGGGTACGAGGCAGGGATGCCCCCTCTCCCCCCCTGTTGTTCGCCCTCACTATTGAAGTGATGGCGTGTGCGATCAGGCAGAACGTGGGAATTACGGGATTCCAGATAGGGGCCGCGGGAGCTCAGGAGGAAAAGCTGTCCTTATATGCGGACGATGTCCTGATGTATATCACGCGGCCGGAGACCACGATCCCAGCTCTGTTCACGGAATTGGACCACTATGGCGCCAGGTCTGGCTATCAGATCAACAGGCATAAGTCGACTCTTTACGACCCTAGGGGTAGAGACAGCTGGCCCGCCCTGCCTGTGAGACTGCAGACAACTGGAGAGGGATTCATGTACTTAGGGATATATATTACAACGAACGGAGCCCTCTCGTACGACCGTAACCTTGCTCGGGTTCAACGTAACTTCAAGACAGATGCTAGTAGATGGCAGACGCTCCCCCTGACGATTCTTGGACGGGCAGCCATGTTTAAAATGATTTCGCTACCGAGATATCTATACGCCTTCCAGAACTAATATTTCCCCATAAAGTATACAATATTTCGAGACATATATGCAGACTTGCGGACGTATCTCTGGTTGGGTAAGCATCCGAGGGTGGCGCTGGCGACCCTGCAGAGACACCAATACGATGGGGGTATTTCACTGCCAGACCTGGAGGCCTACTATTGGGCGGAACACCTGGTCCCCATAAACGAGTGGATACACGCACCGGCCACACACCTCACTTACGCGCTGGAGAGGCACACTATGGGCACCCACACTTGTCTCTATTACATTTACGGAGGGAAAGGGCAGGCTAGGCTGCTGCCGGCTACTAAAATCACACTAGGGGCATGGAAAAGGGCTACGAAAGCCATTCAGTGGGACCATAAACCAACGAAACAGACACCTCTGTGGGACTGCGCATGGCTAAAAGAAATCAGCAAGCTAAAAGGGTTTCAGGGTTGGGACGCCATAGGCATCTCTACTTTAGGTGACGTAGTCAAAAAGAGGGCTCTGCAATCATTCCCGTCGCTACAAGCAGACTTTGGGCTCCATCGGTCCCAGTTTTTTAAGTACATGCAACTAAGACATGCGTGGAGAGCGGAGGGGGCACAGTTGGAAGCACTCCCTGAATACGCGCCCTTGGAGGGTCGCTTGTTACAGGACAGGATCCCTGGCAAGGCAGTATCCCTCACGTATAAGACTATTATGAACAACAGACCTAATAGGTTGGTGGGGCTTCGAGCCACATGGGAACAGGAGGTGGGAGGCATGGATGACGTGGACTGGGGTGTGGTGCTGATGCACCCCAGGGAGGTGGCGATTAAGTCGCGTCTCCGTTTGAACCAGTTCAAAATCCTGCACAGGGCATACTTTGATAGAGTTCGACTATGGAAAATGGGGAGAATACCAGACCCCTGTTGCCTGCGATGTGGTCATGAAAGGGGAGATTTTTTACACACTCTCTGGTCATGCCCAAACATTCAAACATACTGGGGGGTGGGGGGTCCTTGCTGAACTGGGAGAGGTGCTAGGGGTAGACATACCGACAGGCCCAAGGCTTGCACTTCTGGGAATGACTAACGATGTGGATGTACCCTGGCCGCAGCTGATTTTTCTGGTGCTAGCCCTAGTGGCGGCCAAGAGGGACATAGCCAGGAAATGGGGGGCACCAGACATACCGAAACTAGAGGAATGGAGGAGGGGAATGGACCTCTACATGGCGGCCGAAAGGGTTACATACAAAGCACGAGGGTGCCCGAAGAAATTCCGAAGAGTGTGGGGTAAATGGCGAATCTATCATGGAATGGATGGAGGTCTCTAAAAGGACACGAACACTCCGCTGCACGGTTGACATACAAGGGGTGAATACAGGGGCCACATGCCCCCTGCAGCCAGCGACTCTGGGAACTATATGGATGGAACACTTGATGGGGGACATTGAGGTCCTAGACCAAGAGGGAGGCGGGCGGGATAAGGGGTGGGGGGAAGTGGAGTTATTGCTTGATGCTGACATGTATGTTGTATATGACGTTTCTTTGCTGCAAAACAATAAAAATGTTTTTTTTAAAAACAAAAAACAATACACAGGTGTTATTCTACCTTATGAGATCCAAATACATCGTCAAACAGAGAGATCCACCTATTTTAAGTGCGAAGCCACAGCACCATATGAGTAGTATTTTTACATATTGGGTGCATATGTACCCACAAGTTAGTTAATTGAATACTCAATGGGATATAAAGAGTCTTAGACCTCTTAATCAAACCTGCAAAAAGTGCCTCTATTAAACCACAGGTCAAATCAACAATTCTTTATCGAAGTGTGTAGCAGAAATCCATGCCGTTGTGAGTAATTAAAGTCAATGGAATACGGACAAAACCGAAATAAGATGATAGCCCTATTCTGAGTTAAGACCTAAGTCCACTGCTCTTAGTTTGCAGATCCATTTAGCTTACAGTTGTCTTCTGGAAAAACTCCTGTCACCAGCCCTGGGATCTGTTTTGATCTGATCTATTCCATGGAAATTAATATCTATTGTCTTGTCACTGCAAGTACATAAATGTGAAGTCAAAGGGTATGTTACATCTTTGTTTTGGCTGGTGCTGGGATGTTCCTGCATACGTATCTGCAGTTGTCGTGTGGTGCTACCCATATAGATATTATAACATTAATAACATATAAAACAAAGGTGCTCTAACAATTTATAAAGTGTCTGATTTCATAGTTCTTTGATTTGTTGTATCTGAAATCTTTCACCCTATTCAGTCTCAAGGGACACATGGAGCAAATCCCACATACACAAAAAACTGGGGAGTCGGATCAACAATCTCTCCGGTTTGGCTTCATCGATAAGCAATGGAAGATTTCCATTCTGTTATCATTTACCCTACACCAGGTATTCCATCCAGACAGCCCAAATGTTTCTTTAGGATTTAAAATATCTCTCTCTTGACTGTTGTTATTATAAGTGGTAATAAACGATACCTTTCTAAAATCCTTTTTTCGTTTCTTAGTTTGTAGACTGACCATTTTAGCTCTCCTGGAAGCTTCTCGCAATACCTGATTGTTGTGTTCCCTTGCCTTGAGTCTAGAAGTTGTGTGTTTGCGGGTAAATATTCCATCCTCACAACAATTGTGTCTCATACTCACCATTTCCCCAAAGGGGATTGCTTTCTTATTACTGGGAGGATGAGTGGTATCATAGTGAAGTGTGCTGTTGACTGCTATTTTCTCACGATACAGAGTACTGTGGAGTTTATTTTCCAAAGCTTATAGTTCCACATCTAGAAACTGGATCCTCTCTTTTGACATATTAAGCGTCAACATTAAATTGTAACTGTTATGGCTGAGAATAGACTTCCTTTGTTCTTCGGTTACTGTCCAAATCATGATGATATCATCTATGCATCTTTCCCAGTAGTTTTTGTCTTTGATCCATTATTTGGCTTCATTGACCCAAGTTTATATCTTCTCAAACCTCCCAATAAAGAGGTTGGCCTACGAGTGGGTGAGTTTGGAACCCATCTTGGTCCCCTGCAATTGCTGGAACCACTCTTGATTATACATAAAAAAGTTAGAATGAGGTCAATCATCTCTAAGAGCATCTCGTTATATTCCACATAATTGGCTTGACGTGAAGATAGGAAATGCTCAATGGCTTTATTTATTTTATTTAAAAAGTTTTATATAGCGCTGGCTAGACCCGGAGGTATCAGAGCGCTTTACATAAGGTTTCACAGAAATTATAAAATTACTTCAGTTACACGTTACATCAGTTACTAGAAAAACATTTCAAGAGTGTAGAGGACAAAATAAATGGAGTTTAGAAGGGTAAGGGAGTGGGGTAAAGGGGTAGGAGTTAGATAGAATGGAGAGACGTAGGAGGGTCTGCCCAAAGTCCGGCTGGGTAGGTAACGACCGAGGGGGAAGTACACAGTCCATATCCTCTTTAGCTATCAGGTAGCTCCACCGAGCATCAGCCAAACAGCTAGGTCTCAACTGGAAAACAATTAAAGAGCAAAAGCAGCGGCGGGGAAGAAACTGGACAAATGTCAGAAGTCCGGCTGGGTAGGTGACGGCCATGGCGTTGTGCCGGAGCCAATCTCCCCTATAGCTGTTGGTGCAGCTCCACCGGGAATCGGCCATGTATGCGTTTCGGGTTCCACCAGAATAGAGAGAGGAACAGGAGGTGATCCAAAGTCAAGACTCAAGATGGGTAGGGAGGAGGGAAGTAAGGTCAGGGAGACATCGGTCCTGGTGTTACTGGGGAGAGCCTTCCACAACGTTCTCCAGCTGGCCACAGGGACAAAGATGGTGAGAGGAGAGGTGAGGAAGGGACAGACTCCAGGTTCAGAGCTCCTCGTGGTGACAAGTCTCTCCTAGTGGCCATCTTAAGGTCAGGCAAGGAGTGAAAACCCCTGTGGGTCCCCACATCTGGGTCCTTTTCAAGGATTGCTTCCTGGGGCCTTGCTTTTACAGCTTTCCCCCCTACTGAATGTTAACGGAGCTCAGTGGGGAAGTAGTAGAAAATCCACACTGGAACCACCAGTATGTTCAAGAGTTCTGGTCTGTTCGAATTCCTTCTGGGTGTAGGTATACAGTGACTCAACATCCAGAGTCACTAAATACATACGATAATGTATCCCATACCACACCCTCAAATTTATTCATAATATAAGAGATAAAGGGAATAAAAGACGAAAGGTTGGTGAATACAGGTTTCAGAAACGTATCCCCAAATTCTGACAAATGCTTCATGATAGATCCTATGCCTGAGATGATAGGGTGGCCCGGTGGAAACGAAGCTATTTTATGCACTTTTGGTAAGAGCTAAAAACAATAAAGTCTCAGATTATCTACCCTTAAGAAGTTAAATTCCACACCTAATAGTAATCCAATCTCTTTCCTATATGTCAGTTCCAATTTATCATCATTTTAGCCTTTCCATAAGGGTTGACCTGTAGTTTCTTATAACATATTGAGTCATTATGTTGTCTGAAAACCTCTTGTTCATAATCATAGTGATTCATAAACACCATGTTGCCTCCTTTGTCTGCTTCCCAAATGATGATTGCTTTACCTATAAGATAGACAAATCAAACTATTCCTCCTTTGTCAGATTACCTCTGGTGAAAGGGAGTTTGGTTCCACTATATTTGCCTACCAGTGCATATAGGTCTTCAGTAACCTGTGATATGAATATATCTATACAATTGAGCTGGGAGCCATGTGGGGTGAATTTGCTATGGGGTATCAAGCCACCTTCACAGCAAAAATCCTGTACAATCCCAAAACCATTCATTGGTTCAGTCAAATTCAAAATATTATCAGAGTCAATAGATGAGATTGTGGAGATGTACTTCATTTGCGACACAGACATTTCATACAGTTCAGGCCTAAAAGGTTGAACCACTGGTTTCTGTTCAAACATAGTACAATTACATTTTAACTTGACATTTCTAACAAATTTTAAAAGATCTATGAATGTGTCAGAAAACAAGCAAAACCTTTATGAAGAATCGCCATTTCATGATTACTCAAAGTGCGATTAGGCAAGTCAATAGTTATTGCTAAAACCTTATGCTGAAGTTGTATCAAAATGTGAATTCCCATTAGTAATTCCCGAAACTCTGTCACCCTCCATATTAGACTACACTACTAGTTTTTCTGATTCCACGTTTGTACACTCACTTTTTCTTTCTCTTTTGTTCTTTCTTCTACCCCACCTTGTTGTACAATGCTTTTTTGCTGTTGGTTGTTCCTTATTCTGAACCTCAACACCTCTTCTAATAAAGTTGAGGAACTACTACAATCTTGAGATTAGCTCCACTAGTAGCAGCTTCATCAATTGATGAAACATCAAAACAACTGGCTCTACTCATAAGACTATGAAGGTCACTGCCTGGTTGAGATTTAGGGCCACATGCATCAAACCAAAAACCTGTCGCTAACTGGCAGATTAGCAGAATCTGCCCCTTTGCGACCGGTATTTTTGCATTTGGGATGCATCATCCCAAATGCAAAAATTGGAATTTAAGGTTTCGCTAAAATTGCGATTGCATTTAAGGAATTGCAAATTGCGATTCCTTAAATGCAATGCATTAAGCAAAAAATGATTGCGATTTCGCTATTAGGAATCGCAAATTACCATCAAACTAAAGTTGATGGTAATTTGCGATTGCTTTGAACCATTTTTCAAAGTCACATTTACACACACACATGCCCTTTGGGCATGTGTGTGGGCAACATGTGGAAAAAGGGGAATTTCAGGGGTGCAACAGGATATCCTTTTAGAACCCTTGCACCCTTGAAATTGCATGCGCAATTTGCGAGTACCTATGGAGTACTCGCAAATTGCGTATGCAATTCCCATTGATTCCGATGGGTCTCCAGGCCCATAGGAATGAATGGGAATCAATTCCTTAATTGCAAGTCGCAATTTGCGAGTCGCAATTAAGGAATTTTAAGGAATCAAATTTTTTTTGCGATTTCTAAATAGCAGACTGATAAAATTCCCTATTTAGAAATCGCAAAATGCGGGCTTGATGCATGGTTCCCCGTAGTCTTTGGAACCATTGCATTATCAAATTTGTGGGCAAAAGATTCTAATATTTTTATAATCCTGATCATCTCTACCATTTTTAGTCACGTTTCTGTCTCTTACTACATTTTGAAGTTTCTGCACTTCCTTCTGAACTGCAGTTTTTTTCAATCACCTCTTTTAAATTCATGTCTTTTATCTCTTCATCAAGCTTTTTAACTTCTCTTAGTGATGCAGACTTTCTGTCAGCATGTTGTTTTAAGATTTTCATCATAGTGAAGGATACGTTATGTAAATTCTCATCGTAATCCTGTACAAAATCCACTTATAAATCACAAAATCGGGAAAGGTTAGAATTCTTAAACCCCGTGGTACTTTCTTCTTTTTCAAAGTGACTCCGTCCCACCACTTCGATAATTGTTGTTTCTTTAGTCTTTCTAGCCTGATGAGTTTATCCTGCAGACCCTCTTTATTAGGTCCCTTAGTTTGCACTGTCTTCCGAAAATGTGGATCTGGCCCAAATAGATCTTTCGCTAGTTCCTCCCTATTGTTTTCAAAACTTGCCATTCTGTAAACGTACTACCAATGTCAGAACAGCTTGAACAATGTAGTGGCGGGTATATAAACCGTATACAGATGTGGCTATAGTATTATTAATATATTATGTTTGTTTACTTAAAATTCTTTTTGACTAAAGGCTCATTCTTTTTCTGGTCCTTGGAGACTTGATTTACAGTATTTACAGTATTTTTGTATATTTCTTCCCAATTTCTGAATATACTGATATTGTTCTACAACTGTGCAAATCAAGTTTGTGTCCTTGATTAAGAAATCTTGTGTAATGTAATAATAATAATCCACATTTGTAAAGCGCACAATCACCCGTAAGGGTCTCTAGGCGCTGGGGGCCGTCGGGAAGATTAAGCAAGCTATTGCCCAGAGTCACATGGTGCTGGGCTAATCTGTGGCCGGTGCCGGGGATCGAACCATGATCCCCAGATTCTGGAGTCAGTCGCTCCACACCTCTTGGAGTACTTCCACTCTCTTGTGCCAAATATTTTTCTCCTCATGCCAAATTTTGTATTTGGTATTGTGGTGTGGGACTAAAATTATTTTTTTATTTTTTATTCTTTTACTTAAGGTTTTTATTGCTTTGTAATTTGTCACATTATAGCCTTGATGAAGCTCTCACATTGGCTGTCTATGACGGTTCTTTTTATGAAGAATGACTGAATAAAGGATCTTTTAAATGACTTTGGCTACAAGCATCATGAATCTTTAATGTTTTGGACTTTTTGTTATTTGAAACAGGGCACATAATAATGTTGCTTCTCTGTTCAAGTGTATAGGATCCAGGATAGCTTAAAGGAAGTACTGAAGAAGGAATATGGGGTGTGTTCCATGGGCAGGGCAGGTCTGTAGTATCTTGAGATATAATCTTCAAGGCATTAATTGTAGAGTTAGAATGGAACGATGCTCCTGCCACCTCCCAGGGCTGGGACACTGAGCCCACCCCGGTGAAAGGTTAGATGGTGGTCACGTGAGATGGGTTCCATGGAAACAACTTCAAAGGCGGCCCAAGAAACAGAAACAGAAAGAGTAGAACGCCCCAGAATAGGATGAGAAGGAACCACAGACTGGACATCATAAGTCAAAAGGATAGTCTCCTTAATCCACCGACTGAGAGTCGAAAGAGACTGCTTCAGGCCCTGCCGGGCCAGACCAAATGTGACAAACAAATGATCCACCTTACAAAAAGAAGCTGTGCGAGACAAACAAATCAACCAAGCACGCTTCACATCCAAAAGATGCAACTGAGACTCCTCCGCCGATGAAGGAACAGGAAAGAAAACAGGGAGGACCACCTCTGCCGACCAATGAAAGAAAGAGTCCACCCTAGCCACAAAAGTAGGATGAGCCCGCAAGATCACCCTACCCTCCAAAATCTGTAAAAGAGGAGCAGACCACAGGAAAGCCCCCAACTCCCCAATACGTCTGGCAGAGGCAATAGCCACCAAAAACAACACCTTCGACGTCAAAAACTTTAAGTCCACTGACTCCAACGGCTCAAAGAGAGCCACCTGCAAAGCCCTCAACACCAACGGAAGGTCCCACGGTAGAGGAGACAACACAGGACGATGGCGTTGAAAGGCCAGAGACCAAGATCATAAACTTCTATCACAAATGGGCTACGATCTCGTTGTTTGCTCCACCTTAGGGGCACCAATTCGGGGTGTTGCTATCCTAAAACAAAAATGGCTGAGAGCAAATGCTATCAAGACTGCTGCTGATGCTAAAGGCAGGTGGGCAATAGTACAATTACAGTTTAATCAAAAGCTCTACGTATTTTGCATAGTCTACGGGCCAAACTTGGACATACCCAAGCTGTACGAACAATTGACTATCGAGCTATTGGATTGGGAGGGGGAACTGTTGATAATGGGGGATTTTAACTGTGTTATGAACTATGCTATAGACTCTACTAGCAAAGGAACTAGAAATAGGATGGGCAAAGTGAGGTCAGCCATCTTGGAACTAGCCAGCATACACAATTTAAAAGATGTTTGGCGTACTAAACATCCTACCATTGCTGGCTTTACATACTACTCTTCTCCACATCAAACCTTTTCTAGAATTGATATGATTTGGGCAACAGATTGCTTCTTAGAAAACTGTGTAATAGAAATCTGTCCTAAAATCACCTCAGATCATAACCCGATATTATTCGAATTAAAAAATCTAGACACTCAACCCACAGCCCGGCAGTTCACATTTCCTAGATATTTACTAACCGACCATAAATATATCTCTGGTATTAAAAAACACATACAGGAATATATAATATTCAATATCAACTCTACTGATATCAGCTATGTTTGGGACTCATGCAAAAGCAGCATCAGAGGCTATACTCAGCAATATATCTTTATGGATAATGCTGAAAAACGAGGGTTAGAAAAGTCTACTATACTAAATATTTCTTTAGCCGAGCAACAACTTTCCGACGCTATAATACAAGGCAAAACCAACATCAAAGAGTTAAGCCTAGGACTTATCTCATTAAGGGCATCACTCAAGAAAACCCTTAGGGAAAAATTTAGCACTAAAATTCATAAATATAAACTTGCACAATATGAAGGCGGAGACAGAATTGGGAAAGTTCTGGCGTATAAGGTAGCGGATAAAAAGGCTAAAACTACTATTAAAAATATAAAAGGACTTGATTCTAAAGTCTATAGCAAACCAGAACAGATCCTGGAACAATTTGCTAAATACTATCGCCACCTTTATACCCCAGAAAAAACACCTACTCTAGAAAAAATAGATTCATACCTGGAGAAACATACATCTGAAAGACTGGATTTAGAAATAACTAGATCACTTAGTACTAACATCTCTATTGAAGAACTAGGCATAGCCGTGAAGGCACTTCCAACCAACAAGGCTGCAGGCGAAAACTGTTTACCTGTGGAAATCTATAAGGTCTGTGAGCAGGAACTTCTCCCTCTACTTAAACTAGTAATAGACTCTGCTGGAGAAACAGGAGTTGCCCCCGCTACATGGCGTATAGCCAAAATAGTATTCTTTTAAAAAAAAAATAAACCATCGGAAGAACATGGATCATACAGGCCAATTTCATTAATCAATACCGATGCTAAAATTTTTGCTAAAGCACTTGCCAACCGCCTAGCACCTATAATGCCAGCTTTAGTTAACTGTCAGCAACACGGATTTGTGGTAGGAAGAGACACTACCACACATGTTAATACTTCAATAACCGCTTTTGATGTTGCGGCAACTACTCTCACCCCACTCGGAATGGTCATGTTAGATGCAGAAAAGGCATTTGACCGAGTGGGGTGGGAGTATCTTTGGGCAACACTAAAGGCTTATGGCATACAGGGGCAATATCTAAGATGGATTCAATCCTTGTATGAGACACCTACAGCAATAGCTAGCTATCTGGGGAATAGCTCGGATAACTTTTCAATAAAACGGGGCACGAGACAGGGGTGTCCTCTTTCACCCCTGTTATTCGCTATAGCTTTAGAACCATTTCTAAATGCATTAACTGCTCAAGAACACATAACCCCAATAGAACATGAAGACATGTGCTTAAAAATTACAGCTTTCGCTGACGATATAGCTATATATACCACCGACTTAGTTCAGGCTATACCTAAAATAATCCAGGAAGCAAGAGAATTTGGTGATATATCGGGTTATAGATTAAATGTTAAGAAAACACAAGTGATAGCAAACTATAAACCCACACAGTCAATAACCGGGCTTTGTCAAAACGCAACTTATTTAGGAGTGAAACTCACCTCCAACATCGAGAAAATTATCCCATTAAATTATGATTTTCTACTTAAAAATATTGCTTCTTTGCTCAAAAATTGGAATAAAATACCTCTCAGTCTGATTGGACGTATTAATATAAAAAAGATGAAGATCGTCCCAAAAATATTATATTTGTTTAGATCTATCCCTCTACAACTAAACAAACTATACATTAAGAAAATAGAAAGTATTTGTAGCTGTTACATCTGGGGATATAAAAAAAGCTCGCCGGTCAATGACGGCATTGAAACTATCTATTGAAAAAGGGGGACTAAATTTCCCAGATTTAAAAATGTAATTCTTTGCTACTTTTATACAACGCATACGTAGCCTTTTGTCTAAAGATGCCCCTATATTTTACCATCAATTTATGCTAGGATCGCAAAGCAATCAGTTTCTATTCAGGGTACACGACCCAAACTACTACAAAAGAGTCAAATTCAAGACTGCTAGAGCTATTAAAAGAATTTGGGACCAAATAATGGACTCTGATAACATTTCCTTTTTTAATGCTGAACTCCCAATATGGGGGAACCCAGGGCTGCCAAACATTTTCGCCGATGACGCTTGCACTCAATGGAAAGATCAGAACATTAAGAAGCTAGGGGATCTTTATGGCCCAGATGGCCTCTTGAGCTTTAACACATTAAAAATACTCTATAAAATCAAAGAGATAACACACTTCAAATACATACAGATACAAGACTTTTTAATCAATAAAAAGAAAATCGAGAGCGTAGAACAATCAGATATTATACAGCTCATCTACTCTAATCAGACTAAAGCCATTATCAGCAAGAGCTATATCCTTCTTAACAAAGGCCAAGCTGGCGATTGTGGGAAAATGGCTGACAAATGGACTAACAGGCTAGGAATTAACATCAATCCCAGCCAGATTGCGGGCTCACTAAAAACAAATAAATCGAGTTGTCTAGTCTTCAAATTTAAGGCTACAATTCTATAGGACAGCCACTCAAATATACTATACGCCTCAAAGAATATCTGGCTGGACCTCTGGTAACATCTCTAATGAACGTACTAAATGCCCAAAATGCAATATGGAAGCAGCCGGCATAGAACATATGCTTTATGAATGCCCAAAACTCACAACCTTCTGGTTGGGAATAATCGATGTTCTTAACAAGAAGCATATAATAATGCCCACACTCTCTGCTCACTTAGTCCTGTTATACTAATAGTATACACAAAGATTTGTTATCTATTATTTTTGCTTGTGCTAGATTGTCCATCGCACGAACTTGGATCTCAAAAGAACCTCCTAGCGTCATGGAATGGTGGTTTCTCATTCATGAAATACATACAATGGAACTTTCATTGGCTAAATTAAGAGGCCCTAAAGCCCTAAAAGGAAGGGAAAAAATATGGGGCACATTCACTAGCTAAATGGATCATTATTTTGTGAGACCGACATGTTATATTTAATTTTTCTGTAAAATGTATGTTGTAATCATTTGTTCTTCGCTCTTTTTTTCTTTTTCTTTTTTCTTTTTCTTCTCTCTCCATAACGATAATAATATGTACAGAGAATTATGCATATATGTATAACTAAGATGATTTTATCTTTGTATTTTTTTTTTTTTGCTCTTTCTTGCAATAAATAAAAAAGTTAAAAAAAAAGAAAAAAAGAAAGGCCAGAGACTTAAAAAGACGAGCCACCAAGGGCTCCACAGACACAAAAGGGAGACCATGAAAAGCCCTAATGGCCGCCCACTGAGCACGGAGGGTAGAAAGGACCAAGCCCAAATCAAAACCTTCCTTAAAAAAATCCAGGACCCGATCAGGGTCCAAACCCTCAACAGACCAAACCTGGCGCAGACACCAACTAGCAAAGTTGTCCCAATGCTTAGCGTAAGATTTCTAAGTAGAGGGGGTGCCTGGACTGCTGGATTAGACCTGCAACCTCAAATGAACTACCACTCTGGATCAGGGAACACCTTTCAAGTGCCAAGCCTGAAGACCCATGGACCGGAACACCGGAAGAGGAACCAGAGGGCCCAACAATGGAAAGGGATGGAGCGGCAACGTCTAACCTGGACGCACCGAAAACTCCAACAACAGAGGAAGCCAAGGGCGGCTGTGCCAACCCGGAACCACCAGAAACACCAATGCCTCCTCCCTCCTGATCTACTGCAAACCTGCCAGAATCAGGGGAACCGGAGGAAAGGCATACAATAAGCCCCTGGGCCACAGGAAAGACATCGCATCCACCCTCCAAGCCCTTGGACAAGGCATAATTGTGCAGAAACAACAGATCTTGGCATTGTCCATAGACGCAACCAAGTCCACCACCGGACACCCAAACTTCCTCTGCAACGTCTGGAACGTCACTTGGGTCAGAGATAAAGAGCCCATGGAGGGAAAGACCCTGCTCAGACAGTCTGCCACCACATTCTCCTGGCCCGGAAGGTAAACCGCAGACAGGGAGGCCAACTTCGACTCCGCCCAGGAACAAATGAGGCGACTGAGGCAACGAAACCCCCCTTGATGTAGGACATGACAATCTGGTTGTCCGTCCCGACCTGAACATGGTGACTCTCCAGCAAGGCAGCTAACGCCAAGAGACCCAATTGAACGGCCTTCAGCTCCCTGTAATTGGAGGAACAAGACATCAGAGCTACCGACCACATGCCCTGCACCGAAGAGCCGTTCAGAGTAGCCCCCAGCCACACAGACTGGCATTTGTAGTGACCGCCTGAGAGGGAACAATCAGAAACGGACGACCCCTGGACGGATGACCGTCGTCCAACCACCTACCCAGATCCTCCCTCACCTGGGCTGACACAGGAAGCCCTGACTGAAATCTTGACCACAGGGGCGCCAATGAGACAAAGTATGCTTCACCACAGGATACATATGGAGACAAGCCCAAGCCATTCCTCGAAAATTCAGGGAACGGTTTGTTGTTCTGAAAATCTGGATTCGTGTAATCGTTCTGGACTCGAGAATAAAAACTTTGTCGAAACATGACGAATTTGGTATCAAAAGACCGAGAATGACGAGTACATCATGTACATATATTTTCAGCATATTCGAGTGACGATTTCACCTCGAAATAGTCATTTGCGCTCTGAACCCTTGGCTTCCATTTATGTGTTGCCCTTTACATAGGCCTTAATCCAGTTGAATTCGATTCCACAAGGACGCATACTCCTTTATCGACTTTTCCATGACCTGTGCAAGTTGGAACCATTGCCCCAGGCCAAACTCGTTAGGTCAGTTCCCCTCCCAGTGGCCGAGCAAGATAGCATCAAGGCTCAAAAAGCCATAAAACCATTTCAGCGCGCACACCTGCCGTATCTTGCTCACATCTGTCTCTACTCTTTTGCTTCACTTACTTTATGATGGGGAGGTGCCTGTTTTATTGGGGGTCCACCGATAGCTGATGAAATGTTGGGCCTTGCCAGGTGATTTGTTATGGGCAGCACAACGTGAAATATGTACATGTCATCATGACTCTGCTTTTCTTTTGTTAACCAATAACTGTAAATGACATACTACAAATTCGAAGAATGTTTGCCTGAAGCTGAATATTCTGTATAAAGAGAGAAGCCCGACTTTGTAAATTCGAGCAGCCTCCTGAGAATATACTTCCCCGTGTGTTGTACTTCTAGGACACTTGTTACCTTGGTTGCAGCCAATAAATCGATCTTTGACTTCACCTAGAAGACTCTGAGTTTCTGTGGTCTGGATCAGGAAGAACCCGAGGTCTCTGGGTGTACCCTGACACCGCTGGGTTACCGGTTCTGTGCCGGTTCTTAAAAACCCAGTACCTCAGCTGGCGCCCAACGTTTGGGGCGATTCCAGTGGTACCAGTCAGCCAGAGGATCGTGAGGAGCTTCGTGTGAAAATTCCTGAGGACGGCCAACCACCTCATCGACCCCTGCATGTCGACGTGGTCCGAAGGTCTTTGCTGCGAGGTTCCCCGCTTCCCGACGGCTACAAGGACTGCTGCCCTGGCTATCGCCCTGATTTGGACCCTTGAAGTTTGGTAGAGCGAAACACTAAGACGAGTCTTCTGGTGACGTCATCGATATTTCAGTTAAGTATAAGTGGAGCGTCTCCCAGTCCTTAGTTGGTCTTAGTCTTGGGTATCCTTTGGGATAATTTGTTGGTACTTGCAAGCACCAAAACCGAAGGACTCGTGTATTCACGAGAAATATCGTAATCGATAATCCTTTGAAGTTTGGAACTAGACTAGAGAGCGAAGATGCCTAGTCTTAGACTTGGAAATTTGTTTTGTCTTGGTTGTAATAATAGGGACTCCCGATTGGAGGACTCATGTCCGGTTCCTCCGGTTGGAACTCCAACTTACGAGTTATATGTGAAACATGGGGTAGGTCCCATCACATACAACGAAGTATGGATCAAATACACAAGGAAAGATGGTGTTTTAAAATGGTCCCAATATGGTAGCTTTGATACCGAAATCTTAGATAACCTTGAAGTTAAACTGTTCAAAAAGAAAGCCCGTCCGGCGATGTTTGACTCTTTTCGCCTATGGCGTAAGGAGGCCAAACAAAAAGAAATCAAATTAGCTAAGAAAAATAAGAGAGAAGGGGGAATTTCAGTAATGCAAGCTGCTATGCAGTTTAAAGACAATGAAGAAGAGCAGATGAGTGAGCAGTTGCACAGGCAACGTAAAATGGCAATAGACAAATGTTATCCAGTTTTGGCGTCTCTTCAGCAAGAGGCAGCAAAAGAGCGTGAAAAAGATCCATTGACGTCACATTTGTTAAGTTCGCCACCCCCCTATGCGCAAAATGCCACGGCACCCCCGCAACCTTTAGTTGTGCAACCTGTGCCTTCTATTTCTCCTATTCAGCACTCACCAGCTGTTCTCCAGCTGGCTCCTGTCCCTATGGTGCAGCCTCCTCAAGGCCCACCAATCACACCTGTTTCACCTGTGCTTTCCACAATTTTGCCTGCTGTACTTTCTACTTCTCCTAATGCTCCCTCTACGATTTTGACTAGTGCTCCTTCTATGTCTCCTGATGCCTCTTCTGCTATTGTCTCTGCTACTGCCTTATCTCACCCCGTTTTTCCACTTGTTCTTACCTCAGTTTCACCTTCCATTCAGCAGAAAATGGCCAGTACTGTTAGTAACCTTTTCTCACCTCTTTTTGGGTCGCCTACTACGACCCCTAAAATGGAACGAAGACAGTTGCGAAGTCGACTGCCTGACTATCAAGAGAGAGACTCATTGAATCGTTTAGCACGGAAATGGGTTATGGACACCGTAAAGTATGATGTAGAGTCTGTCATGGAAGTCTTCCATCAATGGGAAGCACCGACGCAGAGATATGTTTTTGAACAGATGTGCGTTTTCCTTTGCGAGGATTTGGAAGACAATGATCGGGAATGCAACCCGCAAGAGTTGTGTCGTGTACGGTTTAAGTTTGGAGAGGGCATGATTGTAGGTCCCGATGTAGAGAAAGCGGTTGAAATATTGTTATCATATCGGAGTAAGGGGAGCAGTTCTGGGTCACAATCTGAGCCTAGTGCGTCTAGTAGGAAAAAGGCGCGACAATACCCCATGAGAGAAGTCCCCCCACAATGGAGAGAGGGTGACACAACTGTTAACCCACCTATTCTGCCACACTTTCAGCGTGTATGGGTACATGTCCCATGGAAGCGAGCTGAAGTTTTAGCACTTAAACAGACATTACCTGATCCGCGTAAAAATCCTGCAGGATATTACAAAGAGTTGTCACAGACTGCTGGATCATGTATAATGAATTTAGCCGATATCGATATGCTATTTGGGAATGTTGTTCCACAGCCTTTATGGGGTAAAATTCGTCATACAGATCATGATCAGGAATTAGGTGACTCATGGGCTAATATTGCTGCTGCAGATGCCCGACAAGTTGGTGGTGCCAAGCCTGAGCCTTTGATAGCAGAACTCCCTGGTAAAATAGTAGATTACATGAAAACGATAATGCCTGCAATACGTGTAAATTGGGATAAGTTGTCTGCATGCAAGCAGAAGAAAGAAGAAACAGTCTCAGATTTATTCACCAGATTTGAAGAAACATTTGTCGACCACAGCGGTCAAGATATGACCACAGAAGGTGGTCAGAGATTGTTTGTCGATAAATTCGTGCACAATCTGCTTCCAGAATTGTGTAAAAAGTTAAAGGATTCGGAAAGTTCTTGGGCTGTGTCATCTTCAGCCCAGATATTGGCTACTGCACAATATTACGAAAATAGAGACAAGGACGAGAAAGATAGAGTAGAAAAGAAAACTAAGGATTTGAAAACGAAGGTTTTACTACAGCAAGCATATCCGCCACGTGGTGGTGGTAATCAAAATAATAATGGTCAGAATAACTATCAGAATAATTTTCAGCAGCCTCAACAGTATCAGAGGAACTCGCAAAGAGTCGAGTATACTCAACCCCGTGTACCTGTAGGCCCCAACCAGTGTTCATATTGCAGACAGGAGGGTCATTTCAAGTATAATTGTCCTATTCTATTACAACGTGCAAATGGAGTTTCTGGTGTGAAGGGTCGTGGCAGTCAGCAAGCACCTAGAGGTAGTGGGCGTGGAAACGCCCCTCAGAACGCACGTCCCCTTCCACCACAAAACTCTATGAACAGGTTTGATCAGCAAAATAACGTATCTGACAGGACAGCTCAATACTACGTTGATGATTACTATACAGAAGATGAGTATTTGGAGAATAATGATTGCTAGGACAGCCAAAGACAAAGAGAGGGAGTTGTTTCAGTTCCAGTAGATCAGAGTGGACCTTACGTTGAGGTGATTACATCAGGTGTGTCAAAACCTTTTCTGTTGGATGCTGGTGCTACAAAGAGTTCTATTATGCACTCCAAACTCCCTGGCGCACCTTTGTCTGGCGAAATGAACGTTTCTGTAGGTTTTTCTGGCGCCCCAGTTAGAAATCCGATTTCTGACCCTTTGTCTCTTTCTGTTGGTCCTTGTGAATTCGAAGCACCCCTCATTCTGACAACAGGTTGTGGTGAAAACTTGCTAGGATTGGATTTGTTAAAGAGATTGTATGCAACTTTGTACTGTTCTCCGTCAGGAGTACAACTTACTTTAGGTAAGAAAGTAGTTTCTCCCATGTATTTGTCGAGAAATGCACTTTCAGCAGAATTGTCATTTCTCCCAGATATTCTTTGGGCCACTGGTCCTAATGATGTAGGTCTTTTAGAAATTCCACCATATGTTGTAACATTGAAAGCCAGCGTTAAAATGCCACGAATTCCCCAATACAAAATCTCGAGTGAAGGTGAAAAGGCTTTACTAGCTATCGTTTACGAATTGATTAAAAAGGATGTGATTGAAGAAACACGAGGAAATGTTTGCAATAGTCCTGTTCTGCCTGTTTTAAAACGGACTGACCCTTCTAAGCCACCTGTGTACAGATTCGTGATTGACCTTAGAGAGGTGAATAAAATAGTTGTGCCACAATTTCCAGTTGTCCCCGACATTACCACATTATTAACTATGATTCCAGCCTCTGCCTCTTGGTTTTCGGTGATTGACCTGAAGAATGCTTTCTTCAGTATCCCGATTGTTGAGGAGAGCAGGGATATTTTTTCCTTCAGTTTAGGAGGTCACAGTTTCCGCTTTAAACGCGCTCCTCAGGGCTACTGTGAAAGTCCATCAATATACAGTCAAGCTCTAAAAACACAGCTTGATACGATTGTTTTACCTAAAGGTGCTACTCTTGTACAGTACGTGGATGATTTGCTCATTGCTGCAGACACTGAGAAAAATGGAAAAAAGGCCACGCTGTCATTGTTGCGTCATCTGTGTGATCTTCATCACAAGGTGTCACTTTCCAAACTGCAATATTGCCGACAAGAAGTGACCTACTTAGGTCACCTCTTATTGAAGGAGGGAAGGAAACTGACCCCAGAAAGAATTCAGGCAATAGCGAAAATGAATGTGCCAAGAACACAGAGAGAAGTGCGTGCTTTCTTGGGCATTACATCATACTGTAGACAGTGGATTCCTAATTTTTCGTTATTGGCCAAACCCTTGGTGGCATTAACGTGTAAAAATACACCCAATCCCATTCCTTGGTCTGAAGAGTGTCAGAAAAGTTTTCTCGAATTACGCACAGCATTATGTTCGGCTCCTGTGTTAGGAACCCCCAACTACAGTAAGCCTTTCACATTGTATGTCCACGAGAAGGAGGGCTGTGCATTGTCTGTGTTGACTCAGTTATTTGGAGGTAGGCAGCGCCCATGCGCCTATTTCTCGTCAACTTTGGATCTGGTAGCTAAAGCATTGCCAAGTTGTTTAAGGGCCACAGCAGCAGCAGCTGTTTCTATTCGACAGTCTGCTGGTCTAGTAATGAATAATACACTAATCGTGATGGTCCCGCATGCAGTAGACACATTGTTAAATAGAACCAAGACACAGCACTTAACTAGTGCTCGACTGTCCAGTTACAAATTGACACTGCTAGCGAGCCATGTGCACATAAAAAGGTGCAGTACCTTAAATCTAGCTACGTTGTTACCAATTGCAGAGGAATCAGATGCTTTAGAACAGCACAATTGTTTTCTCACAACAGAGGAAGAGACGAAAGGGAGAGTAGATTTATCTGACACTCCTCTTGCTGAATGCGATGGTACATTATGGGTGGATGGTTCATGCTTCAAGCTCCCAAATGGTAACGTGACTGCAGCATATGCTGTCACGACTTTGCACACAGTTGTTGAAACTGCACGAGTACCACATGGTTCAGCTCAAGCTGCAGAATTAGTTGCACTCACGAGAGCATGTGTATTGTCTAAAGGAATGAGAGTGACTGTCTACACTGATAGTCAGTATGCGTTTGGAGTGGCTCACAGTTTTGGACGATTGTGAAGAGAACGTGGGTTCCTGACTTCGCATGGAGCTAAGATTCAGCATGGTCAGTTGGTAAATGGTGACTGATGATGTTGGTCGTGGGAATGCATTTGCTGATGAGATCGCTAAAGAAACGGCAAAGAATGTGATGAGCCGAATGTATGTTGCAGGCCCTGAAAGATGGACTGGTGATGTTGGAATATGTGAGGACACGATAGAGAGTGTGCAGTCCATCCAAGCTGAGGCCACAGAGAAAGAGTTGAGCACGTGGAGAGAGAGTACAGGTAGAATGGATGCAAATGGTTGTTGGATTGAATCGACAGAGCATCAGAGATGGTTGTTACCCGATGCATATGTGCTTGCAGTGGTTACAATGGCTCATGGAATGGCTCATATCAGCGTGAAAGGGATTTGCGAGTTGTTGGCCCCAGTGTGGAAGAATTCAGGGATTCCCAAGTGTGCAGAGAATGTTGTCAAGAATTGCATGGTATGTCTGAAGCACAATCCTGGTAGGGGAACCCCAACTCCAGCTGGTCATTTTGCACCTCCTACGTATCCGTTCGAGGTTTTGCAGCTAGATTTCATACACATGGAGAGGTGCAACAACTTAAAATACGTGCTCGTTGTTGTTTGTGCTTTCTCAAGATGGGTAGAAGCATACCCCCCTGAAAGACAATACTGCCTTGTCCACAGCAAAAGCCCTTGTGAAAGAGTACTTCCCCAGGTTTGGAATGCCTAGAATGATCTGGAGTGATAACGGGAGTGAATTTGTGGGACGAGTGATGAAGAATGTATGTGAAGGACTAGGCATTAGGCAAAAGTTCCACGCTGCAAATCACCCCCAATCAGCTGGATTAGTAGAATGTTACAATGGCACGCTTAAACTTAAATTGGCCAAAATCCAAGCGAGCACAGGTCTTAAATGGCCTGACGCTCTACCCTTAGCACTCCTATCCACCAGAATGACTGTGCATTCGCGAGTGAAACTCAGCCCTTATGAGATTGTCTTTGGCCGGCCAGCCAACATATGGGGAGTGCCCACGAAGTTCAGCGAGCTAGAACACCCTATTTTGCTTGATTACCTGTATGAATTGACGGCTAAATTGCGTGTTTTACATCAACAGGTACATGACTCCCTGCCTCCGGCCTCTGATACTCCAGGACACCCCATAAACCCTGGATCCTGGGTGTTGATAAAGAATTTCCAAAGGACTAAAAACGACCAGCCCAGGTGGACGGGACCATACCTCGTCCTTCTCTCTACCAGATCGGCAGTTCGAGTGGAAGGGAAGAAGGCCTGGATCCACGGGGTCCACTGTAAAAGGGTACCCTTACCTCTGCCCTATGACCAGTGGGTCCAGGAGGGTGTCGCTGACCCAGAACCTGATGCCGTGCCAAATACCGTCCCTTTTAATGATTCGCATATAAAAGGAACTGACTCTGAACAAGAAAACGAAAACATTTTGCACAAGGCTGTGCCACCTTCCAAGCGAGTGAACATTACAGAGCCTGACCTTTTGTTCCCGGATCAGACAATACCCGGGAAACGACGGTATAATTTGAGACCGAGAAAAACTAACTAATAAAATCATTTCTTTTGCAATTTGAGACTAAGATCCATGGACAAATAAAAAGATATTTCTTTCTCCCCCAAGTACTATTTTTGAAAGTGCCGCTCTCCCATCTAAGAAACTTGCTCATTTTTGTTTTTCGAACCGCCATCCGGGTTCCGCTGCTAGGGACGCGGTTGATTAAAGTCTTTGGGGTGCAGCTGACGACGTTAGGTCGGTAGTTCTGGTTGGTCCAAGGGAGTTGCCCTAGACTGACAGAAGCATCCCTTAGCAGAGGCAACCTCCCACCGCGGGCAGCACTTTAGAGAGGATGGAGTTTCCCGATGTGGAGAGACCTGCCAAACGGATGAATTTTAAGCATGACTTGTGCAACGTGATGACAAGGAAAAGTTTTATAATATTGTGTATTCTTATGCTATTCAGTGTAATGATATTTTTGATCAGCTATGTTTTACTTTCTTTTCGTGTAACATTTGCACCCACTGCATCACCCATACCTCCTCCTACTGTTTCCTCTCATTCTTTCCACCCTCTGCCTGACCACGAATCAAATAGGAGATTGGAGTTCATTAATAACTCCTTTGTTCAGTTGTTACACCAACACCAACTTGTAATGAACACAACTAACTGTTGGGTGTGCGGTCTTATGCCTCACACAACGGATAAAGGTATCCCCTATTTGGTCCTGCCATTTAGTCACAATGGTTCTGTATGGGCATATAGGACAATGTTCAGATATGCACACGAAATCTACCCCCTACGTTCTGTAACAGACAATCCTAGAAAAAGTGCTCTAGTCAAGGGTATAGTAGACATGATTAAGGAAGGTATTTCTTATGAGACTATCCCTAGAGATGAGACACTATTATACATAGGATGGAACATGACTGGGTATGGAACTACTCTGAGTGAGAAACAGCAAGCTAAGAGATCGTCCCCGATTTGGATTGTACCCCATCAGGGTTATCTGTGTCTGCAAGGTAATGGCACGAATCCCAGGGCTCAGTTGGGGAAGAGTGTCTGTACTGAAATGTATGTTTTTGGATCTCAGACTTCCCCTGCGTTTTTAGCAGCTAAGGGTACCTATTTCGTCTGCCATGATAGAGCCTATACATGGTTGCCCCCTGACTTTTCGGGCTCATGTTTTGTTTCCTTCCTGTTGCCTCCCACCTACACAGCAGCGGCAGACTACCACAGGACAAGGATAGTTAGAGGTGTCTTGAGTAAAGAGGACACTGCAGGTCAAGAATTTGGAGACTTTGCAAAGGGTTTTCTGCCGTTCTGGGGATCCATGGCTAACAGCAGAAACATAAGGCAATTGACAAGGGTAGTTGAGTCCACCGTGATAGAAACTACTGGTGCCCTTAGTAACCTGACTGCTGAGCTCCAGTCGGATCGACTTATGACCCTTCAGAACAGGGTCGCTCTAGATGTCATACTTGCAGACCGAGGTGGGGTCTGCAGATTGATCCAATCTAGTTGCTGCATCTTCATCCCTGATAACGCTCCAACAGTGTACCAGGCCATCTCCAAACTACATAAGATTTCCGAATCTATTCATGTGGATAAAGGAGATTGGTCATTGATGGGATGGGTCTGGGAACTGATATCCGCCTGGGGATGGAAAATTCTAATGGTCATTGGGATGGTCTTAGCCATTCTTTTCCTGTTCTGTCTATGCATACAGTGTGCTCCTGCAATATGTGGCCTCTGTGTTACATCATGTGTAAGGAAACCTGTGTCAAGGGATGAACTAAGTACTAGAATGATGTTACAGCAACATCTCAATGACTTTAGGAATATAGACTCAGAATAACATGAGGATAGATTAATTGCCTATGAAAGGGCAAAAGGAGGGATTGTGGTTCTGAAAATCTGGATTCGTGTAATCGTTCTGGACTCGAGAATTAAAACTTCGTCGAAACATGACGAATTTGGTATCAAAAGACCGAGAATGACGAGTACATCATGTACATATATTTTCAGCATATTCGAGTGACGATTTCACCTCGAAATCGTCATTTGCGCTCTGAACCCTTGGCTTCCATTTATGTGTTGCCCTTTACATAGGCCTTAATCCAGTTGAATTCGATTCCACAAGGACGCATACTCCTTAATCGACTTTTCCATGACCTGTGCAAGTTGGAACCATTGCCCCAGGCCAAACTCGTTAGGTCAGTTCCCCTCCCAGTGGCCGAGCAAGATAGCATCAAAACTCAACAAGCCATAAAACCATTTCAGCGCGCACACCTGCCGTATCTTGCTCACATCTGTCTCTACTCTTTTGCTTCACTTACTTTATGATGGGGAGGTGCCTGTTTTATTGGGGGTCCACCAATATCTGATGAAATGTTGGGCCTTGCCAGGTGATTTGTTATGGGCAGCACGACGTGAAATATGTACATGTCATCATGACTCTGCTTTTCTTTTGTAAACCAATAACTGTAAATGACATACTACAAATTCGAAGAATGTTTGCCTGAAGCTGAATATTCTGTATAAAGAGAGAAGCCCGACTTTGTAAATTCGAGCAGTCTCCTGAGAATATACTTCCCCGTGTGTTGTACTTCTAGGACACTTGTTACCTTGGTTGCAGCCAATAAATCGATCTTTGACTTCACCTAGAAGACTCTGAGTTTCTATGGTCTGGATCAGGAAGAACCCGAGGTCTCTGGGTGTACCCTGACACCGCTGGGTTACCGGTTCTGTGCCGGTTCTTAAAAACCCAGTACCTCAGGTTTATGCTGATAGAGAGGTTCGGTAGTTAAATGGTGTGTATTGTTGTCGGAGGGACTCATTGTGTGGGTAGACATGTATTTAAAATCGCAATGGAGCCCTCAGATAAAATGAATATTGATTTGTAATTACTGATGAAGTCAGAGGTAGAACCATGGTTTAAACGGTAATGGTTCGTGTTTTATTTGTCATTATAGTGACCCCTGAAGAAGTGCACCAGCTGCCCGAAATGCACTGGGTTTTAAAATAAATAAACACTGCCTTGGACAAATTTGCGTCATTTGTGTTCTTGGAAGAGGTTCGGAGGGCCCAGCTTGAACATAAGAAAACGTGAAAATTGGCATACCATTCCGCGTGTGGATGTAAAAATGTTTAAAAAGTGGTTTCATAGGACTGATTATAAGGAATACAGTGATAAATTTGGAATGATTACATGACCGCCAAGAAGGCAACATTTAGCTGTGCGATTGGTTGGGGCGAGATGACGCCCCAAATCAGAAAATGTTTCTTACCCAGCTGCCATTCGGGCATGGCACCAAGCTAATCTGCATGCACTCTGCTAGCATATCGGTCAAGTTTGGAGCAACCATGATGAGATGGTGTGCATCCATACCCCCATAGCTGAATTATTGACAACCGCAAGGAACCATTAACAAGGAGGCGGACATCAGACCCTGGACCCTCAACCCAAGTCTCACAGGAGGGCAAGTCCCCGACAACAAGGACCGAAACACCAACATCAGAGTCAATTTCCAGGCAGGCGGCAGGAACACAAACACCAACTGAGTCCTGAAGCGAGCCCAATGTAAGTCAGATCCTGAGAAGGAACCAGGCAGTACTTCCTCTGATTCACCAGAAATCCGTGACCCTCCAGGACCTGGCAAACCTCCCCGACATGAACTCCGCTTTAGAGAAAGAAGAAGCAGAAATCAACAAATCGTCCAGGTAAGGAAAGACCTTAATCCCTCTCCCATGTAAATTCCCAATCAGAAGGGCCAGACCTTAGTAAAGACACAAGGGGAGGAACACAGGCCAAAGGGCAATACCTTGAACTGAAAATTACTACGCAGAACACAGAAACTGAGAAACTTTCGAGAGTCCAGATGGACATAGACATGGAGATAAGCATCCTGCAGGTCGATCAAAGCCAGAAAATCCCCCTGATTGATCAGAGGCAGAATCACCTGCAAGGACACCATCTTGAACATTACTGTCGGAATGAACCAATTCATACCGGTCTAAGGTCCCGGGTATGTTTCTCCACCAGGAAGAGAATAGTGTACACTTCCAGCCACCACTGATCCACAGGCACAGGAATGACACCGCCCTTTTCCACAAGGCAACAGACACCTTCCAACTGAGCCTCCTTCTTCAGAGCGTCCCTGGGGCAAGGAGTGATCCGAAAACAGTATGGGGGAGTCTGGACGAACCCAAGGTGAAAACCTTTGGACACCACTAGAGTAACCCAGTGATCCGACAGTCCGCATTCAGCTGTCCACAAAGAGAGACAGGCGACCTCCCACAGGACCCACACCTGAAGCAATCCAGTCATGATTTGGAGGGTGTAGAAGAGGCGGCAGGGAACCAGGACTTGTCAGAGGAAGGAGCTCCCAGCCACGCTCCCTTCCACGAAAAGGCTGAGGAGCACGCCCCAGACAAGCAGGACCAAAGGCCCTACGAGCCCCACAAAAGCGGGAACGCCCCCCTCTGTCTGGAGCCAGCAGCTTACGTTCCTCCGCAGACTTCTTATAACATATCCTCCAATAAAGCACCAAAAAGCTTAACGCCAGAAAAAGGGATTTTCATGAGCAAGCCCTTCTGTGCAGCATCGGCCTTCCAAGTACGTAACCACAACTGGCGACGAGCCGCAACAGAAGTCCCAGACGTTGAAGCAGCTACCCCCAAGGAATCAAAGGAAATGTCATAAAGGAGCCGCACCTGTTGCTCCATCAGGGCGAGAGTTGGAGAAACCTCTTCGCCCTGGTTCAACAACTCAGCCAATGACTGGTAGTCTTTCAACAATGAATAGATGGCATAGGAGGAAAAAGTAGTAGCTCTAATAGACAAATTGGCGGTGGCAAAGTGCGTTTCACTGCTGCATCAACCTTTTTATCAACCGGGTCTGCCGGGGAAGCATGCTCAGAAATAATGGCACCCTGAGAAGACATGCCAGGCATCAAAGAATCCACCGTCACCGAGGGCGGATACTTAACAGCGAAGTCCTGCAAGGGATATCTCTTGGCCAAAAAGCTGGGAAAGTTATTCCGATCAACATGCTTCCATTCAGACTCCAACACCTTTAAGACAGAGGAGTGGAGCGGTAAAGACTCCGGCTCCTTCTTCTGATAGTGTGAAAAGAAATCTTCGCCGCCACATTAATATCAGACTTCAAAAACAACAGGTTGGAGCGAATGTTCCGAAGGACATCTTTAAGATCCAACCTCTGCACAAAACGACCCTTAAGTTCCACATCCTCCCCCCATCAGAGTCCTGGGAGGGACCACGGTCACATTTAGGCTTTTTAGACGGAGGAACAGACTTCCTGTAACGAAAAGCAGCAGCCACTGCAGTCTGTATAATCTGTTGGATCACAGCCAGCGAAGGGACCGTGTCCGCAGAGCCAGGAGACTCCCTAGCGTGGGAATTAATCAAGTCAGCACCTTCCTCCATACTTGCCATGACAGAAATGCATGAAAATCCCACTATGGCAAGCCGGCACGCTTAAAAAGTGTACCAGTGCCATGGCAACAACCTAAATCACTCCAGGACGGCCCCCGGCACGCCCCTAGCGTGCATGCAACTTCCCAGTAAACGTAAATGTCCCCATGCAATCGCGCCGTAACAACAGGCCGACACACAAGGAGCCGTCACAAAGCCACGCCCCCACAGGCCGACGCGCAACCCAAGCTTAAATACAGACTGAAGCCGCGTAACAGCGGGAAACCGGTAAGATAATGGGTCGGAGGGACCCTGCAAGATAGCCCGGGCATACCTCCTAACCCCTAGGGGACCAACAAAAAATGCGTGGAAAAGGTGCAGAGCACCAAAAAACAACCAAGAACTGCGGAGTCCGCTAGAGCAGAACTTTGCAGGAGACCTCCAATATGTGAGGAATGAAGGAAAGCACGCTCCAGGAGTCCACTACAGCAGGACCGAGGAGGAAGTGCAAGAAGCATTGAAAATTCAAAAGGTCTCGCCTTTGATTAAGTTAAAGCCATTTGCTTTGCTAATGGTATTGTATAGCAAGCAAATGGCTTTAACTTAATAAAAGGCGAGGCCTATTGCATTTTCAATGCTTGTTTAATCATATGTTCGCAGAGTAATATCTGAACGCTCCTTAACCTATACCTATGCTTTAATTGGCTAAATTAACTTTCGGTGCTTTCTATCATTTAGAGCTACGTAAAACAAGTTTGATAAATATGCTTGTGAGAAAGTGTCTCTATATATACTGGACTAGAATGAAGTACAGTGTGTATAGAGTCCACCAACCCCAGAGGTATAACACAGGTTAAAGTCAGAACTGACCTTACTCTCCAAAGTGGTATCTTGGTCGAGCAGTAAGGCAGTACCAGAGGCCAGTGTATAAAGCATTTATTGTACACACTCAGTCATCAAAAGGTTTCACACACTCAAGGACTGAACTCCAGGCCAATTGTTTTTATATCCACAGATATAGGTGTTTTATTTTTAGAACCAACAGTTATAAAAATATACATTTCTTATTATGAGTTCTCTCATGTAATTACTTTGCAAAGGAGCAATAAAGTTGTGCACACAATTATTACAGTATTGACAGTAAGCAACATAATCCTAAAACACACTATAGCATTGAGCTCAATGGGTTTTCCACATGTAAGTACAGTTGATTTCTATATAGATTACTTTAATAGTCCCAGGACTAGATCCTAGATTCAGTCCTGGGGTCTAAGCTGAAACCAGATTAGCAAAAACGTTTTAGTTACTGTAGTGAATTTTCATGAATATAAAGCTGTTTTAAAAGTTCACACTTAGAAACTTTTCAATAGAAATCTGTCAATGTTATTCAAAGGGAGAAAGTTCAGGTTGCAAGTAAAGTACGATTGCGATACTTTTGTAACCCAGCACTGGTCTCCTAGGGCCAGCACTGGGGTCTTAACTCAAAACAGGTAGGTAATTGCGTTTCAGTATTTCGTGTGATTTTTAAAGAATATTTAAAGTTTTGAAAAGTAGACACTTAGAAGAAATTTCATAGAAAAGCAGACTATGGGTTCCTATGGAGAAAATACAGATTACTAGTAACCCCGCTAAGGATTTTTTTTGCGGTTCAGTACTGGACTGAAAGGTACAGTACTGGCTTCTCCCCTGATCACAGGTGAGTACTTCGGAATTCGGACTTTGGCTGATTTTATGTGAATATTTTCAGTTTTCAAATTTCACACAGAAAATGTAGTCAAAATGGGTCAATGTTATCCAATGGCAGGTAAGTAAATTACCGGGTTCCAGGTGAGTACTTGGTTGGTGAAGTTAAGGTTCTGGGCATAGACCCAGGGGTCCCCCAGGGTCAGGTAAGTACAGTTAGTTCACTTCTAGCGGCACAGGGGCGGCCGGGTGCAGAGGTAGGTAGGCCCAATGATATCCAATGAGGGAAGGGGGCCTTCGGTTGGTGGCAGGCCACGCGGCTGTGGGAGCTGGGCTCCTGGTCACTTGCTCAGGGCAAGGGGGGAAGTAGGATAGGACATAGGGGTCACAACCAGCGGCACTCGGGCGGCTGGGTGCAGGGTGCTTTTGAGCCGTCGGGCGCTGAATGTTATCCAATGGGAAAGGTCAAAAAGGAACAAAGGCTGCAGGCTCGGGGACGGAGACTCTCCAGGGGCGACCAGCACTTCGAGATGTAAGTTGGGATCTTGGAGCACAGGTAGGTACCCCAAAGGGAGGCACAGGGGGCTGTAGGGCGCCGGGTGCAGGGGTGTCTTTGCGTGTCGGAAAAGCTTACCCTCGGCTGGTCGTGGTTGGGGTGGCCCCTGGTTCTGAGTCTGCAGGCAACGGCTGGCTCGTCGAGGAGGGTCTTTGGGCACTGGACTTCGGGTCCCAGTCGCCGGGGGGACATCCTCGTGGTCTTGGTTTGGTTGGGCCCGGCCCGGGCTCGGCGGATGCAGAGCGGGCTGGTCCGGAGCTTCCTGGTTGGCACCAGGTGGGTTGTTGCAGCAGAGCCTCTGCTGATGGGAGCCCCAGTCTTCAAGAGGGTGAAGGCAGGCAGGTCCTCCGGGTATCCCAAGGTTGCTGTCCGCAGGAGTCGCCGGGATTAAGCAGGAACAGGTTCCAGGATCGACAGGCTGGTAGGGCTGGGGCCAAGTCAGTTGTTGTCGTCCTGTTGTTAGCAGCTGCACGATGGGTCTTCTTCTTCTTGATCTTCTTTCTTCTTTTGTTATCGGGATCTGAGGAAGGAAGGTTCAGGGAGCCCCTAAATACTGAATTTAGGGGTGTTACAGGTAGGGCAAGGACAGGGACCAATAGGTCCCTGTCCTGGGGTGGGGACACCCCCTAGCCTGCTCCTCTCCTGTGTGAGGGGGGCAGGAGCCTAGCTGTGATTGGGCAGGGCTCCCCATCTTCAAGATGGCCGGAGCCCGGGGTCGTGCTTCACCTCGTCTCCCCCACCTGAGGGGTGGGGTTGGCAAAGGCTGGCACCCCCCTTCCTGACGTAGTTTTTCCCGCCAGTCTTCCCGCCAGAGTGGGGTCAGGGCTGGTGGGTGCCAGTTGCTGGGTACAGCAAATGGTCTGGAGAAGCTCACAGAGGCGGCAGGCCTTTGAAGCTTCCCCCTGCCCACCCTGGGGGAGGAGACCTAGCGCCTCGCCCAGGATGTGCATTGTTGCAGGCCCAGGAGCAGGGGCGTAACACAGGCCCCCGCAGGCCACACATTGCGAGGGGGCCCTTGCGCTCCAGGGGCCCCCTCATCATGAATTAAATGGTGTGCAGTGCGCAGGGCATGCCCAGACTCTTAACAAATTAAATGGTGCACAGGGTGACAGCGCGCTCGCCTGGGCCCCGGCCGGGCCTCTGAGCCTCTTCATTAATTAAGCGGTGCTCGGGCCCGGCCGGGCTTCTGGGGCTCTTTATATTAAGGGGAGCTCGCCTTAACTTGTAGAAAAAATGAATCTTCCGGAAAGAAAGTTACAAGCAATAGGAGGACTTTATCAGGGTATGTAGGCGTTTATTGCCAAACAGTCACAGTGTAGTTTGTTGAAAGTTTATTCTTAGAAATATTAAGTCAGTTCAGAGTTCATTATTGAAGCACTGTTCATGACTTACAATAAAGTGGGGATTCGGCTCTGTAGGAGCATTGCGCTGAACGTGGACTTTTTCAATCTGCAATATCAGTTTAAATGCTGCAATTATATATGCATTACAGTCAGAGTGAAGACAGACAGACATTGAATAAATTGGGGCTCTGGAAGGAGCGCCGCAGGCCAGGGCCAGCAAGTAATTGTAGAAGAGCCCTAGTGAAAAGGAGGGGAAAGAGACCGATTAAGTTCTAGATGTAAGACAGGAGCGAAGACATTTGCGCACTCAATTGCAAACTCCAAGGGGCAGATTTACAATTACTGGCGCATCCCTACATATCGTCAAGGATGCGCCAGTAATTGTGCGCCGCAGCTCCGCCACCCTTCATGCGCCGCATTTACAATGCGGCACACCATGGGGCAAAAACAGCACAGATGCGTCACGCATCTGTGCCATAAAAGCGGCGCATTGCTGGAGTTGCAACGCAGCTCCAGCAATGCTCTGGGGGGCCCTATGTGCACAATGCTGCGTCAATCCTTACGCCTGCTTCAAGCAGGCGCAGGGTTTTGACGCAGCATGGGCTCAAAAGTGACTGAGTGAAATCTTGTAGATTTCACAAAGCCACTTTTGGGAGGCGTTCCTGCGCCGGAACGCCTCCTCCTGCGATGGTACGCCTCTTCTGGCGCAGGGCTTTACAACGTGACACATCTGGGAGATGCGTCACGTTGTAAATATCCTGCACCATGGTGCATCTTTTGCGCCGCCGCTGCATCACAAAAGTGACACAACAGCGGCGTAAAAGCCGCGCAAGGGGCTTGTAAAGCTGCCCCCAAGTTTAAAGTGTGGAGAGATTATTAGAATGAGGCACTGTATCAAAGGCGGCAGATGGATTAAGTGGCGCCTGATGTAGTATACACTTGCACATATTTGAAGGCTTAAAAGCCATAAAATTCTTGTTTAAAATTCCACAGGTTTATTTCCGCAACTGCACCTTTCTGTCTTGGTCTTTTCCAGTCCATGGCTCGATTGTCATCGGCACGTGGGTAATGAATTCACTACCCTTTATATTAAAAAAATAAATAAATACTGATGTTTTCTTAACATTTATACTCACTCCAACATGCATCATAAGAGCTAGTTCTAAAGTCTTTCACTAAAAATCATCCCACTCCAGCCATCTCATTCCAAGTACTGCAACAAAGGTGAAGGTTAGCAGAATCTGTATTTGTGGCGCTTGATTCTACTTTCTGAAGTTAGGAGAGATTGTGCTTGCGTTCCTGCGAAAAGTCTCCTCAGGTAACACTCTGAGGAACTTCTTTGAGAAAAGCAAAGCATACAGTGGCATACTGTGTGCTTGTATCAGCCAGGAAGGCAAAAATGGCATATTATTTCCCATTCTTGCATAGAAAACGGAAGCAGCCATTAAACCCACCCTGGATATTACTGCACGGTAATGCTGTATCCCCGACAAATCTACCGGTTCTAGTAGGCAAGGCTATGTACGTCATAGCCACCGTGGCGCATGCAAGTCTCTTTGCCGCTCTGCTCTCACCTCTTTTACTGATATCTTTTCAGACTTGAGAAAAACAAACCTTGTTCCATGAAAGCAGAATTTTATTATGTCAATGTTTCTTATGGTGCAGGTGGTTGGTGGTTCCTGGGTGGCCCAATGACAGCAGGCAACCTGAATTCAGTCTTCATAGGAAGAAACATGCATTAGCGCACCCAGAAGAGTTTAGTATTGTATTGCAATGTTTATATAGTGCTTACTACTCTTATGTCGGGTGCTAAAGCACTTGTGTAGAAGAGTAACATGATGAACCATGTGGGGTGTGGGGCTGGAAATATATTGTCTTTTTTTTGATCCTATGTAGGTAGTGTTTCAGTGTCGTGCTTGAGGTCCGGTTATCGTGTCATGGGACGCATCCCTTAGCAGTGTGATTGATGAAGAATTGTGAGACAGAGGCGCACAGTTTAAGGTTTTCAGTAATCTGGCAACTCTGTAGGTCCTTTAATTGTATTTTGTTAGGATCATAGTCCGCTTAACTGGTTACTTTACTTGATTGTCCATTCTGAGATATTTTGTTTAAAGTTTGTGGTACTGAGCAGGCATAGGTATAGAGATTCCCACCCAGATGTGCAGATGAATGTAGATGAGTGGGTCTCACACTGGGTATACTACGATGAAAGTTGCCTTAGGAGAGCAGAACTACTCCCTTGCCATCATTGTCACTATTCCCTGCTCATCACTCCAACCGTGCCTTCAGCAAGCCTGCTAGGGCTACATTGCCATCCTGGACCATTCACGACTTGTTTGCCGAGAGCAGAAATTAGTGAGTGATCAGCAAGAAGCAGAGTAAAAGCAATATCTAAACAAACATTGGCAAAATCAATAGGTATTGCCCATAAGAACCTTCATCAATGGTTCTAGCCATGATGTACATAATACCTGAAGCTATGCAGCATGCCTTTTTAAAAAGAGAAAAAAAGCAACACCCAGCCATGTTGTTTTGTAGGCACATACCTAAAAAATGTTGCTTTCGCTTTTTTTTGTTAGCCGGTCCGAGTTGGATCTGAAAACAAAAAAAAGTAGCATGGAAACAAAAAAAAGTAGCATGGGTAGGGGAAGTAACACAGGGGAAAGGGAATTAACTGGGTGCAGGAAGGAACAAAGACGGAGCAACACTGAGGGGGGCAACAGGAAGGGGTGTGCAAAGCAAATTGGTGGCGTGAAGCAACACAGAGGGTGTAGAGAAGGAGCACCAATAGCAGGGAAAGCAATTAGAGAGAAAGGGGAACATGTGGGAGCACATGGATGAGAGAGAACATAATGGGGTGGTAAGGGGAGCATCATATGGGTGAAAAGGCAATGTGGAGTGGTATGAGCACACAAGGGCATCACAGAGAGGATGTGGGGGAAGCGCACGGATAAGGTTTGGGGGCAGGGCTTAGAGCATGGCCAAGATGATGGCATTGAGTGGGTTTGAGATTTTCTAGGTATGCATCCACAGCGCCTGGTGATCTTTGAAAGCGGTAGGGTGTAATTACCGTTAGGAGTCAGTGGCTGAGTCGGGCGCACATTGGTGGTGAGTAGGTAATCGTAGGGTCACACAGGGAGTCAGGGTCTGAGTCGAGATTTGGATACTCAGGATGGTGAGTGATCTTCAACAGGTAAACACAGTACCTCAGTGTCAGTGGTAGACTTCACCCTCCCCTGGCTCGATGCTCCTGCTGATGTGTCTAGTGTATGAAGCCTGCTTGGATGCTGATGGGCCCCTGAACAGTTTTTTTTCTCGGTCTGCCCATGAGTTCACTGCCCGATGGTTTGGAATGACTGTTCTGCTTCTACTCTCAAACCCCTGTGATTTTGTTACCTACATTCCTCCCCTCTACCCCCCCTCTACTGCACCCTTGATATGGTGGTTTAATGAGTGGCGGAGGCACTGGAATATTTAACCTGCTCCTTAACACTATGGATGGCTGTTAATGGCAAGATTCTGCAGATGCAGGCCTTATGCTAACAGCAGACCTTGGTGAGTGTATGCACTCTGGCCTGCTCTGCTTCTGTATTCTGAGGCAGGTACTCAGTGCTACGATATTCTCGATCTTTCTCAGAATATTACCTGGGGTGGAAAGCAGGCACAACATACTTGCCCACCAACACTGGCACTCCCACATGCACACAGGCAGACACACACTCCCACACGCTCACAGCATTCAGCACAGAGGCACAAACGGTCTCAGCCAGGTAACATTCCTTTGTAGTATATCCTGTGTGCCCAGGAGCAAAGAAGATGGCACACTCTACATCACTTGTATAGGGTGAATAACACTGTGGGGTTTGATTGGTCCCTGGGCTGTTAACTACAGTGTGAAGCAAGGCCCATCCTGTCACCATATGAAATGAGCCATTGCTAGATAATTCAGATGGAGCCTAGCTCACTGACACTTAGGCTGTGACAGCCTCATCATCAGAATTCCATTGCACCGTCACTTGAACCTGGCCCGGCCCTTGCTTAAACATCATTGGTACTGGTACTCTCTTTGGCCAAGGAGAATTTCCTGTACAATAAGGGAGGAAATTCAAAAGGGCCAGTACTCAGTACTGGTGAGTACCAGTGCATTTAAAGCACCGACCATAGCTTGTTACCCTGAATGTAGGGTGTGCAGGCCCACAAGGAACACTGCACTCTCCTCTCCTCCTTTTGCCTACATCATCAAAAGCCTCTTGCTAATAAACTGTCAAATATATTATTATTATTATTATTATATTCACAGGCAGACCCATTTTGATCTGAGAGTTTGACCTGGTGTAATATGAAATCAACAATCCATGATTGGTGCATGAAAAACTCTCTCCTAAATCTCGTTTATGAATGTTTGTAACAATATGGTTCTTATCACACTGGTCAGTGAATGTCTCTTCTCTGTATGCTGCTCACCACGTTTATGCAAGTGTCCGTCTCTATATACTCGACTCACAGACCTCGTAGAGGGCTAGTTAAATGTTCACAACTTGTTAGAGAATTTTACTGTGCAGTCCCATCTCATGTATCTGCTCCTGTCCACAGCCAAAAGCAACTACTTTGAATTGGTACTGCCGACCACCCATCATACATCGCAGGTACTTTTGATGCCATTTATGTATGGACAGGAGAAAATAAGCATCCTCTAGATCTGGTGATGTAGTTATTCCAGACGAACGATTGACAGAAGAATGTCCAGGCAAGAGCTCATCCCGAAGCCTTGCTTCTTTAGAACTTCTTTAGTGCTCTCAGATCCAAGAGGAGACACCACTACACATATTTTTTGCTGTCATTCTGAATGTCTGGGGCTGTGTTGTAGAGTCAGCACTACCCTTGTGAGGAAAAGTCAGCCCATAACGCACCTGATGCCCAGGCTGCTGGCGCAGGACGCCTCTTAGTTTCCATCTTGAACAATTACCAAATAAAGAGACGGGCGCTGGAAGCAGGAAGACAAGAATAGAGTTTTATTTCTCATGAGGAGAGCCTGTCATTTCGGACACTCGCATAGTGTCTTCAGGAGGTGCTCTAACAAGTTCTCTGAGGCTTCGTCTTTTATACACATGTTTATGATGCACAAACATTCCTTATTACAATAAAGACGCTTTGAAGTAGGAAAAGGCATGTTTGGAATCCCCGTTTCAGGCCTATTCCCATACCAGTTGCTCAGATGTCATCCTCCCCTCCTGAATGTAACAAGAGATTGTGATCTCTCAGCTGGTCATCCCTACAAGACACGAGGGCAGGAGGGGATGATTGTGGGTCAAGCAGGAGTGCTATTTCTAGAGCAGGGTCACGCAGAGGGAGAGGGTCTTGTGGCCGATGCATGAGCAGTGCGCGCGGGGAGGGGTGTCGGGAACAGATGGGCAGAGAGGCCATGGTGTCTAAAATGGCTGTCGTGTACGTGTGTGCATGGGTCTATGCTGGCGGGATAACACAGTCAGGGTTTAGCGATATCCGTTCTGCTTACAACAAGGGGTACAGTGAACACAAATGAACGCTGCTTATGTACATATACATTGCCATTTTCAACAGTCGCCGCTTTTTTTACATAAGCAAGTTCAGTTCTATACAGTCGATACGATAGGCGGAATGCTGTACATATGATTTTACATTTGGGTTATTCATACAAGTCTAGAGATCGGCATAATACTTAGTTGGAGTCAATCAGGAAAAATGTTCCGAAACATTATAGAATCAAGTTCAGACTTTCTCTCCGGTGACATCAACATACAGTAAAAGTACTCCGATACCTTTGGGTTTTATCAGTGCAATAAGAGACTTTTGGAAAACTAAATACATGAGTGACCGATGAAACATTTTAGAAAGCAATACAAAAAATGGCTGAGGGAGGAGTTCAATTCGATACAAGCAATTTAGTCAAGGGGGTGAGTAGAAAGTTCAGGAAGGGGGGTTTTCGTCACAATGTCTTTTTAACAGAGTCCGTCTTCTTTTGTTGGCGCTGTTGAGCACCGGCGGTGGAGCTATAGGTCCAGCTCGTATTCATCCTTACGCGTTGCAGGGTGCGATCAGTCCTCTGCTGTTAGATCACAGTCCTGTTTCCTAACTGATCTTCTTAGGGGTGCCTCATGCTGGGCACCTGCGTGTCTTTCTTTTTCCGTGGCAAAACCTTATTCTATAGTCAAAAGTTATGCGAAAAGGGTGATGTTGTTGAATAATCAAGGGGAGAGAGGGAGGAGTGGGATCAGATCTTTGAGCACACCAAGGGACCAAAGGAGCAAAGGATGACGAGCAGGCAGGCCCACCAGTCGGGCTCAAAAAGGGACGGGGACTTCAGGCACGAGTGGGTCAGCAAACCGAGGGCTTCAAGGTAGCCCTTCATTCCTTAATCTGCCAAGTTTGAGAGTGGTGCCTCGTCCCGCGTCTCGTTGCTCTGTGACTCCACCTTCGGTCGCGGTCACACGTGCTTCATGATCTGTGGCCAGGCTGTGCGTCACGTCCAGCTCCTCTCCCCCGGTTATTGTATCTTTGAATGGGTACAAAATAAGTTTTAGAAAAACTGGCAGGAGAAGACATTTATACATCTCAATTCCGTCCCCAATCCTATGTAGGTGGGGGATAAGTTCATCGGTCACAGTCAGAAGTCATCACTTATGGAGTATGTAGGAGGGCATTTATCATTGAATTTATAAAACCTGTTTGGCGTTCATTCGTGACGTATTATTACAAACTCAAAATCGAGTCCTTATGTATAGACTCGCCTTTCTCTTTAACCCAAGTACTGACAATCTTACATTTCCCTTCGGGGTCGGCTAACTCTTGCAAGCAGGGGCGTTATCGTCATGAAGAAGGGGGAGGGGGGGCAGATGTAAAACATGCTTTCCTTGGGGAGCGACCGTTATTCAAGGTCATTAATTACGCTTCGAGGGTAGCTGACATGAAGCTGGGGTTAATCGGGGGAAGCGGGGACGCTTTGGGCAGGGAGCTGGGGTCAATCGGGAGAAGCGAGGGGCACTTTGGACATCCGCACTTAAGTGCAGAGGGGTGAAGTAATCTGTGCATTGGGAATTGCATTTCTAGCGAACTGAAAAACCGAAGACCATTGACGTTATAGTCCCCCTATAAAAAGCCAGATTAGGGGACATCAGTCGTCTTACCTGTCCTTTCCTTCATTACCAACTCGGGTTCAATCGTTTTGCAGAAAGGAGAGGTAGTAATATGGCAAGTCATAATCGTTTTAGTTCCTGTCGATTTTGCCGAACACCTTTGTGTTCGAGGAGACCCAATTAGGTTTTGTGCCGGGGGGGCACAACGTTACCATATAAGGAAAGAGGGACCAAGGGGGCTTTTAGAGAGAGAGAGAGAGAGAGAGAGTGAGAGAGAGAGAGAGAGAGAGAGAAAGCGAGAGAGAGAGAGAGAGAGTGAGAGAGTGAGAGTGAGAGAGAGAGAGAGAGAGAGAGAGAGAGAGACCGCACTCTAAATGGTCCATTCGGTACACGTATAACATGGAGAGAGAAAGAGAGAGAGAGAGAGAGAGAGAGACGTGTACAATAATGGGTCATTCAGTGCGCGCACAACACAGAACAACAGAGGTTAAGTAATACGGAAACACAGGCAGAGGGATAACGTAGATCCATACATTACGTACACACATACTCAGGTGAGGGAGACAGTACATGTATTATATACAAAAATCCAAGACAAGACATATAACCGTTATTGGCCATAATGATCTCTTCCTGTATGCTGCGCATCCTTAGCATCCTAAGCTCTTTTTACCCTTTTCTTTCCTTTTATTGTCGGCTGCCTTTACTGGTCTTTGTGGTTGTACACACTTACGCCTTTGACAACCAGTCAAGAACTAACCTGGTCGGGCTAAATGCGTTTCCAGGCGGAGGCAACAGTGGGTGTCAGTTGGGAGAACAATAGGGCAGCTCTGAGTTTCCGGTCCATGAGGGTGTGGAAAGGATGTAGTAATTTCTAAACACTGACAACATTCCTAGTCCTCCAAACGGAGGGTACTAGAGTAAACCTCACCTCAGAATATTCTCTTAAACCTTCCCTATTTAGTTAAGTGTAGAATGCTTAATCATAAGTGCACGTCATTTTTGGTTGTATTATTCGGGGTGCCAAGCGAAGTCACATTTTGTATTTTTCGCTTCAGGCTGTCCTCTCAAGCGACAAGTTCAGGGTATTGTTCGCTCATCGTGTGTAGGTACCATAATCGAACGCCTTTTTCCCGTCTCTTCGTCCGCTAGATCACCATTTTCTTTTTTCGTATTTTAATCGGCGTTCCAACGTGACCTGCAGAAAGAGGGAAAAGAAGGGAGAGGGGGCAGCATTTAAAAACACATCAGTGCGCATAAACCCGAAAAGGCTTTTACTTACTACATACTCGGCCTATCTCCACGGAACGCAGTCCTTGCCAACTCGGCATTTAAGCCCAGATGGACCTTTTAGTGTGGGAGAGATGATTATCGGAAGCCGGTGGATAGCATAGGTCACCTAAGTGTGGCATTACGGATCGTATGTAGGGAGGCCAGGTGGCACTCCTTCGGGGCGACTCAGGGGTATTTTTAGCACAATTTCCTGATAAAGGTTGCATATAAAGTATAGGCTGAATTCCAGCGTCTTTTTAGCGGTTGCTTTGGGCTGTACAAAAATGTGCAAAGTACATACAACAAAAACCTGGACCATTCATATTTGCAATATTTCTGCGTACTATACTTTCTAACCCTTAACTAATCGAGCTGAGCCATTTCACCTGTAATTCAGTTATATCGGAAACAGTGGTCGTTTATTCGAAACTTACCAATTGACACGTGACAACTACGTACGTTTTTCTCCAAAAATCTTTAATAAAAAATGTCGGTGCATAAATACGGGCCTACAACCCCGTGGGCCGGCCAGAACTGTACATGTGGGAATACTTATTAGTGGAAAACCTAATGGAGTCGGTGGTCGTTGATTTCATACTAAAAGTGCGACAAGTGCAATAAAAACCATATCCAAACTTCAGTGTGAGCAAGTATCATAAGTGTTGAAATTTGAACTTTCAATAATCATGATGCGCCAAACTTAACAACAATTCATTGTCCGAATGTTCAATCAGCACCCATCTCACTTCAATTCATTGTCCAAACACATAATCAGTACCCATCCCATATCAATTCATTGTGTTTAAAAACTGTATACATATTTCATGACATCAAGGCTGAGCAATCGGGGTACAACAAGGAGTTGAAAGTTTCATTTGTACCAGCGCCATTTTGGGTGCAGTCAGGCAGATCCAGGCATAGTCAGAACCTCTACCAACTCGTGGTTGGCCCAGAGCCTCTTTCGGCAGTCCAAAAAGTTCCGTTAAAGGACAACAGAAAGGGATCGGCAGTATGAACCATCAGTCAAAGGGGGGAGGGAGGCAACATTTTTCCCTACCGGGTCATACTGGGTTTTTCACCGGAACTGATCCGAACTGTAGTCTGCAGGATTTTAGTCATTCAAATTGAGGCTGGCGTCAGCATGGGAGCGCCGACGTCCCGCGGCTACATTTTCATCGTTCCGCGGGCAGTTATGGCAGTCATTCCCCATCGGGGGTATCTGCGGGGGTCGGGGACTCCCGCGGCTCCTATAGAATCTTCAAGGTCGAGGAGAACTTTTATGATGGTGGAATCAACAAGCAACCGGGCCATTCCTTCATGCTGGGCCCGCTCTTGCAGGGTCGACCGCCATTTTGAGAGTTCGGCAGCCACCGGCAATCGCGGGGTCAAATGAGCAGACGGGTTCCAACCTGTCGGGCGAGGCGTCGCAGCACCGCCACAGTGGACGAGACCCTGCTGGGTGAGTGGAGCGTCGCTGCACCGTAAGAGTGGACGAACCCTTTGCCGGGTGCGAGGAGCGCTGGGGGTGCAGCTGGGGAGCCTTCACCTGGGGAGGTGGGAGAGGCTCGTTCGCGCCGCCTCTCCCTCCCGGTGCACCCCACGGCGTCTCGTTTGACATTTGTTATGGCCGGACCAGGCGATGAGGACGAGGGGGGGGTCGGAGGCATGTGCAAGACATCCCCCCCCCCCAGTGTTGTCGCAGCCATTATTGAAGAAGTGGGGACGTCTGGCACGTTTCGGGCCGGGCCTACAGCCGATGGCGGCCGGAGGCTTCTTCGCCCTGGCCCCAGGAACGGGTCCCTTGGTTCATCCGGGGGACAGGCCTTGGCGCATGGTGCCGCCTTCGGGCTATTCGCGTAGTGGTCCTCCCACCCCAGGCCGCCCCTGACTGTTTTTGTAGACTTTAAAACGCCCAAAAACTACTAGAAAGTAGCCCAAAGTAGCCCAACATTGCTACTTTGGGGAAGGAAGGACTGGAACGGCGTCAGGCAGACGGCGAAATGCATTGTGGGTTTCGTTTGTCGTTGCAGCCGTTTGTCATGTAAATAGTTGCTTTGAATGTTTTGTTTTTTTTGTTTGTTAAAAAAATAAAACGTGTTCACCTGTTACTTCGCTATAGTGTTGTATATTTTCTATTATTCGCCTAAGGTTTGTCGTTAATTGGGCGGGGTGGGTGGTGGAGCCAAGCTGTCTCGAAGTCATAGCGTTGAGTTCGGCTTTCCTCACCAGTTTCATATTTCCTGAGGGGTTGTTCCCTATGTTTCTATTTCAGCGAGGTTGAAAAGAGATCTCATCAGCGGCCTACTGATTTCACTCGATTCCTTTTCTTTTCCCTAACGATTTTTATATATATACATTTTTTTCTCTTATTTGCTAGCACGATACAGCGGCTAATCCGCATTTTTTTTTCTTTATATTTGTCCTTTTGTATTAGGGGTGCCCTCCTGGCCGAGCCAGATGACCTACCTCCAATAAATGGTCCGGGTGGAACTAGTTTACCAATCAGTGGGGAGTAGATAGGCATGACAGATTACAACGGGGGACAAAGGTCCGCATTACCTACCCTTCCTTACTTGCAAAGACTAGACAGAACATTTCTATTCCACGTTATTTGCAAACAGAGAATGCCTCAAAAGAACTATTCCTTGAACAATAAATGTCCAGTCAATCAATCAATCAGTGGGGAGAAAAAAACAGGCATGACGGATTACAACGGGGACAAAAGTCTGCATTACCTATCCTTCACTATCTGCAAAGGGAGGCAGAATATTCCTATTCTTCCCCGTTTGTAGACAGGGAATATTTCAAAGAGCAATAATCGATAAAAATCGATAACAAACAATCAATGGGGAGAAAGTTAGGCATGACGGATTACAACGGGGACAAAAGTCTGCATTACCTACCCTTCACTATCTGCAAAGGGAGACAGAATATTCCTATTCTTCCCCGTTTGTAGACAGCGAATGTCTCAAAGAGCAACAGAGCAACCAATCAATCAGTGGGGAGAAAAATAGGCATGACGGATTACAACGGGGGACAAAAGTCCGCATTACCTATCCTTCACTATTTGCAAAGAGAGAGGAACGTTCCTATTCGTCGCTGTTTGCAAACAGAGAATGTCTCAAAGAGAACCAATACTTCAAGTAGCGACCGAGGCTAAATGAACCAATCAATGAACAATACCAGTATTTTAAATACTGATTTCAAAACAATCAATCAATCAATCAGATGGATAAAGCCATCCTACCAATCAGACGTAAAGACTTCCTACTTAACCTTACCCGGACCGGACCATGTGGGCAATTCTTCGCCTTCCTTTTTCCAGCGCCCCATCGTTCTCTTTCTCCATGTGTTTACCGCAGCTTTCGTGTGGGATTCCAGTCAGGACAGTAGGTCACTTGAGAGAGAGAGGTCCGTTCGGAATCAGTGAAGTTCATTCAATCGGCAGCCGGACGAGGGCCCTCTCAAGGCAGGTATACTCCAATCGTTTAGATGTTCACCCCATCGTCTGGACCTCTCTTACCGGACCTTATGTCGCTGATGGACCCCGCGTTGGGGCTCCAATTGAGGAAAAGTCAGCCCATAACGCACCTGATGCCCAGGCTGCTGGCGCAGGACGCCTCTTAGTTTCCATCTTGAACAATTACCAAATAAAGAGACGGGCGCTGGAAGCAGGAAGACAAGAATAGAGTTTTATTTCTCACGAGGAGAGCCTGTCATTTCGGACACTCGCATAGTGTCTTCAGGAGGTGCTCTAACAAGTTCTCTGAGGCTTCGTCTTTTATACACATGTTTATGATGCACAAACATTCCTTATTACAATAAAGACGCTTTGAAGTAGGAAAAGGCATGCTTGGAATCCCCGCTTCAGGCCTATTCCCATACCAGTTGCTCAGATGTCATCCTCCCCTCCTGAATGTAACAAGAGATTGTGATCTCTCAGCTGGTCATCCCTACAAGACACGAGGGCAGGAGGGGATGATTAGGTCAAAGGTTGGTCAGGTGATAAGGTCGGACACTTCGGTTGGTGTATCACGGTTTTGTTATGCTGGGCAGGGAAAAGGGGGATGTACATCCATGAGGCTTGGTCTTAGGACTTGGGACCGGGTCGAGAGGCCAAGTGTAGCGGGGGGGGGGGGGTTTGTCAGCTGAGGGGAAGGGTGTTCTTGGGAGGAAATGGGGGTGTGTGGGTCAAGCAGGAGTGCTATTTCTAGAGCAGGGTCACGCAGAGGGAGAGGGTCTTGTGGCCGATGCATGAGCAATGCGCGCGGGGAGGGGTGTCGGGAACAGATGGGCAGAGAGGCCATGGTGTCTAAAATGGCTGTCGTGTACGTGTGTGCATGGGTCTATGCTGGCGGGATAACACAGTCAGTGTTTAGCGATATCCGTTCTGCTTACAACAAGGGGTACAGTGAACACAAATGAACGCCGCTTATGTACATATACATTGCCATTTTCAACACTTGACCCTCTAATTGCCTGTGAAAAAATAATATAGAGGTGGCACCTTCATGTCCACTTGGACCAGCCACCCCAAGAAATCACAAGAAGTCATCTTCACAACTGCTATGTAGGTGACAACCTCCGCCCATTCTGATCCACGGACCTCGCAAACTACATGAATAGAACTACTTTTACATTTCACTTGTAGTCAGTCAGCTGTTTATAGGCCAAGTATTAAGTAAATAGTGAGCAAAATGTCTGTACACCCCAAAGCTATTGATGGTATTTGTTTTACAGTGCTTATGGCACAATATTTGTTTTTCTGCCATATTTGTTATGGTTGCAAAAATGATATTGCTGACGCTGTCTCACTTTCGGGTTTCAGATGTTGTGACTATCAGGATTCAATGACAACTTAATTGTCCAAGCAAATGTTTCAGTAAAAGTTTGTACACTTATACCTTTATCTAGGCATGATTTACTGGCTGTTCTCAATCACTTCCAAACAATCTTATATATTGGAGAAAAGGCGCAGTCGTTTCAGTGGCCCAGTCCTTGCAGTGTGGTAATAGAATGTGACTGAAGAGGCAGAATGTTAAAGAGGCTATCCTGTGAATGATGCAACAATAGGTCTAAATACCCAAACAGACATCATCAAACAAAAGTACATTCTGAAAAGCCTATTGTTGGTTACTTTTTGACATGCAGGACTGGGTAAAGAGAACTGTTTTTTCCTGTACTCGGGATGGCCCTTTAAGAGCCTTATCAGTGTAACCGAACTGGTGTTGCTCTAGGTAAGGACGATGTTCTGCACTGGATCAAGGACAATTTGAGTGTTAGATCTTCAGGTTCCAGGTGCAGATGGAAAACCAAAAATTCTTGTAATTGCTTGTGACACTACGGATTTTTGGGAGGTCCACACGGGTGCCAGTTTCCTAACACCAGTGGGTGTAGGTATTCTCTTAGGTGGATCATAAGTGCCAGCAGCTTGAACAGTATGTGTAGATTAAATGTACTAGCGCTCCCCATGCAGTGCTCCCAAAGCAGTATTGCTGGCACTTTTAGTGAACGGTTCTGAGGATGCTTGAACAGGAACCTCTGAGGGTGGGGAGGAAGACAGGAATGCGCTGGCAGTACTAATAGATGAATACTGATGGGCTTATCAGGTGCACGGTTCAAAGAGAAGAAGCCAGACTGCATTTCAACTGCTATCTCCTACTGTGAATTTGATAGTTGCATCTTGAGATTAATAACTGCTTTCCCGCATTTTGATCATGTTGAGGTCATACAACTCCAAAACTGTAGCCATTGGCGAGGCAAAATTAGGTGGAACAAACAAAATTGAGCTACATCAGAGGAAGGCTGGACTCTGACCAGCAGGGGCAAAACAGGTGACCGGCAGGGGTGAGAGACAAGAGCAAGAAGCTTAGAGCAAGGACCTTCACAGTCAGAGGCAGAACATGACATTGGGGGAGACATGGGACACAGGCAGGGTTTGGCAGCGAGAGTGGCAGTACTAGACACCATTGAGGGGCAAAGAAGAGAGTAACATTGTACAATGGGTGCTTCTGATGATTCTCCCGCAAACAGCGCCGAGGCAGTGTATTGAAACTTTCTAGTTAATTTGCTGTCATTTTGTAAAAGTGGCAGAGTGGCAGCTAGTCCAGTTGGGCCACTCTGATGCAGTTGACCAGTGGCATAACACAGGCCCCCGCAACCCCTGCGCTGCATGGGGGGCACGAGCTTTAGGGGTCCCCCTCAGCACAGTACTCTGGCCCGTGAGCTCCTGATTAAATACGGAGATGGGGCCCCCTCCAAGACCCTTGCAGGGGGGCCCCCTCAAGTTTCGTTGCGCCACTGCCCAGGAGAGCGGGGACCATCCACCTAGGGGTCGAGCAACATGTCTGCTGTGTGGCAGCCTAGGCAGCCTCTCAGTCCAGACGTGGATTGTGGTTGGGTTTCAGGGGGCATCTCTAAGATGCCCTCTGTGGTGCATTTTTCATTAAATCCCACACTGGCATCAGTGTAGATTTAATGTGCTGAGAAGTTTGATACCAAACTTGTCAGTCTTGAGGGTAGCCATTATGGTGTTGTGGAATTCGTAATGTCGACCTCCCAGCACCATATACTCTTAATGGCATCACTGCACTTACAGTGCCCAGGAATGGCCCTGGGTACTGTAGGGGCACAGGGCTCATGCACCTATGCCCACACCACTGGCATAGGGCACCCAGCTAGAGGGGTGACTGATGTATGCCAGGGCAGTGGGTTTGTGGGCATGGCACACAGGGATGTGTGCCATGTCGACTCTTTGTTTAGTTCTGTACTTAGGCACTGAGCCTGCAAAGGCAGTGTGTGGGTGCCAGGGTACACGGCCTCTAAGGGTGGCACAATAAGTGCTGCAGCCCTTAGGGGTCTTCTCTGGTCACCATGCCCTGGGTCCCTAGGGTACCATTTACTAGGGGCTGACAGGTGGCCAGAGATGTCAATTGGGTTTTAGTTTCAACACAGTTTTAGGGAAGGAACACAGGCCCTGGGTTCCTGGTTGGCAGGAGCCCAGGGCACACTCATTAAAAGCACATCAGCAGTCAGAAAAAGGTGGGGGCATACCAATGCAAGAGAGATGGCACTTTCTCACAATATGATTACTAAGTTTTATGACCCCCGATATGGTATATTGGCTGTAGATCATTGGGATATGGATAGCACTTATAATCATATTAAAATTTTAAACGTGGCAGAAACTATATAAGCCATGTTCGCGTTCTAATTCCAATACACTGGGTATTGTGACAATTTTATCTTTACTTGCTGGCATTACGGGGTTTTTTACTTCATGGTGGTCAAGATCTAATTCTGATTTGCACTTATTTCTTTATATTATAATTCGGTTTGGATACTTAATACTTACTGGGGCGAAGAAACGCTTAGATCGTTTTGAGTTTACGATGTTTTTCCACGTTAAGACAGCGCTACCTCTGAGGCGCATGTCCGTCCTTCACTTCTATGAAGAGTGAACATATAAATACTCACTCAAAGATGGCGCCTATGCTAGACGGTGTACCAAGACACGCGCTGTGGTTTTACTTCTTGATCTTTTCGCCGGTAAGACGGTTTGCGTAGACACAATGGGGGCTGGATTTAATATAGCTTAACGTTTACTCTAGATCGTATCCATTTAGCCTGTCATGTGGTGGGGAGTTTGCGTATAGTAGTCTGCGGTATAGTGTTAATTGCGGTGGATGGGCATTTACTTGCAACAGTATAATAGTTAAAGTTTTAGACTCTACCCTTACTATTCCATACTATTACTCCCTAGGTTCAAACTTGGGAGACTTCCCGGACTCTGGGATTTACTTACTTGTTATCCGATGACGATGTATGACAGCCTCCCTTTATTGAGGTATTATCTGCTACCTGAGGAACTATTTTGAGTAACTGACTGTTTCTTAAATATCCGGGTCACTGCAATATGTGCAAGAGGGGTGGCCTTTTTTTTAACAGTTCTGTTTATTGAAACAAAGCATCAGATATAAGAACACAGTACAGTAAAGTCATGTCACAGGTAATACAACACCTTCGCGGGTATAGGAAACCAGGGAACATATGTAGCAGAAACTTTATGGGGAGGAAGGTACAACAAAAACAGCAGCTCTAGGTGGCACACAAATATCACCCCTGTATCTATTCCACGGTCCCCATACTGAGGCCCACTTTCGAGGGCGGCCTCTTGCCACAAAAACGGTCTTCTTCCGAAACATACTCCTATCTAAGTTGTTTTTCCAATTCTCAAGGGTGGGGGGCTGTTTGGATCCCCACTGCTGGGCAATGTTCCTTTTTGCTAACATAAAACTTAATGTGCCCAACTGCATCTGCGCAGAATTAAGGTCCGTAGGTTCCCAAATGTTAAGGAGGCATCTCCTCGCCTCTGGCAGCAAGGAGACCCCTAGGACCCCTGCATGGCACTGTGAATCCCTAGCCAGTATTCTGTGATATATTGACATTCCCAGATGATATGGAAGAACGTCCCCACATACCACACTTCCTTCTGCACAATCCAGAATCACACAGCCCCATCCGTACAAGGCGGACCCCGTGACATACACCCTGTGTAGTATTTTAAGCTGAACCAGCCGCAGCCGCGCAAGGATGGCAACCACCCTTGGAGAGGACACAGCAGATTGCCAGTCCTCATCATTCAGTTCTATGCCGTCTCTGACCCACTTTTCCCTTAACTCCTTAAGTAGATCCGCCCTGTGATTAATTCGTTTCTTGTAGATCAGGGAAATCGTTTTTTCGGGGAGGTGGCCGTCCAAAATTCTATCCTCAAGAGGCGAGGCCTCAGGTGGATCTGCGTCTTCGGGAAGGGCCTTCTGCGGAGAGTGCCGAATCTGGGAGTAGCGAAAATACTCAGAGTTCTGCAACTGAAATTCAGCCTGCATCTCCTCAAAGGATTTGATCCTCCCCTTGCCCCAGATGTCCTTGATGTTGGAGATCCCTATCAAATCCCACTTATCAAATCCTTTCGTATTCCAAAGCTTACCCAACCTCTCTGAATCAAAAAGCAGAGTAACTAGTGTTAGTTTGTCCCTCCATCCCAAAGAACTAATGGCGTCATGCCAGATCCGCACGGCATGCTTAGTCGGCCCAGTCAAGTCGAGCCGCGTTGACTTAGAATATAGCGCTCTGTTATAACTTCCTCCAGGAAGGAGCCACTTATCCATAGCGTAGCCTGGATCGGCAGCAGGGCCATAAGTCCCATGATTGATCGCGGCTAGCTGAGAGGCCCAATAGTATCATTTAATATCCGGGAGGGCAATACCTCCATCATACCAGGTTAGCTACATCAGCTTAGCTAAAGCGATACGTGGTCTAACTTCCCATAACAAACTACGCTGCAACCCTTCCACCTCACTGAAATAACCAGAACGAACTGCATCTAGGGTATTCTGAAGGGCGTAAAGGAAACGAGGCAGAGATATCATTTTAAAAAGGGCTGCTCGCCCCAACAAAGACAGTGGGGGTTTCCTCCAATTAGCAATGTCACTCCTAAGTCTCTGCAAAGGGGGAAGGAGATTTTTGGCATACCGAATCGCTGGGTCGAGGGAAATGTAAATTCCCAAATATTTAAACTCGACCACATTGATTTGAATGGGACAGTTTTGAGGAGGGACCGGGGGTTCCCCTTTAAGTACAAATAACACAGATTTCCCCCAATTAATGGAAATCATGGAGTTCTTACCAAAGGAAGCCAAAACGTCACACACGACAATGAGGGACTTACGTGGAGAGGTTAAATCCAATAAAATATCATCTACATACAAGGAAATTTGGTCCCCCAAATCAGGGGACCACCGAATGCCCGGGATTGATGGTTCCCAACACAACCAAGCCGCCAGAGGCTCCATGGCCAATGAGAAAAGAAGGGGAGAGAGAGGGCAGCCCTGCCGAGTGCCCCGACCAAGACCAAAGGGCGCTGAGACCCGGTTATTAACGACGATTTGGGCGAGTGGTTCAGTGTACAGTAGGCGCACCCAGCTAATAAAATCAGGGCCAAAACCAAATTTAGTCAGGACCGCCCACAGATAGGACCATTCTACAGTATCAAAGGCCATGGTTGCATCCAGCGACGCAATTACAGCTGGCTCATGCAAAGTATGGGCCCTAGCGATCACACTGTGCAACCTACGTAAATTCAGGGCTGTATTTCTGTGGGGGATAAAGCCCGATTGGTCTGGGTGGATCAGTCCGCTAACCACTTTCACCAGCCTATTAGAGAGAAGCTTGACAAGAATTTTAGGTTCTGCATTCAACAAAGAAATAGGCCTATAAGAAGCACAGCTAGTCCTAGGTTTACCCTCTTTGTGGATCACCACCACCAACGTAATTCTCTGATGTTTGGGCAAGATCCCTTTCTCACGGGCCTCAACAAACATACCTTTAAGGTAATGAGCCAATTTATCGGGTCTGAGTTTATAAAGTTCAATTGGGAGCCCATTTGGTCCCAGAGCCTTACCCGAGTTCAGGGAGCGAACAGCCTGGGCAATTTCATCAGTTGTTAAGGCACTGTCCATAAAATCACGGTCCTCACCAGACAGACGAGTGAGCTGTATGTCTCGGAGCAGCAGATTGGAGTCCTCCTCTTGACGATCAGAGACCGAGGTATATACAGATTGAAAATGCGCCGCGAAGCTATCAACGATACTCTGTGGATCTGTAATCGACTCCCCCCCCCATCTGTGAAAAGTTCTGGGACGACACAATCAGCCATGTCCTTTTTGTCCAACCAGGCAATAGGTTTCCTTGCCTTATCCCCGAGATCGTAGAGCCTCCCCTGTTGTTCCCTACCGAGAGCCCTAGCACTGTCAGTGACCAGCATTTTATAGTCATACTGCTTGAGGCTCAAAAGATGCAATTTAGCCTGTGTCACCTCCTGTTCCAGCTCCCCTTCCAGACGACCAATCTCAGTCTCTGCATCAACAACCGCTCTATTCCTTTCCATTTTTGTTCCCACTATCAGTGACAGTACCTGGCCACTAATGACCGCTTTAAAGGCTTCCCAAAGAGACATGGGGGAAGACACCGACCCTTCATTGTCAATAAAATAGTCATCTAGCTCCTTAATGAGATCCTTGCGAAGCTTGGTGTTACGTAAATACCCAGGGTTGATGGGGGCTATCCTACCAGCCGGTCCCGACGCAATACAGAGCCGAAACCAAAGCAGAGAATGATCTGAAATACCCTTGGTGAGGTGGACAGCTTCAGCGACACAAGACGCCTGAGCTGCCGGAACCAAGCAATAATCCAGGCGGGAGAGGCTGCCATGGGCACCTGAGTAAAACGTATATTGCTTCTGCCCAGGATGAAGTAATCTCCAGCCATCCACCAAGCTCATTGCATCTATAAAATCAGTCAGCCACCGCTGGGTACTACCCACATTCCGTGGGGGATGCCTATCCAATGCTCCAGAGGCTACTGCGTTGAAGTCCCCACCCAATATCAAGAGCCCAGCCGGCAGTTCAAGCAGAAGCCTTCCCAGATCCGCAAATGAAGTGGACTGCATTCCCGGGGGAACATAGAATGACAGGAGGGTGAGAACATGCCCCTCCCAGCGACCCGTAATACCCACATATCTGCCCCTATCATCTTCCCACACTGAATCTATTACATTTTCATATTTCAAAGGGGACCTCGAGCGCGCCGTCTGTAGGATCACATCCCTGTCTCGGAAATTCAGGACTCTCGCTATTATTGGGCGTGGGGGTGCCCCGACTCGCGGTCTTCCTCCGGGCACCCTGTGTGCACGCTCGACCGTGCATCTGTCACGGAGAGGGACCGGAGCGCCCGCGGCAAGAGTCGCTTCACTTCACGCTGCCGGGAGAGGGGTGTAGTCCCAGGATAGGAGGCAGGATGTTGCTGCGGGAAGGGAGGTCGGCGGAGTCGGACTCCTTCGCGGCCATTTCGGTCGCCTGCTAGACTCCTCCCAGGGTGGCCGGTTTTTGCTTAATAGAACTTTGTGTATATGCCGTTGATGCCTATGTTATTATACCTTTGCACTTATTTTCATTTTGTGAATGTCGTTTTAAGATATGCAAGCAGGGTGTCTCGTTATCTCTTAAATATTGAATACATGCTTATTTACTGATTATGTAAGTTCTACATATCTACGTTGCATTCGCTTGAATAATAACTTGTGCCCGTTCTCGTATAGCTAAATTTACTTTGCAGTTCCGTTTCTGTATATACGATTACTATGTAATTCATGTAATTTGCTTTGTGTCATATTATTTCACAGACACGTAATTGTGTATCTTTGACCTTAATATTCTCTTCCAGTTTGACTGGATGGGAAGGGGTTGTTTAAATGTTGTGTAGCCTTCTGTCCTGTCTTTGCAGATGCTAAGACTGGTAATAATGTTGGTTGAATTTTAGATATTGAAGCAATATAATATATGTCGCTTCATAAGAGAATATATTAATGGTGAGTTTGGAATGGTGATTAATATACTGTGCGCTTCCTCTTTTTAGGAATTGGAATTAATTAGGACGTATGGCCTTTGGACCATTCAATTAATTGTTTTGCCGTCTTTTAACTTATACATAATTCAATGGTAAGTTTATTTGGCTTTACTACACATAGGAACAGTGGAAGTGTTGGTGTCTTGGAGTTTTACTAGGGGTATTCTTTTTTACTTCACCTTCACGTACTTGTGTGGCTTGTGTGTAGTTGCACTTTTGTGTTGTAGCACCAGAGGTGTTGGCTTTTCTCTTTTTTCTTCTTATTTCTCCTTTCTATCTTGTGCGTGAGCATCCGCATTTCTTCACTTGGTAATTGACCCTCACTTAGTACCTCTTTGTAAGTTCTTTACTTATAGTTCCCTAAAACCTGGCCATGTGATTTTTTCACGCCTAATGAAGGGTTGTATCAAGTATGACTTGAAGTTATCTCATGTTTGTTTTTAGCCCTGACGAAGTCTATTGGCATATGTGCCTGACGAAACACGTGTTGGCAAGATCTTTTAGCTTTTCAATTGCTGAAGAATTTTCTATGGATTGTGGCAATAATCTTTAAATTGGTTACCCTGTGGCTGGATTGAACTGTGAATTGATATAACATGAAGAAATCTTGAAATTGGAACAATAAAAGAAGAAACAAAACTTTACAATTTGGAAAAGAGTGTTATTGATATGGACACTTATATATGCTAGCGTTGCTCAGGTTTGGAAATTGTGTTTAAGCAGCACACAGGGATCTGGCCATTGCTAGCACATCCTCACCGCGCTGAAGTGAAATAAAGAAAAAAAAGCGTTTGACAGGCAGCAACGGTTTATTTTTGCATCTCGCTTTCACTTTAAAGTGAAAGCGAGATGAAAAAATAAACACGTGGCGGAGCATGTCTTTATGGGGCCATGTGTTTGAAATACATGGCCCCATAAAGATAAGAAACCTTTTACTTCAGAAGGAAGGCAGAGGAGCCCGTTCAAGTGGGCCGTCTCAAAAAGAGGAAAGTTCACGTCATCAAAAGCTCTTTTCCAATGGCTGGCCACGGTGACGCCAGCGAATGGAAAAGAGGGGCGGGGCTTAAAGCCCATGGCTGAAGTTCCTCTAAATCAATTAATCTCGCCAGCGAGACTGCGCATGTGCGCAGGCCACGCCAGCCGAGACCTAAAAAGGGGGAAGGAAGACATGCTGAGGAAAAACAAAAAACCCCTGGGGCATGAGAGTTCGCTATAGCAGGACCGCCGCCCACACCTACCTGATCACAGGAACAGCACTAGGAGCAGTGCAGAAACAAAAATACAGGTTGTGGTGTGGTTCTTGTATCCTTTTATATGATTGGTGGTTGCCAATTGGGGCCATATTGGAGGGATCGGGAGATTAGTATGATAACTTTTGCTTGGACTTTCTGTGGGAGCAGAATGCTCATGAGTGATTACTGTGGAGAGGAAGACGGACGAGGAGGTAATGAGTTGGGGTGCAGCGTGGAACACAGGCTGTAGGTTGATGCAGTGGTTTGTGGTCCCTCCCTTCTCGATCACCTTACTGAAGAGGGATTTCTCCCCCGCTTTACTGCTCATTTGTCCGGGTACCCCTACCGCAATAGTTATCAGAGATGTGGAGGGGGAGAACTACGTCAATGGAAGCTTGTTTCTGTATCTGCTCACTGTTAGTGCTTGTTTTTTGGTTGATATACTATTGTTGTTTGATGATACTTCTAGGGCTTTAAGTGGGGCGGGTCTCACCGGGTCTGAGCACAGGCAGTTTTTTTAAGGGGGCCTCAAAATGGGTCTCGGTCGGGCTCTGTTTTGTGCCCTGGCACAGTCGGTCCGTTTTTTTTTCCGGACTGCAGTGACAGCAGGCACATCAATGTGCGCGTGGTGAGCGTTGTAGAGGAAGGGTAATCCTTTAAAGAGAGTCATTTTCTCTCTGGATTTCCTTTCTCTCTTTGAATCTCAGGCGCAGCAACATTGTCGTGGTGGCACCAAGTTCAAGTTCAGAAATTTGTATAGCGCACTACTCACCCATAGGGTCTCAAGGCGCTTGGGGAAGGGGGGGTACTTTATTTATCGAATATCCAAGTTTTTAGTTGCTTTCTGAAGGAGAGGTGGTTCTGTACAAGGCGGAGGTGGGTGGGGAGAGAATTCCAGGTTTTGGCCGCTAAGTAGGAGAAGGTTCTTCCCCCCATGGTGGATCTATGGATGCGCGGAATTGCGGCGAGGGCTTGATTGGTTGATCGTAGTTGGCGGGTGGGGGTGTAGAAGGACAGTCGCGTGTTGAGGCATTCGGGTCCTAGGTCGTAGAGGGCTTTGTGTGCGTGGGTGAGGAGACGGAACGGTATTCTCTTGTTGATGGGGAGCCAGTGGAGGTCTTTCAGGTGACCGGAAATGTGAGCTTGACGGGGATGTCCAGAATGAGTCTAGCTGAGGCGTTTTGGATGCGTTGGAGTTTTTTCTGTAGTTTGGCTGTGGTTCCGGCGTAAAGGGTGTTTCCGTAATCCAGTCGGCTTGTGACCAGTGCGTGGGTGACCGTCTTTCTTGTTTCGGTGGGGATCCAGCTGAAGATTTTTTTGAGCATGCGTAGGATGTTGAAGCATGAGGATGATACGGCGTTGACTTGTATGGTCATCGAGAGGGAGGAGTCCAGGATCAAGCCCAGGTTACGTGCATGGTCCGTAGGTATGGGTGCGGTTCCCAGGGCCGGTGGCCACCATGAGTCTTCCCAGGCGGAGGGGGATGATCCTAAGATGAGGACTTCCGTTTTGTCCGAGTTCAGTTTTAGACGGCTGTTCTTCATCCATTCAGCTACTTCTTTAATTCCTTCGTGTAAGTTGGTTTTGGCGGTGTTTGGGTCTTTGGTGAGGGAGAGGATCAGCTGGGTGTCGTCTGCGTAGGAGATGATGTTGAGGTTGTGTTGGCGTGCGATGGATGCGAGGGGACTCATGTATACGTTGAAGAGGGTAGGACTGAGTGATGATCCTTGTGGTACGCCGCAGATGACTTCGGTGGCCTCTGATCCGAAAGGGGGAGGCGGACTCTCTGGGTTCTTCCGGCGAGGAATGAGATGATCCAGTCCAATGCTTTTCCTTGTATTCCGACGTTGCTGAGGCGTTGTATGAGGGTGCTATGACAGACTGTGTCGAAGGCAGCGGAGAGGTCTAGTAGGATGAGGGCAGCTGTTTCTCCGTTGTCCAGTAGAGTTCGAATGTCGTCTGTTGCTGCGATGAGGGCGGTTTCGGTGCTGTTTGGCTCGGAAGCCGGACTGTGAGGGGTCGAGGGATTTGTTAGATTCGAGGAAGGCGGTGAGCTGACTGTTGACGGCTTTCTCAATAACTTTGGCAGGGAATGGGAGGAGCGCGGGGGTGTCCCACTTGTGGGACACCCCCGCGCCGCACGGCCACCAGCTGCTGCGTGTGCCCCTTGCCTGCCCTCCTGCCTCGCTGCCGCCTCGTTTTGCCGGTTGCCGGCTGCCTCCGCTGCGGGGACTGTTTTTGCCTTGTTTTGTCAAACATTTGTGCCTGTTGTGCTTAACCTCTTTATTTTTCCTTGTTTTGTCGAATATTTGTGCCTGTGCTGCCGAATTTCATTTGGCCCGTGTTTTGACTTCCTTCCTTGCTGTCCGCCTACCTCGCCGCCCCCCGCCCTCCCTTCCCGCCACCGCCGCTTGTCCCCGCCCCTTTTTTTCTCTTCTGTAACCCTCCCCGCTCCCGCCTCCCAGCTGCTCCGCCCACCCGCGCACTTCGCCTTAAATGGCGACCGTGCGAACGCGCAGCGGGCGCGCCAATTGTGCGCCGAAGGCGCGCCAAAGGTAAGCCCGTCCGCGCCTGGACCGCGCCCAGTGCCAGGACCCCTGGCCCACGAAGACCCCGGCCAACCCGCCTGACGTACTCCGCCGCCTCTCTCACCGCTCTCAACACCGGCCGACGCCCAGAGTGCCACCAAGCCACTCCACGACGCACCCACGGACCTTTCAGCTGCCACGACTGCAAGTTCACCTGCATCCGGACCTGCCTCGCGCCAGCACCCGCCAAGTCGACCACCAGCAGCACCCACCTCAAGTGCATCCTGCTCAACACCCGCTCCGTCCACAGACACGCCATCGAACTCTGGAACCTTCTAGACGCCACAGCCCCTGACGTTGCCTTCCTCACGGAGACCTGGATGAACGCCTCTTCAGCTCCCGACATCGCCATCGCTATCCCAGAGGGCTACAAGATCGTCCGGAGGGACCGAAACGCCAACCAGATGGGAGGAGGCATCGCCATCGTCCACAGGAACACCATCCGTCTCACGACCAGCACCGACAACACCCTGACCAGCGCCGAACACCTGCATTTCCAGATCCACACCAACCCGAACACCACCCTCAGAGGCACCCTGATCTACCGACCCCCGGGACCACGCACGCAATTCAGCGAGGACATCGCCGACTTCGTCAGCCCGCATGCCCTCCCCTCCGCTGACTACATCCTCCTGGGAGACCTCAACTTCCATCTGGAGAACAACAACGACCGCAACACCAGCACCCTGCTCGACAACCTCGCCAACCTGGGACTCAAGCAACTGGTGTCCACCCCCACCCACCTCGCCGGACACACACTCGACGCAGTCTTCTCTTCCAGCACAGACATCAACTTCAGCCACACCACTGAGCTTCAATGGACGGACCACAGCTGCGTCCACTTCACCTTCAAGAGAACGACGACCCACCACCACCAGAAACAGACCGCCCGCAGAAGCTGGAACAAGATCACAGCAGACCAGCTCGCCACCTCCCTGAGCCAGCACCCTCCTGCCAGCTCAGCGAACCCCAGCCAAGCCGCCGACAACCTCACGAAGTGGATCAGCAACTGCGCGGAAGAGCTCGCCCCACTGAGGACCCCGCCTAGCAGACCCGGCAGCAAGAAGGCCCCATGGTTCACCGACGAACTCAAGAGCTCCAAGAAGAACTGCCGAGCCCTCGAGAAAGTCTGGAGAAGGGAACCGACACCGGACAACAGGACCTCCTTCAAACTTGCCACCCGGAAACACCACCAGCTGATCCGCGCCGCCAAGAAAACAGCTTTCAAGGACCGGTTGGACAACAACGCACACAACTGCAAGGAACTCTTCAACATCGTGAAAGAGCTTTCCAACCCCAGCGCAGGAAACAACGACATCATCCCATCGCAAGACCTCTGCAACTCCCTCGCTTCATACTTCCACAACAAGATCGCGGACATACACAACAGCTTCAACAACCAACCTACGCACACCACGACCGAACAACCACCCCCCACCACCACCCTCCACGCCTGGACCCCGATCAGCACCGAAGACACCATCCGCACGATGAACTCCATCCACTCCGGATCACCGACCGACCCCTGCCCTCACCACGTCTTCAACAAGGCCGACGCTGTCATCGCACCCCACCTGCGAGACATCATCAACACATCCTTCGACACCGCCACCTTCCCCGAGAGCTGGAAGCACGCCGAACTCAGCGCTCTACTCAAGAAACCCACAGCGGACCCCACCGAACTCAAGAATTACCGCCCCATCTCGCTCCTCCCGTTTCCAGCCAAAGTCATCGAGAAGACCGTCAACAAGCAGATGGCCGCCTTCCTCGAGACGAACGGATCCCTCGACCCCTCACAGTCCGGCTTCCGAGCCAACCACAGCACCGAGACCGCCCTCATCGCCGCCACCGATGACATCCGAGCCCTGATGGACAATGGAGAAACAGCAGCCCTCATCCTCCTAGACCTCTCCGCGGCATTCGACACGGTCTGCCACCGCACCCTGGTACGGCGCCTCAGCAACATCGGCATCCAGGACAAGGCGCTGGAATGGATCACCTCCTTCCTCGACGGAAGAACACAGAGAGTCCGCCTACCACCGTACAAGTCAGAGGCCTCCGAAGTCATCTGCGGCGTCCCCCAAGGATCATCTCTGAGCCCCACCCTCTTCAACGTCTACATGAGCCCCCTCGCGGCCATCGTACGCAAACACAACCTCAGCATAATCTCCTACGCCGACGACACCCAGCTGATCCTCTCCCTGACCAACGACCCCGCCGCCGCCAGAGCCAACCTGCACGAAGGGATGAAAGAGGTAGCCGAGTGGATGACGACCAGCCGCCTGAAGCTGAACTCGGACAAGACGGAGGTCCTCATCCTGGGCTCCTCGCCCTCCGCCTGGGACGACTCCTGGTGGCCTCCCGCCCTGGGCACCGCACCCAAACCGACAGACCATGCACGAAACCTGGGCGTCATCCTGGACTCCTCCCTCTCCATGACCAGACAAGTCAACGCCGTCTCCTCGTCATGCTTCAACATCCTACGCATGCTACGGAAGATCTTCTGGTGGATCCCCACCGAGACCAGAAAGACCGTCACCCAGGCCCTCGTCACCAGCCGGCTGGACTACGGCAACGCCCTCTACGCCGGCACCACCGCCAAGCTCCAGAAGAGACTCCAGCGGATCCAGAACGCCTCAGCCAGACTCATCCTCGACATCCCACGAACCAGCCACATCTCCGGACATCTGAGAGACCTTCACTGGCTCCCCGTCAACAAAAGAATCACCTTCCGCCTCCTCACCCACGCACACAAAGCCCTACACGACCAAGGCCCGAGCTATCTCAACAGCCGAGTCAACTTCTACGCTCCCAAACGCCACCTCCGATCAGCCAACCACGCCCTCGCCGCCGTCCCCCTCATCCGAAGAGCGACTACAGGAGGAAGGTCCTTCTCCTACCTGGCCGCCAAGACCTGGAACTCCCTCCCGACCGACCTGCGCCTGACCCAAGACCACCTCTCCTTCAGGAAGAAGCTGAAGACCTGGCTGTTCGAGCAGTAGCGGCACCCCCCCCCCCCCCAGCGCCTTGAGACCCTACGGGTATGTAGCGCGCTTTATAAGTGTCACTGATTGATTGATTGATATGGGGCGGTAGTTCTTAAGTTCAGTGGGGTCTGCTGTGGGTTTCTTCAGAAGGGCGCTGAGTTCGGCATGTTTCCAGCTTTCCGGGAAGGTAGCGGAGTTGAGGGAGCAGTTGATGACGTCTCGGAGATGGGGTGAGATGATGGAGTCTGCTTTGTTTAAGATGTGGTGGGGACATGGGTCGGTTGGCGATCCTGAGTGGATGGAATTCATCAGGCGGATGGTGTCTTCAGTGGTGATTGGGTTCCAGGCGCAAAGGTTGATAGAGGGGGGTTTTGGTTCGGAGGTGGGTGGAGTGGACTGATCTCCGGACTGGTGTTCAAAGCTGTTATGTATGTCGGCGATTTTGTTGTAGAAGAAAGAGGCTAGGGAGTCGCAGAGGTCTTGGGAGGGAGTGATGTCGTTGGTGCCGGCGGTGGGGTTGGTAAATTCTTTGACGATGTTGAATAGTTCCTTGCTGTTGTGGGCGTTCTTGTCAAGTCGATCCTTGAATGCTGATTTCTTGGCGGATCGGATCAGTTGGTGGTGTTTGCGGGTGGCGTTCTTGAAGGTGCTCAGGTTGTCAGTGGTTGGGTTTTTTCTCCAGGCTTTCTCGAGGGTGCGACATAACTTCTTGGATTTCTTAAGGTTATCGTTGAACCAGGGGGCTTTTTTGTTAACTTGCTTGATTTGATGGTTTTCCCGGGGTGCTAGTTCGTCGGCGATGTGGGTGATCTATTGTGTGAGGTTGGTGGCTGCTTGGTTTGGGTCCGATGATTTGGCAGGAGGGTTTTGGTGAAGCGATGTGAAGAGCTGGTCGGTAGTAATTTTGTTCCAGTTTCTTCGGGGAATAGGTTGTGGGGGGTTGTGGGTCGTGGTCTTTTTGTAGTTGAAGTGAACGCAGCTGTGGTCCGTCCAGTGGAGAGCTGTGGTGTGATTGAAGGAGATGTACTTGCTGGAGGTGAAGATTGGGTCGAGCGTGTGTCCGGCATAGTGGGTGGGGGTGTTGACAAGTTGTTCGAGTCCGAGGTTGGCCAGGTTGTCCAGAAGGGTGGTGGTGTTGCAGTCGTTTTTTAGGTCTCGCCTGTCGATGCGCATGCGCATCGAGCTTGCGAGACTATGGGGGCTTAACCAGTCTTTAACCAACTTGCAAGGAATCGTGGCGATTCCTTGCAGTGCCCGTGAAATTCAAGCTTAATGCGCATGTGCATTGAGCTTAAAAGCGCGTGCACATGCCCCCAGCCGCCTGCTTGCATGTATTTTCCCTCAGCCGCACTCCTCCCACACCCCCGCTCCGCCCCCTCCCCTGCCTGCCGTGTCGCATTTCTTAAGTTCCCTCAGCCGCACTCCAGACCCCTGCTGCTTTCACACCCTCTCCCCGCTCCGCTCCCTCCCCTGCCCGCCGTGTCGCATTTCTCCTCCCCCCTCCGCCTTGTTTTTTTTTTTTACCCGCTCCGCCCCTTCCCTTTTCCCCGGAGTCACTTATTCCTCTGAAGAAATGACACAATGCTTTTAACAATCTCACAATTTGCACTCGTGTACCACTACCCCCTCTCTTCACCCCCTTCCTCTCTCTCACTACCCCTCCCTTCTTTGTGTGCGCACGCACCACGTGAAATCCCAGCGAAAAGTTAGCAGCGCTGAAACCCTCCCAATCTCAGCCCGCCAGAATCGCTCTGGATGAAGGCAAAGCTTCTAGTGGCTCCCTAAGCTGTTTTCCTCTTACATACTCGGCTCAATCAGCGCTGCCGCACGGAAGCATTTTTTTCCATTTATTCCTCTCCGCTCCGCCCCCTCCCTTTTCCCCGGAGTCACTTATTCCTCTGAAGAAATGACACAATGCTTTTAACAATCTCACAATTTGCACTCGTGTACCACTACCCCCTCTCTTCTCCCCCTTCCTCTCTCTCACTACCCCTCCCTTCTTTGTGTGCGCACGCACCACGTGAAATCCCAGCGAAAAGTTAGCAGCGCTGAAACCCTCCCAATCTCAGCCCGCCAGAATCGAAAGCTTCTAGTGGCTCCCTAAGCTGTTTTCCTCTTACATACTCGGCTCAATCAGCGCTGCCGCACGGAAGCATTTTTTCCATTTATTCCTCTGAAGGAATGACACAATGCATTTCCCGATCTCACAATTTGCACGTGTGTAGTTGAAGTTGATCCCAAAACATGCCCTTTCACGTGAAAACCGTTTCTTCTCCCTTTTTCACAAGCGAGGGATCATCCCAGGTAGGAGGGACCAGAGGGAGAAAGAGAACCGCAACGCCTCATTCTTTTCTCGAACCCTCACTCTCTCTCTGCCTGCATTGCTCAGGTTTCCCTCTCGTCTTTTGTCTAGATCATTTCCATCTGCCCCTTTGCAAAGCTGGTTCCGTCTCTTTTTTGCTTTCCTTTTCACCCGTCTCTTTTCTGTCATTCTGTATTTTCTGTTTGCCTCTCTCAACTAAAAAGAATTTGACAACTATAAAATTCACACACAAACATATAAGCCCCTTCATACAGACTCATGAACACTTTCACAGAACAGATGCACCCCCCTCCCCCACCACAAAGCGCGTCCGCTTCATTACTTCATGCGCGGCCTCTCCTTAACCTAATCTACCTCACCATCTATTCTGTGTTGTCAGACTGGAAGGCACCTTCGATGCATCTGCTACTATTTGCTTGACGTCCTGCGCGCTCCTCTCATCCTGTGTCCTACAAGTCCCTTCTTTTATTTTAATTAAATACCGGACCATTTACTTGCAACAACAAAAAAATACAGACTGCAAGGCGCCTTCAGTGCATCTGCTACTATTTGCTTTAACACAAACTAACACTTTACCATACTGCACTTCCTGCTTTCTCCCTCCCTACCTCCCTTTTTCTTGAGTCCCTTCTGCTTTAGCTACATGCCACTACTATTTGCTTGCCATCTTTCGTGCTCTTAACCCTCCCTTTCTCCATTAAGCCCTTATTGTTTTTTTATAATACATCATACCATTTGCACACAATACTACCTTACTCTTACGCAACTGCTACTATCTTCTTCTCTCCCTCCCTGTCTCTACCTACTACAGCATCCATTTGAATATAACAATTTGGAGCTGTACTGCAACTTTTGTATTTCTACTACTTCTCATTATTGTTTACTTGTTTTTATATGTTATTACAATGCTACAATTGTTAGTTATTTCTGTTAAATAACACGACAACACACAAAAACAATTTAGTTCGCCTCTACAAATATGCTCACATTCCTTTTGCCTTCCATAACTTTACTATCAACAAGTTGCTGCTCTTATATCTTTTGCCCCCCACTCTTCCTTATCCATACTCTGCCATTCACCCATACAATCTTCCTTCACACACACAATACTTTTGAAATAACTTTCTCGCATATTACCTTTTAGCACTCCATACTAACAAGCATTTTTGCTGCCTACTCCCACAGTCCCCCGCAGCCCAAACTCACACGTTGCACAAAACTCCATATTGTATTAAAATAGCGTGCCACTTACCAGCCGCAATTAACCTCCTGGTCCAAGTACGCCCACCCCTCCCCTGGAGGGTTTGAATGCGCATTGTTTGTGTTGAGGAAGGTCACGTGAGCACTCTCTGCAACAGCCCACCCCCAAAAGGCACGTGCTCATCTCACAGCTGGCTGCTGCTTTGACACAGGCCGACACATCCTGCCGTGCGTTCCTTGCCCCCACCCCGAAAGAATTTGAGATGGCATGTTTGACCTCCGACCTTGCTTATCCATCCCAGTCCTCTTCTGTTCTTAATTTCAGCTTCTATACCCCTGCACACCAACTGTTTGAAAACCACGTAGGGTATACTTATACTGGGTTAGACTTTGGCACGTCAGTAATGGGTTTATGTGGTCAGCGGAATCTTTTTGGGGGTGGAAATAGGGGAAGAGGGTGTTATGCCAGGCACCCTTTGAGGCCTTATTGCCTCCTTGTGCTTTCACCAACACATCCACCATCACCTCCACATCCACCACCACCACATCCACCACCACCACATCCACCACCACCACATCCACCACCACCGCATCCACCACCACCACCACACCCACCACCACCACACCCACCACCACTACATCCACCACCACATCCACTACAACCACCACCCCATCCACCACTACCACCACCACCCCATCCACCACCACCGCCGCATCCACCACATCCACCACCACCACATCCACCGCATCCACCACCACCACATCCACCGCATCCATCACCACCACATCCACCATCACATCCACCATCACATCCACCACCACATCCACCACCACATCCACCACCACATCCACCATGACATCCAACGCCACATCCACCACCACATCCACCACATCCACCACCACTTCACCACCGCATCCACCACCACATCCACCACTCATCCACGCAACGCCACTCACACACGCAACGGCACTCACACACGCAACGCCACTCACACACGCAACGCCACTCACACACGCCACTCATCCACGCAACGCCACTCATCCACGCAACGCCACTCATCCATTTGCAAAACGAAAAAGGTCAAACTCTTCTATTGCGAGACCTATTGCATTTTCAATGCTTGTCTTTTCCAGGTGGTAGTTGAGGTCTCCCAGTAGAATGTAGTCCTCGGAGGGAAGGGCGTGTGGGCTGATGAAGTCAGTGATGTCATCGCTGAATTGTGTGCGGAGTCCTGGTGGTCTGTAGATGAGGGTGCCTCTGAGTGTGGTCTTGGGGTCGGTGTGGATCTGGAAGTGAAGGTGTTCGGCGGTAGCGACGTAGTCGTCGGAACTGGACGTGATGCGGCTGGGGTTCTTATGGACGATGGCGATGCCTCCTCCTCCTGTTTGGTTGGTGCGGTCCTTGCGGATGATCTTGTAGCCGTCCGGGATGGCTGTGGCGATGTCGGGTGCTGATGAGGCGTTCATCCAGGTTTCTGTAAGGAAGGCGACATCCGGCGATGTAGTATCGAGTAGGTTCCAGAGTTCAATGGCGTGTCTGTGGACCGAGCGGGTGTTGAGCAGGATACACTTTAGGTGGTTAGTGTCGGGGCTCTGATTGGAGTCTTTGGATTTGGTGTGGGTCCTGATGCAGTGGAGTTTGCAGGAGTGGCAGGTGAAGGGTCCATGGGTGTGTCCTGGGGCGGCTTGGTAGCAGTTTGGTGGGCGGCCGGGGTTGAGGGTTGCTGCGTCGTATGTTATGCGGGCGGAGTGGATTTTGTGGGGGCCAGGGGGTCTGGCGCTGGGCGCGGTCCAGGCGCAGACGGGCGTAGACGGGCTTACCTTTGGCTTACCTTTGGCGCGCATGGGGCGCGACCGCTGCGCGTGAACGCTGCGCGCAAAAGCATCTGTCATAAGTGGTTAGTGGAGGGGGTGGGGCGAGGGAGGAGCAGCTGGGAGGCGGGAGCGGGGTGGAGAGCCGGGCTGGGAGGCACAACAACAAACAACAAAATGGCAGCAAGCCAAAAGCGAAACAGGACGAGATTGGGGCACGACCTTAGTTAATTAAGCGCTATGAACTGGGCAGCACAGTCAGGCAACAATTATCAGAGCAGGCAAAGCGAGTGGCACAGTAAATAACAATGGCACAGTAAATAGCAAAGCACGGTCTAATGGTGAAGCGCTACGATCACTTAATATTCAGCAGTGCGAGCAAGTCTGGCAATAAGCGCTACGATGACAAACAAAATCTAGCAATGCGAGCAATGCGTCCAATGCGTGGCAATCAGAGCGCTACGATACCAGGTGGAAGCAGGGAGCAGCGAGGGGAGCGACCGCTTCTGAGAAGCTCGGACCAGGGCTTTAAGTGGAAGTGTTTTCAATATAATATATAAGCCATAGTTGCTGCTTATTTATCTTATGCAACTAACAACCATTGACAAAGCCAATAGTCCTGACTTCTTGTAAGTATGATGTTACTTGTTGTATCATATATCTTGATGCAATGACTAGAACAGCAAAATACAAGTTGGGCGGCACACTGTGCTAAAAACAGATTTTTATTGTACGTATTTTTAAGCCACGCGCTTAATTACTTTGACCACGCCCCTTTGAGAGACCCCACAGTTTTTTCATCCCACTTAAAGCCCTGGATACTTCTATACAAAACTTTCTTTTGAGAGCCAGATAAACCACATCACGTCCTCATGCTTTTGCATTCTAAAAGTACTTAGGAAGGTCCTCCCCTACATACCGTTTGCCTTATAGAAAACGTAGTCACAGCTCTTATATCAGCTAGACTGACTACTGTAATGCCCTATTCACATATTCCCTAAAACGCGGCTTAAATAAGCACAATGAATAGTTGCAAAACACCTAGAAATAAGATGCTGGGGGATCAGGTCAGTGCAAGTATGTAATACACCAGCAATGCACTTGCACTAATGATGAGCGCTGATTTCGATTAATCTGAATAAGAGATCGGTGCTGACCCTGACGAGTGTTTCCCAAGGAGACCATTGATAATATGGTATAATCTGAGCCTACGGATATGTTCCTTGGGGTGACCATAGCTGTTGAAATGTTTCTCTGTAGTGAGCATTGCTGCAATGTGCCAGGTTGGGCGACAGACTAATGAGATGTTCCAACCTGAATTATGTGCCCATCTAGAAACCTGGGAATATGCTCACCGTAAGTAACATGGTAGAAAAGGGACAGGCTGGGATGAAGCACGCGCAAAGAATGATGTGCTCTTTGAATTGACCTGGGGGGATATGCCCCCTGAGGAGGTCAGTTCTGATCCAGTATAACCTTGGAGATCTGCTTCCTTAGGTGGTTACTGCTAATCTGTAATAACGAGATTCAACAAAGTGGGAGATACGTTCCCTGTCTGCATCAGTGCACAGCTGGGAGAGCTTGAGATATGTACTCACAGGAGTGATCACAACACGAGCGGAAGAGGAAGGTGTGCTTTTTGTGGATAAGTACATGTTATGCACAGTTCATCAGTGCACAGCTGGGAGAGCTTGAGATATGTACATGTACTCACAGGAGTGATCACAACACGAGTGGAAGAGGGAGGTTTGCTTTTTGTGGATAAGTACATGTTATGCACAGTTAGGGATGTATTTTACATTCTGCAGTTTGGAAACAAGGCACCTGCACATCAAATGATTGTGAGTACTCTGAAAGATATACCCCACTGGGCGATAAGAGCTCTTCATTTATTGAAGGAATGAGCGAGTGCGTCTCTATCAACGTCAACATGCCACCATTTGAGCTGACAAATGCATAGGTGTGAGACCACTTCTAATTTGGTGTGTACTAAATTTCATGTTCCTGTGTATTCCCTTGAGAGACGCTGTGTCATGTCATTGTATTATTGTATCCGATACCTGTATACGGTCCCTCGCAGGTTCGTAGTGTTGCATGTGGATGTAGCTGTGTGTGTTTCTACATGAACTGAGTAAGAAGTGTTTTTCACGTGAGTCTTTTACATGTGATGGAGGGTAAAGATGTGCACGTGTTTTATACGTATATGAAAATGGGGCTAAGGTACGTGACTGGGGGTTTATACTATGTAGTGTTGTTTGATTGTGCCGAGTGTGCAAATGTCCATGTCTGTGGGGGCAGGCTGTGTATGATTGCGTATTGGGCACAGCTGAGAAGTTAGGGATGCGGTTTGAAGTATGGTAAAGAGTACATCTCCTGGGGTGACCGATTAGTTGCCCTAACTCCACTCACGTCGCCGCCCCCAAATCTCACTACACTGAGAACAGATATCATCTGTACCTGCCAAAATGAGCGGTGCTAGGCTTTACACGAGAACTACACGTTACAGATTGTTTTGTATCCCGGGGGGTAAGTGGTATGCCCAGAATCACAGGATGTTGACCCGATGCCGGGACTGGAGCCTGATTCCCAAAGATAACAGCTCTCGCCCTAGAGCCTGTACATGTATCAAAAGTACTGGTACTCACGCTCCCAGAATACAAACCTGCGACAGCTACACGCGCCTATTAAAAATGTTGCACCTTGCTTAGAAATGCAGGTACTCCGTGCCCGACAACAGCAGTCCACTGTTCCGGAGATGCTCTAGGCGGTGCTGTTGGTGCACTTTTAAGGTACCGGAGCAGCGAGAAGCTGTCTATACAGTGCCGTGGAGGAGACAGGCACCCGGGGGAGCGGACAGGCGTACGGGTATAGCTGCTGATCCGCCAGTGTCCCATCACGGCAGAAAAGAAAATGTAGGCAATGTCTGTAATTCCTTGTGTTTTAAAGGTGTCTAATGCAAGTATGTACAACAAAATGTGTCTGCGCGTTCTGGTGAGCCCGTTCACGGCACTCCTTGGTATCTGCAAGCTAGTCTCAACAGGGCACATCGTTCCGCATACACCGACTCGTGTTGGGGATGTCCCGGCTACAATAAAAATGCTCACAGTAAGGCGGTGCGCTGCTCCTTGGAACGCTTGGAACAGGGCATATCAAATAATACCATACGTGTGACCACAATCCGCCAATTCACGACAGCACAGGCAACATCTACAAGCACAGATCGACCATTTTTTTCAGGAGAAAAATGTAAGTTAAATAGGAAAATGGCGAGACCATTTAAAACCCGCAAACGAAATCCGAATCTTTGAATGAATATAGTATGGACGCACAATTATAAACTGGGGATTTTTCAGAAAACAAATCGCTGGCCTGTAACTGAACAAGCAAGCGAAAAATAGGAATACATCGCCCTCATATTTGTGAAGTAGACGAGAACGGAAAGCAGCTTGCCACCAGCTCAAATTTAGCGCGGCCACGCAGGGCATGCTTTTCTTCTCTTCCGGTTTTAGGAAGCGTGCTGTGTTTGCATGTGGAGAGCAAAGGAGACTGGAGTCCCCGGAGATTCAGGCCTCGGCGCGCCCATTGAAGCGCTGTGTAATTTTAAACAAGCAGTTCTATCTCTGTGTGTTCACCAATCAATCCAAACGTGACTGTCTCTGTACTAAATTGTGGTCCGTGACAGTACTATTTTAAATGTCGCTTGCCCAAACCCCGTAGTCTATTATTATTAAAATGTGAAATCGTTTAAAATTTAATTTCCGAGGCTCTGGATACACTTGAAACCTATATTAGGATAAAGTCTTTTGGAATAGATTGAGAAAAACTACAGTACATTAGTGCTATTTTAAGTCAAGTTATTTCTTCGTTTTAATCTCTTTTAAACTCCCAGTAGAAACGAAATCACGACCAGTGCCTGTTTTAATTATTACTGGTCGAGTCATGCATGATTAAAGTGTTTAAAAGGTAGCCCTTCCCAGTGCTATGCTCGGGTCCGAGAGAGGCAAGGCTACATTTTGTTCCCGATATTTGAAGAAACCACTATGGCGGTTGCAGGGTGTGAAAACGCTGAGGGTATCGGTTACTGCAGACGGGGTTCTTATAGTATGGCTCTATCTGAAAAACGGTGTCTGTGCGCTCCTTTTATACCACTAACAGTAAACACGTAAGTTAAAAAACGTTCATTAAATCACATTAACTTTTTGGGTAGGATTCCCCCAGGCAAGACACAAACTACGGGTAAGATGCATTTACCCATGAAAGGGTCGCACTGTCACAAAGACTGCATTGTTTGGTGTTAATGTGTTACACGTAGCAGGGACCGTCCAATTAGCAGTCAAACGTCCCAAGCAGGGGTCGGTTTTGTCTCTGCGCGCAGGTGGCTACGCTCTGGCTGCATAGCAGAAGATTGAACCAAGGGGGGGGGGGTGCACCCCGGGGGGGGGGGGGGGGGCACGGGGGTGGTTGGAGAAATGCAAGGGTGGGACGGGGGCGGTGGCGAAGGTTTGGACAGTAAGGGCGGGGACTGGAGTGGTGCGAGCTGGAGATACTCGGGTAAATACGGCACATTTCCCACTGTGTGTCTAGCGAGTGTATTTGAGCCTGCGCACTCTGCCTTGAACCGCTTTGGCAACTTGAATGCTGCAGGTTATTTCTCCAGAGCCATGTGCTCACAGGAAGTGATGCAGCTCTGAAAGCGATGCACTAGTTGGCATTTGTTCTGGCGCAAGCTGCAGCCATGTGATCGAGGCATTCAAAGCAAAACAGGAAGTAGCGCCTACGGTTTGGCGAGAAGGAAGGATTCTTTTTGGCAGATTCTTTCACAAGCGCCAGGGCAAAATGATTTAAGTGAAAGAGGTGCTCCCTTTCAGAAGACGGAGACAAATTCCAGAAAATAAACACAATGTGTAGAGATTACGTAGAGGTTGTGATGGTCGTGTTCAACCACTAAATCGGCAGATTACACATGGAAACATGGGTCCCTGGTACTTTTTTTATTTTAAAGAACATATTTTCACAAACATGTTTGTGTGTATATGTATGTAGTCTAAATAAAGACGCGGCGCCTTCATAAAACGCACGCTCAAAATAATCCACAGGCTTATTTGTTAGGAATTCGTCTGGCAGACAAACTGGCAGAATCCCTGTATAAAAACAAACATATTTTACACACAAAATCGGACATTAGACTTAGCTAACACAATTTCACAACGGTACACAACACATTTTGTTGGTGAACTAATAGACAACCCGTTTCTCAAAGAGAAATGTTTATATTTGTTTTCTATTTGTATATCCATGTCTCCTTGTCAATTTGTGTTGGTACAAAAAACGGCCCACAAACCCCAGCTATAGAATTTGTCTCTTTGTGGCAAGCGTGTAATCCTGTTGGTATGCTCTGCACTGATAATCTAACACAATTTCTATGTTGGCGTGTACATTTGCTAATTTGTTGTAAACTACAAAGCACCACATTTATGCATAATCCCCACACAATATTGGCATTTACGTATATATGTGTAATTTGTTGACCTGCATAATAAGGCACCAACCCAAATGGGTCAGTGTAAGCATTGGAGTACAGATACATGCAACCAAACATACATATGTTCAGTGGGGTAAATGGGGATTTCCATGCCACCAACAATGTGACATATCTGAACACAAAAACAGTTTTTTTTAAATAAAGTCAAACTACATGATTTATTTATACACAAACCCCAAGACTGTATACAGTCTATTTTGATTAACGTAAAAAATATGAATGCAATTAAATATATTTACAAACAAAGGTTAATATTATATAAGCTTTTTGTCATAGGATGCAGAGACCTACCAGGTGACAGACCAGCAAAATTGAAAATTTACCAAACATCAGTCACTATACATAAGCCATCAGGTCTAATGGGACCATATATTGATTACACTACACATTTACACACCAAACACAGATTTTGCAGCTGTTTAAGTGCCTTATATTTCATTAACAAAATACAATATTTATATATAAATTACTGATAAAAATACACATTTATAAACGAAAACAAACACTGCACAAATATTATTTGAAGAGGGATAGACTCCTATTTTATCAACAAAATAACAGTTAAACAAAAGTATTTATAAATATAACAAAATTACACATTTACACACAAAACTAAGTTTGCATAGATATTCTGTAGAATTCGTGGTCTTAAATTTGCCCTACAAAATCATATATTTAAATGCAGTAACATATTAAAGAAATAACACAATTGGTAAAGAATTATGTATATTTCTCTTCCATGGATGTGGAATAATATTTAAATAAATCAATGAGTTAGGTACAAACAAAAAATATGTATTTACAGAACAAATAAATATAGATATTTTCTGAGGGTTATTTAGTACATGTTTTATCAGAAAAAAACGGAATATTCAAAAACACAATTATTAAAGCACAAAAACAAAGATTCACAAATATTCTGCTGGGACCCAAGATTTGATCAACAAAATTACATAATGCAACACAGCAGTTTGTAGATAAAAGGATAAGCACAAAAGCAAAGATTATACCAAGTCTGAGGAGCTTGTGTCACACTATACAAACAAAAAAACATATTCACACAAAAAAGCAACTACGAAAAAAACAATTTGTCACAGGATGTGGAGCTTACTGTGCTAATGAACCACATAATTACATGATAACCAGCAAACTAAAATCAAACAGAAAGTGTCTAGGACTGTGTTATTTATATAGGGGGTTGCAATGTCTCTGAATGAGAGAAACAGAAAAAAGGTTATACATATATATATATTCTGCTGTGGTTTTATATTTTATCAATACAATTATATATCTTAAATAAAAGCTGTAGGTAATACATACCATTAAATTCGAACAAATATGTACTTTAAAGTATAACAACAAAATGTTCCAAAAAATGATAACAGGTTACAAGAACCAAAATGGCAAACTATTGTATAAACTTTACAGATTTAGATAGCATGGTAGGGCATATACTTTATCAACTAAATTACATTTTAAAAACATAAAGGGAAAATAATATCACATACACACAAATGTATATGCACATCAGTATCTTGAGCACTACACTGCACCCATTCCTCCAAGACACCACACTTAGGAAAATTATTATGTGCTAGCTTACATGACAGTCTGTTCAAACACTTGTCTACACCAACTTACGCTTAATTGCATCTAAATGTTCACACCAAGAGTTTGCAGCACATCTCTGAACCTTATGCACCACAACCAAAGCTTTTATAAAGGCCACAAACCCACAGCCTTCCAACCATGAACTTGAAAGTGCCTCCTTGTTAGAGGATCACCATCAGAGGAATATGAAGCACTATACAAATACTACAAAACATTACTATTCCTGCTTTTTCTTGACATCTTTTGGGGCTTTCTCCTTTCGAGGTTTGATTGGTCCTCCTGGATGAAGGAACACAGCTGGAGAGATGGGCACTGGGTAACCATGTTCGCCAGCAATTATGAATATTTGTTTTTCTTTCCTAAAACCGAAGACATTTTAAGAAAAGGTCTTTGGAAGGTCAGGTGGGTAGGACCATAGATTGATGTATATAGTCTTTTCACCATTTCAACTATTTGTCCACTTATCTGAACTGGTTTATTCATCCAGTTCGAGGTAAATCTGCATGTTGTAACTAATAATGTCTGCTAGAGGCGCCTATATGCTTTAAAAATGTTGAAGTAAAAAGCAACTTAAGGGATAGCAACCACTCAAGGCATTTAAGTAATAAGCTCACACTATCTATGTCATTTTACCAGCCTAACGCCCCTTCCTTCTTGGAGGGTGTCAAACACGCATAATCACTCGATGCAATATAGGGTTGGTATTAAAATATTTTCCACAAGTGATTTTAGTTCCCAATTCAGTCTGCATCAGAGTAACATCAGTGCCATACATAGGGAGGACATTTCTATGACTGACAACAAAGCCCAGGAATTTCATACACAACACATATCAGATAGATATTGTATGTCAGGTGTTGTTCCTTATTTATTAGATCAACAGATGACAAATGTAAGTGCAAAAACAAATATCACACAGATTCAGTGGGGTTGTGAGGATCAGTGGGTGTTTTGGTGCTTTATATTTAAGACTCCCAGGGAAATATGTACAATGAAGTGGAGGAGCGTGTCGTTAGCCTCCTAGGCTTAACGACATGCTCCGCCACTTCGGAAACACAAGGCTGCACCATATTTACAAGAATGTGGTGCATCATTGCATTTCCCCCTGCGATGGCGCCAAGTTTAACAACTTGGCACCAATGCAGGCACGCTTGCACCAGTGTGCAAGGGTGTCTGCATGCAGGGGAGGATTGGTTATGTGTAGGAAGGTGTCCCTTCCTGCACACAAACAATCATAAAATGCCATTTTGTAACTTTCATGTGTGCTGCTTCATGCAGCACACATCAATGTTAGAAAATGGCATTTTTTATAAAGGTTTGCTTATGTACAGGAAGGGACACCTTCTTGTACATAAACAAACCAGGGCATTTTACTTTTTCCACGTGTGCCGCATAATGCAGCACACATGGAAAAAGCAAAAAAACAAAGAGAAATAATGCATTTCTCCTCGTTTTGCCAACTTAAGACCAGGATATTCCTGTTCTTAATTTTGGTGCTGCCTGCTATTCACACCACCCTTATACACAGGGGGGGAGGCGTCACATACAATGGGTTGTGTGGTGGAACACACACCGCAACACCCACTGCACACCCCTTTCACGCTAAACATAGCGTGAAAGGGTGCCTTATGTACAAGGCAACGTTAAGCTACGTTAAGTCGCTTAAAGTTGCCTTGTACATAAGGCAAGGCCTCTATCACCAAAGGGAACGTCACAAAAAGTGATGTTCCCGTGGCAATAGGGGCTTGTACATATGTCCCCCATTTTCCATATTTACTGATTTTTACATATACATTCAGGCGTAAATCATTCTGTTTCCATGGCTGTATTTATTTTTAAGAAAAATACAGAAATTTCGTGCTCTTTTGAGTCATTTAATTCTGTTAATCATGATTGCCAGGCCAATGGATGTACAGATTTAGAAGCACCAGAAACAATAAAGATGCTACCCCCTGAATCTGAAATACCTGTACGTGTATATCTGTTTCTATTGCAAAATACATGTTTTCAAATCAGTGTAAGTTTGCGTCAAATACATGGCCACTAACGTTATCAAAAGTCATCAGGGATAAAATGTTGAAATGTGTTGCTTTATATTGTATTTTTTTCTACTTGACACTGTAAAAGGAGAAAAAGAAAAAAATGAAGTAATAAAGACAGAATAGGTAAAATAAAAAATGCCATAAAACAGGGAGACTTATTTATATTAGACCCAAAAATCACATTCATAGCATAAATGTTTTAATACAGGGATTATGTTGTGGCTATGCTTTCTAATATTTACCAAGGAATTTAGACATTCGAAACAAAAACAAACAGTAAAAATCATGCAGAAGAAAGTCATCTCATATTTTACAAGAAAAACAGATACTTTCTAAACAATAAACTTACAAACATTACAAACAAATACAAAAAGCAACAGTTACAAAGAGGACCAATTATGCAGTCCCATACTGGGCCGTAATTACATATTTCTACACTAAAACAAAATATGTATTAATTCCTTGTGGGGTTCTGAAGTGTTACAAAGATCAACAATATTGCCTGTGTATACACAGATAATCTATAGGATCCGTGTTCCCTTATTATTTGATAAATACAATTAGATATTTATACAGCAAAATAAGGATTATATATAGACTATGTGCAGCTCTGGTGCCGTTCATCAAGCAAACTCAATTACTCAGTGAAACAAAAACAGATTATATATGGACTCAGTGGAGGTAGTGGTGTCTTGTATCAGACTGAAAGAATAATGTGCACAAATAAAACAGATTATATATGTATGTAATGAAACGTATAGTGCACACTAGCAAGAATTCAACAGAGCCCTGGAAAAGGTAAACAGATTTATATTAATTTTGTCAGTACTATGATAGAGTAGATTACACCAAATAAAATACTCACTCCCACAACAAACATTTTATGACAGTTGTGCTGTCTCACATTTTACCAACATATTTATGCAATGCAAACACATAATATACGTAACTGTAAACGAAAGGTGGCCTAATACAAAGCCTACAAAATTATATTTTACATGCACAATACAAATCACATAGCAAGTCACAAGAAAACAAGTTTGTAGTGGTTTTTGCTGGACAAACAAATTACTCTTTGACCAAAGTTTTCCAAAGTTTATAAGAGATCAAGTTTAGTCAACTGCATAATATATTTATACACAATAATTTACACAACTATTGCCAGAGCATGTTCATTCTAGAAGAGAACACAAGCAAACCCAGCTATCAAGTTTTTTTGTTTTTCTAAGTGAGATGCCCCAAGTGCAAGAGGTATGCTCAGACGTAGGTTCTGTGCTAAGTGTGACATCGAATGTGCCTTTCTAATGTTTCCAATGAGGCTGAAACTGATCAGGGGTTGCTTGTTGTTCCACCCATAATATTCCTGATGTGGCACTTCGGACTGGGTTCTTTATACTAGAACAAGCCCAAGTCTAATTTCACATGCAGCGTCTGTCTTGAGTAGCACAGTGTGCAAATAAATGATCTTCTGAAATGTGTCCCTGAGTAATCTCCAGTGGCTGAGATTAATTCTAGTATTGAAGCCATCACGGTGTTCTTTTTCTTATATTTTAACAGACACATATTTTGCAGACATTCACTGCATCAAAACATTACACATTTTGAAACGAAACAAAGATAAAACAAAAAACTTTCTGAGTTACATTTGATTAAGTAAAACAAACTTTTACAAACAAAACCAAAGCTTATGTATATAGTCTGTGGCAGCTGTAGTGCTTTGCATTATACTAATACAATGTCAAATGTAAACATAAGAACAAGTATAGAGGGACTAAGCAGGAAAAGACGTGTCACAAAAGACCAACAAACAACGCATAAAAACAAAGATTACACAGAGAATGAGGTAGGACCCTCATTATTATCCTGCACATACAGAATTACACTTTTACAAAGCAAAAGGTTGTACAGAGATTCTGTGGGGTTAAGGCAGAGCTACCTGATATCGTAGCATCCAGACCTGGGTTTTTCACTTATGCACCATTGCTATTACTTGTGTTAGACTAATTAGTAGAATGGAGGAAAACCAAAACTACAACACCCAGCATGTATTATGCTGTCACACGAACGCACAGTACTGGACACATTTGGTGACTGGGAGTGAGGTGCCCACCCTTAGGGCGTGTGGCTTTTATTTTTGCTAACATTCAAAGCAAGGATAACGTGGAGATCCTGTTCGATTTGTCTATACTATGCTTTAGTCTTTTACACACAAAAATATAATTATACATTTTGTGGGTTGGTGGTGCTTTGCGTGTCCAACGAACACAATTATATTTTCCCAAGCAAAACACAGATTGTACATACACTCTGTAAGTGTATGATGGGCAAAGAATGTTACTTCATTATATATATGACCGCCAAAGTAACACAAACAAAATATTACACCAGTGTTGGTTGTTAGGCTCGTAACAAACCAATAAACACAAAAACGACACATTTACACACAAAATCAACTATTAAATTAATCCTGTCTTTAGATTTGGAGTTTCTATATCTCACCAGCTAATGTACAGATTGACAAAAAACTATAAAAACGAATACAAACACACTGCAGATATACTGCTCTGTTACAATGTGTATCAATGAAGTTACCAACTTCAACACAAAGAAAAAAATGATACTGGTTCAAAGACATTTGCACCAAAACAGACATTATATATCCATTCCCATATCACTCACCCCTCACGTCTCCATTACCATTTAAACTTCAGAAAGCTTTCGCTCTGCGGGGCAGCATAAGTCACGCCTAAGAAAGGACCCCGGGGATGCAGAAATGAGCCCCTGCAGCCGCGTTTGGCAGGAATGGAAATGCTTGTTTGCATCCCGCCAGGATCTCAGGATGGCAGAGCAAGAGATTCCCTTTAGGTGGCGCTGGTAATGTATCTGGGGCAAGTCTGTGTGCTGCGCGCGTTCAACTGAAACAAGACCGTTTCCTAGATGTTGATATGTTTGGAAGAGCTGCAGAGCAGCAGTGGCTGAAAAGCTTCGAGAGGCTCTAAAGGGTTGTATTTTTAGACACAAATGCACCTAATTTAACTTCTCGTCTTCGGTTTGATTTGGAATCACTCACGCTGCGAACTGCATGTATTTCTCTAATCTCTGTAAGAGTTCCTATTAAATAAGATGCTATTTACAGGTGACATTGGCTGCGAAAAGCCTGGGAAGGGGCACAGCAGAGTTCTTGTCTACGCCAAAAGCATGAGAACCCACAACATCACAAATTTACACACAATACAGAAATGCTATTTCAGAGTCGCCTAAATGACCAAAAAAAGTATTTGTTTACGCTTAAAAACTGTACAAAGATTCCTTTTCTTATACTGTGCCAACCAAATTACACATGCATTTATGCAGAGAAATATTGCAGTGATTCACTGGAGGTAGCACTGCATTGCACAACTAAACAATCAATTTACAGGCAAATTATACTTTACAAAAAGTCTTTTGAAGCAGGGTCGCATATATTTAGGAGCAATAAAATGATACATTTACACACACTCACAGACAGAGAGGTATATTATGCAGAGATTATATAATGTTGCAATGCTTTATATGTTCCCAAAAAAATATAGCATACAGAGACGCTGTGACCTTCATGATGTTTTACATTTTAACACACACACAAAAATGAGGATTATAAAAAAATATTGTCGTTGGTTCTTATATGTACCAAACGAAACTACACATTTACACACACATGCATTGGAAAGATACTTTTTTATGAAGGTTAGATACCTGCAACCTTAGACTTTGCACATAAAATTACACATGTAAACAAAATGAGCTTGTACTGTGCAACAACGCTATTATATATTTACACACATACATAGATAGGAGATACGTTGGAATTGGATGACCATTAGGGGGCAACAAAATAGATCATGTAAAACAAAAAAACGATTGTATAGTTATATGTCAGGGTCACAATACGTATTATTTTATTGACCAAGGAAATTACACACCTACATAAAGAAAGCAGAACACACATAAACTCTTTCGAGGTTTAACGTAAAAAGTGCACATATACACACAGATATCACACGTTTTACATTGTGTGTGTGTTATTTTGCCTTGTTATATACTGGACGATATGAATTACTGTTAAAATAAAAACACACTAAAGAACTTATAACCTCTGTTGGCGCGGTGCTCCAAAATGGACCAACACAAGAACACATTTACATACATGGAAACAAATATTACAGAGTTACTGAAAGGGTGTTAAATTGGATTATATTTTTCACACACGAATATAAATTATTTACAGATATTGTGTGGTGGCGAGGTGCATTATGAGAAGGAAAAAATACATATTTTTACACGAAAGAAAGATGAAATACATTTTTGAAGCTGTTTACTTGACCAGCAAGATTACATTTTGACACAACGAAGAGCACATGGAGGTTCTATGGGGAGTGTGGAGCAACATATTATATAAAAAGAAATACACACCAACACACACACACAAAGAATTACATGGTAACTTCGTTGTCTTATTATAACAGCAGTAATCCACTTTTATACGTTAAAATATATCATACAAGACTGCAGGTTTTGGTGTCTTATTTTCTACTAAGATGTCCTAAAACACTATGCTATGGGCCAGAACACTGACGTCTACACAAAAAATATACAGATATTTAATGGAGTTTTTAGTGTTTTAAGGAGTCAACCTACACATTTTTATTTCGTGTGTGTTAAACAGAGCTTCCAATGATTATTAGGCTTTCACTGAACCACTAAAAATACCAATTTACACAAAAAATCTTAAACTGAAATTCTGAATGTAAATCACCCAATTCTACATCTGCATGTAAGCACATTTTGTACAGAGGCTGGATTGGACCAGACACATATAGGCTTGGGAAATCATATTAGTGTATCAACAAAATGACACTACTACTACTAGTAGGGCTAAAGGTGTAGATGACAATGTGTCTTTGGTAAAGTATAAGCAAAATACTAAAGTGCATTAATACATAACAAAATACAAACATTTTAATTTAAAATAAAATTAATATAAAATTATTATTAACCTAGAACAAATAAAAACAAATGTTATCAGCTGTAGGAGGCTGGCTTAGCATATAGTGCACACTAAAGGAGTGATGCACCTTACAATAATACAGGCAACCCTTATTTTGACTGTAGTGGTCTTTGATAAACTTAGGTTCTCAAAGTGGTAGCTGTGGAGAACAGCTTTCAGGCTTATCTTGAACGAATGTAAAGCAGCGTGTGTTACCACATTTAATCTAGTGTGTAGATTAGATGAAGACGAACCACACTGTGTTTATGAAAAATAAGGCTATTTATTACACAACACAATCACTATCACATTGGTATATCTCCTAGCTGGAGATAGCAACAATACACATGAAAATACTTCAAAGAAATCAGGTAATGAGCACAAATATACACTGGTCTCCAGGGGGTAGACTAAACCATATATTATAGAAGTGGAATGCGAACTTCCAGGAAGAATGAGACTTGGACCAAAGGACTCAGAGGAGCTGGGAAAACCAGGAACCACCAAAGGTAAGTACCCAGGAACCCCACGGAGGCTGTGTGCAGAGTAAAAACACAGCAGCGTGCTTAATGGAAGTCAATGGAGAAGTCGCGGTTGCAGTTATAAAGAAAAATGACCCTTCCCAGAGGACCCCGAAGAAACCCTTTGGAGGACGGAAGGTTGGAGAGCCACTCCACCCATGGATGCCCCACAAACTAGGTTACCTGCACCAGGAAAGCCAGATGCATAGGGTGAAGTAACTTTGGAACCTCCCGTAGATGACAATGTAAGACTTGGAATGAAAGGCCTCTGGAGAAGTCTCTGGAAATGTCTGGTGGAATCCAAGGGTGGATTCTTGAAGAGGAGAACCTACAAGCAAAGGGGAGAGAGTCTTTGCCACTCTGAGGTGACCAGGAGGTATGGCAGACAATGCCCACCCTTGGCCGGGAGCTAAGGAGCATTGATGAAGACCTTGTTGCTGCAGCTGTGGGGACCAGGCGATGCTGAGGAAGACCAGGAGCCGGAGACGAGCTGTCCCACGTCAGGTGGTGGTTTGTAGGTGGTCGGTGTCCAGCGGGAGCACCAACAAGCTGAGGTAGCCGCAACTGAAGTGGAAGATGACAAAAAACGAGTTACTTACCTGTACACTATGGTTCTCCAGTATTATTTTTCATAGATTCACATACTTGTATCTTCCCCGTCGTCATGGTGGGAGTCTCACGGTAACAGAATGACCATAGAGTACCATAGAGAAAAACTGCATATAAAATCCCATAGGGAATGACATAATTTGGTAACCAGACCTCCTTATTGTTTGGTCCAAAACTCAGCCAATCAGCAGAAAGCCCTGACATCACACTCCCCAGCAGAGCTCTCCTACCTCAGATTTCCAGCCCCAAGTGAGAGACATGGATATATCCGGAGCAATGCTTAATTTGTAAAAAAAGAAGTGCAGGTGCTGAAAAATTTGCCAAGGAGGCCACAGCTCACTTCTTCCTCCGGTGAGCCCAACTTTCAACACTCTCACTGCCTCAGTCTCTATCTTCTAACCTTCTGTTTTCTGTCCCCTAAGTCTTTGCTCTAAGAGTCTATCCTCTCACCTCTTTAATTGTTTTCTATCATCTTTGTCAAACCTCGTGTGTTACCTTATTATGATACCTACAGGACTCACGCACGCTCATCAATTACCATGCTGGGGTGCAGCGCACAGATTCTACCGGTGACGCCATGGCGCGCTAAAGTTGTGTTAGGCCACAGCCGCATCGAGCACGTTGAAGATAGCAGCAATACAGGGCTGCAGTATATGCTACTCTGGCTACACAGCAAGTTTAAAGTCCACACTTACTTTTGTTTATTCTTCCTCAAGAGCCCTCACGCCCAAGTTCATGCCCAAGTTCCAAATGCGCTCTCGCAGCTTCCTTGCCTCAACTCCGTCATGAGCCAGCCCGAGCTACAATTATCCAATGAGAGGCTTAGGCTCAGGCAGTGGCAGGGTGCAGCAGACTCAGGGAATAGAATGCAAGACATGTTTGTTGATGACTTCTTGGATTTGTGATCGGCGTGATGACATCATCACTAACGTGGTGAAACACAATCTTGCCTGCCTGGACAGGTGTATGCTGGCCTGTCTATGAACATTTACCAGCCAGTCACCATGCAATGTATGTTATTCTTTTTATTTTGAATTTGAACAATTAATATTGAGACCACCACCTGCAGGGTCAGAAATTGTAGCCCCGGCCCTGTAAAAAAAGTGCCGGTGCTGAGCACTTGAAAGCACCTGCTCAAATTAAGCACTGACCTGGAGGTAAAATGTTCTACCTGAGAAACAGGGAGGTGGGCGGGCGCATGTGAATCTATGAAAGATAATACTGGAGAACCATAGTGTACAGGTAAGTAACTAGTTTTTTCTCCAGTATTGAATTTTTCATAGAATCACATGCTTGTATCAGAATAGCAAGTAGTACATATATCTCATAGCGTTTGCAGGATAGAAGCCTAAAATCTCTGGGCTCTGCTCCTAAACCTTGTGATGTATAAACTATTGGACACCATCTAGTATTAATAAATAGTCTCTGCTAACCATGAAGGGGAAATGCAGCATACACAGAACAGGACTAATATAGTGCATAATCCAAACATATATCCATAAACTTCTATATCTATGTATATATATATATATACACATGTATACTTTGACAAAGAAGCATATAGTTTGAAACAAAAAATACCTTATTGAAATAAACGTCAAAGAACTGCTTGTCCCACTGCTGTGTGCTCCTTCCACGCTGTATCTAGACAATAGTGTCTAGTAAAAGTGTGTACGCTCTTCCAAGTCGCTGCTCTGAAGATGTCTGGAAGTGACACTTCTGCAAACAAGGCCGTTGAGGTTGCCATCTTCCTGGTGGAATGAGCTTGCACTTTGGAACGCAGGGGTTTACCAGCCTTCTCGTGACACATGAGAATGGCCGATGCAATCCATCTCAAGATACTTGATCTGGATGAAGCTAGACCTTTCCTTGGTCCAGAAAAGGCTACAAACAACTGCTTTGCTTTTCCAAACAATTTTGTTCTGTCGATGTAGAACTTTAAACATCGCTTAATGTCTAGAGAGTGTAGGGCTCTCTCTCCGCTTCTGCTGAAGGATTTCCGAAAAATGTAGGTAACACTACAGGTTCATTTAGATGAAAGATTGTGTAACCTTAGAGATGAATTTTGGGTTTGTCCTCAGTATTACTTTGTCTTGTCGATACTGAAGGAATGGTTCTGCAAGAGAGAAAGCTTGAATCTCGCTAACCCTCCTTGCAGATGTGAGGGCCAACAGCAAAGCTGTCTTCCACGAAATGAACTGTAAATCTGCTTTGTGCACCGGTTCGAATGGAGGCTTCATGAGTTGTGATAGAACCGTATTAAGGTGCCAAGGGACCAGAGGATGTTGAATCGGAGGAAAGACTCTAAAAAGTCGTTTGAGAAATTCTTTAACTACTCTTTGTGACCAGAGCGATAGTTGATTTGGAACTCTTCTATCTCTTGAAATTGCTGCCAAGAGTACTTTTAAGGACGCATGAGAAAGACCTGCTTTAGATAAATGGAGAAAATATGGCAGAATTTGTTCCAGAGAGGCCGTGAAGGGGTGTAAAGCCTGAGATGCACACCACTGGCAAAATCTCTTCCATTTTGCTGTATATGTTCTGTTTGTTGAAATTGCGAAAGTATGTCCCGGCATTCCTGAGAGATGTTTAGAGATCGGAATTCATGTTTGTGAGGTTCCATGCTGAAAAATTCTGCGATGTCAAATTTGGGTGGAGAATTTGTCAGTTGTTCATAGAAATCAGATCCTGTGATATCGGAAACTGAATCCTGGGAGCTATTGAAAGACTAAGAAGCTCCGAGAACCAAGCTTGCCTCGGCCAAGCTGGGGCTATCAGGATTAAGTGGCATGGCTCTGATCTCATTTTCCGAAGTACTCGCGTATCAGAGGGAATGGAGGAAATGCATAAGCGAACATTCCTGTCCAGCGTAGGTCCAGCGCATTGCCCCATGATCCCATCTGCGGGAACCTGCTTGTGATATGTTTGCATTTTGAGTTGTTCTGGTCTGCGAACAAATCTAACGTTGGTGTGCCCCACCGACGAAACATTCTTAGGAGTTGATTTTGAGCCAGCTCCCAATCGTGAGACACATATGGCTGATCTGCTCAGAATATCTGCCCTTGTGTTGTTTATCCCTGGAATGTGTTGTACCTGAATGGAGATGTTGTAAAACAGTAGCCATCTCCAAATTTTTTGCGCCTGTGCCGACAGCAGATTCGATCTTGTACCTCCTTGTTTCAAGAGATAGAACATTGTTGTTGTACTGTCTGTTCTTATCATAACTGTAGAATCGTGTATCCTGGGGTGAAAAGCTTTTAAACCCAGGAACACTGCTTTCAGTTCCAACATGTTGATATGTAGTTGAGCTTCTTGCTTGGACTAATGACCTTGGATTTCGAGGTCCTGGAGATGTGCCCCCCAACCTTGCAGCGAAGCATCTGACATCATTGCGTAACTTGGACATTGGGGCTCGAATAGTAGACTTTGTATTAAAGGTTTTCTGATCTTCCACAATGACAGAGCTTGTCGGATTTGAGGAGATATGGAGATCTGATCGTCGAAGGACCCCTGGGATTGAATCCATTGCTTGTTGAGGAGTTCCTGCAAAGGTCTCATATGCAGACGGCAATTTGGTATCAATGGGATACAGGAAGACATCATCCCCAACAAAGACTTGTATATTCTCACTGAAGTGTACTTTTTTGACTATAGGGTTGATGGCAGGTTTAACATTTTTTTAATCTGCTCCTCTGACGGATAGGCTTTCGCTTCCCTTGTGTGAAGCATTGGCCCCTATAAATTGAAGGGATTGCGAAGGCATTAGGGACGACTTTTCCAGGTTGACTCGTAGGCCCAGGCAACAAAATAGATCCATGCAGCATTTTAGAGAGATCTGGACTTCCTTGTAAGATGATACTTTTATAAGCCAATCGTCCAGATATGGGAAGATTTGGTGCCCTTGTAGTCTCAGGTGAGCTGCCACTGGCGCCATGCACTTTGTAAAGACCCTTGGAGCCGATTTTAGTCCAAAAGGCAGCACTTTGAATTGGTAGTGGCGCCCTTCCACTACAAAACGCAGATACTTTCTGTGCTTTATATGAATCGGAATGTGGAAATAAGCATCTAAGATTCAGGGATGCCATGAAATCGTTTTTGCATAGAAGTAAGAGAATCTCCTGAAGTGAGAGCATGCGGAACGGAATTTTGTTGATGAATTGGTTCAGATCCCTCAGGTCCATTACCTACATCCATTTTCATGTTTATTTTTTCTTTATCAGAAAGAAATGTGAGTAAAATCCTTTCCCTTGCTGAGGAAACGGAACTTCCTCTATAGCCCCTTTTTCTATCAGAGATAATACTTCTGCTTTGGGAACTGATAAGATGTTGCTGCTGTCTGAAGACAGGAGGTTGATTTGGGGGCCTCTGTACAAATTCCAGGGTATGGCCTTGGTGAATGATATCCAGTACCCATCTGTCTGTTTTTATCGACAGCCATTGTTTCGAAAAAAGAGAGAGATAATGGTCGTTGTCGGGGTCTGACCAAGTGGAGGGCGCTTGATGAAGTCACTGCTGTCTATTAGTTTGCTGTGCTTTTACCCTCGCGGCATTCTTTCCTCTGTATTGCTGATGGTAAGAGGGATTTGAGGAACGGTATTGCTGGTTACTGGAATATTGACAATAACCTTGCTGACTGTATGGCTCGTACCTGTTGGACTGGTATGAAGATCTTTGGCTGAATTGGCCTCTAGAACCTCTCCTCCGAAAGGACTGGAATCTGCCCTGTTAAAGAGACCCCAGCGCCCGCGCTGTGTCCGTATCCACCTTGATTCCTTGGAGAGCATCATCGATGTGTTTACCGAAGAGATTCCCTCCGTGGAAAGGCATGTCAACGATTTTTGCCTGTACCTCCGGTCTAAAAGAAGTGGCCTTCAGCCAAACTTGTCTTCTGAGAGCCACTACTCCCGCCATTTGACGAAACGCCACTGAAGAGATGTCAATAGCAATGGATTCGGAGGCTGCCCTAGCCCCATCCCGTAAAATAGCTGCTGCTTCCTCTTTTTTATCCTCCGGAAGGTGAGCCAACAATGACGCTAAATCGAACCACATCTGTCTGTTATAACGACTGATGAGAGCCATAGCATTTGCCGCTTTGATGGAAGACGCTGCCATTATTGCAAAACGCTTCCCTGCTCCATCCATTCGTCTTCCTTCCTTGTCAGGGGGAGCTACAGATGTCGAGACAGGATTTTTAGATTGTGTCTGTGCTGCCTGCATTACCACCAATTCTGGACGTGTATGCCCAATCAAACATGCAGGCAAAGATTCTGGTGCCCGGTATTTCTTCTCTATCCTAGGCACCGAAGCCACCACAGATGGTGGTGTTTTCAAGATTTTCAAACCTTCATCCCAGATATGTTGGATGATTGGGATTAATCTTACCGATTTCCTCGAATCCTCCTTGAAATCATATAGGAAACATTCTGTTTCCTGTACTGGCAGCTGGAGTTCAAACCTTTTAGCTGCTTTCTCCATACTATCATGGAATCCTCCAATGTCCTGTGGAGGAGAGTTCGCTGGTGAAGGTGATGGTGAAGGAGTTGTAGGCAAAATGTACTAATCCCATTCAACACCCACTGGAGTATCTTGAAGAAGTTCTCCTTCTTCTGGCTGGTCTTCTCCATCACTCCCCATAAAGTCATCCCGCATTGTGACAACTAGAGGAGATCGCAATTTTTACACCGTAGGTGTAGGCTGAACAACTGGCACCTGGGCAGGTGTGACTAGAGCATTTGCAGCGGGAGCATTAGCTTCGGGAAAACGACGATAGTAGTCGTTAATCAAGTGGCGTAAATCAGTCACCAGAGAGACAGGCATTGAGATGGATTCTTCCGTCTCCGCAGTATGTGGTTCTTCTTTCTCCTCATAGTCATATGATTCTTGAAATGACTCATACTTCTTAGATTTTGCCTCAGGACGATCCTTAAAAGAATAAACCTCTTGAACCTCCTGACATTCCTCCTCATCAATCTCCTGACTTTTAATCTGTAGTTCCGAGGGACTGTAAGCCACTCCTGAAGATTCCTCGTCATCCGACTCCTGCAGTTCTAGTAAATTTGACGGGGAAGTGGAGACATTTTTGTCCACACTGTGAACTCAGAGGATTTCTTAACCGTCGACAAGCCCGTCAACGATTGGAAAGATCTGATAGAGATCATAGTCTTCGACTTCGGTGATTTAAAAGTCGTCATCGACAGAGCCCCCATCGACGAAGCTCCCGTCGTCGAGAATCGAATGGTCGTCGACAAAGTCATCGACGGAACTGCCGTTGACGGAGTAGTCGTTGACGAGGTCGTCTTCGCTGGGATCGTCGATGAGGATGCTGCTCTTCCCGTCGATGGAGTCATCGTCGATAGTGTAGTCTTGGTCACTGCCGTCAGACGCCGCAGTCGTCGTCGAGATATTCGTCGTCGACCATGTTGTCCTCGGCACAGATACTAGCCCTGGAGACACCACAGTCTTTGTTGATGGAGCAGAAGACACTCCCCTTGAAACTGAGGATTTCCTCAGAGGAGTCGGAGGGAGAAAAGATGAAGATGTCTATTTTTCCTTAGTTTTTTGTTTTTTAGGATCCACTAATTCTTTTGAAGTGGAAGACTTCCTCTTTTTAGAAGACTGGCTCGTGGATTCTTCCTCTTCCTCTGAATCTGAGGTGGCCTTCTTCTTCTGAAGCCACAACAGATTGATTTCTTCCCACTCCCAGGTGGGCTTTCCGTGCACTCTAACAATCCGGTGGGAGTTGAACCAATGCAATTTTCATTGGGGGAGGTCCTTAATGTAATATCCAAGTTGCCATCGTGCAAAGCGCCCGGGTTAGACAAAATCCCGGGAGATCTATTTAAGCACCAACTCAGTGTTTGGGCCCCCTACCTACTGGAAGTGTTTAATGCAATCCTTAGGGGAATGGCGGTCCCCAGCACTTGGCTGGGGGCAGAGATTGTCCCCATATTCAAGAAGGGCTCTCCTCTGCTCCCAGCCAATTATAGGCCGATCAGCCTCATTGACGTTTCACAAAAAATCTTTGCGAGACTGATACTTGACCGCCTGCAGGAGTGGATGTTAGACCACTCAATTTTAAGTACGTTCCAGGCTGGGTTTAGGAGTAAGGTCTCAACCACGGACCAAATCTTTCGTTTGGCCCTCCTCTTCTGGAAGACGGTGCGGGTGGCGGGTGGCACGCTATACACCGTCTTTGTTGACCTCCGCGCAGCCTTTGACTTGGTTCCGCGGAGTAAACTATGGATGGTACTCCTCAACTTGGGTATCCCCCCCGATCTTTTAAATATCATCGTTCGTTTGCACACACATAACTATGCACAGGTCAGGTGCGGGAGGATGGGCAGCCTCTCAAAAAGATTTCCCGTTGGCAGAGGGGTAAGGCAGGGATGTGTCTTGGCACCCACCTTGTTTTGCCTCTTTGTCAATGGGGTAATCGATTATCTCAATAAGATCCCAAACACAGATGCACCAAGGCTCGGCGGCAGCAGGGTGCCCGCAATTATGTTTGCGGATGACACCCTGCTGCTGTCGAAATCCCCAATGGGGATACAGCGTATCTTGGAGGGTTTTGAGGCATTCTGTGGAGAGCATGGACTCGAAACCAAGTACATGATTTTTTACCCCCCCAAAAAAACCCGCCTCAATCCCTTTATAGGTGTGAATAGGTTAGAGAGAGTGTATACGTTTGAGTATCTGGGTGTGACCATGAATGGTAAACTGGAATGGGGTGATCATCAAGCTAAGTCCCAGCTTAAACTAGCCCAAATAGTAGGGGGAATAATCAGGTTAGTCAATTCTAATAAGTTATCTGCTAGACCGATAGGTCCCCCGTTGGAGATTTATAGACTCCAGGCTAGAGGTGCGATTTTTTATGGTAGCGAACTTTGGGGCCACGTCTGTAAAAAAGATCTACTTATTGTTGAAAATAAGTTTATCAGACAACTCCTAAAGTTACCGGTTAGCACTCCCCTTCTGCCCCTCCGTTTGGATCTGGGCTTGAAACCACTGGATGAAGTAGTGGGTCTAAAGCCTTTAACCTTTTGGCGAAGATTATGGACCACTCCTGAGTTGGCCAACTATAGGCAGGAAATGCAGGAAATTATTGCTCTTCCTACTATAGAGAATATCCCGTGGTTTAAATATCTAAAAACAGAGTTTACCCGGCTGGGTCTCCCGACCCTCTGGAGTGATCCTGAAGCTGGTGGCAACCTTCCATGCATGTAATCTTACATCCCACATACAGGGTAGATGCTCAGATTCCATAACCAACACTTGTCTTGGGGTCAAAGATTGCTATAAGTTTGAGACTGTTTTAGATGACATTTTCCCGAATCTTGCCAGGAAATTATACCTGCAATGGCGCTATGGCACCCTGCCGCTAAGAGCCTTCCCCAGCAAATGGAAACACCACTCCTTGGAAAACTGTCCTGGCTGCAATTGTATGACAGAAGATGAATTGCATCTAGTTTTCTTTTGTCCTGCCTACATTGCTGCTAGAAGGTTTTGGATAATTCCACTTTGTAAAAATCTAGGGTTTGTTAACTGTTTAGAGGCCTTTAGAATACTCAAGACTGACCTCCCAAGTGCAACTGTCTTTGCAGTGGCTAAATTCCTCAAAGCAGTGTGGCACAAGAGATTGTTTTTAATTTCTAGGGCACCCCAACCCTAATTCCGACTTTGCACTAATTGGATAATAAATTTTAATGTAGTACGATATGTTATGTTAGATTTTCAGTTGTTAGTGTTATTCGTTTTTATATTGCGTAACTCTATAGATTGTTTTTAATATTAACTAGTTCTGAATCATTTGATTGTTTAATATTATGATTTTGGTGTACTGAGGCCTGTTTTGAGACCCACCAGCCTGTATCTGTGTGCTATCCTGTAATTGATGGGGCAATGAGGTCTGTAATTTTTCATTGTATTGATTTTATGTTGCATCTTTTATGGCAAAAATGCCGAAATAAAGATTAACGAACGAACGAACAACAGAAGACGTGCCTCTCTGTCCCTCAAAGTTTTAGCTGAAAAGGTTCTGCAGTCCTTAGCCACATGCTTGGGATGTAGGCAATATAAGCAGTCTTTATGTGGATCTTCAGAATAAAGTCTAGCTTTTCCACAAGAACTGCTGGGCCTGAAAAGCCTCTTTTTAGAGCTTTCAGCCATATTAAGATACTAGATGAAGCACAGTACCTTAAATCGAGAAGAAAACTTGTCAGTTAAAAAGGTCAAAAGTTCACTCAGGAACAGAACTGAGCAAAGCTCAGGGAGACTCCTTCTCACACGAAGGCGGTTAGAAATCTGAGGTAGGAGAGCTCTGCTGGGGAGTGTGATGTCAGGGCTTTCTGCTGATTGGCTGAGTTTTGGACCAAACAATAAGGAGGTCTGGTTACCAAATTATGTCCTTCCCTATGGGATTTTCTATGCAGTTTTTCTCTATGGTACTGCTATGGTCATTCTGTCACCGTGAGACTCCCACCATGACGACGGGGAAGAAACAAGCATGTGAATCTATGAAAGATTCAATACTGGAGAAGAAGCAGTTGTTGGGACCACAAGGTCCAAGGGACTCACCAATTGCAAGAGAGTCAGCAAAGGCCCGAGCAAGCAGGGGAGCTCACCAAAGCAGGAGAAGACCCTCAAGAGAACCCTAGCCCAAGGCACAAGAGTCACAAGAAGCCCTCAGACAGCTCACGAACGATGGAGGCCCGCGGCGCAAGGGTTGCAGTGAGGATGCTGATCTTTGAGGAATGAGGTGCTGGAGGCTGGAGCTTCTTGTAGCCCGAAGATCTCTGGAGTGCAGAGCCAACAAGTCTTGGCAAAGGCAAGTCAACACAGTGCTCAGGGGTTTGGTCCCAGCAGGTCCGATGAGGGATACTGTCCTTCAAATTGCAGGGAAGACAGGTCAGGCCTCTGGAGAGCCACAGAACCACTACCTGTGTTGCTGGGCCTCGGAAAGTCCATAGGATGACAGGAACAGCAGACCAGTCAGATTTGCTGCGATGCCTGCAGATGCAGTGGTGTTACGTCTTCACTCCAAGGGAGATTTCTTCGGATGTCTGAGGCACAGACACAGATGAGGCAGCAGACTTGCAGAACAGCGAGACGAGGAACAGCAGGAGTCTTGCTAGATGCAGTCTCAGTTCCAAGCGAAGTTCAAGTGTCCAGACAGTCGGGGGAGTGTCTTGGTTTCAGAGGTGAGTCTTGTTTCACAACAAACCTGAGGACCCACCTACGGGGGAGCCCTTAAATACCCAAGGAAAGGGTTGGACTGACTCTGGTATCACTCCCAGAGGAGGGGCTGGACAGAGGGGAGGATACTTACCTGTTCTGTATACAGTTTCATGCCAGAGCGGGAATGAGTCATTTCTGAACTGGCTCAAATGTACCCTTCAATGCAATATGGTGGCACTAGGAAGCGCTCCCAACAAATGTGCCCTCCAATGGAGTCTGGTGGCACTGGAAAACGCCCCCCAGCCAAGCACAATACACTAAGTTCTGCCTGGGATGTGGTCACACCTCCCTGTAACAGGAAACCTATTGGACCACCTCTCCCTGCTCGAGCCCAGCTCCGCAGCAGGAGGGCAGAGCAGTGTACGTGGTCAGCAGCAGCACTAGCTTGCTGGCAGACCCTGAAAGGCTGTAACAGGGAGTACAGGGGGCTCCTCAGTACATTGGATCATACCTCCAACAGAAGAATCAGTGTTGGGATATGATTCCAACATGTTTGACACCAAACATGACCAGGTTTGGCGCCGCCATTATATAGTTAGACATCTCGGAATGACTGATGTCCACTATATGTCTTACCGCATTTACAAAGCCTGGAGAATCGACTCTAGGGTTTTTAGGGATGTAATGCTCATGCAGGGGCACCCTCACACTTATAATCAAGCACCCTGCCCTCAGGACTGAAGGGCCTTACACAGGTGTGACTGATAGGTTTTAAGATTAGTGACATCAGATATAAGAAAACGTATTAGTGACATCAGATATAAGAAAACGTATATCTGTTGTGAAAGGTGCAAGCACCACCCCACACAGGTTGCAATAGCAGCCCAGTAGTCTGAGTTGAAGATAACTCCCATGGGTGGCACAATACATACTGAAGCCCATGGGAGACCCCTGGTGTACCTATGCCCTGAGTACCTTAGTACCATATACAAGGGACTTATAAGAACACACCAGTAGCCAATTGTTTTGGGAGAGAGAGCACAGATGCTGATGTCCTGGTTAGCAGGATTCCCAGCAAACCACAGTCAAAACATACTGACACCAGGCAAAAAGTGGCGGTAACCCTGAAAGCTGATCCTATTTTCCTACAACAGCACATGAACTCATCAACTTAAATTTGCAATTATTATTTATTTATTTATAACATTTATAGAGCGCACTGTTACCAATCGGTGTCCTGGCGCTGAATGAAAGCTCCCCTAGCCTGGCCTGTACTTACTGAACGAAAAGCCATGTTTTCAAGTTTTTGCGAAAGGTCATTAAATCTGTAGTCTGTCTAAGCGCCAGAGGTAGAGATTCCAAGCCCTGGCAGCTCCCAGAATAAAGCTTCTGCCACCCCATTGAGCTTTCCTTATCCAAGGGGTAGTGATCAGCCCCAGATTTGCTGACCTAAGATGTCTACCCGGCCGGTACCATTGAAAGTACTGTGATAGAAAAGCCGGGCCAAGCCTCTGAAGGGCTTTGAAGACTATGCACAAGGCTTTAAAGGAGATCCATTTCCGCACTGGGAGCCAGTACAGCTTCACCAATTCCTGGGAGATGGAGGCAAACTTTGGTACGCCTGTGATAAGACGAGCTGCTGCGTTTTGCAAGGCCTGTAGTTTGTTAAGAAGCCCCTGTTGGGCATTAAGCAGTAGACCGTTGCAGTAATCGAGGCGAGATAAGACTAAGGCCGTCACCACTGTTTTCCTGCACTCGTCTGGTATAAAAGGAAGAATTATCCTGATTGTTTTCAGTGTATAATTGATGTCTGACGTCATAGCATTGACTTGGGGCCTAAAGGTAAGTTTACCATCATTCTGAACCTCCAGGTTCTTGACATTGGTAACTGGAACTTGGGGTACACCCAACCATCTGGCCACCAAATAGGGCTCCAAAAGTTAACCCTGGAGCCGAAAAGCAAAACTTCAGTTTTAGCCGAGTTTAGCTTTAAACAGTTCCTAGCCACCCAGTCGCTGACTGCTGACATACATTCTTGCTTATCATCCGCATATGATGTAAGCTCGAACCCATAGGATTGAATGACTGGGGCCAAAGAGGAGACATAAACATTGAAAAGGGTGGGACTTAGGGAGGATCACTGGGGAACTCCACAGGGGAGCACAAATGGTTTAGACTCGAACTCCCCCAGTGCTACCACCTGGATCCTCTTGGTAAGAAAGGCTTTCAAGATCTTAAGGGCTTTTCCCTGTATCCCGCAGGGCTCCAGACGGTCCACCAAGATCGTATGATAGACCGTATCGAAGGCCGCTGACAAATCCAGCAGGATCAGGGCTGCCCTACCCCCCAAGTCCATTACTTTCCTGATCTCCTCAGATGATTTAATTATGGCAGATTCGGTGTTATGACCTGCCCTAAAACCATGTTGCGATGGATCGAGGGCTTGTGAGGTCCTTAAAAATGCACTAAGCTGGCTGTTCATGGTTCTCTCAATCAGTTTGGCCGGTAAAGGAAGTCTGGCGATGGGACGATAGCTGTTGGTGTCAGTGATGTCCAGATTGTTTTTTTTTAGCAAAGGTAAAATCGAGGCCAATTTCCAACAAGATGGAAATTCCCCCACCTCAAACATGTTGTTAAACACAGCCGCTAAGGTGGTTGCTATAGGAGCCGCCGCTAGCTTTGCCACTGAGGTCGGGCATGGGTCCCGAGGAGAACCTGATTTGGTACCTAATAATAGTTTCTTAATCTCCTCCACACTCACCGAGGAGAAGTTCCGAAACTTAGTCTCATTTGAGTGGGAAGTCGAAATCTCAGGCCTGTCCGCTGGCAGGTTAGCCCTGACTTGAACTTCAAGGGTGTTCAAAATGGTTTCCACCTTGTTTAAAAAGAACTGAGCTAGAACCTCGCACAGTTCAAGACTGGGAGGTGTAGTGGCCGGCTTTGGGGTGGCCAGACTACAGACCGTTTGGAATAGCTCCTTCGACAAGCTCCTTGTCTCATTAATGCGGTTAGTGAAGTACCTTTGTTTAGCCATCGCAATCATATCTTTATATAATGCCAGACTCAATTTGAGTCTGCTTTTATCTGCCTCGTAGTAGTTTTTCCGCCACACGCATTCAAGTTTCTTGCAGATGAGCCTATGCTCTCTGAGCTCCACTGAGAACCAGGGGGCCGAAGGGGTCGTGCGAGTGGGGTGGCAACTTTTGGGAGGAGCTAAGATCGTACACGCGTGTTCCACCCAGTTAGAATAAGAGACAGCCGCTTTGTCCACATCCGGAAGGGGCATCACCATAGATGATTCCAAAAGATCCTCCAGGGAGCCTCCCTCTATCTTATTCCAGGCCCTACAGGTCCTGGTTGTTATACTGACCTGCCTGGCCCTGAGGGATTTAGCAGTGGAGATATTGAAAAGCACAGCCGCGTGATCCGACCAGGTAACTGGAAAGATTGTGGGGACCTGAAGGTCTGGGCAATTCGAGAATATTCCATCCAGGGTATGACCTGCACTGTGAGTGGGGCCTAGCACCAACTGTTTTAGGTCGACACCGTTCATCACCTCCATGAGAGCTAATGTATCCGGGTCTGAGCTATTTTCTAAATGAAAATTAAAGTCCCCTAGGACTGTAAAGGTCTTTGCACAGAGGGCCTCCTCTAAGATATTTCCCAGTGAACCCAAAAAAGACGTCTTGGTACCGGGAGGCCTGTAAAGTAAACAGCCCCTGAAGGATTGATGGTTGGACAAGATAAGATTGAAAGCCAACGCTTCGCATAGTTCCGGCGCCACTAGTTGAAAACTACCCTTAATGGAGTTATGGTAAATGACCGTCAGGCCGCCTCCTCTTTTCCAAGGTCTATCCTGAACATAGCTTAGATAGTTTGGGGGAGTGGCCTTGACAATGTCAGGCCCCGATGCCGCATCTGTCCAAGATTCGGTGACAAATGCAATTTTTATATTCTTGTCTTGTAACAGCTCCGCGAGATCCGCGCTATGTTTACCAAGGATCTAGCGTTGACCAGAAGGCAGCTAACATTCTTCGTTGTGACCTCGGCTGTCGCTCTGTTTATATAAGCGACCGACCGGACTAAGCTTAATCGGATAGTCGGGATAACCCTGTTACATGATAAACAAACCCCACCAGCCTCACGGGTATCCTTGTAGAACTCCAGGCATCGACAGCCAGGTAGCCTACCATCTTCCCCTAGGCTCAATAGAACCTCACGGTCGTAAGCTAAGCGGTGAAACGTGCCTGCAGGCCGGCAACCAGGGGTCATGGCGATAGGCGCGGACGGGCGCAGACGGGCTTGCCTTTGGCGCGCCCGCTGCGCGCGGTTGCGCCAGCCCTATATTTAAGTGCTGGGGAGGGAAAAGGCTAGAGCGCTCACCTTGGCCCACTCAAGATGGCGGCCGTCCGGGTGAGTGCTTAATCGCCTTTCCCTCCCTTCAGGTGTTTCGCAATGGAGAAAAAATGAGCACCTCGGGTTCCCCCCTAATAACTTTCGAGACAGAGCCTAAAAACCACCTCCCGACCAAAATTTCTTAAAAAATTGTTAAAAGACGGTCTAAAATTCGTAACAGCAGCAGTGAACAGTAAGTGTGCAAATTTTTCAAATAAACAATGACTCTGTAACATGAGTAATCAAGTAAACTCCCGGCTCAATTATTAAATCAATTATTAAAATGTTGATTTAATTTATAAACATTTCTTTATAAAAAAAACTACCCATTTTAGGAGTTGAATATTTAATTACTATTTGGTAAATTTAATTAAAAGTTATGTATTTTTGTATTCATTTTAAATTAAAATCTGGCAGAGACTCTATCTAACCCAAGATTACTCATGTTGTGAATAGTCCCAAATCAGACTGGATTGGGAAACGTTTGAGCAGTACCTCTGCGCACTCAGTAGATGACACTGTACGTCTCTGTACTGCTACTGTTCTGTTTGGGAAATCACGTGCAGGACTTTCGGGTGCTGACGTGAGTTGTTTTTGAAGCTGTCTGCTCATGTCTGCTCACCCAAACACAGAGCTCCAACAGCAAATTGGCTTTGACCAGTGTGCAGATTCCTAGAGACTTGAGGTATTATTAATGCAGAAAGTCCAATTTACAGAGCGGGGATGATAGGACGGTCTGTGAGGAATCTCAGTTAGATAGAATCTCTACAAGAAACAGCATCACCAAAGGTAAGTAACTTGTTCTTCTGATAGAGACGTCTAAACTTTTGAACAGATACCAGAGCAGTACCAATTAGGAGATGAGTTTGTGAATTGGCTGTAGAAGGCTGGCTTAGTATATGGTGCACACTTATTCCAGTGAAGCACTTTGCACTAATCCAGACAACCCTTATGGTGATTTTAGTGGTCTCATACAATCAGTGAAAGCTCTCTAAGTGGTAGCTGTGGAGAGCAGCCTTTAGGTTTAGTCCAGAAGGAGGAACCGAAACCGGAGGAGGAATAGCCATCGTCCACAAGTACACCCTCAAGGTCGCCACCCACGCAGATGACACCCTCAACACCACCGAACACCTGCACTTCCGTATCCACACCAACCCCAACACCACCCTCAGAGGAACACTCATCTACAGACCCCCGGACTCCGAGCTCAGTTCAGCGACTCCATCGCCGACCTCGCCAGCACACACGCACTAGCCTCCACGGACTACATCCTCCTCGGGGACCTGAACTTCCACCTCAAGAACAACAACAACGCCAACTCCGCCACCCTGATCGACAACCTCCGCCTCAGACAACTCGTCACCGCACCCACCCACGCCACTGCACACGCTGGACCCCGTCTTCTCCACAGGCACCCACATCGCCTTCGACCACACCACCGAACTCCACTGGACCGACCACCGCTGCATCCATTTCACCTTCAAGAAACCAACCACCGCACCCAACAGCTTCCTCGCTGCTGCTGGAGCAAGGTCACCGAAGACCGGCTGATCACCAACCTCAGCCAGAACCCACCCATCGACCCCACCAACCCAGACACCGTAGTCCGCAACCTCAGACAGTGGATCGACGACTGCGCCAACACCCTCGCCCCACTCAAGAAACCCTCCAACAGCCATGCCAGCAAGAGAGCCACCTGGTTCACCGACGAACTCCAGACCTCCAAATGCGCATGCCGGAAACTGGAGAAAATATGGCTCCACAAACGCACACCGGACAACCACGCAGCCCACAAGGACGCCACCCGCAGACATCACCACCTCCTCAGATTAGCCATGAGATCCTCCTTCAAAGACTGCTTGGATAACAACGCACACGACAGCAAAGAGCTCTTCAGCATCGTAAAGGAACTCTCCAACGCCAACGACATCCCGCCCTCTCAAGAACTGTGCGACTCACTAGCCATCTTCTTCTACTGCAAGATCACTGACATCCACGACAGCTTCAACACCACGACCGCCCGATTACGCCAGACTCCACCTCCCCTGTGAACACCACCAGCGCCATCCACCTGACCTCCTGGTCCAACGTCAACGACAACGAGACACGCAAGGTCATGAACTCCATCCACTCAGGGTCTCCGTCAGACCCGTGCCCACACAACGTATTCAACAAAGCAGACACAGCCATCGCACCCCAACTACGGAAGGTCATCAACATCTCCTTCGAAACAGCGACATTCCCGGAAAGCTGGAAGCATGCGGAAATCAACGCCCTCCTCAAGAAGCCCAAGGCAGACCCCAAGGACCTCGATAACTTCCGGCCCATCTACCTGCTCCCATTCCCGGCAAAAGTAATCGAAAAAATCATCAACAGGCAATTGGCCCGCCACCTGGAAGACAACAACATCTTGGACCCGTCCCAGTCCGGATTCAGATAAAACCACAGCACCGAGACAGCCTTCATCGCCGCCACAGACAACATCAGGATCCAACTAGACAACGGCGAAGCATCAGCCCTCATCCTCCTGGACTTGCCATCGCACTCTAAAGACACGCCTCCTAGAAGCCGGAATCAAACAGAAGGCCCTTGACTGGACATCGTCCTTCCTCTCCGGCAGAACCCAGAGCGTCCGCCTCCCACCCTTCCAATCCGAAGCCGCTAACATCATCTGCGGCGTTCCCCAGGGCTCATCCCTCAGCCCGACACTGTTCAACATCTACATGGCCCCCCTCGCACAAGTGGCCCGCCATCACGACCTCAACATCATCTCCTACGTCGACAACACCCAGCTCATCCTCTCCCTCACCAAGGACCCACACACCGCCAAAACCAACCTCCACTGTGCCTTCTACGAGGCCGGGTCACCCCTCCTGCTGCCAAGCGCCTTCCTTCCTGTCTGCCAGCCTACCTACGCGACCCAGCCGCCGCTGAGCCGCACGTCGCCTCCGCCGATTCCCGCCGCTGCCTCCCTGCGGCCCCGCCCACCCCCAGCCCATTGGACAACCCGCTACCCGCCTCCCAGCTGACCCGCCCTCCCGGCTACGGACTTAAGGAGAGCGCTGCTGACATCGCTGGAGTGACCACTGTGCCTTCTACGAGGCCGGGTCACCCCTCCTGCTGCCAAGCGCCTTCCTTCCTGTCTGCCAGCCTACCTACGCGACCCAGCCGCCGCTGAGCCGCACGTCGCCTCCGCCGATTCCCGCCGCTGCCTCCCTGCGGCCCCGCCCACCTCCAGCCCATTGGACAACCCGCTACCCGCCTCCCAGCTGACCCGCCCTCCCGGCTACGGACTTAAGGAGAGCGCTGCTGACATCGCTGGAGTGACCACTGTGCCTTCTACGAGGCCAGGTCACCCCTCCTGCTGCCAAGCGCCTTCCTTCCTGTCTGCCAGCCTACCTACGCGACCCATCCGCCGCTGAGCCGCACGTCGCCTCCGCCGATTCCCGCCGCTGCCTTCCTGCGGCCCCGCCCACCTCCAGCCCATTGGACAACCCGCTACCCGCCTCCCAGCTGACCCGCCCTCCCGGCTACGGACTTATGACGCCCCCTCAGCGACCGCGCAGCGGACGCGCGCAGCGGGAGCACCGAATGAGCGCCGAAGGTGCGCCAAAGGTAAGCCCGTCTGCGCCCGTCCGCGCCCGGACCGCGCCCAGTGCCAGGACCCCTGGCCCCCGCAGACCCCAGCCCACCCGCCGGACGTACGACGCCGCCGCCCTCAATGCACTCAACGCCGGCCGAGCCCCGGGCTGCTACCGAGCCACCCCGAGACGCACCCACGGACCCTTCTGCTGCAATGCCTGCAAGGTCACCTGCACCCCGACCCGCACCACTCCAGCAGTGCCCAAGACCTCGACGAACAACAGCAGCAGCCACCTGAGATGCATCCTGCTCAACACCCGCTCCGTCCACAGGCACGCCGTCGAGCTCTGGAACCTGCTCGACACCACAGCCCCAGACGTCGCCTTCCTCACGGAAACCTGGATGAACGCCTCTTCAGCGCCCGACATCGCCATCGCCATCCCAGACGGCTACAAGATCATCCGAAGGGACCGCATCAACAACACCGGAGGAGGCATCGCCATCGTCCACAGGAACACCATCCGCATCACGACCAACACCGATGACACCCTCGCTACCGCCGAGCACCTGCACTTCCAAGTCCACATCAACCCCAAGACCACCCTCAGAGGCACCCTCATCTACAGACCCCCTGGACTACGCACACAATTCAGCGAAGACATCGCCGACTTCATCAGCCCGCACGCCCTCTGCTCCGCTGACTACATCCTCCTCGGGGACCTCAACTTCCACCTGGAGAACAACAACGACCGCAACACCACCACCCTGCTGGACAACCTCGCCAACCTCGGACTCAAGCAACTGGTGACCACCCCCACCCACTACGCCGGACACACACTCGACCCCGTCTTCTCATCCAGCAAGGACATCGCCTTCAGCCACGCCACCGGACTCCACTGGACGGACCACAGTTGCGTCCACTTCAGCTTCGCAAGGACCACGATCCACCACCACCAGCAACAGGCTGCACGCAGAAGCTGGAACAAGATCACAGCCGACCAGCTCGCGTCCTCCCTGAGCACAAACCCCCCCACCAGCACAACGAACCCTAGCCAGGCGGCCACCAACCTCACGACGTGGATCAGCGACTGCGCAGACGAGCTCGCCCCCCTGAGGACCCAGCCCAGCAGACCCGGCAGCAAGAAAGCCCCATGGTTCACCAACGAACTCAAGAGCTCCAAGAAGAACTGCCGAGCCCTCGAGAGAACCTGGCGCAGAGACCCAACACCGGACAACATGACTGCCCTCAAGCTCGCCACCCGGAAACACCACCAACTCATCCGCGCCACCAAGAAAACTGCTTTCAAGGAACGACTGGACAACAACGCACACAACAGCAAAGAACTCTTCAACATCGTCAAAGAGCTCTCCAACCCCAACGCCGGAAACAACGACATCACCCCTTCGCAAGACCTCTGCAACTCCCTCGCCTCCTACTTCCACAACAAGATCGCGGACATACACAACAGCTTCAGCACTCAACCGACGAGCACCACGACCGAACCACCGCCCCCCACCACCACCCTCCGCGCCTGGACTCCGATCAGCACCGAAGACACCATCCGCACGATGAACTCCATCCACTCCGGATCTCCGACCGACCCCTGCCCTCACCACGTCTTCAACAAGGCCGACGCTATCATCGCACCCCACCTACGGGACATCATCAACACCTCCTTCGACACCGCCACCTTCCCGGAGAGCTGGAAGCACGCCGAACTCAGCGCTCTACTCAAGAAGCCATCGGCTGACCCCACCGACCTCAAGAACTACCGCCCCATCTTGCTGCTCCCGTTTCCTGCAAAAGTCATCGAGAAGACCGTCAACAAGCAGCTGGCCGCCTTCCTCGAGACGAACGGATCCCTCGACCCCTCGCAGTCCGGCTTCCGGGCCAACCACAGCACAGAGACCGCCCTGATCGCAGCCACCGATGACATCCGAGCGCTGCTCGACAACGGAGAAACAGCGGCCCTCATCCTCCTCGACCTCTCCGCGGCCTTCGACACTGTCTGCCATCGTACCCTAGTACAATGCCTCAGCAACGTCGGAGTCCAGGAGAAGGCACTGGAGTGGATCATCTCCTTCCTCGCTGGAAGAACACAGAGAGTCCGCCTCCCCCCGTTCAGATCTGAAGCCACCGAAGTCATCTGCGGCGTCCATAAAGGCTCCTCGCTCAGTCCGACCCTCTTCAACATCTACATGAGCCCCCTCGCAGACATCGCACGCCAGCACAACCTCAACATCATCTCCTACGCCGACGACACCCAGCTGATCCTCTCCCTTACCAACGACCCCGCCACCGCCAGAGCCAACCTTCACGAAGGGATGAAAGAGGTAGCCGATTGGATGAAGAACAGCCGCCTGAAACTGAACTCGGACAAGACGGAAGTCCTCATCCTGGGATCCTCACCCTCCGCCTGGGACGACTCCTGGTGGCCCCCCGCCCTAGGCAGCGCACCCAAACCAACAGACCACGCACGCAACCTGGGCTTCATCCTGGACTCCTCCCTCTCCATGACGAGACAAGTCAACGCCGTCTCCTCGTCATGCTTCAATATCCTGTGCATGCTACGTAAGATCTTCCGGTGGATCCCCACCGAGACCAGGAAGACGGTCACCCAGGCCCTCGTCACCAGCCGTCTGGACTACGGCAACACCCTCTACGCCGGAACCACCGCCAAACTCCAGAAGAGACTCCAGCGGATCCAGAACGCCTCAGCACGACTCATCCTGGACATCCCCTGTCGCAGCCACATCTCCGGACACCTGAGAGACCTGCACTGGCTCCCGGTCAACAAGAGAATCACCTTCCGTCTCCTCACCCACGCACACAAAGCCCTACACAGCCAAGGACCAGGATACCTCAACAGCCGCCTCAACTTCTACGCTCCCAAACGCCAGCTCCGTTCGACCAGCCACGCCGCTGTCCCCCGCATCCGCAGAGCCACCACAGGGGGACGATCCTTCTCCTACCTCGCCGCCAAGACTTGGAACTCCCTCCCCACCCACCTCCGCCTGACCCAGGACCACCTCGCCTTCAGGAAGCAACTCAAGACCTGGTTGTTCGAGCAGTAGCAGATTTCCCCCCCCCCCCTCCCAGCGCCTTGAGACCCTCTGGGTGTGTAGTGCGCTATATAAATACGATGATTGATTGATTGAGGGAATGAAGGCCGTCGGCAACTGGATGGGGAGCAGCCGTCTGAAGCTGAACTTGGACAAGACCGAGGTACTCATCCTCTGACCCACCCCCTCAGCCTGGGACGACTCCTGGTGGCCGACCACACTGGGAAAAGCACCAACACCCACCGACCATGCACGCAACCTAGGATTCATCCTCAACTTCTCCCTCTCCATGTCTAAGCAGGTCAACGCCGTCTCCTCCTCCTGCTAAAACACCCTCCGCATGCTCCGCAGGATCTACAAGTGGATCCCAACCGAAACAAGAAAAACGGTGACACAGGCCCTCGTCAGCAGCAGACTGGACTACGGCAACGCACTCTACGCAGGAATCCCAGCCAAACACCTACGACGACTACAACGCCTCCAAAAGGCCTCCTCCGGACCGATCGTCAACGTCCCCCGCTGCAGCCACTTCACCCCCCACCTGAGAGACCTACACTGGCTCCCCGTCGACGAGAAGATCACCTTCAAGCTCCTCACCCACGCACACAAAGCACTCCACAACGCCGGACCAGCCTACCTGAACAGCAGACTCAGCTTCTACACCCCCACCCGCCAGCTCCGCTCCACCAGCCTCGCCCTCGTCGCTGTCCCCCGCATCCAACGAACAACCTCTGGCGGCAGATCCTTCTAGTACCTCGCCGCCAAAACCTGGAACATCCTCCCTACCCACATACGGTAGACCCAAGACCTACTCGCCTTCAGAAGACTCCTCAAGACCTGGCTCTTCGAGCAGTAGCAGCACCGCCCCTACCCTCAGCGCCTTGAGACCCTCACGGGTAAGTAGCGCGCTCTACAAGTACTCTGATTGATTGATTGATTGATTGTTTTACCATAACTAATCATGCAGTTTAGGTTAAATGAAAAAGAACCACACAGTCTAGTTATAAAAATAGTTATATTTATTATACACCTTCATTAACACATTGGTATAGCTCCTACCCGGAGATATCAATACAATACACACAATATTTCAAAGGTAGACAGGTGAGTAAGCACAAATACACAGTGGTCTCCAGGGGGACACCAAACCATATACTAAAAAAGTGGAATGCGATCTGCGGCTGAAGTTAGGATTTGCACCAGAAGACTTAGAATAGCTGGGGACACAAGGAACCAGCCAAAGTACCCAGGAAACCCACGGAGGCTGTGTCTAGAGTGGAAACACAGCTGCGTACTCAATACAAGTCAACTGGAATGTTGCGTTGCAGTTTTTAAGAAAAGGACCCTTCCCAGTCAACCATGAAGAAACCCAGTGGAAGACAGAAGGTTGGAGATGCACCCCATTCGTGCATACCCCAAGAACGCTTCGCATGTATGCACCCAGGGAAGCTGGGTGCATACATGCGAAGCGACCTCGGAAACAGCCGTAGGTCACAATGGAGGACTTCAGAAAAGATGCTGCTAGCGAAGAAGATGAAAGAGTCTGGTGGAATCTAAAGATGGATTCTTGAAGACAAGTACTAGCAAGCAGAGGGGACAGAGTCTATGCCACTCAGAAGTGACCAGGAGGCACGGAATGCCAACGAGCACCAATGACTGAAGATGCAGGAGAGTTGACAGTGACCCTGTCGCTGCAGCTGTGTAGACGAAGCAACGCTGTGGAAGACCAGGAGCCGTTCATGAGCTGTCTCACATTAGAAGTCGAGAACCATGGGGTCACTATCTGGCAGGAGCACCAACAAGCCTTGGCAGCAGCAACAGACCTGGTAAACGAAAAAGGCGTAGCGTTGGGACCAGCAAGTTCCAAGGGACTCACCAAGTGCAGGAGAGTCAGAGCAGGCCCTGAGTAAGCAGGGGAGCCTACTGAAATCAACAAAGACCTTCAGGAAACCCACAGGCTGAAGGCCCAAGAGTCGCAAGAGGACCTCGAGCAGCTCACCAAAGATACATGCGAATGGTGCAGAGGATACGGTGAGGACAAAGACCTTGCTAGGAAGAGATGCTGGAGGCTGAAGTTTCTTGAAACCCGAAGATCTCTGGAGGACAGAGTCAACAAGCCTTGGCAACAGCAAATCAACGTGGTACATAGGGGATCCGTTCCGGAGGTTCTGACAAGGGATACTGGCCTCAAGCTTGCTGAGAAGACAGTGCAGGCCTCGAGGGAGTTGCAGAACCACCACCTATGCTGCTTAGCCTTTCGAAGTCTGTGGGACGTCAGGAGCAGCAGACCTGTCAGCTTAGCTGTAGTGCCTGCAGATGCAGGGGAGTGTCTCTACTCCAAGGGAGAGTCCTTTGGGTGTCTTTGATGCTCGAAGACCTGGAGAAGAACCTGTAAGAAGCAAAGGCATAGACAACACAGAAGACTGGCAGGAAGACGAGACCAGCAGCAGCAGAAGTCATCTTTGGAGCTGTCTCAGTTCCTAGGCGAAGTCCATGCCCAGAAGGTAGAAGTTGAAGTGGTTTTGGATCTGAGATGTCCCATGACGAATCTGAAGAGCCACCAACAGTTAAGCCCTTAAGTACCCTGGGGAAAGGGTTGGGACGATTCAGGGATCCCTCCCAGCAGAGGAGGTGGACAGAGGAAAGGAAACTCTGATGTCCTTTGTCCAGTTTTGCGCCAGTGCGGGAGCCAACTGCTCCCTGAACTGGTTCCAACTGGAGTATGCAAAGAGGGCACCAAATGTGCCCTCCAAAGCTGTCTGGTGGTGCTGGAAGCGCCCCCACCCCAGTCGAACATGTTTGATACCAATTTCGGTGCAGCCAATATATAGTTAGACATCTTGTACTTCACTTGATGTCCACTATCTGTCTAAAATGGCTTACCACGCTTACAAAGCAGGGAAAATCGACTCCCAGGTATTTAGGGGGTGCCCTGCTCGTGCAGGGCACCCTCTCACTTATAACCAAGCACACTGCCTTCAGGACTGAAAGGCCTACCTTAGGGGTGACTTATAGGTTTTAAGTGCAGTGACCTCAGATATAAGGAAACTTATATCTGTTGTGAGTCATGCTAGCACCAGCTCACACAAGCTGCAATGGCAGGCCTGTAGTTACAGGTTGAGTTTTTCCAGGTCTATGTTCCACTAAATAGTCCATCCCCTGTAGGGACATGGACCACCTCAAAAGTTTGGGATTTTCATCCTTCATCTGTTTAAGCCATAAGAGGGTCTTATGGCCTGTCTGAACAATGAAGTGAGTACCAAACAGGTATGGCCTCAACTTCTTCAAGGCCCAGACCACAGCAAAGGCCTCCCTCTCATTACCTGACCAATGTTTCTCTGTGGGGGTCAATCTTTTGCTTATGAAAGCTACTGGTTGGTCCAGGCCCTCTACATTCAGTTGTGATAACTCAGCTCCTACCCCTATCTCAGAAGCATCTGTCTGGACAATGAAGGTATTGGAGTAATCAGGACTTTGCAGAATTGGAGCAGTACACATCAAATGCCGTTTGACTGCTAACTGTCCACTGAACGTACTTAGGCATCCTTTTGGAGGTGTGATCCCTTAGCAAACCTCCTGTAGTACCCAGTCAGGCCCAATACATCTCTGATGGGAGCAACCCAGTCATGTATGGTCTAGAGGTTACTCACCAATGGTTGAACTTGGCCTCCACCTACCACCTACCACGTGACACAAGTACACAACCTTACTCTGCCGTATCTGGCACTTAGTGGCCTTGATAGTCAGGCCTGCCTTTATCAGGACCTCTATAACATTTCTGAAGTTGACCACGTGATCCTCCCAGGTGAAACTAAAGACAGCAATAACATCTAGATATGCTGCCCTATAGGCTTCCAGGCATGTTAGGACTTTATTCACCAGCCTCTGAAATGTGGCAGGTGCATTTCTCAGACCAGAAGGCATCACAATAAATTGATAATGCCCACTAGGGGTTGAAAATACTGTCTTTATGCTTGGCATCCTCAGCAAGTCTGATTTGCCAGTAGCCTGCAGTCAAGTCAAATGTACTCAGATACTTGGCTGAGGCCAGAGGATCAATAAGCTCATCTACCCATGGAATTGGATAGGCATTAGTCCTAGTGACTGCAATGAGGCCTCTGTCGTCTACAAAAAACCTCATCTCTCTCTTAGCATCTGTGGTGTGAGGTTTTGGCACAAGTACTACTGGACTAGCCCAGGGGCTATATGAAGGCTCAATGACCACCAACTCCAGAATATTTTGAACTTCAGTCCTGATGCAGTCTCTGATATGGTCAGGCTGTCTGTAAACTCTGCTCCTTATAGGTAGACTTTCACCTGTGCCCACTTCATGGGTATACCAGGTGGTTTGACTGGGAGTCAGCGAGAACATGTGGGTAAAGTGATTGAGGATTTTCCTGCAATCAGATTGCTGATGGTCAGCGAAGCTGCCTGCCAAGGCTACTCAATCAACTGACTCATCAACTCGTCCTGAGATAGGAAATTAGGGAGAGGGTCACACTCTTCCTCCTGTCAATCATCAGCGGCCATGAGCAAGTTCATGTCAGCCCAGTCAACAAAAGGTTTGAGGCAGGTCACATGAAGTACCCTGAGGGGACTTCTAGGAGCACTTAGGTCAACCAAATTGGTGACCTCACCTTTTTTCTTAAGGATTGTGTGGAGACTACTCCACTTGTCTTGGAGAGCTGCGGCCACATTCTTCAACAACCACACTTTCTGTCCTGGCTGGTAAACAGCCAGTACAGCTTTTTGAATCTCTTGGCTGGCCTTGAAGTTTTTGCTAGCCTTCACATGCTCAGCCATACGTGAACGCTGGCAAAGGACATAGTCTACAATATCCTGTTGAAGAAGTCTGAGAGGTTGCTCTCAGCCCTCCTTAACCAGACACAATGGACCCCTAACTGGATGTCCAAACAAAAGTTCAAATGGGCGGTAACCAACCCCCTTCTGTGGAACCTCTCTGTAGGTAAAGAGAAGGCAGGGTAGTAAGACATCCCATTTTCGTTTATGTTTTTCTGGGAGCCCCATGATCATACCCTTAGGGTCTTGTTGAACCTTTCAACAAGCCCATTGCAGTGTGGATGGCAGGTTGTGGTAAACTTGTAGTTTACTCCACACTCTTTCCACTTTGCAGTGGTATACCTAGACTTGAAGTTTGGACATCTTTCTGTTAAGACCTCCTTACGGAAACCCACCCTGGAAAAGATTTGCAGGAGGGCCCTGGCCACTACAGGTGCTGTAGTGGTTCTAAGGGGAATATCCTCTGGATACCTAGTGGCGTGGTCTACCACCACTAGGATATAACTGTGTCCAGATGCTGTTGGAGGGTTTAAATGGACCTTCAATTTCTATCCCTGCCCTCTCAAAAGGAACCCAAACCACTGGAAGTGGAATTAAGGGGGCCTTTGTAGTGTCACCTGACTTACCACTGGCGTGGCAAGTGACACAGAAGTGACAAAACTCCTTGGTGTCTTCAGACATATGATAATAAGGGACAAGCCTGTCGCAAGCCTGGGTTTGCCCAAGATGTCCTGCAATGGGAATGTCATGCCAGGGAGAGAAAAAAACCTCTGAACTTCAGAGATATTACCAACCTCCGGGTAGCACCAGCCTTCAGAAAAAAGGAGCCCATCTTCCCAATAGATCTTATGGGACTCACTGACATTCCACACTTCCTCAGCAGCAGATTGCTGTCTGAGCTGTTCGAGAGAGGGACAGGATTTCTGCTCCGAACTCAAGTGTGCCCTGGAATGGCCCTCAGCCCCCAAAAACTCTGCCTGGTCAGGCCCAAGATCCTCTGGGACTGTTCCTTCACAGGGACTAAGCTCATCTCCCACAGGAGACTGATCCTCACTGGGAGTTTAGAAGGATGATAACTCTTTACCTTTCCTGCTCCTTCTTGTAGGCGCCAGCTGGTCCAATCTTCCAGGATCCAGTGTTCCCTCAGTGCTAAGCTGTTAGGCCTGAGCCCTGGAGACATCAAATGCACTGGCAGAGATTCCCATAATCTCTGCATGTGTCCTGAACTCCACTTCAGACCAGGCTGAAGTTTCTAAATCATCTACAGGTAGGTCTGGAGAAACTACAACTCTTTTGGGCCAGTTACCCTTCCCCAGCTGAAATTCACAACTGCCAAGGAATGATCAGTCTTGACATTGCTAGTGTTGGTCACTTGGTACAACTGACCAAGTATGATCTGTTCAGGGGACACAAGTTTCTCTGTCACCGTTGTGACTCTGGCCCCTGTGTCCATGTAAGCCATTGCTTCTTTTCCATTGATTTAGGGCTGTTGTCTGTACTTGCCCAAGGTAGTGGGACTTAATAGTAAGGTGGCAATATCCATACCACCATCACAGACAAGGACAGCCTGAGTGGGAGTTCTGACTAGGCCAGAACCGACTTCAGAATCCAAGGTTAACCCTACTAATCACTTGGTTGCTGTACTACCACTTGTACTGGTGCTAGGGGACACAGGTGCCCTAGGGGCAGTGGCAGTAGCCCTCTTTGTGCTGGCCTTGGGACAATCAGTATCTCTTGTCCAATGGGTCTTTACTTTACATAAGTAACACCAAGCTTTCTTTTTAACCTTCTTAGAGTTTTGGGACTTACTCCCAGATGCAGGTTTTTGGGGACCTTGAAAGACTCCTTTTTGTCTTTACCCTTCTCTCCACCCTTCTCTTGGGATTTAGAAGACTCTTGCTTCTTCTGGTCACCTCCACCACCATGGTTTTTCTGCCTAACCCTGGTTCGGACGCATTTGTTTGCCTTCTTTCCCAATTCTTGGGGAGAGGTCAGATCAGAGTCCACCAGGTACTGGTGCATTAGTTGATTCTGACAATTATTAAAGATGTGCTCCCTAATTACCATATTATACCATCCCTTATTGACCTGTTCCTTGTTTCCATGAAGCCAGTGTAGGAAGGTAGGATCCTTCTGCATATTACCCCTAATGTTTGTCAGGTGCTAAGCGGTTTTTGACTAGCATGACTGGGATCCTGCTAATCAGGACCCCGGTCTATCTGCTTTCTCCCTTAAATTGTTATGTTCAGTACTTCGGTACATCCCAGATTGGATACTGGGGTACTCTTATCAGTCCCTAGTATATGGTACTAAAGTACCCAGGGCAGAGGTACCCCAGAGGTCCCCCATGGGCTGAAGCACTATTATACCACCCATGGGAGACCATTCAAACTGTAACTACAGGCCTGCCATTGCAGCCTGTGTTACAGTTTGAATGGTCCACTTACGAAAGATATCGTTTTTCTATATCTAGGGTCACTGCACTTAAAACCTATAAGTCAACCCTATTGCAGGCCTTTGCAATCCTGAAGGCAGGGTGCTTGGTTCTAAGTGTGAGGGTGCCTCTGCATGAGCAGAACACCCCTACAGCCTACGGAGCCCACTCACAGATTGTAAGTGAAGTAGCCAAATACTATATAGAGGGGCACCATGTAATTATGCAATGACCATCTTGAAATTGGCTGCAACAAATCCTATCATGTTTGGTATCAGACATGTTGGAATCATACCCCTACATCGTAAACGGTGCGGGAGGTATGATTCCAAGCGCTGGAAGAGTCCTCCGTTAGGCTCTCAGTGCTCCAGGTGCCAGTCTTCTAGACCCGGACAGCACAACATAGCTGCTGCCAACCAGAGACCCGATTCTGCCCTCCTGCTGCTGAGCCAAGCTCGAGCAGGGGAAGGCAGAAGAATAGGTATCCTGTCAGAGGAGGTGTGACCACCTTCCAGACAGGATTTAGTGTATTCTGGCCAGGTGGGTGCGCTTGTCAGCGCCACTCAGTCTGCAAGAGGGGCACATTTGGTATCCCTGTGCATAGTCCAGTTCAAACGAGCTCTGGGAGCGGTGGCTCCCACTTTGGTGCAAACTGGACAAAGGACATGGAAGTAACGTCCCCCCTGTCCAAACCCTCACCTGGGAGGGTCCCCTGAATCGTCCCAACCCTTTCCTTAGGATAACTAAGGGCTTATCTGAGGGTGGGTCCCTAGATTAATCATGGGACAAGATTTAATTCAGGAACCACTTCTACTTCAACCGTCTGGGCACTCTGAACTTTATTTGGGCTCGGCTTCGTCCCTCTTTCAGTCTGCTGCATCGTCTGTGCCTGTGCACCGTCAAGGAACCTTCCAAGGCCTGTGGCATGCAAGACACCTGAAGGAATCTCCCTTGAAGTGAAGGAGTCACTTTCCTGCATTCGCAGACATCGCAACTAAGCTGATCGGTCTGCTGATCCTGAGCTCCTACAGGCTCCTACAGACTACGAAAGGTTCTACAACACAGGTGGTGGTTCTCCACAGCTCTTGAGGCCTGACCTGCCCTCTCACCAAGTTTGAGACCAGTATCCCTCGTGGGAACCGCAGGAACCGTACCCCTGTGCACAGCGTCGACTTGCAGTTGCAAAGGTTTGTTGACTTCCTTTCATCAAGATCTTCGGGCTCCAAGTAGCCCCCTCCTCAAGCATCTCCAGTGACTAAAGTCTTCATCCGCAATGCATAGTTTGCACCATGGCCTGCATCTTTTGGTGAGCTGACCGAAGTCCTTTTGCGACTCCAGTGCTTCAGGCCTGTGGGTCCTATTGAGGGTCACCTTTGTTTCTTTTGGGGTTCACCTGGTTACTCAGGGTCTGCCCTGACTCCGCTGCTTGTGGTGAGTCCCCTGGACCTTGCTGGTCCCGATATTGCACCTTCTTAAACTTCTACGTTGTTTGCAGTTGCCAAGGCTTTTTGGTGCCCCTGCCGGACACCAATCCCTCAACTCTCGACATCCGACGTGGGACAGCTAGTGCACAGCTCCTGGTCTTCCTCAGCATCACCTGGTCCTCACAGCAATAGAGTCTAGATCAGTGGTTCCCAAACTTTTGACTCCTGCGGACCCCCATTGAGTCACCACTGGAAGCCGGGGACCCCCAAGCAATTTGTAGGATTTAAATTCAAACATTAAAACAGTAATTCGGAAAAAATATCACGTGTGCACATAAAACAAATACTCAAATTAGTAAGTATTTTAAGGGCATATTTAAAAGCCCCTATCACCATGAGAATGTCACTTTTTGCGACGTTCCCGTGGCGATAGGGGCTTCACTTTATTCAAAGACAACGTTAAGCTACTTAACATGGCTTAACGCTGGTTTGTAAATAACATCCCCTTTCACCCAATGCTTAGCGTCAAGGGGGTGGGCAATGGGTGTTGCGGTGGGCGTTCCACTGCAACACCCATTGATTTTGACATTGCCCCCTATTAACAAGGGCAGCGTAAATGGGAGGCAGCGCCAAAATTAAGACCAGGGAAAATCTGGTCTTAACTTGGCGAAACAAGGAGAAATGCTTTAATTCACCTCAAATTACATTTTGTAACTTCCATGTGTGCTGTATTAAGCAGCACATATAGAAGTGACAAAACGGCATTTCAGAATTGTTTATGTGCAGGAAGGGGGACCTTCCTGTACATAAACAATCTTCCCCTGCACACAGACACCTTTGCACTATGGTGCAAAGTTAAGTTTAGCGTGAGCACAGGGGAAACATAGGACTGCATCATATTCTTGTAAATATAGGCGCAGCACCGCGTTTCTGAAGTGGTGGAGCATGTCGTTAAGCCAAGGAGGCTAACAACACTCTCTGCCACTTCTGTTGTATTTTATATTGAAAAAATGTGGAAATAATGAAGAAAATTTACGGGACGGTTGTTGCTGCATCTCCATGACTAACTTTTAAATGGTTGGTTTTCTTTCGCAGTACGAGGCTCCTGCCACGGCCAGACTGGAAACCCATAGCAGCCAGGCAAATGTTTTTAGACCAGTCCCCATAAGGTGTACACCAAGTGCAGTGAGTGAGCCTGACCACTACAAAGGGGGCTTTGGGATGCCCCCCCCAAAAACATTTTAGTAACAATGGTGCAGTCTACAACGCAGTTATCATTACATATTAAATTGTATTAGCTTTTAAAGAATAGTAAATTAAGTCCTCACTATGCACCAGAGTACAACAATCTGTTTTGGGGCACTTCAAGGATTCCACCACTATCGCCCTCCAACAGTACCTCTCATCTCTCCATAGCCTCTCTGTCACATGTATTACATTTTAAATAGCATCTCTCATACCATTGTATGAGAGAGGGCACTTTACATCACACACATATAGAGACAGTGAATCATATATGTAAATCAGTGTATAAAAAATGTCACATAAGGCAAAGGGGACTACAAGGTGTAGAATTCAAGTCATTCATACTGGTAGGCATTTTAAAATAGTGCTTGGTCTGGAAAAGCACAAACTAAGGATTCAGAACATAACACAGTGGTTAGCATTGACTTTAACAATAAAAATGTATTTCCACCCAAATAAACCTTTTTAGCAGTATCAGGATAACGAAAGACTTGAAAAAACATGTCACTAACTTGTACCTTGCAGTTTGCAAGCAGCTCTTTGATGACAGGTTATAGGTCACTGTGCTAGATTACGATTGTCACTTATGAACTGCACAGTACCAAAATAATCTCTGTTTTTTAAAATGCATTATACATGTTCTATGCAGTAGGCATATTAACCCTCTGTGCTACATTAGATAATTCAAAGCTGCCACTGGCAAAAATGTCACCTCTGTCAAGCAGGTACATTAATCACTGGTGTTATCTTGACACGTTTATTGTTGATTGAAAACTACTATACAAGATACTTTCAAGTCCTTTTAAAACTGCTGCCTGCGGACCCCCTGGGAATGTGTCACGGACCCCTGGGGGTCCGTGGACCACAGTTTGGGAAACACTGGTCTAGATCACCGTCAACTCTCCTGCAACACCCACCATCGGTGGGCATTCGTCTTTCAGAACTTCTGGTCACCCCTCTCTGTCCCCACTGGACACTTTCTCCTTTTCCAGCAGGGGCATTTTCCTGAAGTCCTCCATTGGGTTCGACAGCGGTTTCTGAGACCACTTCACACCTATGCACCCGGCTTCCCTGTTGTAGGTAACGTGGGTACTAGGGTATCCACGGGTGAGGTGGCTCTCAAACCGTCTGTCTTCCACTGGGTTTCTTCAGTGTCCACTGGGAAGGGTTCTTAATCTTTAAAATTCCAACCGCAACTTACACGTTGATTTCTACGAAGAACGTGTCGTGTTTCCACACTGCACACGCTCTCCGTGAGGTCCCCATCTTGGGTGGTTCCTTGGGGTCCCAGCATGTTGTGCCTTGTAGGAGGATGCCTCGGAAACACCACGGAGTTGAAGCTCTGTCCACAACTCCCCCACACCGGTTCACTCTACACCAATGATGTATATATACTGGTGATAAGAGATGATGCCAATGTAGGGAAAGCAGGGAAAAAAAACAAGGAAAGATTGGGGAGACACAGGAATCTTAAATCCAGGATGCGAAGAGAACTGGTCAGCACTCACTATGGCCTCAGGACCCTCTCCTATAATACAAAGAACAATGATTAATATAGTGCCTATTATCTCTGTGAGTATATATGCAATTAACAGGGATACTTAGTACCTGGAAACTATGTGCCGTGCATCTACCTGTACGTGACTTCACTTCTGTTGTCTTCACAGAAAAGTAGGTAAAGTGATGCAAAGGAAAGAACACTCCTATAAGGTAGGGATATTAGGTTTAGCTCTCAGGGGGTAACATGGGCAGGTATGTGTATAGTGAGCAATATATATGAGTACCTAACGCTTAGCGTGCCGTGAGAAGAATGACTCCCTGTTTCTCCACGAGAAGTAACACTCGTACTCTAATGGTGATTCCCTGTTTGTGTCTTCCAATAAGGCTTAGAAGAAATCCTGGAGCTCAAATGCACAATCTGTGTAGCTCCTAACAAAAACATAAAACTACCCCGGCTTCTAAGAATAAAGCAAACAAACTCCGAAATAAGGTTCGACAAGAAACCAAAAACAAACACCAGAGCCAAGTACGAACTGGTTGTAAACTCAACCGAGTTTACTTCTAAGTAGGATAGCACCCGTACTTATCTGACTAGAAGAGTGCTCGGAAATCAGGAGGACGACGAAGAACCGCAGAGAACTCCCGACGAAGCCCGGACGCCACAACCGTGACCCGGAAGCGATGCGCAATACCCGGAAGGAACGCAAAGCGTCGTACCATAAGAGAGAAAGGAATTTATAGTGTTATCACGCATGCGCTAGTCCTTGCGCATGCGTTCTCCAGACCCTAGCGGCTCTCGCCAACCAAGCTTTTGCCAATCACGTCTGTATCGGATCGGCAGGCATGACACAGCATTTCTACGTCCTCTCGACACTATCTTGACCCCGCCGTGGTTTTTGTAATACTTCCTTAGTATATGGTTTGGTCCCACCCGGGGCCACTGTGTATTTCGTGCTATTTCCTGTTTCTTTGCTAAAGTATTGTGTGCATTGTGTTTATCTCCGTGTTGGAGATATTGGAATGTACTAGAGAGTAATATATAATAAATACATATTTTTATAAATACTTGGTGTGGTTCTTTTTTCTATACTATAAGATTGTGTTCTGGTAAAACAAGCTGCTTTTCATTCGTTCTGGACTAAGCCTGAATGCTGCTCTCCACAGCTACCACTTAGAGCACTTTCTAAGGTTATCTAAGACATCTTAAATCACCATAAGGGTTGTCTGGATTAGTGCAAGGTGCCCACTTAAATAAGTGAACATCATAAACCAGGCCACTTTCTCACACCACACTTACAAAGCTGGAAGAATCGACTCCGAGATGTGTAGGGTGTGTCCTGCTCATGCAGTGCACCCTCACACTTATAACCATGCACCCTGCCTTCAGAATTGAAAGACCTACCTTTGGAGTGACTTGTAGGTTTTAAGTGCAGTGACCTCAGATATAAGGAAATGTATATTTTTTGTGAGTGGTGCTAGCACAAATTCACACAGGCTGCAATGACTGGCCTGTAGTCACAGCTTGAGTGGTCTTACATAGGTGGCATAATACATGCTGCAGCCCATGGGAGACTTCTGGTGTACGTATGCCCTAGGTACCTCAGTACATATACTAGGGATTTAGAAGGTTTCACAAGTAGTCAATTAGGTAGGTACCAAAGTACTTACCATAGACCAATTTAGGGAGAGAGCACAGTGACTGGGGTCCTGATTAGCAGGATCCCAGTTAGACTAGTCAGAAAACCGGAATGATACCGGCAAAGATTGGGGGTAACCATGAAAGCACATCCTACTCCTACACAATTGGAGACCTAAAGAGAGCGGGTTGGTCTGGCAGCTGCAAAAAAGCAGTTAGAGTAGAAAGATAACCCTTGAGAGTACCCAACGTAGAGCCCTGCTGGGCAAGGGTAAGAATAAAAAGAAGAACAGTAAAAAGAGAAGCAGAAAGAGGGTCAATAGACCTTTCTGTAAAGTGTAATACAAATTTCTGCCAACAGCAGGCGTATACCGTCTTAGTGGCGGGCCGCCTGGCCGCCAAAATAACATTGCATACTCCAGGAGGAAGGTCACAAGCCATCACCTGCCACCGCTTAATCTCCACACATGAAGGCGAAAAGTTGGCAGGTTCGGTGGAGGACCCTTCCCTGCTGCTGCGACATAATCCTCCCGAAGGGGCAGCCTGATCGGAGTATCTATGCTCATTTTCAGAAGCTCTGGATACCATACTCTCCTTGCCCATTCCGGAGCCACAAGAATGACTTGGGCCTGGTCGTTCCTGATCTTCTTCAGAACCCTGGGCAGAAGTAGTAAAGGCAGAAAGACAGGACTGAGCTCCACTCGCGACGAAAGGCGTCGCTAAGCAATAGCCGCCTCGGAAACTCCAGTGTGCAGTATTGCTGACACTATGCGTTCTCTTCTGAGTCGAACAGCTCTAACCAAGGATCTCCCCAGCACTGAAAGAGAACTTGCACCACCTCCGACTGGAGACACCAATTGTGATCCGCTAGTTCATCCGCCATGACGTTCAGAGAACCTGCCACGTGCTGAACCACCTTGTTGATCTAGCCATGTACAGTGACGCAGGGCCTCTCAACAAAGGGTCCACAACCATCCCCCGCTTGTTGCAGTACCATATGGAGGTGGTGTTGTCCGTGAAGAATGAGTTACTTACCTTCCGTAACAATGAATCTGGTAGAGACACAGTCTAGCTGCAGATTCCTTAACTTAGAATATCCCCCAGGCGTCAAACTGGATCCGGACAATATTTTCTCTCAGCTGTACCTCTGCGCACAGGGAGATGGCGCCGCATGGCTCTTCCCTGATGTCGTCCACGGACATGACGTCAGTGGAGCCATATAAGTCCCTACCTGCGCGCTGACGTCAGTTTTCTTCAGTGAAACTTTCTTGTGCCACAACGCGGATCCACTAAGAAAACTATGAGAGCGTGGGAACAATGTGTCAAAAAAGATTAAAAAATAATTGAAACAATGACAAAGAGAACAGAATGATGAGAAACATCACCAGAAATAGCAGAGAACCTGCTCCTATAAACAGTCTCGCAAAAGCGATAAAGCGTGCCCTCCCATGAGGCAAAACGGCGTTGGAAATGAACGTCCTGGAAAATGACAGGAAGTCTGCAACCACAGGATGTAACCCTGAAGGGCAACAAGACAGAAGCAATATGACTCACGGTAATTCACCACAAGTCAGTAACAGAGAATGTGCAACCATACACCCTACAAAAGACCCATTGACTGAGTCACAGTTAAGAGACCTCGATCCAATTGACTGTAACAGAATCAAGTAATGGAAAGAAGACGGGGAAGGAGGGAGGGAGGGAAAAAGAACAGCAGTAGGCCCACACTGAAAGAACCTGGGTGTAGGAGCATAGAAGGATATATGAACCTATCATCCAATAATGGGGGGAGAAAGAATAGATAAACATAATGAGCCATCCTGCCCAGGAGGGGGTGAAAGAGGCCACCCTGCAGGAAGACAAAAGCCACCTAGGAGGAGATGCGTGGGTAAAACCCCCCTGAAAAGGTCCTTGCAGAGCGGGGAGGATGGGTAGGTGTTAAGGAATCTGCGACTAGAGTGTGTCTCTACCAGATACATCGTTACCGGAGGTAAGTAACTCGGTCATCTGATAGAGACATCTAGCCGTACATTCCTTAACTTAGTATAGATACCAAAGCCATACCCCATTGGAGGAGGGTCTGCGACTGAAAACCCACCTTCTTCCAAAAATAACTGATCCGTCAACCACAGTGACTAAACATGGTGGGAACAGCAAAGCCAGACCAGACCAGACACCAGACCTATGAAACTTTGTAAAGGAGCAAGAACAAGGGGAGGCAAATACACCACAAGTCATCAGAGGACGGTACGAGACTTCCCTTGTCCAGACAGGAACAAAGGGTACACAGGACCAGAAAAGTTGGTTCATAATGGAAGAAAGTATATAACTTCCGCAAAAAGAAGGTAAACTGAGCGCTGGATCCCATGGATCTGCAAGAAACACAGTCCCGAAAAGGGACAAGATAGCATGACAGCATCAGAGCATACCAACAGAACTTACACCACAGTGAATGCCAAAAAATTAAAGGTGAGTGGACATATATCATCATGCAGAGATATATAGAACCATGACTACCGGGGGATACAGCTATGTGGATAACAGGATACACACAAACAGTGTGTACCATAATAATTACATCACACCTATGCAAAAAGCCCAAGGAATTGGAGCATTAACAGCACGCATGCTCGGCAAAGACAGGCAAGCACATCACCAGGTAGTCAACCAGCCAACCGTACCCAGAGGTACAAAAGGCTAAGGGAAACTGGCGAAGCCAGGGAAACACAGAGAGCTTGCTCCCATATGAGAGAGAGCGAGAGAGAGAGAGAGAGACAGAGAATCTGGGGCAAAAATCCCGATACTAGGGCAAGGAAAAACTGCGTGCTCTCTCATTATGTGGATATCATATGACATATATAATTGCATTGGAAGATATATACATATCTATATGAACAAATTGGGAAAATAATGTCAATGAAACCGAAAAGGCGACAACATCCCCCCGACGGGGAAGGAACCTTGGTCTCCCGTGAGCCAGGCGGGGACACTAACCACTACACCTACGAGGTAGGAGTGAGAAATACACAGACATAGGTCTGTCAGAAAGATGTATATAGCCAGAAACAGACACTGTATAATGACAATGAGTATTCTGAGGAAAAATACTAGCTCCGTAAACATACAGCAAATAAAGCAAAAGTGCCATTAGTCATGAGGGAGACACACAACTAGTGGAACACCTGGAGGAGATCACAGAACCTTTGGAATAAGTCATAGACCTCAACCACAAGGCCACAGTAAGTCATAAAACATCAGCAGAGGCTAGGAATGGAAATACCTAAACCCCTGCGCGGCGAGAAGTGAAAACGGATTGTAGTCCCTGACAAGGAAGTGCATACGTAAATAGAAGAAGCAAGCAATTCCCTACACCAGGAAGTGAGAGACAAATCACCAGAATAGAGCGCCGCCAGGACAGGGGCACAAGGAACACTGCCGGCACCATGTGAACTCGAACATATCCTGTGTGCACTCACATGTCAAACCCACACAAAACACTGTTCCAGAGGAAAGAGAGCAACACACCAGGCATACCCTGAGCCTCTAGGCCTGCTCAGGGGGACCCTGCCCAAAAAAGCATAAAAAAAAAAATGTCCATGGGATTCAAGGTGGATTCGTGAATCCGGCTGAATTATAATTTTTTTTAACGAAGCGCGGACTCCCCTGCTTCGTTTCCTTTAGGCCCCTGAGTGGGGCAGGTCCTGGGGGCAATGATAAATAGAGATGCAGGGGCCCGCGTGGGCCCCCGCATCCTTGGGGACTGCCACCTACTGGGGCTATGTATGTGAAATGCAATGGGGCCATGTGGCATCCCCGCAGCCCCGGGACCGCCACCTCCCCGGGGCTATGTAGATAATAATGCGTGGGGGGGCTCCTGCCCCCTCATGCAGCCCCAGGGACGGCCACCTCCCTGGGGTTAGGTTTAAAATAATGTGTGGGGGACTCCAGCCTCCCTCCAGACAGCACCAGGGACCACCACCTCCCCGAGGATACTTTCCAAATGGGAGGTGGACCGCGCGGCCCCCCTCCTTGAGCCGTAAATGGCCCTGGGGACTGCCACCCCCCAGGGCCAGCTCCAGCAGTGTGCTAGGGTGCCCACCCCTGGGACATTGCAGTTTGCTATGGGATGGCGAGAGCAGTGCTCCCGCCATCCCATAGCAAACAAATGTGCTCACTTTCACAAAGCGGGAACACTTTGCTCTTTACCCCCAGGGAGCATCAGTCACCTGCCGTAGTCTGCAACCAGCTGGCTTTGCCTGGAGAGGATGGGGTCCACGGAGACAAAAATGGCCAGGGAGGGGGGCCACACTGCCCCCATCCTTAAAATAAAATATTTAAAAAAAAAAAAGAAATGGCCTGGCCCCGGGAATGGGTTCTCCAGGGCTGCAAATGGCCCAGGAAGAGGAACGCTTGGCTCCCCTCTCTTGAAGAAAAAAAAAATGGCCATACCCCGGGGGATGGAATCCCTGGTGCCGAAATCGGCCTGGGGAGGGTCCCCCAACCCTTTCTAAGTCCCCGGGCCGTAATAGATCTCAAGTGGGGGGCCACGCTGCCCCCTCCCTTTTTATTAATATTATTTTTTTTAATGGGTCAGGCCCGGGCGATGGGTCCTTGGAGCCGAAAATGAGCCGGAGGGGGACCACTAGTCTCCTCTCCCTTGAAAATCAAAACAAATGGCCAGGCCATGCGAAATCGACCTGGGGAGGGGCCCCCCTACCCTTTCTCAGTAAAAATACAAATAAAGGCCTAGCACCGGGGGTTGAGATCCCGGGGCCGAAATCAATCTCAGGAGGGGGGTGGGGGGGCGCCCTTTTTATTTTAATTAAAAAATAAAATGGGTTAGGCCCCGGGGATGGGGTCCCGGGGCCTAAAGGATCAAGGGAGGGGGGGGGGGGCACATAGACTTCCTTCCTAAAAAAATAAAAAAAACGGAAGCCGTCAACTCGTCAGAGGCCCCACCCACTTTCTCCACTACTCTGCAAAAGCATCTCCTGGTGTGTTCTTAGTTGGGGGATAAAGTCCCCTTCGCCCCAGAGAGTCCTTAGGGGCCAACTAGCTCACCTGTTACCTCCAGTAAGCCCCTCACAGTGGGATTGCTAAGGGGTGGTAGGAGGCCACTCCCTTTTTTCCACCACTCTGCAAACGCGCCTGTCAGCGCACTGCTGGTGGGGCGATGAGGCCCCTTTGCGTTCCTAAAGGCCTCAGGACTAAAGTGAACTTTATCCTCCAAGCAGCAGTCCGCCAGGAGGCGCGTTTGCAGAGTGGGGAGAAGGAGAGCTAGTTGGCCCCAGGCACCCTCAAGAGGCAAGGGGACTTCATCCCCCAACCAAGACCGTGCCAGGAGGCCAGTTTGCAGAGTGGTGGAGAAAAGGGTTTGGCCTGAGTCCACCTCTCAGCAGTCCCACTGTGTGGGGCTTACTCAAGGTAACAGGTAGGCTAGTTGGCCCCTAAAAACCCTCAGCAGCAAAGGGGACTTCATCCCCCAACCAAGAGCGAGCCACGAGGCGCATTTGCAGACTGGTGGAGAAAGGGGGCGTGACCTGCTATCAGAACTCAGCAATCCTGCTGTGTGGGACTTACTGGAGGTAATAGGAAGCGTAGCTGACCCACAAGGACGTCCTTGGGGCCAACTACGCTTCTTGTTACCTCCAGTAAGTCCCACACAGTGGGTTTGCTAAGAGGTCTTCGGAGGCCATGCCCCCTTTGGGCCTCCCACAGCGCTTAGTCCCACTCTCGGGGCACTCATCCGAGCGAGGGGGGGGGGGAGGGCCTCACGGGTGGCTGTGGAATTCCACTGATCACGGGTCAAACAGTGCTTATCGCCTGCTGCTGGGGCCAAAGGAGGCAGGGTCCGCCAGCGGGGAGCCCACCGAAGGAGCTCGGTCCTCCACGGATGGTTGGCTCCCCCAATCGAGCCCCATGCTCCTCGTCTGCCGGCCTCTCTCTTGAGGCGTCCTGCCGATCGCAGGCCGAATGCCTCTGTGAAACCTCCCGCGTGCAAAAGTGGACACGAAGGCCTTGACCGAGAGGCAAGCTGAGGGGCCCAGACCATAGGCCCCCTCGACTGAAGCTGAGCCAAGCCAGATATACTGCGGATACCGCTATAGCACGGAAAGAGGCCTGCTCCAGATCAGCGCTGTTTACCAAAGACGCCAAGATAATGATTTTCTCCGATTACATGAAGGATATGTAGGCCTCAAGAAGATCATACCTCAATGTAAAGCAGAAACTGCGGGCCCTCAATCTGCCCTATAGACTCCTCATTCCGGCCCATCTCAAGAAGATCTCCCTGCTCTTGTTAGTGTTATTTTGTTTCTCTGCAACACTGTGTATAATGACCATGATGCTTCCCCAGGCAGTCCACCTAGTGAATCTGAATGTGTCAAGCTGCTCCCAAGGCCTAGCCATTCGGAGCCTTTATACTTCTCAGACCTTCTGCCCACGCATTACCACTCTGTCACAAATGTTGCGGCATTACAGTGGTGGTGAACCCCTTAGAGTGATCTCATGGAACGTTAATTGACTTATAGACAAAATCAAACGGACAGCAATTTTAAAGTATGCATGGAGAGTCAACCCAGAAGTCCTTCTGCTGCAAGAGACACACCTGATGGGGAATCGATGTCCCTTTTTAGCACATCAGGGATTTGACAGGGTATGGCATTCGGGGTTCTCTAAAGGGGAACTGTGATCCTCCTGATGGGCTCCCTCCCCTTCACACCGGTCCAAATAACCAGTGACCCTCAGGACCAGTTTGTCACCCTCACAATTCTTCTAGGGGAAACTACTGTTAACTGAATTTCATTATACGCCCCTTCGGCAAACCTAGAACCCACCCTCCATGCCACCCAGGGTCTGACAGTGATTGGAGGGACTTTAACGCTGTCCCAGAACCCAACAAATATGTCACGGGTACGTCATCTTTGCATAGAAAACTAGGTGCTAAACAACTTGGTGATTGGGCTTCCAAACTGGGCCTTTGGGACGTGGCGCACCTGGAATCCTAAAACACTACAGTACACACATACACCTGCTGCACACTATACCCACTCCTGAATTGACCTCATCTTCATGCCTACCCCTGACTGTCGGATAGTCACTGATTTCAAATCCTGGCTCGAGGCATATCGGACCACTCCCCACTCCTCCTTCAGCTAGGGGGCAACAAGGGAGCTCCACATCCTATATGGAGGCTGAATGCCTGGTTCCTTCAGGACCAAGAGTTTAGGCAGATGATTGAGGGAGAACTGAAACCCTACTTCCACACCAATGAGGGCACGGTGCAACTCCAAAGTATGCTGTGGGAGGCGGGTTAAGCCACAATTTGTGGGTACGCTAAAGTGTTCCTTAAACACAAAAGGCAAGTGCAAGATTGCCATCTCTCCCGGCTTGAGGCCCGGGCCCTCAGCCTTGTGCATGCTGTGGCTACGGCAGACGGGGAGTCAGAACGCCAACTGCTCCAGCTAGGTGTGCCTACGTATTTGCAGGGCATGCTGAGCAACAATCACTGAAACATGGCGCATCAAAGCAGTGCCTACGTTCGTAGTGCACGGAAAATTGTGCCTAAGTGCGTGCGAAGATCAGATCGTAAGTGGTAATGGCAGGGGTAAACTATAATAAAGGGCGGCAAACCTCCGGGAATTGCGTAGGAAGTTTCAGCGGCTGGGGTGCGAGGGCTCTCTGTAAAAATAGAATAAAGGGGATGGAAGTATTTAGCGAGGGGTGAAACCTACACTTCTGGCATATCGACAAATGCGATTCCTGCAGCGGGAATTACCTGCGCCCTAAGAGTCAATCGGAAGAAAATTCTCTGACGTTCCAGGACAACTGTCACTCCGGGAGTCCGGGTGGGGTGCGAGCTGGGCGAGATGCGAGTAATCTCGAATTAAGGCTCGATTGCTGTGAATAAAGAGGGTGGAGGGGGTTTGAAGCAGGGCATGTGGTCATCCGGGGGTGAATTAGAACAGGAGAGCCCAGCGAGGCAAAGCTTACCTCCAAGATTAGTGGCGACGATGCGCATGTGGTCCCGTGGTACGATAACCAGAACTAAGCGGCTGGTGAATTACCGTGAGAAATAAAGGAAGTGAATAGGCGACCATATTGGGTGAGGATATAGAAAGGAAAGAAAGACTTGAATAGTACTGGGTGCACGTACTAAAGCTGTCGTAATGGAGTTAAAACCACAACAATTACATGAATAAACATTTCAGGGTTATAATATATAAAACAATATACTTTGCCTGGTAATTGCAGTGTGGATACAGAAAGCCAGGCAAAACATTAGTGTGAGAGTTTACAAAGGCCTATATTAACTACATTCAAATAATTCTATATTGAAACCATATTAGAACCACGATTATGGCACAAATACTGATTTGGCCAAACAGGCATATTAATGGGAGCAAATCAATATGGCATGTATAACTCTTTGCATGTATATAGAAAAATTGCAGAAATGATTTGACAGTTCAAATTATCAAGGCCTGTGAGGAGTAAAAAAGCTCAGTTTACAATAGTCAGTAGGTGAGGTGCAGATAGTATAGTGACTATCTAGGACAATTTTGGGAAACATTATTGATCAGTTTGTATGAGCCATTATAGCAATGTATTCACAATAGCGATGTCCAATCCTCATTTCTATTGAGTCCGCTTCTGATGGTGTCAAAGAGAATTATAGATTTAAGTTCTTCCCTGTTCAGCAATTGAGCCATGTCACCGCCTCTTTCGGGAAGTTTCAGCACTTTGAGGACTGTCCACCGGATGTCATCTTCATTATGATTGGCCAAGGAATAATGTTCTCCTAACGGTGCATTCGGCGTCTTGCACCTAATCCTGCTGCGGTGCTGGCAGATCCTTGTCTTAATTTTCTATGTTGTCCGGCCGATGTACAGTTGAAAGCAAGGACATTGAAGCAAATACACCACATTATTTGTGATACAATTTGAAAAATCACGGCAATTCACAGTAATGTTATTGAATGTGAAGGATTTGCCTTCCATAGAGAAATCACATACGTTGCAACATCCGCATTTAAAATGACCGATTAGAGGGGTCATTCCCCACAGTGAGTCAAGTGTAGTCAGTGGGCTGGGGTTGGGAAGTGCTGCTCTCACTAAATGATCTTTGAGATTGGGACTTTTGCAAAATGAAAAGAGCGGTCGTTGAATGTTAAGGCCACCTACATTGAGTATAGGACAGTGTTGAAGAATGGATTTTCTGATTTTATTGGACACCGGTGAGAATGTGGTGACACATGCAATCATGTCTGTATCTTTTTTAGGTTTGGGACTTAGAAGAACTTCACGTGGGCAGTACCAAACCCTTTTGGATGCATTCTGACCTGACTTTTTGGGGTACCTTATGTCTTTGAGTTTTGTGGACAAAGTAATCCTCAGATCACTCACATACGCTAGTCTCCAGCTCTCTCTTTCTGCAGGGTATCCCCTTCTGTGGCTCCGGGAGAGGGAAGTCAAGGCTGTTGTTGGATGCCCCATTTGCCCTTGACTGCCAAACCTTGTAGGTGTGCTCCCAACCTTCAGGGGGAGGTGTATGTTTTTAGGGTATTAGTTGAGATTTTTGAACGTTGATGGACAGCCCAATAGACTGGATTAGAGATAGACACTCTTGCGTCTGTCTGTTAGCCACTGGTGAGGAGGTTGCTTTTATAAGGCAATCGTCGAGGTATGTGAATATTTGAATTCCTGTTTTTCAAAGACGAACAGCCAATACCTTGGGAAACACTTGCGCGCCGAACGAAGGCCAAAAGGCAAGACTCAGAACTGATAATCCACACTGGCCCTCTGAAGCGTTACGTTTTCCGGTGTTTGGGATAAATGGTGATGTGGAAATAGGCGTTTTGAAGATCCATGGTCAACATGTGATCTCCTTGATTCAAGAGTTGTAGCACTTCCTGAAGAAACAACATACAAAATGTTTGCTTCTTTAGGAACTTGTTGAGGTGGCGAAGGTCCAAAAAGGGGACATCATTCTCCTGATGTTTTTCCGTATGAGTAAAATTCTTGAATACAATCCTGTCCCTCTTTGCCCACTTGCTACCACTTCCCTTGCTCAACATGATGTTAATCTGAGACAGTAATTTTGTTAGATGGGAACGATGGAGGGCTCGAGGTGGAAAATTTGGAGAAGTCTGTTGAAATTCCAATGTGTATCCATTGGAAACTATATTGCGGTCCCATTTGTTCGTTGTAATCATGGACCATTTAGGAAGGAAACAGGACATTTTTCCACCAACCTCTGGAAAAGAGGTGTGAGTTGTGGCAGACACTAGGGATTCGTCACTGCTTCTTAGAGGTGTCTCTACCTCTGAACAATGTCTTTCCTCTATGGTGTTTGTAAGAGGCTGCAGGTGGCTGTTTGTATGATTGTTGATGCTGTTGTGCAGTGGAGTATCAGGATTGTACCTGATATGGCCGAAGGATGAAGTGCCACGGCCTCGAGCTCCACGAAAGGGCTGTTTTTTTTAAATTGCACAGTGCCTAGTGCCTCCGCTGTGTCTGTATCCTTTTTTATTGCTTGTAGATCTTCATCAATGTGTTCACCAATCAGGGATTCGCCTGACCTTCGTTTGCACCTCCTGTCGAAAATAAGTCGCTCTCAACCATCCCTGTTGTCTTAATACTGCCACCTCAGCCACCTGACGAAAGCCTGTCAACACAACGTCTACTGCACAATCAATTATTTCCGCTGACATCCTTTACCCTTCCTGAAGGATCTTCCTTGCTTCTGCTCTTGACTCCTCAGGCAACAGATCAATAAATGGTGGAATGTCCAACCACATTTGGTGATCATATCTACCTAAGATTGCGAGTGAGTTCACTGCCCTAACTGCGGTCGCTGCCATAGTGGAGAATTTTTTTACCAAAGGTGTAAAGATGTCTCCCGTCCCTCTCTGAAGGAGCAGACAGAGGTGAAGCAGAATTTCTGGCAAGACATTTAGCTCCCTGGGAAATTATAGAATCCAGCTTTGACTGATTGATGAGGCAGGCAGGAGAGTTGTCAGGTGCCTTGTATTTCTTTTCCAGCTTAGGTAAAACAGCTGGAATGGAAGCCGGTATTCACATTATTTTCAGGCCTTCCTCGCATATGAAATCCACTGTGGAGATTGACGAACTAGCCTCTTAGTCGGTTCTTTAAAATCGTAAAGGAAACAATCAGACTGTTTATTTATTTATTTTTGTAACTTTTTATTATATAAGACAAAAAGAAACAACACACAGTAATAATACAGCCATTAGGTCTGCGCTCAAGGAGGACGGGAGATACATGACAGCAGGAGAAGAGATTCTATGAATACAGATGAGGGGAGAGTGGCAAAGGTAGAATTGCATATGAACAGCACAATATACCACAGCTAGAAGGAATGTAGGTCAGGGCGACTGGGAAGGACTAGGAATAGCAGTGAGTGGGGGCGCGCAGATATCTCCACGGTATGAGTTCCAAGGGTTCCAAATCTTCCCCCATTTTTTGGGTCTGCCTCTTGCCATATACACTGTCTTCTCTCTGAACATGCACCAGTCCAGACTCTCTTTCCAAGCAGTCACTGTAGGCGGCCTCGGGGACCCCCACAACTGTGCAATATCCCTCTTCGCAACCATATTGGCCAGAGTCACCCACCGAAGCTGCGACACGTCATAGTCATTCGGACCCCACACATTCAATAATCATTGTCGGGCTTCCGGCATCATCACAACACCCGTTACTTCATCCATCACCTCATGTATACGTTTCCAAAATCGCACCACCTCAGGGCATTCCCATATGATATGGAGATAGGTGCCAAGGAGACCACATCCACGCCTACACATGCCATCCGTGGAGTAGCCCATATGGATCAGACGGGGACCGGTGACATAGATTCTGTGGAGGATCTTGAGTTGGACCAGACGGAGGCGGGCCGGAATCGCCACCTCCCTGGGAGAGGAGATCGCGGACTGCCAGTCCTCATCATCCAGTTCAATACCATCAGCAACCCAGGCTTCACGGAGGCGATCGAGCAGACTCGATCGGTCATTAATAAGTTTCTTATAGAACAATGAGATAGTACTGTCCGGCACATAACCGTCTAGTATACGATCTTCGAGGGGGGAGGAATCCGGAATATCACTACCCACTGGCAACACAGAGTTCAGAGCATGGCGTACCTGGACATAACGAAATTTTTCCCTGTCACTCAGCTTATACTCTATTTGCAGATCCGAGAAGGTCAATCAGACTGTTTATGACCATGGTGAGCTGAAATCTCTTTGCCGCTCTTTCCATAAGAGTATAAAAACCTCCTATGTCTTCCGGTGGCAAGTCTACCGGAGGTGTGGTTGACGGAGATGGTGTTTGTATTTGGTAATCGTCCCATTCATTTGGATGGGACACATCTTCCAGTTCTACTTCCTTTCTTTCCTCGTTAGTGTTGCGATGCTACATCACCTCAGGTGGCAGGGGTTATAAGCAGCGTAGTTATGGGCAGTGACCCTGCAATAGGAGATGACCTAGGAATCAGAGTTTGAGGGTAGCCTGTTCTGATGGTGGGAATCTTCCATCTTGTGTTGTAAATTTGAAACTAGAGAAGTAGGCATTTAAATAGACAGCTCTCTCAGTCTATTTTGGTGGTTAGAGTCATGAGAATAGTAGTAATGCACAAGCTACTACTTGTGTAACAATATATATGTAAGAGACATTAGATAGTGATAGATTCCTTACCTTAGAATAATCCCCGGGCGCCAGACTGGATCGGGAATGTTTTTGCTTAGCAGTACCCCTGCGCATCGGTAGGGGGCGTTGTGCGGGTCCGCATCTGTCACTGGTTTCGTAAGCGTCGAGATGACGTCACGGAGACTACTTAGGCGCCACCCATGCGCACTTACGTCAGTTCTATACGCGTCTTTCCGCGCCGAAACGCAGAGCCATACAAGATACTGACCATTGCTGCATAAAACTAGGGCCCTAAAAGGGGATCACCTTAACCCTAGTAATCAGTTCGCAGAACAGGGAGGATGGGTGGGGCGGTAAGGAATCTATCACTAACTAATGTCTCTTATAGATATATCGTTACACAAGTAGTAACTTGTGCATCTGAAAAAGACACGTTAGTGATAGATTCCTTACCTTAGAATAGATACCCCGGCAATACAATCCCCAGTGGTGGGTTTGCGAACAAGATTGCACCAAAAATTCACGGAGCACAGAACGGTCAAAGAAGCCGTCTCTCTGGACCTGACTGTCAAGGCAGTAGTGTTTGGTAAACGTGTGCAGCAAGGCCCATGTAGCTGCCTGACTAATGTCCTGCAAGGGAACGCCACATCCCAAGGCAGTAATAGCTGTAGTTGCCCTGGTCGAATGGGCACGCAGCCCCACAGGAGGCTCCTTCTTGGCAAAGGAGTAACATGGTTTGATGCACAGAATGACCCACTGGGAGATGGTACGTTTGTGCACGTCCCAACCTTTTTTGGTGCCCACGTAACCAACAAAAAGCTGATCATCCACCCAGAACTGCTGTGTACGCTGCAGATTGGAATCCGAGTGCACATTTTGGGGCCAGACGGTGGAGCCTCTCCTCTTCCCTTGAAGGATGTGGAGGCAGAAAGAAGGTGGGAAATGTGATGGTCTGCCAAATGTGGAGGGGTGTGACAACCTTTGGCAGAAAAGAAGGACGGGTCCTAAAAATCCCCTTTTCAGGATGAACAGTAAGGAAAGGAGGTTTGGAAGAAAGGGCCTGGAGCTCACTTACTCTTCTGGCAGAGGTGATAGCAACCAGGAAGGCCGTCTTTAGAGTGAGAAGACGTAAGGCACAGTTATTAAGACAAGATTTTAGACCCACTGAGGCATTATGAAGGGTACGGGTGGAAACGTGTGCATAATGCCCTTAAGAAACGGTTAACAACTGGGGACTTAAAAAGAGAAGGCTGATCTGGAAGCCGTAGAAAGGCGGAGAAGGTCGAAAGATAACCTTTGATAGTCCCACTGCAGAAAGAAACCTTGCGCCACGTCAGAGTTCAGACGCCATTCGTGATCCACCATGCATTGGCGGCTGAGTTTGTCCGCCCTGGCGTTCAGAGAACTTGCCAGGTGTTGAAGCACCAGGGTAATGCCGTGATGTCCCAGCCATGTCCAGAGGCGCAGAGCCTCCTGACATAGGGTCCACGACCCCACCCCGCCCTGTTTGTTGCAATACCACATGGCGGTGGTGTTGTCTGTGAACACCTGCACTACACTTCCCCGGACAGAGGGAAGGAATGCCTTCAGTGCAAGTCAGATCGCCCGCAGCTCCAGAAGGTTGATATGGAGCTGGAACTCCGCCGGAGACCAGAGCCCGCTGATATACGCCTTTCCCATGTGGCCTCCCCATCCCAGGAGTGACGCATCCGTCACCACTGTCTGCTCTAGTTGGGGAAGGGAGAGGGATCTGCCACTGACCCAATCTCGATTCGTGAGCCACCACTACAACTGTCGCGCAGCGCCCTCGGAGATCAGGAAGTGATCGGACAGGTTGCTCTGATGCTGTGCCCACTGGAACTTCAGGTCCCACTGCAGAGCCCGCATATGCCATCTGGCATGTGTCACCAGCAGGATGCAGGAGGTCATCAGGCCCAGAATCCGGAAGGTCATTCTGACTGAAACCCGGGATAGAGGCTGAAAGAGCGGAATCATATAGCCTGAATATCCCAGACTCGCTGCTCGGGAGAATAAACCCGAAACAACGTCGAATCCAGAACTGCCCCGATGAAAGGGAGCTTCTGAGAGGGACTCAGGTGCGACTTCGGCACATTGATGGAGAACCCCAGCAAATGCAGGAGGTCGGCTGTAGTTTGGAGGTGGGTGACAACTGCCTAGGGCGAGCCCGCCTTCAACAGCCAGTCGTCGAGGTAGGGGAAGACAGACACCCCTAACATGCGCAGATGAGCTGCGACCACCGCCATCACCTTAGTGAACACCCCGAGGGGCACTGGTGAGGCCGAAGGGGAGCACAGCAAACTGAAAATGCTCCCGGCCCACCATGAACCGCAGGTAGCGCAGATGGGCCGGCAGGACGGGAATGTGAAAATAAGCATCCCGCAAAGTCCAACGCTACCATCCAGTCTTCAGGGTCCAGGGCACCCAGGACCTGAGCCAGAGTCATCATCTTGAACTTCTCCTTCCGAAGGAAGCGATTGACATCCCGGAGGTCCAAGATGGGGCGCAGGCCCCCCTTATCCTTCTTGGGGACCAGAAAGTAGTGGGAATAACAACCCCTCCCAACTTCCTGACTGGGAACGCACTTGATAGCCCCCTTGGCCAGGAGGGCCGTGACTTCCTGACGGAGAAGAGCCAAATGATCCCCCGACAGTCGGTGGTACCGAGGTGGCATGTCTGGAGGGGAGGACAGAAAGGGAAGCGAGTAACCTTGGCAGATTATCTGCAGCACCCACTTGTCCGATGTAATTTCGCACCAGTGGTGGAAGTGGTGACGGACCCTGCCACCCACCGGCGTGGGTTGCTCCCTGAAGCTCGTATTAGGCTTAGAGGCAGAAGCAGCAGGGGTAGAGGTGGACTGACCTGCTCGCTGGTTACCCGACCCGCCCCTGCGGAATTCACGTCCACCCTGAGGCTGGTTCTGCACGGGCTTTGTGGAGGAGCGTGCTTGGGTGCCCTTGCCCTGGCCATGAAAGGAACGAAACCCAGGCGTGGCAGGGTTCTTTGTGGACAGACCCAAAGACTTGGCCGTGGCCCGCGAGTCTTTAAAGCGCTCCAGTGCATTGTCAGCCTTGTCGCCAAAGAGGCGGGAGCCATCAAAGCGCATGTCCATGAGCGAGCCCTGGACATCAGGCGAGAACCCGGTAAACCGCAACCAGGAATGGCGCCGCAACGCCACAGTTGTGGAAATTGCCCTGCCCAACGAATCAGCGGTGTCCAGGCCACACCTGATGGCAAACTTCGCCGCATCCTTGCCCTCCGCATTCGCTTGGGAAAGGACAGCCAGGACCCCCTCGGAACACTGAGGCAAGACCTCGGCTACCGAATCCCAAACCGCGTGGGAGTAACGGCCCAATAAGTAGGAAGTGTTAACCGACCGCAACCCCAAGCTGGCTGAGGAGAACAACCTTTTGCCAAATTGGTCCAGCCTCTTAGAGTCCTTATCCGGCGGAGCCGTGCGAAAAGTACTCTGCGACGTCGAGGCCTGAATGCCCAGGCTCTCAGGCATGAGTTGAGTGATTAAGAAGGAAAGATCACCTGGCGCCGGTGGTTGATGCCTAGCAGCGTTTTTATCCACCGGTGCCCCAAGGCCGGCCGCAACCAAGTGCCCAAGAGGACTTCAGTAAGGGCCTCATTGATAGGGAGCAGCAGATCCGACGAAGTAGACGCCGTCTGGAGTACCACTGTAAGGAGGTTGGTCTTAAGGGCCACCACAGGGAGGTCGAGATGGAGAGCCTCCGCAGCCCGACGTAGTACCATAGTGTAAGAAGCACCCTCCTCCATAGAAGGTGGAGGGGAGGCATACCCCGGGTCAGAAGACACATCAAGTTCGCCCACATCTTGAAGGTCGTCTACCCAATCCTCCTCGGAGTCGCACTGCCTTGCAAGGGGGTCCTCGGAGCCATCCCAGTCCCCGTATGGCTCCAGAGTACAGGGAGCCGGCAGCAGCGGCAGGGCCGGAGAGGGGGCAAGCGGCGTCGGGCACGTCAGAGAAAACGGTGCTGGCCGGGTCCGAGCCAGAGCCGTATCCCAATGCGGATCCCAGGTCGGAACGAAATGGTCCAAGAACCGGGGCAGGGGTGGGATAAAGAGCACCCAGTGCAGTGCCTGTGGTGGCGCCGGGGGCGGAGCCAGCGGCACTGCACCTAGTGGCACCGGGGCTGGAGCCGACGGCACTGGATCCTGTGGCGGTGGTGCCGCCGGGCCAACAGGATCTGGACACGGGACCACGGGGCCCGCAGGCGCCCCACTGGGAGCCCGTGGCCTAAAAAGGCTGTCCATGGAAGCAAGAAACTCATGCATCTGCTCGGGAGTCGCCGACGGACCCGGGTATGGCAGGTAGGCCGCGGGACTCCCAGGCTCCGAGCCCCTGTCCCCCTCGTCCGCCTACGAGGAGCGACGGGGATGTCGGAGAGCAAACACTCTTCTCCGACTTCTTTTTATGGCATCGCTTACCGGAATCGGAAGGCGAAGACTTAGAGCCCGAGGAGCGACGGTTCCGGTCCCGCGAACGACCCCTAGACCCGGAGCAGCGGTGAGAGGAGTGCTAGCAACTTCCGGTCTCGACAGTCCCGGGAGTCACGGTCGGTCTCCCGGCAGTAGAGGCACACATTGTGGGGGTCCGCCACCGACATGTTACGGTGGCACGATCCACAAGACTTAAAGCTGGTCATCCCTACGTGCACCAGGAGACAAGAAAAGGAGACAAGAGTCTCAAAAAGTAGTCAAAAAATGACTGAAGTACGTGCTCAATCCGGATCTGCGCTTTTGGCACGGAAAAAGAAAGAACAGACGTCAGCACGCATGGGTGGTGCCTAAGTAGTCCCTGAGATGTCATCTTGGCGCTTACGACGCCAGTGACGGATGCGGAGCCACACAACGCCACCTACTGACGCGCAGGGGAATCTATCACTAACGTGTCTCTTTCAGATATTCGTCATCATCCTCTTGGCATTTAATACTAAAGTCTGAAAGGCTGTGTGCCAAACCAAACATGCCCTACTCATCAGAATCCTCATCATCATCATACTCAAAAGGTTCTTCAGGAGGACTGGGGGAACCTTACTAGGAGAGGTATGCACAGGTAAAATTATTTCCTTTAAAGACCTTTGTTTAGGCCTGGATACTGCAGATGTAAGAGCAGGGTCCTTGACTGTTTGTACATTTGTCGACATAAGCTCAGATATATGTTTCTGTGTAGTAGATAAAATTGTCGATGAAGGAACAGTCGACGGCCTACCAAACAAAGGAATAGTCATTGCCAAAACAACCATCAACCGAGCAGCCGCCGATAAATCTTCCGTCGACATCTTGGACATTGTTGATGTTCGTAGTTGCAAGCCTGTAGTCAAAGAATTTGGGTACATCAAAAGAGCCACAGACGACGAAAGATTTTTGTGTTTGACGGCCGTCGACAAATGCAGCAGCGACGATAAGAAAGCCATTGACATATCTTTCAATGGCGGTCCTTTTTCCGGTGATGCCAAATCAGTTGACAATGAAGTTTTGTATATTTTACGTCGACGTTTTCCTATGCAATGTTGCCGTTGATGTAGAAGATCTCACCTTCACAGAAACTATGGTCGACGGAGACGTAGAAGAGGACATGATAAGTTTAGACTGTGGAGATGAAAAGGTCGATGTCATCGTAGTGGTAGTGATGACGGAGGCTGTCGCCGACGAGAGCGTCAACGACGTTTCATCAAAGGTAAATCAGTTTTTTAACTTCTGAGGTGATGAAATCGTCTCCTGTAGAGATTTTGAAGTTGTTTTGACCTTAGTGGAGGTCGTAGAAGGCGTAGCAGGTAAAGAATGTCCCTTATGAGAGGCGACTCCTTCCTGGAGGAGGAAGGCTGAACATCAGCCTTCGACGAATGGTTCAGCCTCTTTACCACCCTAAAAGCCTTTATTTATTTATTTTTTTCTTCAAAAAACCTTTATTGAACAGATTACATAGCAAGGTTACAGAATTGCACCATATTCGAACACCATGTACATGAATATAATTGAATTCAGTGATGTTAACCAAGAGACATATCGCTTGAGAGCGAAACATAACAAATATAGTGTAAGTGCACCAGAACAGTGAGACGAGTCACAATTAGAGGCACCGTATACAAGAGAAAGGAATGGTACAAGCTGGAGTGCGTATGGACAGGGGATGAGCCACTCACTGACCTACAACGGCGGGGGGCGCGGGAGAGGTCGCTGGACTCTGGGGACTACGGCGTAGGAGGTAAGACAAAAGTGGACTCCATATGTCGATAGGGCTGGATTTAGTTGGCATAAGGTCCCAGAATTCGTACAAGAGAGTCTGGCATCGCGATGCATCCTCAAGCCAAAGGGCGAACTTGGGCGCAGGCTTGCGGCCCCAGCACATGGAAACCCTACGCCGCACGACACCCTAAAAGCCTTAGGGGGATGATTTCTACATCACTTGCTCTCTTTTTTGAGGCAATCGTTTTGAGGGAGGTATCTCTGTTGACATCAGACATGGGGTTGTCCTTGGTTTTAATCAACAGCAGCCACAGAAGAAGCCAACTCTCTCTATCTCTCAAAGTCTTCTGAGAGAAAGTTCTACAGATTTTCCAATCTCTCACCTACTCGTCAATGTGAAGGAAGTAAATGCACTTCTTGTGAGGATCGTCTGAATGCAGTCTCAGCTTTCCACAGGCATCACAGTGCCTAAACAGAGATCTTTTAGTTGAAGACATGTTGATTAGAAGAGAAATGTCTATCAGGTAGGCCAGAAATAATAATTGCAGAGCTCAGAGAGACTCCCTTCACATGACGTGTGGTAGAAAATGTGAAAGCCTGGAACCTCTGTGGTGAGGGTTCTAAAGGGTGCTGTCGCCTAATTGGCTGGATTTTGGACCATTTCTAATGACTACAATTTTGACAATTTGACAATTTTTATTGACTGTATAATTAATTAAAATCATTACAGTAAAATCAACAATGAGGCAATTTCTTGTATATAAAAAGAATAGATACTTAAAAAGCTAAAGTTAAAAGCTAATGCTAAAATCAGGACTGTGATTGGTTACATCATTTGCTTGCATGAATTATTTTGTTCAAATGACTGAGTCCCGCATGATTGTCCATTCCCCAACTTATATGCCTTGGAGTAGGTCTGTTGCAGGTGAGCTCAAAAGCTACTCTCAGTGGTGCATTAACTATCTTACTAGGTGCGTTGCATTCTTGGAAGGGAGCGTGCAAATGGGACATGGTCAGTGCTGCTGCGTGAATGAATCCCGTCCGCTGTGGCCCACAGCTTTTAGGGCCAGCCTGATTTGGTGGATGAATTTCGCCAGTCTTGCCAAGATCATTGTGCTGGTGTTAGATAGACATAATGCTGATGCTTCGCTGCAAGACTTTATATTCTTGCTGAGGCAAATTGGGCGCAGTAGTCGCCGGCGATCATTGTTAAGGGTAGGGCAGCAACAGAGAAGGTGCAGCCAGGATTCCTTCTTGTAACTGCACAATCTGCAAGTTGTGGAATCCCCTTTTCGAGCCCAAACTGGATTGAAATCAGCTATCCCCAGCATGGTCAGCCTCATATATAAAATTTTACTTCTGGTTTGAGTTGTGAGGGACTCACTTAAGTAGGGTTGTGCTGTTCCTGCCCTGTATGAATCATTTAGTGAGACCAAATGCGGGCTTCGGCGAAGAGATTTGTAGTCAAGGTCGAAGGAAATTTCGCGCACTTGTCTATTGATGGCTTTCTTCCATGCGCTCAGGGGGATGTCCTGCCGCGACATAGATTCTTCATCGATCTTCAAGACACGTATTGCCATTCCCAGCCTTGAGTGCCATTCCGAGCCTGGCCACTCGAAGATAGATCTCAAATGATTTTTTAAAGAGTTGGCCGGAGCCCTTAAAATTCTTAAATATAGCTTTATAATCTCCCCCTGACATATCAGGTCTGGTCTTGCAACTCCAAGCTCCAGTCTTAGCCTAGTTTTTCTTGCCGACTTTGGTATTTGTAGCACTGGTTTATATGCCTTAGCTTGGGCTAGATTGAGAAGAGTCTCCAGTTTCCCGGGGAAGGCTAAGTGGCCATAGCTGATTGCTGGAAGGAGTTTTGCTCTAAGCGCTATCATGATGGGGCTGGCGGAAGGGCTAGTCAGGTTCTGGCTAAGTTGTCTTAATGCGTGGGTGACCTTGTTGGCTTTAGAGCTCTGCTGGTTTATATGTATATTCGCCTTGGCCCGTTCCGTGAACCAGACCCCTAAGTAGTTGTATGAAGCCACCGAGTTAATTAAATTGTTTCCCAGTTGCCACTTTGCTTTCCTTTTCCGTTGGTAGGACCCAAAGATGATGACCTTGGTTTTCCCTTGGTTAGCTATCAAGTTGTTTACGATGTTAAAGCTGTTTAGAGCATTTAATGCTCTTTGTAGTCCCACCTTTGTATGGTCCAGTATGACTGTATCATCGGCGTACTGTAGAACGGGAAGCCTCACGCTTCCTAATCTTGGGGCTATTAGGCTGGCACCTTTTAGTGCCTCTCCCAGATCCGCCGTATATAAGTTGAAGAGGGTGGGGGCCAGCACACACCCTTGCTTCAGCCCGTTCTCTATGCTTATTTTGGGGGAGACTGTACGGGCACTTGTCTTGACCCTCACCCAGGTGTCCTCGTGTAATGACCTTATTGCCTTCAAAAGATTTTGGAGGGATGCCCCACTTTTCAAGTTTCCACCATAATCATTTTCTGACTACTTTGTCGAAGGCGGTGGTGTAGTCCACGAAGCAGCAAAAGAGTGGGAGGTGGTTCTTCAGTGTTGCCTGGGCTGAGATGTGTGCGAGTGCCAAGACATTGTCCATTGTTGATGCCTGAGACCTAAAGCCTGTCTGGTGCATAGGTATTATGTTTCTCTCTTCTATCCATTTTTCTAGATCTTTCAATAATAGGCGAGCGTAAGCCTTGGCTTCCAGATCTAACAGGGCGATGAGCCTGTAGTTTGACGGCTTCAGGCGATCTCCTTTTTTGAAGATTGGGACGAGTATGGAGCCCCTCCAGGACTCAGGAGTTATTGCTGTCGAAAAGGTGTAGTTGAAGAGCGGAGTCAGGAGTTTAGCCCAAAACTCCGGTGCCTGTTTGAAAACCGGTGCTGGAATCCCGTTAGGCCCCGGGGCCCCGTCATTCCTCATGCTCTTGATAGTTTTGATGACCTGTTGAGCATTTGCCCACGTTGGTAGGGTATCATCTACGACGGCCGGGGATCTATTTCCCTTCGGGGCCATGACTGGGCACAGAATTGGAACTCCTGGTTTTGTGCCACTCAGTTGCTCCGACTCTGCAAACTCCACCTTATCGCTTGGTGGGGCTTCCTCGGTGGAGGCCGTTTCGTATAGCTGCTTCACATGTTGTATCCAGTCCTTTTCTGCAACCCCATTTTCTCGTAATGGGCCTCGGTTGCTCAGCTGATTTATGTATCTCCAGAGTCGTGCTGAGTTCTTTTGTTTAAGCAGGGAGAAGACTTTGAGCCACTTGCTTTCCGTATCAGCTTTTTTGTGTTCCCAGACCTTCTTCCTGAGGGAGGCCCTCAGTGAGGGGATCGATGCTCCCTCTGTTTGGGGGCGTCCTCTTTTCTTGTCTGCAAGTGCTTTGCGCAACTGTCTTTTGTGGTCGCGTATATCCTGTGGGAGGGTACTTCCTGGTCTATGTGGCCCGTTTGTTCTTGGGTTTTGGAGTTTGGGGTTCCCAAGCTTGGATTGTAGATCCTCTATTATATTATCCCATCCTTTTATGGATGAGGGCTCGCTCAATAAGCTGCCTTCCTGTGCCTGGTCTAGCCATATTTGAAGTGTGCCATTGATCTTTTCTGACCACTTAATCCTCCGCAGGGCACTATGCTTCTCCTCCCCACTTGACTTCCCGATGGATTGATAGACGATGGCTGGCGGTACGTCAGCTGAAATGCTGCTCTTAGTGGCCTATGGTCGCTTTCCTTCCTGTCTTCCACTTCGAAATCGTCCATTCTGGCCGCCAGCTCTTCACTGATCATGATGTAGTCTATTCTTGAGACATCCCGGAATGTGGGCTTAGGCTGCCAGCCGGTCGAGCAGGATCTCTTTAGTTCGTTGGTAGATATCAGCTTGTGATTGTTGAGAAGATCATGCAGAGGGGCTGCCCTGCCTAGGCCCCAGGGAGGTGCTTCAGTTTTGTCCAGGTTTTTCAGATTGAAGTCCCCAGCAAGGATGACCTGGAATGTTTTGTGCTTGTTTAGCAGATCTTCAAGTTTCTGTGCCAGTGCCTCCAGCTGGTCTTTCATTAAAGTCTGTGCAGGGTTGATATAGCAATTTATTACCAGTAGACTCGTTGGCTGTTTATTGAGACTCAAACCTCTTATCTGTACAGCTTGCAAACCAGAGAAGTTCAAGTTGATAGAGGTGACTGTGAGTGCGCACTCGTGTTTTATAAAGACGGATAGACCGCCGGCTGGACGACCGAAGATGTTCCTTTTTTCGGCTGGTATTTGATGTTCGTAGTACCCTGCCATAGGAGTGGAGGACAGGGCCCACGTTTCTTGGAAACAGATTATGTCTCCGCTTTCCAGGAACTGCTTCAGGTTTTTGTTTTTAGCGATTTTGCTGATCCCTGCTATGTTCCATGATATTATGGTTAATTGTGGCTTTGACGTTGATCCGGGCTCGACGTCTCCTCTGGCGGGCTGGCTTTTATCCTGGTTAGGAATGCTGTGTACTCCTTCTTGCGGGTCCCTTTTGGTCAGGGAAGGGGGATGTGGTGCAGATAACCCGTTGGTTGTTTTGGCAGGAAATTCTAATACCCTATTGATCCTTTTTGCCCGTCTGGTTTCTGTCTTTGGGGCCCGGACTGTTTATCCCATGCAGTACTGACCAAGTGGCCTTTCTCCCTCTTTCAGGGGCCAGAACATGAGGATATTTAGGGTTCGGCAAGATCCGGACTTCATTGCCCCATTCGGCAAATCGTGTGGTGTTGTTCACGACAGCTTGTTGTATTGCTTTTTTCTTCAGTCCCACCACTGAAGAGTCACCATGTGTGTCCCCCTTCATGCTCTCGAATTTCACCCATTCTATATCCCCTGTGCCTGTCTTGTCTAGGGTGTCCAGGTGTTTAAACAGGCGTAGGATGTTACTCCGGTTCAGGATGTCGTGGTTTCCCGTGCTCGAGAATCTCTGTGTGAAAACCACCTCGTAGACAACTTCTAATGGAGCCGGCGTTTGTGCTCTTTCTTCATTTTCTGTAGTAAGTGCTGCTGAAGTTGGCTCTTTGTTTGAGCTTCCTAGTTGGCTTGAGGGAGAACTTCCTTGAGGTCTTGCATTTTGGCCGTTGTTCATCCAAGTGGTGGGCTGGATCTGCGTGCTTGGGTTTGATTGGTTTAAGGTGATCCCTTGCTGCTTCTTTGTTGTCGAAGTTATCTGAGATGGCAGTTCTATAGAAAGTAAATGTTTTCCGACCGTTGAATGGATGTCAGTGAGGTGATTTTGCCTCTCTGGTGACTTTTGGCCCTTCGCGTTGGAGCTCCTTGATGGTGGTATTTGTTTGAGTTGGGCTTCCGTTATCAAAGAGACCGGGGAGACCCTGTTACCCCAGTTTTTGTCTGTAAATATTGGATACAGCTGGGTTGCTTTTGTGCCCCATTTTTGGGGCGGTTGACTGATTTTCAGTAGCTGGGATTGTCTCACTTTTAGCTTTGTTTTTTTCTGTTGTTTCTTTAGCTTCTTTTTTGCTCTCCTTGATTTCTAATGACTAGGACGAGCTATTAAAGTGAATGTGTTTCTCCGTTAACATCAATGTTAAAGTCATTACTTATTGCTTTAAATGTACTGTGGGACTCCCCCTTCGACGACGGAAAATGATTCAAGCATGATCCAATGCTGGAGAAACCCCACAGACTCTCTGGCCGCTCATGCCAATCCTTTTTTATACGTATTATTTCTAACACTCTCCCTCCTGTGATCACCCTCCCACGTTCCCTTCACCTACCCCACTACTCTGTTTGTGGTTGTCACCACTGAACCTAATGACAGCCGCAGCCTGTGCAGGTAAGAGCGGTGGGGCCAGGTGAGGGGTGATTTTGAGGACCGATGACAAGGGAAAATTTAATTATTCATTTAATTTTTTGTCGTCATCGTCAATCGAAATCCTTCCCCCCCACCTGGTCCCACCGCCCCACTGCTCTTACCTGCATGGGCCGTGGCTGCCTAATGAAACATGCATTGGGGTGTTCTAGGAATCCTTGTGTGAATTATTGAATGTTTATAACCATCAATGAAGCTCCCACAATATAGAATCTGAAAAATAAGGTAGCTGTATGTATTCAGGACAAAAGGACACCATTCTCCAGGAATGAGGTGTTTGTTAACAAATCAGCTTTTCAGGAGTGTCAGTTCAATTGGATTAACTGAAGTGAACGAGGGCAAACTCCCAGAATGCATTAGATTTTTACATGAAAGCCAATGACTGGGAGCATCACATCCTTAGTAATATGAAGCCATCTCGTAGCCTTACTTAAAACGATTTCCCAAGGTAAAGTGATACTTGACAAATCGAGTATATTCACCTGCTCAACAAGCAAACATATGTCAGAGAGATGTAGTTTATCTACTTAAACTACGTTAATACTCCAACAAAATTCAGTAATTTGTTTAACAGCAAACAACTAACCATCTGTATAATGCTCTATATTCCTGCAATTAATATTTTTTTTACGAAATCTGAACATAATCTGCATGGTGGCTATGTATTTAGTGCCAAGGGTGTAACAAAGACCCCTGCAGCAGGGATGGATTTGGGAGGCTTTCAGGGGCGCCCAACCTTTCTTAGTGCCCCCATTCAGCCCAATGAAAATGAATATCTGTGACATATGTGAACTCGAAGGCCCCTCTTCACATTCTGCAGGGGAGAGGGGGCACTGAATTTGCATTGCGCCACTGTGTAGTGTGGGACCTAAAATATCATAACATTGTGAGCTGTGAGTTGAAAGGCTTTGAGAATGCTTAACCAATGTGGCAGAAAAAAAGTAGAGAAAGCATGGAAGCAAATTATTAAAAGAATAAGATAAACGGATGGTATAATTTCTCGATATGTTATGGTTTGTATGGCTGGGCTACAGGGTGTGCAACTATATGAGAGGGGAGGAAGAAATGGTGTGTCTCCTCATTACACGAAAATGAATAGTTGCTTATTTGTAATATGTACTGTGAGTAGAAACCAAATTTCATACTAAGGCAAATCCATCCAAACAGCTAAATGAAAAAGAATTAACTAATTTTTATTTCCACGAACTACATTAGTGTAGCAGTAAACCTCAAACTATACCACACTGAGAGTAATGAGGTATCCTACAAGAATCTCCGATTTAACGGGACTAGTTAAGGTGTATTGCTTTGTAAATTTGACATTTATATTTACACTAACACACACGCGAATATATGGGAATTAATTCCTCTCATACTTGTTACCATTAGATTTTCCTATGCACATAGTAAAGAGTCCACTTAAGCATTCACAATACAAAAGTCTAAAAACCAGGTCAAAATATATGTTTGAAAAATGTGTCGCTACCAAACGGAAACGGGCTTTAGGCTTTGCCAAACAGTACTGATTTTGTGAATGAAATGAGAGATTGTGAAGATGAGCATTAGATGTCTTATACAGCTTTTTAGGTCTCGGGCCTAACGTACACTGCGCAGCAGTGTCGCGCAGCCAGAGTCCTTTTCTGGGGGCTTTGAAAATGGACCTGGAAATTCCACGCAGCTAGTGCGTGTTATTTCCTAGGTCCATTTTCATTGACCTTTGCGTGCGTGTACTTGTAAAACAGAACACGCAATAGGCCATGGGCGGTCGTGTAGCTCCGCCCATGGCCTATTGGTGTCTGTTACGCGCACCAGAGGCCATATGTCTTCAATCATCGCGGCCGTCACGGCCGCGATAATGGAAGACATATGCTCGCAGTGGCGCGCGCGCACCACTCGCGGGCGTTTTTTTTTGGGTCGCGTTTTACAATAGTGATCGCTTTCAGTGCTGCTTGGGGCGGGGGAGGAGGGGCACCTGGATGGCACTTCCCCAGGTCTCCTGCTGCTGCACTTAAGCTACTCCCCTATACCCCCAGAGTACACAGAAGGGGCAGGCCCTTACAGTAAGCGTGAGTGCGGAAGAGAAGGGACGCACACTAAGCACTGGCTGCAAACACAGGATTAAGGCTTTTAAACTGATGCTGCGGCTGAAGTAAACTTCCTGTGTCTGCTGCGCCCGGGGCAGAGCTGGGAGCGGGCCCGGCGCACTGTGTGATCTTGGGTACAATGAGGAGTATTTCACTATGTGTACTAACACAGTCAGCAGCCCAATGCCCTTCATGTGTGCATCCTCCCAAGGCTCTGAATCATGGATTTCACACCTGAACTTCTCTTTGGCGGTCACATGTGCGTGCTCTTACACAAAACATCCCCAAATCCTCTGTGGGTGAGCACTGCATACATACATTCCCCCGGAGTCATTGCTGGGTGCACAGAAACTAGTATATTTACTGTTGTTAAAGAGTGTGTTCACACACATTGACATCCCATTGTCCTCAGAGTGTGCGCTCATACATTAAAAATCCGTGTTTCCACTAGCATGAGGTCACACTATCACCCGAGAGCCTCCTGAGCCTCACACCCTGCACACCCACGCGTCTGTAGTGACTGTGTGTTCACACTGATCGACTAGGAACACGTACAAGTGTTTATTCAAACTCAACATACAAGGGCATGCAGTGAGTGTCTATTGACAAGCTGAGCATCTGCAAATACTTAATGACTGTGAAACCACACAAAGACCATCAAAGAGCCCATTGTGAGTGCCTGCTCACAGTTAATATTGAAGTGTCTGTAGTGAGTATGTGTGACACTGGATGTTGAGCAGGATGTTGAGCAGACGCCGCGCCAAAGTCAGCAGCTCTGACTGTTACGCCACACACAACCCCTAAGTAAATATGCTTAGTTATTAATGCCAACACCCCTTCCCATTTGAATATTGCTCCAGAGCGCTGCTAGAAGTCATTTTATATAAGTAGGCGCTTACAAGAAATTGTATTTGTATCTAGCGCTTCCTATCCCTGAGGAGGTGGCTTTGATGCACCGAGCCTTTGTTCCAGGGAAGGAATCCCCTCTCTGCTTGGTCCTCGGTAAAGGATGGTGGCCCTCGTACAGCAATGCCCAGCAGCATCTTAAAATGCACGGATTCTGCAAGCAGCAGAACTCTCACTGCATCAAAGAGTGGCGCTGCGGGTGGTCAAGATCCCGTTTTCAACCCGGTGGTTAGAATCCCATGACGTCACAGCCACACCCCCGGGTTATCTTCATAGTTCTTTGTCTTTGCATGAGGTTATTAGCTGACCCGCTGTCTCGAACATCAATAACGTACAGAGGTTACAGGAAAAGGTGCATAAGAAGGAACTGATGACAACCAAGAACACAAAGACATAGGCACACGCACAGCCAGGCATACACACACACACCCTCAGCACACAAACACACATGTACACATACCCCCAAAACATGTATATACCCTTAGCGCAAACACAGAGGCACGCGCACAGCCACGCGCACAAACACACACAGATGCAAACACGCATGCACCGCTTCACACACACTCACACATGTGCACAAAACACTCACCCAAGGCGGATTTCCTTTGTCCTCCTCTCAAACGGGCCACTCTCTCCCTCAGCCGCACACGAAACAGGGCCTTTCAAGGATAAATAATATGCATCAAGCCTAGGCGGGAAAGTAGGCCACAAGCCGCCTCACACTAGCCACCGGCGCGGTGTCTGATCAAACACATGCCATCTTGGGCGACTAAATATACACACTCACAGGGCAGGCTGTGTGGGAGCTCTCACTGTATTTTTACTTGTGACATTTGACACCACCTCCTTCCTGTGTCTGCTGCGCCCGGGGCAGAGCTGGGAGCGGGCCCGGCGCACTGTGTGATCTTGGGTACAATGAGGCGTATTTCTGTCTGAAAAATCTCAGGTCCAGATCGAGTGCCCGAAAAGGGACATTCGCGGATCCGAAGGATGACAGCCAAAATGACATGACATCCAAAAAAGGCGTAATTCTGTGCCACCTTGTTATTTCGGGCTTATTTTAAAAAGCGTCTTCTCTGGGAGCTCAGTGTTGCGCCTTCTTTAGAAAGGAGGGTGCAGGTGCAGGCGGAGCCCCCCACAGGACATTTTATGCCCAAAGTCACTTTGTAAGATTTGTGCAGTCAGAGCACAGCTCGGACCACGCTTTGCACGTGTGCTCGTTGGCATTTTAATTAATGTTCCTTTGATATTTACGACCAGACCAGCCGCACAATGGGAGATTGGAGTGATGCACAATATTTGGAAAGCACACCTCAGATTAAAACAAAAGAAATATAGAGAAATGCTAAATATGCCATCTCATTCCGCTTTTACAGCTCTCCAGCCCTCTAGAGCCCCAAAGGGTGGGAAGGCCCAGCTTAGGGTGTCTTTCTTTTGACTCCTCAATGAAGTCCGCCTGGCCCTTCAAATACCAGATATTTAACACCCAAAAACTATCACCAGGTTTGAGCCGAAGATGAGGCCTGGAGCCTGGTGTCAGGAGGTAGGTGAGGCCGGGAGCCTTGTGTCAGGAGGTAGGTGAGTCTGGGAGCCTGGTGTCAGGAGGTGAGTGAGGCTGGGGGCCTCTTCCACTGCTGGCACAGTTTCCAGATCCGTTCTGCGACTGGTTCTAGCAGTACACAAGCCCTGCCCTGAAATCTGGGCTTTAAGCGGGCAGTCTCTCTGCATCCATGCTTCACTAATTCTGCCTTTTCTCTGACACAGCATTTCATGTACACTGCCGTAGTCTTTGTAGCGCGGCACTGACACTGTCTATAGCTATGAACTGGCACTGTAACATGGGCAGGGTCTCCAGCTCTACCCTGGCCTTTGCTCTGGACTGGCGCAGTTTCCGCCTCTACACTGGCACGAACAGTAGTTGTGCAGAGCTACCTGGGCGCCGCCGTCTCTCTGCCCCCTCTTGTTGGTCGGGTGGGTGAAGGGGCCGGGGACTAATGCTCAGCAGCTGGCCCAGCCCGCGCGCATTCTGGCATCCTGCAATTAGCGGCTGTTAGGCTGTGGGCGCTGCTGGCAGCAGGCCGCGTCCCGCCCTCAGCCCCCTGCACCTCCGCCTTCCCCCCCGCCTTTGGACACATGGGCGTAGGAAGTGTGAGGGACGCGGGGGACATATCCTCCCAGATTTTGGGTTGGGGAGACATGGGGGACAAGGGTGGGGGGGACAAAAGAATTTCCCCTCTCTCTTCTGTTATTCGCAGGGCAATTAGCACGCGAAACGCTACCTAATGTCCCTGTGCTTGACCTGCGACCTCACCTTACCTGCCTGCAGTCAAAGAGGCCACCCGCCTTCTGCCCTTTGTTATTCTGCAGTAAGACTTGGCCAGTCTGGGAAGGGCAGTGAAGGAAGCAAACTCGTGTCTCTTTTCCATCGTGTCTCTTTTCAGTCATGCCCAGAGAAGGCAAGGACAGTGTCCGCTTCTCCTGCTCTGCCTCTGGTATCTTCCCTCAACCCCCCTCTCTCTCTCTTTATTCCTCCATCTCTTTCTGTCTCTGTCTTGCTTATCCTTAAGTGCTGATTTCAAAAGACAGCTGTTACATATTCTCTCTTGCCTCTCCTTTTCTTTATTTGTTCCTCCGTGAAATGGCTCCAAAAACGAGCAGAACACTTTGGATGGAAAATTCCTCTTTTTCTGACAGGGTTCTATTCCAAAGTTCAGCCTCGGGACGGGGAGAAAAAAGTATCAAAATAAGAAAAATAATTAAATAACCAAATAAAGCAATACAGAGTGGTCAGCAGACAGGCCAGATTGTTATTTACATCCATGCACCTTAGCGCTGCTTTACAGAGTTTTCCAGTGAAGCGCTACTTTCTTTTTATCTTCTTTCTTTGAACAACAATGTTTTCCCAGGGTGGGGAAGTGCACCATTCATAAAGGGACTGCAATACCTGGTTGAGGGGTGGACTGGAAAACGTTTAATATGAGCGTTTTCAACTGTTTTAATTATCTTAGCCTATAAAATGTGTACCGCAGCTCTGTGATGAGGGATTTGGGGGCATATTAGCAAGGGCAATCTTGCCACTTTAGCGGGACTTTTTCCCGCTAAAGCGGCGATATTTTTATCGCCCTATCAGCAGCTGTCGCTAACAGCAGTTAGCGAAAGCTCATAGGCAATAGCTACAGGTTTGGTGCCCGCTTTGCATGTCAGCGATATTTATTGCTAATGACATGCAAAGTGGGCGTACCCAAACTGTTAGCGACTGAAAACAGTAGCTAACACAGCTATCGCCTATTAGCAAGGCAGGCGAAGCGATAAAAAAAATCACGCTAAGCGCGATTATCACTAGAATCTAACACCTTCTAAAAAGTTAACTTACCTGTATAGTCAATGGGGGGTGGATTATCACATTAAGCCCCCATTGGCATTATTACGAGAATATCGCAGGATTTCCAGCGATATTCTCGTATTGAGCCGCTATCGCCGGATATTTTATTGCATTGGAGATAAACGTTGCTAATAGCACGTTATCTCTGCGATAAAATCCGGCGACAGGCAGCGATAAAAAAAAGTGCCCTAAGCGCATTTAGCCATAAATATCGCTACTCCTTGCTAATATGCCCCTTGGTCTTTTTTAAACCAAACTTCTTACATTTTGTAAGGATATAAGCAATGGACATTGAAACAGGTCCCTTCCTGGTCCTGTAGTCCTGTCCTGAACTTTTCAGGCAAAATCACTTACTGATTCCTGAATAATGAGTTTAACCCCTTCACTGCTCGCGGTATTTCCCCGCTGTGCTGGGGTGCGGGGGGCGCGTACAGCGCCCCCATGCTCATGACGAGGTCAGCTCGTCATGAGCCACGGTGCTCCGGTGCTCATGACGAGCTTAGCTCGTCATGACTGCGCCCGTTCCAATGGAACTTTCAGCACAGCGGGGGAATTAGCCCAGCGTGCAAGCGTTCCACGGGACGGGCGCGGTCATGACGAGCTCAGCTCGTCATGAGCACCGGAGCGCCGTCACTCATGACGAGCTTGTTGAAAATTAGTACGGTTTGGTGAACATTATCTGCGCCATCTTGCCTCTTCCCCTGATGCCACACTTTTGTCGTGCGCACCCGCCATTTTAAGATGCCCTGATCAGAACAAACCCTTTTGCATGCCCCTGGCCCCTGACATAGCCCTTCGCCCTCACCAAGCCTGCACGCTGACCAACCCCCCTGCTTGCACCTGCCTTGAATCATAAACCCCTCTTCAGCGCTGCTCTGCCTCGGGCCCTCATCCTGTTCCCAGCGCAACACCTCCCTTCTTCCCTTTCATGATCCCCGGCCCTCTGATGCAAACCCCCTTTTCCCCGTGTGCCCGTTTGTCTTCCTCGTTCCCAGGCCGACACCCAGCTCTGCCGATACTATTCCTTGCCCCTCCCCGTACAATAGAAAGCCTCCCCCATCAAAGGACCCCCGGGTTGATCAAAGCCCCCACCCCATGAGATCCGATCGAACCCCGCATTCCATGAATTGGCGGAATATCCAGCTGCGCGATACTCATCACCTGTTGTGACCAGGGTGGGGACCTCTACTGTAAATGTGTGTGGGAACGGGCCCGGAGGGGGGGGTTCCGGGAATGTCTTTCCGTACATCAAAGCTTTGTCATGAGTATGTAAACTGTAATAAAAACCGCAAAACCCTGTATATAAGGGGCCAGGCCTCAGACATAAGTTAGAGCACCCCAGAACGATACCTGCTGTCTGTTTTGCTGTGTTCTCCTCCGGAGAGAATAAAATCTTGTTTCCTGCTTTCCAGTCTCCAGCGCCTGCCTCTTCATTGATTAATAATTCGTGGGTCACAGAGGCAATACCGCCGGGCAAATATCGATTGTACCCGACCCAGGTTTTAACAATTGGCGTCCCAAGCGTGGGGCCCATCAGCGACTCGTGGATCCAGTGGGAGAGGTCCCGACGACAGAGTGAACGACTGCAACGATCGGGAGAGCTCTTGCCCAATAGACCCTCGTCTGGCAGCCGATCATCCGAACTTCACTAGTTCCGAACAGACCTCTCTCGAGTGATCTACGGTCCTGACTGGGGACCATTAGGAGTGCCGTGAGAAATACGAAAAAAGAGAACGAACGGGCGCTGGATTCGGAAGACAAGAAACTGTCCATACGGTCCGGGTAAGGTCGTGTAAACACGACGGATTGCGAAATAATTGATTGCTTGATTGTTTAAAAAAAAATACTAGTATTACTCTTTGTTAACTTATTTGGAGATTCACTGTCTGCACGCGGAGAAACAGTAGGCTCTTTCCCTTTTGCAAACAGTGAAGGATAGGTAACGCAACCGTCGCGCCTGTTTTTCTCCCCCACTGACTCTATTATTTCTTAACGGTTTTTGGGAGATTCCCTCTCCCTCACTGATTAACTGGGTTCTTTGACCCCGAACTACTGTTCGCAGATTGTCTTCTGGAGATTCTCTGTCTGCAAACCAGAAATAACAGATTCCTCTTTGCGGATAGTGAAAGGGTAGAGGACGCAGACTTTTGCACCCTACTTACTCTCCCCATTGATCCTACTCTATCTTATTTATTATTGATTGTTCCTCGTTATTAGTTACTTTTTATTTTTTTGTTCATGAGGTATTCACTGCCTGCAAACAACGTAGAATAGGAATATTCTGTCTAGTCTTTGCGCCCAGTGATAAGATAGGCAGTGCTGACTTTTGTCCCTCGTTACGAGCCGTCATGTCTGTCTTCTCCCCACTGATTGATAATTGGTTCAGCCCGGACCGTGTATTAGAGGTGGACCATATAGCTCCACTAGAAGGCACCCCTAATAAGGACATGTTCATAAACTATGGATTAGTTACCATAGCCTATAATAAATTGTGGCACAGGTATACCAAAGAAAGTCAAGACAAACAGTGGCCACTGGTAGGATCCTTTGACCTTGATAAAATAGAAACGTTGGAAATAGCCCTTCGCAATAATAAGACAACGCCTATTATGCTCGACAGTCTCGGTATGTGGCGCAGAGAGGCTATGCAACGACAGAGAAAAGACGAGGACAAACCAGGTAGAGAAATATACCGACAGGACAACCCCGGGGCACCACGGCCCAAAAGTTATCCCCCGACACTACGAAAAAGACGGCCAGACTTAGGGCAAGACCAATGCGCTTTTTGTAGATATGTCGGACACTGGAAAGCCCAATGCCCGACTCTACTGAGCGTGAGTAAGGGCAAAGGGCCGACAGGAATGACAGGCCGGCAGAATGAGAAAAAGCGCGAGACAAAGAAAAATCCGACTCGCACGGACAGACCAGATAGAACCACCACGTTTGATTATGCCCGATGGCACAGGTTCCGCCAGAACGATTTCAGCGACATGTTCGAGTTTTCCTAGGTCGGACAATATAAAAACGGGAACCCAGCCTAGCTCTAAATTAACAGACGGAAAAAGATAATTTTGGCCAAATAATCACTGTTTTATGTTTGTCTTTGGATCTTGTGTGTCATACTTTTCTACTACCCCCGTCTGAGTTTGTGTGTACGTAATATATGAATCTGCGTCATCCCCCTGCACGTGCTTCCATGTTACATAAACTATGTTAATAGAAATTTTAGCATGAAACAACCTGGAAAGAAAGAAATGGGAAACGAAATCAGTAAGCCACTGATAAACGCGAACTTTTATTTTAACATAACAGGCAAAGGAAAACACAATAACACTAGAAAAACAAGAACGGTAAACTGTAGAACTTGGAAATCAACAGAACATTCGCCCCCCCACCTTCTGGAACCTTCCAAAGTAGGGCAGGGTTACGGCTACGCCCAACCGGCGGCAACCCATATAAGGCGGGCCCTGCCGCCAACACTTGGTCAGGAAATCTTAACGTATGGGGGAGCCGGAGGAGAGGCAGGGGCCAGCGGCCTGGGCAGTTACAGGTAGTCCCGCCACATGTCTCCTCGGCCCAACCGCAACGGGCCTGGACAGTCTTAGGTAGTCCCGCCACATGTCCAGAGAAGAACAAGACACCTTTTCCTTTTCCCTTCCGCGACAAGCCGCAGCAGCTCTGGGCGGCGGGATGCCCTGTCCATACCTCTGCAGGAATGCGTCCAGGTCGGGCTGGGAGGGAGAGGCGACGCGGACGAGCCTCTCCCACCTCCCTGGATAGGAGGTCTCCCAGCCCCCGGCCCAACACCGAACACCCCCAGCCAGGCGATGGTGCCCCAATACTTGCGCAGCACCGAACGTGCAATGGTGCCCATATTTTCGGAGCACCGAATATGCCATGACTGCACCGATACTTGTGCGGCACCGAGTGTGCGCCACAGATGGCCATACTCCCACAGCACTGAGCACAAGACTTGGGGAACACCGGATGTGGAGAGACCTTCGTGCGGGCTGATGAAAAAGAGCAGCATGGAGTGCACCGGGAGAAGGAGACGGCGCGAACGAGTCTCCCTCGCCCCCCAGGTGGGGGCATCACAGCCGCACCCCAGCCGAATGTCCCGCTTCCACAACACAGAGTTCCACTCTCTATTTTTTTGTCCCCAAAAGGTCTCTTCCACTCTTGCAGACTTGATGAGAGGGGACTGCTGCAGGGCCTCAAAAATGGCGTCTGAGTCTGCCGGAAGGCGGGTCTCGGTCGCTAGAGTAACTTTGAACAGCAATGTAACTCGGTCGCTCGCCCACCGGAGCGCGAGCCCCCACCCCCGACAACATCTCCACAGCCTTGAAGATTCTACAAAGGTCCCCGGAGGAGCCCTCGGCCACTGCAGGCCTCCGGTAAGGGACAACTGCCTTGATCGCCAACGAAATAAACATGACATTGCCACTCCTTCTGTTAGCATGAATTCTAGAACTGCCGAAAAGGACTCTGGTCCAACTGCCGGTTGTAGGAAACATTTTTCCCTGATGCTACTTCCGGACTAACCCGGCCCCGCCCAAAATGGCGCCGGTATCAATAGGAACTTACGAACACCTCGTGGTGTCCCTTTTTACTATACAAACTTAATGTTCTGAGACATATATGACCCTTTGTACACTTGACAAGAAGAAAGGAGAGCTCACTCGAGGAACATGTAAAAGGATCGCGTTAAAAATGATGATTATAAATGTACAATGTATTATATTTTTATAGCCGATGTATATCCTCGCTTATGACGCACGCACACGGTATGTATATAGGAAATCTGATTGCAGCTAGTATGACTATGCTTCTAAATTATGAAATAAACGCCCCCGAGCCCCCGGCCAACTGATAGACGTTCTGGTTTGCTACAAATGAATTGCTAAAACTTTCTAACGTTTTTATTGCTGCAAAACGACACCCCCACTGTACGCACTTTAGCCATTGCCGTGCCCGGCCAAATACGACTGCACCCTTATGAATCCACATACTATGATTTCGCAAAAATAAAGGTTCTTTTTCGAAATGATGAACGGGTATTGCATGCTTTATTTGAAATATGGGATGGGCGGGAAAGTTCTTTTCTGTGCACCCTACTATGCTCTCTCTTTAAGGTTATTAAGAAGATGGCTGCCCAGCCCGGGAGGACGGATCGGATCGACAACACGACACTCTGCCTTCAAAGTACGCGACTGACTCATGAACTCTCGCATGGAGGAAGACCTAGACTTCCAAGGATGGGTAAAACGAATGGTATAAATGAGGGAATGTAAAGGAAGGGTAAAATAAAACGATGTAAAAGTTATAAAGTACGACGTTCAAAGGTATTAGGGAACAGAGCTGACCCAAGAACCGAAGAACCTTAGAACGTCACAGCGTTGAAGGAGATTTAAGGATCCCGATAGTGAGATACATCTTTCGACTAGAAACCTCGCACTAGGCACCTCTGGTTTCCTTTTTACGTTTCCCCGCGCACGACCTATATGGACACACTGCCCCCCCCCCCCCCCCCCCCCGACTCCAGAAACCATATCCCCGGGGACTTTGCCCCGAGGAGGAAGGACGGGTAAGAGGTAAGTAAAGGACTCTCGAATCCATGTATTTGAATATGCGCGAATGCTGTTCCCCTCCCTTCCCCCCTTTTTTTCCTCCCTCTGCAGGTTACATCAGAGATTACAGCCGAGGTGTGGCGAAGATCTGAAGCCTTGCCATATCTAATACACGAAGCAGACTAGCGCTGCAAGGTGGCGCCTAAGCACGCCTACAAACTACTCACGTAGCGAACAAACCCGTAAAATTAGTATGACCTGATAAAAAGTGATCACCCTTAAACCAGACCGCACGAATGAACCCATGTCACGTATGATGCGAAACTATGAGAGAATGTGTGTGTGTGACTGAGGCGTCGACCCAACTGGTCGAAGGACCGAGAATGCAAGAAGGTGCGACAAAATGGTACCTCCTTTCTTTTTCCTTTTTCTCAAAGCATGTCCCCTCTACCCTGTCTAATGCTCAACTGCATGATTTCAGGATTCTAACGCAGACCCGTGAATGTCCTTTACTGTGTAATGCACTAAATAGCCTTTCTTAAATACACTGCCACTCTCCCTGCCGCACGTGTACTATTTAGCCTGCCGTTGCACTCTCTCTCTCTCTCTCTCTCTCTCTCTCTCTCTCTCTCTCTCTCTCCTTCACACTCCCACTCTTCCGAGCGATTAGCCCCGAAATTGGCAGACTGCCACCCCTAGCACACCACCCAATTGGCTTCAAATACTGCCGGTATTTGCTCAAAACTTGTCTTTAATAAAATCACCCTAATGCTGTGTCACCACCTCTCCTTTCCGGAAAATGTTTTGATGAAACCAAGAATTGGCCATAAGGGAAAGGACAGGTAAGCTGACTGTGGTTCCCTAATCTGACCTGAAATGAGGGAACTACATGTCAGCGGCCCCTATTATGAGATAAAATGCCTCAAGACGCACCCCGTATTGCGCTCAAATTGCCCCCCCCCCTCCGATAAGAGTTTTTTAACTATCCTTCATCCCCCCGATTGTAAAAGGTGGGTCGACTTGCGACTCACGCAGGCCAGCTGTGGCTCCTAGAAATGATTTTTATATAGGCAAATTTCAGAGTTTGAAATTCGAGAAATGCCACTGAATGCTCACCAACTGAACTGTGGCCTTCTGCCGACTGTACCCCTATAGCCCAAAATGAGATGATGCCCCCCCCATCACAGTTCTCTATGTCCCTAGTGGTCTTCCGATGAAATCCCTGTCTTTTCTAATTTAGTAACCAGGCCGCGAGAGGCTGCATAGGGACCAGAATGATGTTTTACAAAGTTAAAGATTAGACCGGAGCAAAGAAAACCATTACAATGAACCTTGCCGAAAGTGAAAATGTTTAGTTAAAGGGCAGGATGCATTGATAATATGAAAAATGTTTAGCCTATGTTCGTCCCTCAGCAAGAGGCCTTTTTAGTACCATGTTGATAGCACACACCACCTCTTTGTAAACATACACCCCTAGAGAACGGTTTAGCATTATCAGGCTTGCATTACAGAGGTGGGTCCCCATCAGATGAACTGTCGTGACTTTATTAAACAGTTGTGAAGGAAGGTCATAGTAAATCCAGCATGTCCACCATCGATCATCTATACCTGGAGCTGGGAGAGAAATAGACTTATGCGGTTACTTTTCCTCTACCAATTCTCTAAAAACTGTCTTTTCAAACTCCTTCAAGGGTACGGCTGCCGGAGGAAAGAAGGACCGGATGTGGGAGCACGTGGCCTGACTACGGACTATGGAACGTCTGCGACATGGGCCAAGGCGAGACCGCGACAGAACAGAGCTACAGGACGAGGCACTATCTCCAACAGAATGAGAAGAAAGGGCTAACCTGATGCCCCTGCTCCATGTTCGAATGTGTGCCGAAAAGTCCCCGCTCTCTAGACCCGGTCATGAGCCCGCCTATCTGAAATCTCTCGTTCCCCTAGTTTGTTCCCGATCTGGCCTTGCTCCATCCCCCTTTTTCTCCGACCTACCCTATGGACTATTTTGTGCACTCTTCTTTCACCTGAACTTTTGACTATTGATCCCAAAGGACACCGGGCGAAAAAGACCTTTTTGACCAGAAACGCGAGGAAAAGGTCGTGCCCTGCAACACGGAACTTAGAATAGAGCTGGACTCGTAGCTCCACCGCCGGTGCTCCACAGTGCCAACAGAAGGCGAAGAATTGCTGAAAGCTTACTAAACCTCGAACATTCCTTCACTATCATCTCTGCCACGTCTCGTTTCTCTCCCAGCCAACATTGTATTGATTATGTAACAATCCATCAGTTCACATTATGAAATGTACGCACTGCTCTCACTTCGAATCACTTTTGCATTGCATTACTATGACTTTCCTGCTAAACAAGTTTATCAAAGTTTATCAATAGGTCCGCCTCCTAAAACTAGAGATCTTAAAATGTAATGTTTACAACTCTTTCATCTAGGGTTCCTACTGCTTTTTCTTATGCCCACCATAATAGAACCGAGTAGAAAATGAACCAGCAAGATGTCTTGAATATGTTAAAGGGAGGACTGTTGAAAATTAGTACGGTTTGGTGAACATTATCTGCGCCATCTTGCCTCTTCCCCTGATGCCACACTTTTGTCGTGCGCACCCGCCATTTTAAGATGCCCTGATCAGAACAAACCCTTTTGCATGCCCCTGGCCCCTGACATAGCCCTTCGCCCTCACCAAGCCTGCACGCTGACCAACCCCCCTGCTTGCACCTGCCTTGAATCATAAACCCCTCTTCAGCGCTGCTCTGCCTCGGGCCCTCATCCTGTTCCCAGCGCAACACCTCCCTTCTTCCCTTTCATGATCCCCGGCCCTCTGATGCAAACCCCCTTTTCCCCGTGTGCCCGTTTGTCTTCCTCGTTCCCAGGCCGACACCCAGCTCTGCCGATACTATTCCTTGCCCCTCCCCGTACAATAGAAAGCCTCCCCCATCAAAGGACCCCCGGGTTGATCAAAGCCCCCACCCCATGAGATCCGATCGAACCCCGCATTCCATGAATTGGCGGAATATCCAGCTGCGCGATACTCATCACCTGTTGTGACCAGGGTGGGGACCTCTACTGTAAATGTGTGTGGGAACGGGCCCGGAGGGGGGGGTTCCGGGAATGTCTTTCCGTACATCAAAGCTTTGTCATGAGTATGTAAACTGTAATAAAAACCGCATATAAGGGGCCAGGCCTCAGACATAAGTTAGAGCACCCCAGAACGATACCTGCTGTCTGTTTTGCTGTGTTCTCCTCCGGAGAGAATAAAATCTTGTTTCCTGCTTTCCAGTCTCCAGCGCCTGCCTCTTCATTGATTAATAATTCGTGGGTCACAGAGGCAATACCGCCGGGCAAATATCGATTGTACCCGACCCAGGTTTTAACAAGCTGAGCTCGTCATGAGCATCCAAGGAGTTAAAACCGTTAAGGTAACCATGTTGTTCCTGCTTACATTTCATATGCTTTGCTCATCCTTGCAGTGTTTGCTTTTTACAGGGTGTTGTTACTTTTTTTCAGGCAGCATTTTATTCTTGTCCAATGCATAATTTGAATTGAGTCTCAGCACAATTGGATTGTAGCTGAAGGCAATGCCAGTTTCTCTCAGTGGGGCAGTATGGTGTTCAGTGGGGTAGAGGATGTGGCACTCTGGCCAGAGCTGCCAAATTTGGCACTGGAGCACCATTTTCAGCCTTCATGACCAGTCCACCAGACCACACTCCTGACAGTGCTCATTCCGATGCTACACCTTAGAAGGCCCGATAGACCTTAGAAGCCCTGGTGTCTTAGCACCAGCAGGTGGACCCTAACGGTGGCAAGTGTGGGTTAACCTTGAAGGCCTGTCCACCACAATCCATGCAGTTCACCTCCAGTCTTCCGAGCAGGGATACAAAGAAGCACACACTAGAGCGACAGTGACTCTGTCACTGAGGTCACAAGACCCTTGAGGCCAGTCCACCTCGTCCATTGGTACCTCCATTGGAGTTTATTAGCACTAGTAGTGCAACTCACCAGGGGTTGGTAATGTTGGATTTGCATGCACATTAAACTTAAGGGGTGATAATAATGGTGGTGGGACTGCCACATCACCGCGTCGTTGACAGTCCCACCGCCATTGATGACTGCATTACTGCCCGCCATGTTACAATGGCGGGCAGTTCCCTGGCAGTCGGAGAGACCGATCGCCACGCACACTTCTCCCTTCCATAGGGAAGGGAATATGACTTTTCAAAAATTTAGCACGATATAGCACATAGACACGTATATCACCTTTTGGTACATCTGGTCACGCTGGACCTGCTCAAAGTCAAAGTTTCAGGCCGACCATGATGAAGCCCTGCGGGGCTACTCCTTGTGGTAGGTCTCGGTCAAAGTTTTTACCTTCTGACTTAGAAACTTTTCTGGAGCTTTTCTTCACGGGGTCCGTTGAAGCTCTCAGCCAGCCCTGATTCGGTGAGGGTTTGCCGGCTTGCCTTGCAACGAACTCCCGGTCAAACTTATGAAAGTCCAACCTCCGGAGCTTTCCAGCGGTACAAGCTAGGGATTCTGGCATACAGTTGATGGTGGGTGGCTTGGCTCTCATGGTTGGCCCCGGACACCTTTTCTAAGTTCGGAATTAGAAATGTTTGCAGAGCTTTTTCTTGCAGGGTCCCTCAATGCTTTTCACTAGGCCGGATTCGTTGAGGGTTTGCCCGCTTGGGTTTCCGCCTAAGCCCAATCAAACTCTGAAAGTCGGACCCCTGGAGCTTTTCAGCCAGAGGAACCTTGACGGCAGGCCAACTCATGGTTGATGATTGTCGGCTTGGCTGGCCAGAGTGAGTTGGTCCACTTATGGAGCTTTATACCAAAGTTGCTCCAAACTTCTCCAAAAGTTTTCTTGAAGTTTTTCAAAGGGTCCCAAAGTGTCCAAAACTTACTCCAAGGCTCTGGAATCTCCAAGATGGTCCTTGAAATGGACTTCAGTTACCACAATCCACTTGGACAAAACCCTTTCAAATTCACTGATAGTTCTCCAGGCTGGGGATTCTTGGTGGTCCAGGTGTGCTCTAGAAACCACCGCAATGGAGCACACACCGCTAGCCCCTCCTCCGGATCGCCCCTCGGGACTCTGGCACTTGTAGTTCAATAGTGGATCACCCAGGTGGGTGCAAGTCGGTACTTGTTGGACTGATGAATCTTTAGACCCGATACATGTCCCGGGTTTTTGGGTATCGCCCGAGACATGGCTCGGGTTTCGGGATAACTTCCCTCATCAGTAGAGAAATGGTTAGGGGTGGAGGAGAAGGCCGCCAAACAACCGTCAATGGCCTCGATGCCCGAACCGGCACGCAGGGCAGCATCCAGGAGCCCGTCGGCTCAAAGCTCAAGGGAGCCAATTAGTAGAAACCACCGCAATGGAGCGCACACCGCTAGCCCCTCCTCCGGATCGCCCCTCGGGACTCTGGCACTTGTAGTTCAATAGTGGATCACCCAGGTGGGTGCAAGTCGGTACTTGTTGGACTGATGAATCTCTAGACCCGATACATGTCCCGGGTTTTTGGGTATTGCCCGAGACATGGCTCGGGTTTCGGGATAACTTCCCTCATCAGTAGAGAAATGGTTAGGGGTGGAGGAGAAGGCCGCCAAACAACCGTCAATGGCCTCGATGCCCGAACCGGCACGCAGGGCAGCATCCAGGAGCCCGTCGGCTCAAAGCTCAAGGGAGCCAATTAGTAGAAACCACCGCAATGGAGCGCACACCGCTAGCCCCTCCTCCGGATCGCCCCTCGGGACTCTGGCACTTGTAGTTCAATAGTGGATCACCCAGGTGGGTGCAAGTCGGTACTTGTTGGACTGATGAATCTCTAGACCCGATACATGTCCCGGGTTTTTGGGTATCGCCCGAGACATGGCTCGGGTTTCGGGATAACTTCCCTCATCAGTAGAGAAATGGTTAGGGGTGGAGGAGAAGGCCGCCAAACAACCGTCAATGGCCTCGATGCCCGAACCGGCACGCAGGGCAGCATCCAGGAGCCCGTCGGCTCAAAGCTCAAGGGAGCCAATTAGTAGAAACCACCGCAATGGAGCGCACACCGCTAGCCCCTCCTCCGGATCGCCCCTCGGGACTCTGGCACTTGTAGTTCAATAGTGGATCACCCAGGTGGGTGCAAGTCGGTACTTGTTGGACTGATGAATCTCTAGACCCGATACATGTCCCAGGTTTTTGGGTATCGCCCGAGACATGGCTCGGGTTTCGGGATAACTTCCCTCATCAGTAGAGAAATGGTTAGGGGTGGAGGAGAAGGCCGCCAAACAACCGTCAATGGCCTAGATGCCCGAACCGGCACGCAGGGCAGCATCCAGGAGCCCGTCGGCTCAAAGCTCAAGGGAGCCAATTAGTAGAAACCACCGCAATGGAGCGCACACCGCAAGCCCCTCCTCCGGATCGCCCCTCGGGACTCTGGCACTTGTAGTTCAATAGTGGATCACCCAGGTGGGTGCAAGTCGGTACTTGTTGGACTGATGAATCTCTAGACCCGATACATGTCCCGGGTTTTTGGGTATCGCCCGAGACATGGCTCGGGTTTCGGGATAACTTCCCTCATCAGTAGAGAAAGGGTTAGGGGTGGAGGAGAAGGCCGCCAAACAACCGTCAATGGCCTCGATGCCCGAACCGGCACGCAGGGCAGCATCCAGGAGCCCGTCGGCTCAAAGCTCAAGGGAGCCAATTAGTAGAAAGCACCGCAATGGAGCGCACACCGCTAGCCCCTCCTCCGGATCGCCCCTCGGGACTCTGGCACTTGTAGTTCAATAGTGGATCACCCAGGTGGGTGCAAGTGGGTACTTGTTGGATTGATGAATCTCTAGACCCGATACATGTCCCGGGTTTTTGGGTATCGCCCGAGACATGGCTCGGGTTTCGGGATAACTTCCCTCATCAGTAGAGAAATGGTTAGGGGTGGAGGAGAAGGCCGCCAAACAACCGTCAATCGCCTCGATGCCCGAACCGGCACGCAGGGCAGCATCCAGGAGCCCGTCGGCTCAAAGCTCAAGGGAGCCAATTAGTAGAAACCACCGCAATGGAGCGCACACCGCTAGCCCCTCCTCCGGATCGCCCCTCGGGACTCTGGCACTTGTAGTTCAATAGTGGATCCCCCAGGTGGGTGCAAGTCGGTACTTGTTGGATTGATGAATCTCTAGACCGGATACATGTCCCGGGTTTTTGGGTATCGCCCGAGACATGGCTCGGGTTTCGGGATAACTTCCCTTATCAGTAGAGAAATGGTTAGGGGTGGAGGAGAAGGCCGCCAAACAACCGTCAATGGCCTCGATGCCCGAACCGGCACGCAGGGCAGCATCCAGGAGCCCGTCGGCTCAAAGCTCAAGGGAGCCAATTAGTAGAAACCACCGCAATGGAGCGCACACCGCTAGCCCCTCCTCCGGATCACCCCTCGGGACTCTGGCACTTGTAGTTCAATAGTGGATCACCCAGGTGGGTGCAAGTCGGTACTTGTTGGACTGATGAATCTCTAGACCCGATACATGTCCCGGGTTTTTGGGTATCGCCCGAGACATGGCTCGGGTTTCGGGATAACTTCCCTCATCAGTAGAGAAATGGTTAGGGGTGGAGGAGAAGGCCGCCAAACAACCGTCAATGGCCTCGATGCCCGAACCGGCACGCAGGGCAGCATCCAGGAGCCCGGCGGCTCAAAGCTCAAGGGAGCCAATTAGTAGAAACCACCGCAATGGAGCGCACACCGCTAGCCCCTCCTCCGGATCGCCCCTCGGGACTCTGGCACTTGTAGTTCAATAGTGGATCACCCAGGTGGGTGCAAGTCGGTACTTGTTGGACTGATGAATCTCTAGACCCGATACATGTCCCGGGTTTTTGGGTATCGCCCGAGACATGGCTCGGGTTTCGGGATAACTTCCCTCATCAGTAGAGAAATGGTTAGGGGTGGAGGAGAAGGCCACCAAACAACCGTCAATGCCCTCGATGCCCGAACCGGCACGCAGGGCAGCATCCAGGAGCCCGTCGGCTCAAAGCTCAAGGGAGCCAATTAGTAGAAACCACCGCAATGGAGCGCACACCGCTAGCCCCTCCTCCGGATCGCCCCTCGGGACTCTGGCACTTGTAGTTCAATAGTGGATCACCCAGGTGGGTGCAAGTCGGTACTTGTTGGACTGATGAATCTCTAGACCCGATACATGTCCCGGGTTTTTGGGTATCGCCCGAGACATGGCTCGGGTTTCGGGATAACTTCCCTCATCAGTAGAGAAATGGTTAGGGGTGGAGGAGAAGGCCGCCAAACAACCGTCAATGGCCTCGATGCCCGAACCGGCACGCAGGGCAGCATCCAGGAGCCCGTCGGCTCAAAGCTCAAGGGAGACAATTAGTAGAAACCACCGCAATGGAGCGCACACCGCTAGCCCCTCCTCCGGATCGCCCCTCGGGATTCTGGCACTTGTAGTTCAATAGTGGATCACCCAGGTGGGTGCAAGTCGGTACTTGTTGGACTGATGAATCTCTAGACCCGATACATGTCCCGGGTTTTTGGGTATCGCCCGAGACATGGCTCGGGTTTCGGGATAACTTCCCTCATCAGTAGAGAAATGGTTAGGGGTGGAGGAGAAGGCCGCCAAACAACCGTCAATGGCCTCGATGCCCGAACCGGCACGCAGGGCAACATCCAGGAGCCCGTCGGCTCAAAGCTCAAGGGAGCCAATTAGTAGAAACCACCGCAATGGAGCGCACACCGCAAGCCCCTCCTCCGGATCGCCCCTCGGGACTCTGGCACTTGTAGTTCAATAGTGGATCACCCAGGTGGGTGCAAGTCGGTACTTGTTGGACTGATGAATCTCTAGACCCGATACATGTCCCGGGTTTTTGGGTATCGCCCGAGACATGGCTCGGGTTTTGGGATAACTTCCCTCATCAGTAGAGAAATGGTTAGGGGTGGAGGAGAAGGCCGCCAAACAACCGTCAATGGCCTTGATGCCCGAACCGGCACGCAGGGCAGCATCCAGGAGCCCGTCGGCTCAAAGCTCAAGGGAGCCATTTAGTAGAAACCACCGCAATGGAGCGCACACCGCTAGCCCCTCCTCCGGATCGCCCCTCGGGACTCTGGCACTTGTAGTTCAATAGTGGATCACCCAGGTGGGTGCAAGTGGGTACTTGTTGGATTGATGAATCTCTAGACCCGATACATGTCCCGGGTTTTTGGGTATCGCCCGAGACATGGCTCGGGTTTCGGGATAACTTCCCTCATCAGTAGAGAAATGGTTAGGGGTGGAGGAGAAGGCCGCCAAACAACCGTCAATGGCCTCGATGCCCGAACCGGCACGCAGGGCAGCATCCAGGAGCCCGTCGGCTCAAAGCTCAAGGGAGCCAATTAGTAGAAACCACCGCAATGGAGCGCACACCGCTAGCCCCTCCTCCGGATCACCCCTCGGGACTCTGGCACTTGTAGTTCAATAGTGGATCACCCAGGTGGGTGCAAGTCGGTACTTGTTGGACTGATGAATCTCTAGACCCGATACATGTCCCGGGTTTTTGGGTATCGCCCGAGACATGGCTCGGGTTTCGGGATAACTTCCCTCATCAGTAGAGAAATGGTTAGGGGTGGAGGAGAAGGCCGCCAAACAACCGTCAATGGCCTCGATGCTCGAACCGGCACGCAGGGCAGCATCCAGGAGCCCGTCGGCTCAAAGCTCAAGGGAGCCAATTAGTAGAAACCACCGCAATGGAGCGCACACCGCTAGCCCCTCCTCCGGATCGCCCCTCGGGACTCTGGCACTTGTAGTTCAATAGTGGATCACCCAGGTGGGTGCAAGTCGGTACTTGTTGGACTGATGAATCTCTAGACCCGATACATGTCCCGGGTTTTTGGGTATCGCCCGAGACATGGCTCGGGTTTCGGGATAACTTCCCTCATCAGTAGAGAAATGGTTAGGGGTGGAGGAGAAGGCCGCCAAACAACCGTCAATGGCCTCGATGCCCGAACCGGCACGCAGGGCAGCATCCAGGAGCCCGTCGGCTCAAAGCTCAAGGGAGCCAATTAGTAGAAACCACCGCAATGGAGCGCACACCGCTAGCCCCTCCTCCGGATCGCCCCTCGGGACTCTGGCACTTGTAGTTCAATAGTGGATCACCCAGGTGGGTGCAAGTCGGTACTTGTTGGACTGATGAATCTCTAGACCCGATACATGTCCCGGGTTTTTGGGTATCGCCCGAGACATGGCTCGGGTTTCGGGATAACTTCCCTCATCAGTAGAGAAATGGTTAGGGGTGGAGGAGAAGGCCGCCAAACAACCGTCAATGGCCTCGATGCCCGAACCGGCACGCAGGGCAGCATCCAGGAGCCCGTCGGCTCACAGCTCAAGGGAGCCAATTAGTAGAAACCACCGCAATGGAGCGCACACCGCTAGCCCCTCCTCCGGATCGCCCCTCGGGACTCTGGCACTTGTAGTTCAATAGTGGATCACCCAGGTGGGTGCAAGTCGGTACTTGTTGGACTGATGAATCTCTAGACCCGATACATGTCCCGGGTTTTTGGGTATCGCCCGAGACATGGCTCGGGTTTCGGGATAACTTCCCTCATCAGTAGAGAAATGGTTAGGGGTGGAGGAGAAGGCCGCCAAACAACCGTCAATGGCCTCGATGCCCGAACCGGCACGCAGGGCAGCATCCAGGAGCCCGTCGGCTCAAAGCTCAAGGGAGCCAATTAGTAGAAACCACCGCAATGGAGCGCACACCGCAAGCCCCTCCTTCGGATCGCCCCTCGGGACTCTGGCACTTGTAGTTCAATAGTGGATCACCCAGGTGGGTGCAAGTCGGTACTTGTTGGACTGATGAATCTCTAGACCCGATACATGTCCCGGGTTTTTGGGTATCGCCCGAGACATGGCTCGGGTTTCGGGATAACTTCCCTCATCAGTAGAGAAATGGTTAGGGGTGGAGGAGAAGGCCGCCAAACAACCGTCAATGGCCTCGATGCCCGAACCGGCACGCAGGGCAGCATCCAGGAGCCCGTCGGCTCAAAGCTCAAGGGAGCCAATTAGTAGAAACCACCGCAATGGAGCGCACACCGCTAGCCCCTCCTCCGGATCGCCCCTCGGGACTCTGGCACTTGTAGTTCAATAGTGGATCCCTCAGGTGGGTGAAAGTCGGTACTTGTTGGATTGATGAATCTCTAGACCGGATACATGTCCCGGGTTTTTGGGTATCGCCCGAGACATGGCTCGGGTTTCGGGATAACTTCCCTTATCAGTAGAGAAATGGTTAGGGGTGGAGGAGAAGGCCGCCAAACAACCGTCAATGGCCTCGATGCCCAAACCGGCACGCAGGGCAGCATCCAGGAGCCCGTCGGCTCAAAGCTCAAGGGAGCCAATTAGTAGAAACCACCGCAATGGAGCGCACACCGCTAGCCCCTCCTCCGGATCACCCCTCGGGACTCTGGCACTTGTAGTTCAATAGTGGATCACCCAGGTGGGTGCAAGTCGGTACTTGTTGGACTGATGAATCTCTAGACCCGATACATGTCCCGGGTTTTTGGGTATCGCCCGAGACATGGCTCGGGTTTCGGGATAACTTCCCTCATCAGTAGAGAAATGGTTAGGGGTGGAGGAGAAGGCCGCCAAACAACCGTCAATGGCCTCGATGCCCGAACCAGCACGCAGGGCAGCATCCAGGAGCCCGTCGGCTCAAAGCTCAAGGGAGCCAATTAGTAGAAACCACCGCAATGGAGCGCACACCGCTAGCCCCTCCTCCGGATCGCCCCTCGGGACTCTGGCACTTGTAGTTCAATAGTGGATCACCCAGGTGGGTGCAAGTCGGTACTTGTTGGACTGATGAATCTCTAGACCCGATACATGTCCCGGGTTTTTGGGTATCGCCCGAGACATGGCTCGGGTTTCGGGATAACTTCCCTCATCAGTAGAGAAATGGTTAGGGGTGGAGGAGAAGGCTGCCAAACAACCGTCAATGGCCTCGATGCCCGAACCGGCACGCAGGGCAGCATCCAGGAGCCCGTCGGCTCAAAGCTCAAGGGAGCCAATTAGTAGAAACCACCGCAATGGAGCGCACACCTCTAGCCCCTCCTCCGGATCGCCCCTCGGGACTCTGGCACTTGTAGTTCAATAGTGGATCACCCAGGTGGGTGCAAGTCGGTACTTGTTGGACTGATGAATCTCTAGACCCGATACATGTCCCGGGTTTTTGGGTATCGCCCGAGACATGGCTCGGGTTTCGGGATAACTTCCCTCATCAGTAGAGAAATGGTTAGGGTGGAGGAGAAGGCCGCCAAACAACCGTCAATGGCCTCGATGCCCGAACCGGCACGCAGGGCAACATCCAGGAGCCCGTCGGCTCAAAGCTCAAGGGAGCCAATTAGTAGAAACCACCGCAATGTAGCGCACACCGCTAGCCCCTCCTCCGGATCGCCCCTCGGGACTCTGGCACTTGTAGTTCAATAGTGGATCACCCAGGTGGGTGCAAGTCGGTACTTGTTGGACTGATGAATCTCTAGACCCGATACATGTCCCGGGTTTTTGGGTATCGCCCGAGACATGGCTCGGGTTTCGGGATAACTTCCCTCATCAGTAGAGAAATGGTTAGGGGTGGAGGAGAAGGCCGCCAAACAACCGTCAATGGCCTCGATGCCCGAACCGGCACGCAGGGCAGCATCCAGGAGCCCGTCGGCTCAAAGCTCAAGGGAGCCAATTAGTAGAAACCACCGCAATGGAGCGCACACCGCTAGCCCCTCCTCCGGATCGCCCCTCGGGACTCTGGCACTTGTAGTTCAATAGTGGATCACCCAGGTGGGTGCAAGTCGGTACTTGTTGGACTGATGAATCTCTAGACCCGATACATGTCCCGGGTTTTTGGGTATCGCCCGAGACATGGCTCGGGTTTCGGGATAACTTCCCTCATCAGTAGAGAAATGGTTAGGGGTGGAGGAGAAGGCCGCCAAACAACCGTCAATGGCCTCGATGCCCGAACCGGCACGCAGGGCAGCATCCAGGAGCCCGTCGGCTCAAAGCTCAAGGGAGCCAATTAGTAGAAACCACCGCAATGGAGCGCACACCGCTAGCCCCTCCTCCGGATCGCCCCTCGGGACTCTGGCACTTGTAGTTCAATAGTGGATCACCCAGGTGGGTGCAAGTCGGTACTTGTTGGACTGATGAATCTCTAGACCCGATACATGTCCCGGGTTTTTGGGTATCGCCCGAGACATGGCTCGCGTTTCGGGATAACTTCCCTCATCAGTAGAGAAATGGTTAGGGGTGGAGGAGAAGGCCGCCAAACAACCGTCAATGGCCTCGATGCCCGAACCGGCACGCAGGGCAGCATCCAGGAGCCCGTCGGCTCAAAGCTCAAGGGAGCCAATTAGTAGAAACCACCGCAATGGAGCGCACACCGCTAGCCCCTCCTCCGGATCGCCCCTCGGGACTCTGGCACTTGTAGTTCAATAGTGGATCACCCAGGTGGGTGCAAGTCGGTACTTGTTGGACTTATGAATCTCTAGACCCGATACATGTCCCGGGTTTTTGGGTATCGCCCGAGACATGGCTCGGGTTTCGGGATAACTTCCCTCATCAGTAGAGAAATGGTTAGGGGTGGAGGAGAAGGCCGCCAAACAACCGTCAATGGCCTCGATGCCCGAACCGGCACGCAGGGCAGCATCCAGGAGCCCGTCGGCTCAAAGCTCAAGGGAGCCAATTAGTAGAAACCACCGCAATGGAGCGCACACCGCTAGCCCCTCCTCCGGATCGCCCCTCGGGACTCTGGCACTTGTAGTTCAATAGTGGATCACCCAGGTGGGTGCAAGTCGGTACTTGTTGGACTGATGAATCTCTAGACCCGATACATGTCCCGGGTTTTTGGGTATCGCCCGAGACATGGCTCGGGTTTCGGGATAACTTCCCTCATCAGTAGAGAAACGGTTAGGGGTGGAGGAGAAGGCCGCCAAACAACCGTCAATGGCCTCGATGCCCGAACCGGCACGCAGGGCAGCATCCAGGAGCCCGTCGGCTCAAAGCTCAAGGGAGCCAATTAGTAGAAACCACCGCAATGGAGCGCACACCGCTAGCCCCTCCTCCGGATCGCCCCTCGGGACTCTGGCACTTGTAGTTCAATTGTGGATCACCCAGGTGGGTGCAAGTCGGTACTTGTTGGACTGATGAATCTCTAGACCCGATACATGTCCCGGGTTTTTGGGTATCGCCCGAGACATGGCTCGGGTTTCGGGATAACTTCCCTCATCAGTGGAGAAATGGTTAGGGGTGGAGGAGAAGGCCGCCAAACAACCGTCAATGGCCTCGATGCCCGAACCGGCACGCAGGGCAGCATCCAGGAGCCCGTCGGCTCAAAGCTCAAGGGAGCCAATTAGTAGAAACCACCGCAATGGAGCGCACACCGCTAGCCCCTCCTCCGGATCGCCCCTCGGGACTCTGGCACTTGTAGTTCAATAGTGGATCACCCAGGTGGGTGCAAGTCGGTACTTGTTGGACTGATGAATCTCTAGACCCGATACATGTCCCGGGTTTTTGGGTATCGCCCGAGACATGGCTCGGGTTTCGGGATAACTTCCCTCATCAGTAGAGAAATGGTTAGGGGTGGAGGAGAAGGCTGCCAAACAACCGTCAATGGCCTCGATGCCCGAACCGGCACGCAGGGCAGCATCCAGGAGCCCGTCGGCTCAAAGCTCAAGGGAGCCAATTAGTAGAAACCACCGCAATGGAGCGCACACCGCTAGCCCCTCCTCCGGATCGCCCCTCGGGACTCTGGCACTTGTAGTTCAATAGTGGATCACCCAGGTGGGTGCAAGTCGGTACTTGTTGGACTGATGAATCTCTAGACCCGATACATGTCCCGGGTTTTTGGGTATCGCCACGAGTGGTACCAGACCTGAGGATATTTTTTGGCAGCCTACGCGGCACCCTTACATATTCACTGCTGACGAGAGGTAACAACCTCGAAACACGTGTCCAGGGATGGCCAACGCAACAGTGATTTTTTGCTCAATACCCTGGCAGAGGCGCACCCGCTGATGCTTACTTCATGGACCACAATGCTTTGGGGCAACACGCTGATAGGACAAGCAGTGTGCGACCAATTGGACTTTCTTTTGTATTCAAGCTCCCTTGAGCTGGTGGGGCTGACGAGCCCGGGTTACGCACATGCGTGCCACGAGTGGTACCAGACATGAGGATATTTTTTGCCAGCCTACGCGGCACCCTTACATATATGCCTATTCCCTGCTGACGAGAGGTAACAACCTCGAAACACGTGTCCAGGGATGGCCAACGCGACAGTGATTTTTTGCTCAATACCCTGGCAGAGGTGCACCTGCTGATGCTTACTTCATGGACCACAATGCTTTGGGGCAACACGCTGATAGGACAAGCAGTTGGACTTTCTTTTGTATTCAAGCTCCCTTGAGCTGGTGGGGCTGACGAGCCCGGGTTACGCACCTGCTCCACGAGTGGTACCAGACCTGAGGATATTTTTGGCAGCCTACGCGGCACCCTTACATATATGCCTATTCCCTGCTGACGAGAGGTAACAACCTCGAAACACGTGTCCAGGGATGGCCAATGCGACAGTGATTTTTTGCTCAATACCCTGGCAGAGGCGCACCCGCTGATGCTTACTTCATGGACCACAATGCTTTGGGGCAACACGCTGATAGGACAAGCAGTGTGCGACCAATTGGACTTTCTTTTGTATTCAAGCTCCCTTGAGCTGGTGGGGCTGACGAGCCCGGGTTACGCACCTGCGTGCCACGAGTGGTACCAGACCTGAGGATATTTTTTGGCAGCCTACGCGGCACCCTTACATATATGCCTATTCCCTGCTGACGAGAGGTAACAACCTCGAAACACGTGTCCAGGGATGGCCAACGCGACAGTGATTTTTTGCTCAATACCCTGGCAGAGGCGCACCCGCTGATGCTTACTTCATGGACCACAATGCTTTGGGGCAACACGCTGATAGGACAAGCAGTTGGACTTTCTTTTGTATTCAAGCTCCCTTGAGCTGGTGGGGCTGACGAGCCCGGGTTAACCACCTGCGTGCCACGAGTGGTACCAGACCTGAGGATATTTTTTGGCAGCCTACGCGGCACCCTTACATATATGCCTATTCCCTGCTGACGAGAGGTAACAACCTCGAAACACGTGTCCAGGGATGGCCAACGCGACAGTGATTTTTTGCTCAATACCCTGGCAGAGGCGCACCCGCTGATGCTTACTTCATGGACCACAATGCTTTGGGGCAACACGCTGATAGGACAAGCAGTGTGCGACCAATTGGACTTTCTTTTGTATTCAAGCTCCCTTGAGCTGGTGGGGCTGACGAGCCCGGGGTACGCACCTGCGTGCCACGAGTGGTACCAGACCTGAGGATATTTTTTGGCAGCCTACGCGGCACCCTTACATATATGCCTATTCCCTGCTGACGAGAGGTAACAACCTCGAAACACGTGTCCAGGGATGGCTAATGCGACAGTGATTTTTTGCTCAATAGCCTGGCAGAGGCGCACCCGCTGATGCTTACTTCATGGACCACAATGCTTTGGGGCAACACGCTGATAGGACAAGCAGTTGGACTTTCTTTTGTATTCAAGCTCCCTTGAGCTGGTGGGGCTGACGAGCCCGGGTTAACTACCTGCGTGCCACGAGTGGTACCAGACCTGAGGATATTTTTTGGCAGCCTACGCGGCACCCTTACATATATGCCTATTCCCTGCTGACGAGAGGTAACAACCTCGAAACACGTGTCCAGGGATGCCCAACGCAACAGTGATTTTTTGCTCAATACCCTGGCAGAGGCGCACCCGCTGATGCTTACTTCATGGACCACAATGCTTTGGGGCAACACGCTGATAGGACAAGCAGTGTGCGACCAATTGGACTTTCTTTTGTATTCAAGCTCCCATGAGCTGGTGGGGCTGACGAGCCCGGGTTACGCACCTGCGTGCCACGAGTGGTACCAGACCTGAGGATATTTTTTGGCAGCCTACGCGGCACCCTTACATATATGCCTATTCCCTGCTGACGAGAGGTAACAACCTCGAAACACGTGTCCAGGGATGGCCAACGCGACAGTAATTTTTTGCTCAATACCCTGGCAGAGGCGCACCCGCTGATGCTTACTTCATGGACCACAATGCTTTGGAGCAAGACGCTGATAGGACAAGCAGTGTGCGACCAATTGGACTTTCTTTTGTATTCAAGCTCCCTTGAGCTGGTGGGGCTGACGAGCCCGGGTTACGAACCTGCGTGCCACGAGTGGTACCAGACCTGAGGATATTTTTTGGCAGCCTACGCGGCACCCTTACATATATGCCTATTCCCTGCTGACGAGAGGTAACAACCTCGAAACACGTGTCCAGGGATGGCCAACGCGACAGTGATTTTTTGCTCAATACCCTGGCAGAGGCGCACCCGCTGATGCTTACTTCATGGACCACAATGCTTTGGGGCAACACGCTGATAGGACAAGCAGTGTGCGACCAATTGGACTTTCTTTTGTATTCAAGCTCCCTTGAGCTGGTGGGGCTGACGAGCCCGGGTTACGCACCTGCGTGCCACGAGTGGTACCAGACCTGAGGATATTTTTTGGCAGCCTACGCGGCACCCTTACATATATGCCTATTCCCTGCTGACGAGAGGTAACAACCTCGAAACACGTGTCCAGGGATGGCCAACGCGACAGTGATTTTTTGCTCAATACCCTGGCAGAGGCGCACCCGCTGATGCTTACTTCATGGACCACAATGCTTTGGGGCAACACGCTGATAGGACAAGCAGTGTGCGACCAATTGGACTTTCTTTTGTATTCAAGCTCCCTTGAGCTGGTGGGGCTGACGAGCCCGGGTTACGCACCTGCGTGCCACGAGTGGTACCAGACCTGAGGATATTTTTTGGCAGCCTACGCGGCACCCTTACATATATGCCTATTCCCTGCTGACGAGAGGTAACAACCTCGAAACACGTGTCCAGGGATGGCCAACGCGACAGTGATTTTTTGCTCAATACCCTGGCAGAGGCGCACCCGCTGATGCTTACTTCATGGACCACAATGCTTTGGGGCAACACGCTGATAGGACAAGCAGTGTGCGACCAATTGGACTTTCTTTTGTATTCAAGCTCCCTTGAGCTGGTGGGGCTGACGAGCCCGGGTTACGCACCTGCGTGCCACGAGTGGTACCAGACCTGAGAATATTTTTTGGCAGCCTACGCGGCACCTTTACATATATGCCTATTCCCTGCTGACGAGAGGTAACAACCTCGAAACACGTGTCCAGGGATGGCCAACGCGACAGTGATTTTTTGCTCAATACCCTGGCAGAGGCGCACCCGCTGATGCTTACTTCATGGACCACAATGCTTTGGGGCAACACGCTGATAGGACAAGCAGTGTGCGACCAATTGGACTTTCTTTTGTATTCAAGCTCCCTTGAGCTGGTGGGGCTGACGAGCCCGGGTTACGCACCTGCGTGCCACGAGTGGTACCAGACCTGAGGATATTTTTTGGCAGACTACGCGGCACCCTTACATATATGCCTATTCCCTGCTGACGAGAGGTAACAACCTCGAAACACGTGTCCAGGGATGGCCAACGCGACAGTGATTTTTTGCTCAATACCCTGGCAGAGGCGCACCCGCTGATGCTTACTTCATGGACCACAATGCTTTGGGGCAACACGCTGATAGGACAAGCAGTGTGCGACCAATTGGACTTTCTTTTGTATTCAAGCTCCCTTGAGCTGGTGGGGCTGACGAGCCCGGGTTACGCACCTGCGTGCCACGAGTGGTACCAGACCTGAGGATATTTGTTGGCAGCCTACGCGGCACCCTTACATATATGCCTATTCCCTGCTGACGAGAGGTAACAACCTCGAAACACGTGTCCAGGGATGGCCAACGCGACAGTGATTTTTTGCTCAATACCCTGGCAGAGGCGCACCCGCTGATGCTTACTTCATGGACCACAATGCTTTGGGGCAACACGCTGATAGGACAAGCAGTGTGCGACCAATTGGACTTTCTTTTGTATTCAAGCTCCCTTGAGCTGGTGGGGCTGACGAGCCCGGGTTACGAACCTGCGTGCCACGAGTGGTACCAGACCTGAGGATATTTTTTGGCAGCCTACGCGGCACCCTTACATATATGCCTATTCCCTGCTGACGAGAGGTAACAACCTCGAAACACGTGTCCAGGGATGGCCAACGCGACAGTGATTTTTTGCTCAATACCCTGGCAGAGGCGCACCAGCTGATGCTTACTTCATGGACCACAATGCTTTGGGGCAACACGCTGATAGGACAAGCAGTGTGCGACCAATTGGACTTTCTTTTGTATTCAAGCTCCCTTGAGCTGGTGGGGCTGATGAGCCCGGGTTACGCACCTGCGTGCCACGAGTGGTACCAGACCTGAGGATATTTTTTGGCAGCCTACGCGGCACCCTTACATATATGCCTAATCCCTGCTGACGAGAGGTAACAACCTCGAAACACGTGTCCAGGGATGGCCAACGCGACAGTGATTTTTTGCTCAATACCCTGGCAGAGGCGCACCCGCTGATGCTTACTTCATGGACCACAATGCTTTGGGGCAACACGCTGATAGGACAAGCAGTGTGCGACCAATTGGACTTTCTTTTGTATTCAAGCTCCCTTGAGCTGGTGGGGCTGACGAGCCCGGGTTACGCACCTGCGTGCCACGAGTGGTACCAGACCGGAGGATATTTTTTGGCAGCCTACGCGGCACCCTTACATATATGCCTATTCCCTGCTGACGAGAGGTAACAACCTCGAAACACGTGTCCAGGGATGGCCAACGCGACAGTGATTTTTTGCTCAATACCCTGGCAGAGGCGCACCCGCTGATGCTTACTTCATGGACCACAATGCTTTGGGGCAACACGCTGATAGGACAAGCAGTGTGCGACCAATTGGACTTTCTTTTGTATTCAAGCTCCCTTGAGCTGGTGGGGCTGACGAGCCCGGGTTACGCACCTGCGTGCCACGAGTGGTACCAGACCTGAGGATATTTTTTGGCAGCCTACGCGGCACCCTTACATATATGCCTATTCCCTGCTGACGAGAGGTAACAACCTCGAAACACGTGTCCAGGGATGGCCAACGCGACAGTGATTTTTTGCTCAATACCCTGGCAGAGGCGCACCCGCTGATGCTTACTTCATGGACCACAATGCTTTGGGGCAACACGCTGATAGGACAAGCAGTGTGCGACCAATTGGACTTTCTTTTGTATTCAAGCTCCCTTGAGCTGGTGGGGCTGAGGAGCCCGGGTTACGCACCTGCGTGCCACGAGTGGTACCAGACCTGAGGATATTTTTTGGCAGCCTACGCGGCACCCTTACATATATGCCTATTCCCTGCTGACGAGAGGTAACAACCTCGAAACACGTGTCCAGGGATGGCCAACGCGACAGTGATTTTTTGCTCAATACCCTGGCAGAGGCGCACCCGCTGATGCTTACTTCATGGACCACAATGCTTTGGGGTAACACGCTGATAGGACAAGCAGTGTGCGACCAATTGGACTTTCTTTTGTATTCAAGCTCCCTTGAGCTGGTGGGGCTGACGAGCCCGGGTTACGCACCTGCGTGCCACGAGTGGTACCAGACCTGAGGATATTTTTTGGCAGCCTACGCGGCACCCTTACATATATGCCTATTCCCTGCTGACGAGAGGTAACAACCTCGAAACACGGGTCCAGGGATGGCCAACGCGACAGTGATTTTTTGCTCAATACCCTGGCAGAGGCGCACCCGCTGATGCTTACTTCATGGACCACAATGCTTTGAGGCAACACGCTGATAGGACAAGCAGTGTGCGACCAATTGGACTTTCTTTTGTATTCAAGCTCCCTTGAGCTGGTGGGGCTGACGAGCCCGGGTTACGCACCTGCGTGCCACGAGTGGTACCAGACCTGAGGATATTTTTTGGCAGCCTATGCGGCACCCTTACATATATGCCTATTCCCTGCTGACGAGAGGTAACAACCTCGAAACACGTGTCCAGGGATGGCCAACGCGACAGTGATTTTTTGCTCAATACCCTGGCAGAGGCGCACCCGCTGATGCTTACTTCATGGACCACAATGCTTTGGGGCAACACGCTGATAGGACAAGCAGTGTGCGACCAATTGGACTTTCTTTTGTATTCAAGCTCCCTTGAGCTGGTGGGGCTGACGAGCCCGGGTTACGCACCTGCGTGCCACGAGTGGTACCAGACCTGAGGATATTTTTTGGCAGCCTACGCGGCACCCTTACATATATGCCTATTCCCTGCTGACGAGAGGTAACAACCTCGAAACACGTGTCCAGGGATGGCCAACGCGACAGTGATTTTTTGCTCAATACCCTGGCAGAGGCGCACCCGCTGATGCTTACTTCATGGACCACAATGCTTTGGGGCAACACGCTGATAGGACAAGCAGTGTGCGACCAATTGGACTTTCTTTTGTATTCAAGCTCCCTTGAGCTGGTGGGGCTGACGAGCCCGGGTTACGCACCTGCGTGCCACGAGTGGTACCAGACCTGAGGATATTTTTTGGCAGCCTACGCGGCACCCTTACATATATGCCTATTCCCTGCTGACGAGAGGTAACAACCTCGAAACACGTGTCCAGGGATGGCCAACGCGACAGTGATTTTTTGCTCAATACCCTGGCAGAGGCGCACCCGCTGATGCTTACTTCATGGACCACAATGCTTTGCGGCAACACGCTTATAGGACAAGCAGTGTGCGACCAATTGGACTTTCTTTTGTATTCAAGCTCCCTTGAGCTGGTGGGGCTGACGAGCACGGGTTACGCACCTGCGTGCCACGAGTGGTACCAGACCTGAGGATATTTTTTGGCAGCCTATGCGGCACCCTTACATATATGCCTATTCCCTGCTGACGAGAGGTAACAACCTCGAAACACGTGTCCAGGGATGGCCAACGCGACAGTGATTTTTTGCTCAATACCCTGGCAGAGGCGCACCCGCTGATGCTTACTTCATGGACCACAATGCTTTGGGGCGACACGCTGATAGGACAAGCAGTGTGCGACCAATTGGACTTTCTTTTGTATTCAAGCTCCCTTGAGCTGGTGGGGCTGACGAGCCCGGGTTACGCACCTGAGTGCCACGAGTGGTACCAGACCTGAGGATATTTTTTGGCAGCCTACGCGGCACCCTTACATATATGCCTATTCCCTGCTGACGAGAGGTAACAACCTCGAAACACGTGTCCAGGGATGGCCAACGCGACAGTGATTTTTTGCTCAATACCCTGGCAGAGGCGCACCCGCTGATGCTTACTTCATGGACCACAATGCTTTGGGGCAACACGCTGATAGGACAAGCAGTGTGCGACCAATTGGACTTTCTTTTGTATTCAAGCTCCCTTGAGCTGGTGGGGCTGACGAGCCCGGGTTACGCACCTGCGTGCCACGAGTGGTACCAGACCTGAGGATATTTTTTGGCAGCCTACGCGGCACCCTTACATATATGCCTATTCCCTGCTGACGAGAGGTAACAACCTCGAAACACGTGTCCAGGGATGGCCAACGCGACAGTGATTTTTTGCTCAATACCCTGGCAGAGGCGCACTCGCTGATGCTTACTTCATGGACCACAATGCTTTGGGGCAACACGCTGATAGGACAAGCAGTGTGCGACCAATTGGACTTTCTTTTGTATTCAAGCTCCCTTGAGCTGGTGGGGCTGACGAGCCCGGGTTACGCACCTGCGTGCCACGAGTGGTACCAGACCTGAGGATATTTTTTGGCAGCCTACGCGGCACCCTTACATATATGCCTATTCCCTGCTGACGAGAGGTAACAACCTCGAAACACGTGTCCAGGGATGGCCAACGCGACAGTGATTTTTTGCTCAATACCCTGGCAGAGGCGCACCCGCTGATGCTTACTTCATGGACCACAATGCTTTGGGGCAACACGCTGATAGGACAAGCAGTGTGCGACCAATTGGACTTTCTTTTGTATTCAAGCTCCCTTGAGCTGGTGGGGCTGACGAGCCTGGGTTACGCACCTGCGTGCCACGAGTGGTACCAGACCTGAGGATATTTTTTGTCAGCCTACGCGGCACCCTTACATATATGCCTATTCCCTGCTGACGAGAGGTAACAACCTCGAAACACGTGTCCAGGGATGGCCAACGCGACAGTGATTTTTTGCTCAATACCCTGGCAGAGGCGCACCCGCTGATGCTTACTTCATGGACCACAATGCTTTGGGGCAACACGCTGATAGGACAAGCAGTGTGCGACCAATTGGACTTTCTTTTGTATTCAAGCTCCCTTGAGCTGGTGGGGCTGACGAGCCCGGGTTACGCACCTGCGTGCCACGAGTGGTACCAGACCTGAGGATATTTTTTGGCAGCCTACGCGGCACCCTTACATATATGCCTATTCCCTGCTGACGAGAGGTAACAACCTCGAAACACGTGTCCAGGGATGGCCAACGCGACAGTGATTTTTTGCTCAATACCCTGGCAGAGGCGCACCCGCTGATGCTTACTTCATGGACCACAATGCTTTGGGGCAACACGCTGATAGGACAAGCAGTGTGCGACCAATTGGACTTTCTTTTGTATTCAAGCTCCCTTGAGCTGGTGGGGCTGACGAGCCCGGGTTACGCACCTGCGTGCCACGAGTGGTACCAGACCTGAGGATATTTTTTGGCAGCCTACGCGGCACCCTTACATATATGCCTATTCCCTGCTGACGAGAGGTAACAACCTCGAAACACGTGTCCAGGGATGGCCAACGCGACAGTGATTTTTTGCTCAATACCCTGGCAGAGGCGCACCCGCTGATGCTTACTTCATGGACCACAATGCTTTGGGGCAACACGCTGATAGGACAAGCAGTGTGCGACCAATTGGACTTTCTTTTGTATTCAAGCTCCCTTGAGCTGGTGGGGCTGACGAGCCCGGGTTACGCACCTGCGTGCCACGAGTGGTACCAGACCGGAGGATATTTTTTGGCAGCCTACGCGGCACCCTTACATATATGCCTATTCCCTGCTGACGAGAGGTAACAACCTCGAAACACGTGTCCAGGGATGGCCAACGCGACAGTGATTTTTTGCTCAATACCCTGGCAGAGGCGCACCCGCTGATGCTTACTTCATGGACCACAATGCTTTGGGGCAACACGCTGATAGGACAAGCAGTGTGCGACCAATTGGACTTTCTTTTGTATTCAAGCTCCCTTGAGCTGGTGGGGCTGACGAGCCCGGGTTACGCACCTGCGTGCCACGAGTGGTACCAGACCTGAGGATATTTTTTGGCAGCCTACGCGGCACCCTTACATATATGCCTATTCCCTGCTGACGAGAGGTAACAACCTCGAAACACGTGTCCAGGGATGGCCAACGCGACAGTGATTTTTTGCTCAATACCCTGGCAGAGGCGCACCCGCTGATGCTTACTTCATGGACCACAATGCTTTGGGGCAACACGCTGATAGGACAAGCAGTGTGCGACCAATTGGACTTTCTTTTGTATTCAAGCTCCCTTGAGCTGGTGGGGCTGAGGAGCCCGGGTTACGCACCTGCGTGCCACGAGTGGTACCAGACCTGAGGATATTTTTTGGCAGCCTACGCGGCACCCTTACATATATGCCTATTCCCTGCTGACGAGAGGTAACAACCTCGAAACACGTGTCCAGGGATGGCCAACGCGACAGTGATTTTTTGCTCAATACCCTGGCAGAGGCGCACCCGCTGATGCTTACTTCATGGACCACAATGCTTTGGGGTAACACGCTGATAGGACAAGCAGTGTGCGTCCAATTGGACTTTCTTTTGTATTCAAGCTCCCTTGAGCTGGTGGGGCTGACGAGCCCGGGTTACGCACCTGCGTGCCACGAGTGGTACCAGACCTGAGGATATTTTTTGGCAGCCTACGCGGCACCCTTACATATATGCCTATTCCCTGCTGACGAGAGGTAACAACCTCGAAACACGGGTCCAGGGATGGCCAACGCGACAGTGATTTTTTGCTCAATACCCTGGCAGAGGCGCACCCGCTGATGCTTACTTCATGGACCACAATGCTTTGAGGCAACACGCTGATAGGACAAGCAGTGTGCGACCAATTGGACTTTCTTTTGTATTCAAGCTCCCTTGAGCTGGTGGGGCTGACGAGCCCGGGTTACGCACCTGCGTGCCACGAGTGGTACCAGACCTGAGGATATTTTTTGGCAGCCTATGCGGCACCCTTACATATATGCCTATTCCCTGCTGACGAGAGGTAACAACCTCGAAACACGTGTCCAGGGATGGCCAACGCGACAGTGATTTTTTGCTCAATACCCTGGCAGAGGCGCACCCGCTGATGCTTACTTCATGGACCACAATGCTTTGGGGCAACACGCTGATAGGACAAGCAGTGTGCGACCAATTGGACTTTCTTTTGTATTCAAGCTCCCTTGAGCTGGTGGGGCTGACGAGCCCGGGTTACGCACCTGCGTGCCACGAGTGGTACCAGACCTGAGGATATTTTTTGGCAGCCTACGCGGCACCCTTACATATATGCCTATTCCCTGCTGACGAGAGGTAACAACCTCGAAACACGTGTCCAGGGATGGCCAACGCGACAGTGATTTTTTGCTCAATACCCTGGCAGAGGCGCACCCGCTGATGCTTACTTCATGGACCACAATGCTTTGGGGCAACACGCTGATAGGACAAGCAGTGTGCGACCAATTGGACTTTCTTTTGTATTCAAGCTCCCTTGAGCTGGTGGGGCTGACGAGCCCGGGTTACGCACCTGCGTGCCACGAGTGGTACCAGACCTGAGGATATTTTTTGGCAGCCTACGCGGCACCCTTACATATATGCCTATTCCCTGCTGACGAGAGGTAACAACCTCGAAACACGTGTCCAGGGATGGCCAACGCGACAGTGATTTTTTGCTCAATACCCTGGCAGAGGCGCACCCGCTGATGCTTACTTCATGGACCACAATGCTTTGCGGCAACACGCTTATAGGACAAGCAGTGTGCGACCAATTGGACTTTCTTTTGTATTCAAGCTCCCTTGAGCTGGTGGGGCTGACGAGCACGGGTTACGCACCTGCGTGCCACGAGTGGTACCAGACCTGAGGATATTTTTTGGCAGCCTATGCGGCACCCTTACATATATGCCTATTCCCTGCTGACGAGAGGTAACAACCTCGAAACACGTGTCCAGGGATGGCCAACGCGACAGTGATTTTTTGCTCAATACCCTGGCAGAGGCGCACCCGCTGATGCTTACTTCATGGACCACAATGCTTTGGGGCGACACGCTGATAGGACAAGCAGTGTGCGACCAATTGGACTTTCTTTTGTATTCAAGCTCCCTTGAGCTGGTGGGGCTGACGAGCCCGGGTTACGCACCTGAGTGCCACGAGTGGTACCAGACCTGAGGATATTTTTTGGCAGCCTACGCGGCACCCTTACATATATGCCTATTCCCTGCTGACGAGAGGTAACAACCTCGAAACACGTGTCCAGGGATGGCCAACGCGACAGTGATTTTTTGCTCAATACCCTGGCAGAGGCGCACCCGCTGATGCTTACTTCATGGACCACAATGCTTTGGGGCAACACGCTGATAGGACAAGCAGTGTGCGACCAATTGGACTTTCTTTTGTATTCAAGCTCCCTTGAGCTGGTGGGGCTGACGAGCCCGGGTTACGCACCTGCGTGCCACGAGTGGTACCAGACCTGAGGATATTTTTTGGCAGCCTACGCGGCACCCTTACATATATGCCTATTCCCTGCTGACGAGAGGTAACAACCTCGAAACACGTGTCCAGGGATGGCCAACGCGACAGTGATTTTTTGCTCAATACCCTGGCAGAGGCGCACTCGCTGATGCTTACTTCATGGACCACAATGCTTTGGGGCAACACGCTGATAGGACAAGCAGTGTGCGACCAATTGGACTTTCTTTTGTATTCAAGCTCCCTTGAGCTGGTGGGGCTGACGAGCCCGGGTTACGCACCTGCGTGCCACGAGTGGTACCAGACCTGAGGATATTTTTTGGCAGCCTACGCGGCACCCTTACATATATGCCTATTCCCTGCTGACGAGAGGTAACAACCTCGAAACACGTGTCCAGGGATGGCCAACGCGACAGTGATTTTTTGCTCAATACCCTGGCAGAGGCGCACCCGCTGATGCTTACTTCATGGACCACAATGCTTTGGGGCAACACGCTGATAGGACAAGCAGTGTGCGACCAATTGGACTTTCTTTTGTATTCAAGCTCCCTTGAGCTGGTGGGGCTGACGAGCCTGGGTTACGCACCTGCGTGCCACGAGTGGTACCAGACCTGAGGATATTTTTTGTCAGCCTACGCGGCACCCTTACATATATGCCTATTCCCTGCTGACGAGAGGTAACAACCTCGAAACACGTGTCCAGGGATGGCCAACGCGACAGTGATTTTTTGCTCAATACCCTGGCAGAGGCGCACCCGCTGATGCTTACTTCATGGACCACAATGCTTTGGGGCAACACGCTGATAGGACAAGCAGTGTGCGACCAATTGGACTTTCTTTTGTATTCAAGCTCCCTTGAGCTGGTGGGGCTGACGAGCCCGGGTTACGCACCTGCGTGCCACGAGTGGTACCAGACCTGAGGATATTTTTTGGCAGCCTACGCGGCACCCTTACATATATGCCTATTCCCTGCTGACGAGAGGTAACAACCTCGAAACACGTGTCCAGGGATGGCCAACGCGACAGTGATTTTTTGCTCAATACCCTGGCAGAGGCGCACCCGCTGATGCTTACTTCATGGACCACAATGCTTTGGGGCAACACGCTGATAGGACAAGCAGTGTGCGACCAATTGGACTTTCTTTTGTATTCAAGCTCCCTTGAGCTGGTGGGGCTGACGAGCCCGGGTTACGCACCTGCGTGCCACGAGTGGTACCAGACCTGAGGATATTTTTTGGCAGCCTACGCGGCACCCTTACATATATGCCTATTCCCTGCTGACGAGAGGTAACAACCTCGAAACACGTGTCCAGGGATGGCCAACGCGACAGCGATTTTTTGCTCAATACCCTGGCAGAGGCGCACTCGCTGATGCTTACTTCATGGACCACAATGCTTTGGGGCAACACGCTGATAGGACAAGCAGTGTGCGACCAATTGGACTTTCTTTTGTATTCAAGCTCCCTTGAGCTGGTGGGGCTGACGAGCCCGGGTTACGCACCTGCGTGCCACGAGTGGTACCAGACCTGAGGATATTTTTTGGCAGCCTACGCGGCACCCTTACATATATGCCTATTCCCTGCTCACGAGAGGTAACAACCTCGAAACACGTGTCCAGGGATGGCCAACGCAACAGTGATTTTTTGCTCAATACCCTGGCAGAGGCGCACCCGCTGATGCTTACTTCATGGACCACAATGCTTTGGGGCAACACGCTGATAGGACAAGCAGTGTACGACCAATTGGACTTTCTTTTGTATTCAAGCTCCCTTGAGCTGGTGGGGCTGACGAGCCCGGGTTACGCACCTGCGTGCCACGAGTGGTACCAGACCTGAGGATATTTTTTGGCAGCCTACGCGGCACCCTTACATATATGCCTATTCCCTGCTGACGAGAGGTAACAACCTCGAAACACGTGTCCAGGGATGGCCAACGCGACAGTGATTTTTTGCTCAATACCCTGGCAGAGGCGCACTCGCTGATGCTTACTTCATGGACCACAATGCTTTGGGGCAACACGCTGATAGGACAAGCAGTGTGCGACCAATTGGACTTTCTTTTGTATTCAAGCTCCCTTGAGCTGGTGGGGCTGACGAGCCCGGGTTACGCACCTGCGTGCCACGAGTGGTACCAGACCTGAGGATATTTTTTGGCAGCCTACGCGGCACCCTTACATATATGCCTATTGCCTGCTGACGAGAGGTAACAACCTCGAAACACGTGTCCAGGGATGGCCAACGCGACAGTGATTTTTTGCTCAATACCCTGGCAGAGGCGCACCCGCTGATGCTTACTTCATGGACCACAATGCTTTGGGGCAACACGCTGATAGGACAAGCAGTGTGCGACCAATTGGACTTTCTTTTGTATTCAAGCTCCCTTGAGCTGGTGGGGCTGACGAGCCTGGGTTACGCACCTGCGTGCCACGAGTGGTACCAGACCTGAGGATATTTTTTGTCAGCCTACGCGGCACCCTTACATATATGCCTATTCCCTGCTGACGAGAGGTAACAACCTCGAAACACGTGTCCAGGGATGGCCAACGCGACAGTGATTTTTTGCTCAATACCCTGGCAGAGGCGCACTCGCTGATGCTTACTTCATGGACCACAATGCTTTGGGGCAACACGCTGATAGGACAAGCAGTGTGCGACCAATTGGACTTTCTTTTGTATTCAAGCTCCCTTGAGCTGGTGGGGCTGACGAGCCCGGGTTACGCACCTGCGTGCCACGAGTGGTACCAGACCTGAGGATATTTTTTGGCAGCCTACGCGGCACCCTTACATATATGCCTATTCCCTGCTCACGAGAGGTAACAACCTCGAAACACGTGTCCAGGGATGGCCAACGCGACAGTGATTTTTTGCTCAATACCCTGGCAGAGGCGCACCCGCTGATGCTTACTTCATGGACCACAATGCTTTGGGGCAACACGCTGATAGGACAAGCAGTGTACGACCAATTGGACTTTCTTTTGTATTCAAGCTCCCTTGAGCTGGTGGGGCTGACGAGCCCGGGTTACGCACCTGCGTGCCACGAGTGGTACCAGACCTGAGGATATTTTTTGGCAGCCTACGCGGCACCCTTACATATATGCCTATTCCCTGCTGACGAGAGGTAACAACCTCGAAACACGTGTCCAGGGATGGCCAACGCGACAGTGATTTTTTGCTCAATACCCTGGCAGAGGCGCACTCGCTGATGCTTACTTCATGGACCACAATGCTTTGGGGCAACACGCTGATAGGACAAGCAGTGTGCGACCAATTGGACTTTCTTTTGTATTCAAGCTCCCTTGAGCTGGTGGGGCTGACGAGCCCGGGTTACGCACCTGCGTGCCACGAGTGGTACCAGACCTGAGGATATTTTTTGGCAGCCTACGCGGCACCCTTACATATATGCCTATTCCCTGCTGACGAGAGGTAACAACCTCGAAACACGTGTCCAGGGATGGCCAACGCGACAGTGATTTTTTGCTCAATACCCTGGCAGAGGCGCACCCGCTGATGCTTACTTCATGGACCACAATGCTTTGGGGCAACACGCTGATAGGACAAGCAGTGTGCGACCAATTGGACTTTCTTTTGTATTCAAGCTCCCTTGAGCTGGTGGGGCTGACGAGCCTGGGTTACGCACCTGCGTGCCACGAGTGGTACCAGACCTGAGGATATTTTTTGTCAGCCTACGCGGCACCCTTACATATATGCCTATTCCCTGCTGACGAGAGGTAACAACCTCGAAACACGTGTCCAGGGATGGCCAACGCGACAGTGATTTTTTGCTCAATACCCTGGCAGAGGCGCACCCGCTGATGCTTACTTCATGGACCACAATGCTTTTGGGCAACACGCTGATAGGACAAGCAGTGTGCGACCAATTGGACTTTCTTTTGTATTCAAGCTCCCTTGAGCTGGTGGGGCTGACGAGCCCGGGTTACGCACCTGCGTGCCACGAGTGGTACCAGACCTGAGGATATTTTTTGGCAGCCTACGCGGCACCCTTACATATATGCCTATTCCCTGCTGACGAGAGGTAACAACCTCGAAACACGTGTCCAGGGATGGCCAACGCGACAGTGATTTTTTGCTCAATACCCTGGCAGAGGCGCACCCGCTGATGCTTACTTCATGGACCACAATGCTTTGGGGCAACACGCTGATAGGACAAGCAGTGTGCGACCAATTGGACTTTCTTTTGTATTCAAGCTCCCTTGAGCTGGTGGGGCTGACGAGCCCGGGTTACGCACCTGCGTGCCACGAGTGGTACCAGACCTGAGGATATTTTTTGGCAGCCTACGCGGCACCCTTACATATATGCCTATTCCCTGCTGACGAGAGGTAACAACCTCGAAACACGTGTCCAGGGATGGCCAACGCGACAGTGATTTTTTGCTCAATACCCTGGCAGAGGCGCACCCGCTGATGCTTACTTCATGGACCACAATGCTTTGGGGCAACACGCTGATAGGACAAGCAGTGTGCGACCAATTGGACTTTCTTTTGTATTCAAGCTCCCTTGAGCTGGTGGGGCTGACGAGCCCGGGTTACGCACCTGCGTGCCACGAGTGGTACCAGACCTGAGGATATTTTTTGGCAGCCTACGCGGCACCCTTACATATATGCCTATTCCCTGCTGACGAGAGGTAACAACCTCGAAACACGTGTCCAGGGATGGCCAACGCGACAGTGATTTTTTGCTCAATACCCTGGCAGAGGCGCACCCGCTGATGCTTACTTCATGGACCACAATGCTTTGGGGCAACACGCTGATAGGACAAGCAGTGTGCGACCAATTGGACTTTCTTTTGTATTCAAGCTCCCTTGAGCTGGTGGGGCTGACGAGCCCGGGTTACGCACCTGCGTGCCACGAGTGGTACCAGACCTGAGGATATTTTTTGGCAGCCTACGCGGCACCCTTACATATATGCCTATTCCCTGCTGACGAGAGGTAACAACCTCGAAACACGTGTCCAGGGATGGCCAACGCGACAGTGATTTTTTGCTCAATACCCTGGCAGAGGCGCACCCGCTGATGCTTACTTCATGGACCACAATGCTTTGGGGCAACACGCTGATAGGACAAGCAGTGTGCGACCAATTGGACTTTCTTTTGTATTCAAGCTCCCTTGAGCTGGTGAGGCTGACGAGCCCGGGTTACGCACCTGCGTGCCACGAGTGGTACCAGACCTGAGGATATTTTTTGGCAGCCTACGCGGCACCCTTACATATATGCCTATTCCCTGCTGACGAGAGGTAACAACCTCGAAACACGTGTCCAGGGATGGCCAACGCGACAGTGATTTTTTGCTCAATACCCTGGCAGAGGCGCACCCGCTGATGCTTACTTCATGGACCACAATGCTTTGGGGCAACACGCTGATAGGACAAGCAGTGTGCGACCAATTTGACTTTCTTTTGTATTCAAGCTCCCTTGAGCTGGTGGGGCTGACGAGCCCGGGTTACGCACCTGCGTGCCACGAGTGGTACCAGACCTGAGGATATTTTTTGGCAGCCTACGCGGCACCCTTACATATATGCCTATTCCCTGCTGACGAGAGGTAACATCCTCGAAACACGTGTCCAGGGATGGCCAACGCGACAGTGATTTTTTGCTCAATACCCTGGCAGAGGCGCACCCGCTGATGCTTACTTCATGGACCACAATGCTTTGGGGCAACACGCTGATAGGACAAGCAGTGTGCGACCAATTGGACTTTCTTTTGTATTCAAGCTCCCTTGAGCTGGTGGGGCTGACGAGCCTGGGTTACGCACCTGCGTGCCACGAGTGGTACCAGACCTGAGGATATTTTTTGTCAGCCTACGCGGCACCCTTACATATATGCCTATTCCCTGCTGACGAGAGGTAACAACCTCGAAACACGTGTCCAGGGATGGCCAACGCGACAGTGATTTTTTGCTCAATACCCTGGCAGAGGCGCACCCGCTGATGCTTACTTCATGGACCACAATGCTTTGGGGCAACACGCTGATAGGACAAGCAGTGTGCGACCAATTGGACTTTCTTTTGTATTCAAGCTCCCTTGAGCTGGTGGGGCTGACGAGCCCGGGTTACGCACCTGCGTGCCACGAGTGGTACCAGACCTGAGGATATTTTTTGGCAGCCTACGCGGCACCCTTACATATATGCCTATTCCCTGCTGACGAGAGGTAACAACCTCGAAACACGTGTCCAGGGATGGCCAACGCGACAGTGATTTTTTGCTCAATACCCTGGCAGAGGCGCACCCGCTGATGCTTACTTCATGGACCACAATGCTTTGGGGCAACACGCTGATAGGACAAGCAGTGTGCGACCAATTGGACTTTCTTTTGTATTCAAGCTCCCTTGAGCTGGTGGGGCTGACGAGCCCGGGTTACGCACCTGCGTGCCACGAGTGGTACCAGACCTGAGGATATTTTTTGTCAGCCTACGCGGCACCCTTACATATATGCCTATTCCCTGCTGACGAGAGGTAACAACCTCGAAACACGTGTCCAGGGATGGCCAACGCGACAGTGATTTTTTGCTCAATACCCTGGCAGAGGCGCACCCGCTGATGCTTACTTCATGGACCACAATGCTTTGGGGCAACACGCTGATAGGACAAGCAGTGTGCGACCAATTGGACTTTCTTTTGTATTCAAGCTCCCTTGAGCTGGTGGGGCTGACGAGCCCGGGTTACGCACCTGCGTGCCACGAGTGGTACCAGACCTGAGGATATTTTTTGGCAGCCTACGCGGCACCCTTACATATATGCCTATTCCCTGCTGACGAGAGGTAACAACCTCGAAACACGTGTCCAGGGATGGCCAACGCGACAGTGATTTTTTGCTCAATACCCTGGCAGAGGCGCACCCGCTGATGCTTACTTCATGGACCACAATGCTTTGGGGCAACACGCTGATAGGACAAGCAGTGTGCGACCAATTGGACTTTCTTTTGTATTCAAGCTCCCTTGAGCTGGTGGGGCTGACGAGCCCGGGTTACGCACCTGCGTGCCACGAGTGGTACCAGACCTGAGGATATTTTTTGGCAGCCTACGCGGCACCCTTACATATATGCCTATTCCCTGCTGACGAGAGGTAACAACCTCGAAACACGTGTCCAGGGATGGCCAACGCGACAGTGATTTTTTGCTCAATACCCTGGCAGAGGCGCACCCGCTGATGCTTACTTCATGGACCACAATGCTTTGGGGCAACACGCTGATAGGACAAGCAGTGTGCGACCAATTGGACTTTCTTTTGTATTCAAGCTCCCTTGAGCTGGTGGGGCTGACGAGCCCGGGTTACGCACCTGCGTGCCACGAGTGGTACCAGACCTGAGGATATTTTTTGGCAGCCTACGCGGCACCCTTACATATATGCCTATTCCCTGCTGACGAGAGGTAACAACCTCGAAACACGTGTCCAGGGATGGCCAACGCGACAGTGATTTTTTGCTCAATACCCTGGCAGAGGCGCACCCGCTGATGCTTACTTCATGGACCACAATGCTTTGGGGCAACACGCTGATAGGACAAGCAGTGTGCGACCAATTGGACTTTCTTTTGTATTCAAGCTCCCTTGAGCTGGTGGGGCTGACGAGCCCGGGTTACGCACCTGCGTGCCACGAGTGGTACCAGACCTGAGGATATTTTTTGGCAGCCTACGCGGCACCCTTACATATATGCCTATTCCCTGCTGACGAGAGGTAACAACCTCGAAACACGTGTCCAGGGATGGCCAACGCGACAGTGATTTTTTGCTCAATACCCTGGCAGAGGCGCACCCGCTGATGCTTACTTCATGGACCACAATGCTTTGGGGCAACACGCTGATAGGACAAGCAGTGTGCGACCAATTGGACTTTCTTTTGTATTCAAGCTCCCTTGAGCTGGTGGGGCTGACGAGCCCGGGTTACGCACCTGCGTGCCACGAGTGGTACCAGACCTGAGGATATTTTTTGGCAGCCTACGCGGCACCCTTACATATATGCCTATTCCCTGCTGACGAGAGGTAACAACCTCGAAACACGTGTCCAGGGATGGCCAACGCGACAGTGATTTTTTGCTCAATACCCTGGCAGAGGCGCACCCGCTGATGCTTACTTCATGGACCACAATGCTTTGGGGCAACACGCTGATAGGACAAGCAGTGTGCGACCAATTTGACTTTCTTTTGTATTCAAGCTCCCTTGAGCTGGTGGGGCTGACGAGCCCGGGTTACGCACCTGCGTGCCACGAGTGGTACCAGACCTGAGGATATTTTTTGGCAGCCTACGCGGCACCCTTACATATATGCCTATTCCCTGCTGACGAGAGGTAACATCCTCGAAACACGTGTCCAGGGATGGCCAACGTGACAGTGATTTTTTGCTCAATACCCTGGCAGAGGCGCACCCGCTGATGCTTACTTCATGGACCACAATGCTTTGGGGCAACACGCTGATAGGACAAGCAGTGTGCGACCAATTGGACTTTCTTTTGTATTCAAGCTCCCTTGAGCTGGTGGGGCTGACGAGCCCGGGTTACGCACCTGCGTGCCACGAGTGGTACCAGACCTGAGGATATTTTTTGGCAGCCTACGCGGCACCCTTACATATATGCCTATTCCCTGCTGACGAGAGGTAACAACCTCGAAACACGTGTCCAGGGATGGCCAACGCGACAGTGATTTTTTGCTCAATACCCTGGCAGAGGCGCACCCGCTGATGCTTACTTCATGGACCACAATGCTTTGGGGCAACACGCTGATAGGACAAGCAGTGTGCGACCAATTGGACTTTCTTTTATATTCAAGCTCCCTTGAGCTGGTGGGGCTGACGAGCCCGGGTTACGCACCTGCGTGCCAAGAGTGGTACCAGACCTGAGGATATTTTTTGGCAGCCTACGCGGCACCCTTACATATATGCCTATTCCCTGCTGACGAGAGGTAACAACCTCGAAACACGTGTCCAGGGATGGCCAACGCGACAGTGATTTTTTGCTCAATACCCTGGCAGAGGCGCACCCGCTGATGCTTACTTCATGGACCACAATGCTTTGGGGCAACACGCTGATAGGACAAGCAGTGTACGACCAATTGGACTTTCTTTTGTATTCAAGCTCCCTTGAGCTGGTGGGGCTGACGAGCCCGGGTTACGCACCTGCGTGCCACGAGTGGTACCAGACCTGAGGATATTTTTTGGCAGCCTACGCGGCACCCTTACATATATGCCTATTCCCTGCTGACGAGAGGTAACAACCTCGAAACACGTGTCCAGGGATGGCCAACGCGACAGTGATTTTTTGCTCAATACCCTGGCAGAGGCGCACTCGCTGATGCTTACTTCATGGACCACAATGCTTTGGGGCAACACGCTGATAGGACAAGCAGTGTGCGACCAATTGGACTTTCTTTTGTATTCAAGCTCCCTTGAGCTGGTGGGGCTGACGAGCCCGGGTTACGCACCTGCGTGCCACGAGTGGTACCAGACCTGAGGATATTTTTTGGCAGCCTACGCGGCACCCTTACATATATGCCTATTCCCTGCTGACGAGAGGTAACAACCTCGAAACACGTGTCCAGGGATGGCCAACGCGACAGTGATTTTTTGCTCAATACCCTGGCAGAGGCGCACCCGCTGATGCTTACTTCATGGACCACAATGCTTTGGGGCAACACGCTGATAGGACAAGCAGTGTGCGACCAATTGGACTTTCTTTTGTATTCAAGCTCCCTTGAGCTGGTGGGGCTGACGAGCCCGGGTTACGCACCTGCGTGCCACGAGTGGTACCAGACCTGAGGATATTTTTTGGCAGCCTACGCGGCACCCTTACATATATGCCTATTCCCTGCTGACGAGAGGTAACAACCTCGAAACACGTGTCCAGGGATGGCCAACGCGACAGTGATTTTTTGCTCAATACCCTGGCAGAGGCGCACCCGCTGATGCTTACTTCATGGACCACAATGCTTTGGGGCAACACGCTGATAGGACAAGCAGTGTGCGACCAATTGGACTTTCTTTTGTATTCAAGCTCCCTTGAGCTGGTGGGGCTGACGAGCCCGGGTTACGCACCTGCGTGCCACGAGTGGTACCAGACCTGAGGATATTTTTTGGCAGCCTACGCGGCACCCTTACATATATGCCTATTCCCTGCTGACGAGAGGTAACAACCTCGAAACACGTGTCCAGGGATGGCCAACGCGACAGCGATTTTTTGCTCAATACCCTGGCAGAGGCGCACTCGCTGATGCTTACTTCATGGACCACAATGCTTTGGGGCAACACGCTGATAGGACAAGCAGTGTGCGACCAATTGGACTTTCTTTTGTATTCAAGCTCCCTTGAGCTGGTGGGGCTGACGAGCCCGGGTTACGCACCTGCGTGCCACGAGTGGTACCAGACCTGAGGATATTTTTTGGCAGCCTACGCGGCACCCTTACATATATGCCTATTCCCTGCTCACGAGAGGTAACAACCTCGAAACACGTGTCCAGGGATGGCCAACGCAACAGTGATTTTTTGCTCAATACCCTGGCAGAGGCGCACCCGCTGATGCTTACTTCATGGACCACAATGCTTTGGGGCAACACGCTGATAGGACAAGCAGTGTACGACCAATTGGACTTTCTTTTGTATTCAAGCTCCCTTGAGCTGGTGGGGCTGACGAGCCCGGGTTACGCACCTGCGTGCCACGAGTGGTACCAGACCTGAGGATATTTTTTGGCAGCCTACGCGGCACCCTTACATATATGCCTATTCCCTGCTGACGAGAGGTAACAACCTCGAAACACGTGTCCAGGGATGGCCAACGCGACAGTGATTTTTTGCTCAATACCCTGGCAGAGGCGCACTCGCTGATGCTTACTTCATGGACCACAATGCTTTGGGGCAACACGCTGATAGGACAAGCAGTGTGCGACCAATTGGACTTTCTTTTGTATTCAAGCTCCCTTGAGCTGGTGGGGCTGACGAGCCCGGGTTACGCACCTGCGTGCCACGAGTGGTACCAGACCTGAGGATATTTTTTGGCAGCCTACGCGGCACCCTTACATATATGCCTATTGCCTGCTGACGAGAGGTAACAACCTCGAAACACGTGTCCAGGGATGGCCAACGCGACAGTGATTTTTTGCTCAATACCCTGGCAGAGGCGCACCCGCTGATGCTTACTTCATGGACCACAATGCTTTGGGGCAACACGCTGATAGGACAAGCAGTGTGCGACCAATTGGACTTTCTTTTGTATTCAAGCTCCCTTGAGCTGGTGGGGCTGACGAGCCTGGGTTACGCACCTGCGTGCCACGAGTGGTACCAGACCTGAGGATATTTTTTGTCAGCCTACGCGGCACCCTTACATATATGCCTATTCCCTGCTGACGAGAGGTAACAACCTCGAAACACGTGTCCAGGGATGGCCAACGCGACAGTGATTTTTTGCTCAATACCCTGGCAGAGGCGCACTCGCTGATGCTTACTTCATGGACCACAATGCTTTGGGGCAACACGCTGATAGGACAAGCAGTGTGCGACCAATTGGACTTTCTTTTGTATTCAAGCTCCCTTGAGCTGGTGGGGCTGACGAGCCCGGGTTACGCACCTGCGTGCCACGAGTGGTACCAGACCTGAGGATATTTTTTGGCAGCCTACGCGGCACCCTTACATATATGCCTATTCCCTGCTCACGAGAGGTAACAACCTCGAAACACGTGTCCAGGGATGGCCAACGCGACAGTGATTTTTTGCTCAATACCCTGGCAGAGGCGCACCCGCTGATGCTTACTTCATGGACCACAATGCTTTGGGGCAACACGCTGATAGGACAAGCAGTGTACGACCAATTGGACTTTCTTTTGTATTCAAGCTCCCTTGAGCTGGTGGGGCTGACGAGCCCGGGTTACGCACCTGCGTGCCACGAGTGGTACCAGACCTGAGGATATTTTTTGGCAGCCTACGCGGCACCCTTACATATATGCCTATTCCCTGCTGACGAGAGGTAACAACCTCGAAACACGTGTCCAGGGATGGCCAACGCGACAGTGATTTTTTGCTCAATACCCTGGCAGAGGCGCACTCGCTGATGCTTACTTCATGGACCACAATGCTTTGGGGCAACACGCTGATAGGACAAGCAGTGTGCGACCAATTGGACTTTCTTTTGTATTCAAGCTCCCTTGAGCTGGTGGGGCTGACGAGCCCGGGTTACGCACCTGCGTGCCACGAGTGGTACCAGACCTGAGGATATTTTTTGGCAGCCTACGCGGCACCCTTACATATATGCCTATTCCCTGCTGACGAGAGGTAACAACCTCGAAACACGTGTCCAGGGATGGCCAACGCGACAGTGATTTTTTGCTCAATACCCTGGCAGAGGCGCACCCGCTGATGCTTACTTCATGGACCACAATGCTTTGGGGCAACACGCTGATAGGACAAGCAGTGTGCGACCAATTGGACTTTCTTTTGTATTCAAGCTCCCTTGAGCTGGTGGGGCTGACGAGCCTGGGTTACGCACCTGCGTGCCACGAGTGGTACCAGACCTGAGGATATTTTTTGTCAGCCTACGCGGCACCCTTACATATATGCCTATTCCCTGCTGACGAGAGGTAACAACCTCGAAACACGTGTCCAGGGATGGCCAACGCGACAGTGATTTTTTGCTCAATACCCTGGCAGAGGCGCACCCGCTGATGCTTACTTCATGGACCACAATGCTTTTGGGCAACACGCTGATAGGACAAGCAGTGTGCGACCAATTGGACTTTCTTTTGTATTCAAGCTCCCTTGAGCTGGTGGGGCTGACGAGCCCGGGTTACGCACCTGCGTGCCACGAGTGGTACCAGACCTGAGGATATTTTTTGGCAGCCTACGCGGCACCCTTACATATATGCCTATTCCCTGCTGACGAGAGGTAACAACCTCGAAACACGTGTCCAGGGATGGCCAACGCGACAGTGATTTTTTGCTCAATACCCTGGCAGAGGCGCACCCGCTGATGCTTACTTCATGGACCACAATGCTTTGGGGCAACACGCTGATAGGACAAGCAGTGTGCGACCAATTGGACTTTCTTTTGTATTCAAGCTCCCTTGAGCTGGTGGGGCTGACGAGCCCGGGTTACGCACCTGCGTGCCACGAGTGGTACCAGACCTGAGGATATTTTTTGGCAGCCTACGCGGCACCCTTACATATATGCCTATTCCCTGCTGACGAGAGGTAACAACCTCGAAACACGTGTCCAGGGATGGCCAACGCGACAGTGATTTTTTGCTCAATACCCTGGCAGAGGCGCACCCGCTGATGCTTACTTCATGGACCACAATGCTTTGGGGCAACACGCTGATAGGACAAGCAGTGTGCGACCAATTGGACTTTCTTTTGTATTCAAGCTCCCTTGAGCTGGTGGGGCTGACGAGCCCGGGTTACGCACCTGCGTGCCACGAGTGGTACCAGACCTGAGGATATTTTTTGGCAGCCTACGCGGCACCCTTACATATATGCCTATTCCCTGCTGACGAGAGGTAACAACCTCGAAACACGTGTCCAGGGATGGCCAACGCGACAGTGATTTTTTGCTCAATACCCTGGCAGAGGCGCACCCGCTGATGCTTACTTCATGGACCACAATGCTTTGGGGCAACACGCTGATAGGACAAGCAGTGTGCGACCAATTGGACTTTCTTTTGTATTCAAGCTCCCTTGAGCTGGTGGGGCTGACGAGCCCGGGTTACGCACCTGCGTGCCACGAGTGGTACCAGACCTGAGGATATTTTTTGGCAGCCTACGCGGCACCCTTACATATATGCCTATTCCCTGCTGACGAGAGGTAACAACCTCGAAACACGTGTCCAGGGATGGCCAACGCGACAGTGATTTTTTGCTCAATACCCTGGCAGAGGCGCACCCGCTGATGCTTACTTCATGGACCACAATGCTTTGGGGCAACACGCTGATAGGACAAGCAGTGTGCGACCAATTGGACTTTCTTTTGTATTCAAGCTCCCTTGAGCTGGTGAGGCTGACGAGCCCGGGTTACGCACCTGCGTGCCACGAGTGGTACCAGACCTGAGGATATTTTTTGGCAGCCTACGCGGCACCCTTACATATATGCCTATTCCCTGCTGACGAGAGGTAACAACCTCGAAACACGTGTCCAGGGATGGCCAACGCGACAGTGATTTTTTGCTCAATACCCTGGCAGAGGCGCACCCGCTGATGCTTACTTCATGGACCACAATGCTTTGGGGCAACACGCTGATAGGACAAGCAGTGTGCGACCAATTTGACTTTCTTTTGTATTCAAGCTCCCTTGAGCTGGTGGGGCTGACGAGCCCGGGTTACGCACCTGCGTGCCACGAGTGGTACCAGACCTGAGGATATTTTTTGGCAGCCTACGCGGCACCCTTACATATATGCCTATTCCCTGCTGACGAGAGGTAACATCCTCGAAACACGTGTCCAGGGATGGCCAACGCGACAGTGATTTTTTGCTCAATACCCTGGCAGAGGCGCACCCGCTGATGCTTACTTCATGGACCACAATGCTTTGGGGCAACACGCTGATAGGACAAGCAGTGTGCGACCAATTGGACTTTCTTTTGTATTCAAGCTCCTTGAGCTGGTGGGGCTGACGAGCCTGGGTTACGCACCTGCGTGCCACGAGTGGTACCAGACCTGAGGATATTTTTTGTCAGCCTACGCGGCACCCTTACATATATGCCTATTCCCTGCTGACGAGAGGTAACAACCTCGAAACACGTGTCCAGGATGGCCAACGCGACAGTGATTTTTTGCTCAATACCCTGGCAGAGGCGCACCCGCTGATGCTTACTTCATGGACCACAATGCTTTGGGGCAACACGCTGATAGGACAAGCAGTGTGCGACCAATTGGACTTTCTTTTGTATTCAAGCTCCCTTGAGCTGGTGGGGCTGACGAGCCCGGGTTACGCACCTGCGTGCCACGAGTGGTACCAGACCTGAGGATATTTTTTGGCAGCCTACGCGGCACCCTTACATATATGCCTATTCCCTGCTGACGAGAGGTAACAACCTCGAAACACGTGTCCAGGGATGGCCAACGCGACAGTGATTTTTGCTCAATACCCTGGCAGAGGCGCACCCGCTGATGCTTACTTCATGGACCACAATGCTTTGGGGCAACACGCTGATAGGACAAGCAGTGTGCGACCAATTGGACTTTCTTTTGTATTCAAGCTCCCTTGAGCTGGTGGGGCTGACGAGCCCGGGTTACGCACCTGCGTGCCACGAGTGGTACCAGACCTGAGGATATTTTTTGTCAGCCTACGCGGCACCCTTACATATATGCCTATTCCCTGCTGACGAGAGGTAACAACCTCGAAACACGTGTCCAGGGATGGCCAACGCGACAGTGATTTTTTGCTCAATACCCTGGCAGAGGCGCACCCGCTGATGCTTACTTCATGGACCACAATGCTTTGGGGCAACACGCTGATAGGACAAGCAGTGTGCGACCAATTGGACTTTCTTTTGTATTCAAGCTCCCTTGAGCTGGTGGGGCTGACGAGCCCGGGTTACGCACCTGCGTGCCACGAGTGGTACCAGACCTGAGGATATTTTTGGCAGCCTACGCGGCACCCTTACATATATGCCTATTCCCTGCTGACGAGAGGTAACAACCTCGAAACACGTGTCCAGGGATGGCCAACGCGACAGTGATTTTTTGCTCAATACCCTGGCAGAGGCGCACCCGCTGATGCTTACTTCATGGACCACAATGCTTTGGGGCAACACGCTGATAGGACAAGCAGTGTGCGACCAATTGGACTTTCTTTTGTATTCAAGCTCCCTTGAGCTGGTGGGGCTGACGAGCCCGGGTTACGCACCTGCGTGCCACGAGTGGTACCAGACCTGAGGATATTTTTTGGCAGCCTACGCGGCACCCTTACATATATGCCTATTCCCTGCTGACGAGAGTTAACAACCTCGAAACACGTGTCCAGGGATGGCCAACGCGACAGTGATTTTTTGCTCAATACCCTGGCAGAGGCGCACCCGCTGATGCTTACTTCATGGACCACAATGCTTTGGGGCAACACGCTGATAGGACAAGCAGTGTGCGACCAATTGGACTTTCTTTTGTATTCAAGCTCCCTTGAGCTGGTGGGGCTGACGAGCCCGGGTTACGCACCTGCGTGCCACGAGTGGTACCAGACCTGAGGATATTTTTTGGCAGCCTACGCGGCACCCTTACATATATGCCTATTCCCTGCTGACGAGAGGTAACAACCTCGAAACACGTGTCCAGGGATGGCCAACGCGACAGTGATTTTTTGCTCAATACCCTGGCAGAGGCGCACCCGCTGATGCTTACTTCATGGATGGACCACAATGCTTTGGGGCAACACGCTGATAGGACAAGCAGTGTGCGACCAATTGGACTTTCTTTTGTATTCAAGCTCCCTTGAGCTGGTGGGGCTGACGAGCCCGGGTTACGCACCTGCGTGCCACGAGTGGTACCAGACCTGAGGATATTTTTTGGCAGCCTACGCGGCACCCTTACATATATGCCTATTCCCTGCTGACGAGAGGTAACAACCTCGAAACACGTGTCCAGGGATGGCCAACGCGACAGTGATTTTTTGCTCAATACCCTGGCAGAGGCGCACCCGCTGATGCTTACTTCATGGACCACAATGCTTTGGGGCAACACGCTGATAGGACAAGCAGTGTGCGACCAATTGGACTTTCTTTTGTATTCAAGCTCCCTTGAGCTGGTGGGGCTGACGAGCCCGGGTTACGCACCTGCGTGCCACGAGTGGTACCAGACCTGAGGATATTTTTTGGCAGCCTACGCGGCACCCTTACATATATGCCTATTCCCTGCTGACGAGAGGTAACAACCTCGAAACACGTGTCCAGGGATGGCCAACGCGACAGTGATTTTTTGCTCAATACCCTGGCAGAGGCGCACCCGCTGATGCTTACTTCATGGACCACAATGCTTTGGGGCAACACGCTGATAGGACAAGCAGTGTGCGACCAATTTGACTTTCTTTTGTATTCAAGCTCCCTTGAGCTGGTGGGGCTGACGAGCCCGGGTTACGCACCTGCGTGCCACGAGTGGTACCAGACCTGAGGATATTTTTTGGCAGCCTACGCGGCACCCTTACATATATGCCTATTCCCTGCTGACGAGAGGTAACATCCTCGAAACACGTGTCCAGGGATGGCCAACGTGACAGTGATTTTTTGCTCAATACCCTGGCAGAGGCGCACCCGCTGATGCTTACTTCATGGACCACAATGCTTTGGGGCAACACGCTGATAGGACAAGCAGTGTGCGACCAATTGGACTTTCTTTTGTATTCAAGCTCCCTTGAGCTGGTGGGGCTGACGAGCCCGGGTTACGCACCTGCGTGCCACGAGTGGTACCAGACCTGAGGATATTTTTTGGCAGCCTACGCGGCACCCTTACATATATGCCTATTCCCTGCTGACGAGAGGTAACAACCTCGAAACACGTGTCCAGGGATGGCCAACGCGACAGTGATTTTTTGCTCAATACCCTGGCAGAGGCGCACCCGCTGATGCTTACTTCATGGACCACAATGCTTTGGGGCAACACGCTGATAGGACAAGCAGTGTGCGACCAATTGGACTTTCTTTTATATTCAAGCTCCCTTGAGCTGGTGGGGCTGACGAGCCCGGGTTACGCACCTGCGTGCCAAGAGTGGTACCAGACCTGAGGATATTTTTTGGCAGCCTACGCGGCACCCTTACATATATGCCTATTCCCTGCTGACGAGAGGTAACAACCTCGAAACACGTGTCCAGGGATGGCCAACGCGACAGTGATTTTTTGCTCAATACCCTGGCAGAGGCGCACCCGCTGATGCTTACTTCATGGACCACAATGCTTTGGGGCAACACGCTGATAGGACAAGCAGTGTACGACCAATTGGACTTTCTTTTGTATTCAAGCTCCCTTGAGCTGGTGGGGCTGACGAGCCCGGGTTACGCACCTGCGTGCCACGAGTGGTACCAGACCTGAGGATATTTTTTGGCAGCCTACGCGGCACCCTTACATATATGCCTATTCCCTGCTGACGAGAGGTAACAACCTCGAAACACGTGTCCAGGGATGGCCAACGCGACAGTGATTTTTTGCTCAATACCCTGGCAGAGGCGCACTCGCTGATGCTTACTTCATGGACCACAATGCTTTGGGGCAACACGCTGATAGGACAAGCAGTGTGCGACCAATTGGACTTTCTTTTGTATTCAAGCTCCCTTGAGCTGGTGGGGCTGACGAGCCCGGGTTACGCACCTGCGTGCCACGAGTGGTACCAGACCTGAGGATATTTTTTGGCAGCCTACGCGGCACCCTTACATATATGCCTATTCCCTGCTGACGAGAGGTAACAACCTCGAAACACGTGTCCAGGGATGGCCAACGCGACAGTGATTTTTTGCTCAATACCCTGGCAGAGGCGCACCCGCTGATGCTTACTTCATGGACCACAATGCTTTGGGGCAACACGCTGATAGGACAAGCAGTGTGCGACCAATTGGACTTTCTTTTGTATTCAAGCTCCCTTGAGCTGGTGGGGCTGACGAGCCTGGGTTACGCACCTGCGTGCCACGAGTGGTACCAGACCTGAGGATATTTTTTGTCAGCCTACGCGGCACCCTTACATATATGCCTATTCCCTGCTGACGAGAGGTAACAACCTCGAAACACGTGTCCAGGGATGGCCAACGCGACAGTGATTTTTTGCTCAATACCCTGGCAGAGGCGCACCCGCTGATGCTTACTTCATGGACCACAATGCTTTGGGGCAACACGCTGATAGGACAAGCAGTGTGCGACCAATTGGACTTTCTTTTGTATTCAAGCTCCCTTGAGCTGGTGGGGCTGACGAGCCCGGGTTACGCACCTGCGTGCCACGAGTGGTACCAGACCTGAGGATATTTTTTGGCAGCCTACGCGGCACCCTTACATATATGCCTATTCCCTGCTGACGAGAGGTAACAACCTCGAAACACGTGTCCAGGGATGGCCAACGCGACAGTGATTTTTTGCTCAATACCCTGGCAGAGGCGCACCCGCTGATGCTTACTTCATGGACCACAATGCTTTGGGGCAACACGCTGATAGGACAAGCAGTGTGCGACCAATTGGACTTTCTTTTGTATTCAAGCTCCCTTGAGCTGGTGGGGCTGACGAGCCCGGGTTACGCACCTGCGTGCCACGAGTGGTACCAGACCTGAGGATATTTTTTGGCAGCCTACGCGGCACCCTTACATATATGCCTATTCCCTGCTGACGAGAGGTAACAACCTCGAAACACGTGTCCAGGGATGGCCAACGCGACAGTGATTTTTTGCTCAATACCCTGGCAGAGGCGCACCCGCTGATGCTTACTTCATGGACCACAATGCTTTGGGGGAACACGCTGATAGGACAAGCAGTGTGCGACCAATTGGACTTTCTTTTGTATTCAAGCTCCCTTGAGCTGGTGGGGCTGACGAGCCCGGGTTACGCACCTGCGTGCCATGAGTGGTACCAGACCTGAGGATATTTTTTGGCAGCCTACGCGGCACCCTTACATATATGCCTATTCCCTGCTGACGAGAGGTAACAACCTCGAAACACGTGTCCAGGGATGGCCAACGCGACAGTGATTTTTTGCTCAATACCCTGGCAGAGGCGCACCCGCTGATGCTTACTTCATGGACCACAATGCTTTGGGGCAACACGCTGATAGGACAAGCAGTGTGCGACCAATTGGACTTTCTTTTGTATTCAAGCTCCCTTGAGCTGGTGGGGCTGACGAGCCCGGGTTACGCACCTGCGTGCCACGAGTGGTACCAGACCTGAGGATATTTTTTGGCAGCCTACGCGGCACCCTTACATATATGCCTATTCCCTGCTGACGAGAGGTAACAACCTCGAAACACGTGTCCAGGGATGGCCAACGCGACAGTGATTTTTTGCTCAATACCCTGGCAGAGGCGCACCCGCTGATGCTTACTTCATGGACCACAATGCTTTGGGGCAACACGCTGATAGGACAAGCAGTGTGCGACCAATTGGACTTTCTTTTGTATTCAAGCTCCCTTGAGCTGGTGGGGCTGACGAGCCCGGGTTACGCACCTGCGTGCCACGAGTGGTACCAGACCTGAGGATATTTTTTGGCAGCCTACGCGGCACCCTTACATATATGCCTATTCCCTGCTGACGAGAGGTAACAACCTCGAAACACGTGTCCAGGGATGGCCAACGCGACAGTGATTTTTTGCTCAATACCCTGGCAGAGGCGCACCCGCTGATGCTTACTTCATGGACCACAATGCTTTGGGGCAACACGCTGATAGGACAAGCAGTGTGCGACCAATTGGACTTTCTTTTGTATTCAAGCTCCCTTGAGCTGGTGGGGCTGACGAGCCCGGGTTACGCACCTGCGTGCCACGAGTGGTACCAGACCTGAGGATATTTTTTGGCAGCCTACGCGGCACCCTTACATATATGCCTATTCCCTGCTGACGAGAGGTAACAACCTCGAAACACGTGTCCAGGGATGGCCAACGCGACAGTGATTTTTTGCTCAATACCCTGGCAGAGGCGCACCCGCTGATGCTTACTTCATGGACCACAATGCTTTGGGGCAACACGCTGATAGGACAAGCAGTGTGCGACCAATTGGACTTTCTTTTGTATTCAAGCTCCCTTGAGCTGGTGGGGCTGACGAACCCGGGTTACGCACCTGCGTGCCACGAGTGGTACCAGACCTGAGGATATTTTTTGGCAGCCTACGCGGCACCCTTACATATATGCCTATTCCCTGCTGACGAGAGGTAACAACCTCGAAACACGTGTCCAGGGATGGCCAACGCGACAGTGATTTTTTGCTCAATACCCTGGCAGAGGCGCACCCGCTGATGCTTACTTCATGGACCACAATGCTTTGGGGCAACACGCTGATAGGACAAGCAGTGTGCGACCAATTGGACTTTCTTTTGTATTCAAGCTCCCTTGAGCTGGTGGGGCTGACGAGCCCGGGTTACGCACCTGCGTGCCACGAGTGGTACCAGACCTGAGGATATTTTTTGGCAGCCTACGCGGCACCCTTACATATATGCCTATTCCCTGCTGACGAGAGGTAACAACCTCGAAACACGTGTCCAGGGATGGCCAACGCGACAGTGATTTTTTGCTCAATACCCTGGCAGAGGCGCACCCGCTGATGCTTACTTCATGGACCACAATGCTTTGGGGCAACACGCTGATAGGACAAGCAGTGTGCGACCAATTGGACTTTCTTTTGTATTCAAGCTCCCTTGAGCTGGTGGGGCTGACGAGCCCGGGTTACGCACCTGCGTGCCACGAGTGGTACCAGACCTGAGGATATTTTTTGGCAGCCTACGCGGCACACTTACATATATGCCTATTCCCTGCTGACGAGAGGTAACAACCTCGAAACACGTGTCCAGGGATGGCCAACGCGACAGTGATTTTTTGCTCAATACCCTGGCAGAGGCGCACCCGCTGATGCTTACTTCATGGACCACAATGCTTTGGGGCAACACGCTGATAGGACAAGCAGTGTGCGACCAATTGGACTTTCTTTTGTATTCAAGCTCCCTTGAGCTGGTGGGGCTGACGAGCCCGGGTTACGCACCTGCGTGCCACGAGTGGTACCAGACCTGAGGATATTTTTTGGCAGCCTACGCGGCACCCTTACATATATGCCTATTCCCTGCTGACGAGAGGTAACAACCTCGAAACACGTGTCCAGGGATGGCCAACACGACAGTGATTTTTTGCTCAATACCCTGGCAGAGGCGCACCCGCTGATGCTTACTTCATGGACCACAATGCTTTGCGGCAACACGCTGATAGGACAAGCAGTGTGCGACCAATTGGACTTTCTTTTGTATTCAAGCTCCCTTGAGCTGGTGGGGCTGACGAGCCCGGGTTACGCACCTGCGTGCCACGAGTGGTACCAGACCTGAGGATATTTTTTGGCAGCCTACGCGGCACCCTTACATATATGCCTATTCCCTGCTGACGAGAGGTAACAACCTCGAAACACGTGTCCAGGGATGGCCAACGCGACAGTGATTTTTTGCTCAATACCCTGGCAGAGGCGCACCCGCTGATGCTTACTTCATGGACCACAATGCTTTGGGGCAACACGCTGATAGGACAAGCAGTGTGCGACCAATTGGACTTTCTTTTGTATTCAAGCCCCCTTGAGCTGGTGGGGCTGACGAGCCCGGGTTACGCACCTGCGTGCCACGAGTGGTACCAGACCTGAGGATATTTTTTGGCAGCCTACGCGGCACCCTTACATATATGCCTATTCCCTGCTGACGAGAGGTAACAACCTCGAAACACGTGTCCAGGGATGGCCAACGCGACAGTGATTTTTTGCTCAATACCCTGGCAGAGGCGCACCCGCTGATGCTTACTTCATGGATCACAATGCTTTGGGGCAACACGCTGATAGGACAAGCAGTGTGCGACCAATTGGACTTTCTTTTGTATTCAAGCTCCCTTGAGCTGGTGGGGCTGACGAGCCCGGGTTACGCACCTGCGTGCCACGAGTGGTACCAGACCTGAGGATATTTTTTGGCAGCCTACGCGGCACCCTTACATATATGCCTATTCCCTGCTGACGAGAGGTAACAACCTTGAAACACGTGTCCAGGGATGGCCAACGCGACAGTGATTTTTTGCTCAATACCCTGGCAGAGGCGCACCCGCTGATGCTTACTTCATGGACCACAATGCTTTGGGGCAACACGCTGATAGGACAAGCAATGTGCGACCAATTGGACTTTCTTTAGTATTCAAGCTCCCTTGAGCTGGTGGGGCTGACGAGCCCGGGTTACGCACCTGCGTGCCAGGAGTGGTACCAGACCTGAGGATATTTTTTGGCAGCCTACACGGCACCCTTACATATATGCCTATTCCCTGCTGACGAGAGGTAACAACCTCGAAACACGTGTCCAGGGATGGCCAACGCAACAGTGATTTTTTGCTCAATACCCTGGCAGAGGCGCACCCGCTGATGCTTACTTCATGGACCACAATGCTTTGGGGCAACACGCTGATAGGACAAGCAGTGTGCGACCAATTGGACTTTCTTTTGTATTCAAGCTCCCTTGAGCTGGTGGGGCTGACGAGCCCGGGTTACGCACCTGCGTGCCACGAGTGGTACCAGACCTGAGGATATTTTTTGGCAGCCTACGCGGCACCCTTACATATATGCCTATTCCCTGCTGACGAGAGGTAACAACCTCGGAACACGTGTCCAGGGATGGCCAACGCGACAGTGATTTTTTGCTCAATACCCTGGCAGAGGCGCACCCGCTGATGCTTACTTCATGGACCACAATGCTTTGGGGCAACACGCTGATAGGACAAGCAGTGTGCGACCAATTGGACTTTCTTTTGTATTCAAGCTCCCTTGAGCTGGTGGGGCTGACGAGCCCGGGTTACGCACCTGCGTGCCACGAGTGGTACCAGACCTGAGGATATTTTTTGGCAGCCTACGCGGCACCCTTACATATATGCCTATTCCCTGCTGACGAGAGGTAACAACCTCGAAACACGTGTCCAGGGATGGCCAACGCGACAGTGATTTTTTGCTCAATACCCTGGCAGAGGCGCACCCGCTGATGCTTACTTCATGGACCACAATGCTTTGGGGCAACACGCTGATAGGACAAGCAGTGTGCGACCAATTGGACTTTCTTTTGTATTCAAGCTCCCTTGAGCTGGTGGGGCTGACGAGCCCGGGTTACGCACCTGCGTGCCACGAGTGGTACCAGACCTGAGGATATTTTTTGGCAGCCTACGCGGCACCCTTACATATATGCCTATTCCCTGCTGACGAGAGGTAACAACCTCGAAACACGTGTCCAGGGATGGCCAACGCGACAGTGATTTTTTGCTCAATACCCTGGCAGAGGCGCACCCGCTGATGCTTACTTCATGGACCACAATGCTTTGGGGCAACACGCTGATAGGACAAGCAGTGTGCGACCAATTGGACTTTCTTTTGTATTCAAGCTCCCTTGAGCTGGTGGGGCTGACGAGCCCGGGTTACGCACCTGCGTGCCAAGAGTGGTACCAGACCTGAGGATATTTTTTGGCAGCCTACGCGGCACCCTTACATATATGCCTATTCCCTGCTGACGAGAGGTAACAACCTCGAAACACGTGTCCAGGGATGGCCAACGCGACAGTGATTTTTTGCTCAATACCCTGGCAGAGGCGCACCCGCTGATGCTTACTTCATGGACCACAATGCTTTGGGGCAACACGCTGATAGGACAAGCAGTGTACGACCAATTGGACTTTCTTTTGTATTCAAGCTCCCTTGAGCTGGTGGGGCTGACGAGCCCGGGTTACGCACCTGCGTGCCACGAGTGGTACCAGACCTGAGGATATTTTTTGGCAGCCTACGCGGCACCCTTACATATATGCCTATTCCCTGCTGACGAGAGGTAACAACCTCGAAACACGTGTCCAGGGATGGCCAACGCGACAGTGATTTTTTGCTCAATACCCTGGCAGAGGCGCACTCGCTGATGCTTACTTCATGGACCACAATGCTTTGGGGCAACACGCTGATAGGACAAGCAGTGTGCGACCAATTGGACTTTCTTTTGTATTCAAGCTCCCTTGAGCTGGTGGGGCTGACGAGCCCGGGTTACGCACCTGCGTGCCACGAGTGGTACCAGACCTGAGGATATTTTTTGGCAGCCTACGCGGCACCCTTACATATATGCCTATTCCCTGCTGACGAGAGGTAACAACCTCGAAACACGAGTCCAGGGATGGCCAACGCGACAGTGATTTTTTGCTCAATACCCTGGCAGAGGCGCACCCGCTGATGCTTACTTCATGGACCACAATGCTTTGGGGCAACACGCTGATAGGACAAGCAGTGTGCGACCAATTGGACTTTCTTTTGTATTCAAGCTCCCTTGAGCTGGTGGGGCTGACGAGCCTGGGTTACGCACCTGCGTGCCACGAGTGGTACCAGACCTGAGGATATTTTTTGTCAGCCTACGCGGCACCCTTACATATATGCCTATTCCCTGCTGACGAGAGGTAACAACCTCGAAACACGTGTCCAGGGATGGCCAACGCGACAGTGATTTTTTGCTCAATACCCTGGCAGAGGCGCACCCGCTGATGCTTACTTCATGGACCACAATGCTTTGGGGCAACACGCTGATAGGACAAGCAGTGTGCGACCAATTGGACTTTCTTTTGTATTCAAGCTCCCTTGAGCTGGTGGGGCTGACGAGCCCGGGTTACGCACCTGCGTGCCACGAGTGGTACCAGACCTGAGGATATTTTTTGGCAGCCTACGCGGCACCCTTACATATATGCCTATTCCCTGCTGACGAGAGGTAACAACCTCGAAACACGTGTCCAGGGATGGCCAACGCGACAGTGATTTTTTGCTCAATACCCTGGCAGAGGCGCACCCGCTGATGCTTACTTCATGGACCACAATGCTTTGGGGCAACACGCTGATAGGACAAGCAGTGTGCGACCAATTGGACTTTCTTTTGTATTCAAGCTCCCTTGAGCTGGTGGGGCTGACGAGCCCGGGTTACGCACCTGCGTGCCACGAGTGGTACCAGACCTGAGGATATTTTTTGGCAGCCTATGCGGCACCCTTACATATATGCCTATTCCCTGCTGACGAGAGGTAACAACCTCGAAACACGTGTCCAGGGATGGCCAACGCGACAGTGATTTTTTGCTCAATACCCTGGCAGAGGCGCACCCGCTGATGCTTACTTCATGGACCACAATGCTTTGGGGCAACACGCTGATAGGACAAGCAGTGTGCGACCAATTGGACTTTCTTTTGTATTCAAGCTCCCTTGAGCTGGTGGGGCTGACGAGCCCGGGTTACGCACCTGCGTGCCACGAGTGGTACCAGACCTGAGGATATTTTTTGGCAGCCTACGCGGCACCCTTACATATATGCCTATTCCCTGCTGACGAGAGGTAACAACCTCGAAACACGTGTCCAGGGATGGCCAACGCGACAGTGATTTTTTGCTCAATACCCTGGCAGAGGCGCACCCGCTGATGCTTACTTCATGGACCACAATGCTTTGGGGCAACACGCTGATAGGACAAGCAGTGTGCGACCAATTGGACTTTCTTTTGTATTCAAGCTCCCTTGAGCTGGTGGGGCTGACGAGCCCGGGTTACGCACCTGCGTGCCACGAGTGGTACCAGACCTGAGGATATTTTTTGGCAGCCTACGCGGCACCCTTACATATATGCCTATTCCCTGCTGACGAGAGGTAACAACCTCGAAACACGTGTCCAGGGATGGCCAACGCGACAGTGATTTTTTGCTCAATACCCTGGCAGAGGCGCACCCGCTGATGCTTACTTCATGGACCACAATGCTTTGGGGCAACACGCTGATAGGACAAGCAGTGTGCGACCAATTGGACTTTCTTTTGTATTCAAGCTCCCTTGAGCTGGTGGGGCTGACGAGCCCGGGTTACGCACCTGCGTGCCACGAGTGGTACCAGACCTGAGGATATTTTTTGGCAGCCTACGCGGCACCCTTACATATATGCCTATTCCCTGCTGACGAGAGGTAACAACCTCGAAACACGTGTCCAGGGATGGCCAACGCGACAGTGATTTTTTGCTCAATACCCTGGCAGAGGCGCACCCGCTGATGCTTACTTCATGGACCACAATGCTTTGGGGCAACACGCTGATAGGACAAGCAGTGTGCGACCAATTTGACTTTCTTTTGTATTCAAGCTCCCTTGAGCTGGTGGGGCTGACGAGCCCGGGTTACGCACCTGCGTGCCACGAGTGGTACCAGACCTGAGGATATTTTTTGGCAGCCTACGCGGCACCCTTACATATATGCCTATTCCCTGCTGACGAGAGGTAACATCCTCGAAACACGTGTCCAGGGATGGCCAACGTGACAGTGATTTTTTGCTCAATACCCTGGCAGAGGCGCACCCGCTGATGCTTACTTCATGGACCACAATGCTTTGGGGCAACACGCTGATAGGACAAGCAGTGTGCGACCAATTGGACTTTCTTTTGTATTCAAGCTCCCTTGAGCTGGTGGGGCTGACGAGCCCGGGTTACGCACCTGCGTGCCACGAGTGGTACCAGACCTGAGGATATTTTTTGGCAGCCTACGCGGCACCCTTACATATATGCCTATTCCCTGCTGACGAGAGGTAACAACCTCGAAACACGTGTCCAGGGATGGCCAACGCGACAGTGATTTTTTGCTCAATACCCTGGCAGAGGCGCACCCGCTGATGCTTACTTCATGGACCACAATGCTTTGGGGCAACACGCTGATAGGACAAGCAGTGTGCGACCAATTGGACTTTCTTTTATATTCAAGCTCCCTTGAGCTGGTGGGGCTGACGAGCCCGGGTTACGCACCTGCGTGCCAAGAGTGGTACCAGACCTGAGGATATTTTTTGGCAGCCTACGCGGCACCCTTACATATATGCCTATTCCCTGCTGACGAGAGGTAACAACCTCGAAACACGTGTCCAGGGATGGCCAACGCGACAGTGATTTTTTGCTCAATACCCTGGCAGAGGCGCACCCGCTGATGCTTACTTCATGGACCACAATGCTTTGGGGCAACACGCTGATAGGACAAGCAGTGTACGACCAATTGGACTTTCTTTTGTATTCAAGCTCCCTTGAGCTGGTGGGGCTGACGAGCCCGGGTTACGCACCTGCGTGCCACGAGTGGTACCAGACCTGAGGATATTTTTTGGCAGCCTACGCGGCACCCTTACATATATGCCTATTCCCTGCTGACGAGAGGTAACAACCTCGAAACACGTGTCCAGGGATGGCCAACGCGACAGTGATTTTTTGCTCAATACCCTGGCAGAGGCGCACTCGCTGATGCTTACTTCATGGACCACAATGCTTTGGGGCAACACGCTGATAGGACAAGCAGTGTGCGACCAATTGGACTTTCTTTTGTATTCAAGCTCCCTTGAGCTGGTGGGGCTGACGAGCCCGGGTTACGCACCTGCGTGCCACGAGTGGTACCAGACCTGAGGATATTTTTTGGCAGCCTACGCGGCACCCTTACATATATGCCTATTCCCTGCTGACGAGAGGTAACAACCTCGAAACACGTGTCCAGGGATGGCCAACGCGACAGTGATTTTTTGCTCAATACCCTGGCAGAGGCGCACCCGCTGATGCTTACTTCATGGACCACAATGCTTTGGGGCAACACGCTGATAGGACAAGCAGTGTGCGACCAATTGGACTTTCTTTTGTATTCAAGCTCCCTTGAGCTGGTGGGGCTGACGAGCCTGGGTTACGCACCTGCGTGCCACGAGTGGTACCAGACCTGAGGATATTTTTTGTCAGCCTACGCGGCACCCTTACATATATGCCTATTCCCTGCTGACGAGAGGTAACAACCTCGAAACACGTGTCCAGGGATGGCCAACGCGACAGTGATTTTTTGCTCAATACCCTGGCAGAGGCGCACCCGCTGATGCTTACTTCATGGACCACAATGCTTTGGGGCAACACGCTGATAGGACAAGCAGTGTGCGACCAATTGGACTTTCTTTTGTATTCAAGCTCCCTTGAGCTGGTGGGGCTGACGAGCCCGGGTTACGCACCTGCGTGCCACGAGTGGTACCAGACCTGAGGATATTTTTGGGCAGCCTACGCGGCACCCTTACATATATGCCTATTCCCTGCTGACGAGAGGTAACAACCTCGAAACACGTGTCCAGGGATGGCCAACGCGACAGTGATTTTTTGCTCAATACCCTGGCAGAGGCGCACCCGCTGATGCTTACTTCATGGACCACAATGCTTTGGGGCAACACGCTGATAGGACAAGCAGTGTGCGACCAATTGGACTTTCTTTTGTATTCAAGCTCCCTTGAGCTGGTGGGGCTGACGAGCCCGGGTTACGCACCTGCGTGCCACGAGTGGTACCAGACCTGAGGATATTTTTTGGCAGCCTACGCGGCACCCTTACATATATGCCTATTCCCTGCTGACGAGAGGTAACAACCTCGAAACACGTGTCCAGGGATGGCCAACGCGACAGTGATTTTTTGCTCAATACCCTGGCAGAGGCGCACCCGCTGATGCTTACTTCATGGACCACAATGCTTTGGGGCAACACGCTGATAGGACAAGCAGTGTGCGACCAATTGGACTTTCTTTTGTATTCAAGCTCCCTTGAGCTGGTGGGGCTGACGAGCCCGGGTTACGCACCTGCGTGCCATGAGTGGTACCAGACCTGAGGATATTTTTTGGCAGCCTACGCGGCACCCTTACATATATGCCTATTCCCTGCTGACGAGAGGTAACAACCTCGAAACACGTGTCCAGGGATGGCCAACGCGACAGTGATTTTTTGCTCAATACCCTGGCAGAGGCGCACCCGCTGATGCTTACTTCATGGACCACAATGCTTTGGGGCAACACGCTGATAGGACAAGCAGTGTGCGACCAATTGGACTTTCTTTTGTATTCAAGCTCCCTTGAGCTGGTGGGGCTGACGAGCCCGGGTTACGCACCTGCGTGCCACGAGTGGTACCAGACCTGAGGATATTTTTTGGCAGCCTACGCGGCACCCTTACATATATGCCTATTCCCTGCTGACGAGAGGTAACAACCTCGAAACACGTGTCCAGGGATGGCCAACGCGACAGTGATTTTTTGCTCAATACCCTGGCAGAGGCGCACCCGCTGATGCTTACTTCATGGACCACAATGCTTTGGGGCAACACGCTGATAGGACAAGCAGTGTGCGACCAATTGGACTTTCTTTTGTATTCAAGCTCCCTTGAGCTGGTGGGGCTGACGAGCCCGGGTTACGCACCTGCGTGCCACGAGTGGTACCAGACCTGAGGATATTTTTTGGCAGCCTACGCGGCACCCTTACATATATGCCTATTCCCTGCTGACGAGAGGTAACAACCTCGAAACACGTGTCCAGGGATGGCCAACGCGACAGTGATTTTTTGCTTAATACCCTGGCAGAGGCGCACCCGCTGATGCTTACTTCATGGACCACAATGCTTTGGGGCAACACGCTGATAGGACAAGCAGTGTGCGACCAATTGGACTTTCTTTTGTATTCAAGCTCCCTTGAGCTGGTGGGGCTGACGAGCCCGGGTTACGCACCTGCGTGCCACGAGTGGTACCAGACCTGAGGATATTTTTTGGCAGCCTACGCGGCACCCTTACATATATGCCTATTCCCTGCTGACGAGAGGTAACAACCTCGAAACACGTGTCCAGGGATGGCCAACGCGACAGTGATTTTTTGCTCAATACCCTGGCAGAGGCGCACCCGCTGATGCTTACTTCATGGACCACAATGCTTTGGGGCAACACGCTGATAGGACAAGCAGTGTGCGACCAATTGGACTTTCTTTTGTATTCAAGCTCCCTTGAGCTGGTGGGGCTGACGAGCCCGGGTTACGCACCTGCGTGCCACGAGTGGTACCAGACCTGAGGATATTTTTTGGCAGCCTACGCGGCACCCTTACATATATGCCTATTCCCTGCTGACGAGAGGTAACAACCTCGAAACACGTGTCCAGGGATGGCCAACGCGACAGTGATTTTTTGCTCAATACCCTGGCAGAGGCGCACCCGCTGATGCTTACTTCATGGACCACAATGCTTTGGGGCAACACGCTGATAGGACAAGCAGTGTGCGACCAATTGGACTTTCTTTTGTATTCAAGCTCCCTTGAGCTGGTGGGGCTGACGAGCCCGGGTTACGCACCTGCGTGCCACGAGTGGTACCAGACCTGAGGATATTTTTTGGCAGCCTACGCGGCACCCTTACATATATGCCTATTCCCTGCTGACGAGAGGTAACAACCTCGAAACACGTGTCCAGGGATGGCCAACGCGACAGTGATTTTTTGCTCAATACCCTGGCAGAGGCGCACCCGCTGATGCTTACTTCATGGACCACAATGCTTTGGGGCAACACGCTGATAGGACAAGCAGTGTGCGACCAATTTGACTTTCTTTTGTATTCAAGCTCCCTTGAGCTGGTGGGGCTGACGAGCCCGGGTTACGCACCTGCGTGCCACGAGTGGTACCAGACCTGAGGATATTTTTTGGCAGCCTACGCGGCACCCTTACATATATGCCTATTCCCTGCTGACGAGAGGTAACATCCTCGAAACACGTGTCCAGGGATGGCCAACGTGACAGTGATTTTTTGCTCAATACCCTGGCAGAGGCGCACCCGCTGATGCTTACTTCATGGACCACAATGCTTTGGGGCAACACGCTGATAGGACAAGCAGTGTGCGACCAATTGGACTTTCTTTTGTATTCAAGCTCCCTTGAGCTGGTGGGGCTGACGAGCCCGGGTTACGCACCTGCGTGCCACGAGTGGTACCAGACCTGAGGATATTTTTTGGCAGCCTACGCGGCACCCTTACATATATGCCTATTCCCTGCTGACGAGAGGTAACAACCTCGAAACACGTGTCCAGGGATGGCCAACGCGACAGTGATTTTTTGCTCAATACCCTGGCAGAGGCGCACCCGCTGATGCTTACTTCATGGACCACAATGCTTTGGGGCAACACGCTGATAGGACAAGCAGTGTGCGACCAATTGGACTTTCTTTTATATTCAAGCTCCCTTGAGCTGGTGGGGCTGACGAACCCGGGTTACGCACCTGCGTGCCACGAGTGGTACCAGACCTGAGGATATTTTTTGGCAGCCTACGCGGCACCCTTACATATATGCCTATTCCCTGCTGACGAGAGGTAACAACCTCGAAACACGTGTCCAGGGATGGCCAACGCGACAGTGATTTTTTGCTCAATACCCTGGCAGAGGCGCACCCGCTGATGCTTACTTCATGGACCACAATGCTTTGGGGCAACACGCTGATAGGACAAGCAGTGTGCGACCAATTGGACTTTCTTTTGTATTCAAGCTCCCTTGAGCTGGTGGGGCTGACGAGCCCGGGTTACGCACCTGCGTGCCACGAGTGGTACCAGACCTGAGGATATTTTTTGGCAGCCTACGCGGCACCCTTACATATATGCCTATTCCCTGCTGACGAGAGGTAACAACCTCGAAACACGTGTCCAGGGATGGCCAACGCGACAGTGATTTTTTGCTCAATACCCTGGCAGAGGCGCACCCGCTGATGCTTACTTCATGGACCACAATGCTTTGGGGCAACACGCTGATAGGACAAGCAGTGTGCGACCAATTGGACTTTCTTTTGTATTCAAGCTCCCTTGAGCTGGTGGGGCTGACGAGCCCGGGTTACGCACCTGCGTGCCACGAGTGGTACCAGACCTGAGGATATTTTTTGGCAGCCTACGCGGCACACTTACATATATGCCTATTCCCTGCTGACGAGAGGTAACAACCTCGAAACACGTGTCCAGGGATGGCCAACGCGACAGTGATTTTTTGCTCAATACCCTGGCAGAGGCGCACCCGCTGATGCTTACTTCATGGACCACAATGCTTTGGGGCAACACGCTGATAGGACAAGCAGTGTGCGACCAATTGGACTTTCTTTTGTATTCAAGCTCCCTTGAGCTGGTGGGGCTGACGAGCCCGGGTTACGCACCTGCGTGCCACGAGTGGTACCAGACCTGAGGATATTTTTTGGCAGCCTACGCGGCACCCTTACATATATGCCTATTCCCTGCTGACGAGAGGTAACAACCTCGAAACACGTGTCCAGGGATGGCCAACACGACAGTGATTTTTTGCTCAATACCCTGGCAGAGGCGCACCCGCTGATGCTTACTTCATGGACCACAATGCTTTGCGGCAACACGCTGATAGGACAAGCAGTGTGCGACCAATTGGACTTTCTTTTGTATTCAAGCTCCCTTGAGCTGGTGGGGCTGACGAGCCCGGGTTACGCACCTGCGTGCCACGAGTGGTACCAGACCTGAGGATATTTTTTGGCAGCCTACGCGGCACCCTTACATATATGCCTATTCCCTGCTGACGAGAGGTAACAACCTCGAAACACGTGTCCAGGGATGGCCAACGCGACAGTGATTTTTTGCTCAATACCCTGGCAGAGGCGCACCCGCTGATGCTTACTTCATGGACCACAATGCTTTGGGGCAACACGCTGATAGGACAAGCAGTGTGCGACCAATTGGACTTTCTTTTGTATTCAAGCCCCCTTGAGCTGGTGGGGCTGACGAGCCCGGGTTACGCACCTGCGTGCCACGAGTGGTACCAGACCTGAGGATATTTTTTGGCAGCCTACGCGGCACCCTTACATATATGCCTATTCCCTGCTGACGAGAGGTAACAACCTCGAAACACGTGTCCAGGGATGGCCAACGCGACAGTGATTTTTTGCTCAATACCCTGGCAGAGGCGCACCCGCTGATGCTTACTTCATGGATCACAATGCTTTGGGGCAACACGCTGATAGGACAAGCAGTGTGCGACCAATTGGACTTTCTTTTGTATTCAAGCTCCCTTGAGCTGGTGGGGCTGACGAGCCCGGGTTACGCACCTGCGTGCCACGAGTGGTACCAGACCTGAGGATATTTTTTGGCAGCCTACGCGGCACCCTTACATATATGCCTATTCCCTGCTGACGAGAGGTAACAACCTTGAAACACGTGTCCAGGGATGGCCAACGCGACAGTGATTTTTTGCTCAATACCCTGGCAGAGGCGCACCCGCTGATGCTTACTTCATGGACCACAATGCTTTGGGGCAACACGCTGATAGGACAAGCAATGTGCGACCAATTGGACTTTCTTTAGTATTCAAGCTCCCTTGAGCTGGTGGGGCTGACGAGCCCGGGTTACGCACCTGCGTGCCAGGAGTGGTACCAGACCTGAGGATATTTTTTGGCAGCCTACACGGCACCCTTACATATATGCCTATTCCCTGCTGACGAGAGGTAACAACCTCGAAACACGTGTCCAGGGATGGCCAACGCAACAGTGATTTTTTGCTCAATACCCTGGCAGAGGCGCACCCGCTGATGCTTACTTCATGGACCACAATGCTTTGGGGCAACACGCTGATAGGACAAGCAGTGTGCGACCAATTGGACTTTCTTTTGTATTCAAGCTCCCTTGAGCTGGTGGGGCTGACGAGCCCGGGTTACGCACCTGCGTGCCACGAGTGGTACCAGACCTGAGGATATTTTTTGGCAGCCTACGCGGCACCCTTACATATATGCCTATTCCCTGCTGACGAGAGGTAACAACCTCGGAACACGTGTCCAGGGATGGCCAACGCGACAGTGATTTTTTGCTCAATACCCTGGCAGAGGCGCACCCGCTGATGCTTACTTCATGGACCACAATGCTTTGGGGCAACACGCTGATAGGACAAGCAGTGTGCGACCAATTGGACTTTCTTTTGTATTCAAGCTCCCTTGAGCTGGTGGGGCTGACGAGCCCGGGTTACGCACCTGCGTGCCACGAGTGGTACCAGACCTGAGGATATTTTTTGGCAGCCTACGCGGCACCCTTACATATATGCCTATTCCCTGCTGACGAGAGGTAACAACCTCGAAACACGTGTCCAGGGATGGCCAACGCGACAGTGATTTTTTGCTCAATACCCTGGCAGAGGCGCACCCGCTGATGCTTACTTCATGGACCACAATGCTTTGGGGCAACACGCTGATAGGACAAGCAGTGTGCGACCAATTGGACTTTCTTTTGTATTCAAGCTCCCTTGAGCTGGTGGGGCTGACGAGCCCGGGTTACGCACCTGCGTGCCACGAGTGGTACCAGACCTGAGGATATTTTTTGGCAGCCTACGCGGCACCCTTACATATATGCCTATTCCCTGCTGACGAGAGGTAACAACCTCGAAACACGTGTCCAGGGATGGCCAACGCGACAGTGATTTTTTGCTCAATACCCTGGCAGAGGCGCACCCGCTGATGCTTACTTCATGGACCACAATGCTTTGGGGCAACACGCTGATAGGACAAGCAGTGTGCGACCAATTGGACTTTCTTTTGTATTCAAGCTCCCTTGAGCTGGTGGGGCTGACGAGCCCGGGTTACGCACCTGCGTGCCAAGAGTGGTACCAGACCTGAGGATATTTTTTGGCAGCCTACGCGGCACCCTTACATATATGCCTATTCCCTGCTGACGAGAGGTAACAACCTCGAAACACGTGTCCAGGGATGGCCAACGCGACAGTGATTTTTTGCTCAATACCCTGGCAGAGGCGCACCCGCTGATGCTTACTTCATGGACCACAATGCTTTGGGGCAACACGCTGATAGGACAAGCAGTGTACGACCAATTGGACTTTCTTTTGTATTCAAGCTCCCTTGAGCTGGTGGGGCTGACGAGCCCGGGTTACGCACCTGCGTGCCACGAGTGGTACCAGACCTGAGGATATTTTTTGGCAGCCTACGCGGCACCCTTACATATATGCCTATTCCCTGCTGACGAGAGGTAACAACCTCGAAACACGTGTCCAGGGATGGCCAACGCGACAGTGATTTTTTGCTCAATACCCTGGCAGAGGCGCACTCGCTGATGCTTACTTCATGGACCACAATGCTTTGGGGCAACACGCTGATAGGACAAGCAGTGTGCGACCAATTGGACTTTCTTTTGTATTCAAGCTCCCTTGAGCTGGTGGGGCTGACGAGCCCGGGTTACGCACCTGCGTGCCACGAGTGGTACCAGACCTGAGGATATTTTTTGGCAGCCTACGCGGCACCCTTACATATATGCCTATTCCCTGCTGACGAGAGGTAACAACCTCGAAACACGAGTCCAGGGATGGCCAACGCGACAGTGATTTTTTGCTCAATACCCTGGCAGAGGCGCACCCGCTGATGCTTACTTCATGGACCACAATGCTTTGGGGCAACACGCTGATAGGACAAGCAGTGTGCGACCAATTGGACTTTCTTTTGTATTCAAGCTCCCTTGAGCTGGTGGGGCTGACGAGCCTGGGTTACGCACCTGCGTGCCACGAGTGGTACCAGACCTGAGGATATTTTTTGTCAGCCTACGCGGCACCCTTACATATATGCCTATTCCCTGCTGACGAGAGGTAACAACCTCGAAACACGTGTCCAGGGATGGCCAACGCGACAGTGATTTTTTGCTCAATACCCTGGCAGAGGCGCACCCGCTGATGCTTACTTCATGGACCACAATGCTTTGGGGCAACACGCTGATAGGACAAGCAGTGTGCGACCAATTGGACTTTCTTTTGTATTCAAGCTCCCTTGAGCTGGTGGGGCTGACGAGCCCGGGTTACGCACCTGCGTGCCACGAGTGGTACCAGACCTGAGGATATTTTTTGGCAGCCTACGCGGCACCCTTACATATATGCCTATTCCCTGCTGACGAGAGGTAACAACCTCGAAACACGTGTCCAGGGATGGCCAACGCGACAGTGATTTTTTGCTCAATACCCTGGCAGAGGCGCACCCGCTGATGCTTACTTCATGGACCACAATGCTTTGGGGCAACACGCTGATAGGACAAGCAGTGTGCGACCAATTGGACTTTCTTTTGTATTCAAGCTCCCTTGAGCTGGTGGGGCTGACGAGCCCGGGTTACGCACCTGCGTGCCACGAGTGGTACCAGACCTGAGGATATTTTTTGGCAGCCTATGCGGCACCCTTACATATATGCCTATTCCCTGCTGACGAGAGGTAACAACCTCGAAACACGTGTCCAGGGATGGCCAACGCGACAGTGATTTTTTGCTCAATACCCTGGCAGAGGCGCACCCGCTGATGCTTACTTCATGGACCACAATGCTTTGGGGCAACACGCTGATAGGACAAGCAGTGTGCGACCAATTGGACTTTCTTTTGTATTCAAGCTCCCTTGAGCTGGTGGGGCTGACGAGCCCGGGTTACGCACCTGCGTGCCACGAGTGGTACCAGACCTGAGGATATTTTTTGGCAGCCTACGCGGCACCCTTACATATATGCCTATTCCCTGCTGACGAGAGGTAACAACCTCGAAACACGTGTCCAGGGATGGCCAACGCGACAGTGATTTTTTGCTCAATACCCTGGCAGAGGCGCACCCGCTGATGCTTACTTCATGGACCACAATGCTTTGGGGCAACACGCTGATAGGACAAGCAGTGTGCGACCAATTGGACTTTCTTTTGTATTCAAGCTCCCTTGAGCTGGTGGGGCTGACGAGCCCGGGTTACGCACCTGCGTGCCACGAGTGGTACCAGACCTGAGGATATTTTTTGGCAGCCTACGCGGCACCCTTACATATATGCCTATTCCCTGCTGACGAGAGGTAACAACCTCGAAACACGTGTCCAGGGATGGCCAACGCGACAGTGATTTTTTGCTCAATACCCTGGCAGAGGCGCACCCGCTGATGCTTACTTCATGGACCACAATGCTTTGGGGCAACACGCTGATAGGACAAGCAGTGTGCGACCAATTGGACTTTCTTTTGTATTCAAGCTCCCTTGAGCTGGTGGGGCTGACGAGCCCGGGTTACGCACCTGCGTGCCACGAGTGGTACCAGACCTGAGGATATTTTTTGGCAGCCTACGCGGCACCCTTACATATATGCCTATTCCCTGCTGACGAGAGGTAACAACCTCGAAACACGTGTCCAGGGATGGCCAACGCGACAGTGATTTTTTGCTCAATACCCTGGCAGAGGCGCACCCGCTGATGCTTACTTCATGGACCACAATGCTTTGGGGCAACACGCTGATAGGACAAGCAGTGTGCGACCAATTTGACTTTCTTTTGTATTCAAGCTCCCTTGAGCTGGTGGGGCTGACGAGCCCGGGTTACGCACCTGCGTGCCACGAGTGGTACCAGACCTGAGGATATTTTTTGGCAGCCTACGCGGCACCCTTACATATATGCCTATTCCCTGCTGACGAGAGGTAACATCCTCGAAACACGTGTCCAGGGATGGCCAACGTGACAGTGATTTTTTGCTCAATACCCTGGCAGAGGCGCACCCGCTGATGCTTACTTCATGGACCACAATGCTTTGGGGCAACACGCTGATAGGACAAGCAGTGTGCGACCAATTGGACTTTCTTTTGTATTCAAGCTCCCTTGAGCTGGTGGGGCTGACGAGCCCGGGTTACGCACCTGCGTGCCACGAGTGGTACCAGACCTGAGGATATTTTTTGGCAGCCTACGCGGCACCCTTACATATATGCCTATTCCCTGCTGACGAGAGGTAACAACCTCGAAACACGTGTCCAGGGATGGCCAACGCGACAGTGATTTTTTGCTCAATACCCTGGCAGAGGCGCACCCGCTGATGCTTACTTCATGGACCACAATGCTTTGGGGCAACACGCTGATAGGACAAGCAGTGTGCGACCAATTGGACTTTCTTTTATATTCAAGCTCCCTTGAGCTGGTGGGGCTGACGAGCCCGGGTTACGCACCTGCGTGCCAAGAGTGGTACCAGACCTGAGGATATTTTTTGGCAGCCTACGCGGCACCCTTACATATATGCCTATTCCCTGCTGACGAGAGGTAACAACCTCGAAACACGTGTCCAGGGATGGCCAACGCGACAGTGATTTTTTGCTCAATACCCTGGCAGAGGCGCACCCGCTGATGCTTACTTCATGGACCACAATGCTTTGGGGCAACACGCTGATAGGACAAGCAGTGTACGACCAATTGGACTTTCTTTTGTATTCAAGCTCCCTTGAGCTGGTGGGGCTGACGAGCCCGGGTTACGCACCTGCGTGCCACGAGTGGTACCAGACCTGAGGATATTTTTTGGCAGCCTACGCGGCACCCTTACATATATGCCTATTCCCTGCTGACGAGAGGTAACAACCTCGAAACACGTGTCCAGGGATGGCCAACGCGACAGTGATTTTTTGCTCAATACCCTGGCAGAGGCGCACTCGCTGATGCTTACTTCATGGACCACAATGCTTTGGGGCAACACGCTGATAGGACAAGCAGTGTGCGACCAATTGGACTTTCTTTTGTATTCAAGCTCCCTTGAGCTGGTGGGGCTGACGAGCCCGGGTTACGCACCTGCGTGCCACGAGTGGTACCAGACCTGAGGATATTTTTTGGCAGCCTACGCGGCACCCTTACATATATGCCTATTCCCTGCTGACGAGAGGTAACAACCTCGAAACACGTGTCCAGGGATGGCCAACGCGACAGTGATTTTTTGCTCAATACCCTGGCAGAGGCGCACCCGCTGATGCTTACTTCATGGACCACAATGCTTTGGGGCAACACGCTGATAGGACAAGCAGTGTGCGACCAATTGGACTTTCTTTTGTATTCAAGCTCCCTTGAGCTGGTGGGGCTGACGAGCCTGGGTTACGCACCTGCGTGCCACGAGTGGTACCAGACCTGAGGATATTTTTTGTCAGCCTACGCGGCACCCTTACATATATGCCTATTCCCTGCTGACGAGAGGTAACAACCTCGAAACACGTGTCCAGGGATGGCCAACGCGACAGTGATTTTTTGCTCAATACCCTGGCAGAGGCGCACCCGCTGATGCTTACTTCATGGACCACAATGCTTTGGGGCAACACGCTGATAGGACAAGCAGTGTGCGACCAATTGGACTTTCTTTTGTATTCAAGCTCCCTTGAGCTGGTGGGGCTGACGAGCCCGGGTTACGCACCTGCGTGCCACGAGTGGTACCAGACCTGAGGATATTTTTGGGCAGCCTACGCGGCACCCTTACATATATGCCTATTCCCTGCTGACGAGAGGTAACAACCTCGAAACACGTGTCCAGGGATGGCCAACGCGACAGTGATTTTTTGCTCAATACCCTGGCAGAGGCGCACCCGCTGATGCTTACTTCATGGACCACAATGCTTTGGGGCAACACGCTGATAGGACAAGCAGTGTGCGACCAATTGGACTTTCTTTTGTATTCAAGCTCCCTTGAGCTGGTGGGGCTGACGAGCCCGGGTTACGCACCTGCGTGCCACGAGTGGTACCAGACCTGAGGATATTTTTTGGCAGCCTACGCGGCACCCTTACATATATGCCTATTCCCTGCTGACGAGAGGTAACAACCTCGAAACACGTGTCCAGGGATGGCCAACGCGACAGTGATTTTTTGCTCAATACCCTGGCAGAGGCGCACCCGCTGATGCTTACTTCATGGACCACAATGCTTTGGGGCAACACGCTGATAGGACAAGCAGTGTGCGACCAATTGGACTTTCTTTTGTATTCAAGCTCCCTTGAGCTGGTGGGGCTGACGAGCCCGGGTTACGCACCTGCGTGCCATGAGTGGTACCAGACCTGAGGATATTTTTTGGCAGCCTACGCGGCACCCTTACATATATGCCTATTCCCTGCTGACGAGAGGTAACAACCTCGAAACACGTGTCCAGGGATGGCCAACGCGACAGTGATTTTTTGCTCAATACCCTGGCAGAGGCGCACCCGCTGATGCTTACTTCATGGACCACAATGCTTTGGGGCAACACGCTGATAGGACAAGCAGTGTGCGACCAATTGGACTTTCTTTTGTATTCAAGCTCCCTTGAGCTGGTGGGGCTGACGAGCCCGGGTTACGCACCTGCGTGCCACGAGTGGTACCAGACCTGAGGATATTTTTTGGCAGCCTACGCGGCACCCTTACATATATGCCTATTCCCTGCTGACGAGAGGTAACAACCTCGAAACACGTGTCCAGGGATGGCCAACGCGACAGTGATTTTTTGCTCAATACCCTGGCAGAGGCGCACCCGCTGATGCTTACTTCATGGACCACAATGCTTTGGGGCAACACGCTGATAGGACAAGCAGTGTGCGACCAATTGGACTTTCTTTTGTATTCAAGCTCCCTTGAGCTGGTGGGGCTGACGAGCCCGGGTTACGCACCTGCGTGCCACGAGTGGTACCAGACCTGAGGATATTTTTTGGCAGCCTACGCGGCACCCTTACATATATGCCTATTCCCTGCTGACGAGAGGTAACAACCTCGAAACACGTGTCCAGGGATGGCCAACGCGACAGTGATTTTTTGCTTAATACCCTGGCAGAGGCGCACCCGCTGATGCTTACTTCATGGACCACAATGCTTTGGGGCAACACGCTGATAGGACAAGCAGTGTGCGACCAATTGGACTTTCTTTTGTATTCAAGCTCCCTTGAGCTGGTGGGGCTGACGAGCCCGGGTTACGCACCTGCGTGCCACGAGTGGTACCAGACCTGAGGATATTTTTTGGCAGCCTACGCGGCACCCTTACATATATGCCTATTCCCTGCTGACGAGAGGTAACAACCTCGAAACACGTGTCCAGGGATGGCCAACGCGACAGTGATTTTTTGCTCAATACCCTGGCAGAGGCGCACCCGCTGATGCTTACTTCATGGACCACAATGCTTTGGGGCAACACGCTGATAGGACAAGCAGTGTGCGACCAATTGGACTTTCTTTTGTATTCAAGCTCCCTTGAGCTGGTGGGGCTGACGAGCCCGGGTTACGCACCTGCGTGCCACGAGTGGTACCAGACCTGAGGATATTTTTTGGCAGCCTACGCGGCACCCTTACATATATGCCTATTCCCTGCTGACGAGAGGTAACAACCTCGAAACACGTGTCCAGGGATGGCCAACGCGACAGTGATTTTTTGCTCAATACCCTGGCAGAGGCGCACCCGCTGATGCTTACTTCATGGACCACAATGCTTTGGGGCAACACGCTGATAGGACAAGCAGTGTGCGACCAATTGGACTTTCTTTTGTATTCAAGCTCCCTTGAGCTGGTGGGGCTGACGAGCCCGGGTTACGCACCTGCGTGCCACGAGTGGTACCAGACCTGAGGATATTTTTTGGCAGCCTACGCGGCACCCTTACATATATGCCTATTCCCTGCTGACGAGAGGTAACAACCTCGAAACACGTGTCCAGGGATGGCCAACGCGACAGTGATTTTTTGCTCAATACCCTGGCAGAGGCGCACCCGCTGATGCTTACTTCATGGACCACAATGCTTTGCGGCAACACGCTGATAGGACAAGCAGTGTGCGACCAATTGGACTTTCTTTTGTATTCAAGCTCCCTTGAGCTGGTGGGGCTGACGAGCCCGGGTTACGCACCTGCGTGCCACGAGTGGTACCAGACCTGAGGATATTTTTTGGCAGCCTACGCGGCACCCTTACATATATGCCTATTCCCTGCTGACGAGAGGTAACAACCTCGAAACACGTGTCCAGGGATGGCCAACGCGACAGTGATTTTTTGCTCAATACCCTGGCAGAGGCGCACCCGCTGATGCTTACTTCATGGACCACAATGCTTTGGGGCAACACGCTGATAGGACAAGCAGTGTGCGACCAATTGGACTTTCTTTTGTATTCAAGCTCCCTTGAGCTGGTGGGGCTGACGAGCCCGGGTTACGCACCTGCGTGCCACGAGTGGTACCAGACCTGAGGATATTTTTTGGCAGCCTACGCGGCACCCTTACATATATGCCTATTCCCTGCTGACGAGAGGTAACAACCTCGAAACACGTGTCCAGGGATGGCCAACGCGACAGTGATTTTTTGCTCAATACCCTGGCAGAGGCGCACCCGCTGATGCTTACTTCATGGATCACAATGCTTTGGGGCAACACGCTGATAGGACAAGCAGTGTGCGACCAATTGGACTTTCTTTTGTATTCAAGCTCCCTTGAGCTGGTGGGGCTGACGAGCCCGGGTTACGCACCTGCGTGCCACGAGTGGTACCAGACCTGAGGATATTTTTTGGCAGCCTACGCGGCACCCTTACATATATGCCTATTCCCTGCTGACGAGAGGTAACAACCTTGAAACACGTGTCCAGGGATGGCCAACGCGACAGTGATTTTTTGCTCAATACCCTGGCAGAGGCGCACCCGCTGATGCTTACTTCATGGACCACAATGCTTTGGGGCAACACGCTGATAGGACAAGCAGTGTGCGACCAATTGGACTTTCTTTAGTATTCAAGCTCCCTTGAGCTGGTGGGGCTGACGAGCCCGGGTTACGCACCTGCGTGCCAGGAGTGGTACCAGACCTGAGGATATTTTTTGGCAGCCTACACGGCACCCTTACATATATGCCTATTCCCTGCTGACGAGAGGTAACAACCTCGAAACACGTGTCCAGGGATGGCCAACGCAACAGTGATTTTTTGCTCAATACCCTGGCAGAGGCGCACCCGCTGATGCTTACTTCATGGACCACAATGCTTTGGGGCAACACGCTGATAGGACAAGCAGTGTGCGACCAATTGGACTTTCTTTTGTATTCAAGCTCCCTTGAGCTGGTGGGGCTGACGAGCCCGGGTTACGCACCTGCGTGCCACGAGTGGTACCAGACCTGAGGATATTTTTTGGCAGCCTACGCGGCACCCTTACATATATGCCTATTCCCTGCTGACGAGAGGTAACAACCTCGAAACACGTGTCCAGGGATGGCCAACGCGACAGTGATTTTTTGCTCAATACCCTGGCAGAGGCGCACCCGCTGATGCTTACTTCATGGACCACAATGCTTTGGGGCAACACGCTGATAGGACAAGCAGTGTGCGACCATTTGGACTTTCTTTTGTATTCAAGCTCCCTTGAGCTGGTGGGGCTGACGAGCCCGGGTTACGCACCTGCGTGCCATGAGTGGTACCAGACCTGAGGATATTTTTTGGCAGCCTACGCGGCACCCTTACATATATGCCTATTCCCTGCTGACGAGAGGTAACAACCTCGAAACACGTGTCCAGGGATGGCCAACGCGACAGTGATTTTTTGCTCAATACCCTGGCAGAGGCGCACCCGCTGATGCTTACTTCATGGACCACAATGCTTTGGGGCAACACGCTGATAGGACAAGCAGTGTGCGACCAATTGGACTTTCTTTTGTATTCAAGCTCCCTTGAGCTGGTGGGGCTGACGAGCCCGGGTTACGCACCTGCGTGCCACGAGTGGTACCAGACCTGAGGATATTTTTTGGCAGCCTACGCGGCACCCTTACATATATGCCTATTCCCTGCTGACGAGAGGTAACAACCTCGAAACACGTGTCCAGGGATGGCCAACGCGACAGTGATTTTTTGCTCAATACCCTGGCAGAGGCGCACCCGCTGATGCTTACTTCATGGACCACAATGCTTTGGGGCAACACGCTGATAGGACAAGCAGTGTGCGACCAATTGGACTTTCTTTTGTATTCAAGCTCCCTTGAGCTGGTGGGGCTGACGAGCCCGGGTTACGCACCTGCGTGCCAAGAGTGGTACCAGACCTGAGGATATTTTTTGGCAGCCTACGCGGCACCCTTACATATATGCCTATTCCCTGCTGACGAGAGGTAACAACCTCGAAACACGTGTCCAGGGATGGCCAACGCGACAGTGATTTTTTGCTCAATACCCTGGCAGAGGCGCACCCGCTGATGCTTACTTCATGGACCACAATGCTTTGGGGCAACACGCTGATAGGACAAGCAGTGTACGACCAATTGGACTTTCTTTTGTATTCAAGCTCCCTTGAGCTGGTGGGGCTGACGAGCCCGGGTTACGCACCTGCGTGCCACGAGTGGTACCAGACCTGAGGATATTTTTTGGCAGCCTACGCGGCACCCTTACATATATGCCTATTCCCTGCTGACGAGAGGTAACAACCTCGAAACACGTGTCCAGGGATGGCCAACGCGACAGTGATTTTTTGCTCAATACCCTGGCAGAGGCGCACTCGCTGATGCTTACTTCATGGACCACAATGCTTTGGGGCAACACGCTGATAGGACAAGCAGTGTGCGACCAATTGGACTTTCTTTTGTATTCAAGCTCCCTTGAGCTGGTGGGGCTGACGAGCCCGGGTTACGCACCTGCGTGCCACGAGTGGTACCAGACCTGAGGATATTTTTTGGCAGCCTACGCGGCACCCTTACATATATGCCTATTCCCTGCTGACGAGAGGTAACAACCTCGAAACACGTGTCCAGGGATGGCCAACGCGACAGTGATTTTTTGCTCAATACCCTGGCAGAGGCGCACCCGCTGATGCTTACTTCATGGACCACAATGCTTTGGGGCAACACGCTGATAGGACAAGCAGTGTGCGACCAATTGGACTTTCTTTTGTATTCAAGCTCCCTTGAGCTGGTGGGGCTGACGAGCCTGGGTTACGCACCTGCGTGCCACGAGTGGTACCAGACCTGAGGATATTTTTTGTCAGCCTACGCGGCACCCTTACATATATGCCTATTCCCTGCTGACGAGAGGTAACAACCTCGAAACACGTGTCCAGGGATGGCCAACGCGACAGTGATTTTTTGCTCAATACCCTGGCAGAGGCGCACCCGCTGATGCTTACTTCATGGACCACAATGCTTTGGGGCAACACGCTGATAGGACAAGCAGTGTGCGACCAATTGGACTTTCTTTTGTATTCAAGCTCCCTTGAGCTGGTGGGGCTGACGAGCCCGGGTTACGCACCTGCGTGCCACGAGTGGTACCAGACCTGAGGATATTTTTTGGCAGCCTACGCGGCACCCTTACATATATGCCTATTCCCTGCTGACGAGAGGTAACAACCTCGAAACACGTGTCCAGGGATGGCCAACGCGACAGTGATTTTTTGCTCAATACCCTGGCAGAGGCGCACCCGCTGATGCTTACTTCATGGACCACAATGCTTTGGGGCAACACGCTGATAGGACAAGCAGTGTGCGACCAATTGGACTTTCTTTTGTATTCAAGCTCCCTTGAGCTGGTGGGGCTGACGAGCCCGGGTTACGCACCTGCGTGCCACGAGTGGTACCAGACCTGAGGATATTTTTTGGCAGCCTACGCGGCACCCTTACATATATGCCTATTCCCTGCTGACGAGAGGTAACAACCTCGAAACACGTGTCCAGGGATGGCCAACGCGACAGTGATTTTTTGCTCAATACCCTGGCAGAGGCGCACCCGCTGATGCTTACTTCATGGACCACAATGCTTTGGGGCAACACGCTGATAGGACAAGCAGTGTGCGACCAATTGGACTTTCTTTTGTATTCAAGCTCCCTTGAGCTGGTGGGGCTGACGAGCCCGGGTTACGCACCTGCGTGCCATGAGTGGTACCAGACCTGAGGATATTTTTTGGCAGCCTACGCGGCACCCTTACATATATGCCTATTCCCTGCTGACGAGAGGTAACAACCTCGAAACACGTGTCCAGGGATGGCCAACGCGACAGTGATTTTTTGCTCAATACCCTGGCAGAGGCGCACCCGCTGATGCTTACTTCATGGACCACAATGCTTTGGGGCAACACGCTGATAGGACAAGCAGTGTGCGACCAATTGGACTTTCTTTTGTATTCAAGCTCCCTTGAGCTGGTGGGGCTGACGAGCCCGGGTTACGCACCTGCGTGCCACGAGTGGTACCAGACCTGAGGATATTTTTTGGCAGCCTACGCGGCACCCTTACATATATGCCTATTCCCTGCTGACGAGAGGTAACAACCTCGAAACACGTGTCCAGGGATGGCCAACGCGACAGTGATTTTTTGCTCAATACCCTGGCAGAGGCGCACCCGCTGATGCTTACTTCATGGACCACAATGCTTTGGGGCAACACGCTGATAGGACAAGCAGTGTGCGACCAATTGGACTTTCTTTTGTATTCAAGCTCCCTTGAGCTGGTGGGGCTGACGAGCCCGGGTTACGCACCTGCGTGCCACGAGTGGTACCAGACCTGAGGATATTTTTTGGCAGCCTACGCGGCACCCTTACATATATGCCTATTCCCTGCTGACGAGAGGTAACAACCTCGAAACACGTGTCCAGGGATGGCCAACGCGACAGTGATTTTTTGCTCAATACCCTGGCAGAGGCGCACCCGCTGATGCTTACTTCATGGACCACAATGCTTTGGGGCAACACGCTGATAGGACAAGCAGTGTGCGACCAATTGGACTTTCTTTTGTATTCAAGCTCCCTTGAGCTGGTGGGGCTGACGAGCCCGGGTTACGCACCTGCGTGCCACGAGTGGTACCAGACCTGAGGATATTTTTTGGCAGCCTACGCGGCACCCTTACATATATGCCTATTCCCTGCTGACGAGAGGTAACAACCTCGAAACACGTGTCCAGGGATGGCCAACGCGACAGTGATTTTTTGCTCAATACCCTGGCAGAGGCGCACCCGCTGATGCTTACTTCATGGACCACAATGCTTTGGGGCAACACGCTGATAGGACAAGCAGTGTGCGACCAATTGGACTTTCTTTTGTATTCAAGCTCCCTTGAGCTGGTGGGGCTGACGAGCCCGGGTTACGCACCTGCGTGCCACGAGTGGTACCAGACCTGAGGATATTTTTTGGCAGCCTACGCGGCACCCTTACATATATGCCTATTCCCTGCTGACGAGAGGTAACAACCTCGAAACACGTGTCCAGGGATGGCCAACGCGACAGTGATTTTTTGCTCAATACCCTGGCAGAGGCGCACCCGCTGATGCTTACTTCATGGACCACAATGCTTTGGGGCAACACGCTGATAGGACAAGCAGTGTGCGACCAATTGGACTTTCTTTTGTATTCAAGCTCCCTTGAGCTGGTGGGGCTGACGAGCCCGGGTTACGCACCTGCGTGCCACGAGTGGTACCAGACCTGAGGATATTTTTTGGCAGCCTACGCGGCACCCTTACATATATGCCTATTCCCTGCTGACGAGAGGTAACAACCTCGAAACAGGTGTCCAGGGATGGCCAACGCGACAGTGATTTTTTGCTCAATACCCTGGCAGAGGCGCACCCGCTGATGCTTACTTCATGGACCACAATGCTTTGGGGCAACACGCTGATAGGACAAGCAGTGTGCGACCAATTGGACTTTCTTTTGTATTCAAGCTCCCTTGAGCTGGTGGGGCTGACGAGCCCGGGTTACGCACCTGCGTGCCACGAGTGGTACCAGACCTGAGGATATTTTTTGGCAGCCTACGCGGCACCCTTACATATATGCCTATTCTGTGCTGACGAGAGGTAACAACCTCGAAACACGTGTCCAGGGATGGCCAACGCGACAGTGATTTTTTGCTCAATACCCTGGCAGAGGCACACCCGCTGATGCTTACTTCATGGACCACAATGCTTTGGGGCAACACGCTGATAGGACAAGCAGTGTGCGACCAATTGGACTTTCTTTTGTATTCAAGCTCCCTTGAGCTGGTGGGGCTGACGAGCCCGGGTTACGCACCTGCGTGCCACGAGTGGTACCAGACCTGAGGATATTTTTTGGCAGCCTACGCGGCACCCTTACATATATGCCTATTCCCTGCTGACGAGAGGTAACAACCTCGAAACACGTGTCCAGGGATGGCCAACGCGACAGTGATTTTTTGCTCAATACCCTGGCAGAGGCGCACCCGCTGATGCTTACTTCATGGACCACAATGCTTTGGGGCAACACGCTGATAGGACAAGCAGTGTGCGACCAATTGGACTTTCTTTTGTATTCAAGCTCCCTTGAGCTGGTGGGGCTGACGAGCCCGGGTTACGCACCTGCGTGCCACGAGTGGTACCAGACCTGAGGATATTTTTTGGCAGCCTACGCGGCACCCTTACATATATGCCTATTCCCTGCTGACGAGAGGTAACAACCTCGAAACACGTGTCCAGGGATGGCCAACGCGACAGTGATTTTTTGCTCAATACCCTGGCAGAGGCGCACCCGCTGATGCTTACTTCATGGACCACAATGCTTTGGGGCAACACGCTGATAGGACAAGCAGTGTGCGACCAATTGGACTTTCTTTTGTATTCAAGCTCCCTTGAGCTGGTGGGGCTGACGAGCCTGGGTTACGCACCTGCGTGCCACGAGTGGTACCAGACCTGAGGATATTTTTTGTCAGCCTACGCGGCACCCTTACATATATGCCTATTCCCTGCTGACGAGAGGTAACAACCTCGAAACACGTGTCCAGGGATGGCCAACGCGACAGTGATTTTTTGCTCAATACCCTGGCAGAGGCGCACCCGCTGATGCTTACTTCATGGACCACAATGCTTTGGGGCAACACGCTGATAGGACAAGCAGTGTGCGACCAATTGGACTTTCTTTTGTATTCAAGCTCCCTTGAGCTGGTGGGGCTGACGAGCCCGGGTTACGCACCTGCGTGCCACGAGTGGTACCAGACCTGAGGATATTTTTTGGCAGCCTACGCGGCACCCTTACATATATGCCTATTCCCTGCTGACGAGAGGTAACAACCTCGAAACACGTGTCCAGGGATGGCCAACGCGACAGTGATTTTTTGCTCAATACCCTGGCAGAGGCGCACCCGCTGATGCTTACTTCATGGACCACAATGCTTTGGGGCAACACGCTGATAGGACAAGCAGTGTGCGACCAATTGGACTTTCTTTTGTATTCAAGCTCCCTTGAGCTGGTGGGGCTGACGAGCCCGGGTTACGCACCTGCGTGCCACGAGTGGTACCAGACCTGAGGATATTTTTTGGCAGCCTACGCGGCACCCTTACATATATGCCTATTCCCTGCTGACGAGAGGTAACAACCTCGAAACACGTGTCCAGGGATGGCCAACGCGACAGTGATTTTTTGCTCAATACCCTGGCAGAGGCGCACCCGCTGATGCTTACTTCATGGACCACAATGCTTTGGGGCAACACGCTGATAGGACAAGCAGTGTGCGACCAATTGGACTTTCTTTTGTATTCAAGCTCCCTTGAGCTGGTGGGGCTGACGAGCCCGGGTTACGCACCTGCGTGCCATGAGTGGTACCAGACCTGAGGATATTTTTTGGCAGCCTACGCGGCACCCTTACATATATGCCTATTCCCTGCTGACGAGAGGTAACAACCTCGAAACACGTGTCCAGGGATGGCCAACGCGACAGTGATTTTTTGCTCAATACCCTGGCAGAGGCGCACCCGCTGATGCTTACTTCATGGACCACAATGCTTTGGGGCAACACGCTGATAGGACAAGCAGTGTGCGACCAATTGGACTTTCTTTTGTATTCAAGCTCCCTTGAGCTGGTGGGGCTGACGAGCCCGGGTTACGCACCTGCGTGCCACGAGTGGTACCAGACCGGAGGATATTTTTTGGCAGCCTACGCGGCACCCTTACATATATGCCTATTCCTAGCTGATGAGAGGTAACAACCTCGAAACACGTGTCCAGGGATGGCCAACGCGACAGTGATTTTTTGCTCAATACCCTGGCAGAGGCGCACCCGCTGATGCTTACTTCATGGACCACAATGCTTTGGGGCAACACGCTGATAGGACAAGCAGTGTGCGACCAATTGGACTTTCTTTTGTATTCAAGCTCCCTTGAGCTGGTGGGGCTGACGAGCCCGGGTTACGCACCTGCGTGCCACGAGTGGTACCAGACCTGAGGATATTTTTTGGCAGCCTACGCGGCACCCTTACATATATGCCTATTCCCTGCTGACGAGAGGTAACAACCTCGAAACACGTGTCCAGGGATGGCCAACGCGACAGTGATTTTTTGCTCAATACCCTGGCAGAGGCGCACCCGCTGATGCTTACTTCATGGACCACAATGCTTTGGGGCAACACGCTGATAGGACAAGCAGTGTGCGACCAATTGGACTTTCTTTTGTATTCAAGCTCCCTTGAGCTGGTGGGGCTGACGAGCCCGGGTTACGCACCTGCGTGCCACGAGTGGTACCAGACCTGAGGATATTTTTTGGCAGCCTACGCGGCACCCTTACATATATGCCTATTCCCTGCTGACGAGAGGTAACAACCTCGAAACACGTGTCCAGGGATGGCCAACGCGACAGTGATTTTTTGCTCAATACCCTGGCAGAGGCGCACCCGCTGATGCTTACTTCATGGACCACAATGCTTTGGGGCAACACGCTGATAGGACAAGCAGTGTGCGACCAATTGGACTTTCTTTTGTATTCAAGCTCCCTTGAGCTGGTGGGGCTGACGAGCCCGGGTTACGCACCTGCGTGCCACGAGTGGTACCAGACCTGAGGATATTTTTTGGCAGCCTACGCGGCACCCTTACATATATGCCTATTCCCTGCTGACGAGAGGTAACAACCTCGAAACACGTGTCCAGGGATGGCCAACGCGACAGTGATTTTTTGCTCAATACCCTGGCAGAGGCGCACCCGCTGATGCTTACTTCATGGACCACAATGCTTTGGGGCAACACGCTGATAGGACAAGCAGTGTGCGACCAATTGGACTTTCTTTTGTATTCAAGCTCCCTTGAGCTGGTGGGGCTGACGAGCCCGGGTTACGCACCTGCGTGCCACGAGTGGTACCAGACCTGAGGATATTTTTTGGCAGCCTACGCGGCACCCTTACATATATGCCTATTCCCTGCTGACGAGAGGTAACAACCTCGAAACACGTGTCCAGGGATGGCCAACGCGACAGTGATTTTTTGCTCAATACCCTGGCAGAGGCGCACCCGCTGATGCTTACTTCATGGACCACAATGCTTTGGGGCAACACGCTGATAGGACAAGCAGTGTGCGACCAATTGGACTTTCTTTTGTATTCAAGCTCCCTTGAGCTGGTGGGGCTGACGAGCCCGGGTTACGCACCTGCGTGCCACGAGTGGTACCAGACCTGAGGATATTTTTTGGCAGCCTACGCGGCACCCTTACATATATGCCTATTCCCTGCTGACGAGAGGTAACAACCTCGAAACACGTGTCCAGGGATGGCCAACGCGACAGTGATTTTTTGCTCAATACCCTGGCAGAGGCGCACCCGCTGATGCTTACTTCATGGACCACAATGCTTTGGGGCAACACGCTGATAGGACAAGCAGTGTGCGACCAATTGGACTTTCTTTTGTATTCAAGCTCCCTTGAGCTGGTGGGGCTGACGAGCCCGGGTTACGCACCTGCGTGCCACGAGTGGTACCAGACCTGAGGATATTTTTTGGCAGCCTACGCGGCACCCTTACATATATGCCTATTCTGTGCTGACGAGAGGTAACAACCTCGAAACACGTGTCCAGGGATGGCCAACGCGACAGTGATTTTTTGCTCAATACCCTGGCAGAGGCACACCCGCTGATGCTTACTTCATGGACCACAATGCTTTGGGGCAACACGCTGATAGGACAAGCAGTGTGCGACCAATTGGACTTTCTTTTGTATTCAAGCTCCCTTGAGCTGGTGGGGCTGACGAGCCCGGGTTACGCACCTGCGTGCCACGAGTGGTACCAGACCTGAGGATATTTTTTGGCAGCCTACGCGGCACCCTTACATATATGCCTATTCCCTGCTGACGAGAGGTAACAACCTCGAAACACGTGTCCAGGGATGGCCAACGCGACAGTGATTTTTTGCTCAATACCCTGGCAGAGGCGCACCCGCTGATGCTTACTTCATGGACCACAATGCTTTGGGGCAACACGCTGATAGGACAAGCAGTGTGCGACCAATTGGACTTTCTTTTGTATTCAAGCTCCCTTGAGCTGGTGGGGCTGACAAGCCCGGGTTACGCACCTGCGTGCCACGAGTGGTACCAGACCTGAGGATATTTTTTGGCAGCCTACGCGGCACCCTTACATATATGCCTATTCCCTGCTGACGAGAGGTAACAACCTCGAAACACGTGTCCAGGGATGGCCAACGCGACAGTGATTTTTTGCTCAATACCCTGGCAGAGGCGCACCCGCTGATGCTTACTTCATGGACCACAATGCTTTGCGGCAACACGCTGATAGGACAAGCAGTGTGCGACCAATTGGACTTTCTTTTGTATTCAAGCTCCCTTGAGCTGGTGGGGCTGACGAGCCCGGGTTACGCACCTGCGTGCCACGAGTGGTACCAGACCTGAGGATATTTTTTGGCAGCCTACGCGGCACCCTTACATATATGCCTATTCCCTGCTGACGAGAGGTAACAACCTCGAAACACGTGTCCAGGGATGGCCAACGCGACAGTGATTTTTTGCTCAATACCCTGGCAGAGGCGCACCCGCTGATGCTTACTTCATGGACCACAATGCTTTGGGGCAACACGCTGATAGGACAAGCAGTGTGCGACCAATTGGACTTTCTTTTGTATTCAAGCTCCCTTGAGCTGGTGGGGCTGAGGAGCCCGGGTTACGCACCTGCGTGCCACGAGTGGTACCAGACCTGAGGATATTTTTTGGCAGCCTACGCGGCACCCTTACATATATGCCTATTCCCTGCTGACGAGAGGTAACAACCTCGAAACACGTGTCCAGGGATGGCCAACGCGACAGTGATTTTTTGCTCAATACCCTGGCAGAGGCGCACCCGCTGATGCTTACTTCATGGATCACAATGCTTTGGGGCAACACGCTGATAGGACAAGCAGTGTGCGACCAATTGGACTTTCTTTTGTATTCAAGCTCCCTTGAGCTGGTGGGGCTGACGAGCCCGGGTTACGCACCTGCGTGCCACGAGTGGTACCAGACCTGAGGATATTTTTTGGCAGCCTACGCGGCACCCTTACATATATGCCTATTCCCTGCTGACGAGAGGTAACAACCTTGAAACACGTGTCCAGGGATGGCCAACGCGACAGTGATTTTTTGCTCAATACCCTGGCAGAGGCGCACCCGCTGATGCTTACTTCATGGACCACAATGCTTTGGGGCAACACGCTGATAGGACAAGCAGTGTGCGACCAATTGGACTTTCTTTAGTATTCAAGCTCCCTTGAGCTGGTGGGGCTGACGAGCCCGGGTTACGCACCTGCGTGCCAGGAGTGGTACCAGACCTGAGGATATTTTTTGGCAGCCTACACGGCACCCTTACATATATGCCTATTCCCTGCTGACGAGAGGTAACAACCTCGAAACACGTGTCCAGGGATGGCCAACGCAACAGTGATTTTTTGCTCAATACCCTGGCAGAGGCGCACCCGCTGATGCTTACTTCATGGACCACAATGCTTTGGGGCAACACGCTGATAGGACAAGCAGTGTCCAATTGGACTTTCTTTTGTATTCAAGCTCCCTTGAGCTGGTGGGGCTGACGAGCCCGGGTTACGCACCTGCGTGCCACGAGTGGTACCAGACCTGAGGATATTTTTTGGCAGCCTACGCGGCACCCTTACATATATGCCTATTCCCTGCTGACGAGAGGTAACAACCTCGAAACACGTGTCCAGGGATGGCCAACGCGACAGTGATTTTTTGCTCAATACCCTGGCAGAGGCGCACCCGCTGATGCTTACTTCATGGACCACAATGCTTTGGGGCAACACGCTGATAGGACAAGCAGTGTGCGACCAATTGGACTTTCTTTTGTATTCAAGCTCCCTTGAGCTGGTGGGGCTGACGAGCCCGGGTTACGCACCTGCGTGCCACGAGTGGTACCAGACCTGAGGATATTTTTTGGCAGCCTACGCGGCACCCTTACATATATGCCTATTCCCTGCTGACGAGAGGTAACAACCTCGAAACACGTGTCCAGGGATGGCCAACGCGACAGTGATTTTTTGCTCAATACCCTGGCAGAGGCGCACCCGCTGATGCTTACTTCATGGACCACAATGCTTTGGGGCAACACGCTGATAGGACAAGCAGTGTGCGACCAATTGGACTTTCTTTTGTATTCAAGCTCCCTTGAGCTGGTGGGGTTGACGAGCCCGGGTTACGCACCTGCGTGCCACGAGTGGTACCAGACCTGAGGATATTTTTTGGCAGCCTACGCGGCACCCTTACATATATGCCTATTCCCTGCTGACGAGAGGTAACAACCTCGAAACACGTGTCCAGGGATGGCCAACGCGACAGTGATTTTTTGCTCAATACCCTGGCAGAGGCGCACCCGCTGATGCTTACTTCATGGACCACAATGCTTTGGGGCAACACGCTGATAGGACAAGCAGTGTGTGCGACCAATTGGACTTTCTTTTGTATTCAAGCTCCCTTGAGCTGGTGGGGCTGACGAGCCCGGGTTACGCACCTGCGTGCCACGAGTGGTACCAGACCTGAGGATATTTTTTGGCAGCCTACACGGGACCCTTACATATATGCCTATTCCCTGCTGACGAGAGGTAACAACCTCGAAACACGTGTCCAGGGATGGCCAACGCGACAGTGATTTTTTGCTCAATACCCTGGCAGAGGCGCACCCGCTGATGCTTACTTCATGGACCACAATGCTTTGGGGCAACACGCTGATAGGACAAGCAGTGTGCGACCAATTGGACTTTTTTTTTTTTTTTTGTCCAGGTGTGCTCTGTTAACCTTCAGCTTGTAGGGAGTCCACTCTTTAGTCCTTTTGAAGCAAGGTAGTCTTTAGGACTGTAATTCCAGATTGTGCAACATGGCACAATCTTCAGTCCAGGGCCTGGTTGGTTCAAATCAAACTCCTCAGCAGGGACCCTTTGTTGAAAAGAAGTAGTAAATCCAGGTAAAAATCCAAGGTTTATTGAACTGCAGCACAGTACTTCCACTCTCCAGGTTACATGTGGTTTTTCTCAACTCCTATACATTTCAGATCATAATAATTCTAAATGGAATCCATCACACAGTGTGCATGTGCAGCTATGAAGAAACATTCTATTAAAAGGGAAATATGTACAGAGATGGAATATTATATTAAAAGGGAAATATCTACAAATAAGAATACAACACATTTTCCCCCCTAAAGAGAATTAAGTGACAACTCAAACATTTCCAAAGATAAACTCTCACACATAAAATACACTACAGAACACAATAGGAATACTAAGATACACATTTGGATACCCTTCTTACATTCCATCTCTTGCCATCTTGTGTAACTATACTATTGTGATAAACTTTCACAACCTTCATAGGTTTGCCAAACTTTGTCTCACCTTTGGTAACATAACCAGGTTTACGAATCCTAACAACATCACCCACCATAAATGCAGGTTGTATGACTTTCATTCTAGAGTCATAATCACATTTGTATTTACTCTGTTTAAGTTCCACTTTCTCAGCCACGTCCTTGACATTCACATCAACCATACGATAGCCAACACTCTTCTTAAACCACCAAGGGCATTGTAACAGGGGGGACAGGCAGAGGCAATATGCGGGTTTTGGTTGTAGAGAGTTTTATTTTAGCAAACAAACTGTCAGTACATGTTTTCCTTGTTGCTCCGCTACGGGGAGATCGGCTTCTCTCCCGTCGGGTCTTTCGTAGGACTTCCTCCTCCCTTCTACGGACGGGACTCCGCCTTCTGCTTTGCTCCGGAGGCTCCGTTCTGACCGCTCTCGCCGATAACCAGGGGACAAGCAGAAAAGAGAGGACACGTAAGTGTTTTCACGAATTACACAGGCTTGGCTTATCTATCGAGGGGGGGGGGGGTTTGTGAGAGGAATGTGAGGGAGACACCGGGTGCGCTGTATCAACCAAAGGAGTGCCCGGAACAACAATCGTGGTTCTATACGTGAGGAGGGGGGAACCCAGTCTACTTAGAAACTCAAGGGGGCTGCTGGGGGCTTCTACCCTTCTTCTTCCACCACCCCAGGAAGCGATCACGTACCTCGGCTAGCCGTAGCCCTCCATCGTGGGGTTGGCCTCCGGGCTCAGCTGGTCATGCAGCTCGGCTCTCCGGATTTCCTGGGTTCGTCTCGGGGTCCACTGGATCTTGAGTCTCCTCCGACGGTCTCCGTCCTCTGCTCTCGGTCCTCTCGACTTCCGCTATGCTCTCTTCGCTTCTCCGCCTCACTCCTCTCCTCCAGTCCTCCTCGCTGCTTCCCGCCTCTCCGCTCTCTTCCACACTGTCCGCTCCTCCGGTGTAGTAACACCCCGTGTGACCGTCGGTTCCTCCCTTATACAGGTGACTTGACTCCTCCTCCTCCATCAGACTGCTCGTCCATTTAAAGGGCCCCCAGTCGCCGTCGTCTTCCTCGTCACAGGAGTAGATCTCGGGTCCCGACCCTCCGGGGGGTTGTTGTGGCTGTGGAGAGAAGAGGGGGGGTCGGACATCATTACAGTGGACCCCTTTTCGGGGCATGACAGCTGGCCCTGGTTACAGGCATAAATTAGATACATGATCTCTACCCTTTAGTAGGCGGAAAGGTGAAACGTTTGTTGTAGCATGAGGCGTTATCCCGTACAACCATAATTGTTCCCTCAATTTCTCTTTCCACATTCCCCCAAACTTCCGTGCCCATAAGATATCTTGTTTGAGAACCCTGTTATATCTCTCAACTTGTCCATTTCCTTGTGGTTCATACAAAGCAGTGGTACAATGTTTTATACCATAAGTACGCAAAAACTCCAACATCTCTGAAGATTAGAATTGTATCCCGTTATCAGATACAACACTTTCCGCAACACTTTCCGGGAATCCTTCTCTTGAAACAAGCATTTACAATGCAATGGTTTTGCCTTTGTTAAAGTTAGAGCTATTGGCATTGCTCTTGACATTATTTTTATTTATGTTTTTTTTTAACATAAATAAATGGCATTGTCATTTACAATGCCACTAGCTTTATCTCTCGCAAATGACACACAAACACACACAGAGCCCCCCCACACACACACCCACACAGAGCCCCCCACACACACAGCCACACAAAGCCCCCCACACACACAGCCACACAAAGCTCCCCACACACACAGCCACACAGAGCCCCCCACACACACAGCCACACAGAGCCCCCCACACACACAACCACACAAAGCCCCCCACACACACAGCCACACAAAGCTACCCACACACACAGCCACACAGAGCCCTCCACACACCCACACAGAGCCTTCCACAGACACCCACACAGCACAAGCAGGCAACAGGGGCACGAAAACGGAGGCACAAGCAGGCAACAGGGGCACACTGAGGCACAAGCAGGCAACAGGGGCACACGGAGGCACAAGCAGGCAACAGGGGCACACGGAGGCACAAGCAGGCGACAGGGGCACACGGAGGCACAAGCAGGCGACAGGGGCACACGGAGGCACAAGCAGGCGACAGGGGCACACGGAGGCACAAGCAGGCGACAGGGGCACATGGAGGCACAAGCAGGCGACAGGGGCACACGGAGGCACAAGCAGGCGACAGGGGCACGAAAACGGAGGCACAAGCAGGCGACAGGGGCACAAAAACGGAGGCACAAGCAGGCGACAGGGGCACGAAAACGGAGGCACAAGCAGGCGACAGGGGCACACGGAGGCACAAGCAGGCAACAGGGGCACACGGAGGCACAAGCAGGCAACAGGGGCACACGGAGGCACAAGCAGGCAACAGGGGCACACGGAGGCACAAGCAGGCAACAGGGGCACACGGAGGCACAAGCAGGCAACAGGGTCACGAAAACAAGCACAAGCAGGCAAAAGGGTCACAAGCAGGAATTGTAATTTAGACAGGGCTGAAGTGGAGAACGGTCAGTAGGGAAGTAGTGCGGCTGGTGCAGTGGTACCAGGCCGAAAGGTGAGAGGGGCTGTCTGCACCCCAGTTTGGACAGTTTCCACTACCTAACAGGGATTGGTGGGAGGGGGGCGTACTTCTTGCTTGCTTTAGGGCTGTTACTTCGGGGACGCAGTGCACGCTCTTGCCTGCTGCCTGCTGCCACCGGGACACGACAACAGGCAGAGAGAGGACAGGCTGGGAGAGGGCAGGGAGGGGACAGGCTGGGAGAGGGCAGGCTAGGAGAGGGCAGGGAGGGGACAGGCTGGGAGAGGGCAGGTTGGGAGAGGGCAGGCTGGAAATGGACAAGCTGGGAGAGGACAGGCTGGGAAAGGTCATGGAGGGGACAGGCTGGGAGAGGGCAGGCTGGAAGAGGACAGGCTGGGAAAGGGCAGGGAGGGGACAGGCTGGGAGTGGGCAGGCCGGGAGAGGGCAGGCCGGGAGAGGGCCGGCCGGGAGAGGGCAGGCCGGGAGTGGGCAGGCCGGGAGTGGGCAGGCTGCGAGAGGACAGGTTGCGAGAGGGCAGGCTGGGAGAGGGCAGGCTGGGAGTGGGCAGGCTGGGAGTGGGCAGGCTGGGAGAGGGCAGGCTGGGAGAGGGCAGGCGGGGAGAGGACAGGCTGGGAGAGGACAGGCCGGGAGAGGACAGGCCGGGAGAGGACAGGCTGGGAGTGGGCAGGCTGGGAGAGGGCAGGCTGGGTGAGGACAGGCTGGGTGAGGACAGGCTGGGAGAGGACAGGCTGGGAGTGGGCAGGCCGGGAGAGGGCAGGCCGGGAGAGGACAGGCTGGGAGTGGGCAGGCTGGGAGAGGGCAGGCTGGGAGAGGGCAGGCTGCGAGAGGACAGGCTGCGAGGACAGGCTGCGAGAGGACAGGCTGTGAGAGGACAGGCTGCGAGAGGACAGGCTGCGAGAGGACAGGCTGCGAGAGGACAGGCTGCGAGAGGGCAGGCTGGGAGAGGGCAGGCTGGGTGACGACAGGCTGGGTGACGACAGGCTGGGTGACGACAGGCTGGGAGAGGACAGGCTGGGAGTGGGCAGGCTGGGAGAGGACAGGCCGGGAGTGGGCAGGCTGGGAGAGGGCAGGCTGGGTGACGCCAGGCTGGGAGAGGGCAGGCTGGGAGTGGGCAGGCTGCGAGAGGGCAGGCTGGGAGTGGGCAGGCTGGGAGTGGACAGGCTGCGAGTGGACAGGCTGCGAGAGGACAGGCTGCGAGAGGACAGGCTGCGAGAGGACAGGCTGGGAGTGGACAGGCTGCGAGAGGACAGGCTGCGAGAGGACAGGCTGCGAGAGGACAGGCTGGGAGAGGGCAGGCTGGGAAGCAGAGAGGGTCTTACCTGAGAAGTCTGCCAGCGCGGAGCTCTCTGGGGCGCAGAGCAGCAGCAGGGCCCAGCAGAGCAGGGCGGGGGGCGGCAGGGGCTCGCAGAGGTGTCTCCTGGGGCAGCCGCCCAGGTCCACCATGGTGCGGCTCCGAGCCCCAAGCAGAGCAGCAGCAGGGCCCAGCAGAGCAGGGCGGGGGGCGGCAGGGGCTCGCAGAGGTGTCTCCTAGGGCAGCCGCCCAGGTCCACCATGGTGCGGCTCCGAGCCCCAAGCCTCTGGTGGTGGTGCTGCTGCGCTCGGTAGCCCATTTAACTTACCGGGCACTCTGGCGGGGGCTCCTTGCGACGGCGGCAATCTCTTGGGCACTTCTCCGGTCTCCCTCTTCAGCATGGGAGACCGGCAACGTCCTCCGCTTCTCCCGGGGCTCCCTCCAGGCCACGGGAGCCCCGCGTGGGCCGCCATACTTCTTCTCCTGGGCTGCCGTCTTCCTTCTTCCCCCGGGCTGCGGGGGGGGGGGGGCGGGGGGCTTTCACTTCCGGCCGGCCGCGCTAGGATTGGCCGGCCGGCTAGTCACTTCCGGGTCGCCGCGGGCAGCGCGGCGGCCCGTCTCTAGCTCAGGCAGGCGGGCGGCGAAGTTTCCCGAAATGAAATCTTAAGACAACAGCAGTACGGTAGACCCTCGAAGCTACGGCAGAGGGGCACCGCACCTTGTGAGCAGTCCCTTCTCCTGGGCTTTTTGAGATACGAGTTTCCTAGGTGGCAGCATTGCACCTTGAAGCTTTAGAAAGTGGATGGGCTGCATTTTTGGAAATTAAATCAGTTCCGATGTTTTTACTGTAGTGCTCTGTACACTCACTGGAGCACTTTGCTCCCGCTATCTTGCCCAGCAGTATGCTTACTTTGTGTGACTTTTTCCTCCTTGCAGATGCGCTCGTGTGCAGTGTACTCAGTCCTGATGCAGTGCAGTGTGTTTTGTGCAGTCACTGGATGCGCCGCTCTCAGGGCGAGCCTCCCATGGTGGCGAAGCTGCGGCCAATCGCAGCGCGGCTCCAGCGATGACGCGGCGGCTCAATAACCACTCCTAGCGCAGCTGCACTGAGGGGGCTCGACCGCCTCAGCCAATGGGAGGACAGCCTCCTTCGTTCTTGCTCTCCGAGGCCCCGGCGAGGTCCTCAAGTTATTCTCGGCCCCGGGCAGCGGCGGCAATCAGGGAGGCAGCGTTTGCACCGTAGTAGGAGGCGGCAGAGCGCTCGGGGTGCCACTAGTGCCTTACCAGATTCGGGGGCGTTCCCGAGAATCGGCTTTCGGCTGACGTAGCGTGACGTAGCCAAAAGGAAAAAATTCTCGGGAACGCCCCCGAATCTGGTCCGAGATTGACTGACAGAGCCTTCTCCCAATGGCTAGCCTCCATTTATGGAGCTAGCCAATGGGAGGAGGGGGCGGATACCCGACCCCACAGAGAAAAACATAAGATTTTGCTAGCTCATGCGTACTTCGTACGCATTGGCTAGGCAAAACCTAAAAATCTCTCTCAAAAACATAATAACACTTTCAGTGTTAGGATGAGGTACAAGTTTGACCTCAGGCCACTTGGAGTGATAATCTACAGCAACAATAGCAAATCTACACTCTTGCGGTAAAAAATTAAACGGACCAGCAATATCGATCCCAATTTCTGCAACGGATGATCTGGCCACTTCACTGGAGTCAAAGGTGCCGGATCACATTTGCACGTCTTATCACTTTCAATGCACTCAGGACATTCTCTAACAAATTTATCTACAAACTTATCAACTCCTGGCCACCAGAAATTTGACCTAATTAATCTTTTCATGGAGGACATACCCATGTGGCATTCATGACTCATTTGTAAAATAACATTCCTTACCGCAAAAGGTGGAATACATTTTCCAGCTCTGAATAACAAATTTCCCTCTATGGCCAACTCATCAGCAACATTGTAGAAAGGTATAACTTCAGCAGGAATCAACTCCTTAGAAGGCCAACCCAAATTGACATAATCTCTCACCTTGCACAAGACATCATCCTCACTCATGCTTCTCATCCACAAATCTTCCGAAATAACACTGAATTTCTCAGACAACAATTCAGAAATACTAACCACTACTTCTGCATCTTCATCACCATCGACACTGGGACACGGTAACCTTGACAAACAATCTGCAGTCACATTAAGTTTACCCGGCACATATTCTATGTCAAAACTGTATTCCTGCAACCGCGACATCAATCTAGCAATTCGAGCAGTCGCACTTAAACCTCCACCAGGTGAAAGAATACCCACCAAAGGCTTATGATCTGTACGTATCAAAAATCTTGCACCCCAAATATAATTCCGGAAGTGCTCAACAGCCCAGACACATCCTAACAATTCCTTTTCGATCACGGCATACCGTCTTTCAGTGAGATTTAAAGACCTAGACGCGAATGCAACATTCCAATCTTCTTTACCCGAACGTTGCGAAAGCACGCAACCCAGACCATAAAGACTAGCATCTACTGTCAAAACACAAAGCTTGTTCAAACAAAAAGGCTTAAGTGTAGGAGCTGACACCATGTCAAGTTTAATAGTGTCAAAAGCGTTTTGTTGTTTAGTACCCCACAGCAATTCTACATCTTTCCTGGTTAATTCTCTTAACGGCTCCATTTTAGTTGCAAAACCAACTATAAACTTACTATAATATTCACAGAGTCCTAAAAATGATAACAATTTATCTTTGCAATCAGGTGCAGGAGCTTTCAGAATCGCATCAACCAACGACTTCTCTGGAGCAACACCATTCCCAGATACAGTATGTCCTAAATATTCTACAGTGTTTTGGAATAACTTTCACTTTTTACTCTTAATAGTAAGCCCAAACTTACCCAACATTTTACACACATTTCTAAGGTGTTCCTTGTGTATTTCATCACTCTTAGAAAACACCAGGATGTCATCCTGAAAACACTTTACGTAGTTACCCATGTCCTTAAAAATATGATACATCGACCTCTGGAAAACTGAGGCTGCCGATGCCAAACCAAACGGCATCCGTTTGAATTGATACAACCCCTGAGGCGTGATAAATGTTGTGAGATGTCGTGATTCCTCTGCTAACACCACCTGGTGGTACGCGGACCTCAGATCCAAGGTGGAAAAAACAACAGCCTCACCAAGCATACTCACCACTTCGTTAAAATTCGGCAGAGGGTGACAATCTACCACTATGTTCGCATTCAGAGCTCTCAAATCTATGCAGAGTCTCAAGGATTTATCAGGTTTGCATGCCAAAACTACTGGCGAAACCCATTCTGAAGATTCTATCTCCTCTATGACGTCATTTTTTAACATATCCTTTAGTGTATCACTTAACTCTTCTCTAACATTGAGTGGTACAGGTCTAAGCTTTTGCACAACTGGTTCAGCTCGTTGTTTGAGCTTGATGACATGAGTGAAACTGTTTAGCCTACCTAACTTATCTGAAAAAACTCCAGGGAACTCACTGGAAAGCAACTGCCAAGCATAACTTTCCTCCACAAACATAACTCTTTTACCTAAGACATCCTTATCTTGCAACACCATGACCGGATCTTTGCTGCGTGGATTCAACATGATGTTAAGTTTGAATTGATCGCGCCAGCCCAGAACATTCACTCCCTTTACCACAACATATAATTTGATGTAAGCAGATTGATCCTTAAAATAAATGGTGGAAGCAATGTAACCAATGAAATCAATGTTTGAACCATTGAAACCTTGTGCCATTACATCAGGAGGGCATAAATCACTCTTAGCAATTTTAGATTCATACATCTCATCAAAATATTCTTCCGTTATAATGGTCCAAGGAGACCCGGAATCCGCCATTAGCTCTAGTTCAACATCCATAAATCTAACTACACATTTAGGAGAGTCTAAAACATCCTCCTCAAGTGACCCTAAACTCACTAATGACACAATCATCCCTCTTTCCTTAAGAGATTCATCAGACACGACATGCTCACACTTTGATAAAATAGACCCAAAATCTGTGTCATCTCTCACACAAGAGACCTCACCTTTTTTAAAATAATTACTTTTGTCCCCAATTTTCTTTTTGTCTTCTCTGCAAGACTTGGAAAAATTACCAATTCTGCCACACTTGTTGCACTCTTTTCCCAAAGCAGGACAAAACTTGAAGGAATCTACATGATTGTAACTCCCACATCTAAAACATACAATGCGATTCCGCGATACATTTCTATAATTTTGAAAACCTTTGGTAACATTGTTCATCGCACATACTTCTTCACTTAGTTTATCATTCTTGCCACCTCTACTGCTCGTTTCTTCGATAATTTTCATCCACTTGTCAGACTGTTCAAATGCTTTAGCAGTGGAAATGCTTTCTAACAGAGTAGGATTACCTAAAATCCACAACTGTTCTTGTGTTTTCTTGCTTTTAACATTAACAATTATCTGATCTCTAATCATTTCATCTGTCATTGCCCCAAAATTACATGAAACAACTAAAGCTCTCAAACCCGTTAAAAAATCATCAAAAGATTTGTTTTCCTTCTGTGCTCTCGTATAAAATACGTAACGATTTAGAGCAATACTAGTTGTGGGTTTGAAACGCGTTTCTACACGCAGCATGGCTTCATCAAACACACCAGAGTCACCAGGCACAGGTGGTAAATTTCTAAATATAGCTTGCCCCTCGGATCCTAAACAGTGCAGAAAGTTATTCTTCTTTCTTTCATTTCCCATCCTTTCCCCATCAATAGCTTTTAAATAAGTTAGGAACTCCTCTTTCCATCTGTTCCAGGGGATGGGAGGATCACCTTTACACTGTAAAAATTTCGAAGGAGGGTCAAACTGCATGGTGTGAAAAAGTAAAATAAGGAATTGCACAAATTAGATACAGAACAAAATAGTGCAAAATGGTATCAAAACAGCTGAAAGAAAAGAAAGCACAAAATAAATAAATAACAACCTAGAAATTTCAATGAAAACAATCCTTGAGTACACCAGCTGTGTACATCAGCGATGTTATATCCCGTAAAGTAGTTGTAGATGTCGAAGTCTTGAACTAAAATCCACAAATTGTGAGCACCGACACAAAATGTTCCAATAACAATGAACACGATCTTATAAAAGTGTTCAAAAAGATCGTTGCAAAGATCGTTGTGCCATATTTCCTTATTTAATTAATCAGTATAGTTCTATCTTTGCAAAGTACGTGAAAACAGTACCTTTATCTCAAAAGCGCATCAGAGTCACACCAGCTGTTGAAGAAAAACAAAATCGCCGGTGCCGATACAAACAAATATGGCCGCCTTCACGTTACGTCCCACCCTCGTCGCCAAATTTGTTGAAAAGAAGTAGTAAATCCAGGTAAAAATCCAAGGTTTATTGAACTGCAGCACAGTACTTCCACTCTCCAGGTTACATGTGGTTTTTCTCAACTCCTATACATTTCAGATCATAATAATTCTAAATGGAATCCATCACACAGTGTGCATGTGCAGCTATGAAGAAACATTCTATTAAAAGGGAAATATGTACAGAGATGGAATATTATATTAAAAGGGAAATATCTACAAATAAGAATACAACACCCTTCTTCTCCCAAGTTTGAAGCAGCATCATCTGAGAGGCCTTGTCCCTTTCAGATACTTTTCCCAAGTTCTCTGGGTCAAGAAGGAGGACCCTCCTGTCCAATGAGGTGTAGGGCAATGCTCCAGGGTATAACAACATCCTCTAAAGTGTGGCATTATTTTCCCAAAGAGTGCACAATTTCTCCAAAATTCATCATGGCTGATTTTCCAGCAGAGGGAGCAGAACTAACTAAACCAGCCTACAGGATGGCTTCATCTACCTAGGTCCACTCCCCTTACATCTGGGAATTCCTCCTTAATCCCCCCATCCGGCTGTGGGAGAGGTGTAAATGAAAGTGATTTTACCAGCTTGTCTCCTTCTCTTGAAGGGCATTGTTGACTTCCCCTCCCCCTGGCTCTGGCATTCCTATGCCCAGCAACCTCTACTCCCAGACAGGCCTCCTAACTCCAGGGGTAATTTATCACCTCTTCAAACAGCCAGTCTAATCCACTTACCTCTGACAAATCAAGGCAGGGCACTAGAGGGCTGAATTGTGGCTTGCAGACAAGAAAGTCTTATAACGTCTTGTCTGTACATTTTAGAATAAATTCAACAATACCACCTTGTTGCATTTATCATTAACATTCTTTTGAGTCCTTTAATCCTAGTTGTACGGCTTTCCTTTCTGCAGTTATTAATTAATAACCTCTTGCAATGTTAACCTATGGGCTGGGGATCTGCAATGGAAAAATGAACTGGCCAATTTCTCCAATACCAGGCCCTATATAAGGATCCTCCTTATACCTACAGGACCCCCGACCCCTAGAATACATAGGAAAGACGTTAGGGGTTCTGATTGTATCAAATTATTGCAGATCCTCTCTTCACAGAGCTCCTAGCACAAAAGCAGATTTTGGGAAGCACTATACTACAATGTAGGCGGTGAAATGTGCAATTTAACTAAACCCAGGGCATGTAACACTCATTTTATAAGAGTCCTCTTTGTAGATACCTGACCTCTCACCCCTGGGACACCTAGGGGAACCCTGGGGATACCTAATATGCCCCAACAATGTAGTTTATAAATTTGTAAGTGCCCCAAACCCAAAAGTCAAGATTGGGCACAATTTGCATTTTAAAAGCAGTTCTCCAACACGGGCCTGCTTTTAAACTGACCTCAGGCTACAGCAGTGCACACATGCAAGTGCAGGAAGGGCTGCTGGCCTCTAAACCACTATGCCCTAATATATACTAGGGGCTTAAAGGTAGTTTCAATCCCCATGCCCTATTATGTACTAGGGCTGTATAGGAGAGGTCATGTCAATCATGGAGGCACCCTAACCCATAGTGCACCCTAGTGTATGTAGGTGTTGTTACTGTATTTGTAAGTGTGTCTTTCAACACAGCACTGGCCCTGGGCCTGGTTAGTCAGAGGCCTGGGTCAGTCAGAGTCAGGTACCACCAGTGCCAGTCAGCAAAAAGTTGGGGAGTGCCCAGGGCACAGATGGCTTTGCAACACTAGAGAAGCACAAACCCAGAATTTAAAACATAACACCATGGTTGGGGGTTCTCTTTAATAAGCAGAACCATCCTAATGAACCCATTTTCCAAACTTAGGATAATGAAAGACTGGGTAAAAATCATAACGTTCTAATCTATACCTTACAGTTTTCATGCAGCTCTTTGATGACGGTTAATAGCTCACTGTTCAATGTTAGGATTTTAACTTATAAACTGCAAATAGCAAAAGAATCTCAGACAAAAGCAGTAACCCCCTGACCTATTTACATTATATGCATTTTGTGATCTGCGTGGTACACGTTTTTTGCAGCAGGCATATTACCACATTGTGGCTACCTTACCATGAGTCAAAACTTCCAGTAGTCAGACCTCTGATCTTTCTCAATAAAGATCATTAATCACCGAAGTAATCTTCACATTTTTATTGTTGCCTGAAAATTGCTGGAGACCAGGAATGCAGCAGCAGGTATTTTTCAAACCATGACGCCCTCACCCGAAGTCAGCGACCTTTTTTGCTTGGTGCATGAAGATGCAAGATTCATATACATGTTTTTTTAACATTTGGTCTGATTACTATGTGAATGTAAATAACAATAAAGCATACATGCAAACTGTGACTACAAGCCTGCTTTTCTCAATATTTCACTTCAAAACTATGCGACTGTATTTGTTTAACGGGCGGTGATTTGTATAGGGTCAATGGAAAGTCCACAAGGTTGTCCCTGTCCCCCCCAGAATTTTAGTGTCTCCTAAGCCCCTATTTGGACACGCACATTTTGCAGCGCGATTTCCATTTAAACTAACTTAAAATGAAGAGTTGCTGAGTGGACGTGAATAAAATAATGGCCAAGCCTTACCACACTAGATGGTGCTCAGAGCTTCACCCTGCCCAAGGAAACTTTGAAAAAGCTGTGCTAAAACAGTGCATTTTCTGAATAATTTGCCTGATTCACCCTACAAAGCAATATGTATTGCAGGCAGTTCAAAACATACAGCCTATGATTATGCAATTTAACATGGTGTACCATGTTTTTAAAAGTTATATAACATCTTTCATTGCTTCTCCATTCCACTTCTTTTCATTTTTCCACCATGCCCAGCCCAAGTAAATACTCACGCGTGCTTATAAACGAGAGCCTACTTGGAAGGGCAGGGAGTACAAATCCGGTTATACAAATTGACAATCACAGTTCAGATCAAACAACAATGTTACCACTGATCTGACCTTGCAGAACCATTATGCCATGGGGTCTCAGAAAGAGAAAGTCGCAATATGGCGCTGCTGGCAGCAGGCCGCGTCACACCCTCAGCCCACTGCAACCCCGCCTTCCCACCGCTTTTGGACGGGGACCAGTGGCGCTTGACGCTCTCCAAACACAATCCGACTAAGAGAGCGTCACAGTCTCTCGTTTCACTGTCTCGCGAGCCAGCCCCAACATCATTGAGTGGCACAGTGGGAAGCTGGCAGTAGCCAGCAGCCCTGCCAGTGGGCACCGAGGAGAGTGTTTGCCAGGGCCTGCCTGAATCCCAGCACCAGGCTCCATCGTGCCAAGCCATGAGCTGGGCGGCAAAGCTGCCCACCCTACCATCACGTTGTGAAAGGGGTTATTGCAGTCTATTTCTGGTGGGTAAGGAATATTTGTGTTTGGAGAAAACTACTTCTCAAATAGGAGGCTGAATAGTTATGTTACGCTATGAGCTTTGGTCTAGCGCTGTATGCGCTTGGTATGGCCTGGGTTTTAAGAGGGCCGGATCCTGATGGAGCTCAGCACCGGCAGGTCCGAAAAGCAGATGTTGATACGGGTCCCTATCGGGCTCTCCGTTTTTGCCCTCACCATCAGCAGCACCTCCCTTCACTGCCTCTAATGGAGCTTCAAAGAGACTCTTTATAGTTCTTTCACAGTCTCAGCATGCCAGAACTGAAACATTTTCACTATTATAGTCAACGAAGCAGTAGTTGTTGCTTATTTATCTCATGCAACTTTCCGCCATTGACAAAGCCAACAGTCCTGGCTTGCTGTAGGTGTAATATAAGTTGTTGTATTATATATCTGAGTGCAATTACAGAAGCAGCAAAATACAGTCGAGTGGCGCTCTATGCTAGGCACAATTTTTAGGTCTCGTGACACAACCACACACACACACACACACACAAACACAACCACAGCTACACACACAACCACAAACAACCACACACACAACCACTCCGTCAGTGCACACTTTCACCAGGCACAGACACCATCAGTGCACGCTTTCACCGGGCACAAACTCCACCAGCCGTCAGTGCACGCTTTTACCAGGCCCAAACACCACCAGCCGCCAGTGCACGCTTTTACCGGCCCCAAACACCACCAGCCGTCAGTGCACGCTTTTACCAGGCATACACCACCAGACGTCAGTGCATGCTTTCACCAGGCACACACACGCCACCAGCTGTCAGTGCACGCTTTAATCAGACACACACTACCAGCGTCAGTGCACGATTTCACCAGGCACACACACCACCAGCCGTCAGTGCACGCTTCCACCAGGCACACACACCACCAGCCAGCGGTGCCCACTTTCACCAGGCACACACACCACCAGTCATCAGTGCACAATTTCTACAGGCACACACACCATCAGCCATCAGTGCACACATCAATTGTTAACGCATCCACAATTAACTATTGTAGCACTTTACTTGGCGCACTTTACTTTTAAACATATTCATCTAAAGCGCAGCATGACACCATTGCTACAAAAATAAATACACTTTTTTTGGCCTACAATTTATAGACTTTTGTTGCAGTTGGTGTTGCAATATTTAGCAATGCCAATAGCTCAAACTTAATTATCCCGAGACCTATTGAATTGTAAATGCTTTTTTTTTTTTTTTTTATACCAGCAGCGAGCTACTAAACTTCTAAAAAATAGACCACCGTAGTTACTACTACTAGGGAGACTGAGAAACCCTGTCAAGAACGGGTGCGATGCACTTAACTGCGCCCTTCCCAGCGGTATACTTTTTCTCCACTATCTATAAAAGTCTGATTGGCTTAACGCACATTTAAAAATGCGTCATTCATAACACATCATTAGGCAAGCTATTTAGTTTTTAATCCTGGTCATTATGTTACGATAATGCTTTTCACAAATAACAACCCGTGTGTTGTTGGCGTTTATTTCGCTCTATTAACTTTACAGCCAACGGATTCAGTTAATGAAGCGAAAAGACTATTATCAACAAAGAAACGGTGTACCTTGGAAACATCGCCACGGATCTGAACAGGAATTTGTTGAATACGAGGCGAGTAGTCAACATGCTATTAAACTGTTGCCGGATAGCTGACAATTACTTGTATAGCTCGGTAAACTAAGCTTTTTTTTCAAGATATTTTTAACAAAGTGTAGAATGGGAGCAAACGTGAAGTTTTGCGATTCTAGCCCCACACCTCGAGACCCTTCCGAGTTTTCATAGGAGGTCCCACCCAGCTAAGAAAATGCATTCCTAACTGCTCCCTTTTCTCCCTGTATGCAGACATTCGGGATACCTTGATATTTCAAGTGCTATAACTCAAAACAGCTAACACCGTTTGCAGTGATGCCATATGTAATCAACTGGGTTGAACATACCTGGTTATTTGTACACTGCAGGTTTCTCCAATTACTTCTCTGCACTTATTGCTGATATCGGTAGACGATTAGAATTCATACAACAGAGGTTCGTCATTGAGGGATTTTGACCACGACTCAAATTGGTGGGGTGGGTGTTTTGGAGAGGGTTAAATATCCCTGTGGTAGTGGTTCATGAAGGAAAGAATGGAGTCTTGGACATTCTAGTCCAGGTGTAGATTGGGTATTTTGGAGAGTGTTAAGTATCCCTGTGGTAGTAGTACATGAAGGCGGGGGAGGGATTCTTGGACTTTCTAGTCCAGGTGTCTAACCTTTTCTGTAAAAAGAGCTACTTTTCGCCAGTTTTTTATGCATTAAAGTATCTTGTCCACCAAACTCTGAATCACCCCCTCCTTGGTCGCCCTGCTGTCCGTATGCCTTATAAAGGGCTGGTCACCAGGATGGATCTCTTTGGTGTGGTAGATGTAATATATAACGGCATACCTGGAGTCAAAGCGGTGCAACTGCTCCTCTTTTTTCGTTGGATGGGGTGGCAGGTAAAATGAGGGAAGAGTGAAGGACTGCCCTACAGTAACACTAGTCACCACTCGGGGGAGGAAAGCCACTTTAGTTCTGAGGACAAGCTTGTCCAAGAAGAAGTAAGAGGTGGTAAATCTCTCAATGTTAGCAACTTACTGACATGCCTCGCTAAAGTAATGGTAACCAGAACAACAGTCTTAGGAGTTAATAAATACAATTTACATTTATTAAGGGGCTCAAGGAAAGCACCAAAGAAAAAAGTATAAACCAGATTCAGATCCCATGAGGGCATCACAAAAGAAGTTAAAGGAAACATATTTGCCAGTCACTTCAGAAACCTCATCACTACAGGCGACTACAGCTGATCTGGGAGGATTAGAACCCCCAACACGGCTTTAATGTGCAACCTGTGGGTGCCCACAGCGCAGTCCTGATGGACCAGTGAGAGCACAAACTGGAGAATCTCAGATAATCAAGCCACCATGGGGATCAACATAATGTTCAGCACACCAAGTGACAAATCTATTCCACCTCCCGGAATAGACCGACTTTGCCAAGGGGCGAACAGCAGATAGGATCAAGTCAACCACCTCTGGTGGCAGTTGGAAAGAGTTCAGGTGTCCCCACACAGTCTCCAGGCTTATGGGTGCAGAATATGGAGGGATTAGTGCAGGTGGTCTCCGTATCACACCCATCTTGGCCAATTTGCTGCAATGAAGATGACTTGGGCCTGGTCTTGGCGGATGTTTCTCAAAGTCAGAGGAATCAAGAGTAGGGGAGGAAACGTCTAATTAAGTGGAAAATTCTGCTTCAACTGAAATGCGTCCCTCAAGGCTCCCCACAATTAATACTGGAGGGCACAGAATATCGGGCAATGGGCACCATTGTGAGTTAAGATGTCTTGAACCACCTCTGGGTGGAGACGCCACTGTGGTCTGCAAGCTGATGCACCCAGGTCCTGCATAAACAGCTAGCTAACAAAGGATTGCTTACACAATTTGGTGTACCACAGTGCAAAAACGTGCAACGAGTCTCATGAAGTTCGTTGCCTGGTCATGCGGACATCGGTGACTTCCTGCTCGAGTTTTCCGATACCAGGAGTAGGTCAGTCTAAAGAAGCTGTGAACTTTGGCACACATGCTTGCCATTCTGTACTCTTTGGCTGAGCCTGTCTAGAGCGACGCAAGCCAAGATCCCCTTGTTGTGCAAGTGTTTACCTTTCCACACCCTTTTTGTTATACCATCCACCAGCAGTATCCTGTGCATGTCCGCTCACTACATTCAAATTCCAGTATCTTCCAGTACAAAGCGATACTTGATGCCGTCTTGTTGGCTTCCTTTGTATTTTGCGTGCTCAAGTTTGTGGCTGTGATCAAAGTAAAGTATAATTGAATGGATAATTTGTTGAACTCCATGTTGAGAAGTGCAGACCTTTATTGGGAGAAACTTCTCTTGTACATGGTGCATTAACTGAAAGTCTAACAAATCAGTGACTTGGTTATTCTTGACTTTAAATGGGAGTTTCAAGTGACTTGGTTATTATTGACTTTAAATGGGAGTTTAGGGTTGCTGTAATATCCCAAAAATTAAGAATGTGTTCCTGAAATATTTGCTGGCAGTTTCAGCTAGCACATCAACTTATTTCTACCATGTGGAATTGGGAATTATATTTCTGATCATAATAAATTGTGCCCTCTCATGCTATGGCTGTTAATATGGAATAAGGAGGAAGGATAAGTTACTTACCTGATATACTCATCAAAGTCATAAGCACTGAATTATCCCCGCCCATGTGCGGGACCCCGGAGCAATTATTACAAAAATACATACATATGTGTATGCTTAGAACCACAAGTACATAGTACTTCCAAAAAAACATACACATATACATGTATACACATATAGATATGCAGCCTACAATATGTCCAATAGACTGAACAGCCAAAATTACATAGATTTCTCCAGTAAGAAAATAATATCACATGTAAATAAAGTAATATAGAACATATACTGCAGTGTTGTTCAACAAAAAACATTTATTTTCATAAAGAAAAACTAATTGCAGGCATAGATGAATAATTATCACTGTATAACAAAAAACTGGCACTTTGCCTTTGAGGCTCTAGAGAACCTTGACACTGTGCCTTTAAGACCTCCAGGAGGCCCCTGCTCCCATCATGCACCACAGGTGACAGTTAGGTCAGTTCTTTTTGTACGGCGTACGAACATGTAGTAACCAGGATATCAGATGTAAACAAGCATTTGCAATGCAATAGGTCTCGCATTAGGAACGTTTGAGCTATTGGTATTGTAAATGACAAATTTTATATTTATGTGTTGGTTTTGAAAATAGCGAAATTAATAGCTTTGTCATTTACAATGCCAATAGTTTTAACTTTTGCAAATGTGACACCTATAGCATTTGTAACGCAATATGTGTTGTATTTACGTGACTTAGATGTATTGATATTACTAATAACAATGGCTTTTAATTTTTTTAATAATGAATACTTAAATAAAAGTTATTGTAATTTATAATGGCAATAGCCTAAACTTGTGTAAATTACTTTTGTGAAGATTATGTTCAGTGTATTTTATTGTGACGAAAATCCAAGAACAGAAGTGAAATATTAACATCTTTTTATGACATTTGTAATAAAGCTTGAAACATTGAGAGAACATATTTGAACCAGTTATTGTTGAACAGATTGATGCGGTGGTGGCGTGGAGTGATGCTGTGGCATTCAGTGATGCTGTGGTAGCGCATAGTGATGTTGTGGTGTCCCTGAGTGATGCTGCGGTGGTGCTAAATGATGCTGTGGTGATGCGATAGATAGATAGAGTGAGTGCGATAGATAGAGTGAGGGCGATAGATAGAGGGAGGGCGATAGATAGATAGAGGGAGGGTGATAGATAGATAGTGGGAGGGCGATAGATAGATAGAGGGAGGGCGATAGATAGATAGAGGGAGGGCGGTAGATAGGTAGATAGACAGAGTGAGGGTGATATATAGACAGAGTGAGGGCGATAGATCGACAGATAGTGTGAGGGCGATAGACAGATAGAGTGAGGGTGATAGATAGAGTGATGGCAATAGATAGTGTGAGTGCGATAGACAGAGTGAAGGCGATAGATAGACAGATAGATAGAGTGAGGGCGATAGATAGAGTGAGGGCGATAGATATATAGATAGATAGATAGAGTGAGGGCAATAGATAGAGTGAGGGAGATAGATAGGTAGAGTGAGGGCGATAGGTAGAGTGAGGGCGATAGATAGAGTAAGGGCGATAGATAGAGTGAGGGCGATAGATAGAGTGAGGGCGATAGATAGAGTAAGGGCGATAAATAGAGTGAGGGCGATAGATAGATAGAGGGCGACAGATAGAGTGAGGGCGACAGATAGATAGACAGATAGATAGGTAGGTAGATAGAGAGAGAGAGAGTGATGGCGATAGACAGATAGAGTGAGGGTGTAATTATGTGGCGTGTAATTATGTGGCACTGAGTGGTATTTGGAGTGCATGTTGCAGTGAGTGCAGTGTAATTATGTTGCGTGTAATTATGTGGCACTGAGTGGTATTTGGAGTGTATGTTGCATTGAGTGCAGTGTAATTATGTGGTGTGTAATTATGTGGCACTGAGTGGTATTTGGAGTGTATGTTGCAGTGAGTGCAGTGTAATTATGTTGCGTGTAATTATGAGGCACTGAGTGGTATTTGGAGTGTATGTTGCATTGAGTGCAATGTAATAATGTGGCGTGTAATTATGTGGCACTGAGTGGTATTTGGAGTGTATGTTGCGTTGAGCGCAGTGTAAGTATGTAGCATATAATTATGTGGCAGTGAGTGGTATTGTCTGGAGTGTATGTTGTATTCAGTAGAGTGTAAATATGTGGCATGTAATTATGTGGCACTGAGTGGTATTTGGAGTGTATGTTGTATTGAGTGCAGTGTAATTATGTGGCGTGTAATTATGTGGCACAGAGTGGTATTTGGAGTGTATGTTGCATTGAGTGCAGTGTAATTATGTGGCGTGTAATTATGTGGCACTGAGTGGTATTTGGAGTGTATGTTGCGTTGAGCGCAGTGTAATTATGAAGCATATAATTATGTGGAGTGTATGTTGTATTCAGTAGAGTGTAATTGTGTGGCGTGCAATTATGTGGCATTGAGTGGTATTGTTTGGAGTGTATGTTACATTGAGTGCAGTGTAATTATGTAGCATATAATTGTGGCACTGAGTGGTATTGTGTGGAGTGTGTGTTGCATTCAGTAGAGTGTAATTATGTGGCGTGTAATTATGTGGCACAGAGTGGTATTTGGAGTGTATGTTGCATTGAGTGCAGTGTAATTATGTGATGTGTAATTATGTGGGGCTGAGTGGTATTTGGAGTGTATGTTGCGTTGAGTGCAGTGGAATTATGTAGCATATAATTATGTGGAGTGTATGTTGTATTCAGTAGAGTCTAATTGTGTGGCGTGTAATTATGTGTTGGTCTGACTTGTTACAACCATGGCAAAGCCAACCAGTCTTGTCTTTGGGAACTATTAGTTTTGCTACTGGGTTTTAGCCATGCTGCACAGTTTGCATGGTGCTGTGTAGCATGGCTAAAGAATTTGTAAAAGCAATATGCTACGAATGGCAGTGTCATTTTAAAGGCACGCACACGTGCCTACAAAATTTTATGCCAGTGTTTTTTTTTTAAGTTACTAAAAAGGAAAAAAGGAAACCAAGGAGAAGAGCGGAAGCAAAATCGGAGGCTGGGTCAGGTGAGGAAGCAATAGGGGGGATGGTGATGAGAGCTGAAGCCACATGGGGGCCGAAAATGACATGGAACAGAGAAGTGCAAGGCAAGACAAAAGAACACGGAAGGAACACAGCTGTGAGATATAGCAACACAGAGGCAGGGGACGCAACACAAGGGACAGAAACAACATGGGACACAGAGAAGCACACAGTGAGACAGAGCAACATAAGACTGGAGGGGTGGTGTGCATAGAAGCACACAGGGAGACGGGGTAAGAAGCACACAGCAAAACAGAGCATTACGGAGACAAAGGGGCAAATAAGCCCATGAGGGAGCCAGCCGGAAAACACGCGCATTCTTGATGAGCGCAAGGACCTCGTACTCGAAGAAAGCATTGATGACCCAGAAATTGTCCACATCAGAGGAACGAGTGAAGCCCAAGGAGCCACATGGGTCTAAGTCAATGTACACCGAAGGGCCAACCTGTGATTCACGTTGCCCCCTCCTCCAACCCCCCCTAAACCCTGTTACCATTAGCTCAAAGAGTCAAAGCATGTGGTAAATGGTAACAGAGATGTCTCTGAAATCAGGTGTAAGCCCGTGGCAAGGGAACCGACAACAACAGGTGGACATGGTTATTACCAATCTGGAGACTGAAACTCCTAATTTCACGGTGCAGCTGTGCAATTACAATCGGCAATCTTTGCATATTTGCCCTGTCAACTCATACGTAGGCCTTTAGTTGTTCATATGCGTGATATAGATCACTCATTAGTTACACTGACACCAAGCCTGTTGATCATTTGCATATCCATACTAATATAATAAAGAGAGAGCCCAAACCTTTGAGGCGGGTAATCTCAGGAACCACAGCACCAATCACAACACCCAATACAGCGTTGGAAAGGGCAGTTGCAGCAGAAGGACATAGGCAATGCAGACGCCCACCATATACATTTAAAAGGTAAAAGAACCGTGCCAGAAAAGTAGTCCCTTGTGGGCGTGTCTGCATTGTGCTGTGGGTGTGTGCTGGGGGCGTGACAAACGCTGGGGGCGTGTGGTACGTTCCGCCCTTCATGCCATGTCTCATATCGTGTGCTAATCCCACCCTGCTCCCTTTAAATACCCCTGCACCCCATAATCATAACCCACCCTTACTCCTTAAAATACCCCAACACCCTTAAACACTAACCCATCTAAACCCTATAAATATACCCTGTACCCCAAAACCCAAACCTATCCCTAAACCATAAAAATACCCCTGTACCCCAAAACCCAAACCTAGCCCTGAACCCTATAAATACCCCTGTACCTCAAAACCCAAACCCAGCCCTGAACCCTAAAAATAACCCTGTACCCCAAAACCCAAACCTACCCCTGAACCCTAAAATACCCCTGTACCCCAAAACCCAAACCTAGCCCTGAACCCTAAAAATACCCCTGTACCCCAAAACCCAAACCTACCCCTGAACCCTAAAATACTCCTGTACCCCAAAACCCAAACCTACCCCATAACCCTTAAAATACTCCTGTACCCCAAAACCCATACCTATCCCTAAACCCTAAAACTACCCCTGTACCCCATAACCCAAAACTATAGCTGAACCCTTAAAATACCCAAACACACCAAAACATATACTTCAGTACCCCAAAACATATACCCCTATACCCATACTTACCTTATCCAAACATTAAAAAAACATGCTTTTACCATTCATGCATTTACAACGAATTTCGTTGTAAATGTATGCGTAGTAAAAGCATATAAAATGTAATGCCATGCGTTATAATGGCATTGCGGAGTTATGGTACTTTCGTAATGAAAGTATGTGGAGTGATGGTATGCGGAAAGAAAGTTGCGGAATAATGGGCGTTTACCCTCCCCCGGTAAGTACATTGGGGGCACGGCGGCCCACATCTCCAGCAACATACTCATATTTTTTCGCCACCCATTTGAAAAATGCACAGGTCTCTCTCATTGATGGCCAGTACCGACATACACTTTTAGACACACCTCCCGCCACAAGTTCTAGAATTGTGAACTTTAGAGCTGGGGAGCTACGTTCGAATCTCGGCATCAGCTCAACATCCTGTGATTCCAGGCCAATCGCTTTGTCTCCCTGTGCCTACCAAAAATGAATGTGTTCTTCTGTAATGTAAATTGTGCTCATGCCATGTTTTCAAGTTCGCGCTATATAATATTGCAAGGAAAAATAAAGTAGGGAAACTCGAGTTCACACACTACTGAACGCGCACTCTTAAGTGCATCAGCAAAGCACTGTGAATCGGAGCGTTTCACAGGCCTGTCACAGATAAGAAATGCTATCTAAACGAAATCCTACAAAACAATATACTACTGGCCGGCAGAAATTCATACCCGGACAACGTCGGGACGGGCTGCTTGTACTATAATAAAAAAAGAGAAGGGTTTGTCCATGTGTAATGTAACTGGTTCCCATGTAAAGCGCTGCTATCACTTCGGGTCATGGTTGCGCTACACAAAAGTGCAAACGCACCCCAAAAAAGACTTCGGTAGTAAAATGAAACATTGTAGAGGCTGGAGTCGCCCGTGTGAGAGCAGCTCACTGAGGCACTCTGTGAAAGGAGCTGGACGCATATTGCGTTCACGGGCAGTTATCATCTTTGGAGTTACTCACATGACGTAGGCGCAGGTGAACCATCCTCATGTGTCAAATATGATCCCCACATTAACATCAGTTTACCATCTTAGAGCGTCTTGGCACTTCTACGCTCTGTGCCCCATCAGCATCACTCCATATTTCAGAGATTTCCAAGTCAGATAATGCCCTTTTCAATTGTGCGCAGATATTTGCACCATTCTAACGAAACGCAGGACCTTGTTAGACTGTTGGATTAATGGCTTCAGCTTTGTGGTCGCTGGCCAGAAGGAGCATGGTATGCAAGGCAAATGGGCACCGTTCTGCCTGCTAAGCACGGGAGGTGTGAATGATGATAGCAGCCCCTTTGAAGCTTGTTTACTGAGAGGTAATAAATGAAGATGCGCAGGAGCCAGGAGGGAGGAGTAGAGAGGCGAGCCAGATGGTCGCTGCAGGGAAGTATGCCGGCTTTGATAAGCGGGCGCTGAATGATGTCAGTGTGTGTCCAGAATCTTATTAAATCTAAGGTTTGCTTATATTGGCTCCATGAAACGTTCACAGCCGTGAGGGATGTTAATTAGGGGGGAGGAGAAGTAAGTGAGTCCGAGCCCGCTGGGGGAAGCAACAGATGGCTTTGGTGTGGACGCGCTTCGCGCGCTGGATGGAAAGCGCGTGCAGCAGGGGGCAGAGCGGATCTCTTTGAAGTGACGGTTAGAGTTGCATCAGGAAAGCTAAACCAGCAGGCGGATGCACGTTCACGATCACATGCACTTGTGGAAATCCGCCGGCTGGTTTAGCTTTTCTGATGCAACCCTATAATTCTCGCTATTCATTCCTTGCGGAATGGAATAGCGAGACCTAAAAACCCATTATCATACTGTTGATGCTCATCCTGGGAGGCAGGAGGGTTGCTTATGACTTTGGTGAGTATACCCCTGGAAGAGAACTAGGATTGCAGGTAAGTAACTTATCCTTCTCTACCAGGGGATACTCATCAATAGTCATAAGCACTGAATAGAGTAGCAAGCCCATACCCACCTCCTCGCGGATAAGCAAACAGTCACAATAATTTTCAACATAGCATCTAACAAGTAATTATCCAAACAGATTTTTGAGTGAGGCTTGCCCGAATTGGGCACAGCCTGTGTATCAGAGTCCAAACAGTAATGGCGTGTGAAAGTATGCACTGAGCACCATGTGGCTGCTTTACAAATCTCTGCCATAGGAATGTTTCTAAGAAGAGCGGTGGTAGAAGCCTTTCCCCTGGTGGAAATGGCCTATTGGCCAATTGATAGGACAAGGATATACAAGACACTATCCACCTAGAGATAGATCTCTTAGAATCTCTTAGAAGCAGCAGAACCAGTATTTATGGACCCATAGTTTATAAACAGACGGTTCGTTTTCCTCAAGCTTTTTGTTTTGTCTAAGTAAAATTTCAAACCCCTCTTAAGATCCAACGAGTGGAAGGACCTTTCCGGAGGGATTGAAGGATTCGGAAAGAAAGTGGGGAGAGTGATTGTCTCGTTAATATGGAAATCTGAGACAACTTTGGGTAGAAAACTTGGATGGGTTCTTAAAACCACTCTGCATGAAAAACAGTATATGGCTCTTTAAAGCATAATGCCTCGATTTCACTTACTCTGCGAGCAGAGGTGGTAGCCACTAAAAAAGCAGCTTTCCATGTTAAATGTTGTAAAGAAACCCTGTGAATAGGCTTGAAAGGGGCACTCATCTACAGTGTAGTTTCTACATCCCTAATAGGCTCTGTGCATTGGAATAATATACCCTGTAGATTTGACAAAGGACTGAGGTCATTATGTCTCTATCGAGTACATTAAACTTAATTGTGTGTGCCAGCTAACTCAGAGGTCACTAGAAACTTTCTCAAATGAACAAGTAGGGATTAGTCTCCGACAACCGCATACACATGACAACTTTGTTTCCCTTAGAGTCGGAACAATATCTTCAGAGTTGTGGAAACAATAGATAACCATTTCACCCAGTCAATCATGCATGCTTTGTTTCTACAGAGTTGCATAGAAATAGAGAGACAGGCGTTTCAATAAAAAGGGTTTATCGAACAGTCTTCTTTCTTATGCAAGAGATATGAACTGCTACAATCGTTAGACAGAATGCGAAGTATAATGCGTACAGCGCAAACAGTAATATAAAATAATACTGTAATAGCATGATCTGTTGCTATGACATATATAAAAATACGTACATAAATAACACTGGCTAAAATACTCAACTGGTGTTTCAAAAATAAGCCTACCCCAGTGTACCTAACCTAAGTCTAGTACGAGGGAAGAAGTAGGTGCTGTTTTAGCTATAGTCTAGTTTAGTTTAGTTTTGCCAAGAATTGCCAAAGGTTTCTCTAGGTTCTAATCAGCCCCATACCTTAGAATGAGAGTGGTTTGTATCTCTTTCCCGGGACTCGATTTCCCAACACCCCGCAAGGGGAGTCAGAAACACTGGAGCTGGATTCTCGGCAGGGAGGATGACAGCGTTTAGTCAGTGAGTCAGCTTGGGAGATGACTTCCTTCGGGACTTGCTGTGGCGAGCTACGTCGTGCAAGTAGGTAGTCGAACTGCACCGAACCACATCGTGCTTTGCCATAGCAAGTGAAGGTATATTTATACCTTGAAGTTGTTTAGGAATGCCAGTGTCGATGCAAATGTCATGAATGAACCCCTAAGGAATAGATGTTCTTGGAGAAATCAATATCCAGACAAGGGGAAGTCGTTAAAGCTTAAGAGTCTAGTTTTCCAAGCACTCGTTGTGACGTAGATGAACGAATGGAAGTAGCCATGCCTATATTTGGGTAGCATGGACTATACCTAAATAAGGACTGTATTTCTATGCCTATATAAGGGCAATGTGAAATATACCTATATAAGGGCATGAAACTGGAAATTCATATGGAATCTAAATCGATACACAACACCCAATCCACTTTTGCACGTACGACATTACTAGATCCTAAACATGATAACATATCTGAAATGTATCAACACACAAAGTGCTAAAAAGCATGTTTCAAATACATTGTAAATGATGTATTCAAACTAAAGCATTGGTGCTGTACACATTAAAGGAAGTATTCATTCTAAGCATATGTTGACATTTTGAATGCAAATTGAATGAATCATGAAAATATACATTTATGAAATGAATGGCTAGTAAATACAGAAGAAAAGGCCGAAACCATTTCATGTCAGATTACATAAAACTGTTTGTATGTGGAAAGGTCATATATTGTCTCTGGAAGTATTCAAAGAATTCTTGTTCTCTAAGAATAGTTCTACTCTAAGCAAATTACTTGTGCCAAAAATGAAAAAAATACGAATTTGGAGAAAAAAAATATAGGAAAAAGTTCCAAAGTTAGTTCCTTGTTTTGAAAAATGAAGGTCAAATTCAGAGTCTCTCAGTACACTGTGTGGCAAAATCAAAATTCAGTGTTAGGGCTTGGAAAAAACATGAAATCTTATATGTCTGTAGACAAAAAGTTGTCTACCATTGTAGGCAAAAGTTGGATTACCTGGTTTAGAAGATTAACCGCACATAGATGTGAACTATCGCCTTCAGCATTGGTAGCATCAGCCATGTTCGTATTGGATGGTACCTGCGCGCCTGATGTTTCCTCTCGTACCTCAGCAGTTGCAATTTGCATCTGTGAGATCGCAATGAATGCCGCCATCAGAATTGGTAGCTGCTGGGGACAACACAGAGCATGGGCAGTTTCGGGGTCCAGCAAAGTATCAACATCCGTTGGCATGGCTGATGGGAGTGTTAGACAGATGTCTAGCACGCATTCTTCACCGCATAGCAGGCAGTGCAGAACAGGTAAGATGCAATCTTGCCAGATTGGTCTGAATGACAGAAACCATGTGGTATTTAGATCTCGTAGACGAGGTAACCCCAGAATTTGGACGATGCGCTCACAACACTTAATCGCCAGTAGAGTTGTATCCATGGAGAATGGGTGTCGCTGGTGATTTGCCTTGCCATATCGTAGCAGAAGGAGCAAAAATAGTATCCGTGCAATGAGTCCCAAAAGGAGGGGCAGTCCGCCAAACACAGAGTGCACGAAGTTTGGAATTATTCTGAGGACTGCTTGAAAAGGTGCTAACGATCTGGAAAACACGGTCTTAAATACATGTACAATACCGCTTGTATCAGACATGTTTAAGATACGACTTAACATTTCTGAGAAATGTATAGCACAGTTTGTATTAAAAAGGGCATGTATCTCGGCAGAAGTCCTTGCGACTTGTAGATCGTAGGTCTCTTTGCCTGAGGTTAGTGGCACAGTTTTTTGCAAAAGTATGGCTTTCATTCTGCTTAGAGTATCAATTTGTATAGAAGAGATGTTCAGTGAAGGCCAAAGTGGCGACTCCCTGACTGTCTTGGTTTTTGGAAACAATACTTGCATACAGCAAGTGACCCTCGATGACACAGTTACTAGATATGGGATACCTGGCAACATGCCACATCAGCTGTGATCGTTCAACATGAGGTAACTTCCATTTGAAAGTTGTCCGAAAATTGGATCAATCACTGCAGCTGGTGAAACCTTGCAGGTGACAGGATAAGTTGTTAGAGGAACCATCACAGGCCCCGTGTAAATAAATACCCTGGCAAAGGAGAGAACCGCTTAATGCGTTTTCACAGTTCGAACCGCTAAGAAACTCTTCACGTCCCCCACTCCAACATGTGTGTGTGTATGGTAAATCCCAGGATGTCTTGATGTATTCTTAACCCAACACTTCATATTTCCCTGCTGGTATGTGTTTTAGGCAATACTGAAAATGGAAAATTGTAACAGGCAAAGTGATTGTTCCATGTACTATCCATTCAGTAGCTGTTTTTTCTGCTACCGTGAACGGCAATCTTTCCAGTTTTTCAATGCTCAGCACCGTATAGTCTGCTCCCCTTTGAGCTAGTTTGATCTGTTTATCAGTGCGATTGAATTCTGAAAACAGTGACGTAGTATTGATTAAACGCCAAGGCACATAGCCTGAACAAAGGTTTTGTAACAACCAGCCTAATAGCATGATAGAACGTAGTTGTGACTGACCATGTTGCAACATTGTGAGAAAGTGGCTCTATATATACTGGATTAGAATGAAGTACAGTGTGTATAGAGTCCTCCAACCCCAGAGGTATAACAGAGGTAAAAGTCAGAACTGACCTTACTCTCCAAAGTGGTAGCTTGGTCAAGCAGGCGTACCAGAGGACAGTGTGAAGCATTTGTTGTCCACACTCAGTCAGCAAAAGGTTCCACACGCTCAAGGACTGAACTCCAGGCCAATTGTTTTTATATCCACAGATATAGTTGTTTTATTTTTAGAACCAACAGTTATAAAAATATACTTTTCTCGTTATGAGTACTCTCATGTAATTGCTTTGCAAAGGAGCAATAAAGTTTGTGCACACAATTAATACAGTATTGACAGTAAGCAACACAATCCTAAAACACACTATAGCATTGAGCTCAATGAGTTTTCCACATGTAAGTACAGTTGATTACTATACAGATTACTTTAGTAGTCCCAGGACCAGAACCTAGATTCAGTCATGGGGTCTAAGCTGAAACCAGATTAGCAAAAAGTTTTAGTTACTGTAGTGAATTTTCATGAATATAAAGCTGTTTTAAAAGTTCACACTTAAAGACTTTTCAATGTAAATCTGACAATGTTATTCAATGGGAGAAAATTCAGGTTGCAGGTAAAGTACGATCGCGTTACTTTTGTAATCTAGCACTGGTCTCCTGTGGCCAGCACTGGGGTCTTAACTTAAAACAGGTAGGTAATTGCGTTTCAGTATTTCGTATGATTTTTAAAGAATATTTCAAGTTTTCAAAAATAGACAGAAGAAATTTCATAGAAAAGCAGACAATGGGTTCCTATGGAGAAAATACAGATTACTATTAAACCTGTTACGGATTACTTTTACGGTTCAGTATTGGGCTGAAAGGTACAGTACTGACTTCTCCCCTGATCACAGGTGAGTATTTCGGAATTCGGAATTCGGCTGATTTTATATGAATATTTTCAGTTTTCAAATCTTCACACTTTGAAGAAATTTCACAGAAAAGCAGACAATGGTTTCCTATGGCAGAAATTTAGATTACTAGCAAACACGGTTGTGATTACTTTTGCGGTCCAGTACTGGGCTACAAGGTACAGTACTGGCTTCTCTCCTGATCACAGGTGAGTAATTCGAAATTCGTTATTCGGCTGATTTTAGATGAATATTTTAAAGTTTCAAAACTTCACACTTAGAAGATTTTTCGAGTCAAACCAGTCAATGTTATCCAATGGCAGGAAAGTGAGTCATGGGCTTTCAGGTGAGTACTCGACTGGTGAAGTTAAGGTTCTGGGCTTAGACTCAGGGGTCCCCCAGGGTCAGGTAGGTACAGTTAGTACACCCTCAGCGGCACAGAGGAGGACGGGTGCAGAGGTAGTTAGGCTCAATGTTATCCAATGAGAGGCAGGGGGCCTTCGGTTGGTGGCTGCTGGCTAGCACGCCACGCGGCTGTGGAGCTGGGCTCCTGGTCACTTGCTTAGGGCAAATGGGGAAGTAGAATAGGGTACAGGTTGCACTGCCAGGGGCACTCGGGCGGCTGGGTGCAGGGTGTTTTTGAGCCGCCGGGCGCTCAAGGTTATCCAGGATCTTGAAAAGGGAACAAAGGCTGCAGGCTCGGGGACGGTGGATCTTCAGGAGCGACCAACACGTCGAGGGGTAAGTTAGGATCTTGGAGGATAGGTAGGCACCCAGTAGTTGGGCACTGGGAGCTGTGGGGCGCCGGGTGCAGGGGTGTCTTTTGAGGTCGGGAAATCTTACCCCCTGCTGGTCGCGGTAGGAGGGCTCCTTTGTCCTGAGGCTGCAGGCGGCGTCGGGTACGTCAAGGAGGGTCCTTGGGCACTGGATTCCGACTCCGAATCGCCAGGGGGATGTCCTCAGGGTCCTGGTTCACTCCAGCACAGGCCAGGCTTGGCGGGTGCAGAGTGTGCAGGGTTTGCGGTTCCGGGCTGATGCCAGGGCTTGTTACTTGCTTTGAGCAGTACCACTGCTCGTGGGAGACCCAGGTAGTCAGAGTCACAAGGCAGTCAGGTCCTCCGGGGTTTTTGAGGTTGCTGACCACTGGAGACGCCGGGGTTTAGCAGGAGCAGGTTCGAGGGTCGACAGGCCGGTAGGGCTGGGGCCAAATCAGTTGGTGTCTTCCTCTTCTTAGCAGCTGCACGGCAGGTCTTCTTGTTTCTTGTTCTTCTTTCTTGTTTCGGTATCTGGATCTGAGGAAGGAAGGTTCAGGGAGCCCCTAAATACTAAATTTAGGGCCTTACGGGTAGGGCAAGGGCAGGGACCAATGGGTCCCTGTCCTGGGGTGAGTACACCCCCTACCCTGCTCCTCTCCTGTGGGGGGGGGGCAGGAGCCTAGCTGGGATTGGGCAGGGCTCCCCATCTACAAGATGGCCGGAGCCCGGGGTCGTGCTTCACCTCACCTCCCTTATCTGAGGGGTGGAGTTGGCAAAGATTGGCACACCCCCCTTCCTGATGTAGTTTTTCCCGCCAGAGTGGGGTAGAACGGGTGGGGGCCAGTTGCTGGGTACAGCAAATGGTCTGGAGAAGCTCTCAGAGGCGGCATGCCTTTGAAGCTTCCCCCTGTCCATCCTGGGGAGGAGACATAGCACCTCGCCCAGGATGTGCATTGTTGCAGGCCCAGGAGAGCGGGGGGGGGCTCTCCACCCAGGGGTCCAGCAACATGTCTGCTGTGTGGCAGCCTCTGCATCCACTCAGCCCAGACGTGGATTGTAGGTTAGGTTTCAGGGGGCACCTCTAAGATGCCCTCTGGAGTGCATTTTACATTAAATCCCACACTGGCATCAGTGTGGGTTTAATGTGCTGAGATGTTTGATATCAAACTTGTCAGTGTTCCGTGTAGCCATTATGGTGCTGTGGAGTTTGTAATGACAACCTCCCAGCACCATATACTCTTAACGGCATCACTGTACTTACAATGCCCAGGAATGGCCCTGGGTACTGTAGGGACACAGGGCTCATGCACCCGTGCCCACACCACTGGCATAGGGCACCCAGCTAGAGGGGTGGCTGATGTATGCCAGGGCAGTGGGGTTGTGGGCATGGCACACAGGGATGTGTGCCATGTCGACTCTTTGTTTAGTTCTGCACCTAGACACTCAGCCTGCAAAGGCAGTGTGTGGGTGTCAAGGTACAGGGCCCTTAAGGGTGGCACACAGGGGCGTAGCTACAGCTTGTGGCGCCCGGGGCTATCCCTCAGATTGCCGCCCCTGGAGAGGGGGGAGGGGTGCTGGAGAAAAAGGACGGCGAGCACTTGAAAGAGGCCAGCGAGACACGTAGTATTACCGCTATTAGTTACCTCGATCATGCAAGTCACATGCACATTCATGACACGGTCCAAGGCTACACAGTTGAATACATCGGTGACTGGCAGAGTGATGAAGAGAATGAGGAGGGTGTGGGGGAGAGAGGCCGGGGAGTGATAAAGAGAATGAGGAGGGCCAGTGTGAGGAAGAGGCCAGGGAGTGATGAAGAGAATGAAGAGGGCCGATGTGAGGGAAAGAGGCCAGGGAGTGATGAAGAGAATGAGGAGGGCCGGTGTGAGGGATAGAGGCCAGGGAGTGATGAAAAAGAATGAGGAGGGTCGGTATGAGGGAGAAAAGCTAGGGAGTGATCAAGAGGATAAGGAGGGTGTGAGGGAGAGAGGCCAGGGTGTGATGAAAAGAATGGAGAAGGCCAGTGTGCGAGAGAGAGACGAGGGAGTGGTGAAAAGAATGAGGAGGGCCAGTGTGAGGGAGAGAAACCATGGAGTGATGTAAAGAATCAGGAGGGCCGTTGTGAGGGAGAGAGGCCAGGGAGTGATGAAAAGAATCAGGAGGGCCGGTGTGAGGGAGAGAAACCATGGAGTGATGAAAAGAATCAGGAGGGCCGGTGTGAGGGAGAGAGGCCAGGGAGTGATGAAAAGAATGATGAAGGCAGGTGTGATGGAGAGAGGCCATGGAGAGATGAAAAGAATGAAGAGGGCCGGTGTGAGGGAGAGAGACCAGGGAGTGATGAAAAGAATGAGGAGGGCCGGTGTGAGGGATAGAGGCCAGGGAGTGATGAAAAAGAATGAGGAGGGTCGGTATGAGGGAGAAAAGCTAGGGAGTGATCAAGAGGATAAGGAGGGTGTGAGGGAGAGAGGCCAGGGTGTGATGAAAAGAATGAAGAAGGCCAGTGTGCGAGAGAGAGATCAGGGAGTGGTGAAAAGAATGAGGAGGGCCAGTGTGAGGGAGAGAAACCATGGAGTGATGTAAAGAATCAGGAGGGCCGGTGTGAGGGAGAGAGGCCAGGGAGTGATGAAAAGAATCAGGAGGGCCGGTGTGATGGAGAGAAACCATGGAGTGATGAAAAGAATCAGGAGGGCCGGTGTGAGGGAGAGAGGCCAGGGAGTGATGAAAAGAATGATGAAGGCAGGTGTGATGGAGAGAGGCCATGGAGAGATGAAAAGAATGAAGAGGGCCGGTGTGAGGGAGAGAGGCCAGGGAGTGATGAAAAAGAATGAGGAGGGTCGGTATGAGGGAGAAAAGCTAGGGAGCGATCAAGAGGATAAGGAGGGTGTGAGGGAGAGAGGCCAGGGTGTGATGAAAAGAACGAAGAAGGCCAGTGTGCGAGAGAGAGAGGTCAGGGAGTGGTGAAAAGAATGAGGAGGGCCGGTGTGAGGGATAGAGGCCAGGGAGTGATGAAAAGAATGAGGAGGGTCGGTATGAGGGAGAGAAGCCAGAGAGTGATAAAGAGAATGAGGAGGGCCAGGTTGAGGGAGAAAAGGCAGGGAGTGATGAAAAGAATGAGGAGGGTGTGAGAAAGAGAGGTTAGGGAGTAAGGAATAGGATGAAGAGTTGCGGCGGTGAGCATGACATGTTTACAAAAGAAAAACAATTTAGTGCCATGAGGCGACTCAGTTCTTGGTTGTGAGCACTAAAGCTTTTCTAACAAAACACAAGGTAGCATAGGACACTGTGAGCATAGCACAGGTTGGGGAAGAAAGGCATCCCAAGAGCAGGATGGGGTGAGTACAGTAGAGAGAAATGGCTGCACCCTGTGCTTCTGCGTGCCCCCCGTGACCCACCGCAAGATGTCTCGGGTTACAGAAAACTGCAAGGAGCTCGGCAAACCGGAGAGAGGGCTTCATTTTCCTAATGGGCTGGAAGTGCAGCCAATGGTGGGGAGCTGAGAGCCGCCTGTGGGCTGAGCCTGTAACCGATACCCCCAAGTCTACCCAGGGCACGGGAAGGGAGCCGGGAGTCACTGCAGAGACTCGAGACCCGGGCTGGGATGCAGCGGCAGGGCAGGGCTGCCGATAATCCATCTGCCCCTATGCATTCATCTATCCATCTGGCCCTGCACCTGAATCCAGCAATACCGGCAGGCATGCGTCCACCCACCCACTTACAGTGCAAACACACACACACTCATCTCTCTGTTCACCAAACCACTCCTCCATCCATCTATTCACCCATTTCCATGCATCTATCCACAAATTTATACCAATTATTCCATTCACCCATTGATACTGATGCATTCCTTTTATCTATTCATTGCTCCATATCCAAGTTTTCTAACAGCACAATTAAGCATAAATCCATACACCGACCTACAGCTTTGTAATTATCTTTCTATACACCCATACCTGTCAGTCTATACAGTCATACATGTATGCAACGATTCATCTTTGTAACCACTCAGGTGTGTATCCATTGATGCATCACCATGTGCATTCAGGAATGCATGCAGTATGTCTGTGGCCCTGTGTGTGCTTGCATTGGTGTTATTTGTGACTGTCTTGTAGTGTGCCTGTGCATGCCTGCGTGTGATCATACACGTTTTAAAAGCCATACATATTGACTTTGCCAGCGTGTTTTTTAGGAGCTACCCAGCCCTGATTTCGGTGAGCGTTCTCTGTAAAACAAAAGTTTCAATGTCACTCTTTTAAAGTAATTCTGTACCGTACGAGTCATCGCTAGGTAGAGCAGCAGATGAGAGTGGGTGACGTCAGAGCTAAGGACTGCCTCCTGGCAAAGTTCTCAGGCACAACGTCGGATTTTATTATACCCTTGATCAGTGTCACTCATGCCTACCCAGGGTGCGGATGTTAACTATGCATCACTTCAAGTATAATAGCTGTTTATCTTTTACTGATAAGTTGCCAAACTTCCTATCCCGCCCAGAGCGGCATATCTGATCGTCTGGTTTCGCGTTTATTTATTTGTGTTTTTTTTATAGCGCAGACTTTACGCAAAGGCGTCAGAGCGCTTCACAATAGAAACAGTAATGATACATGAGGAGAAAATTACAAAAGCAGACGTTAAGTTACATGAGGTAATTGTGAGCAAAGCAAACAAAATACGTGAGGTAGCAAACAGTACATTGCAGGAGGAAAAATTGACAAGTGTGCAGGTTACAAGAGAAAAAAAGTACAATTAGAGTATTAGTGTGCCATTCTTACTGAAGTCTCGATGTGGTTCTCTACTTCAGCTTCCTCCTGTGAGGTGCTCCTCTCCCTATTCCCGCTCGAGGAGTTCTCGCCTATTCAGCTTGGAAGCCGTCATCAATAAATAATCCCCCTGAACTCTGAGTGAGGCTGGGAGGGAGGGGAGGGGAGGGGGGGGCAACAACGGTCGGAGGAGCGACTGGACGTGACGTCACTAACGCGGTGGGCGGGACTTAGGCCGCGTTGCACTGCAGCCTGCACTCCTGACCAGCGGTAACTGCAGCAGGCAGGCACAGCCGCACAGTGCAAACGCGGGACTTTCATTTAAATTACCAAAACTAAGTCCCGCGTTTGTGTGCACTGTGCATGCAGCCGCGGCTGCCTGCAGTTGCAGAAGCTGAAGCAGGCCACCCGGTCTCAGAACTGCGGCCGCAACGGGCCTCAGTGACGGCCCGCGCAGCCGCTGCCGCCTCAAAATTGGTGCCGCCAGGGGCGGACCGCCCCCCACGCCCCCCCCTAGCTACGCGGCTGGTGGCACAATAAGTGCTGCAGCCCTTAGGGGTCTTCTCTGGTCACAATGCCCTGGGTACCTAGGGTACCATTTACTAGAGGCTGATATGTGGCCAGAGATGCCAATTGGGTTTAGGCTTTAGTATAGTTTTTAGGGAAGAAACACAGGCCCTGGGTACCTGATTGGCAGGGACCCAGGGCACACCTAGGAAAAGTGCATCAGGTATCAGGCAAAAAGTGGGGGGGGGGGGTACTGCAACAGGAACTCACTTCCTAACAAACATGACCAAGTCTTGTTCCATGATGTCTATAGCAGAAGACACTATGCTGTCCAATGAATATATCCTGGACGACAGAGTCGATAACCCATTGTCAACTACAGAGAGAGATTTCTCCAAATGAATACGATCAATTTCTCGTATTCGTTCTGCAGTCTCTGCGTGCGTAATCTTCCATATTTCCTTATATGCAACATATATACTGGCATATATGAATTATTTCTGACACGTTTTTCTTGGTCCTAGCAATAATTCCCTAAGGTCTGTGCCATCTTTAAGTAAGGATAAGTGTTGTTTTACATCCCTAAGTGTAGATTTCTGTAGCCAGTCAAGGCAGAGTTTCCCTACACTGTATGTTGTTACTAATCCAGGATGCTGTCTTTGAACATATCTTGGGTCTGGCCTATTGATTTTAAACCCTTGTGTGTTGTTCATGAATCTATCTTGACAGTTGTTTGTGTCTGTGGGCCAGATTAACCATTTATTCCAATCTGGATCTGTTCTGTTGTGATGCAAAATAGTATGTACGTCGACCTCCCCCTCTGAAATGGCATCACTCTCAGGTGTAGGTGTAGGTATGGACGGATTGTTCATATCTTTGATCTTGGCTAACCCAAGGCAAGATGTTTGTTGGACAGTGTCATTCAAAAACATAATTTGCTCAGGGATGATACAGGCTCAAAACAAAGCTTCTACCCCCGGCACTTGCCAATCTTTTGAACCCCAGACAGTTTTTGTCTCAATGTTGTCTTTTCAAAAGTCGAAACCCTGTCTAGAGAGTTGGGCATAAAAGGCTGCAGAATAAATCTGTTTGCATTGGTTAACATACTTTTCATTTCTGTTCTGTTCACATTTCTAAAGTAAAATGTTTCTGCATTGGATACATTGAACCCTGAAAAATATGGAAACTTATTTGCAAAAGTTTTTTGAGCTACCCTTTGGTGGTGTAGGACAATGTTCCCATTGGTAATACATGAATACATTTCTAGGACTTGCAGATTTGTGCAAGAAATGATGACAACAAGATTTGTTGAAACCGCTGGAACCACTTGATCACTTGTTACTTCAATGTAGACAGGTGTTACTTCATTGAAGACAGGAGTTTCATGACAAACTGTTATTTGGGTCTCAAGAGGTGCAAGTTACATAGCTTTGTTGCATAGGCCTTCTTTTCTCACTGTAGATTCCTCAATGGTGATGGATCTCTCAGTTTTAACCTTTTGGATTGTAGCTAGAGGAGTGCGTCTGCTACATTGGCGGAGTCCACTTGGCCTACTGCTTAGTATTGGCCACATAGTGTGGTTTGATCAGGTCGATAAACACAAATCTGTTCTCCTTTTTACCAGCAAGGTGCAGCAGTACAACTGTTCTTGATCCGTAGATTGCTAGGATAGGAACTGATTGTCTGTAAGAAGGTCCAAATTCCTTCTTGCTCACAATCTTTTCTCTGATTAGATCACCAAGCTTTGGGATCCAGACATGCCTTGCTGGGACGGTTGGTGAGGACGCGATTCGTACGCTCCACGTCAGGTAAGGGCGAGTCGTACGGAAAAGCACACAAACACATACACACCGTACGCTCCGTAACCCCCATGATTGCAGGGGTATGCACCATACCCCTGCGATCATGGTGTGTACGAGCCGTACCCCCATTGTATGATCGGTATACGAGCCGTACCCCCATTGTACGATCGGTGTACGAGCCGTACCCCCATTGTACGATCGGTGTACGAGCCGTACCCCATGTACGATCGGTGTTCGAGCCGTATCCCCATCGTACAATGGGGGTACGGCTCGTACACCGATGGTACAATGGGGGTACGGCTCGTACACCGATCGTACAATGGGGGTACGGCTCGTACACCGATTGTACAATGGGGGTACGGCTCGTACACCGATCGTACAATGGGGGTACGGCTCGTACACCGATCGTACAATGGGGGTACGGCTCGTACACCCCATGATCGCAGGGGTACGGTGCATACCCCTGCGATCATGGGGGATACGCACCGTACCCGGGGGGGGACCCATTCCGTACCTGTTTCGGCGCAAACTCTGCTTTTACGGCTGTTTTCAGCGCCCGTAGAAAAAGGGTCGTACGGTGCGTACCTGACACGTATCGTACTTGCTGGGTCGTAAAAACCAGCCGCGAACCGTACAGATGTCGCGTACAGCGCGTTCCGAGGGAGAATCGTACGGAGATTAGAGTCGTACGGTGTCTTGTACGACTCGTACGGAGTACGGCTCCTGGTACGAATCGTACTTCGTCGTACATACGGGGGACGTTGTAGGGTACGATTCGTACGGGAAAAACGCTCCGAACGGCTATTCGGAGCAGTTTTTCCTGAATCGGAATCAACTGTTGTGCCTTGTAGGAGGATGCCTCGGAAACACCACGGAGTTGAAGCTCTGTCCACAACTCCCCCACACCGGTTCACTCTACACCAATGATGTATATATACTGGTGATAAGAGATGATGCCAATGTAGGGAAAGCAGGGAAACAAAACAAGGAAAGATTGGGGAGACACAGGAATCTTAAATCCAGGATGCGAAGAGAACTGGTCAGCACTCACTATGGCCTCAGGACCCTCTCCTATAATACAAAGAACAATGATTAATATAGTGCCTATTATCTCTGTGAGTATATATGCAATTAACAGGGATACTTAGTACCTGGAAACTATGTGCCGTGCATCTACCTGTACGTGACTTCACTTCTGTTGTCTTCACAGAAAAGTAGGTAAAGTGATGCAAAGGAAAGAACACTCCTATAAGGTAGGGATATTAGGTTTAGCTCTCAGGGGGTAACATGGGCAGGTATGTGTATAGTGAGCAATATATAAGAGTACCTAACGCTTAGCGTGCCGTGAGAAGAATGACTCCCTGTTTCTCCACAAGAAGTAACACTCGTACTATAATGGTGATTCCCTACAACATAAGCGAGATAATCAGTATCTCCTTAGACTGTCCCGTGCGGATTTTGACCCTTAGGGAAATGGTTGTACCTGTTTGTGTCTTCCAATAAGGCTTAGAAGAAATCCTGGAGCTCAAATGCACAATCTGTGTAGCTCCTAACTAAAACATAAAACTACCCCGGCTTCTAAGAATAAAGCAAACAAACTCCGAAATAAGGTTCGACAAGTAACCAAAAACAAACACCAGAGCCAAGTACGAACTGGTTGTAAACTCACCCGAGTTTACATCTAAGTAGGATAGCACCCGTACTTATCTGACTAGAAGAGTGCTCGGAAATCAGGAGGACGACGAAGAACCGCAGAGAACTCCCGACGAAGCCCGGACGCCACAACCGTGACCCGGAAGCGATGCGCAATACCCGGAAGGAACGCAAAGCGTCGTACCATAAGAGAGAAAGGACTTTATAGTGTTATCACGCATGCGCTAGTCCTTGCGCATGCGTTCTCCAGACCCTAGCGGCTCTCGCCAACCAAGCTTTTGCCAATCACGTCTGTATCGGATCGGCAGGCATGACATCAACCCCCTAATGTGTAGGTAGGCGAAATTTTAAAGGAGACAATACGTAGGCTCACATCATGAATACTGATTGACTGAGAATATTAAATACCGTGATCTTTTCTTTAACATCTCCCTCTTTTGATACCTGGATAGAAAGCTCTTCTGGAAAAGAACCAATGAGGTAGCAAGTAATCTATACTGGCCTCCAGTCCTTCTTTAAACCAGGTTTCAGTGATATCTAGGATATCAAAGTTGTGAAGATTAGGCAACTAGTTGATTTCAATGGAATGTTTAACTCATGACCAGCCACTCATAAGACCAATTGATTGCTCATCTGCACAAGTGAGCGTAGTATTCATAGATCGAGATAGAAGCATTCTATCATGACTCCCAGAGGATTAGCAATACAATTAAGACCTTTCACTGTGTTGTTTTGACCTCTGACCACACAATTCTGACATGGAAAGGGAATAGTCTCTGACTAGAGGTAGGACAGACATTTGGCAAATTCTTACTTAAAGATCATGTAGTCTGAAAGGCACTGAAAGACACAATCTCCCAATATTTTCATGAAAATAATATGGGTAAGTGTTGTAATCCCACTTGGTATACCCCGGCACCCCCTGCCCTTCCACCCCTTGGACAGCCCAGGCAAGAATGTGTGAACATTCCACAGCTGACTCCAGCTGACTGGAACCTGTGATGGTGTTGAGACTGAATAAAGAAGTCTCCTGATAATTTACTTGTAAGTCTTTTCCTTAAACACTGGCGACGTACAACCGTGTGGGGACGGTACACCATCACCCCCAAAACGTACTCCAGTAGTAGCAAGTAATTTAAAAGGTAAACCTTACCTAATGCTGATGATCGAATCTCTGCCTCAAGCTGCTTGAATAATTAAGTATCAACGTGCGTGCTGGTGTCTGAGAGTGGATTTCATCCTTCAACTCTGCAGCCATCCAGAGCATCGAGTCGCCCTGCTGTCCAGTTGCAACGGAGAGGTGGTGGAGCAGCAACCTGTTACAGATGAGGAGGGAAGGGAGCCCGGTCGTCTGGCAGATAGTGATTGCTGGTGTCTTCAACCGTGAAGGGATTGGCGAGGGGAAGGAGCAGCCACAGATGTTGCAGGTGGTGGCAGCCCTAGCGTTGTGCCCCAGCTCAAGATACCAGCGTGAGGGAACTTGGCAGAGGTGAGCGGCGGCCCCAACCAGTGCCGGCGCAGTTGAGAGGTTTGCGGGGGGGGGGGGGGGTGGGGAGGTCAGAGCTTAACCCTCTCCTCACCGCAATTTCCCACAGCTTGAGGAGGCGGGTTAATGTTCCCCTTCAACGACTGAGGCGGCACTACTAACAATGAAGGCTTCCCTCAGCGCATAGCACTGGAGCTTAACCCTTTCCTCACGTCATTTTCCACAGTTTCATGAGGCGGTGCAACCTTTCTCTGAGGCGGCTATCCATGTGTCAATGGAATTAACCTTTTCAACATTGTGTTTTTAAGCCTAACAAACCATCCCGACGTTGTCCGGGTATGAAATAGAATGTGTGTAATAGGCAAGGGAAATGTATTTTAAAATCTCATGGTAGAGAACATTTTTAGCATTAAGTGTCACAATAGTTAGGCATGTGTGTGCAGATGTTGTGTGTACCTCGGAGTAAGAAGTATTAGCAGATGTCTCTAGTGTGTATGTACTCCACTTCCGTAGGTAAACGTGTATGAAAGTGCATTCAGTTGTAAATTTCGTGTCCCCGCAGGCACGCTGAATCGGGTCATCCCCCGCTTGAGGCCCGGCTCCAGTTTTGTTTGATGTTATGCTTGTGGTGTAAAGTCGTTGATGCAGAGAGTTGAGTGGGTGACAGCGCGCGCTGGAGACGCTGCGCGTGTGAGAAAGTGCAGTCCGTTCAAAGGTTAGTGTCCCAGCAGGCGAGCTTAGTCGCGTCATCCGCCGCCTGAGCCCGGCTCCAGCCCTGGTTGATGTTGTGCGCCTTGTGTCAATTCGGAGAGACGCTGCAGTTAGTGTCCCCGCAGGCACGGTCCTTTATGCAGAGAGTTGACTGGCTGACAGCGCTCAGGATACTGTGCAGTTATTGTTCCCGCAGGCACGATCAGTCGCCTAAGCCCCGGCCATTGCCGCGCCCATTGGCCACGCCCTTGCTCCCGCGCAATTGCCGCACCCATTGGCCTTGGCCACGCCCCCGGCCCAACGCACACGTTTGTTTTCCACATGCCCTCAAGGCGGACGTATGACGTTACAATGCATACTTTTACAACGCATTTTTTACAACGCAACAATCATTACAACGCATTCCATTACAACGCATGCCATTACAACGAATTTTTAAAAACTAACTTTACAACGCATTCCATTACAACGTATACTACCTTTATAACGCATACCATAACAACGCATAACATTACATTGCATGTATGGTAAGTATTGGATAGGGTAGGGGTAAAAATTACTATTCTAACTCCAGGGGGGGTGCAACAGCAGGGTAAGTGTTGGATAGTGTAGGTGTAAAAATTACTATTCTAACTCCAGGGGGTGCAACAGTAGGGTAAATGTTGGATAGTGTAAGGGTACTATGCGTTGTAATGTTATGCGTTGTAATGGTATGCATTGTAATGACATGCGTTGTAGTGGTATGCGTTGTAGTGTCATGTGTTGTAATGGTTGCGTTGTAATGGCATGCGATGTAATGGATGTTGCGTTGTAAAAGTTTCGTTGTAATGGTAGTGCGTTGTAAAAGTTGCGTTGTAAAGGTTGTTTCCCCCTCAAGGCACACTTTTATTTGGGGGGATGTGCCGCGCGATTGTTGCCGATTGTCGCGCCCATTGCCTACACCCCTTGCTGCCATGCAATTGCAATTGCCGCGCCCTTTGGCCTTGTTCACGCCACCAGCACAACGCACACGTTTAAGGAACGCTTTTTTTTGTCGTCATGCCGTGCCCCGCCCACGCCCACAAGGGACTACTTTGCTGGTAAGGTTCTTTTACCTTTCAAATGTATATGGTGGGCAACTGTATAGCCTATGTCCTTCTGCTGCAACTGCCCTTTCCAATGCTGTATTGAGTGTTGTGATTGGTGCTGTGGTTCCTGAGATTACCAGCCTCGAACGTTTGGGCTCTCTCTTTATAATATTAGTATAGATATAGATGAAAACAGAGTTTGCCTGCCTTCTTTCCAAACTCACAGGCACAGCTTACTATTAATCTACCAACACCACCACACCTGTCACCTGTTCCATGCTGACAGGCACAGCTGGTCTTCTTGTACTAATTAACATCCTAGTACTGTTCCCAAGAGGTTGTACTCCGAGGGGGGGGGGGTGCACTTCAGCTGAGGGCACCTATCACAGTTAGCTGCTTCAGCTCTGAGGATCTCTGAGCATCACTCTGAAAAAATGGCAAGCACAAGCATGTCACGGCCACCCCCCTTCCTCAACGAAGTGGGAGAGCCGCAGCTACCGTGGAAGCAATGGTTTGGAATTTTGCAATCCTATCCTATAGCAATAGGAGGTGAAAAATGTTCAGCATTGCGAAAGCTACATACTTTACTTCATAACCTAGCAATTGAAGGACGCAAAACATATGATAATATATCAGCAGAGGAGGACAGTGATGATGATGAGAATGTATACCTAGCAGCAGTTAGTAGGTTAGAAAGACATTTTGGTAAAACTATAAATGTAGTGTTGGAAAGACACAAATTCTTTTCGAGGGTACAGGGGAAGAATGAGAAAGTGAAAACATATATTGCAGCCCTTAAAGGTCTGGCTAACACATGCACATTTGACACCCTACAAGACTCACTCATTAGGGACCAGTTTGTAAGGTGCACCAACAACACAAAAATACTCCTAGTTGCCAATCCAGACCTTAGGCAAGCTATAGACATTGCGGTGGGAACTGAACACACTGCAGATTGCATGGTAGCCATGAAGGGAGAGGGAGAGAAAAGTACAGAGGTAAACGCAATAAGCAAGCAAGAAGTCCAAAAGGAGTGCTAGTGTAAGGGACCCAGCGTTCTTCCCACAGGGGCTACGCTTAAGTGTTAAAGGTGTGGTAGCGCCAACCATTTAGCCAATTATGTAGGGTGTCAAGCTAAATCAGTCACCTGCCACAAATTCCGGAGTCGGGGTCACATGGCAAGACTCTGTAGAGATCACCAACCCAAAGCGGTTCTCACTTTTGAGCAAGAACCTCCCCAGGAATCAAAATTGGTGTTCAAGTTACAAAACGGCGACAAGACAAACGATTTCCCGTCTTGTACCATCACCTTGGACAAAAGAGAGGTGACAGTGTTTGCCGATTCTTGCTCACCCAACACCCTGGTGGAAGCCGAGATATTCACCAAAATGTTTCCCTCGTGGCAACAGAGCATGCAGCCTCCAGAAATACATCCCGGGGGTCACAATGGGGAACCTTCCCTCCATCGACCTGTTTAAAAAGGCCCTTAAAACTTGGTACTTCATCAGAGCCTACCAATGAGATATTGCTGTCTGACCTGGTTTTTCCTTTATTTGATGAAGGCGCCTTGACGCCCATTGGGCTAAGTTAGCGCGGTATAAGACACAATTCATTCATTCATTCATTCATTCATTCATTCAACCCATACGCTTGATAGGCATGACAAAAATGAACATAGGATTCAAAGGCAGGAGCACAGTGGGCAAGATTTATGTCACACAGAAAGGATCCAGCTTGTTAGGTTGGAAGCACGAAAGGGAACTGGGCATCAAGTTAGACCTCAATAGCCCTGACCAGGTACTCCTGGTAGACCAGTCCGTGGGGGGTAAAGAGGTTTGTGATGATTTCCCCAGAGACTTTCCAGATGAGTTGGGCCTACTAAAGAACTACCAACACTCTATCAAGCTGAAAAGTAATACCAAACCAGTGGTCCACAGAGTTAGGCCTATGCCACACTTGATGCATACACCCCTGCAAGCTGAGTTAAACAAACTTTTGTCACAAGGGGTCATTGAACCCATAGAAAGCTCACAGTGGTTGGCCCGATCGTTCTTACAGCCAAATCATCTATCAAGGAAATCAAATTATGTGTGAACCTTAGAGACTTAAACAGTAATATATGGGTGGATAGGCAACCATTGCCACACATACATGAAGTTCTTACCCTAATCAAGGGTGCTAGCTGTTTCAGCGTATTGGACCTCTCGTCTGCCTACCACCAGGTAGAACTGCACCCAGACTCACGTCATTTAACCTCATTCATTACTCCTCTAGGGGCCTTCCAGTACATTCGCATGCCCTTAGGATTGGCATCAGGAGCCGCTGCCTTCCAGAGGATCATGCAACATGTACTGGAGGACCTCCCCAGTACCATGTGGTTCCAGGATGACATCCTCATTTACGGGAAAGACTTGGAAGAACATAATGCCATCTTGAGGAGAGTGTTGACCAAATTGGAAGCAGCAGGGTTGACATTAAAGAAGGAGAAGTGTTGCATATGGGTAGGATCCGTAGAGTTCCTGGGTCATATGATTTCTGAGGATAGTATAAAAACCCACTGCAGACCTGGTAGAGGCCATTCAAGGGACAGCCGCCCCAGCGAATGTAGATGATTTGAAATCATTCTTAGGGCTCTCTGAGTACTATGCTAAGTTTGTGAAAAATGATGCGAGTATTGTGGAGCCTTTGAGATCATTACTCAAAACTAGAACCCCTTTTGTATGGAGTGAGAACTCTGAAGCGGCGTTCATCACAGTGAAGGAAAGCATTGCCTCCGCCCCATCGTTGGGCAGATTCGATCCCACTAAACCCACTGTCCTGTGCACTGACGCAAGTAATAAGTGGTTGGGGGACAGCCTCACCCAGATGGTCAATGGCAAGGAACAAGTGGTTGCCTTTGCTTCTCGCGCCCATAAAGGAGCAGAAGTAAACTACTCCGTGGTGGAAAAAGAAGCGCTGGCATGCGCATGGGCTATCAAACACTTTCATTTTTTCCTGTGGGGCATTCCTTTCACTGTGAGGACCGACCACAAACCCCTCATGTATGCTTTCACAACTAAAGGGTCTGAAAAAACCACACAACGGATAGCAAGAAGGATTTTGGGACTGGAGGGGTACAACTTCACCGTAAAATATATGCCAGGTTCAAGAAATGTGGTAGCAGACTTTCTTTCTCGTTCAACTACTGACGCAAATGATTGTGCTACTCCAGCCGAAGAGGAGGAGAGGATCCTAAAACTGTCTTGCCTAAGCAAAGAGGAATGGGATGAGTGCTTACGCAATGACAAGGAAATGCAAACCCTAAAAAATATTATTGTCAAGGGGTGGCTTAAGGTCTCCACCCCGTTGAGTGGGTTCTGGGAGGTGAAACTGGAACTGACCATCCAAGAGGGTATGGTTTATAGAGGAGAGAAAATTGTCCCACCTGTATCTCTCAGACAGAAAATTGTAGAACTGGCCCACATTGGTCACTTTGGGCGTAGCCTGACTAAGAACAAGATAAGACTGGATTACTGGTGGCCGGGGATGGATACCATGGCGGAACACACAGTGAGGGACTGCCTTGAATGCAGTAAATCTGACAAAGCGCAGCAGGCAAGGAAACCCCCCTCTTGGTCCCTGGTAGTCCCTGGTCTAAGCTAGCTCTTGATATAATTGGTCTCCTCAACCTCAAGTGCTTGAAGGAACGGTTCATACTGGTCATGGTGGATTACCAAGGTGGGTGGTATATAAATGTGACCACCAAATTGACACGAAAGTACTTATAAGCTTCCTGAAGGATGTGTTCTTTGAGGAAGGCATCCCGGATATCCTGGTCACCGATAACGGGGTGCACTTAACCTCACATAACATGAGGGAATTCCTAACTGACATGGGCATCACCCACCACAAAACTGCCCTCTATTGTCCCCGTGCCAATGAGTTGGTGGAATGCATGAATCGCCTGGTAAAAGAGTGCTTACAGCGCGCCAAGATATTAGACACTCTGGGCTTATCGCACGACCCCCAAACTAGTTACAGGGGTATCCCCTTTTAGCTCATTAAAGGGGAGGGAACACATGTCATGTAGACCGTGAAGAGATTGGTAGGCTTGTAACTGACCACCAATCCAAGTACAAAGCTAGGTTTGACGTAAATAAATATGTAAAATCTCGCAAGGTTAGAGAAGGTGATTGGGTCAGGGTGGACCTTCCCAAACCACGCAGAAGGGAGGCCACAAGGTTCTCTGAACCCATAAAGGTAAGTAAAGTGGGAAGAAATGTTGTCCAGCTGGCCAATGGACAGACATGGAGCATGGACAGGATTCTCCCCAACAAGGGAGTGGTTGTCCCTCACGTAGAGGTGCAAGGGTGCACTACGACCAATGTGGCCCCGAGGAGGTCCCTAAGGCCTACATTTGCACCCAGGTGGACTAAAGATTACTGTGTCACATAGATCTCTGTTTTATCACATGCTATATTACTGATAAGACTTTGTTTTCCATATGGTCTCTCTGACCCTTGTTTTGTGTAACATGGTTATAACCTGAAGGCAATATTGCTACTGTCCTGCACCCCGGTTTTTCCTTCCTTCCTTCCCTCCTTTCCCCTTTCCCTTGGTAAGGAGATGTGTTGTAATCTCACTTGGTATACCCCGCCACCCCCTGCTCTTCCACCCCTTTGTACAGCCCAGGCAAGAATGTGTGAACATTCTACAGCTGACTCCAGCTGACTGGAACCTGTGATGGTGTTGAGACTGAATAAAGATGACTCCTGATAATTTACCTGTACGTCTTTTCCTTACAACAGTAAGGTGTCCAGAAAACGCTTTGGGACACTTTTAGACACAATTCTAGGAAAGCTGAATTGCAGAACAGCCCAACATCAGAATAGCAAACTATCCCTTGATAAAGAACTAAAGACCTTAGAAAACAAATTTAGAGCCTCAGAATCTTTAAAGGTCATATGAAAGATTGCAGCCCTTCGACGACAAATTGGATTATTGGGCATGAAGAAATCCAAAAAAGCATTACTCCGACTCAAGCAATGATTTTATGACCATGCAAATAAAACGTACTCATTCCTGGCCAAACATTTATGACTAGCCTGACTGATGAGGGGAGTTACCCCATAACCGGTCCTAGGATGCTTGTTTCCAGTTCAAGGAAGACCTGGCTTGGCAGCTCGGGTTAGACTGTTCCCATGAGGCACAGGGTCAAGACTGATTCGCATATAGCTGGATCTGAACTGAGGTGGCGAAGTGAGCTAAAGAACGACGATGGGTTCAACCCAGATCTGTGGCTGGGGGTGAGTGTCTGAAAAGTTTCAGCTCCTTGTGGTTGCTAGTGTCAGTGTCAAGACATTATGCTAAAAGGCGTCTCTACAGCAATCCTATACGAGTAAACTAATTTGACTCTCTTTCGCTGAGCCACCAACAAAATAAAATATTTGGCAATATATATATATATATATATATATGTTACAGCCGAACGTTCAGGATGTTATATGCTGCTAATTATCCTAGATTGGTGCACTCCATTATCAAAAACCTGCAAAGACGGTGCACTGTTTACATAGTGTGACTGGATACGATATCCATGATCAAGTTAAATATACTACCATGCTTACTTTCTATTTTCCAGGCCCTCCAATCGAAAGTCCCGGACAATGTTGTGCAGACCCTTCAGAAAGCTATAGACATCTTTATTTGGGCAAGAAAAAAAGCACATATATCTAAGAAAGTGTTGAAAGCTCATAGGAAATCCTGGGATGAGGCTTAACAGATATTCAAAATGTTATCAAGCAGCACAGCCCAGGTTTTTTTTTAATGATTCTTGAATGAAACTGAATTGCATTGGGTCCATATGAATGCCGCAGTGATGGGCAAACCCATTGGCAATTCCCTAGCTGAATGAATCTGAGTAGTAGCATACTGGCGGCTGAGCTGAAGTATTAACAGCTTGCCCTAGGGATAAGGGACACTGTCACACGTACTCTTGACCTCACAACCTTCCCTTTACATTTCACCCCCCTCTTGGGCGATCCTGATTTTTCACCGAGGTTTTGTTGACTCTATTTTGAGGCGTGGGACACAAGACGGTGTAGAATGCTGCGGGATTTGTTCATGGGCCAGGAAATTAAATCATTCCTGCAATGCAAGCAGAAATTCAATTTTAATGAATTTGAATGTACGCAATACTTCCAACTTCGCTATTGGGCTCTCCGCCAAAGAACAAGGTGGTGGCAACCAGATCGTCCACTCCATGAGAAAAGTTTTTCTTGACCTAGACTTCTCCTAGGGCCGTAACTTACAATATCTATGCAACACTGGGAAATGTGGGCGCAAACCCTGTTTGGCCATTTATGAAGCAATGATATCAGGTTTTCAGTGTTAATATATCTGTAGCACAAAGGCAGAAGCTTTGGTCTGATATTCCTCTTTTATGCAGAAATGTCCACAACAGAGACTCAACATATAGGTCTAGACAAATTGGCGTCTTTCCCCCCTGAAATTGAAACATTTGGATGACAACACTAATGGTATGTGCTGAAGGGGCTATGAGCAAGAGGGGGCTGACCACTTATTTGGTGGTCTTTGTCTAAACTACATATCTTCTGGAAGGAAACACTCAGTGATATCATGATATAATGGGAGAAGTGGGTTACCTGATCCAATCAAAGCCAGTAATGATTCTACCGGGTCATTGCCCTGCAGAGATTATGACTCCCACTTTATCTGACTGTGGACTAATATATTATTAGCAGCCAAGCACTTAATCGCACAGAGGAGGAAGTCTATAGCAATCCTGACTGTACAGGAATGGGCAGGAAGTCTCTGGATCTTATGGACTGTTGAAAAACTGACTTGGGAATTACATGAAAGGGGCGATAAATTTGCGATACTATGGTGCCCATTAATGGACTATCAGTCAAATAAAGGAGTATTACTTGCCTGCATAAGGGCACCGAGAACACCGCATTTGGTAACACCATTACCCAACTAATCAGGCTTTCTTTTTTTCAAATTAACTTAATAATGTCGGGGGTGAACATTAAGTTACATGTCAGTGTTCTTGTAGTTTGCTTATAATTTACTAAGGGGAAGGATTTTAGGGGAGTGGAGAATACAATTGTGTGAATCACATGAGTTAAGACTATGTACTAATACTGGAAATGTTATGCAGTAAATCCTTTACAAGCTGAAATAAATAAAATCTCATAGGGGGCGTGGACAGCAGCCGATAAAGAGGGCCGCCATCTGAGTGAGCTGCGCTAGCCGCCAGCGAACAAGCCTGTAAATCCGAGATAATGAGTCGTTATGAGGGTAACCAGAAGTAACTGGCCGATCGGGCACGTGGTTGCTGCCCCGACTTGTGAAATGGTCCCTGGGTGATGGCGCAGGACCGGGCAAGTGGCGCAAAGCAAGATCAGTCAGAGAAGGCAAGATGGTGCAGCCCTCGTAGCTCCGGGATGGAGGACGACTCTGCCCTCTGCCCGGAAAGACAGGTTATCACACGGCTGCACAGCATGGGGCTGCCGAGGACCCCAGTGCAGAACATCACAGAGTGCCCACCTCCGGTGTGAGTAAAGCCGCAGGTAGCTGAGATGGCAAGAGCCGGAGTGCTATGAAAAGCGGGGAGCCGATAGCGCCGCATAAGTGTGACTGTGCTGCCACACCCGGGCCGGTGAGGTGTCTTGACTGAGTGCGAGTGGGAGCCTGGGGAAGACATTGATAGTGGGACCCACCCGGCAGTGTGATCAAGAGCAAGGCCGGGAGCTAGAGACACTCTTACCCCCGCAGGTACCAATAGAGAGCCCCTGGAAGCTACCTGGGCTGGGAAATTGTAACGTGGAGACGCAAGGACTGCAGGAAGCGGGGTTGCGAGAGACTTGATCCGGGGTGAACACACAACGTAAGACTCACACCGAAGTCAGCGAGAGAGCCTGAGGCACTCTGGGCGTGGCCCCGGCTGGGTGGAGGCAGAAAAAATCTCCCCTCGAGTGGCTTAGACTACGAGACAATCCCTTGTTGTGCAGCTAGAGGCTGAAATACACTTGGGACCTCGTGGTGGTGCCCACAAGAAGGGGAAACTTAGTGCGGAGGCCTAAGACACCAGTGTCAGTGCTGAGTACATCAGCCTGAGACGGAGCATTTCTCAGAACTCAAGCCCACCGGTGAAGACCCACAGATTGCAGCCAAGGGTCGCAACAAGATGGTGGAGCCAGGACAGGCCAACAATATTGATAAATATACGGTGGCTGTGGGCCACAAAAGGGGTTCGATGGGAGGGGTACCACTGACTGAGCAAGACAACCAGACCTCGGATCCCTACCTAAAAGACATACTGAAGATGATTAGGGAACTGCGTGGGACCCTAGAACCGAAGCTGGACTCTGTCACAGAGGAGGTAAATGTTCTTCGAGCAGACCTCCGGAAAATGCCTGAAAAGGTGTCCATGGCGGAGGCAGGTATTGGGGGACTGCAGTACAAAACTAAACGTCTAGAGGAGCAGGTCTTAATGCTTACTAAGAACCATTCCGCAATATTCGCCCGATTCGAAAATCAGGAGGGGAGAGCTCGACAGAACAACATTCGGGTGGTGGGTGTGCCGGAGGGAATGGAAGGACCGGCGATAGACCTCTTCTTGAAAGACTTGATTCTTAATAAATTTAAGCCCAAACGCCTATCCTCATTCTTTACCGTAGAACATTCGCAAAAGGCTCTGGTAGGTAGGCCTTGCCCAGCGGCGCCCCCACGTACGATCATAGCCTGAATACTGAATTTAAGAGACAGGGATGGCATTCTGCAGGCGGCGCGCCTGCATGGCAATTTGCAACAGGAGAATGCTACCACGAGCAAAATGTAAAATATATTTGATGCTATTCCCGGCGAAACTCAAAATTATCGACGAGGGGAAGGTGCACTTCTCCGACTCGCCAGCCGAGGCAAGCGACTGGCTGGAGGGCTGGCGATCCGTCAGACAAAAAGGGGGCAAAAGTCGAACACCGCCTAGGAATAGGCACACAACTGAAGGGCGAGAGACGGAGCAGGTGCCAAACAGTCCAGCCCAGAGACAACAAACAGATAAGTGACAAAAGAGACGTTCCACCACGCATTGAAACTTAATCGTTCTTTCCCTGGGTCACCGAAAGGGGGGAGCGGGGAGGTCCAGGAGTGACACTATAAGAGTAAGGGCCCACTTGAAGCAGGCGCCAAATGGACACCCGTAATGATGTGACTTTCATAGTCCACTGCAGGGGCCCAGACAGTGAGCCGATGGACAAGGTTGCTCTCGAGATATATTTAAAGGGTTTGGCTGTACCCAACAGCAGAATTACTTTACTTCATGCAGGAGAATGGCTCACCAACCCTCACTAATGTTTGTTATTGCACAGTTTGGGCAACAAGCACTCTGCGCGTTTCCGAGGTTTGTTGCTCACCTATCAGGGTTGCAAGGAGGGGGGAGTCGGGTAAAATGATTTGTTTTGTGTTTGGCTGCTTGCACGCTCAAGGCCATCGCAGCCGGACAGTACAGCAGGTATACACAAGATCATCACGAGGGAGGTGAGGATTCATAAAGGTGAATTTTTCAACCGGAAACCATGGGAGACCTAGCTAACATACAGGTATGGACCTGAAATGTAAATGGTCTGTGGAACAAAATCAAGCGTACACTGGTCTTTCAGCACATTAAGAGGCACTCCTCAGACGTAGTATTGATACAGGAGTCACACCTAAAAGGGAGTAAATTTAAAGCTTAAGACTGCTTTAAGTATAGACTGGTGTCCCACTCCGGATATTGGACCGGGGCTTGGGGTGGGAATCCTGATCCGCAATACTTTACCCCTGGTTATAACAGATACCTGGGCAGACGATGCAGGCTGCTGTGCTGCGGTAGTGGGTAAATGGGAGGGGTGCTCAATTATACTGTGCTCTATTTATATACCCCGGGGGCTTCACACTATCGCCTTCCCGAAGATCAGTTTGCTCCTCATGAAACTGCCCTGGGCACCCTTCTGGTGGGTGGAGACACAAACGCAGTCATAGACCCGGAGATAACCGGTCTGGCTCTCGAGTGGGCTGGAAATGGGAGCTAGATTTGTCAGGCTTCCTGAAGGCCATGGGCTTGGTGGACCTCTGGCGGGCAGACAACTCACTCGCACAACAATATACATACTATTCCCCGCGCCATGGCTCCTTCTCTAGAATTGACTACCTCTTCACACAAAACGACAAGGTGGTTGAATTTGCAAATCCAAAGCACATGGCAGGGGTATCTCAGATCACTCCATGGTGGGTCTGGTCATTAATGGTCCGTTCCTTAACAGAGCTGCATTCCCAAGAATCGACCCCAGCACTTGTGAGATACAGCACAAAGAGACAAAATTCGAGAGAGCTCGGAACTATACTTGAAGGAGAATGTAGGGACAGTAGACTCACACATAACTTTATGTGAAGCATAAAGTGGGTGTTGAGGGGGCATGCACAGGTGCTAATTGGGGCCAAAAAGAAGGAAGAGGCTTTACAAATCGGGTTGTTAGAACAGGAAATATTTCAGATGGAGGGGGAAGCGACAATTGAGACCACTAACGACTTACGCCACAGACTAGCACTGGGGCAGCATGACTTGTGCGCCATGGCAGACAGCGAAGCAAGAGCATAAGCCCTGGCAACGCAGCATTGCTTATATGATGTGGGCGACAAAGCATCAAGGTTCCTAGCATGGTTGGAGAAGCGTGATAGGGAACGATCATGGGTGACTGGAGTGCGAGACAAAGAAGGGATACTGAGAACAACTAGTACAGAAATAGCGGAAGCCTTGACAGCACATTTTGAGGGGGTTTATGCACCCGTCAGCACTAGATCCAAAAGCGTCTGTGAGGAATTACTAAGTGACTTCTCCTTGCCCACACTAACCGAAGAAGCACGTGAGACATTAGCTGCCGACCTCACGGAGGAAGAGCTGGGAGGTGCCCTGGGACTCCTCAAATCAGAGAAGGCAGCAGGTCCAAGTGGACTCCCGGTCAATCTATACAAATGTCAGGCCTCCATAATAGTACCTCCTTTACTGAACATGCTGTCAGAAGCACAGGAGAAGGGGCAACTCCCACTAGACCAGCAAGCGGCCACAATTGCGGTAATACACAAGACGGGGAAACCCCCTGACCAATGCGGCTCTCATCGTACAATCTCCTTGATCAATGTGGAGGTGAAGGTGTTGGCCAATGCTTTGGCGAACAGACTGGTGCCTGCCATCTCAGAGGTGATACATGTGAAGCACTCGCCACAACCTACAGAGGTTATACGGGGTGCTCCATATGACGAGCGATCCCGCTGCCCAACAGGCGGCATTGATAGCGTTCTACAGTATAGAATGGCTCTATTTGTTTATAGTACTCTGTAAGATGGGCTTCGGCCTATCTGTATAGGAAACCTCAGACCCGAGTGCGAGTTAATGGAGCGTTGTCCAGACCCTTTCATCTGCGGAGAGGCACTAGACAGGGCTGTCCCCAATCCCCATTGCTGTCCGCGCTTGCACTGGATCCACTGGCGCATTGGATCAGGAAGGACCCGATGACCTGGGGTATAGAGGCACAGGGATGACATACTCTTGTACCTAGCAAGACTGTACCACTCAATGGCAAGAGTACTACATTTCTTTTGAACTGTTTTGGAGTTACTCAGGATTTACCATCAATGGGTCCAAATCTGTGGTTTTCCCGCTATCTGGCCCTCCATCTAGGATACCGGTGAGGTGCACAGCGCCAGTTGTGAAGGAGGGATTTAAGTATCTAGGCATCGACATCATGCGGGGCCACGGGACGTTCCTGAAGAAGAACCTCGAGCCCCAGATAGATCGGCTCAGTACTGATGTACGTCACTGGCGTACCCACCCGCTGTCTTTTATGGGCAGGGCGTCCCTTTTTAAAATGATGGTTTTGACGCGCCTTTTGAATGTTCTCCAGAACACTCCATTTCCAGTTCTCCCAGCAGTTTTTACGCGGATAACCCAGGAAGCCAGAATGCTGTTGTGGCAGAGTGGTTCTCCCAGAATAGCACTTCACAAACTACAAAAAAGAGTGTATGATGGTGGCCTGGCGGTCCCGGAAGTTAAGCTATACTACTGGGCTTCGAAATTACTGGCTATAAATGACTGAGTATACACAGACACTATCGAGCCAGCCTTTAGAGTGGACAGAGCCACCATGTCGGGACGAAATTGCGAAACGCTCTTGTACTCCTGGAAAACACGCCTGGAGTGGCCGGCGCACACAGGGGTGGTGGTGGAGTGTTGGAGGGAGGCCAATTTCTTGATTGGACGGGGGACTTGACCAGTCTAACCCCACTGTGGACCGGGGATACACTGAAAGAAGTAGCCACCTTAACGGGCTTCAGATGGTGACAACTAGTAGGCATCGAACACCTGAGCGATGTGTGGAAGGGAGAGGTTCCTCTCGCTTTTGAAGACCTACAGCAGGAATATAATTTAAATCAGACGTAGAGATTCCACTATCTTAAACTGATGCATGCCCTATGGAGATATATCCAATGTGGTACCCGTGTCCCATCCCACTCCCCCTAGAGGATAGATTGCTATTAGATTGCATCCCTGAAAAAGCGACAACCACGATATACAGCAGATTAATAAGGAGTAGTTTCTGTCCTGTAACTCCAGTTCTGTAGTAGGGGTATCTCTGTTATAGTCATAATCTAGTGAATAGTCCCGCCCATGTGCGTGGACCCCGGCAATCAAAAATAATCTCTTAAGTTGTCAGAAAATTGCAGAACTGCAAAGACACTTTTGAGAAAATTTAAAGACAAATAATGCAGCCTATATCCACAGGCTACACTGTCCAGTACTTCAACTAGAAATTCCACCAAAAATCCACAAACAGCAAAGCCTGTCCAGATTTCCCTTGTTTTTACTGCAAAACCCCTCAGAAATGATAGAGAGGAAGGCCTGGACAGACAAGCCCCATAGGCTGCCATTATGTGGCTTAAATAGGATACTGTGCCTTTAAGAGAACCTTCCAGAACCTTCTCTCAGTATCCCAGAATGCATAGCAGGTCCAACTTACTTTCAGTTCTTTTTGAAGGCAAAAAACGCCAGACCTGTCGCATTCCTTAAAGGAACATTTCTCTCCACCGGGGAGGTGGGAGGGCGCTTATGACTATAACAGAGATACCCCTACTACAGAACTGGAGTTACAGGACAGAAACTACTCCTTCTGTAGTAGGGGATCTCTGTGTATAGTCATAATCTAGTGAATAGAATGGCAAGCCCATCCCCACACCAAAGCAGCGGTGGAGAAAAGAGGATTAACGCCACTATTGTGCGAACAGATTCCGCAGCGAAGCCTGCCCAACCTGAGCGTCTGCCCTGGCATCAGCGTCCAGGGAGTAATGCTTAGCAAAGGTATGAACCGACTTCCAAGTGGCCGCCTTGCAGATTTCTGCAATCGGAACATTACGGAGCAAAGCTGTCGTGGCAGCTTTGCCCCTGGTGGAATGAGCCTTAGGCTTACCTCCTAAGGTCTTATTAGCTTTTTGGTAACATAGCTGTATGCAGGACACAATCCACCTAGAGATAGACTGCTTAGAGGTCGCAAGACCCGTCCTGACAGATCCATAATTGATAAACAATTGGTCAGACCTACGAATATCTTTGGTCTTATCCAGATAAAACTTCAATACCCTCCTAACATCCAGGGAATGTAACGACCTTTCCGCTGGAGATGAAGGATTCTGAAAAAACGTAGGCAAAGTTATGGTCTGGTTGACATGAAAATCAGAAATAACCTTGGGAAGAAATTTAGGGTGAGTACGCATAACAACCTTAGCAGCATGAAATACAGTATAAGGTTCTTGGCAAAACAACGCCTGAATTTCACTCACCCTGCGGGCCGATGTAATGGCCACGAGGAACGCCGCCTTCCAGGACAGGTGCTGCAACGAAGCCTTATGAATAGGTTCAAAAGGCTCCTTCATCAACCTGGACAGCACCACATTCAATTCCCATGAAGGCGAAGGAAGCCTGACAGGAGGGAACACTTTCTTCAAGCCTTCCATAAAATCTTTGATCACAGGGATCTGGAAGAAGGAAGTCTGCGAAGGGCATTTCCTGTAGGCAGTCAAAGCAGCAAGATGAACCTTAATAGCATGGACATTAAGGCCAGACTGCGCCAACTGTAGAAGATAAGGAAGGATGACATCTTCCTTACAAGTCGTCGGATAATAGTTCTTAGACTTGCACCAGATACAAAATCTCTTCCACTTGTAAGCATAGGAAGTCCTAGTGGAAGGTCTCTTAGACTCCTTCAGTATGTCCATACAATCTGCAGGGAGATTCAGATGACCATATTGCACTAACTCAGGAGCCATGCTGCCAAACTCAAAGACGAGAGGTTGGGGTGCAACATCAGCCCCCCGAACTTCGTGAGAAGGTCCGGCCTGCACGGCAGCCGAATGTGAGGAAGGAGAGACCGGTGAAGCAGGTCCGTGAACCACCACTGTCTGGGCCATTCCGGGGCAATCAATATCTTCCGCGCCCTGGACTGGGACAGCTTGATGAGAACCGTCGGAATCAGGGGAATGGGTGGAAAAGCGTACAGAAAGCTGTTCGACCAGTCGATCCATAACGCGTTCCCCAGCGTCCCCGGTTGGTAGTACCTGGAGGCGAAGCCTCGGCATTTGCTGTTTTCGGCGGTGGCGAACAGATCTACGTCTGGAGTCCCCCACCTTGCGAAGACTTCTGCTAGTACTTCATCGTTTATGACCCATTCGTGGTTTTCCTGAATCAGTCTGCTCAGTGCGTCTGCCTGAACATTCTGTACACCTGGCAGATGGGTAGCCGTTATCGTCAGTCCTCGAGCCAGAAGCCAGCGCCAGATCGCCTGCGCCTCCTGCGACAGGGTGCGTGACCTCGATCCTCCCTGCTTGTTGAGGTAATGCATTGTGGTTGTATTGTCCGTCTGCACAAGGAGAGAGTCGGTCTGGAAGGACGGGTGAAAGGCCTTCAGTGCCAAGTGAACAGCTCTGAGTTCCAGGAAATTGATGTGGTACGTGGACTCCGCCGGAGACCACGTCCCTTGAATCTGTAGGTCTTCGGAATGCGCTCCCCAGCCCTGGAGAGAAGCATCCGTCACAATAACCTGAGTGGGAATGTCCTTGTGGAAGGGAACCCCTCTGAGGAGATTCTCCGCTGAACACCACCACTTCAGAGACTGAAGAGCATGCAGAGATAGGCGTATCTTGTCGTCCCAAGATCCTCTCCTCTGATCCCACTGATCCTCCAAGCACTCTTGCAACGGTCTCATGTGCAGCCGTGCATGTGGCGTCAGGAAGATACAGGAGGCCATCGATCCCAGTAGAGAAGACACCGTCCTCACCGTCGTGGATGGAGCGGACAGGAGAGCCCGAGCCTTCCGAAGTAGTGATAATCGTCGCTCCTCCGAAGGAGACACGCTTGCTGACAGCGTATCTATGGAGGCTCCCAAGTACTGAATGCACTGGACTGGAGTCGGAACCGACTTGGACATGTTGGTGTGCAACCCCAGCGTGTTCAAGAGAACGCACGTCTTCTGGAAGTGTGCTTGCGCTTCCGCGAAGGAGGAGGCCTTGATCAACCAGTCGTCCAGGTAAGGGTAGACAAACACCTTGTTCTTCCTTAGGTGTGCTGCTACCACCGCCATGCACTTTGAGAATGTTCTCGGCGCAGACTTCAGTCCGAATGGCAGTACTGTGTATTGATAGTGATTGGCGCCGACTTGGAACCGCAGGAACTTCCTGTGTTTGTGTGCAATGGGCACATGGAAGTAAGCATCCTGGAGGTCGATGGCACACAGCCAGTCTCCCCGTTGCAGCTGAGGATAAAACTGATGCAACGACAGCATGCAAAACTTTTCTCTGCGAATCCACTTGTTTGCTTGTCGCAAATCCAGAAGGGGCCTGAACTCGTTCTTGTCCTTTTTTCGAACCAGAAAGAATCGGGAGTACAGACCTCTTCCCCTTTGAGACAGAGGTACGACTTCGATCGCCCTTTTCCTTAACAGGATATCGGCCTCCGCCTGGAGCTCGCGCAACTGATACTGCGAGCCGACCGGAGGGATCGATGGAGGAGGGCTGGTGAACCGAAGACTGTATCCATTGCAAACAATATTCAGCACCCACTTGTCCTGAGTAATTTTTCTCCACTCTGCCAGAAAAGATTGAATGCTTCACCCCACCGGAGCGGGTAACAGTTGACGGGGAAGTAAGTGCTCAGGGCCTAGACCCGGCCTGGCCCTTAGTCGCTGGTGCCGACTGATGGCCGCCTCTGCCCCTCTGGCGTTTCTGGAATGGTCTTCTGAACTGCTGCTGTTGTTGTTGCTGCTGTTGTCTAGAAGACTGTCCACGCCCTCTGCCTTGACCACCGAACCGGCGTTGGAACGGACGGTACGTCTTCTTGGTCTCCTTGGGCTTCTCCAAACCCACCGCTGTGAGCGTCTCAGCTTCCGCCTTCATGTGGGCCATTTCGTCGTCAGCGTGCTTCCCGAACAGGGTTTCGCCAGAGAATGGCAGATTGGCAACCCTCTGCTGAGCGTCTGGTTTCAGAGATGTAAGGCGGAGCCAGGCATGTCGTCGCTGGTTTATTCCGTGGCAGAAACCATGCGCCGCCAGAAGAGAGGAGTCGGCGGCAGCGCTGATGACCTGATTCGCCACCAACATCCCTTCGTTAAGCACCTCCTGGAAGTCTTCCCGCTTGTCCCGCGGAAGAAGTTCCACAAATTGTTGAAGAGATTCCCAGAGGGCTCTGTCATACCGACCCAACAAGGCCGTGGCACTAGCCGCCTTCATTGAGGTCGCCAAAGTCCCACAAACTCGTCTCCCAGAGGAATCCAACCACCTAGATTCCTTGTCTGGCAGAACTGTGGAGGAAGGCGTGGTGGCATGTTGTTTGCGCGCCGCCGTCACAATCACGGAGTCTGGAGGGGGCTCCAGCCTCAGAAAGGCCGGGTCCGAGTCAGGAGCCCGGTACTTCTTCTGCAGTCTGGAAGGCGCCGCCTTAGTCACCGCAAGAGTAAGGAAAAGATACAGGGCCGGTTCTTCCAGGCCCGGCACCAGTGGCAGTAACGGCCGAGACAAGTGCTTCTGATGGAGCGTCTCAAAGATGACCGAGGTCTTCGGAATGGGCACTGTCAAAGTAATGCCCAATTTCGCTGCACCGCCGTAACAGCACGTCCTGGAAGGACATCAGATCGTCGACCGGTGAGACCCGCGTGTCCGGCGAATCTGACAAGGTCGGGGAGTAGTCCCTGGTCCCAGACGACCTGGTCCGTGAACGAGACCTGTGTCTCCGGTGGCGCCGTCTAGATCGCGTTGAAGATCTATGACGCGAACGTTCCCTTCTCCTGGAGCGGGAGCGTGACCTCCCAGCACGTGGGCGCTCCACCGGTTTCCGTGGAGGCGTCATCCGTGGTTTGTCCTGGGGCTTCGGGGTAGGCGTACCCTTAGGAGGTGTCGGAAGCAGAGGCAGAGACACTGACCTCGGAGGCCTATGAGGAGGAACTGGCGGCAAAGGCCGCCCCTCAGTAGACGGCGGAGGCAGGGAGGGGAGTGGCGGCTTAGCCGGTGGAGCCTCCTTCGGTAGAAGAGGAGGGGTCACAGGCCTTGGCGGCGTATAGACCACCGAGTACCTCGTGCCCGATGACTTCTTCGAGGGAGGGGCCTGTGAGCCAGACCCTCCAGAGCGTGAGCGACGCCTCCTACGTCCGCCACCAGATCCGGCGTGACTTTTGGCGCCAGAATCCTTCTTGCGCCTCTTAGAAGAGGTTGAGACCCCAGGTGACGCCGATCTCTTCCTGCTCGACGTCGAGCGTTTCCCATGCGTGGAACGGCTATCTCTTGGCTCTGGCGTCGAACGCCGCCTCCTCGACGTCGAGCGTTTCTTCCTCGACACCGATCGTCGCCCCCTCGACGGCGAGCGTCGACTCTTTCTTCTCGAAGACCGCTTCCTCACTGTCCTCGACGTCGAGGGTCCCCTCGACGTTGAACTTGTCGACGGCGACCGGCGGTGTCGCTTCGACGGCAAGCGCCGGTGTCTTCGTCGACGGCGATGCCTCGACGATGACGTCGACAACGCCGACGGCGGTGACTTCGACGGCGGCCTGGCCAGGCCTCTCGACGTCGATTTCCCACGCTGTCTCGACCCGGAGCCCCGGGGAGAAGGGGAACACACCGTCGTCATCCCTCTCGACGTCGTCGTCGATGCTATCGACGTCGACGGAGACCGGGATCTTTTGCTGGTCTTCCTGCCTCTGGGGAGCCCCCCAGAGGCCTCAGCAGGGGCAGAGGGAGCCTTCCCAGCCTGCCCAGACCCACCTGCAGCCTGCCGACGCCTCTCCTCCAGGCCTTGGAGCCTGATTTTCTGTCTTTCCCTCAGGGTCCTTGTAGAAAAGGCATGGCAGATGTCACAATCTTCAGGGACATGCTCATCAGGGAGGCAAATAATGCAGACGTCGTGTGGATCAGTCTTGGCCTTCTTCCTTCCACATGCTGGGCACTTGTCGAATAAGGCAGGCATTTTAGATCCCTAAAAGCCTGAACAAACACACAGAAGTGAACAGGAAACACCAAGAATCAAAGCAGAACACTTTTAAAACCAAAAAGTGTCAAAAAACTCCAATAAACCCCTGAAAAGGGGAGAGCTCAATGCACAGGGTCCTGTAAGCAGGAGCCGGAAAAAAGAACTGAAAGTAAGTTGGACCTGCTATGCATTCTGGGATACTGAGAGAAGGTTCTGGAAGGTTCTCTTAAAGGCACAGTATCCTATTTAAGCCACATAATGGCAGCCTATGGGGCTTGTCTGTCCAGGCCTTCCTCTCTATCATTTCTGAGGGGGTTTGCAGTAAAAACAAGGGAAATCTGGACAGGCTTTGCTGTTTGTGGATTTTTGGTGGAATTTCTAGTTGAAGTACTGGACAGTATAGCCTGTGGATATAGGCTGCATTATTTGTCTTTAAATTTTCTCTTAAGTGTCTTTGCAGTTCTGCAATTTTCTGACAACTTAAGAGATTATTTTTGATTGCCGGGGTCCACACACATGGGCGGGACTATTCGCTAGATTATGACTATACACAGAGATCCCCTACTACAGAAATAACGTGCCGGACCCCCTGGTAAACCGGCGCGCGGCGTGGATTGACGACCTTGGGAATATAGATGAAAAGGATTGGCTAGAGACAATACAGAGCCCAAGAGAGAATGCAATCTGTACAAGATTTTGTTGCAGGGATTCTGCTCATGCACAGAACTATGCACAGAAAACCAGGACCTCGGTGTATTATGGTGTACCAATAAATCCCCCTCAGTGCCTAGAACCCCGATCCGACTAGCATTAATGTCTTATTTGTTCTCCGTACTACAGCAAAGCTACCAATGATTAGACATGCCACTTACTAAACTCTTAGGAATAGTGGGAATCAAGAACACTCTTTCGCTCTAACACTCATACTAGTCCACAACGTGAGTAATCAGAGACACGATATAGTTTAAAATGTTTATTTTAACTAACGTGTTCTAAGATGCAGTACTATTGCCAATACTAACAAAAAGATGCATAAGAATAATACAATCAGGAGGGTTACAATTCCGGAAAACACAAACGGGGAAATCATATTATAATGACAGTGGAAACAGGACTACAGCACCTTTACCACCCCCCCGTGCTTGGAGCTAGTTTTAATTAAGAATAGAAGAAGACCTCTAGGCTTCAACAGGGGACCCCATACCTCCAAGATCAGATGTAGTGAATCACATCCAAGGACAAGCACAGCTCCTTGAGGTTGGAAAGGTTGTCTCCAAGTGCCTCCTCATGCATGCAATGCAATATTAAAAGCAGCTGCGTTTTCTGTTATGTCTATGTGCATGGGCCTGATAAACATGAATTAACAGCATACATTGTTATTCGACCTTGAACATGCTGTGCAGACTGAGGGCACAGTGTGCGCCTAGATATGTGAAAAACAGACAGTTCTCATGTGAAGAAGTGCAAGGAGTTTATTTACAAGAACAGAGCCATGTAGTGTTGTGTGCAAAAGTGGCAAAAGCAGCAAAATGGTGTCTAAGCATATATCTCACTTATGATAACATAGCAATGTCTGCAGTTAATCCCTTATCCTCACTACACCCTCCCCTTGATCGGGCCAACGGACAATGGACTCAATAGAATGCAGAGATCAAGTTTGAGTGAGCAAGAAATAAGTTCATCCATGTCAAATGGGAAGAATGGAAGGGAGAAAAAAAATGAAAACATTAAAAGAGAAGAAAAAACTGGGGGCAAAATGCCAGCAAAAAAACAAAACAACTTGGCTACCTTCCATCATTATTCGAGAACGTTTGCTAAGTTAATCCATCAATGTGTATGAGCAATAAGTTGCAACCGCCTCCAAGAGGAATTCATTGCTACTGTCTGAAAAGAGATGCCATCCAATCAAGCAAAGAGAATGAACATACATGTTCATCAACAATGGGAGCCTCTAGCACCATCAGAGGACAACTTGTGTGTTCTTCAAGAAAACTTGGTTGCAGGAAATCATGTGCAGCTGCACATACATCCCATTCTGCCAACACTCCAAGTGCAGCAGCACAGGCCATAATCCCAACACAAGAACATTCCACACCGTGTTGGAGAGGCTAAGATCCAGGGCCCATTCAAAGGAGCATTCCAGGCAGTGTAAGGCAGGTTGCACGCAAGTGAAGTATGCAAAACGAAAGGACAATCCATAAGCCACGCTTAGAGTGGCCAAGGGCAGAGTACCGTAGCATTTAAGCATACGACTACGGATCTGTATCAGCTGGTGTCTGCTGTTTTGTGCCACAGATAGAGCAGCCATTCTGAAGCAGGCAAATCAACAGCAGCACCCCTGCAGCCAAGGCAAGTATTAGTGGGAAGCGCCGAAGGTGCTGGAAAAAATAGAATGAAAAAATGCCGGTATCACACCAAATATAGTTTGGAATTAAGTCACAAGGCCGGAGCGCACAAGTTTAAACAAATGGGCCAAGCCTGTAGTAGTGGAGGCCTTGAAAATGGCATGGATCAAGGCACCGAAATGAAGTGGGAGATCTGTATTTAAATGCGCCTGCACCTCTGTGTGGGTGTTGGCCACGTAAAGGACGAATGTTTCACGGGAAGATGTAAGCGCAACTTCTTTTTGGGACAATAGTGCTCTTATTCTGCTCAATTTATTGAACTCTGCTTTCAAGGTCGGAATGGAAGGCCAAATTGAGATGTCGAGCCTCCCTGCGTGGGGGCGGAAAAAGCAAATTTTTGCAGCTAACTACACGTTGTGAGACAGTTCCAATGTAGGGGATGCCAGCTAACATGCCGCAGCAATCTTCATTATCTAAAAGCAAATAGCTACCGTTTGCACTGGATTACCTTTTAAAATACAAGCTAAATTTGGTGCTTTTAAATTACAAGAGCTGGGTAACTGTATATTCTTAGACACGAGAGAGTGATCTGGTGACGAATCACACGATTCTCCTATCAAGTACACCTCTGTGCCATCCCGTAAGGATCTGTATGTGAAAGGCAAAGACCAACTCGTGGAGATAAGCACTACCTAGGGGTTCATACCGGCCCAGTGCATAATGTTTCATACATGAACTAAATTTAAACAAGGAAAATGGTAACGTTTTTACCCCATGGATGAGTCAGACAGCAAAATCAGTTTCAGCTATTGAAATGGGTAAAGGTACTAACTTTTCAATGTGTAACAGACTGTATGTTGCATCATTCATGTACATAAACTGTTGTCTATCTGTCAGGTTAAAAGGCAAAAATAAAGATTACATGTTCATATAGTCCCAAGGAACCTTACCCATCTTAAGTGTTTGCAAAGTCCAAGCAAACTGCATGACTGAACGCAATGGATTTTGACCATGGTACAAAACAGATACTTCATCATGAACAATATCCACAACAGATTAAACAATATTGTCTAATGTGTAAATGCGGGAGGAAAGCGTGTTAATGCTATTGTCATCGACTGTAAGCACCTTTTTAATATTAGCTTGGTCTATTGCCCTTAGAAGTGAAGCTGCTTCAATTTGGGACAGCTTTCAAACATCATTGTAAATAGCATACAGAAATCTTTTCGATCTAGTACCTGCGGGCCCCTTAATAAAATCCGTCAAATCAATGTCCTCTGTTAATAAAGAGAAATGATGTTTAACTGACGTTAGGGTAGAGTATTTCAACCAATTTTGACATAATTTTCCTACTGAATAGGTTGTAACTGAATGGGTGCTTGGAAAACGTGGATCAGGTCTATCCTGTACGTAACCAGGTGCCTTGACCAGAAAACGTTGTTGGCAGGAATCAGAACTTGTTTGCCAAACCAACCACCCCAGAGGGTCTAAGGTAGAAACACTTAAAAAAGCATTTGCAATCAATGACTGCATCTCATCAAGGGTCAATTCTGTACCAGGTGTCAGTAGCGGTCGCTGGTGGGAGTAGCTGCCGGGCGGTGACAGGGGGAGGGGCAGGGTGGGTGATAGTATTCTATGGATTTTGTTGCGGGCACTGCATCCCCAAATGCGATACAGTGCAGGCAATGAAATTCGTTTTATTTATGTATATATTTACTTACCTGTAATTCTCCATAATCCATACATTACTACTCCCCACCCTGCCCCTCCCCACGTCACCGCCCGGCAGCTACTTCCACCACCGACTACTACTGCCAGGTGCCATAGGCATACAGATCAGAAATGTTAGGGGCATTCATTTGTTTTGAAGTGGCCAAACCAAAACAGGTCGTTTGATAAATTGAACTTTTTAAAAACAGGATTTGGTTAGAGATAAGGCACGCTCAATGTAAAGCCTCAGTGCCTTGTACCTGCCAGGATCTAGAACCCAAAAAGATTTAAGATCTACTGTATCTTTCCATAGCTCATAGTCACCTATAGATAATTGATCAATAAAGGATTTGGAATACAGTAACTTTGTGTGGGTGAGCCTTACTTTAGAATTGTATGTATAAGCCATTCTAAAATAAAATGAAACAGGATTGGATTTATTAAAATCAGTGAAGTATGTACATTTTTTCAAAAGAGTTTTTGAGCTGCCTTCAATGGGAGCTGGGCAATGTTCCCATTGTGTATAATTAACCACATTTCTAAATGAATTAGCTGTATGCAGGAAATGATGGCCGTAATGCTGGTAGCAAACTAAATCAGCAGACTTAGCAGAATTCAAATACAAATCTTCAGCATCAAATGCAGCATAATACTGTAAATCAGAAAATAAAGACTGTACGGCTTGAACGTCCCAATCATCAGAGCGTATGTTTTGTTTCACTACATCCCCCATAGAAACACAAAGTACATTTGGGACATTAATCACCTCAGTGGGGGCCATGAATTTGGAACTTTACAGCATCCCAAACAATTCCATCCACAACTGGCCAAGCAGAGATGATGACAAAAGTCTGGTCTCGTTTCATGATGTGCGAAGAAGAGTGAGTTGCCAAAGTTCCATCAATTACTTTAACTGCAGAGCGTTCGGTAAGGTAGTGACCATTGATTAGAAGGAAATAGAATGTCACAAACCCAATTGACTAACAAAAAAATTGCGATGAGGACCAACCAGATGTATGTCCAAAGAGGAACCAGGTGACAAAAATAGAAAAATTTGAAGGGGGACTCGATGTTATGGAGTCAGTATCAAAAGAAAAATGTGACTGGTTAACGGCATCTGCTTGCAAACAAGAAAATGACACATCAGTGGGATACGCATATTCAGTGCCTTCATGTGGACTGCAACCCGGAGGATTCAACAATGGGTTAGTAACAGTGGTCATCTCTATGGCAATGTCAGACCTGATGTTGTTCGTTGAGTCCAAGACAGAATTCCTTAACATTACTGGACCGGAAACAGCTGGAGTCATACTATGAAGAATCGGCCAGTCGTTGTAGTTTGACATTGTCCACCGAGATGTATCTGTTATCCTTCAGACCAGGAAGTGGTGGTAAAATGACTGTACGAGTACCCTTCACGCCAAGCACTGGAACCGGTGCACGATAAATGGGGCCAAAGTCTTTCTTGTTCTTCACCTTCTCACGGACCAGGTCTCCGACTTTAGGTAGCCAGCCAATTGCCGGAATCTGTAGTGCCGCTTCAGAGGCGGTGTTAGGAACACATGCATGTGTAATCTGTCAGTATCCTTCTGGTTTTCTACTAAATCATGTCTTGGTGATTACTATAGGTTACTTAATCATGTCTTTGTGATTGTTTGGCCCTTTAATTAATCAAGTCCTTAGTGACCGTTTTGGTTCTGTATTGCTCATGTTTTACTTTTTATTACTTTGTCAATGCTTGTTGATTTCTTGACAACGATATAGGATTGTTTATCTGTTGTCCAGGAAACTGTTCTAGAAGCATCTTTTCCAAGAAAGCCATGTATGGAAAGACAGGTAAGGGACGCAGGAACCACACCTTCACTGTAGTATAAATAGCCAGACCCAACCCGTAACGGTGCTTGGCTTTGCATTCCCTCGTTGGCTTGAACAGGCTTCTCCAAGCGTCCTCGTTGCCAAGGAAACTCCGTCTGTTTCATCCCATCTGTGGAGGTCTATCCAGTTCACGGAGTCGCCTTCAGTGAAGCAGGAATAAAGACATCCATCTCGTCGTTCAGCTAAGTGACAAAGGCTTGCTAATTAAACGCGTTTGTAGAGAAATACCGCATTACGCTTTTAAAAACGATTTCCATGTGCTTGGGTATTTTGGACAATTCCTGCATACAAGACTACAGTGTGTTAATTCACGATCCTGTTTGGCAACAAGAGAACTTAAATATTAGACTAGAAGCAATTAATATTTTGAACTCTGCTTAATGTTAAACTCGAACGACTTGTGCCTAATTTGCATTACATGAGAATTATGTTCTTGCAGGATATTTTTAGGATTTCGGATTTAACAAATGTGCTTTGGAGTCAGGTAAGTTAGTTTGTGATATTAGAGACTCTGTAACATTCCTTCCTGGAACACTGAGAACGTATTTGGCGGCAAGTGATTTTATAATCCATGTATGCCGCTTACATTATCTGAAGGTCAAATTAGTCATTACTAAGGGAAATGATATAGTTGCTCATTGTGTTCTTTTAGGTTTCCCAGTAGAATTATTGTTAACTACTTAGGGTAAAATGTATGCATAAATTACCCACCACAGATTATCCAAAGGAACAGAGTGTTATCTGTGCATCAACAGTAATACTAAGACGTAATTCTAGTTTAGCTCAATCTTATTTTTTTGAGTGTTTCTATGTATATTCTTTTTTTTAAACTCTAACTCCAAGAGGACTGGAGATAAAACATCATCCCTGCAAATCCTCCTGGAATTCAGGTGAGTGGTTGGAGTCTCATCTGACAGGCGAGGGCAAATGTTCCTTTGCAAGACTGTCACGAGTCTCTTGTAGGTTCTGTAATACAGCAGAATGATTATCTACGTCAAAGGCTGCGGCTGTCGCTGCCATGTCTAGACCATCAAGGTCCGGGACAAAAATGTTTATGCCAAAGAGCATTTCGTATGGGATCCGCCCACCCAGAGATCTTCTAGGGAGATTATTAAGTGCACGTTGTACGCTATACAAATGGGCAAACCAGTTCCTGCCAGTATCTATAACTTTAGCTGTCAAGGATTGCTTTAAGTCACAGTTCATTCGCTCCACAACTGAATTGCCCTCAGCCTATATTGAGACGAAAATTTAATCTGCACCCCCAAAGGCCTGCTGGCATCCTTGTATGCCCTAGGGGCGAACGTGGGACCCTGGTCATAGTGGAAAGTGCCACATGCAAAAATTCCCACAAAGACAGGCAGATCCCGGATGACAGTTCATGCGTCAGCATTGTGTTGTGGCTAGAGCCATAGAAAGCGCGTGCACAAATCAAATGCAACTAAGATAAACTTATACGCAGTAGCTGAAGAAAACAGACCACAGTGATCTAAATAAGCACAACCGAATGGTTTATTAAAAATGTAAAGCTGTGTTTGTGGCGGGCGTGCAGCAGTTGAAGGTTTAATCTGCTGACAAATGTCACATGAACACATAATCACGGGGTTGTTTATACAACCCACGCCACCAGTAACGTTGCTGTAAGATAGAAACAGTCGCCGAAACGCCTGCATGTGACGAGGCCATGCCTTCGTGTGCAGCTGTTATCAATGAAAGTTTGAAGTTGGGAATAAACCTGTCACCAACGTAATTTTACTCCAAGTCATTGTGAGTCCAAAAGAATAAGTTGTTGTTAAGGGACTAAACACAGTAGTAAGAGTCACTTACAATCAAGGTTGTCACTTGAGGTTCAGCAAACTCCAGTGCTAGCAATAGAGCATGCAGCTCCGCTAACTGGGCGGTACAGTCCCCTCGTGCCTGCGTGTGTACAACACTGGACTTAAACTCACCATTCACCACTATAGCGCAGGCCGCTAAATCAGAATGTTTAGATTCCGTCGCCGGTTGCGCAGAACTGTCGGTGTAAATCATACAATGGTACTCGTCAAGCGGGCGCATTGACAGAGGAGCAGGATGAACAAATCCATAATGTAAAAACTCCTGTGTTTGCAATGAGGAGTCAAAGATAAATGTGACATCATGAGATGTCAGCAAAGTTGCCCATTGTGTCTAACGAGGATGTAAAGCTTTTGAATTTGGTACACTGGCCTTCGTCACTGCTTCAGGAGCATGATACGGTGTTACAACCAACATGCTTTATCCTTGTGCCAGTGCGCGTTCCTTCAGGATCGCCATCTGGACCGCTGTCAAGACTTTTTCAACTGATGAAAATCGCATCTCAGCCGAAGTGTACACATGGGAACTTTTAAGCATTAGGTACTGTGTCCCCTTCATTAAATGTCAAGTAGGTGAAACCCACTGCATCTGGCACAGTTCTTATTCCTAAGTTTGTGTGGTTGTCACGTGTTAACAAGTTTTTAGATTCAAGTAGATCAGACTACAAAGATTGCAGTATAGCTGAATGTTTCGGAAGCCAGCAGGCTTTTGAAAAGGTCGGTCGTATCAAGGCATATAGCGGCTTGATACGCTGGGCATATTCAGGAATATAAATTCGACCTAAGTTTAAAAATCCCAGCAAAGATTGTAATTTTTTTCAGAGTTATAGGAGAACGCAAACATGCACATTTCTCCAAAAAGTGAGGTGCCAAGCCTCTACCTTCATTGTTGAGCTCATAGCCCAGGAACAACACTGTGTACTCTGCAATGTGCGATTTTGCAAAGTTACATTTGTAAACGTAGTCCACAAACAAAACTATGATATGGTCCACGCGACAAAGATGCAGCCATAATGAGTCGTCTGTGAGATAAATATATTCTACGTCCGAGTTCGCATCAGGGTCTATGTCGTCTAACAAAGAGATGACACATGCGAGGAAAACGCCCGGGCTGTTCTTGTAGCCCATGTTCTTGTAGCCCATGGCCAATCTTTTAAATTGTTTTTGTTTGCCACCGGAAGTAAAGGCTGTCCATTAACTACTTATAGAGGACAGGTTATGACTGAGAAAGCCATTGGAAATGTTGTGTGTGGTTTTAAATCTTTTTCTCACATGACTGTCTACGAGGGCAGAACTATGGGTATTCTGTACTGCACAGGTTCGACAATGAGAGTTCAAATGTCAATAATCCAAAATTAGGAGGTACGACCCATCTGGTTTGGTTACAGGAAAAAGAGGGTTAATCATTGATGACACGCATGTCTCAATCATTCCTTGATAGTCTAATTGTTCAAGAATCTCAGAAACTGGAGCATTTGCCTCCCGCCTGAGGGGATATTGGGGTTGTGGCTGTGGCATAGACAGCAATGGTATCTCATACGGGGGCGAAGAACAATAGTTACTTACCTGTAATCTGTAGTTCTCCAGTATTGGTGTCTTTCATAGATTCACATGCCTGAATCCTTCCCCGTCGTCGGAGTGGGAGTCCCACGGTACATAAAAAAGCAATAATATGCCAATAATAACCAAAAAACCTTGGGAATAACCAACCAGGAAGTAAAGTAGCCATAAGCTACAGGAGCAAAAGCTCCCACACTCATGACTATCCTAGTCGTTTTGTATAGACCAAACTGCAGCCAATCAGGCCAACATAATCGCCTGAGGAGCCTTTGAGGGGAGATGGGCGGGTGCATGTGAATCTATGAAAGATACTAATACTGGAGAACCACAGATTACAGGTAAGTAACTATTGTTCTTCTCCAGTATTGGGGTGTCTTTCATAGATTCACATGCCTGAATCAGAGTAGATAGCAGTACAAATCATAATGCTTATAGACGTTCCCTGCATCATAGTACATACGCATGCTTTGCAAAGAGAATACCATGTAAAAATAAGCGTCTAAAAAAGCATAGAGGAGGAAGGAGAGCAGAGGCTCACCTTATTTTAAAAGATTGCGAAGAACTGCTCATCCCACTGAAGTATCTGCATCACTTGCAGCATCCAAACAGTAATGCCTGGTGAACGTATGCCTGCTGGACCAGGTTGCAGCTCTGCAGATCTGATGGAGAGGCACACCAGCGAAAAGAGCTGTAGAAGAGGAGACTGCTCTTGTAGAATGTGCCCTAGGCAAAGATTGTATAGGCCTTCCTGCTTGTTGATGACACAGACTGATTGCCGAGGACACCCAGGAGGCTATGGTCTGCTTGGATACAGCGTATCCCTGACATAGCCTTCCGTATGCTACAAATAATTGATCTGTCTTTCGCAATGTTGCAGTTCGTTGGAGATAGAATTTGAGACATCTCCTGATGTCTAGGGAATGCAAGGCCTTTTCTGCCACTGTTTGCGGATTTGGAAAAAATGTCCTTAGAATCACTGGCTCATTAAGATGAAAGTCAGAGGGAACTTTATGCATGTAACTTGGATTGGTGCGGAGCACCACTGAATTTGAAGTGAATTGTAAGAAAGTAGACTTGACGGTGAACGCCTGAATGTCGCTAACCCTTCGTGCTGACGTCAGTGCTAAAAGTAGAGAAACCTTCCATGAAAGGAACTTGAGATCCACTTAATGAATAGGTTCAAAGGGGTGACGCATGAGATGGGCAAGCACTACATTTAAGTACCAGGATGGAGGTGGACGTCGAATAGGATGAAACATTCGAAATAGACCTTTAAAGAACTGTTGGATTATTCTAGCAGAATAAAGAGAGTTAGAGCTATCTTGACGGAATCTGGAAATGGCTGCCAAAAACACCTTCAGTGTGAAATGAGATAAGCCTGATCTAGCCAAATGAAGAAAGAACGGCAAGATCTGTTCTGGTTTAGTATGATGAATTGGGTGTAAATTGTCAGAGTGACACCAGGTACAGAACCTCTTCCATTTAAGTTTGTATGTCTTAATAGTGGCATGCGCTCTAGCATTGGCCAAAACCTCTTGACAATCCTCAGGAATATCTAGATGGGCGAATTCAACGTGTTGAGGAACCAAGCTGCTAATTTCAAGGAAGCTGGGTCCGGGTGACATATTTGACCCCCTTGCATTGTCAGAAGATTCGGAATTGATGGAAGCTGAATGGGATCGCAGTCCGAGAGAAGTAGAAGCTTGGTGAGCCAATTTTGGCGAGGCCACCTGGGCGCAATGAGAATGAGGCGACACGGCTGCCTCTTCATTTTCCGGATGACTCTGGGAACCAAAGGAATCAGAGGAAAGGCGTATGCATATATCTGAGACCAGCTCATCGAAATCCCATCCCCGCATGAGTCCCTGTGGGGAATCCAGCTTGCAAAGTGTGGGCATTTTTGGTTCTGAATTGTTGCAAACAAGTCCAGGTCGGGGTGACCCCACTCTCGAAAGACTGGGTCCAGAGTCGGTTGATCTCCCATTCGTGATTGGATATTGCAGATCTGCTGAGAGAATCCGCTAGCACATTGGACTTCCCTGGAGCGTGAACCGCTGAAAGATTTATCGTGTGAACCAGAGCCCAATCTCAAATCTCCTGGGCTTGCTGAGAAAGAAGGGCCGATTTTGTACCCCCTTGCTTGTTTAAGTAATGCATACTTGTTGTATTGTCTGTCCTGATTAGAACTGTGGACCCCTTTATTACTGCTCGAAAGGACTTCAAGGCCAGAAAAATATCTCTCAGCTCTAGCAGATTTATGTGCCATTTCTTTTGCTGTGTATTCCATTTTCCGTTGACAGTCATTCCCTGAAGGTGTGCCCCCCATTCTTCGAGGGAAGCATCCATGGCGATGGTATACCTTGGCACTTCCGTCAGGAATGTACATCCTTCTTGCAAGTTTTTCTTTTGAATCCACCAGTGAAAGGCTTCTTTCAAACAGTAAGTTATGCTGATCCTGTCGTCGAACGACCCCGAAACCTGCACCCATTGGAGGCTGAGTTCCTCTTGTAAAGGTCTCATTCGGAGAAGACAGTTGGGTATCAGAGGGATGCAGATCATCCCTAGAAAGGATTTGAACATCCCAACTGAAACGCACTCTCTTTTTTGTAAGAGGAGAGCCATCTTGCAAATTTTTAGCTGCCTTTCTTTTGAGACGAAAGCCTTATTGAGCCGAGGGTCTAGTGTGGCTCCCAGAAACGACTTTCTTTGTGACTGAGTTAGATCCGATTTTTCTAGACTGATTGAGAGACCCAGAGATTGGAAAAGTGTCAGGCATCTTTGAACATGCACTCTTGCTGCTCCTAAAGAATTGGCCTTGATAACGCAATCGTCCAAGTATGGAAAAATTTGAATGCCTTCCAAGCGAAGATGCGCCGCTACTGGAGCTAACATTTTTGTGAGCACATGGGGCGCTGAACGAAGTCCAAATGGGAGAACCTTGAATTGAAAATCCCTGCCAGCCACCCTGAATCTTAGAACTTCCTGTACCTGGGAAGGATTGGTACATGAAAATAAGCATCCAAATAAGCATCCTGGAGGTCTAGGGTGGCCATGTGATCCCCTTTTTAAAGAATACATTGAAAGTGAGGTAACAGGGATAGAAGCGGGCGCTCAGCAGGAATTTGGCTCAAGTACAAATTAACAATTCACAATAGGTGCTCAAAAGCAAGATGGGGTGGGTCACCTCACTCCACCCAAAAGTTTCCTGAGCAGGGCTCTGGGTAAACAAAAATCCAAAATGTCTCGCTGAGCACTCAAATAGAAGTATCCTTGTATCAATATTCAACCATCAGTAATAGTAGATATTAGTCCATGGACTAATATCTACTATTACTGATGGTTGAATATTGATACAAGGATACTTCTATTTGAGTGCTCAGCTAGACATTTTGGCCATTTGGAAAGAAGCTGGAGAATGTCTTGAAGTGTTAGCATCTGGAAGAATAATTTTTTGAGGTATTTGTTGAGGGCATGCAGGTCGAGGATAGGGCGCCATTCTCCTGACTTCTTGCATATGAGGAAGAACGTCGAATAGAACCCTCTTCCTTTTTGCAATTGAGGAACTTTTTCGATTGCTCCTTTCCGAATCATTATAATTATCTGGGAGAACAGCTCCTTGAGGTGAGCTGGTGGTGGACCTTTTGGAGGAGAATTTGGAGGGGTTTTGACGAATTCTAAAGCGAGGCCCCTGGCCACTACATCCAGGATCCACCTGTCCGTAGTAATTTTGGACCAATTCGAGAAGAAATGGCATATTCTCCCTCCAACGTTTGACCTTGGGATGGGCAGAGGTGGTGGCAGGTGGTACGTCTCATTGCTTTCTGGAGGAATCTTCTCCCCGGTAAGAAGGCTTCCTTTTTCCTTGCGAGTAATTGTTCCCTCGCTGTCCGTATGTTTGTTGTTTATACGGTTGATACTGCTGGTTACCTTGCGGGGACTGGTACGAGCGTTGCTGAGAGTAGCCCCCTCTACTGGAAAAAGATCCACGTCCTTTGCACCACGAAAGGACGATTTACGAAACTGCAGACTTCCCAGGGACCTTGCAGTTTCTGTATCCTTCTTTATGGCCTGCAGGGCCTCATTAATATGCTGGCCAAAGAGAAACTCCCCATCATAAGGCATATCGATGATCTTAGCTTGAACTTCCTGGCGAAAGGATGTTGACTTCAGCCAATCCTGCCTTCTCAGCACTGCTGCCCCCGCCAACTGCCGGAAGCCTGTAGATGCCACATCTACTGCTGCGTCAATCATCTCTGCAGACGCGAACTCTCCTTCATGCAATATTTTCTTAGCTTCTAATATTTCAGGCTCTGGAAGCTTTTCAAAATATGGAGAGATATCCGACCAAATGTATCATATCTCCCCAATATTGCTAGGGAGCTTGCAGCACAGACAGTAGTTGCAGCTACCGTTGAAACTTTTTTGGCAATGGAGTCCAGGCGTCTGCCATCCCTGTCAGGTGGAGCGGGTAATTGGGAAGATGGGTTCCTGGCCCGTCTCTGGGCCGCTTTGGTGACCACTGACTCTGTCTTTGATTGCCCTATAAGGCATGCAGGTGAGGTGAGAGGTGCCTTATACTTTTTGTCTACACGTGGTAAGACTGCAGGTAAAGAATTTGGAGTTGACATGATTTTAAGTCCCTCCTTTCAGATAAAGTCTATTATTGAAATCGTCTTCACCTGTCTTTTTGGCTGATCCTTAAAATCATATAAGAAACAGTCTTCCTGTTTCATTTCCATAGACATTAGGAACCTTTTTGTTGCTCTTTCCATTATGAGATGGAATCCTCAAATATCTACAGGCGGAGAGTCCGCGGTATGAGGAGCAGTAGGTGATGGGGTTTGCGTCTGGTAGTCATCCCACTCCGACAGTACAGATTTATCATCCACTTCTCCTTCTTCCCTGTCGTCATCAGTGGTTACAGCCTCCTGAGTATGGTGGGATTGTGTCGGAGAAGGTGGAACTGTGGAAGGTATTTCAGGTGTTGCTATTGGAGAAGATTGCCTTCGGGGTCTCAACGTTGATGCAGATGCTGGAGGCATGGGCGTTGAAGGGGCCAACCCTGCCGATTCAGATGGAGGGAACTGGCGATAGTAGTCGTCCAACATATACTGCAAGTTGTTGAGGAGAGCTAACGGCATCTGTGCTGTAGGCACAGTGGCAGGCGCCTGATCCATAGGCTCAGGAAACTGCTCTTCCTCATTATCTTCATCCTGAAACTTTATAAGTAGCTCAGATGAACTTCTGGCTGCGCATAACATCTCATCCACATCAGACTGTTCTTCGTCCCTTTCTGAGTCTAAAAGTTGTTCAGGCAACTTCAATGGGGAGAAAGCCGCTAAGGAAGAGCCTCGTCTTTCCAGTAAAGAAGCCGTCGTAGACGGCGAAGCAAAGGAGGCAGAAGATGGTGCAGCAGATCAAACCTGTAGTTCTTTACACGATGAAAGAAGAGGCGTCGACGGTTCGTCCGTCGACGGTGCCGTCGACGGAGAAGGTGTATGGACTGTGGCCACCGACGAAACAGTGGACTTCGTCGACGATGCTTTTGACGACGAGGCAGTCTTCGACGACGATGCGGCCATCGACGACGATGGAAATCTAGTCGACGGTGGGGTCGTCGACAGCAAGGTGATCTTCGACGACGATGCGGCCGTCGACGACGATGGAAATCTCGTCGACGGTGGGGTCGGCGACGGCAAGGTGATCTTCGTCGACGAACAATCCGTCAACGGGGTGACTATCGTCGACGGGCTAGGCGCCGTGAGGTGCTCTTCGGCGACGATGCGCTCATTGACGGGACCTTTTTACTCTTCGTCGATGAAGGCGCGTCGAAGATTGAAGGCATTATCTTCGTCGACGAGATGGGTCGAATGGAAACTGAGGCCAGCGCCGATGGGGAAGAAGCCAAAGACATTATCATTTTAGGTCTCGGTGAAGAAAAGGTGACCGTCGAGGTTGAGGAAACGTCAGAGATGGTGATCGTCGACGGAGGAGCCGTCGACGAGGTCGTTTTCTGAGGTAAAACTTTCTGTGACAGTCTTTTGGGCAAAGACTTTCCAGACTTTGTTGGGGGCGTACTAAGACCAGATCTTTTGCGGTAGAGCAAGAATCCTTGGTGCATTGAGCTTTTCTCTACACCTTAGCCCCAGGAGAAGATACCTCTTCCTCAATCTTTCTCTTTCTAGAGGACATAGTTGACCCTAAAGCCACACTTCCTACCTCAGATAGAGGGTTGTCCTGGTCCTTGATCTTCTGCAGCCACGGGAGAAGACAACCTTCCCTGTCTCTGAGGTTCTTCTGAGGAAAGGTTCTGCAGATCTTACAATCCTTTGCCTCATGGTCTGGATACAGGCAATAAATGCATTTCTTGTGGGGATCTTCTTTAAAAAGCCTAAGCTTCCCACACGATTCACAAGGCCTGAAGAGAGATTTAGAAGATGACATCTTTAAAGTAGGTAAACACCACCCAAGTTGAGAAGTACGGAGACTCCCTTCACACGACGTGCGGTAGAAAATCTGAGAGCCTGAGCCTCTGGGGAGAACATTCTGGTGGGTGATGTCGCCTGATTGGCTGCAGTCTGGTCTATACAAAACGACTAGGATAGTTATGAGTGTGGGAGCTTTTGCTCATGTAGCTTAGGGCTACTTTACTTCCTGGTTGGTTATTACCAAGGTTTTTTGGTTATTATTGGCATACTATTGCTTTTTTATGTACCGTGGGACTCCCACTCCGACGACGGGGAATGATTCAGACATGTGAATCTATGAAAGACACCCCAATACTGGAGAAAGTTTATCCCAACCAACCTGAGTACGGTACAAAGCTGATGCAAGCACCAGAGCCCACTCTTCCGCAAAAGCCTTTGCCTGCTCTTTGGGCACGGTGTGTGAAAAACTAGGGAGGATTACACCCTCCCCCTTGGAGCGGCTAAAACAAAAGGCGGGGGCCAACCTGCCTCAGCTAACAAGATGTCATATGAAGTAGTTCGATTTTCCCAAAATATCCCTTTAACAACACGTTGTATATCACCTTCAATTAAAAATACTATGTCATATAGTCTGTCAGGGGGAGCTTCTCGGGTGTCAGCAGTTTCAACTGTGATGAACGTTTCAGTTGCTATCACCTTAAGAAATGGACGCAGTGCTTTCCACACTATTGTAACCTCCGCTGCGCTGTCTAGCAGCGTTACTGCCCATGTTAGGTTCCGAAGTTGGGTTCTCACTGTCTGTGGCATATCTTGCTGTTAAAGCAGCAACTTTCTTTTTCTGAAACAGAGGGTGTTGATGATGAAAATCGGCCTGCTTGCCTTACCGTCAGTCTGACGAGGTTGCTTGCATCCTTGTGGGGCATCTCGGCCTCTGCCGCGATCCTGGCGATCTCCTCCACCAGCTTGTGAGCCCGATGTTTCCTGTGAAGAACGAGGAGAACGCTGATCAGGGACCTGAAATCTATCAGGAGATCTAATTCTCACACCGTCCCGCAAATCATAAGTGTGCTCTGTAGACTCGGGTACCGGTGACGCAGCACGAGACCCTTATTTCTGTTGTCGCTTCCCCCTGTTTTTTATTTTTCCAATTCTTTTTCGGAAAAACAGGACGGTCATCTTTATTAGACTGCGCTGTCTGAGTTTGCTGTTGTGCTGGTGTTTTAGCAAAAATCTTAAAACCCAAACTATAGTGGTCAATGGTCTTGTATGCCTCAGCAATAATCTTCGGTAACTCATGGGGTTTCACTGCATCCGGGACAAGGCGCAAAGCATTAGACACCTGAAAGTTAACCACATCTCCCTTTACATTCGCAAGGATGAGATCAGCAACTATGTCAAACACTCCGACAAGCCTCATTCCCAACTCAACTGCCGCCTCCGGACCGTGCTCATCAACAAGCTTGATCACGGAGGATCCTGTGTTTTTCCACAGGCAGTGTATTAGGAAATACTGCTTCCAGCTGGTCAAATTCCTCAGCAAGCCAGTAAGGTAAATCATCCTTATTTTGGGGCTGCTTGCCCATAACCGAATTAACCATGACGGGACTAATCGACATCCGGCCGGCCCAGCTGGTTGCGCCGCAACCCAAGGTGCCCCCACATGGAGATTGCTGGAAACGTATTGTGATAGAGCCTGATGAATCCCAACTAAAGAGGTGTGCATAACACGTAATTCATCTACAGGGGCTGCTAGATAACGTGGTTGTGGTGTGTACCCGGCCAAAACTGGCCAAGTGGCCCCAGGGATCGATAGTGGGCCTAAACGGCCTGGAGTCACTGAGTGGAGGAGGGAAAGATTAATCCAAATACGATGTTGCCATGCCGAAAACAGAACTTTGAGTGTTGTTTATGGGCCTGCAACAGGTATCGCTGTGGGAGTGTATGAATGGAACAAGTTATCATCCTCATTCACTACCGCAAAGGTAACCCAAGAGTAGGAAATCTCAAATTGGAACTCTGCGTTAGCACCAACCACAAAAATAAGCACAATAAATGCGTCAGGCACTCCATATTGTGCAAATGACGACAGAGTGCCGCGCGACTACGTGGTGAAATATCGACTGCCATAATGACAAAGAAAAGGATGACTACTTACTTGCGAGGCAGCACAAAAAGGGTTAGTAATTAATTTCAACAATAAGAACCTTTTGAAAATCGTATGCTTGAATGAACCTATAACTCATCTATATAGATAGGTTATGCCGTCAAAACTGTTTTCTGGAAACAGGAGTGAGGGTATGGTGGACTAGTATAAGCACTACTAAATTGTCTTGAATATAAGTACCAGACCAAAGGTTAAGGGCGCCATGTTGCAGGGATTCTGCTCAGGCACAGAACTATGCACAGGAAACCAGGACCTCAGTGTATTATGGTGTACCAAAAAACCCACCTCAGTGCCTAGAACACCAATCCGACTAGCATTAGTGTCTCATTCGTTCTCCGTACTACAGCAAAGCTTCCAATGATTAGACAACCTAGAACATGCGACTTAGTAAACTCTCAGGAATAGTGGGAATCAAGAATACTCTTTCCCTCTAACACTCATACTTGTCCACAACGTGAGAAATCAGAGACACAATATAGTTTAAAATGTTTATTTTAACTAACGTGCTCTAAGATGCAGTACTCTCGCCAATACAAACAAAAAGATGCATAAGAATAATACAATCAGCATGGTTACAATTCCATAAAGCACAAAAGAGGAAATAATATTATAATGACATTGGAAATAGGGCTACAGCGCCTTTACCACCCTCCCTGTGCTTGGAGCTAGTTTTAATTAATAATAGAAGAAGACCTCTAGGCTTTGACAGGGAACCCCATACGTCCAAGATCAGATGAAGTGAATCACATCCCAGGACAACCACAGCTTCTCGAGGTTGGAAAGGTTGTCTCCAAGTGCCTCCTCATGCATGCAATGCAATATTAAAAGCACCCGAGTTTCAGTCTGGGCAGCTGTGTTTTCTGTTATGTCTATGTGCGTGGGACTGATCAACATGAATTAACAGCATACATTTTTATTCGACTTGAACATGGTGTGCAGACTGCGGGCACAGTGTGCGCCTAGATACGTGAAAAACAGAAAGTTCTCATGTGAAGAAGCGCAAGCAGTTTATTTACGAGAACAGAGCCATGTAGTGTGTGCAAAAGCGGCAAAAGCAGCAAAATGGTGTCTAAGCATCTATCTCACTAATGCTAACAAAGCAATGTCTGCAGTTAACCCCTTCTCCTCACTACAATTTAGGCTGGTACAACTCAAGATACTTCATATTACCTACTATCCCTGTATGCACTTATATAAATGGGGTAGGGTACACACAGCGCTATGCGTCACAGGTTGCCGGCATGAAGGGACTTTCTTTTACATTCTATGGAAATGCCAGGTGATTGCCCGGTTTTGGCAGAAAGTCACAGATGTAATGTCTAGAGTGTCAGGGGTGACGGTCCAATGGACGCTAAATGGCTTCCCCTGATGATTCGAGGAGACTTTGGCTGGCCCAGACATGTAGGGATATGGTTGGCTCTTGCAGCAGGGATTGCCAAAAGAAACATCGCAAGGAGGTGGGGAGCACCTCTACCACGTCACAGGGAGAGTGGGAAAAAGACCTCGACTGGTGCCAACGAGCTGAAGAAACAGTGTTTAAAAGTAGGGTGTGTGTTAAAAAGTGGGAGAAAAAATGGACACCATGGCGACAGCATAGAGCGATGTTGAGGGAAGAGTAATACGCATCAGCTACACCTTGGCAGGGTGGTGGGGTGAGATCAATAAATTGAACTTTTGCCTACTGCTTGAGAATTGGTCAAGTTGCAAACTTGTGCTCTTGGAGACACTGGAGGTAAACAACCTCATACCTCTCTCACACACCATTTCTGTGATGATGAAACCTAATCCTGTATGAACACAAGTGATTTCTGTAAAGTATGGTCATTAGAGCAAAGTTAATAAAAAGATTTTTGTAAGTTTAAAAAAAAAATTTAAAATCTCATAGGAAAAATTAAATAATTAAAGAATCGAACCAGCTGCCCATCTTATCACTGAAAAATATTATATCCTAATGATATGTGGATGCACTAAAGCCCTCTTTTTAAAATGGCAAATGGAATTCTGACAAGTGTGCCTCCTAGCCAGCGAACAGCGCTACTCTCAAGCTCACTCGGGACCAAGAGACCGGAAACAAAACGGAGCTGTATTTAGAGTAAACAATGTTGGACCTGGCCCTCTCAACTGGATCACCCCAAACTTTGTTTGCTGAATTTGTTTCTGTTGTCTTTAAGACTCTGTACACTCTACTACTGCTAACTAGTGGTAAAGTGCTTGTACTCTTTCCTTAAAGCATGGTAAGATTGGTTTACACCCATTCGGCACATTTAATTTACTTATAAGTATCAAGCAAAGAGGTACTGCTGTTAAAATAAAAGTTACTAGTGGGCCTGTAGCACTTATTTTAAACTGCACCACGCTCTTACAGGTCGCATTGAGAGGAAGACAGGAACTCGCATACTTTTTTCAAAAATCGCCGTTTTTTAATATTACTGTGGAACTATTTTTAAGTGTTGGTTGACTGTATTGCCATTTAAAAATAGCCGCTTACTTGCACAATACAACATTTACCTCACTACACTCTATTTTAGCGTGATTAGAACTCCCGGGCAGCCACCGCGCCATCTTGGTTGAGGGAGAGGCAGGTTCACTGCCACCGGCAGGCGCCATCTTGGGAGGCGCTCTAGTCGCTGTAGCTGCTCGGTGGATCTCACTGCCAGCATACTTTTTTTTTTTTTTTTTTTTGAAAACCTTTATTAGACAATATAAGTAAACAAAGACGGGCCTACAACCCACAGGCCGGCCTCGACAACAGTTAAAGCACAGTAGCAAGCAATTAGGCGACTCAGCAGCACAGTAAAGCAAGCACGATTAATCCGAGTTACACTATAAGTAATTGCGCTGCCGAGAAGTAGGATAAGTGAAGGTTTACTTTTAAAGTTTTTTGAGCGTGTCCGAAGCAATAAAAGTCAAGAAGGATCAGAGTCCAAACGATACATCCAGGACAGAAGTGGGCAACGATCATCAGAGACATCAGCAAACATTATCCATAAAACAAATGGCTGGAGGCGAATATGTCAGGATAGATGAGAAACACACAGTACAATACACCCCAGCCACTACCCGCATCTCCCAATCCACCCCATGACCCAAGGAAAAAGGAGAAGAAAAGAGTAAAAGAGGAAGAAAAAATAATTAAGGCCCATAGAAACTGAAACGAACAAAGAAACCCCCCCCCGCCCACCCTACACGCATGCAGAGGCTACGGCCTACCCCCCCCCTAGCAGTGTGTCTGTCGCCCCAAAAGAGTACCCGAAATTCAGAAGGAAGGAAAAGAAAGAAAAAGAGAATCACATAAGACCGGAGGAGGGCCAGAGAAATAACCAAAACAATCAGCACTTTTACCCGCGGCCACCCAACCCCGGACCCCGCCCCAGTACCTAACCAACATTTACCTCCAACAATTGTCCATTACCGCCCCAGCAATACACACAGCAGGTTGCAACAAAAAGGAGAAACATCCTCAGCCCTGTCCCCTTCGATCCAGCATGACAGCGGAGTCCAGGTCTAAAACAGCCAACGTGGACGGAGAAGGCAACTGTGAAGTCCACTGCAGAAGTCGAGGCATTTGAGATGAGTCACACTGGCTGGGAGGTTGGTCACAAAAAACAATAGAAGCCACTGCTGCTTGCCCGAAGATAGTACAGTGGGAAGCAAGAAAAAGCAAAAGTTCAACCGTAGCAGTAGGCCGAGGCAAGAGCATCAAATCCAGGAAGAAGCAAATAGGCACGCCACCAGAAGACAAAGGAAATGGAAAACATGGCGTCCGAAGCAGATGCACCAGCCATCGAAAAAGATCATTATCGCCAGACCTCTTCAAATCAACTACGGAGAGTACTGCAGCGGAAACTGAGGCTTGACCAGCTATCGCCTCCACATGCTCCAGGGTAGACAATCCACCGTAAACAGGGTGAGGATGTGGCATAGTGTGCAGCACTGAAAGGCAATCACGGCCCGCCGGTGAAATCGCATCGAGCCGGTCCCCCAATCCTTGGGCAGTGTCACGAAAGGCAATCCTTAGATCCTCCAAAGCCTCCAAAACATCACGAGGCCCCAGCGGTGTATCCGGACTGGAGGATGCAGCATTGTCCCCCGTCCAGGGCGAACGGCAGCAGAGCATTTCCGAAAGCAAGTCGCCATTTTCCATCATCGACTTACAACAATTCTGCAGAGGATCTGCGAGGCACCGCTGGGACAGAAACATGAGGATAGCTGATCATGAAGCAGCTCCAATTGTGGTAATGCCGGCAAACAATTAGCTCCCGGAACGAGCAGATGACTCCGCTGGCAGGCGCTGGGTGTCCGATGCGGAAAATGGCGTCCGCTACGGGGGAGAGCAACAAAGAAGCAGACCCGTCACCTCCAAGCTGTGCAAAGATACAATGTGTGAGCGCCGGCACAAAGTTCCAGGCGTGTAGGGTCGCCGAGCGGAGGGAAGCGCTGCGGCGATAAGCCCAGCGCAGCAATGCAATTCCAGCCGACCGGCTCCTCCTCCACCACGGCGGCCGCTGTTGTTGTTGTGGCCGCTTCCGGCCGTACCCCACAGGCTATGGCCCGGCTGCGATCCCTCGAAGGGCCGGGAAGAGAGCAGGGACGCCTCACCACCAGTAGCGCTCGGATTGCACCGGGAAGCACATCGACGTGATCAGGAGCACTTCTCGAGTTCACTTGTTGTGTGAAGGCACAGGATATGTGGCAGGATAGTGAAGAAAGGCACAAGGGTCGGCGGAGCCGAGAGACTAGGCGGCCATCTCGGCTGCAGGCTAGGCTCCTCCCCCACTGCCAGCATACTTAAAGGGGGGAATGCAAGCGCGCAGCCCTAGACTTTAAACTGCACCACGCTCTTACAGGTCGCATTGAGAGGAAGATGGGAACACGCATACTTGTTTTTTAAAATCGCTGTTTTTTAAAATTACTGTGGAACTATTTTTAAGTGTTGGTTCACTGTATTGACGCTCTAGTCGCTGTAGCTGCGCGGTGGATCCCACTGCCAGCATACTTAAAGGGGAAATGCAAGCGCGCAGCGCCGATGGCGCCCCGGAGGCGCGCCAGAGGCAAGCCCGTCTGCACCCGTCCGTGTCCAGGAGGCGCACAGCGCATGAATTGCTGCCCGTTTGGAAACTGGCCAAAGGCGGATAACATATGGTTATAACGGCTTCTGAAGCTGGGTAAGACAAAGGGCATTTCTGCCATGGCCCCCTTAAGAGTTGATGGAAAGACTCTCACGGGAGGACTGATTAATAGCCGGTCAATCGTGAAGCACGCTACAGAGGTCTCAGAGTTGATCGAGGAGATGGGGCTCGATGAACTGTTTCTGACATAAACATGGGCGAATGCAGAGTCCACTGTGGTACTGGGATTTGTCTGCCCTAGTGGCTATAAAATTCTTCATAAGCCCAGAGCCACGGGCAGAGGAGGGGGAGTGGGAGTGATCTTTAGAGAGGAGCTGGATTTTAGACTTCTACAGATTAATGAAGTAGAGGGTATAGAAGGGATGGGGGTCTCACTATAATCCTTAAGTGGGAACCTACTCACCAGATTGTTATGCTATAGGCCTCCGGGGGGCGCCACAGACTATCAGAATTTGGTTGATACCATCACTAATCTTACCTTGGCACACTCCAGAATGATTATTCTTGGAGATTTTAATCTCTGGGAAGATGGGAAGGCTAATAGCCATCCCATCTGAGACATACATGCACAAATCTGGATCTTGCTCAGATGGTGGAAAGCTCGACACATGAAGGGGGGCATGTCCTTGATCTGCTATTTTCTAATCAGGCCACAATAAGGGTATTAAACATAGCACCTCAGAGTTGGACGGACCATTATGTAGTCCAATTTAGTATCAGGATGGCGCACTCGAGGGATAGTGAAGGTCAGCAAAGGTCCTGCAGGATAGGTAGGGAATGGGCAAAACTGGACCAGACCAGAACTTCAGTATTTGATCCAGAGGCCACATATTTTGATCCCATGTTAGACGTAGAAGTGAATTACAAAGTCTACACTAACCATGTATCAGCTATCTTAGACCAGGCAATCCCCATGAAGAAGATAAAAAATAGGAGGAAGGTTACGGCACCCTGGTTTAATGAAGAGGTGAAACAGCTCCGCCTGCTCCGCAAAAAGGCAGAGAGGAAATGGAGGAAGGGGTATAGGGAGTAAGATAAAATTGTTCTAAGACGGAGACAATTGCTTTATAAAGAGAGCATCTTTAAAGTCAAGGCAGATTTCTATGCCAGCTCAATTGCTCAAGCATCAAACGGGACAAAAGCGCTCTTTAAAATCATTAAGGCATTGTCCGCCCCTAAATGTATGGACAACAAAGTGGCAGCATCTCAAAAACTATGCGATGAAATCGCTATATACTTCCAGGACAAGATCGCTAAGATTGTGGATCGCTCCAGGTTAACAACAAGGCTGAACAACCAACCCCTGGACAGTGAGGAGCCGAAGATAAACAACAACTGGCATCCTTGAATACCTTCCAAACTCTTGCTACAATTGAATTTGACGGTCTGGTGGATTGCGTTTCTTCAGGTTCCCCGTATGATCCCTTCCCCTCCAAAATATGGAAGTCATCTGGCCGAGACACTCTTCCTTGGCTAAGGCAGATATGTAACCAGTCCTTGGAGGAAGGAGTGGTCCCGGAGGACTGGAAACTGGCGGTGGTGACTCCACTGATGAAAAAGCCTTCCCTGGACCCATCAGTGCCGGCTAATTTCGGATGTATGACATTACAACACATGCTTTTACCACGCATGCTGTTACAACGCAGTTTTTACAACGCATGCTGTTACAACGCATAGCGCTTTGGGGTGCTGGATAGTGAATAGTTTAATTTACTATTCCAACTCCAGTCGTTCGGCGATCAGTCCCATTTGATTTAATATTTATTTGCAGCCACTGCTCCCCATTATAAAGTCCGCCGGAGTCTGCCTAGTCAACTATGCGGATGATATGCAATTGGCATTTTCCTTGGAAGGTGATAATGCAGTATCTCTGGACCTATTCCAGCAATGCAGACAACTGATTGGCTTAGAAGGAACTCCCTACAATTCAACGCTGGAAAGACCGAGGTGCTTTACTGCTCCTCTGGCAGCCTACCTAGACAATTTCCTTCTAAATTTAGGCTTACCCCAGAGGAGGAACCATCTACCCCGTCTAGGAAGGTACGTAATTTGGGGGTGTTGATTGACAATGATCTCCAGATGGAATATAACGGCAAGTAAGACCGCCAGTGTCTGTTTTGCCTTAATACGCATGCTGCGGAAAATACTCCCTCTACTACCCAAAAAGGTGCGATCTTTGGTAGTAAGCAGCACAGTAGGCAGCAGGCTGGATTATTGCAACTCCCTGTATCTGGGGGCCCCATTATACATTTGGCAGGGGCTTCAAAGAATCCAGTCTGCAGCAGCTAAATTGACCCTTGGCAGGCAACGTGGCTCCTGTAGAACATTGGCTCTGAGAGAGCTGCACTGGCTACCTGTGATGGAACGGTTTCACTTTAAATCCCTCTGCCTGGTTTTTAAAGCGGTACATGAGTTAGGTCCTGTTCCTATGCAGGAAAGGTTCTCATGGTATCAACCTACAAGGCAGCTCCGCTCTTCTAGTGCTGGTCTACTTATGGTTCCTAGATTCAAACGGTCTAGGCTAGGACGAAGGGCATTCAGGGTGGCTGGTGCTCGACTGTGGAATGGACTTCCCCAGGACCGTAGACAGATCAGCTCCCTGTTAGAGTTTCGCAGGAACCTGAAAACCTGGCTTTTCCCCAAGGCTTAGCTCCGCTCCCCTTCGCTCTTTTTGTTGTGACCTATGCCATCTTGGTTCTGTTTATTAGTCTGAAGCGCCAGGATACCCGTGGGGTGACAGTACACGCTATATAAGTTTTAAAATCAATCAATCAATCAATTGTGCCACCCACTTAAGTAGCTCTTGAAAACATGTCTACTATTGCAGCATGTGTGCAATTTCAAACCGCCATTTTGACTTACCAAAATAAACCTTTTGCCAGGCCTAAACCTTTCTTTTTAATACATATAAGACACCCATAAGGACGGCTACAACAGGGTGCATTGTATTTAGAAGGTTGGACGTGTACTTTTAAGTTTTACATGTCCTGGTAGTGAAAAACTCTAAAATTCATTTTTCTCTATTGCAACACTTATCTCTCCCATAGGATAATATTGGGTTATCCTATTCTATTTAATACGTGATAACTATTGTGTGGCAGCAGGAAGGAATGGCATGTGTATTGTCTGAGGAATTGTAATTTAAAACCTCTGTAATGGTAAAGTCAGATTTTCAGTCACAATTCTGAAAATTACACTTTTATAAAGTTGACATTTTACTGTCCTAAACATTTGGTACCGGCAGCCTGGTTCCTGGGTCCCATGACTAGGTGTAATTGGCAGTTGGCCTTTGAATATATCTCACAGGCAGTATCACAAAAGAGGGACTTGGTGTTGGCAGGATGGGACATCCTGACTTGATTGGGGGGCGGGCAGAGCTGTCATTGTTACACTTGCACTTCAAAGACATTGCCTCAGTTCACACACTAAGAACTTTACACTAGCCTATTGTGACTGCAGACAGACTGGGACATGGGCGGGTTGAAGGAAATTTAAAATACATCTGTTAGGGGATGGGGACTCCAGAAGCTTCTCCAATTTCAAAGCTAGCACAAGGTATAAAAGTAGAACTCTCAGACCCACTCTTAAGCTCACTTCTAGACCTGCGAAAGAATCAGAAGAATGACTGCTCTGCTGCCTCCCTGCTGGAAGGACTGCTCTGCTGCTCTTCCTCTTAAGGAAAGAAGACTGGACATGCTTCTGGAATCCAGAATCACCAAAGTTACTCCAAGGGCTAGCTGAGGGGCTTCGTGTTCTGAGCTACAGGGACACAACAAGAGACCTGCCCTGCATTGGCCCAGCTGCCCAGACTCAACTACATCAGCCTTTGCCCTGCTTTTGGCCTCTTCTGGGGGGATTCCCAATCCCCAAGACTTCTCCCTGAAAGGCCCTAGACCCTTGGCTGGCCTAAGAGTATATTCCTACTGGCCCAACTGAGAGTTACCTCAGAAGCGACGCAGCGTGAAGCAAATTGACGCAGCACGACGTAGGACCGTGCACCATAGAGCCTTGTGGCACCTGACCACAGCTCTTTGCAACTGATGCAGAGTGAATCAATTTGACACAGGACTTTGCTTTGCAGCCTTTGCAGTTCCTCATCAGAACCGATGCAGGGCGGCGCAACCCTCGGCATAAAGACCATAAGGTACAAGTCTCAGTAGGGCTAACCTGGTCCCTGTATCCGTCCCGCACTCTATTGCTGTCTCCTGAATATAGCCACAAGTTTGGAGTCTTTTGTTTTATTTCATTGACGACTATGGGATGATTCTCAGGTGGGTTCGACAAACGTTTGTAATACCAACCCCGATTTGCTGGCAGGTTTAGAAGATTCTAAAATTATAACAGACAAGAATTTCACCTCTGCCCTTATTATGTTAAATCTTTTTGCTGCCTTGACACTATAGATCATAACGTCCTAATAGCTAAACTGAACAGAATAGGATTACTTTTTTCCATCACCATTGCCATCAACACCAGAGTCCCTAAGGTTGAGATCCTTCCCCTCTTCTTTTTTAATATTTATGTTTTTCCTTTGGCCCTTTTAATTATGATTTGTTGTTGCTCCCTTTAAAGCTATGCCGCAGTTGATGCACAGTTGATTTTTCAACTAAGTGAACACAGCTCTCAACTTGATATCTTGATGAGCTGTCTTTTTCGAATCTATGACATAATATCGAAAGACACAATATCGTTGTACAAAATTATCGACACAAATATATCGACATCAAAAATATCGACATCCTATACTTAATTAAAAACATACACAAATATCGGAAATTAAATATCGCACTACATAATCGATATCAATAATATCGACAACATATATATATCGCAATATTTATTTATCGAATATTAAAAAATATAAACACCATGTTAAAAATATCGAGTGTAAAAATATTGGCAACAATAATATCGTATTTTGAGAAATATCGTGCATATTTATTAATATTCTATAACACTTTTTAACATTAAAAAAATACTCTAAACACTAAAATAAACATTTCACAACAAACTCTAAATATAATTATTTTCATAATTAAAATAAAATGATTTAGAAGTTTATAAAAAAATTATTAAACAGATTATATAAATGTATGTATGCAATACATTAATTAGCGTTAACCTTATATGGTAAATTATTACACAAACTGTTTTTCAAAAATACAAACGAACCAATAAAACACTCCTAACATAAATTAACCAATAGCTAACTAATTACTAACTCCAAAACACTATATAAACAATTAAATCCAACAAACAAACTACCTGACAAAAATAGAAGACAGGAGAGAATACTGTGGATACATTCGACAAGACCTACAAGAACATCAAGATTCAACCTACAAATCAGAGGATTAAAAGTAAGTAACCAAAATTAACTTAAGTAAAGTAACTGCTAAAATAAAAAAAATAACTAAAAAGGACAATTAACTTATACATATGTATTGTATATTATCTCCTACCACTACAGAAAACTTCACTACTAAAGAATAGAAAAAACAACGAAGAAAACTAAAAAACAACTAACAAAGCAAGCATGTTCATATATTTCTCGAACTACATTAAATAAGTTAAGCATAAAACCTAAAGCATAAAACATAACTGCAACCTAAATTATTTTTCTAAACATTGAACATAAATCATTTTTTTTTTTTACAGAGAAAGAAACCAAAGAAAATACAGGCCACAACTGAAAATTGGACAGATTGGACTACACCTAGAAGAACATTAAAACTCAACATAAAAAGCAACTAATAAAAAGTAAGTTAATAAAATGATGTGACTAAAACTAACTGCTACAAACATAAAAATTACAAACATAATTTAATAATTAATGCATATGTATTTTTTATTTTGTAGCACCACTACAACATACTCTACCAACAAATATCAAAGAACTGAATTCAACAAACGAAGATACAACTAACAAAGTAAGTATATCCAAAGACTTTTCAAAAAGCTAAAGTAAGTAAAAGCTAAAACCTATAGCAAAACCTGTAAAAGCAACCCAAAAAAATATAACTGAACAATTAACACAAATAAATGTTATTTTTTCCAGATAAAGAAAACCCAGAAAATACAGACCACAACTAAAAGAGTAAAGAACATCAAAATCACAGACTACACTTCTACCAAAGGTAAGCATGCACAATATAAATGTTTATAATTCCAATTAAAAATACATATAACTATAATTAAAATAACTATAACATATATTTCTTATAGATTAAAAAAGAACAAAATGACAGAAGGAGCAGAATTTGTTACCAGCCAAAAAGGGAAACTATTACTCTGCTACATGGGTTACACTTATACCCAAGAGAAACAATTTGGGATGAAAGTAAATTGGAAATGTTGCAAATATTACTCCAACAAATGTTATGGAAGAGCAACAACTAGAGAAGCAACTGTCCTTTACACCAGGGAACACAACCACCCACCAAATGTAACAGAAATAGAAGTCAGAACAGCATTAGAAAACATTAAAGAAGCAAGTACAGGTTCCCAAAAACAAACAAGCCTAATCTTAAAAGAACAAATTCCACAAATCCCTAAAACAGCCACTACCCAAATGCCTAATATAATTTCTCTCAAAAGAACAATATCACGTACCAAAAAAACAACTACTACTACCACTCCACCTCCTAAAACATATAGCGATATAAATTTAACTCCTGACCAAACTATAACTTTAAACAAAATACCTTTTATAATTTACGACAATGAAAACAACGAGAAAAGACTAATAATCTTTGGTACAGCCATAAACCTAATAAAACTCCAACAATGCCAATATTGGATGATGGACGGTACTTTTAACATCTGTCCCAGACCTTTCTACCAACTTTACACAATACATGGCTTATATCAAAACTGTAATGTACCTCTACTGTATGCACTGCTTCCAAATAAAACTAATTCAACATATATGGAATTATTAAACATTATCAAACAAAAAACAAATGTCTATTCCCCTGAAAAAATAATATTGGATTTTGAACCAGCAATGCTCTCTGCTATTTTAAAAATACACCCCCATACCTGTATCCAAGGCTGCTATTATCTTTTTAATTAGTGTCTTTGGAGGCATTTACAAAAAACAACCCTAAGCATAGAATATGCAACAAGCTCATCTTTTGCGTATCAAATAAAAAAACTGATAGCACTAGCTTACGTTCCTGAAACAGATGTGGCCGAACACTACAACCTTTTAATAGACAGCCCATTTTACAAACAAAATGAAGCAAAATTAAGTCCTCTCTTAGACTACTTTGAGGACACTTGGATAGGTAGACTCCATAGATCTGGCCACAGGAGAAATCCAAAATTCTTAATACCCTGGTGGAATGTTTACAGAAGCACCTTAAATGGAGAATCTAAAACCAACAACGCAGTTGAAGGTTGGCACAATGCCTTCCTCCAATCAACAGGCAGAACTAAACCAACCTTAGAAAAATGTAATAAATGCCTCCAGAAAGAGCAAAGTTATCAGGAATTCAGAATGGAGCAATCCATTACTGAACTAACTCCAAAAACATCCGAACAAACAAACCAAATGCACAAATACCTAGAGCAACAAGTAAAGCTGTACCCTAGCACAACAGGCATAGAATACCTCAATATAATAGCCAAATCACTACTCTAAACTACTCTAAGTCACAAACAATTACTTTAGAAAAATTTAAAAATACAATATAATGACAATCATACATTTTATCTCGAAAATAATTAATGTATGCAATATATATTATATTATAAAATATATATACACACATTAATAATCTTTGAAATAAATAAAACAAAACAATATTCATTAAAACATTACCCACCCACAATTAGTAACATTTAAAACACTTACCAAAGATATTCCAAATGCTGTAGAATCCATTTCCACCGAAACAATCCAGTTTCGAAAAACAGTTACCCAAAAAAAAATGAAAAAATACAACTGTCCCAAAACAGATAAATCCATTCCACGAAGGTCGTTCGAAATACCATACAAAACCCGAAAAATGTAAAAATATAGAAAAAACGCTCCAGGAAAACCGAAAAATTTGAAGAAGTGTCTAAAAACCATTAGCTAATAAAACTAACAAACACTTGTCAAAAAAAAAACGCTTCCTTCCGACATCACGAACTCCTGCAAGAGAAATACATAAAACAAATATTCCCACCCATATAAAATAACACATAAAGTCCTACTAAAAGTAAAACTAACATATTATTTCTATTATTAAACTTTAAACATCGAAACACTAACTCTACACACAAGCCAATACAACACTAAAAAGTACGTCAAATCAACATCCACAAATACAACATATCATAATCGCTAATACAACAAAGTTACTTCTAACAACACTAAATATTACCAAACTACTCTCAAAATTACTTTAAAACACACTTAAAACATATAAAATAAACCTTACCTTCAGAGACGTGAAGTGTTTCCCAACCGCGAGCTGAACTTCTTCCAAATGACACAAAACGACCTAAAGCGGTTACAAAATAAACGACACAAAACTAAATAAAAAGATAGAAATGACAAACTTATTATTTAATGTAAACAAATTATTAGTTAAGTAAATAAACCAAGGAATACTATTAAAACATATTTGTTTTTTTATTTGTATTAAATTACTTACCAAAATGTACACATTTTGTAAGATTATAAAAATAAATATTATAAAATAAATAATATTTATTATAATTGTAAAAATCTTAAAATGTTGTTTAAAAGTGTTTAAAAAATGTTTTAGAAAATGTATATAAATAAAGCTGTAATACAATATTTTCTTCATTTAAAACGATTGTGTAAAATATTAATATTAATATTTTTATATTAATATTAATAGAAAACTATTGTGTACAAACATGTATTTCAATATATACATTGTATATTTATTTTTCAAAAAGTATTTTTTATTTACTTCTAACAATACTTATGTCTATTAAATATGTTTTCTTAGAAAAAACTATATTTCAAAACTAATTTGAAATGTAAAATGAAAAATAACATAATTATACAAATATATAAATAAATATATTTGTAAAAAATAAACATGTCATACTAATGTTTAATGTTATTATTTGTGATGTTAATAGAAAAATAAAATGTTTCAACAACACACAAACTGTATGGAATGTTTTAATTGACATAAATATGTTTATAATGACATTTCAATCTACATTAATTTAATATTCCCACTCAAATCTACATTAATTTGTGGTAGGTGCTGTACACTAATTAAATGTATTTTACTATTCCCACTCCAGTCTACATTAATTTGTGGTAGGTGCTGGACACTAATTAAATATAATTTACTATTCCCACTCCAGTCTACATTAATTTGTGGTAGATGCTGGACACTAATTAAATATAATTTACTATTCCCACTCCAATCTACAATAATTATGGGTAGGTGCTGGACACTAATTACATAAATTACTATTCCCACTCCAGTCTACATTAATTTGGGGTAGTTGCTGGACACTAACTACATATAATTTACTAGTCACACTCCAGTCTACATTAATTTTGGGTACGTGCTGGACACTAATTACATATACTTTACTATTCCCACTCCAGTCTACATTAATTTGGGATAGGTGCTGGACACTAATTACATATAATTTATAATTCCCACTCCAATCTACATCAATTTGGGGTAGGTGCTGGACACTAATTACATATAAATTACTATTCCCACTCCAACCTACATTAGTTTGGAGTAGGTGCTGGACACTAATTACATATAATTTACTATTCCCACTCCAGTCTACATTATTTATAGGTGCTGGACACTAATTACATATAATTTACTATTCCCACTCCAGTCTACATTAATTATGGGTAGGTGCTGGACACTAATTAAATATAATTTACTATTCCCACTCCAATCTACATTAATTTGGGGTAGGTGCTGGACACTAATTCCATCTAATTTACTATTTCCACTCCAGTCTACATCAATTTGGGGTAGGTGCTGGACACTAATAACATAAAAATTACTATTCTCACTCCAATATACATTAATTTGGAGTAGGTGCTGGACACTAATTACATATAATTTACTATTCCCACTCCAGTCTACATTAATTTGGGGTAGGTGCTGGACACTAATTACATATAATTTACTGTTCCCACTCCAGTCTACATCAATTTGGGGTAGTTGCTGGACACTAATTACATATAATTTACTATTCCCACTCCAGTCTACATTAATGTGGTGTAGGTGCTGGATACTAATTACATATAATGTACTATTCCCACTCCAATCTACATCAATTTAGGGTAGGTGCTGGACACTAATTACATATAATTTACTAGTCCCACTCCAATCTACATTAATTTGGGGTAGGTGCTGGACACTAATTACATCTAATTTACTATTTCCACTCCAGTCTACATCAATTTGGGGTAGGTGCTGGACACTAATTACATATAATGTACTATTCCCACTCCAGTCTACATCAATTTGGGGTAGTTGCTGGACACTAATTACATATAATTTACTATTCCCACTCCAGTCTACATTAATTTGGCGTAGGTGCTGGACACTAATTACATCTAATTTACTATTCCCACTCCAGTCGACATTAATTTGGGGTAGGTGCTGGACACTAATTACATATAATTTACTACTCCCACTCCAGTCTACATCAATTTGGGGTAGTTGCTGGACACTAATTACATATAATTTACTATTCCCACTCCAATCTACATTAATTTGGGGTAGGTGCTGGACACTAATTACATATAATTTACTATTTCCAATCCAGTCTACATCAATTTGGGGTAGGTGCTGACACTAATAACATAAAAATTACTATTCCCACTCCAATCTACATTAATTTGGAGTAGGTGCTGGACACTAATTACATATAATTAACTATTCCCACTCCAGTCTACATCAATTTGGGGTAGGTGCTGGACACTAATTACATATAATTTACTATTCCCACTCCAGTCTACATCAATTTGGGGTAGGTGCTGGACACTAATTACATATAATTTACTATTCCCACTCCAATATACATTAATTTGGGGTAGGTGCTGGACACTAATTACATCTAATTTACTATTTCCACTCCAGTCTACATCAATTTGGGGTAGGTGCTGGACACTAATAAGATAAAAATTACTATTCCCACTCCAATCTACATTAATTTGGAGTAGGTGCTGGACACTAATTACATATAATTTACTATTCTCACTCCAGTCTACATCAATTTGGGGTAGGTGCTGGACACTAATTACATATAATTTACTATTCCCACTCCAGTCTACATCAATTTGGGGTAGGTGCTGGACACTAATTACATATAATTTACTATTCCCACTCCAATATACATTAATTTGGGGTAGGTGCTGGACACTAATTACATCTAATTTACTATTTCCACTCCAGTCTATATTGATTTGGGGTAGGTGCTGGACACTAATTACATCTAATTTACTATTTCCAATCCAGTCTACATCAATTTGGGGTAGGTGCTGACACTAATAACATAAAAATTACTATTCCCACTCCAATCTACATTAATTTGGAGTAGGTGCTGGACACTAATTACATATAATTAACTATTCCCACTCCAGTCTACATCAATTTGGGGTAGGTGCTGGACACTAATTACATATAATTTACTATTCCCACTCCAGTCTACATCAATTTGGGGTAGGTGCTGACACTAATAACATAAAAATTACTATTCCCACTCCAGTCTACATCAATTTGGGGTAGGTGCTGGACACTAATTACATATAAATTACTATTCCCACTCCAGTCTACATTAATTTGGGGTTGGTGCTAGTCACTAATTACATATAATTTACTATTCCCACTCCAGTCTACATTAATTATGGGTAGGTGCTGGACACTAATAAAATATAATTTACTATTCCCACTCCAATCTACATTAATTATGGGTAGGTGCTGGACACTAATTACATATAATTTTCTAATCCCACTCCAATGTACATTAATTTGATGTAGGTGCCTATAATATATGTATTGATAAAAAAAAGCCTTAAACACTATATACAATACTACTGTATCCAATTGTAATTTTTTCAAATAATAATTTTTAAAGTTACATTTTAAATTGAGTATAATGTGCAAAATTTACATCATTATAGATTTCTAACAAAAAAACTCACTCCTTAAATTTTTCATTTAAATTTAGAAATTATAAATATATTTAAATATTCGAATAATTTTTTTACATTATTTTATATTTTCAATTTTCAATTACATTTTAAAAAAATGTATAATTTTATTTTTAAAAAGTTTGAAAACCAAAATATACTTAATATTTAGAAATAATATTTTATTTAAATTTTTTTTTTAATAAAAAATCTAAAATTTGATTTTTTATTTAAATATATTCAAAATATTTTTTTACATTATTTTAAAATATTTTCAAATTTAAATTTAATTTTAAAATGTTTTAAATATTTTTTTAAAAATTTAAATTCAGTATATAATTAAAATTTGGAAATAATTTTAAATTTGTATTTATTTTTAAAAATTCAAATATAAAGTTTTATTTTTAAAATGTAATTTAAATTAATTATAATTTTTAAAACACTCCCTACTAAAATGATATATGATTTTTTTAAATATTATTTAAAAATTAATTAATATAAATAAAATGTTTATAAAATATATATTTTTTATTATTTTTCCAATATTTAATAATTATAATATATACATTTTTAAAACACTCCCCACCCTTATCCCCTATAAACCAAACATCCCGATCCTAAAAATATATGATTTAAAAAAAATATATAAATAAATTTTATTATAGATACACATTACTATTACTACATTAGAAAAAATATAAAAACTATAAAACCAAAATAACACATATTACAATATTTAATTTTTCGATTTTTTAACACATTATCGATATTTAACCACAACGATATTTTTACTTCGATATTTTTAATTCCGATATTTAAACACACATACTAATTACGATATTTTTGTTGTCGATATATATACTTCCGATATTTTTTACCATCGATATTTAAACATCGTTATTAAAATTTCGATATTATGTCTACTTACCGTCTTTTTCAAGTCAAACAATGGATGGGTTGGAATTGGCTCACGTTCAATCTTGATTACAACATAAATTTTAATATGGGTCAGTAATCCATTGGTTTGGCTACAGTCTAACTGGCCTGATTTACTAGATCCTTTCACTATCCTTAAGAGCATTGTTAAATCATAAACAGTGAAATTGGAAAATAACCTCAGACTTGATTTTCAAATCTCTGTAGTGGTCTCTGCCTGGGACCTGTACTTTCGTAAGGTTAGGCCTAATCTACAACTTCTTTCGGAAAATAGTAGCCATGATCAAGTTGCAAGAATAATCACACTCGGACGGACTGATTTTCTTCCACCAGGCCTTCCTTACAGAAGCTACACTGGCTACCTATTCAACAGAGAATCTATTTCAAATCACTGTGTATCTTGTGCAACTGCCTAAAAGGGCTTGCTCTTCACTTTCTCAGTATCCAATATATACCCACAGGAATCTTGCAGCCTTCGAATGCTAATCCCCTTTGTTGTTTCTCATTTCAACAAGTCTACCTGTGATGGTAGATCCTGGCAGGATGGCTTTGGAATTATCTTCCTATCTTTCTAAAAGATTCCAACACTTACCTGATTTTTAGAAATAGTCTGAAAATTTACCTTTTCACTTCGTAATTCCACCGCCACTCACTTCTTAATGCAAAGTGCCAAGAGACCCTCAGGACGATGTTGTGCTGTATACATTTAATTTAGAACAACATGTATCTTGCCTTTTCAGTTAGAAACATTTGTAATGAAAGATTTGACCTCGTTAAAAGTTTTCCAGGATTCCTACATGCAGGAGAAAATTATAACGCCCCTTTTGGGACCATCACTGAAGAGAATAAAATGCATAACATTGGAATTAACAGCTCAAGATATTTTAAGTGGGTAGAGAGGGTGAGAAGAGTGTCTGGGTTCTAATTCAAAGTGTACAGTGCACATGTACAATTGTGCCTTGCCAACTGGATCAGTGTGGCACAGCAGGAAGCAAACTTGTTAGTATGAAAAGGTACAGACCACATCAATACTGTTAGCTACTAGGTGACAGAAAAATGGATGAATAGATGAGAGAACAGGTAGAAGTTAAGGATTAAGATGGGGTACATATTTTGAGTACTGTTGTAGGACTGATTAGGTAACACTTACCTATCAGTTTACTACATAAGAAGGCTTTCAGGTATTTTTCAGCTAGGGCTGAACCAGAATAGCAGTGTTATGAATGGATCCTTTCCATGAGATACTTCTCAAACACGAGTGATTTTGAGTTTTTCTGTAAGAATGGCAGCTGCAAAAATATTTCTTAAATATAAAAAAACGCTTGTTTTTATCCTAAAGCAAATGTGGTAACCAGTACTGTAAGGCGCTCAGCACTATCAAAGGGATATTAGTTCCTAATTGATATCTTCCTCGGTGCTTCTAGGGGTGAAGAGTACGGTTACCATACATACTCACACAAGGCCACCTAGGTGACTCTGCAACTAAATTACAAATGTTCTCCCCAAGCACTCACAACCAAATCACTAAAAAGTACACCAGTCCAGTATATTCCAATTCTCTTATCATAGGAAGACACTCTCAATTCCAATTAATCCACTGTACTCCAGATTTCCAGTTAGACTTTATTCATCCACTGTAATCTTGACACCGCAGACAACACGTGTTTCGCCATGTTATATAATACACATTGACTTCCTCTGCGCTGCAACCCAAAACATATAATATACATACATATTACTAGAGGGTTATACAATATAAACCACTAACAACATAATATCGTACAAAAAAACCAATCAAATCTCACTAGAATCCCGTGAAAGAGTAGAATCCTCAAGAAAAACAAACCAGGTACTAGTCACCTATTTAAGGAGTCGCGTTGTAAAGCATAGAAAGCCAACACCATAGTACAGAATATTTAATATTGGTGCTATAAATAGAAATGTGGTGACAAGAAACAGTCAAAAAAGGAAGGAATTGAGTATTTAGAGGGAATATATTCACCTGTCCTACGTTCAAAATAAACTCCTCAAATATTCCTTGATAAGATAAGCAAGGATAACAATCCTGTAATCATAATACACTCATATTACTCTGTGAGAAATCACTTCCCTCCAACTTCACTCAGTAAATGCAAATTTTTTAAAACAACAATTATGATTATAAGTAAATACCGTATACGTGTTATCCCACGTCGGTCAACTTAATCTTCAATATTTATTTGTCAGTCACGCACCAATTCTATATATCTGCAGAAACCCAAATCATTAATAAAACCGCAATTTATCGGAAATAGAAAATCTAACTAAAGTAACCATGATTGACCGCAACTACTCACCCCTCGTATTCGAATATCTATAGTGAGTCAAATTCCCTGAGACAGGTCTATAATCCCGATCACTTGTCCCTAGAAAATAAATTACATTATTAAAGTTTTAATCCTATTTATTGCCGTAACATATACAAAACACGCTCACAAAGGCTACCATTACACCAGAAGCATATAGATTATAATTTCAAAATGCCCTGTGAGTCACTAATTCTTCGTACTAACAACATTAAATAAATGAGATTTTAACTTATGGTCTACGATCCCACTCTATCAGACCTCTCGAAAGTACAAATTAAATTTCCTATAACCAACCCGTAAACCAAAACACCTTGTTTGTGGTACAAATCTGTCCACTGGCACATTCGCCGACTCGATAACCGGCGTGCTACATGAGCGCCATCTTAACTATTCCTTATATTGACATCAACTCCAAGCGCCATCTTGGAGTATGTTATAATATAAGAGAAACCACAAAATTACTGGTATATCCAATATTAAACTGATCGTCACATATCGTATACAAGTCCCTATATATCTAACATATCTCCTATAAGTGTCAACTTTGTAAAAGTACAAGAACATATCCATCTAATCGTACTTTTCTTTAAATATTAACCAAAAAGCTCGTGTTCGTAAAAATAAACAAAGGACTCAAGCCCGTCATGTAATACGGAAAGCTACATGCTACAACTACGTTATTGCGTCTATGAATCTATTTCCCATAAAGTGTAAAGGGTTGAACAGTATGAGTATATAGCAAAGTATTTTAAGGAGTAAAAAAGCGAATTCTCATTACCGCTCCCAAAATCAGTAGAAATTGAATATCTACAAAATCAATTGCTAAAAACCAATAAAGTTGCATCAATTCAACCATACTCCATGTGATTGAGTATAGCACATCAAAATAAACCCTAACTCGAAAAAGAACGGATTCTCATTACCGTTCCAGAAATCAGTCGAATTAAAAAGTCTAGCAAGTCATTTACAGGGAACTGTATTCCACGTAAATCCAGTTTATGCTCTAGTCATTATATACAATTGAAAAACGTATTCTCATTCCCAATAAAAAGGGACCTGTTCCGATAAATCAATGTCTAAATACTATTTGAATAACATGGGGTCGCAATTGTGGTCAATTGTGTGAATCACTCTCAACCAAAGTCTTTCGTAGATAAAAGGGGGGAAGTTATGAAGGAAAAATGACAGTAAAAGTGAATGTAAAAGTAAAAATAGTAAAAATAGAGGTACGATGAAATAATCCAAGAGGTGAGAAAACATATACCCATGTATATTCACAATACATTATTCAACAATATTCGCAATAGGTATTAGAACACATCAATCCATCTAAGTTACAGATTCCACTCTGAAAGACCAAATCTTCTTACCTAGGTACTTAATATGTTACATCTGTGTAGAACTAGGTATTCAAGGAAATGTGAAGGAAAAGTTCTCTCAGTTACCATTTCCCATTCTAAGTCTAAATAACAGTATCATATCCCAAATAGAAGTGCAAATCTCATCATCAATTTACAAAAAATGGGGTTCCTAATACATCTACGACATACATAATTCATCATACTTGACAGGTACAGGTACATTTCTTTTGATTATATATTAATCTCCCAAAAAGTATTGGAATTCATTGTCGATGTTCATACCACACTCTACCGCTCTCAATTTCATTAACCATATAACTTCCCTTTGTCTAAGCTTCAGTTGTCTGTTGCCCCCACGTGGGTCCAGACTAACATGATCGATGCCATGGAAGCTAAATGTATGTTTATGTTGATCATCAAGATTCTGTATGGCATGCGCTGCAATCGGGTATCTAGTGTCCCCATTCTTCCGTGCTCTAAAGTGTTCTGTCATCCTATCCCTCAGTCTTCGAATAGTACTGCCAACATATATCTGGCCACATGAACATGCAATAACATATACCACATAGGTGGTATCACAATTGATAAAAACATCGATCAAGAATTCACCTTTATTATTGTAAGTAAACAACTTCACTCTATTAAGTGCCCATCTGCATGAGCTGCAGCGGCCACACTTGTAAAACCCTTTCAGTTTATTAGTCAGCCAGTTGTCATCTTCTTTGTAAGGGTAACTGGGACTGACAGTATTAGCCAGTGTTCTCCCTCTTCTAAATGTTAATCCAGGTCGTTTACCAATATATGGCACTATATCCTTCTCTGCTGTCAACAAATGCCAATGTTTATTCAAAATGGAATGTACCTTGTGGCTGTCAGTATTATAGTGTGTAATCAACCTAATCTTTTGTTCTTTCCCGGTTTTATCAACAGTTTCCCTGGGTAGGAGTGTCTGTGCTCGGTCTAAACTGAGCACCCTCTTTCTTGCTTTGTTTATGACTGTCCGGTCATAACCCCTAGCCTGAAATCTCCTAGAAACATCCTCCACATTCCTCACAAAATCGTCATTAGTACAATTTCGTCTTGTTCTCACAATTTCCCCAAAAGGTATCGCATTGATCTGATTCCTCGGGTGGCAGCTTTTGGCATGAAGCAAAGCATTACAGCTTGTTTCCTTTCTATATAACTTGCTACATAGCCTAGTACCATCAACAAACAACTCAATATCCAAAAATACTATACGTTCTTGATCATAGTGTGTTGTAAAACGCAAATTAGCATCATTGTTGTTCAGATACATTAGAAACTCTTGCAACTTATCCACAGTACCAGTCCACACCATCAAACAGTCATCGATGAAGCGGCCCCAGTAGTGGATATATTCAATCAATTTTTCCCCACGACGGCCCCAGATCCACTCCGCCTCAAACCACCCCATAAAGAGGTTAGCAAAAGACGGAGCGAATCTGGATCCCATCGCCGTACCGAGGCACTGCTTATACCACTTGTTTTTGAACAAGAAAACATTGTTTTTGAGCACCAACTCCGTCATCTGTAAAATCATCATAGTATGATCATATAGTTCCACTGGTCTCTTATTTAAAAAGGTCTCCAATGCCTTAATACCCAAATGAAGCTGTATATTTGAATACAAGGACACTACGTCAAGAGTAACAAGGTACATGCCTGGCTCCCAAACAAGATCTTGCATAATATTTATTACATGTTTAGTGTCCTGTATTTATGCCGGAAGGTTATGCACATGCGGTCGCAAGTAAATGTCTATAAACTGTGATAATCTCTCAGTGGGTCCTCCAATACCCGATATAATGGGTCTTCCCGGTGGTCTCTCTCTATTTTTGTGCACTTTTGGTAGAGTGTACAAACACGGTGCTCTAGGTTTGGCAACGTGTAAGTAATTATATTCATCCTGATCAAGTAGTGTCTGATCATACCATATCTTGAGTTTACCATTGATAGTATCTGTCAGTTCAGCTAAGGGGTTTTGTTTTAAAATTTCATAATAGTCCCTATTGTTTAGTTGTGACATAATTTCATCTTCATTAGTAACTGTATCCATCACAACTATATTCCCCCCTTTGTCAGCCATACGGATAGTTAAGTCCTTATTGGTTGTCAATTCTTTAAGTGCTTGTCTCTCACCCCTGGTCAGGTTATCCTTACTACTATAGTACTTAGTATTCCTACTTCTATCAATTAATTTATCAAGATCAAAGATAACAGACCGGTAAAAAGCATCAATGGTATTTCCCGTGGTCAACTGTGGTGTCCATCTAGATTTCACCTTCAGACCACTACTTTCACTCTCATATCTACTCATTTCAAGGTCTTCTAAGAGTCTTGAAATTGTCACTGGGTCATCCTCATTTTCAGTTATAGATAACAAAATCCTGGTAGCATTAACTCCTTCTATAGTCAATTCACTTGCTTCCTTTATTGCACCTTTGTGTTTTATTTTTTCTGGTACATTCACAAAATATTTTTTCAGTTTCAACAGTCGTACAAATTTGTAAACATCAATTTTAGTCATATACCAATCGGGTTGCATTGTGGGACAAAAATATAGTCCCTTCTTTAACAAAGAAATCATACTTGGAGACATATCCTGCGATGACATGTTAATAATTTCTATTTCATTCCCCGGTACATTGTCAATATCATTCAATTCTTCCAGGATCTGGTCCTCATCCCTAGTCTTGCTCCTTGTTGCCCCCTTTCCTCTTGTACCTCTCCTTGTCTCATGATACCTGTGTCTCGGTTCCTGGTGTTCGTATCCAGATTCTTAATTCTCAACCTCTTCACCTCCTCTAAAAAATTTGTCTCAATATTAGTTGTCATTCTGATTCCTTCAACTTCCTCACCCTCACTACTCGAGATATTGCTTGAAGATGCTTCTGCATCACTGGCTGAGGGGGTACCCTTCCTTGTCCCTGTACTCCGACCTTGTTTCACTAAATGATCAAAGCGCTTAGCAAAAGTAAAAACTCTCCCAGTCTTGTAATCATTCTCATCCCTCCTAAGTTTCCTAGTTTTTCTACGTTTAATGTCAGCTTGGAGGTTGCTCAAGTATTCATCCAGAATATTATAATTCTTAATAGTAGCCTCTGGTATATTCATTTCCTTAATCTCATCTTCTAATTTTTGTATCTCCTCTAGAAGTTTAGTGGTTTTCCTTTCTGCATTCTCGATGAGAATATTCATCAAGTTCCTTGAGCTGCTAGTTAATTCTTTTTCCCAGGAGTCTAAAAGGTCGGGTTCAAGGTCCTCATATGTGGGCATAATCTGTGACCTAATGCCACATGGTATTCTATTAACAGTGAGATACTGCTTCAGTGTAGCTGCGTCCCACCATTTGTTTAATTCCATTCTTTTTAGGGATTCTACTTTCTTAAACTTTTCTTTAAGGCCCTCTTTCTTAGTATTTCTATCTGTATTTGTTGCTGCATTAATTGAACTTCCTGCTGTGAGTTTACTGAAGAGATCTCTAGCTTCCTGATCCCTATTCATGATCCCTTGCGGCTGCCCTACCCCGATAATATATTAAAGCAAATGTGGTGACCAGTACTGTAAGGCGCTCAGCACTATCAAAGGGATATTAGGGATATTAGTTCCTAATTGACATCTTCCTCGGTGCTACTCGGGGTGAAGAGTACGGTTACCATAAATACTCACACAAGGCCACCTAGGTGACTCTGCAACTAAATTACAAATGTTCTCCCCGAGCACCCACAACCAAATCACTAAAAAATACACCAGTCCAGTATATTCCAATTTTCTTATCGTAGGAAGACACTCTCAATTCCAATTAATCCACTGTAATGAGAATTTGCCTAGCCTTCGTGCTGGTAAGTTCCAATTCTATTAAGGACTCGGAGGCGAGGATTATGCCTTCTTTCTACGCTTTATTTTTCACAGCAGCAAGAAAAAACATATATAAACTACTTTTCCCATGAACACTTGGGAAACAGAAAAGTCAAACACGAGTCCTTTAACAGTGTCTATGCTCTGGCAGCTCCCATCATGCCCTGCTGCCGCTTCCTCTTCCTCTTTCTTCGCGCGAAGCCCATGTACCGGCAATCTCAGGCATCCTGCTTGGAACCTTCATTCCCTGCAAAAGACCACACAGTCAGATCTTGACCGTCCCAATACTATGTCATAAGTTACGTGGCAGTACAGCATCATACAGAGCGACAGCAGAAATAGCAACCGAAGCATCATGAATGAGTTACTTACGTTGCATACGGGGAGGGTCCACTTCTTGGAAGTCCCTGGGGGGGATAATCCTCGCCTCCGAGTCCTTAATAGAATTGGAACTTACCAGCACGAAGGCTAGGCAAATTCTCATTCTATGGCAGGACCGGAGGCTTCGGATTATGCCAGTTCAAAGCTTATCGACAACCAGCCGAGCCACTTCTATCACTGGCTTGGAATAGAACCTCTTGAACGTGGAGTCTGAGGACCAATCGGCCGCTCTCATCAAATCCTCCAGTCGAGCCCCGAGGGCAAAAGCTTTTGAGGCCATAGCTCCCCTCTCTGAATGAGCACCAAACTGTTTAGTATCAATTCCCGCCTCCTGCATTACCCAACGCACCCATCTGGCGATCGTCGGGGAAGTAACAGCCTTGTACGGTTTCCGTAGGGCAATGAGAAGTTGTCTCTCACCCGGAGGGCGAGTGTCATCAGTCATATCTTCATAAGCACGGAGGCACTGCACCACACACAGTTTAGGGGAATCCGGAAATTCGGGGTATGAAATAACCCTAGTAAGGGTCTTAGTTTGTCTACTTACAGTGAAAGAAACTCCTTCCGGCGAAAAGACTCTGGCCGTGATAGAGAGCTCGCACATCCGAGACCCGTCTGCAAGATATCGCCTAACGGCTAAGGCGCTCGACCTCGGACCTGGGGATCTGGGTTCGAGTCTCAGTAACGACGCCAAAAACCTCCTGTGATTCTGGGCAAATCACTTAATCTCCCCGTGCCTAAAAAAAAAAAGCGCTCTGATACCTGATTCGGTTCGGGTCTAGTTCGCGCTATATAAAACTCTGCAAAATAAAAAATAAAAAAAACAACAAAAAAACAACATCGCCAACTTAGCAGTCAATTCCTTACGAGACAGGAACCTGTTCGGTTGCCAAGAAAGGAACAAATTCAACACCCTGTTCACGTCCCACAGGGTGGAGTACCGAGGTTCTGGCGGCAGTGAGAGGCGAATTCCTCTCAAGAGCCTACAAATCAAAGGGTGCTCTCCAATCGGAGAACCCTGCACCAAGTCGTGCCCCGCTGAAATCGCAGATCTGAAGGTATTGATCGACCGGTAGGCCAGTCCCTCCTGCGCCAGTTCGGCCAAGAAGTTGAGGACGTGGACTACAGCTGCCCCCACGGGATCGAAATCCCGTCGCACACACCAGCGACTCCATCTATGCCAAGCAGATCGATAACGCTTGGATGTGCCATCCGCCCAGGCCTTGGAAAGCAAGTCCTCTGCTTTTCCCGAAAGGCCCGGGAGCGTCCAACGACGCCGGAGAGCCTCCAGGCTATCAGCCTCAGCGTACCCTCCTGGACTAACCGGTGGGGAGCTCCGTCCGAATTGAGGAGAATGTGAGGAGAGTGGGGGAGTAGGATTGGAAAATCCCAAGAAAGTTCCAGAAGAACTGGAAACCAAACTTGTGACCTCCACCATGGTGTAATCATCACCACTTGCGCCGACTGGCAACGCAGCAACGCCGACACGCGCGTTATCATTGAAAATGGGGGAAACGCATACCCCTGCTCGCCCGACCAGTCCTGGAGGAACGCATCTGTCGCCTCCGCCGACGGGTCGGGCGCCAACTGAAATACCTCGGGAGTTGATGGTCAGGCGAGACGCAAAGAGGTCCACTGAGAAGGGACCCATCCGGTCCAACAGCCTGGCGAACAGCAGAGGATTCCGTTTCCATACGCTGGCATCCAAGAGGTGCCGGGAGTGCCAATCGGCCACCTCGTTCTGTCGCCCCGTCAAATACTCTGCCGTGACCGACACTTGATGGTCCAGGCAGAAGTGCCAAAAGTCTCTCGCAAGGTCCGCAAGCATCTTGGATCTGGTGCCCCCCCAGATGGTTGATATATCGGACCGCCGACACGTTGTCCATCCTGAGAAGGACGCAGGACTGCACCCTGTCCTTGGTCCAACACTGGTTTGCAAAGGAGCCCGCCAGTAACTCCAAACAGTTGATATGCAAAGATTGCTCGAAAGCGGACCAGGCGCCTCCTGTGGAGAAATCTCCGCATCTGGCTCCCCAGCCTGACCGACTGGCGTCCGACTCTATCACGATGTCCGGGGCAGAGCCAAAAATCGCACGGCCATTCCAGGCCTCCATGTGCGTGAGCCACCATCGCATTTCGTCCCTCACGTCGTCCGACAACGGAATCAGTTGAGAGTACGTCAGCCCTTTCCTGAGATGATACGTCTTCAAGCGTTGCATGGACCGATAGTGGAGGGGGCCGGGAAAGATGGCCTGAATCGAAGACGACAACAGGCCCACCAACCGTGCCAGGTGCTGTAATGATATCAACGGCTTCGCCAGGGTCTTGCGGATTTCGTGCCTGATCTTCGCCATCTTTCTGGCGGGAAGACTCAAGGTTGAAGACACCGAGTCTATGTTGAAACCGAGAAAGGTCGCACACTGGACGGGAACCTGAAGAGACTTCTTCTCGTTGATAATGAAACCCAAACCTTGAAGCAGGTCGACCGCGGACTGTAATTGAGACAGCACATGTCTCGGGCACTGATCCATGAAAAGCATGTCGTCCAAATACACTAACATTCTGACACCCCGAGCCCGTAAGGCCTCCACCGCCGGACGCAACACCTTTGTGAAGCACCATGGCGCTGAGGATAGCACGAAAGACAGCGTGGTGAACTCGTAGACTTGACCATTCCACTTGAACTGGAGAAAACGACGGTGAGGAGGGAAAATCGGGACCGCTAAGTAAGCGTCTTTTAAGTCGAGCCTGACCATCCAATCGGACGGGCGCAACACATCCCGCAGAAGGTGAATTCCCTCCATCTTGAAATGGCGGTACACAAGCCATTCGTTGAAATCTTTTAAATTGATCACCGGGCGACGGCCCCCGTCAACCTTGTCGACCAAGAAGAGGTTGCTTAGGAAACCGCCCGGGTGTTCGCACGCGCAACAAATCGCCCCTTTGTGGAGGAGGGCAGCGACCTCTTCGCTCACTAAAGCTGCATCGCACTGCGAAAAGGTAATGGGGCGAGGAAGCTGAAGCTGACACGGACGGCCATGGAACTCCAACTGGAAGCCCTGAACCGTCTGCAGCACCCAGGCACCGCTGGTAAGTGAGGTCCACGCTGGGAAAAACTGCGCTAGGCGCCCCCCTACTCGCAAACTCGCAGATGATAGCACACTCACCTCGTCCACCGCCTTGATGTTGGCCTCTCTGACCACCACGTCCTCGGAACCTCTGTCCTCTCGTGGGATAGAAATTGTTGAAACGGGCATTGTCTTGAAACTGCCCGCGTCCGGAGCCTTGTCCTCTGTCTGAGCTGTTGCCCCGACCGAACGAGCGGCCCCTGCCTCGTCCGGCCCTGTCAAAAACACGAGGGGCGAAAACCTTTTTAATATTGGATTGAGCCCGGTCCAAGGAGGTGAAAGTGGCTACAAATTTACCAAGCTCCTTAATAAATGGGTCTCCAAACAGACCCCCCTGGGCCACCGTGCCAGCCTCAGACGAGGCGAGGTCACCTAACTTAGGATCAACTTTAATTAATAGTGACCTCCTTCTCTCAGTAGAGAGGGCACAGTTTGCATTGCCAAGAAAGATGATGGCGCGCTGCGCCCAATTTGATAGAACCTCCGGGGAGATAAGGTCCCCGGACACCTTGGCCTCCTCTGCCATGTCTAGAATCTTAGTCATGGGGCCCACTGCATCGAGCAACTTATCCTGGCACGTACGCCAGGAACTGTCTATACCCTTCCGGGGGTCCTTGACAATTTGGCCAGGAAGGTCGCCATCTTTGGATCAATATCCGGAGTCATGGCTACCTTACCCTCTAAGGAAGGCCGGGGGCACTCCGACCTAAGGCGGCTACGGGCATCCTTATTCACCGGTTTCCTGAGGCGATTCGCCACATACTTGGCCACCTTATCGCCCGGAACCCATTCTGAGGACCTGGGATGGACAATGTCGTCCGGGTCCAACATGTCTGAAGGGCCAGCGGAGGAGGAAGGTTGAGACGGGAGCCAAGACCTGGACGAACATGCTTCCTCCTCCGAGTCCGGAGAATCATCATCTTGCTGTGGCTCCGGGGACATAGTACGAGGAGTAGGTGGCGGCACCTCCGCGTGGATGTCTGAAAGTGGTTGGGACGCCTCAACCGCCATAAACGCACTCTTCACCTTCGCAAAAGCCGTAGGGTCAACCCCCTCCGTACAAGGTTTCTTAGGGGGAGGGGGTGGCGGTGACGGGTCAGGGCCCGAGGCCGGGGGAGGCGCGGGAATAAGGGACACAAGCTCGCGGGAATAAGGGACACAAGCTGAGCGTATGCCTCATCCAGACGCGCCAAGAGACGTTGTTCTATGGGTACCATTGCTTGGTCCACCGCCCTATAGAGTCGTCAACCGCCTGGTAGAAGTCATCATCCCAAGGGACGTAATTAAGAGGGTCTTCCTCTGCATACTGGCCTGACTCCCCCTGCATAACAAGGTAAATTGGGCTCAACAGGCCAGAGAGGTACGGCACAGGAAATGGACTGGACCCAAACCGGTACTATGTGGGTCTGGGAGGTCCCAGGTATATGCGTGGCCCAAGGCACACGATTAAGGGGCTAGCCCCGGGGACGCTGCAGCCCTCAAGATCCTGGGGTGCCACCCGGTAAAGCGCTCCCCAGCGCCAAAACACCGGCGCAATTACGACCCCACAGGGTGTCAAATGCCAAATTTAACCCACACAGGGCGTCTTTTTACAATAAGGGAAAACCTAATTTGCGACCCCTCGGGGTGTCAAAACCAGGTGGCCAGGGCAAAGGTTACCGTCTGAGCAAACGTGCTAAAAAACGCTTAAAAAAAGCGTCCCACAGCGCGCCGGCATCCAGAAGGAACACTGCCCCCTAGCGGCGAGATCACCACACCGCGCACTACTGGGCTACTAGCATCGCGTGAGGAGCGCAAAAGCGTCCCGCGATCGTTAGGGAATCTGTAATATGGAAAAACAAACCAGCGCCTGGCACAGAGACAAAACGCTAAACTGACAGACCCCAAAAACCCAGGAGAGATAAGAAAAACGACTTAACTTGCTGCTGAGCAGCGAAGAAAGAGGAAGAGGAAGTGGCAGCAGGGCATGATGCGAGCTGCCAGAGCATAGACACTGTTAAAGGGCTCGTGTTTGACTTTTCTGTTTCCCAAGTGTTCATGGGTAAAGTAGTTTATATATGTTTTTTCTTGCTGCTGTGAAAAATAAAGCGATACAAAAGGGGATGATGGACGGAGCGTTTGAGCAAATCAAACACTCACCCCCAGTCAACTGATCTGGGTTTAATCCATCACCATTCTTTAGCTCACTCCGCCACCCCAGTTCAGACATGGCCATATGCAAATCAGTCTGACCCTGTGCCTCACGGGAACAGTCCAGCCCGAACTGCCAAGCCATGTCTTCCCTGGACCGGAAACAAGCATCCTGGGACCGGTTTCGGATTCATAATCCTCATCAGCCAGGCTATCTTGAATCCAGTGGCAAAGTGAGCAAGGGACTCACGTCTGAGTATACCCTGCCAACTTAGGGCGAACAAAGCGATACAAAAGGGTATGGATTAAACCCAGATCTTTTGACTGGGTGTGAGTGCTTGATTGGTTCGGATGCTCCGTCCATCACCACCCCCTTTTGTACCGCTTTTGGCCGCCATAAGTGTGGCAGGGTATGCTCAGACGTGCGTCCCTTGCTCACTTTGCCACTGGATTCAAGCAAGCCGGGCTGAAGACGGCTGTAATGCCAGAAACCGGTCCTCAGAAGCTTGTTTCCGGTCCAGGGAAGGCATGGCTTGGCATTTCGGGCTGGACTGTTCCCATGAGGCACAGGGTCAGACTGATTTGCATATAGCCATGTCTGAACTGGGGTGGCAGAGTGGGCTAAAGAACGGTGATGGATTAAACCCAGATCTTTTGACTGGGTATGAGTGTTTGATTAGTTCGGATGCTCCATCCATCACCACCCCTCTTTTGTACCGCTGTGAAAAATAAAGCGTAGAAAGAAGGCATAATCTGAAGCCTCCGGTCCTGCTATAGAATCCAGATTTCCAGTTAGACTTTTTTCATCCACTGTAATCTTGAGACTGCAGCCAACATGTTTCGTCATGTTATATAATAAACATTGACTTCCTCAGGGCTGTAACCCAAAACATATAATATACATACATATTACTAGAGGGTTATACAATATAAACCACTAACAACATAATATCGTACAAAAAAAACAATCAAATCTCACTAGAATCCCGTGAAAGAGTAGAATCCTCAAGAAAAACAAACCAGGTACTAGTCACCTATTTAAGGAGTCGTGTTGTAAAGCATAGAAAGCCACCACCATAGTACAGAATATTTAATATTGGTGCTATAAATAGAAACGTGGTGACAAGAAACAGTCAAAAAAGGAAGGAATTGAGTATTTAGATAACACGTATACAGTATTTACTTATAATCATAATTGTTGTTTTAAAGAATTTGCATTTACTGGGTGAAGTTGGAGGGGAGTGATTTCTCACAGAGTAATATGAGTGTATTATGATTACAGGATTGTTATCCTGGCTTATTTTATCAAGGAATATTTGAGGAGTTTATTTTGAACGTAGGACAGGTGAATATATTCCCTCTAAATACTCAATTCCTTCCTTTTTTGACTGTTTCTTGTCACCACGGTGTCAAGATTACAGTGGATGAATAAAGTCCAAATGGAAATCTGGATTACAGTGGATTAATTGGAATTGAGAGTGTCTTCCTACGATAAGAGAATTGGAATATACTGGACTGGTGTACTTTTTAGTGATTTGGTTGTGAGTGCTCGGGGAGAAAATTTGTAGCTTGTTTTTATCCATTGTGTTTTTATTTTCTTATTTTAGTGACCTGTTTTTTAACGATGTGCTTTTATGAAACTCTATGTGTTATCGAATAAAGCTTATTTGACTTGACATGTAGCCAACTTGAAATGAAATTTGTACTTGTAAAGCGCACTTATACCCCAACTGGGGTGTCCTGGCGCTGTACGCATACCGCTGTGGAACCCTTCCTGGCTTTTCCCTGTGAAATGTCCACTCCTGGGCACCCCCAAGGTGAAGCAAGGCATCCCAGCGCTGTCGGGGTCGTTGTGGAGATTAAGGAAGCTATTGCCCAGAGTTGCAGAGTGGGACCCATGATTAGAATAGGCACCGAGGCGAGAATGATCAGGTCCGAGGAAATTGAGCCCAAGACCCACCAAGGCGGGAATTGAACCCTGGTCCCGAGCCAGTATTCTGCATCCGGGTCTGCACTCTAACCATTGAGCCACGCTTCTCCACAAACTACAACTTTACAACGTTTTGTAGTGGTCCCTATGACCTTTTTTGTTGAGCACTTCTGGAGAGAACAATACTATTCCCGAGCCTAGGGCCAGATGTAGGTAGCCAAATACCGGTCGGTAACGGCCGAATTCGGCCGTTACCGACCGGTATTTGGCTTTTGAGATGTAGAGGGCAGGAAACAGGCCATTTCGGTAATTTTACCGATTCGGTAAATATACCGGTCGGTAAATTTACCGACCGGTATTTTTACAGAATCGGTAAAATTGAGATGTAGGTGGGACTCTTCTGAGTCCCACAAGCCCTACAAAATCGGTATTTTACCATCAAATTCAATTTGATGGTAAAATACCGATTCAGGTGTGCATGCACATGTGTGCATGCACACCTGTGCCATATGACAGGCAGACCTGCCCTTAGGGCAGGTATGCCTGCCACATGGCCCCCGAACCTTTTTTGGGGGTGCTAGAGGGTGTCAAAGTGACACCCCCTGCACCCTTGTCAAAATCGGTATTTACCGATTCGGTAAATACCGACCGGTAATGCCCTATTCATTCCTATGCCCATAGGAATGAATGGGGCATTACCGGTCGGTATTTACCGAATCGGTAAATACCGACTTTTAAAGATTCGGTAAATCCACATCTGGATTTACCTACATCTCGGTACTTCTATTTTACCGATTCATAAATACCGAATCGGTAAAATTCGGTATTTATGAGTCGGTAAAATAGAATTACCTACATCTGGCCCCTAATCTTTTCACCTTCCAGTGGCCAAAATAAAGTGTTCACTCCTGTTTAGCCACACACTTTTTTCGATGTTCCCTTTTTTTTTTTAGAAATATTTTTTTTTAAATGTACAGCTTCCCGTTTGAGGTTATCAGTATAAGTACATTTAGGTGAGGTTTCGGTGTCAAAGTTCTCTTTTATTTCCTATTTGATAATATATCTTTCTATATCTATAAGAAGGCAGCATACAGGGAGCCACAACGTAGGACCACATTTAGGCCACTTACATTTTTTGTTGCAACAAGATCAGCTATTCTGAACTTGCACACTGCTGTGCCAATCCAACTACATTTAGTTCGGCTGCATTTTCAGTGAGGGACTGGCACAACAGGTAGTGCAAACATTCAGAATCCAAAATCACATGTTTACAAAGTGTCATAGGTGTGAAGAATAAGAATAATATGTTTATAAACAGTGCAAATAATTAGGGCACTAGTGTATGGATACTAGAATGGATGAGGGTTAAATATTACATGTTTGCAGAAATAAGAGGGAATGGTTCCGCTCTCGCTCCCCTCTGCTCCTTCCGGCTCCCTCCTCTACTCATGGTGCCTCTTACGGCTGTACTCTTCACTTTCTAAACTGTTGCACGACATCTCTCCTTGACATTGTCCCCAAGTGTCACAAGCTCGAGGTAGCCTCTGCTGTGCTGTATTGTATCACCGTGCTTAATCCCTCGCAATTGTGGAATCTTGGAACTGTGCTGCGCAGTTTTATTCAATAAAGGTTTTTGAGAAATAAAAAAAACTAAAAACTGAGGAAATGGAAATTAAAGGATTGCAAATTTACATACAGAGAAAAGAGTCAGGTGTCAGAGGTTTGATTTAATTTAATTTATTTATTTGTAAAGCGCCAGAATTACCCCCCAAGGGCTATCTCCGCGCTGTAGGATTACTACTGCCAGCCACAGAAAAGAGACGGATTAGAACAGTAAGGTTTTGAGGCAGTCGGATAACAAAACATTATTGTACTGGTAAGGTAGATTATAGTGAAGAAATGCCTAGTCTTAGATGCTTTACTCGCTCCCACAGCCCCTCGCCACCGGACTTATCCCGGCCGCTGTACAGGACTGCACCGATAGTGAGCTACAGCCAGATCGTACACCCCTGAGCCTTCAATAGCGACACTCCAGCGCTGCAAAAATCCCTCGCACGCCTGAGTCCCCAGACGCAAGAGCCACCTTTAGCGAATGCTCCTAGCAACCGGACCGCAGTTCCCAGTGACACCGCACCGCGCTTACAAACCAGTGAGCCCACGCTCTGGATACTTCCTCCATCCCCTCATAGTGTCACCGGAGCACTTTTTGAATCGTTTAACCATTGTCCTGATGATGACCTCAAGCTAAAGAGGTTGAAACGCCGTCAACTCTACAACGCCAATTGCGGAAACCAAAGGGTCATTCACAAATAATGGAACTATGTTTGTGATTGTAAATACTTTTGTTTGACCCTCACTGTTTATTGTTTTTTTGCCGCCCCATGTTGTTGCCTAATCACATGTGTCACTGCACCGTTCACCAACCACAACACTCCCAGTGCACATCTGGTTTTATGGTTACTGCAATTTAGTTGTATTCTGTGCTGCTATATGCAAATAACAACCCTTCTACCTCGCCTTGATCTCCCTTGCTCCTTTCCTGTGCTATGTGATTGATACTAGTATTCAACTGTCCCCTTACATGATTTACCAGTTGAGACATTGTCCTTTTGTTGCATCGCTTACCCGGTCTCAGCTGGGTTAACGGGTTTACTCCTGTTCCTGTTTCCTTAGTCTTAGTTATAGGCACAGTTGCAGCTAACTGGTCTAAGCTCCTCCAAATCTCCTTTGACCTCACTTTCTCCACATCCAGAACACTGGACCAACCAAAAATCTGGATAAGCGATACTAAACACATCCACAATGGTGACCTGGAAGCGTGCCTAACAACTAGCCTTCCGAACCCCTTTGAACAGCAGGATGTAAACACAGCAATTACACATTTCAATTATTCAGTAACTACGATCATGGATGAACTGGTGTAAGAGAAGAAGAGTGCACTAATGGTATACGAAGGAACTCAATGAATAAAGGAGACACCTCAGACTATTCAAAAAGTCATGGTGTCAAAATACTTTCAGGGAAAACCTTCAACTCCTTCGTAACACAAGGCAATTCTACAAAAAACATGTCTTTGAAGCAAGAGCTCTGGCAATTAAGTCTCCTTAAAAATTCAGCAGAAAAAAGACCAAAAAAGAATTTTGAAATAGTCAAAACAGCATTAAAGCCTAATACCAACCAAAATCCATCAGAACTGAAAAACATTTGAAGAATTTTGCACAGTTATTTGTTCCCGAAATCAAAAATGTTGAAGCTTCCCTGCCTGTGCAAACCATCATCAAGAGCTCCACTCTGACCAACTTTAGAGTCGGAACTTAGAAATGCCATCTCCAAGATAACCCCCTCCAGCCACTTTCTTGATTCACTGTCTGCTAATCTAGCCAAAGAAATGCAAAATACCATTGAGCCCCACTGGTCTAACATTATTAGCCTCTGCCTTCAACAAAGCATTTTCCTCGACTGTCTACAAATAGGACAAGCCTCTTCCCACCTGAAAAAAAAGATCTGATGGTCCTCCCAACCTCAACAATTACTGCCCGATCTTAAATCTCCAATTCTTATCCAAAAATCCCTAGAGCTGTGTCAACACACACCTTAATCAATTTGTAAAGTGCAACAATCTGCTTGATCAGTTTCAATCAGGGGCTATGGAATGGTGGACCACCGAGACTGCCCTTCTGCAAACGCCTAATGATGTATTGAAAATCATGGACAATAGAGTCACGCTTTCTTATTTCTGAAGCATTCGATAATGTCATTCACAATATCCTTGTCCACACCACAAATTAGTCAAAAAGCAAAGGCCCTAGAGTTGTTGAAATCATACCTTGAAACCTCTCAGAAGTGATTAAAGTACATTATGCATTCTCAAAATCTTAAAATCTCCATAGGAGTGCCCAAGGATTTGTTTCTAGCTCTGGCAATGTACAACCAGGCAGAACCACTGAGTAATCTCCTTAAGAACTCCGACATATACGATCATCAATTTGCATTTGGCACTCAACTTACATGAGGGTCTCTCCTAGAGCGGCCATCTCTTGACTATCTATAATTCCTGACAAAATACAAGCGGGGATGACATATAATCATCTTAAGCAAAACCAACCCAAAAGATAGAGTTCCTTCTTCTTTCTTTCAACTCAACTTTAGCGCCAGTTGAAGAATGGCTAGTCACAACAAACTGAAAATGGTTGGAGGGACTTCTCCCTCTCTCTCCTCTAAGACTAAGACATATCCTGCAGGTATTCAGCTGGCTGCATTGGTGGTGGCTACACTTTCTTGATATAATCAAAAAGGAACACCTCTTAATGCCTGTGAGATTGCGATATGAACAATGAACTGAGGTCTTCACATGTTAAAGACTTCTTCTGTGTTTACACTTTAGTACTTATACCATTGTTTGCTGTGCTCTGTAAAGTTATCTGGTGCTCTAAAGCTTAGTGTGAGCTTTTTAAAAAATTGAAATAAATAAATAAATGAAATAATTAAGGTGGTTCTTGGTGCAAACACACATTACCACTTTATTATGAAGGCAGATTTGTGAGAGGTGGTAATGTGTGACAAGAAAATGTATGTATATTAGTTGTGTTGTATTTTGTTGTGGAGGTAATGTGGTCTGCTGTTTTTTTTGTACTGTTCCATCTTCAATAAACACTTTCAATGCTGAAGCCCCATTTCTCAGTTCAAGCAGTCAAACTAGGGAATTCCCTCCCTAATAAGATTAGACTCTAATCTTATTAGGGAGGGAATTCCCTAGTTGCTCTAATCATTAGAGCAACTGAGAATAATTTGCAGTTCAGATGAAGGGTTAAGACCATGCTAATCTCAATGTGATTCATCAGAGGATCTATATGCTTTAGTTCACAAAAAAGAGTGTCATCATAAATTCTGACCTCTAAGCCTACAGACTGGAGAGCCCCTTCAGTACCTCGATTGGAGAACCAAATCATCACAATCCCTTTTCACACATATCCTAACTAATGTCAGAGGAAAACCAGATTCATCTACAAACATACCACACATGCGTCTGTATTAAATACCTAACAGAATGATCTATTCAAATTGGGAAGATGGATCACACGCTCTTCTTCAGTGTAACTATTCTTTACAACCAAACAATATCTAACTCCCTCATTCTAATCATCACACCTAAAATGAAGAAAATACATGAAACAGTTTCGTGAGAACTAAACCTAATCCCAATAAACAACAATAACTAAATACCACTGGATTAACCACAAACTTGGGGTTGTGGAGTAGCTTGCTACCCATCATAATGCGCTTCAGCGCCTCATCAGGGACAGTTAGTACTATAAATGCAATTACAATACTGCACAATATATATTTACAGAGAGTGAAAGGCATGGAATTTGGTATTGAAGAAAACAGACAAGCTATCACCAAAGAGAATAATTGACGTGGCAGAATCAACGATCCACCGAGAAATAAATGATTTAAGAGAGTACACATTCATTAAGGTTTCCGGCACCTGAGGGTCAAGGTTCACAGGAACATTCGTAGCATACTAAGGAAAGGCATTTGGTTTATGGTCTACAACATGTTACAACATGTTAAGAAAATAAACCTCATGAATGTATAATGAAAAAAAAGACTACAGGGTTTAATAATGTGGTCTGAAATAATACTGTTGCGGTTATAATTTATTATCAGTAAGTGATGAGTAGACCCTGCCAACATTTTTGCTACACTGGAATAATCTTACATAATTTCCAGACTTGCGTGGATTTCACGTTACGTTATTTACGAGAAATGTCCGTAATGACACAATTATGCCAGGTCGTGTAATCAGGCCACAGTTTTGGGAAGAATCCTAACGCAGGAGCAATGAGAATAAGCAGAATGTAAGCAGCTGCTATCCCGATTATGTGCGGTTTAGCACTTTTTTTGCACACGTTGCATCTTTGCATACAAAGCTAAACTACAGTGCAAATCTTGCCTATTCTCATATAATTCTGTGTATTTTTCATGAAGTTTCGTGTAATAAGGCATGAGGAAATACGTGTATTCTACACATCCTAATGATAAAGAGAGTCTGGAGGAGAGTACATAGGGTAATGGGGTGGGAGTTGGTAAACCAGTGTACAGAAACATTTCTCATCTATAAACCAATAAATCAGTGACTAATGTATTCTGAAAGTAGCTCACCAAATTAAGCTGCATTTCAATGAGCAGAAAAATATAGCCATATGGAATAGCGCACCTTGTTGAAAATCAGAAGGCCCAATGTCCAGGCCACTCCTGATAATATCCACTTAACTGGAGAAATTAATCTGAATTCTACTTTGACAGGTCGTTTGCATCTGATCACAATTTACTTATGACTCTTATCAGATCGTAATTGTGTGATACAGAAAGGTCAATTACCCTTCATGTGCACAAAGGGATATGCCTCCCACAGCCTGGTGGGTTAATGGCTAATGACGCCGCTAATAATTACTGTGAACGGTTTGGACATGATAATTTGTATCGTGTCCTGCTGATAAAGAAAGCCCAAAAGAGTATAAAAGACCATCCCTTGAGCACCATTGTTTCCAGGAGCCTACCTGATTCTATCAGACTTACCTGGCCCAGTCTACAAGGTAAGGCCAAATAAACTCTCTGCTATTATAATCTCATATTATGAACGACATTTGTTTTTAAGTGATCTTTCACAAATATACATAGCAAAACATCAAAGCTATGCTTAAGCAATAATGACTTGGTGTTTTTTATAGAAACTACTGATCAATGACCTTACCAGAAAATCATGTCACTCCAGGAGAGAATCGGGCTGTTACAGCCTGTAAAATAGTCCAGTGGGGTAATGTACCAGCTGTAAAAATATATATGTGAAACCTATATTTCGCTGGCTCAGATCTCATCCAGGCCAATTCCGTTTTTGAACTGTCAAGACTAAGAGCCTGATTTAGAGTTGGCAGACTGGTACTCAGTATTAAACTTGGCGGCTAGCCCGTCTACCTAATTACAAGGGCCATGATTCACTTTTGTGACAGAGTAACCCATCCGTCAAACTCTAGATCAGGCCCCTAATGCAATGAGAACTCTTGAGTTGGGCAATACCATCTGATTTTGTCAATTTCCAAAGGAAGCTATTTTTTCGCCAGTTCTGCTAAGGTGGTATGTGCAAAACCGTAGTTATTTTACTATTCAAATTATATACCACCTCGAACTCCCGTGAGTTTCCATGGAAGCACAATTCAAATAGCACAAGACATCCTAAATATCAGCTAGATAAAGGACTTCCCAAGAGAATGATTCGATATTTTTCTGCACTTTGTCCTTAGTTTCCTCAAGTACATAATTATTACTAGTAGCACATTTTCTAGATTTGCAGCAGTAAATACTGGGTTTCCTAGACTAACATTAACATGAAATTTAGGGCCAGGTCACAAACGCTACGATCCTCAACCTCGGCCTGTTTGAGACCACTAAAAAAGTTATTTTGAATGTACTGAACCGATCTGAAGAGTCGGTATAGATTTATCAAGTACTAAAGTGGGTTTACAAATGCATACCAAATCACAATTTGGAAGGGGTATGTCGTGGGTGTCCCAACAAAATTGTTATTCAGATCCCAATACATCAATAGTTTGTGACCGGAATTCCGGTTGTAAACCACTGGTAAGTTATCAACTCTCACGTTGGGGTGGTAACTCATTCTCTAAAGGCAAAGTGTTCCCTTTGCACCCCTTTCCCTTTGCAAATTGAGGTACAAGCTTCAGTGGGAAGAGGCAGTGGTCCAAGGGAATTTTTTACAAAAATTGAAACTTTAAAAAAAAAATGCCTTTACGGAAATAGGAATGCTTAAAAAAAGTATTGATTTCTTGCAAGCAGTTACATAGATTCAGACCCGTACAGGCCACAATCCCTGTGACTTTATCATATATCAATGGGTCGGAATTCCGACCTGCCTAATTAATAGTCAATTAGCAGGTCAGTTTGCGACCCACTACAAGTTTCTATTTACAAACAGACCCATTCATAGATCGGTCCACAAAGAAGGACACTGGTCACAAAAAGAAAAGTCACAATTTGTCCCACTGAGCCATCTGTCCAGTACGCGAGCCTCTCCTGGAACATTTGCAAACTGACAGACGTGGCTTTATGGCCAGAGCTGACAACGTCTGTACTGAGGAACCAAGTGCCAATCTCTGCATTTTTCATTGGATTTACAATATGTCCAAGGGCGATAAAATAGGGATCAGCAAGTTTTGTAACAAGATCCCTTCTTATTTACACATGCAAGAAGGCAATTCAGATGCGTGGCGATGGTAAAAGCATTAGCAAGTGTTCTTTTGTTCTGTCCTGAACAGTGAGTCCCACCACCACCCATTACATTTTACATCCCCCTCTCAGCCCCACTGTGAAAGATCAATGGATAAGCTAATCACTCTACAGACACACCCCTGCTCTGATGACTTCCAAAGTAGTCCTGGTGACAAGAGCTCCTACGATTAATTCCATGCAATACTGCCGTGGTATCATTTGAGGGATGAAGGGAGCGCTGCCTGGGTTAAAGTCAGGTCCCCATGCGTACCGGTACTCTCTTCATTCTGTAAAAAGTGCCGGTACTCAACAGTAGAAAATGAAAAAGTGCCGGTACTCAGTACGGCCCATTTAAAGCACTGATAATAATGATAATAAAATAGTTTTATCGTCATTTTATTTTTCTTCTTTGTGCTCGAATTTCACTAGTGGGGCAACGCTCGTGCATAATCCCTATCTAATGTTGGCACACCAGCGAATCAAGAGACAGGGAACTGAAGAGAGCTCAAAATGTACAAGTTTTGCCAGTTAAAGAAGCTGGTACTAAACTCGGATCGTACGAATCCACATCCAACAATTTACCTCTGCCGGAAGCCATCATGGCAGTGCCTACTCCTCAAGTCTTTGTGGTAATTCAAGGGCTGTGCGATACCCACTCTCAAACCACGGAAGTTTTAAGACAAGAGTCCAAACAGAGAAAACCAAGGGGTGTGCGTGAACAAAATGCAGTGCCCACTTGACTTGAGGGAATCCGCTGGTATTATTCCAAGTCTGGAAAAAGGCTTTAATTAAAAATCTGCAGCACCAAACAAACCATGAAGTCACCTGAATGCTGGCTGGCTTTGTAATAGCACACACAGGTTGTTACTCGTACTCCTGGATGTATCAATCATCCGAAATACAGAAAAAGATAAAGATTATCTTCTGCTAATCGTTTTCCCATAACCTTACTATATTCCTCGTGCATCCTGGTGCGTTACTCGCTGCCTTCCAAATTCTGTCTCAGGCTTGCATTTTAATCTTGTGCCTCACACCTCTCTCATTACTAAGGTTGTGTTCACATCAATAAAGTTACGCAGCTCGACTGGAGCCTGCAACTCTCATTGTACTCACAGTTTCTTCTGGCCAGTGCATATCCCGAATGAGATAGGTGAGTTCCTCTGGGTACGCATGAGCTGGTGGATGGGTCGCCGGACTGACCCTCATCGGGGCTGCTGGACCACTGAGTTCTCCTCTAATCCTTTAACTCACGCTGCAGGGGGCAGCTACGTGTCTAAAGCTCTTTTTCCCAGGACACTGCTCAACTCAACTGCTATAAATTCCTTCCTTAGTGCGAATCTATATAAATATTTGGAGTCTGTTCTGGCTCTTAGATTCAGGGCACGAGTCGGGGGCCCACGCGAGTAGACGGCGTCCCCCCACTTCTTTCATAGGGTGGATGCAGTCCACCCTGCCAAGAAGTTGAGCCCCACTGAAAAATATGCTGAATTCATCCGGGTGTAATTTCCAAACACCGGGACACATTCAGCAGCGCTTGCACATTGTTGTCTGCTTTCAACAACGTTCAGGCGAGACTGGGCTCTCTTATTTCTGAATCCTGCTGACCCTTAACAAACGCCGAGTCTCAGGAGTCATCAAGCCTCCTTTTGTTGGAGTCTCCTGTCTAGCAGCAGTCAGGAGCCTCCAGGGTCGTCCTGGCCGTAGAGGGCACTGGGCAATCCCCTGGTGCTCCGCACGGGTGGGGGCCGGTTTGGGGCCCCTGATGGCCGTTTTTGTTACAGGGCCGTTTTTGCAAAATCGACCCTGTAACAAAGTCGGACGAAAACCGGCCCTGGCAAAGAGCTCGGCGGCACCCACAACCCCCGGGGGGCAGGGGGTTTGGGGGGCCGGCCGAGCACTTTGCCAGGGCCGATTTTGGGTCCCAGTCCGGCCCTGGGAGCCTCACACCTGATGCAAATGCAGCAGAGGGGAAACAAAGGCTCACACCTTGTTAGCACTTCACACAAACTTAATTTTAAGAAAGGCAGCTTTTCACTTTGTTCAGGCTCTGTTTAGGAGATATGCATGCACTGTTAGAACATCAGATGTGTTAATCTTTCCCAGTATTTGCACAAAATAAATAGCATTTATATAAGCTTACCACCCTTGAGGAGGGGTTGTAATAATTTAACTATCACTATTTCTTTTAAAGCACTATGGCTATAGAAAGCTTAACTCTAACAAAAGGTAATTAATATATTTTTTTCAGGTAGGCAACGCATATCAGACCCTCTTCTTGTGTCATGTTGGTCCCATGTCGTTTCACCTTTCATGGAGCCTGGTGTATATGACGCAGGCCTAAGGCATCTTTATCCATCGGTATGGCATGATACCCAATTGTGTCATAGGTACCATGGCTGGCTGACTTTCACAAGCTGGGGGGGGGTCTGTATTAGTGCCATAGAAGACTGGGTGTATTGTATGCTCTTAGGGCGGTATTTCTTGTTTTAGATGACACTTTTATGTTGTACTGTGTCTTTCATGATTGGAATTATCGAATAAAGACTAACTGACTGACTGACTGGATGCCACATGTTGGGACGTATAAGTCTTCCAGTGGTAATGGATGTGCACCCCTGCCCTGAGTGCCCCAACTGTACTTATGTCTGGATCCCTGATGCTGATTTTTGTTGCCATAGTCAAGCACAGATCATACGTGTGTGCAATGACGTAGGCCTGTCTTGTGGATTGAGGTATTGTTGGACCTGGAAGGACGCTCGAAGCGCTACCTTAATTTTGGTGAGAGCTTACTGCCTTTGCCAGGAGTTAAGCAGGAGTTAAGCAGCATGAGTCCAGTGGTGGCAGCATATTGTCGTAGCGATCAGTAAGAGTGAACAGGTCCTTTTTACCCATGTCAGTGGAGTGAGGCTTACAGGCTCACTCACTTAAGGTTCCACTGTTGTGTGCTAAACTCTCCCTTGCCCTACGTCAGAGTGGTGTACATCTACTGGGCGTATGTGTGCCTGTGAATGGTACAATACAGGGATAATGCAGTACGGTGCCGTGCATGTATATTATATGCATGTGCTGGGAGCATGCGTGCTGATGAGTGGCATAGTACATGAAAGATGTAGTGCTGTGCAGCGTGTGCATGTTGTATGCATGTGCTGGAGTATGTGTGCCTGTGAATGGTACACTACAGAGATAATAAGTGCTGTGTAGTGCATGCATGTTATATGCATGTGCTGAATGTGAGTACACCTGAGAGTGGTACAATACATGAAAGTTGTAGTCCTGTGCAGTGCGTGTATGTTATATGCATGTGCTGGGTGTGGGTGTATGTGTGCCTGTGAGTGCTACAGTACATGGCCAACTCCAGGTTCCAGTTTGGGAGATCCAGGGATGCATGGTGAAACATGAGGAGAAGAGGTAAAGGAATCCCTCCAGACAGATTAGTGTATTGCTGCATACCTGTAAACTGTGTGGAACATACAAGAAAGAGGGAAAGACATGCTCCCCAGTACACTTCAAAGGCTGCTCTTGATTCAGACAGAGGTCACAAGGAAGGAGCCAGGGTGCATCTTGGGAAGGGGACGAAGCTTATAAGAGAATCATAAAGAATAGGGCTGAGGTCCTGGGTTAACCCGTGAACTCCTAGCAACTCCCAATGGCCTGTGTTGTGGTGCTATCAGCTTTGGGGTCGCTCCCGCTGTGACATACTGCTTTCTGCATACTGCTGCGATGTAAACGCAGGCCCCTCTCCACCAACATAAACTATACCCCTGATATCTGCCCTGGGTGCACCTACCAACTGCCATGCCCTAGCCTTGCTCAGAACGTTACATTTGGCATATCAGGTAAACCTCCCTGCAACAGATCGGAATTGCCACATAAAGTTATATATCGGGCAGCACTCATTAATGTACGTTCCCTCCCGTGCCACAGTCTACACATCAGGGAATGCATCCTCGACCAGGACTTAGACATGCTTTTTGTCACGGAAACCTGGGGGGACGATGCCTCAGGCCCTGATTTTTGCCAGGCAATCCCGGAAGGGTATAGTGTGGCAAGGCAGGACAGAACAACTGGAAGAGGGGGCGGTATAGCCATTATCTATAAGGATACATACCGCTCCAGACTTGACCTCATCCAGAGCCTAGATTGCGAATCTGCAACATTCACTATTAATCTCAACCACAAGCAAGCCCTTAAAGGGATTCTCCTGTATAGACCCCCAGGCACACGGAACAAATTTTTAGCCACTCTTTCTGATTTTAATGTTCATATTATAGGATCCCCAGACTATTTAATTCTGGGTGATTTTAATTTTCCCCTAGAAGATCAGGAGAACAAAGATACTGCGCAGCTCATTGATGATTTACAAATCTTGGGACTGCAGCAACTAGTGAAGGGCCCAACACATCAAGCCGGACATACACTGGATGGTTTGTTTACTAACAACCCCGATATCATGATGGTGGATGTTCTGCCATTAGCATGGACTGATCATAAAGCTATCATCTTCACCATAAAATCACGGACCCCCAATCCCCCTCAATGTAGACCAAGAAATAGGATAGGAATTAGGCCATGGAAAAACGCAGATATTCCGCGGTTCATGGATATTCTGACCTCCTCCCCACTTACAGGTTCCAATAGTCCGGATGTATTAACAGCCCAGTTCCAAGACTGGATCCAGAATGCGGCTAATCAGGTGGCCCCGGAGAAATTTATTTTCTCTAACAGAACCTCCCCTTCTGCAAAATGGTTTACGGAGGAGCTTAGGCTACATAGACAACATTGTAGGAACTTGGAGAGGCGGTGGCGCAAGCAGTATTGCCCTGTAGCAAAGCAATCTTATAAAGATGCTCTGGCAATTTATAAAAAGGCCATCACTACGCAAAAAAAGGCTTTCTTCTCCACTCAAATTGAGACTTCTCACAATTCAGCGAGAGAGCTGTTTTCGGTGGTAAACACTTTGTCCAACCCCCCATCAGGACCTGGGATTGAACCCTCACAAACCTTATGTGACTCTTTGGCTACGTTCTTCTCCACTAAGGTTGCGGATATTTACTCTTCCTTTACCGTAAACACTAGAGGAGAGAACAGGGAGACAAGTCATCAAGCTCATAGTGGATATGCCATCTTCCCCTCCTTTCAGCCAGTCACTATTGACAAGGTTAGCAGGCTCATTGCCATCACCAAGGCAGGCTCTCCGCTCGACCCATGTCCCCCGATGGTGATGAACGCCATAAATGAGGCAATCTCTTCCCCTCTCACGGATATATGCAATGCTATATTCCAAACTGGCATATATCCAGCTGGCTGGAAGAATGCGGTTATAAAACCTCTGCTAAAAAAACCATCTCTGGACCCTGCAGTCTCAGCCAATTACAGACCAATTGCGGGTCTTCCTTTCCCAGCAAAAGTCTGTGAAGCCCTAATGAACCACCAGCTCTCGGAGTTCGTCGACTCTCATAATCTCTTAGACGATACTCAGTTTGGGTTCAGAAAGGGCCATGGGACCGAGACTGCACTTATAAAGGCATCTGATGAAATTAGATCCATCATGGACCAAGGAGGAGCAGCAGTCCTTATACTCTTGGACCTGTCCGCGGCCTTTGACACGGTCGATCATGCAATCTTGATCGACCGTGTCACAGCCCTAGGGATTGTCGATGTGGCAAGAGATCTTATCTCATCTTTTTTGAACAATCGCACGCAGACAGTAAGGTTGGGCAACTTTTACTCTCCTGTTTCCGCAACCCCATGTGGGGTCCCCCAGGGCTCCTCGCTAAGTCCGACGCTGTTTAATATCTATGTAGCGGACTTAGCGAGGATAATAAAAAATCATGGGTTGCGTCTGACGTCCTACGCAGACGACACCCAATTAGTCCTGGCAGTGCATAAAGATGGTCCAGTGGTGGCAGCAAAATTTCAAGAAGCAATGCTGGTCGTTTGCGCCTGGATGTCAACAAATTGTCTGAAACTTAATTCAGATAAGACCGAGGTCATGACCTTTGGCAACCTATCCCCTGAATGGTCACCCATCTGGTGGCCCAGCCAGATGGGCCCCCCGCCTGTTCCTGTTGCCAAGGTCAGAAACCTGGGAGTCATTTTTGACAGTAAACTGGTTTTCAATCATCACGTAAATAAGGTAGTGTCATCTGCCCTTTATGTTTTGAAGAAAATAAGGAAACTCATGCCCTATCTCCCAGTATCAGCAGGGAAAACCCTTATCACAACTTTGGTATTTTCGAAAATGGACTATGGGAATGCCCTCTTTCTGAATACTCAAAAACAAGTCCTACTGAAGCTTCAGTCTATACAGAACGCGGCAGCCAGAATTTTGCTTGGTATCCCCCGACGCCATCCGACAACCATAGCAATTCGACAGCTTCATTGGCTAAAAGTGGAAAACCGCATCAAATTCAAGGCATTATGTATTGCCTACAAAGCTATACATAATACAGGACCTAGGTTTCTACGAGAGGCTTTCCAACTGTACACCCCAAAAAGACAGCTCAGATCCGCAAATATATACATGCTCCCAGTCCCTCGAACTAAAACAGTGACTTGGGGAGATAGGCGTTTCATGGTAGCTGCACCCAAGCTATGGAACACCATCCCTCTCAGCATTAAAACCGCCCCCAACTTGGTAGGCTTCCGTAAGCTTCTTAAGACATGGTTATTTGACCAGTAAGCCGGTGTGTATTTGGTCCTTATCTGATTAACCACATGCGCCGAGACACCCAAGGGTAATTGTTGCGCAATAAAAATCTCAAATAAATAAAATAAAAATAAATTAAAGAGAGGTCAAAGGAATGAGCACTTCAAATTGAAGCAGACCCCCAAAATTAGCTTCAAAGACTCAGACTCTAAATTACATTTGGAGTCTGGAAATGGACTATAAGAAGGGGTGCTTAAGATCCCCAAAACTGTCCCGCAGCCAGTCAGGCTGTGCGAGGAGAAGAAGCTTTGCAAGACATCTGCCTGTGACCAGGACTGAGGGTTAAGGCCTGCTAGTCTCCCAGCTGAGTGAGGGGACATTAAGAGCACCTGCCCTGGAGGCTGGAGCACCAGCGCCTGCCTGCTTGCCAAGAACAGTGTGCCCTGTGAGGAAAAGAAGAGCTTTGGAGACAGCAAGGTCCAGTAAGGGAATCCTGTTGGATGCATTTCTTCTTCGAGGTGTGAGGAGAGTGCTGTACAGAGTGGGCTGTAGCCCATGTGCAAAGCAGGCAACCTTGTATGCCAGGTTGGACTGATATGAAGAGATGCAGCGCTGAGTGAGCTATAACCCTTGTGCAGTGGTGAGCCGGCAAACCCATGTGCCAGGAAAGGCTGCTTTGAAGAAACCTGCTGTGTCGAACAGGTCGCAGCCAGTGTGCAGCATGAGACGGTGACCCCGTATGTCAGCGGGGGGCACTGGGACCAAGCAAGAAGTGTAACCTGGTCGGGTTCATCACCAGAGGAGAGAGACTGCTGTGGTAACTCCTATGGGCCTACACAGTGACAGAGGATCAGAGTCAGGACTTTGACACTACCAACCCCACCCACCGTGGGAAGGACCAAAGAACTTAACCAGCTTCAAGGAGCCATGAAGAGCCTCCAGTCACTGTGACTGCACAACCGTGTGTGAGGAATCGGAGGTCCATTGAAGGCAGCCCGCCTGGGCCATGAGCAAAGAACTTACCAGCGACAGCAGCTGCAGCTCCAGTGCCCCAGGGGAAGTGCGCTTACGGACTCCGGTCGCTCCGATGCCGCAGGTGCACATAACACTGATTTTGGGATAGTCTGCCCCAGGGGAACTTGCTTGCCACATAGTGCTTCAGCACTTGAACACTTTTGACTTTTAAACCGAGTCAGACTCCCTAGACTCTGACTAATAGGGGTTAACCTGAAAGTCGCCTATAGTGAATGGGGATCAACCGTTACCGCAAGAGCTAGGAGGGAGTGTAGGAGGGAGTGGGACTCAGGAAACCAACTAAGAAACACTCGAGCCCTAACCTACCTGACTGTGGAAATTGTCTGTGAATGTCATGTTTCCCTTTGTGCTCATAGCTGTAAAATAAACACTTCTGTTTTTATAAAAGTATTTGACTGCACAATTATTTATTGCTGCTTCGTGTATTTAGAGTTGTGCGCCTGTGTTCACCCCCTGTATCTACCTCTCCTACTCCTTAAAAAAACGTAAACTGCTCGACCCACGCTACTACTGAGAGTCAAGTGCTGAATGAGCATGTGGCCCAATTGCTCAGGATCCATTGTAGGATGGGCCCAGGGACATTAGAATTAAAAGGCCTCAGCATCCATGGCTGGGCCCAGTAGCTCCTGCTTGATCCGTGGCTGTCTGAAAGGGGTTCTGACACAACATCATGCATTTAATCAGTGAAGGGCATGGTGTAGGTTTTCACACTCTCAGAGCACAGTCAGGTACCCACTGGTAAACGGGTTCTGTACTCCAAGTGAGTCAGTGTTGGCTTCCTGAGTGGGGAAGGGGGAGCCTAATCAGGCCATGTTGATTCAGCTCAACACTGCCACACTATTGTAAAATATTTTATTTAAACAAAACAGAGTGATCCCTGAGCAACTTTAACACTGATTAGTATTCTGTGGATTCTACAGTATTCTTGAATTACTTTTCTAGTTAGTAATTCCTATTCATATGTATTTGTTGTTGCTATACACTTTGATATCTTGGTATATTATGTACAGTACACTTTACTCTTGTGGTGGATTACACTGACAAACTGCAAAATAATAACACATTAACAAAGACCGAAATAAAATGATCACCACAGAACATTTAGAGATTTGTCGACTGGAAATTACCTCTGTGAGGCTAGTGTGACTGTGGCAGCGTCAGTGGCAGAGTCGTACACTCCGGTGACATCACCAGCTCATCATTGAACACTACAAACAGTTACTCTAATAAACAGCTAATCTGGCAGGGACAAGCTATGCTGAACCAAACAGCTACTCTAATGAACAGCAAGCCTGGCAGGGACACGCTATGGTGAACCTGCTGCCTGTAATGACCTGTACTTAATTCTTCTACTTCATGTAGGTCTTCAGCTTACCCTTGTCACGCAATCTGAACAGCAAAACGAAAAGAAAAATGATGTCCTTCAAGGTTCTGCCCCTGATCTGTGCCTGCTTGAGCATCACATTGTCTGAAATAGAAAGCAGCAACCCAAGGTAAGGTCCAAACTGGAAGAAATAAAATATTGCTATGTATTTCCTTGCTTTCCTTCACCATTATTTGTAATATTTACAACAAATATGAAATCCGTAAGGCTATTTGTTTATCAATATTCAAGATTGTACTTAGCTCGAAAGCTGCAAGCCATTCAACTTCCTAAGTATTAATTTGAAGGAACCATCAAGCAATATTATATACCATTGAATTGTTCTGGAAATCCTTGAGCACATGAGAATTGCCTTGGTTTTGGCAAGGGTTCTGATGCCTAAGACGGCGTCATTGAAGGGCTATAGACTGAGCTTAGGGTGCGTGTGCAGGTCCAGTGGGGCTGGTAGGAGGAGGACATCTGAGGTTGACTGGTGACAGGGAAGGACCTGCTCATGGTATCTTAGAGGCCCCATGCCAGAGGGAATCTGTGCACCAAGAAAAAGTGCCAATATGGCCTGTGTGAATGCCATGATCTTGCCCTGGTCAGAACTTGAAACTCAAGGTACACCGGAGAGAGGGTCAGCATTGGACCGGGCACCAGGACCAAAGTTGAAGTTGAAGTTAATGGTTTTATATAGCGCTCATTTACCAAGTGGTTTCTTGGCGCTGTAGACGGACGGCACTGAAGGTGACAGCGAGGATTACCATGGTGTGTATGCAGAGGTAAAGAGGTGAGTTTTAAGAGCTTTGCGGAAGTACATATAGATGGGGATTGACCTAATGGCGAAAGGGAGGGCGTTCCAAAAAGAGGGAGCAAGAGTGGAAAATCTCATACCTCCAAATTTCTTCCTCCGAAAGCGAGGAACAGTGAGGAGGAGCTGAGTGGAGGAGCGGAGATCTCTATTGGGGACATACTCTCTGATCCTGGCGTTAATAAAGGCTGGAGCCCTGCCCGCCAGAGCCAGAAAAATCAAGCAACCGATCTTGAATAGAGAGCGCTCCAAAATGGGCAACCAGTGGAGGGTTTTTAGGAGAGGGGTGACCCGATGAGACTTAGGTAGTCTATAGATGAGATTAATTGAAGGCACCGGAGTTCGTAGGCAGGAATGCCTACATAAAGGCCATTGCCATAATCAAGGCGGGACAGGATAAGGGCAAGGAGAATAAGCTTGAGTGCAGTGAATGAGAAGTAGCGCGAGACTTTGCGGATGGTTCTGAGGGACAGAAAGCATGAGGAGACCACCGTACTGATCTGGGGGCGCATTGTGAGATCCTCATTGACTTTGATACCCAACGCTTTCGCCAAGGTGGAAGGTGAAGGGGAGGGGCCAAGGGAAGCAGGCCAGAAAGGTCCAGGGACTGGAGAGATCGCCAGTGATAATCAACTCGGTCTTGTCAGGATTTAACAGTTCATCCAGTCATAGATACAAATCAGAGTAGATTGGAAATTGAGAATCGAATCAGGATAAGAAGAAAGGTTAGAGATAAGCTGTAGGTCGTCGGCATAATTAAACACTGTGACCTCCATCTTTTCCAGAGCAGATATAAGAGGATAGATGTAAAGATTGAAAAGAAGGGGAGAGAGGGAAGAGCCCTAGGGGACCCCGCAGGGGACAGAACAGGTGGGGACCGAGAAGCCCTCCAACTGTACAGGCTGAGTGCGGTTCTCTAGGAATGAGCTCAGCCAAGCCAAAGCTGAACCCCGAATGCCGGCGCCCCCGATACGGTCGAGAAGAGTGGAATGATCGACCGTATCGAAGGCGGCGGACAGATCGAGGAGGACCAGAACCTGTGGGGAATTGATGTCAGCACTTTGCCTGAGTTCATCTAGAATGGAAAAAACGACAGACTCCGTAGAGTGGGATGGACGAAAGCCTGCCTGATAGGGGGATAGGAGATGGTTGTCCTCGATGAAGGCACTGAGGCAAGAGGTGACGTAGCTTTCCAGGATCTTTCCCAGGAAAGGGAGTAGGGAAATAGGGCGGAAATTGAAGAGATAAGTGGGGTCAGCACCTGGCTTTTTCAAGATAGGGATAACTGTGGCTGATTGAAACAGCTCGGGGACATTTCCCAGGGAAATGGAGGTATTGAGAAGAGAGAAAGGGGGCTCAGGACAAGTGGAGAAGATCTCCCTAAGAATGTGAGCGGGGCAGCAGTCAGAGAGAGACCCTGATTTAACCTTTTTAAGCAGGGCAGAGAAAGCTTCTTTAGAGATCAGAGGGAAGTGATCAAGGAAAGAAGAATCAGACGGTGGCTGGGGGCAAGAGAAAAGAGGAGAGGGCGATGGGATGTTGCGTTTAATGGTGGCAATTTTCTCAATGAAGAAATCATTGAGGCAGTTGCAGAGATGTTGTGAAGGGGCAGGCTTAGGGGAGGCTCTATCGGAGGTAGCTAACTCTTGAACGATGGAGAAGATTTCCTTGGGCTTATTTGCCGCAAGGAGAATCTTAGAGGAGAAATTGAATATGCTACTTACCAGTATGCATCTGTTCTTGGCATGTAGGGCTGCTAACATTCATATCTTAGCATTAGATCGCCGCCTAGTGTTGGGCTCGGATGATTGCACATTGTTGTCCTGGAAGAGTCTTCGAAGTATCCTGAGATAGGTGGCTCCTCCCCTGGACTACAGTGCGCATGGGCATCGGCTCCATCCCCAGATTGTTTTTCGCCATTGTGGCAGGAGATGGAGTGAAAGTGTAAAGGATGTCCATGCTAATGAATAAATACAATAGTATGTCTGCAGCCGCGACAGGCACCGGGGAGGAGGGCGGGCGATATGAATGTTAGCAGCCCTACATGCCAAGAACAGATGCATACTGGTAAGTAGCATATTCAGTTCGAGGCATGTGGGCTGCTAAATTCATATCTTAGCATAGAATACATAGCAGTCCCTCCATCAGCGGCGGTTGCCTGTGCCGGCTGCAGAAACCTGAAAAAGTGTCTTGAGAACAGCCTGTCCTACAGCTGCTTGCTGCTTGGAATGCACATCAACACAGTAGTGTTTTGTGAAGGTATGTGGTGTGACCCACGTGGCTGCTCTGCAAATATCCTCTAAAGGAATGTTCCCTAGGAAAGCCATGGATGCCCCCAGTTTGCGTGTGGAGTGCGCTCTGGGGGGTATTGTTAAAGTGCGCTTGGCTTTCTGATAACATATCTGGATGCACTTAACAATCCACCTGGCTATCCCTGCTTTAGAAATTGGGTTGCCTTTGTGTTGTGGTGCGAAGGCAACAAAGAGTTGTTTTGTCTTTCTAAAGGGTTGTGTTCTGTCTATGTAGTACATCAACGCCCTCCGCACATCTAAGGTATGGAGCATTCTTTCCGCCACCGTTTGCGGGTTTTGAAAGAATGCTGGCAAGTCAATAGTTTGATTAAGATGAAACTGTGACACCACCTTAGGAAGGAATTTAGGGTTAGTGCGTAGCACCACCCTATTTGGGTGAATTTGAATGAACGGCTCTTGTATGGTGAGCGCTTGCAGCTCACTGACACGCCTCAGAGACGTAATAGCTATCAGAAAGGCCACTTTCCACGTAAGGAATTGGAGCTCACACGAGTGCAGTGGCTCAAATGGTGGCCCCATCAGTCTGGTGAGAACGACGTTGAGGTTCCACACCGGAGCTGGTGGAGTTCTTGGGGGAATGACTCTCTTCAGACCTTCAAGGAAGGCTTTAATGGCGGGCACCCTGAAGACAGAGAGGTGCTGCCTGTTCTGAAGATAAGCCGCTATGGCCGAGAGATGTATCCTAATGGAAGTGTACGCCAGATTGCACTTGTAGAGATGTAACAGATAACAGATGATGTTGGGAATAGATGCATCTAGCGGGTTGATGTCATTGGACGTACAGTAGATGACAAAACGCTTCCACTTAGCAGCATAGCATGCTCTAGTAGTAGGTTTCCTCGCCTCCTTGATGATACTCATGCATTCTGGAGGTAGGTTAAGGTATCCAAACTCTAGGACTTCAGGAGCCAGATCGCCAGGTTGAGCTGTCGTGGATCTGGATGCTGAATGTCTCCATGGTTCTGCGTCAAAAGACTGGGTGTGAGGCGCAGTCTTTGATGCGGCACCACCGAGAGTTCGAGGAACGTGGTGTACCAAGCTTGGCGCGCCCACGTTGGAGCAACCAGGACGAGAGTCATGGAGTGCTGCCTTAGCTTTCTTGCGACCAGCGGTATTAGAGGGGCTGGCGGAAAAGCGTATGCAAATTTGCCTGACCAGTTCATCCATATCGCATTCCCCTGCGACTGTGGGTGAGGGAACCTGGCGGCAAAGAGTCGGCATTTTGCGTTCTCCTTTGTTGCGAACAGGTCTATCTCCGGATGACCCCACTTTTGGAAGAACGGGTGGAGAACAGAAGGGTGTATCTCCCACTCGTGCATCTGATGGCTGTATCTGCTGAGCAGATCCGCCATCTGATTGTCCTTGCCCGGGAGGTGTTCTGCCATGAGGAAGATGTTCCTCTGAATGGCCCACTTCCACATGCTCTGAGCCAGATGAGACAGCTGTGGCGAGTGGGTGCCTCCCTGCTTTTGAATGTAGTACATCGCGGTCATGTTGTCCGTCCGGACTAGCACGACCTTGTTGCTCAGATGTACAATGAAGGACTTGAGCGCCATGAAGATTGCCATCAGTTCCAGATAGTTGATGTGCATCTTCTGTTGCTGCGTCGTCCATAGTCCCTGCACTGTGTAAGTGAGCACATGAGCTCCCCATCCCTGGAGAGATGCGTCCGTTGTCAGGATAATCTGCGGCACAGGCTCTTGGAACAGTCGGCCCTTGCAAAGGTTGTGTGGAGTCCACCAATGCAGAGAGTCGTATGCCCGACTGGTAACCAACACTAGGTCTGTCAATTGCCCACGAGCCTGTGTCCACTGATTCGCTAAGCACTCCTGGAGCGGGCGCATATGCAACCGTGCGTGAGGGACTATGAAGATGCAGGAGGCCATCATGCCTATCAACTGCATGAACACTCTCGCTGGCAGGGAGTGTTGTGGTCTGAATCGTTGGATCAGCGACTGAATGCTGTCGATTCTGACTTGGTTTGGCTGAGCCATGGCTGTCAGGGTGTTGATCGTAGCACCCAGGAACTGCCGGACATGTGCCGGCTGGAGATGCGATTTTGGGTAGTTCAGGGAGAAACCCAGATCGTGAAGCAGGCGAATTGTAGTTGACATGTCTGCGGCGCACTGTTGCTCTGACTTGGCTTGTACGAGCCAGTCGTCTAGGTAGGGGTAGACATGGATATTCCGCCTCCTGAGGTGCGCCGCCACTGTCGCTAGACACTTGGTGAACACCCTCGGGGCTGTTGTGACTCCGAAGGGTAGGACTTTGAACTGGTAGTGCCTGCCTTGAATAGTGAACCTGAGGTATTTCCTGTGTGACGGGTGTAGTGGAATATGGAAATAAGCATCCTTGAGATCTAAGGTTGCTAAGAAGTCTCCCTGGTTTAGCAAGGGAAGAATCTGCTGCAGTGTAAGCATGTGGAAATGTTCCGATAGTACGTACAGGTTGAGGGGACGTAGATCGAGAATGGGCCTGAGAGAACCGTCCTTTTTTGGAATAAGGAAGTACAGGGAATATACCCCTGTGCCTTCCTCCCCCACCGGCACGAGCTCGATTGCGCCTTTTTGCAGCATCGCCACTACTTCCTGCTGCAATAAGTGCAAGTGCTCTGCGGACATAGGCCTTTGCCTTGGTGGGATGTTGGGTGGAGTGGACTTCAACTCTAGGCAATAACCATACTGAACTAATTGTCGCACCCACCTGTCTGTGGTGATGTTTCTCCAGACGGGCAGGAACTGCTGCAGTCTCCCCCCGACAGGTGTTAGGTGGTCGGGGGGCAGTGACAGAGAGTCACTGTTTGCTCGGAGTAGAGGTGCGGGAGCTGTTGTTTCCTCTGCCGCGACCTCTGTTGCTGTTGTTCCTATAACCTCCCTTGGTCTGCTTAGTGAACGAGGCTTGCGCCCCACCTTTGGAGAACTGGGATTGTTGACCCATCTGTCCTCTGGTGACTCCACGTGCACCTGAGCGACGAAAATTGCCGCCACGAAACTGTTGGGACTGCAGAGCCCCCATAGATTTAGCAGTTTCCGTGTCCTTTTTTATCTTCTCTAAGGTGGTGTCAACATCCGGACCAAACAGACTATCAGGATTGACCGGCTGATTCAGAATCGTCGTCTGAATATCCTGCTTGAACCCTGAGATGCGGAGCCAGGCTTGTCTTCTCAGCATAACGCTAGTGTTGATAGCCCTAGCAGCTGTGTCCGCAGCGTCAAGTGCACACTTGATGGCTGCGTTTGATATTAGCTTCCCTTCCTCAATAAGCATCTTGGTGCCTTCTTGGAACTGTGGGGGCAGGTGTTGTATAATTTGTTCTAGGGTGTCGTAGTGCGCCCTATCATAACGCGCCAGGAGCGCCTGTGTATTTGCGATGCGCCAAAAGTTTGCCGCCTGTGCAGCCACTCTTTTGCCTCCTGCCTCAAGCACTTTGGACTCCTTGTCCGGGGGAGGAGCTTCACCCGTTGTCTGGGAGTTGGCACGTTTCCTGGCATTGGCAACCACAAGAGAGTCCAGTGGCAACTGTCCCCGGATGTAGACGGGGTCCGCAGGAGCAGGCCTGTACTTCTTTTCAATGCGAGGGTTGACCACTCTAGCCCTCGTAGGCTCCTTAAAAATGTCTCCAGCATGTTTGAGAACACCTTTCAGCATAGGAAGTGTTTTTACTGTCCTCTCAGATATGGCAAAGGTGTCAAAAAGGAAGTCTTCCTCAACCGGGTCGGCATGCATGTCCACATCATGATTGGCCGCCGCCCGTTCAATTAGTGCATGAAATCCTGCTGAGTCCTCAGTCGGGGATGCACGTGCATTAAAGGTCTGCGGGTCTTGGCCCGCCCCCTGGGTGTTTTGGTCACCAGAGTCGTCGTATGAATCTGGTTGTACATCAGGGTCATCGATGGGGAAATTGTACTGTTCATCCTCATCATCTTCCTCACCCACAGAGTGTTCTGGGGAGGGAGTAGGGCTCCGTCTTGGAGGAGGCTGAATCGGCTCCGTGAGGCCTACGGCGTCAAGGGGCACCCTCTTCTTCTTCAACGGGATGACGTAGGGGTCCACCGGCTCCGAAGTGATCTTCCGTTTATAGAGGGTCAGCTTGCCGGTGGCAGCATCGATGAAATGCTCTGAATCGTCCACCGATTCGAGTACACGACGTGGAAGAGGGTCTGGCAGTGAGGAAACCTGCTTCGGAGCCGATTTCGTCGAAAACGCTTTCGGCGCCTCCTTAGGTGGCAAGAGAAAAAGGAGTTTCCCCGAAGGCTTAGCCGGAGCGTCCTTTTGCGGCTGCGGTGATGGCATCGGAGCCGATGGAGCAAGGGCCTTCTCCCTGATTCTCTGCAGTGACTCCGCAATAGGGGACGGTACACTGCCAGTTGGTTTTGTCGCCGACAAGGATGCTTTGAGCGGTCCCGCGGATCCGACGCCCTCGCGGGCCTTGTGCGGTTTGGGCGCGGAAACCTTCTTCGGGTCCTCCGAATCTTGAGGCCGGGGCGCCGACTTCTTGGGCGTAGCCTCTTTGGAGCCGACCTTGGCGGGCTTGGACGGCGCCGGAGCCGTTGATCCGAGCCGACTATCTTTCTTGGGGGGCCCTCCATCGGGCGTCGGCTTCGATTTCGGAGCGTCGGAATCGACCGACTTCCTCGGCTTCTGCGGACCGGAGGTCGACGGAGCCGACGGGGTGACGGGCACCGACTTCTTCACAGGCACGGCAGCCATCTTAGGATCACTCGAGTCCTTTGGTTTCAGTTTCGATTTCGGGTCGGCCATTTTAGGTGTTGACGACCCCGACGGTTTCAGTTTCGGTTTCGAAACATCGTGCCCAGCAAGTGAGTCCGAAGCCGGGCCTGAAGGCGGGGCTGTGGCTTGCGGCAACGGGTCCAGGGTAAGGCCGACAGGCGATCCCGTGTCCCGGTCGTCCTCGAAACTTTCGGGGCAGAGCTCGTCCGCAGAGCTGTCCGCCGCGGCCCCATAAATTTCATCGTCGTCTCCTACCTCTTCGACGTACTCGAGGACCGGACCCGCGACTCCGTCGTCGTCACCCGGATCCGCCTCGACCTCCGACTGTGAGGGGGAGATTTGTAGAAGGTGACCCTGGACCTCTTCTTCCGGGTCGCCGAAGATGTTCTCCGGATCCGGGGCCGCTTGCCTAGCTTCCAAGCGCACCGCGCGCCGAAGCTTGAGAGTTTTCTTGGAGCGGAACTGTGCACAGGCCTTGCACTTGCCGTCGTCGTGGTCCGGTGAAAGGCACTTGTTACACACAGGGTGTAGATCGATGTGTGGGTACTTAGACCCACAGAGCGGGCAGTACTTGAACGGGCTCCGCTCCATGTCCGTAAAGGCTTGCTGTCGTGTCGCGATGAGAAGGCCTCAAAGTTTAGAAAGCGAAGAAAACTCCGCTTATTCCGGCTTCAAGAGACGGAAGACTCGAGACCGAGCGCAGACAATACCGACGCAAGAAAATCGAGGCCTTTTGGCCGGTAAAAGATAGTTTTACTTGGTTCCGACAGTAAGACGTCGAAACCACATCCGAACCCAATGGCGGAAAAAAACAATCTGGGGATGGAGCCGATGCCCATGCGCACTGTAGTCCAGGGGAGGAGCCACCTATCTCAGGATACTTCGAAGACTCTTCCAGGACAACAATGTGCAATCATCCGAGCCCAACACTAGGCGGCGATCTAATGCTAAGATATGAATTTAGCAGCCCACATGCCTCGAACATTCCGATTTCGCCAGCAAAATGGCTTTTTTGTAATCCTGAAGGTACCAAAGTTGGCTCTGCCACAGGGGTGACATGGACCAATTCTGACTCAGGGAAAGACTCTGTCCATTGAAGAGATGACAGGTATAGAGACCGAACCCTGGATTGGGAACTGCACAGAATCATCTTGCTTGGGTCGCTTCTTATGCTTCCGCTTCTCCACTGATTTCAAGGAAGGACAGGACCTGGATTCTGAACAAGACCAAGAGCACGAACAACATAGAGTTCGACATTCATTCTCGCACCAATAATATAACGATTCCCTCTCCTTTATGGCTTTTAAATCCATAAGACCCCATTGGTCAACTTTGAATCGTGCTTGCATTCCAAGAACTACAAGCAGACCTCATAAGGTTCCAAAATGGATATCTGTCCTTAGCAGGGTTAAAGACATCCAGCCTAGCACTGCAGAAACCTAACTTTTGTAGAAAGAATTCAAATAAGAGCTTCTATGAATCAACACTGAAGGACAAAGTAAAATATGTAACTGACAGGGGACCTGAGTAGGGCTATATGGCTCCAGTGATGTCATGTCCAAGGTGTTACCAGATACTGAGACTGAGTGAAACATCCCGTAACAACTCAGGATAGCTATAGGACATTTTCCAGATCTAGCCTGGGAATACTCAAAAGGTAAGGAATCTACAGGTAGACAAGTCGATCACAAACGACACTCAAACAGACCAGAGGCAAAAGAGGTTTGCCCCAAACCTCCTCTATGTATGTATCTTTGTAAATGTATATAAATATCTGTGAGGCAATAAATAGTATTTTTTAATGTAATAAACTGGGATTTGATATAAGCAGTGTAGTAATACATTTATTGAAGTGCTTTTATTAGTATAGTTGCTCTAAATAAGACTTATTTGGGTCACACTTATTTTCACTGGTGTTGAATAAATATATATAAATTTAATGAAATTCTATTAAATGTGAAAGCTGTGGTAAGATGAATAAGTTTTTACAGGGTAGGAGCCCGCTCCCCCACACCACCCAAATTTTCACCTAGTGGTGCTCCACTGACACACTTTGAATATCACATGAACTCCAGAGTCACAGACCGAGGTATGCAAAGTGAGAAAAGGCTATTATTACAAAATTCCACAACAATATTCAATAATCCCTAAGTAAGAATGGTACAGTGTGGATGAAAGTGATACCTCTGGAGGCATCCTGATATGTTCCTGCTTGTGCTTTTCACCCGACAGCTGTCTAGTATTGCCATGCTGTAGCACTGACTCTGTTCATAGGTGAAGAGAAGATGATGTGTGTGTCATGCCATCAGCAATCAGCAAGATCGTCTCTGCCTGACTAGTTTGCAGTGTGTCCTGCTGCCAATAAAGTTTCATGCTCACGCTTTTTTAGCAGATTTAGAGTGTAGCCAGTGTTGAAGATGATCTTCATAAAGATGAGCAGTTCGCTACTTCAAAATAGGGACCTACCCAGAAATCGTAGCTATCTTAGACAACCCTCACAGGAAACAGTCACATAAGAACAAAATACCCGTGACAGACTAACCCAGTAAAGAAACTTATGGTAAAAAAAGACACTGAAAAGATAGAAATGGGAAAATGTAATTACAGCATGAATAATAAATCTTAACTCCACCAAAAAGTATTATCAAAATAAAGACAATTATTAAAACTGTCAAATGATGAAAAGATAATACTCAACAAAATCACATTTTAGACACAAATGAAGACGAATTAGGCCAAAGGCCTGCATGTGGGTTCATCATAATTGATGACTATCTACATCATTTTTAATGGGGAACGTTCAAGATTTATACTTTTATGAATTTTATATTTTAAACCCTTGTTTTTAATTTTTATTTCATTTTATCTTTTAAGCTCAGTATTGCCTACCATAGACATGTTTTTTTACTAGGGAATACTAAATTAACATATTAAACAATTTATTTATACAGATGAGATACAGTATTCCTCGTACAAGAACCACGTATGCTAATGTTTCAGAAAATCAAAGAAAATTTCAATATTTTCTTAAACTAAATTCAAATACAAACTGAAACCAGATTATTTATATGTTATTGCTAGTACTTAATGGAGTCTTCTTTAATTTTATTGCTATGTCTTGTTGTACTTTATCACTGTCAATGTTTGAACTCAAAATGCCCGTTGCACTAATCAGATAGTCTTTGTAACCTTAAACCCTCATACCTGTTGCTCAATTTCCAAACATTAACCACATGAGCGCTAGCGAAATTCCGCTCCTGTGCTCATGTTTTAAAAAACGCACTTTACATGACGAGCTGGGCTCGTCATGAGCGTGCGAGGAGGCTACCTCATGACGAGCCCAGCTCGTCATGAGCGTCGAAGGGGTTAAAGAAATTACTGTGGGCTATAGTATGTTATGTGACTAAACATTTGTTCCCAAAAGTTGAAGCGGTCAGAAACTCCGCTGAGACAAGTACTTAAATAACTAAAAGGAGGGCTGGCTCTTTGTAGCGATAAGGGAAGTGGGGAGAGCTTTAGCATATACAAGGGATTACCTGGCAGAAAGGCAGAACAGTAGCTAAGCACTGGAGCAGGTTGGTGTGGACTGGAATCTTAATACTGGTCAGAAACTGGGTAATACACGTAGCAGACTAAACTAGAAAGACAACACCTATCATCCAATGAACAGCTTGAAAGGCAACAGCAAAGTATAAAACGGAAGAAAGGTTGACTAAATACCAAAATTCATAGACTGCATTAATGCGTCTGCTCTGTGGGAAATGATCTGTTTGTAACAACAAATATCAAAGGAAAAGACAGATATTCTCATAGTCATGGAAGATACCCTACTACTCAAATGAAAGAAGCGTGCTAATTGAATTCCTGTGCATGAGGCACTAAGAATCAGAACTCACTGGAACACTCTAGTAATAACACAAACACAAGAGAAACAAAGGAAATGGAACAAAAGAATCAGAGGCCTAAGAAAATACCAACTGGAATCTCACAAACAAGCAACTGGAGACATGTAACGTGGAAATGACCATCTCCTGTAGGATGTCCCCCCAGATTTTTGCATTAACTGTATTTGCAGGCTGTAGAACTATGTAATGTGCTCCTGCTAACCGGTGACAATGTGCCTGTGCTCCTTCTTTCAACATAATGAAATTGGTATACTCGTAATTAGCATATTTAACTTACATATACGTTCCTAGTAGGTGGGACAAAGTGCACTGTCAGTTAAATGTCTTAGCTGACTGCAGCAGCTATTGTGCCATCCACTACAGTGACAGTACAGTATAAAATATGGCTGCAGGCCTACCAGTGTGGTCTGACTGTAGCAGTTTAAAAACTGTAATTTGACCTTGTGAGAAAGTGCCACCTTTCTTGCATGGTATGCCCCCACTTTTTGCTGAATTGCTGATGTGCTTTGACTGAGTGTGCCCTGGGCTCCTGCCAACCAGGTGCCCAGGGCCTGTGTTCCTTCTCTAAAACTGTGTTGAAACTGAAACCCAATTGGCATCTCTGGCCATCTGTCAGCCCCTAGTAAATGGTACCCTAGGTACCCAGGGCATGGTGACCAGAGAAGACCCCTAAGGGTTGCAGCACTCATTGTGCCACCCTTAGCCTTTGCAGGCTGAGTGTCTAGGTGCAGAACTAAACAAAGAGTCAACATGGCACACATCCCTGTGTGCCATGCCCACAAGCTCACTGCCCTGGCATTAGTCACCCCACTAGCTGGGTGCCTTATGCCAGTGGTGTGGGCACAGGTGCATGAGACCTGTGCCCCTACAGCACCCAGGGCCATTCCTGGGCACTGTAAGTGCAGTGCTGCCATTAAGAGTATATGGTGCTAGGATGTTGTCATTACGAACTCCACAGCACTATGATGGTTTCACTGAAAAAAGTTTGATATCAAACTTCTCAGCACATTAAACCCGCACTGATGCCAGTGTGGGATTTAATGTAAAATGCACGACAGAGGGCATCTTAGAGATGCCCCCTGAAACCTAACCAACTCCCAGTGTCCTGACTGCGTGGCTACTGAGGCTGCCACCACCAGACATGGTTCTGGACCCCTGGGTCGAGAGCCTGCCGCTCTTGGGGGCCTGAAACAATGCACATCCTGGGAGGAGGTGCCAAGCCTCCTCCCCCAGGATGGGCAGGGGAAGCTTCAAAGGCATGCCGCCTTTGTGAGCTTCTCCAGGCCAATTGCTGTACTCAGCAACTGGCCCCTACCGGTTCTGACCCCCCACTCTGGCGGTAGGAACGGCGGGAAACCCTAAGTGAGAAAAGGGGGTGTGCCAGCCTATGCCAACTCCACCCCTCAGGTGGGAGAGGCGAGGTGAAGCACGACTCCGGGCTCCGGCCATCTTGAGGATGGGGAGCCCTGCCCAATCAGAGATAGGCTCCTGCATCCCTACCACAGGAGAGGAGCAGGCCAGGGGGTGTACTCACCCCAGGACAGGGAACCATTGGTCCCTGCCCTTGCCTTAACTGTAACGCCCCTAAAGTTAGTATTTAGGGGCACCCTGAACCTTCCTTCCTCAGATCCCGATTGCAACAAGAAGAAGAACAAGAAACAAGAAGACCTGCGTGGATCTGCTAACAAGAGGACAACACCAACTGACTTGGCCCCAGAACCCTACAGGCCTGTTGATCCTTGAACCTGCTCCTTCGAAACTCCGGCGTCTCCAGCGGACAGCAACCTCGAAAACCCCAGGGAACCTGCCTGCCGTGAACCTCTAAGAAGACTGGGACTCCCACGAGCAGTGGTTCCGCTCAAACAGCAATAGCCCTGGTGCCAGCCAGGAACCACGAATCCAGCACACTCTGCACCCGTCAAGCCCGGCCTGTGCCTGAGTGACCCAAGACCACGAGGACGTCCCCCCCGGTGACTGTGACCCGGAGTCCAGTGCCCAAAGACCCTCCTCGACAACCCACACAACGCCTGCAGCATCAGAACCAGGGACCCCTCCAACTGTGACCAGCTGCGGGTAAGATTTCCCGAAAGCAAAAGACACCCCTGCACCGTGAGCCCCCTGTGCCTTCCTTTGGGGTACCTACCTCTTCTCCAAGATCCCAACTTACCTCTCGAAGTGGTGGTCGCACCTGAAGAATCTCCGTCCCCGAGTCTGCAACCTTTGTTCACATTTTAACTTTCCCATTGGATAACACTGTGCGCCCGATGGCTCAAAAGCACGCTGCACCCAGCCGCCCGAGTGCTGCTAGAAGTGCAACTACTACCCTACTCTACTTCCCCACTTGCCCTGAGTAAGTGACCAGGAGCTCAGCTCCCACAGCCGCGTGGCCTGCTAGCCAGCAGCCACCAACCGAAGGCCCCCTATCCTCCATAGGATTGCATTGGTCATACTCTCTCTGCACCCGGCTGCCCCTGTGCTGCTGAGGGTGCAACAACTGTACCTTTCCGACACTGGGAGAACCCTGAGTCAATTCCCAGAACCTTAACTTTACCAGTCAAGTACTTACCTAAAAGCCGAAAACTAATTTTCCTATAGGCCAACATAGAAGAATTTTCAAGTGAAACCAATCAAAGTGTGGAGTTTTGAAACTTTAAAATATTAATTTCAAATCAGCTGAATAACGAATTCCGATTTACTCACCTGTGATTAGGAGAGAAGCCAGTACTGCACCTTTCTGCCCAGCACTGAACCAAAAAAGTAATTATAACTGTACTTACTAGTAACTTGAATTTCCTCCCATAGGATAACATTGCTTGGTTTTCACTGAAAAGTTTCTAAGTGTCAACTTTGAAAATACAATTATATTCCTTAAAAATCACTACTGTAACCAAAACGTTTTACTTAACTGTTTACAGCTTATGTCCCGGGACTGAATCTAGGATCCAGTCCTGTGGTTAGAAAAGTAATCTAAAAAGTAATTAATTGCATTTATCTAGAAAAACCCACTGAGCTCAATGTTAAATTGTGTTTGAAATTGTGTTGCCTATTGCAACCACTGTTGCTATTGTACTTACAAAGTCTATTGCCTATTTGCAAAGTAATTACCTAAAGTCACTCATATTGAGAAAAGTATATTTTGATACCTTTTTGGTTCTAAAATAAAACAACTATATCTTTTGATTTACAACAATTTGCCTAGAGTTCAGTCCATGAGTGTGTGAGACCATTTGCTGACTGAGTGTGTACAACAAATGTTTTACACTGTCCTCTGATACTGCCTTACTGCTCGACCAAGCTACCACTTTATAGAGTAAGGTTATATCTAACTTTAGCCTCTGCCAAACCTCTGGGGACTGGGGACTCTATACACACTGTACCTTACATAGGTCCAGTATATATATAGAGCCACTTTCCTTCATTGGTGGATCAGCGGTGGGATACAAACTTGCATTTGTTGAACTACTTGCTTACCATCTGATCACACAACAGAACTCATAAATTGCCTTTAGAAGTCTAAAATTGTTTTTTCCAAAATACTAAAAGTCTTGTCAGGGTCTTGCTTAAGTCCCATTAAAATTTTAGAAAAATAAAAGTCACTGTAGCCAGGGTAGAGGGTTACAACTGTCAGGTTAGAATGTCTCAAAAGAACCCAGCTACTAGTGAAACTAATAACATACAGGACCTGGTGGAGGAACTCGACCTCACACCTTACTTACACTTGTCTTTCAAGGATTTGAGGTCCTTATGCAAACTTAAAAACATAACAATGGGCCTGCATCCAACCAAACAAGGGCTCCATGAACTCCTGGCTGAGTATGCTAAAGGCCACCCCTCTGAACAGAGCAGAGTGACAACCAGTCAGAGGAGGAAGAAGAGGAGGAGGAGGAGGATGATGATAGTAATCCTCCCCCATCTCTAGGGAAGTGAGGGTCCCCATACCCTTATCGCCAAGAGTTCAGGGCTTAGGGCTCCGCGGTTGAATGCTAACTTTGGTTTGGCTTTATCTAAACGTGTAAGGTGTCATACGCTTTGGAATACTACCCCCTCGCCAATTCTGGTGACGGGGGTAGCATTCCACCCTTCTAGAGGGAGAAGACATGTTGTTGCTGACTATCCCTGTTAAAGTTAACCAGAGCCCCAGCATCACAAAATGGACGCTGCTGCCACAGACACAAGTCTGACCTCCTGCTGCTGGGAGTCCTTCCAGTCACGGAGGTTTGGACAATAGGTTTCCTGCCTGGAGAGGTGCGAGCACCACCCCAGACAGGACTTTGTGGGACAACGAGGGCTGAATAGATTGAGACACTGCCTGGGGCACACTAGGTGCTCCATGCATAGTCCAGTTCAAACCGGTGCTGGGGTACTCCAGCCCCAGCTCTGGCGTGAAACTGGACAAAGGAAAGGGGGTGTAACCACCCCCCTTCCTGGTCCCACCCATAGGAGGGACCTAGAAAGTAATCCAGACCCTTTTAGTTGTATAAAAGTAGGAGGTGAACCCCAGGACTTTAGATTAATCCGGGAATCGACTTGAAACGAAACTCTGGACCCTGCGACATTCACCTGAGCTGAAGACTGAAGAATCTCCCTTGTGGCCAAGGAGTGACCACCCTGGGCAACCAGGCACCATCCATCCAACAACTCGACGGCTTGCTTTGTCCCCATTCCCGCCGGAACCCGAGCACAGAGCCTGACAAGACCTCGACTCCCGGACCTCTCTGACACCACTGCACGACTCCAGCACAGCTGAGCCCCGTGGAAGGCGTCGGAACCCGTGGAACCAGGCAACTTGGAAAGTCTTCACTTTGCTAACAGCGCAGCTCCTGAGGCATCTTTGAAGCTGTGCCCTGGGAGCTGAGACACCCCGACCCCGAGCTCCACCTGCACCGAAGACCAGCCCTCCACACTCCACGAGATCTGCGTGGGGCCCTTCTGCTTGTGTTCTGCTCGACGCGTTGTCCCGGTTGCTGGCCAGTTGGCTAGTAGCCCTGTGACGACGATCCTTTTGAAAATCCATTGCTGGTCTGGTTGCTCCAGACTGGCCCCTTGCTTCTCTGAAGAGGTGAAGTACCTCAAACCCTCCTGGTCTGCACCCGAAGCCTTTTGTGTATCCTGCGTGGGTTTCCTTTGCTTAGGCTTGTTGGCTCCGATCTTGAAGTCGACCCCTCCATCTACGAGAACCTTCGTGGGACAGCTCCTCTCCAACACCTGGTCGTCCTCGACGCCTCCTGGTCCACGTGGCTGCAAAGACAAGCTTCACGACAGCACCTGATTGATCCTCGACGACGTCTGGTTCCTTCCTGGTTCCACCCGGTCACTGGCTAGTGACCTAGACTCTGTCCCCTCTGCTTTCAGGTCTTCTTCAACTCCAATCCACCCTTGGATCCACCCGGACATCTTCCTCCTGGTCGCCTGCAGCTTCTTCTTCCAAGACTCCATAGGAATCAACGCGAAAACCCGTCACACTTTGACACCTATGCACCCGCAGCCCGTGGGTGAGGTAACGCGAGTACTTCGGTGCTCCTGTAGGGATTGACTATCCTAGTGTCTATTTTTGTTAGTTGTATCTTCCTATTTAGACCGGAAGTGTCCTAAATCTTCGTTACTTACCTTTTTAAGTTCCAATTGACTTTCTATTGACTCTCGCGTAAGTGTACTGACACTGCACGCGCCGCCTGTGGGCCTCCTACTCCTAACCTAAGGTTCAGATAGTGTAGCCCCAGCGATTCTCCAGGCCCTAGGCCTTTCCTTTTCCCGAGTCGTGGTTCTTATACCACTTACTTAGTATATGGTTTTAAGCGCCCCTAGGGCCTAACTGTAAATTGTGCTATTTAAAGTATTTCTAAGAGTAACTTGTTATGTGCTTTTGCCTCTGATCTCATAAAGAGTTCAGAGGAGTGTGCTAGTAAATAAATACATATATATTTTATATATATCCTGTGTGGTGTCCTTTCATTTGGTATTCAAGGGGTTACATATGGTAAAACAGCTGGCTTTACACGCCCTCAAGAGTCTTTTAGCCTAAGACTGTTCTGTCCACACTACCACTAGGATAGCTGGTCTATAAGGTTGACTTACAACCATCACCATAAGGGTTGTTTGGACTGGTGCAAGGTGTTCACTAGAATAGTGAACATCATATACCAGGCCAACTTCTCACAAAGAGGACGACACCAACTGATTTGGCCCCAGAACCCTACAGGCCTGTTGATCCTTGATCCTGCTCCTGCGAAACTCCGGCGTCTCCTGCGGACAGCAACCTCAAAAACCCCGGAGAACCTGCCTGCCGTGAACCTCTCAAAAGACTGGGACTCCCAGCCAGGAACCGCGAATCCAGCACACTCTACACTCGCCAAGCACGGCCTGCGCCTGAGTGACCCAAGACCACGAGGACGACCCCCTGGCGACTGTAACCCGGAGTCCAGTGCCCAAAGACCCTCCTCGACGACCCAGACGATTTCCCGATGCCAAAAGACACCCCTGCACCCGGCGCCCTGCGGCCCCCTGTGCATTTCTTTGGAGTACCTACCTCTTCTGTAAGATCCTAACTTACCTCTCGAAGTGGTGGTCGCACCTGAAGAATCTCCGTCCCCGAGTCTGCAGCCTTTGTTCACTTTTTAACTTTCCCATTGGATAACATTGAGCGCCCGATGGCTCAAAAGCACGCTGCACCCAGCCGCCTGAGTGCCGCTGGAAGTGCAACTACTACCCTTCTCTACTTCCCCACTTGCCCTGAGTAAGTGACCAGGAGCTCAGCTCCCACAGTCGCGTGGCCAGCTAGCCAGCAGCCACCAACCGAAGGCCCCCTACCCTCCATCCTACTCTCTCTGCACCCGGCTGCCCCTGTGCCGCTGAGGGTGCAACAACTGTACTTTTCTGACCCTGTTAGACCCCTGAGTCTATGCCCAGAACCTTAACTCTACCAGTCTAGTACTTACCTAAAAGCCGATAACTCATTTTCCTTCCATAGGTTAACATTGACTGGTTTCACTTGAAAATTCTTCAAAGTGTGGCGTTTTGAAACGTTAAAATATTCATTTAAAATCAGCCGAAGAAAACAAGTTACTTACCTGTAACTTTGGTTCCCCAGTATTGGTAACTTTCATAGATTCCCATGCTTTTGCATCATTCCCCGTCGTCGGAATGGGAGTTTCGACAAACAAAATAACATAGCAGTAGGTACAAAAGAGAAAGATAAAGGCCTAGGCCTCATTCCCTTTTGTAGCATATCCGCCTCTTTTTGTAAAAGAGACCAAACTTAGGCATCAGCCAATCAGAAGAGCCTCACCCCATAGAACCCTCCTGAAGGAACCTCAGAGCCTCAGATTTTTGTAGCCGTTGTGTAACAGTCACCATATCTGCTGAAGGCTGGGCTTTCCTCGGGGAGGTGGGTGGGCGCATGGGAATCTATGAAAGCTACCAATACTGGGGAACCAAAGTTACAGGTAAGTAACTTTTTTTCTTGCCCCAATATTGGAACTTTCATAGATTCCCATGTTTTTGTATCAGAGTAGCAAGCAGTAAGCAATAAAAAAACACATTTTGTGGCATAGATATACATTGCAATAGCCAACAATACGTGAAGATACAAAATGTGTAGAATAAAGGAAGGTGGGATAGGGAGGAAAGCTCACCAATTAGTGGATGAGGTTCCTCAGGACCGCCTGGCCACAGCTATGTCCTCCTGTTGCAAGGATTCTAAGCAGTAATGCTTTGTAAAGGTGTGCACGCTGCTCCAAGTCGCAGCTCTGCAAATGTCTTTGATGTGCACTCCCGCGATTAGAGCTGTTGAAGAAGCCACAGATCTTGTGGAATCCGCTCTAATTCTGCTGTTCAGTGGCTTACCAGTGTAGTATGGCAATGTAGAATTGCACTTGTAATTCACCTCGCAATACCCTGTTTTGATAGGGGAAGGCCTTTGCAAGGACCACCAAAAGCAACAAACATTTGGGAGGATTTACTGGATCCCTTGGTGCGATCTAAATAGAATTTTAAGCACCGCTGTACATCCAGAGAATGCAGTGACCTCTCCGCTGGTGTATTAGGGTGAGGAAAGAAAGCTTTAAGAATAACCGGCTCATTTAAGTGGAAGTCCGAGGGTACCTTGGGTATGAACTTCGGGTTAGTTCTCAAGATTACTGTATTCCTTTTGAATTGGAGAAACGGCTCATGGATTGTGAGAGCCTGCAACTCCCCAATGTATCTTGCTGATGTGAGGGCAAGAAGGAGAGCCAATTTCCATGAACGAAATGTCATGTCTGAACGATGTATTGGTTCAAACGGACCCTTCATGAGCTGTGTGAGGACTAAATTCAATTGCCAAGTTAGAGGCGGAGGCCTCACCGGAGGATAGACACGGAACAATCCTTTGAGAAACTGTTTCACTATCCTGGAAGACCAAAGAGAAGGTCCAGACTCAGAACGTCTGGACCTAGAAATCGCTGCCAAATTAATTTTTATGGATGAATGGGCTAGGCCCGTCTTAGCCAAGGACAAGAGATAAGGTAGAAGTTGATGAGGTTCTGAAGAGAAAGGGTCCACACCCTCTTTAGTGCACCAAATGCAAAATCTCTTCCATTTGAGACGGTAAGTCTTGTTTGTGGAAGGGGCTCTAGCCTGGGAAAGAACTTCTTTTATTTCATTAGAGATGGGAAGATTCATAAATTCTCGCTGCTTAGGAGCCATGCTGTCAGGTGTAATGACTCTGGATCAGGATGCCAAATTTGCCCTTCGGACATTGTGAGAAGGTCTGGAATGGTACGCAAGGGAAGAGGAGGAGCCAGCGACAACAGATGGAGTTCCGTGAACCAGAACTGTCTCGGCCAAGCAGGGGCTATCAAGATCATCTTGCATGGTTCTATCTTGATCTTCCTGATAAGTCTCGGGATCAGTGGAATGGGGGGAAAGGCGTAGACAAATGTCCTTGACCAGGCTAACCAAAGTGCATTCCCCAATGATCCTCGGTGGTGAAGCCTGCTTGCATAAGACCGGCATTTCTTGTTGGTCGGTGTGGCAAATAGATCTATTGCAGGTTTGCCCCACTGTTGAAAGACCTCCTGCAGAACCCGCTGGTTCAGTTCCTGATCGAGGACAATCTGCTTAGTTTGTCAGCATTTTCGTTTAAAATCCCTGGCCGTGAAGGATCGCCCATTCCCAGATTTCCTGAGCTTCCTGAGACAACGGGAGAGACCTGGTTCCCCCTTCTTTGTTTACGTAATGCATGGCCGTGGTGTTGTCCGTCCGGATGAGAACCTTTGACCTCTTAGGTGAGGGAGAAAAGCTTGAAGAGCCAGTTTGATTGCTCTGAGCTCCAAGAGATTGATGTGGAGCCGACGGTTCTGAGGAGACCAATGTCCACTGACCTGCAGGTCCTGCAGTACTGCTCCCCAACCATCCAACGACGCATCCGTCGTCACCACCTGAGGAGACGGATCGCTTACGAAGGATAGACCTTGGGACAAGTTTTCCTGCTTTGTCCACCACAAGGCTGCTTTTTTCATAGTCAAGGTGATGGTCACTCTGTCGTCGAACGACCCGTGAATCTGTTTCCATTGGATGTCCAGCTGCTCCTGAAGAGGACGTATCCTCAATCTGCAGTGTGGAATTAGAGGAATGCATGAAGAAATTACCCCCAGAAGAGATTTGTAGCGGCGTACTTAAATACACCTTCTTCTTTGTAAGTCTAGCGCCATGGTCTGCAGCTTTTCCTGCCTCTCCAAGGTTGGGAAAGCTTTCTTGAGATTCGAGTCCAAGATGGCTCCCAGGAAGCGTGCTGTCCTGGACGGAACCAGAGATGACTTTTCTTTGTTTAAAGTGAGACCTAAGTTCTGAAACAGGTTTGTACATGCTTCGACCGCTTCCCTCGCTGCCTCCCTGGATGGAGCCTTCAGCAACCAATCGTCCAGGTAAGGGAAGACCTGAAAGTGATTCCTCCTTAGAAACGCTGCTACTGGTGCCAGCCCCTTTGTGAAGATCCTCGGGGCTGAGCGAAGACCAAAGGGTAAAACCCTGAATTGAAAGTGGCTCTTGGCTACTGTAAATCGTAGAAACCTTGTGTGTGCTGGGTGAATCGGCACATGAAAGTACGCATCTTCGAGATCGAGCGTGGCCATGAAATCCCCTGGATTGATGAGACTTAGAATGTCTTGAAGAGAGACCATCTGGAAAGACAGGGAGATAAGATAGGTGTTGAGCTCCCTGAGATCTAAAATGGGGCGCCATTTCTCTAGCGTCTTCCTTACCAGGAAGAACCTGGAATAGAATCCTTCTCCCCTTTGGGCGGAGGGGACCGGCTCTATAGCACCCTTCAGGAGCATTTGATGAACTTCGAGCCGTAGAAGACGCAGATGTTTTGATGGAATGGCAGCAGGGGGCTTGGATGGTGGGATTTGCGTGAATTCCAAAGTATGGCCCTTTTGAATGATGTTTAGCACCCATCGGTCTGATGTTATCTTTGGCCAATTCTGAAGGTATTGTGACACCCTGCCTCCTACTGATGCTCTTGCGGAGGTGGGTACAGTAGGAAGAGCCAGGAGGCCGCTATTGTCTCTTGGACGAATCACGTCCTTGGCGAGCTTGCTTCCCTCTGTTATTAGGTCTTGAGAAATTCGAGGACTGGCCCTGCCTTTGATGATAAGGTTGGTGGTATTGTTGGTGGTATTGTTGTGAACCTGAGCCATATGATGAATACCTTTGCTGCTGATAAGAGCCTCTGTAGGTGGTGCTTTTGCCTCTTGAACCTCAAAAAGGAGCTTTATGGTACTGAAGCGTACCCAAAGACTTAGGAGTGTCAGTATCCTTTTTAATATCGTCGAGAGTGTCATTGATCAATTTCCCAAACAATGCCTCTCTCATCAAAAGGTAGATCCAGGATCTTAATCTGGATTTCGGGCCTAAACCAAGTCGCCTTTAGCCATCCCTGGCGACGAAGGACTGAAGCCCCAGCCAAAGAACGAAAAGCCGTTGTGGCAATGTCCATGGCACAGTCTATAACTTCCATTGATGTTGTCTCCCCCTCTTGCAAAACCTTTTTAGGTTCCGTTTTTGACTCTGGAGGAGGTTGATCCAAGTACAGCCAAACATCACACCATAGTTGGCGATCGTATCTGCCCAATATCGCCAAGGCATTTGCTGCCAGCACTAGAAGACTCGCCATCGAAGAGAACCTCTTCCCGGCGTTGTCTAATCTCCTGCCCTCTCTATCTGGAGGAGTTATCAAAGGAGCTGAGGGGTTACGTGACTTCCTTTGTGCCGCTTGGGAAATTACCGAGTCCGGTCTCGGGTGTCCTGTCAAAGACGCCGGACCATCCTCAGGCGCTTTGTATTTTTTGTCGAGGCGTGGTCGTACAGGGACCACCGTCGCTGGATTTTTCATTGCCTTAAGGCCTTCATCCCAGAGATGCTGGACAATAGGGATAGATCTTGTTGTCTTCTTATAAGGTTCTTTAAAATCATATAGGAAACATTCGGTGGCAACTGAAGGCATTGATAGCTTGAATCTGCCAGCCGCCCTCTCCATTAGTTTATGAAACCCCCCTATATCCGCTGGCGGGGAGTCCACCGGATCCGGAGATGGAGATGCTGGGTCTGGGATGACATATTCATCCCATTCTGTACCTTGATCCGTCCTGTCATCATAATTTTGATCCTCATCCGAGGAATCATCATGGGTGTCCAATGGTATCGAAGGCTCCTGTCTAACCGGTGTCTGTGGCTGAGATGACACCTGGGCCTGCAATTCAGGAGCAGCCATTGCTGGAGCCTCAGGGACAGGCAAGGCTTGCGCAATTGGAACAGTAGCAGGTTGCAAACATCTAGACTTGTAATCCTGCAGCATATTGTGAAGGTCCTGCAAAAAAGATGATGGTACAGAGACCATGTCTTGTCTTGAGTACTGTTGTGGCTGGGCAGAATGATGATGATGATAACCACATTCCTGGTACTCTCCGTCAGAATCCGTTTCTTGGCATTTAACCAGAAGCTGGGAGGGACTGTTTACATAGCCATAAGAGTCCTGATCGTCATCTTCTGATTCATCGTCATCCTCCTCCAAAAGTAGAGCTGGAAGTAAGGGGGTAACTCTCCTAGGAGATGTCATGTCCAGTGTAATCCTGGTCATAGAAATCGTAATCCTTTTCTCCGACGATATAATCGTCGACGATCCTGTCGACACTGGAGCTGATAGTACTGCCGTCGTCGGCTTCGTCGACGGAATCGACGACGAGATGGGCAGCGTCGATGCCGTCGACGACGAGACCGTCGACGCTCCTTCCGTCATCGTCGTCAATGTTGTCGTCGAAGCTCTCGACAACGACACCGTTGTCGTCACCACCGTCGACGAACACTTCGTCGTCGCTGTCGTTGACGACATCCTCGTCGACGTCGAGATCTTCGACGTCAACGCTATCACTGCCGTTGACGACTCCCTCCTCGTCGACGTCAATGGTCCCGTGGACGAGCCCGTCGACGGTACCATTTTAAGTTTAGGCTTCAATTCCTTCGTCGACGGAGCCTTCGTCGATGACTTCTTCATCGTCGACGACGTGGAACTTCTGTCAGACTTTCCAGAAGACTGAGAAAAGGGTTTTTTGAAGGCTGGAACAGTCTTCGTACCCGAAGAAGGCGTAGATGGTCCTTCCCTCTCCTTTTCACCATAGTGAGGAGATTCGACTGGACCTTGGCTCTCAGACTCACTGGGGGTATTTTTGAGGCCTTACAATGATGCTCCACAGAAGGAGAAGGGGAACTCCTACCCCTTTTGACTGACCTTCTAGTCGATGACGCTGATGAAGAGTCCTCATCACTGGAGACTGTGTCCTTTCTGGACTTCAGCTTCTGGAGCCATGTAAGAAGCCTATCATCACGATCCCGGAGGGTCTTGGTTGAAAAGGTGCAGCAGATCTTGCAGTCCGCAGCCTTATGATCAGGATAGAGGCAGTAGATGCAATCCTTATGCTTATCCTCAACAAATAGCCTTTTCTTGCCACAGGTGAAACATGGCTTGAAAAGGGTCTTCTTCTTTTCCTTATCTGACATCCTGGAAGGAACAGCTAACAATTTGAAGAGAAATCCTGAAGAAAAACTTCTGAAAGAGTAGAGATTGAGCATAGCTCAAAGGAGACTCCCTAAGCACAACGTGCGGTAGAAAATCTAAGGCTCTGAGGTTCCTTCAGGAGGGTTCTATGGGGTGAGGCTCTTCTGATTGGCTGATGCCTAAGTTTGGTCTCTTTTACAAAAAGAGGCGGATATGCTATAAAAGGAAATGAGGCCTAGGCCTTTTTCTTTCTCTTTTGTACCTACTGCTATGTTATTTTGTTACCGAGACTCCCATTCCGACAACGGGGAATGATACAAAAGCATGGGAATCTATGAAAGTTCCAATACTGGGGCAATAACGAATTCCGATTTACTCACCTGTGATCAGGAGAGAAACAAGTGCTGCACCTTTCTGCCCAGCACTGAACCGAAAAAGTAATTATAACTGTACTTACCAGTAACTTGAATTTCCTCCCATAGGATAACATTGCTTGGTTTTCACTGAAAAGTTTCTAAGTGTCAACTTTGAACATACAATTATATTCTTTAAAAATCACTACTATAACCAAAGCGCTTTTACTTAACTGTTTACAGCTTATGTCCCGGGACTGAATCTAGGATCCAGTCCTGTGGTTAGAAAAGTAATCTAAAAAGTAATCAATTGCATTTATCTAGAAAAACCTATTGAGCTCAATGTTAAATTGCGTTTGAAATTGTGTTGCCATTGCAACCAGGGTAGTTATTATACTTACAAAGTCTATTGCCTGTTTGCAAAGTAATTACCTGAAGTCACTCATATTGAGAAAGGTATATTTTGATACCTTGTTGGTTCTACAATAAAACAACTATATCTTTTGATAAAAAACAATTGGCCTAGAGTTCAGTCCTTGAGTGTGTGAGACCATTTGCTGAGTGTGTACAACAAATGCTTTACACTGTCCTCTGATACTGCCTTACTGCTCGACCTAGCTACCACTTTAGAGAGTATGGTTATATCTACCTTTAGCCTCTTCCAAACCTCTGGGGACTGGGGACTCTATACACACTGTACCTTACATTGGTACAGTATATATAGAGCCATTTTCTTACAGAAAGTCACCTTTAGGTAGGTGTTGTAGTTCACAAGGCAGGGTGCATGGTATTCAAAAGTTAGTACATGTAGAAATTTAATGTTAACATGCCTTTAAAGTGACTAGCGCCCAAAAACTATTTTTCATTATGGCATGCCTAGAGGTATTATGTAGAAAACCAGAGTACAGATAAAAATCCTAATACTGGGTCTCTGGAAAGAGATTAGCTAGAAAAAGAATTAAACAACTATTTTTAATAGTTATTACAAATCCAATTCCATGGCGAAGATGGAGTCTTAATAAATATTAAAGAAGAGTAACTTTTAAAAGCTACCTTTTACCTGCCTAAAGTTCTTGGAGGATAATTTGCATTTGCACTCCAGCTTCTCACAGCCAGTGATCTGCATTTGATATGGTGGGACGTGCTTCAAAGTAGCAGACAATAGCTGACTTGATAGGGCAGATAGCTCCTCAGACCCTCACAGAATATGCAGGGCAGAGTCTGGGGGCATCCTTTTTGACACTAGTGTCAAAATCTACTTGAGCGCCAATTCCTACTTGACAGGTCTGCTGGGTTTATTTATTTAGAAACTTTTATATAGCGCGAACATGGCCACAGAGGGTATCAGAGCACTTTACCGATTGTGCAGTGGGACAAGTACATGCAAACACAAATAATCAACATATCGAAAAGTACATAGACTTAGAATGTCCAAATATAAGACTTGGGCATACTTGAAAGGTAGAGAACAGGATGGCAAGACAGTTCCTGTGTATCCCCTGTCTGGTTGCTGAAGAACCCTGCTTTTGTCCTCCCAAACATCTGTCTCTGGGTTTATTGTGGGTACAGTAGCTGCCCCAAACTGTATGTTAGTGTTTGATGTGCGAGGACGCTAGGATTGACACAGTACACTCCCCAATCACATCCCAACCCTTAGAACCCAAGTTTAGTGTGGCCAAAGACTTTTGCTATCTTTAAAACGCTCAAAGTGGGAAGGGTTGGCCTCTGGAACTTTTACTCCATTGGTTAGGGCATGCCGATTAGTCATTCCCATCCAATACCTAGTGCCAGGCATAAATGTGGCACCTCAAGGCACCCACTGCAGAACACTTTCTGGACATGAGGAAAAACAAAGGAAGACTGGACCTGCTGTCTGTGTCCTGAGATGATCTCTGAAGGACTGGCCCTGCTTCCTCTTGTACCCAGGACAAATAAGTGGACTTTAAGGATCATATGCCAACCTCATGTTCTAGCTACTGAGATACAACAAGCTACAAGTGACCTTTCTTGCAACTGCCTAGCGGACCTGTGGCAAATGGACCTGACATGAGCCTACTGTTGGCCTCTTCTTTACATCCTGTGAGTCTCTAAGTCTCTCCTCCGAGGCCTTGGTTGGGGCTTTAGAAGTGTATTCCTGTGTGGATTGGGATTTTATAGAACTAAATCAGAAGGTAAATCTTTGATCAGGATCAACCTGGTAGGTGTATCTGACCCGCACTCCATCATAGTCAGCCTCATTGCACCAAGATCCCTGTCTACCATGAACATTGAGTATCATTGGTGCTTTGTGGCCCTAATTCTATTTAAAACTTTAAAAGTTTACTTCGCCAGTTCCCCTTATTGGATTTTTGTCATTTTGCCTTTACTTTATTTTTCTAAATTTTATTGTATTGCATTTTGACTTTATTACATTTTTGTACTGCATAAATCCCTTACACATCTCCCTAAGTTAACCCTGTCTGCTCTGTAAAAATAGCTACCAGGGGGTCAAGCTCAGGTTAATTTAATGTCTTTACCGGTTCAATCTGACAAGGGTTGTGATTATTCCTTGAGGAGGATAGTCAACCAGTCAAAATATTTATCCAACATCTTACAAGTAAAAATACAGCAATGGGGCTCAGGAAAGGTAGGACTGGGTTCCAAGGAACAGAGAGACCAATCTAATCAACTAACTGGGAATACAAAACAAATACAATAAACAGGGAGGGGCAGAAATGAGGAGCTGGGATGAGTATATGAAAATAGAACATGAATTCCTGAAGCAAGGGATAAGGTAAGAGAACAGGTTCAAGGATAGAGGAGTTATAGTATCACGGTCAAATCGGAGAAAAGGAAACGAATAAGTAAGCTCACGGCTACTAAGAACAAATCTTGAAGTACAGCAGAACAGTTTACAGTCTCAGCAGTGAGTTGGATGCAAGAACATTGAGCACTGAGCTCAAACGGAAGATATAGATGGCACCTAAACAAGGAGCATGGGTGCAGAAAGCGAGCCAGGTGAAAGCAATTGGCAAGGTGCTGAAAATCAATGATATTATACCACCAATCTAGTGCAGGCTGCTCTGGGACCTGGAGACGGAAAAGGCTAGAGAATCAAAGTAGTGTATGAAGGGAAACAGGAAAGTCAAGAAAGGAGTAGAGATTAGAGCCAAGACAGGGGAAGGTTAAGACTAGGTTAAGACTAAATCTGTCAGTTGGGGAATCTGTGGGTATCAGGAACCATGATAGCACATACAAATCCGCCTCTAGGAAGTGGTTGTGGAAGGTTGGAGAAAAAAAGACTCTACATAGACCATAATGCATCACTATGGCACTGTGAACACCAAGATGAATTGAAAAGTGTTGTGACATTCATAGTGTGTCACAAATAATTCTACTGTATACTGGTGTAAAGGCAGGATATACCAGCACCCAAAAGATCACCACCTAGCAGCAGGATGGTCAAATACCAAAACTGTCCATGGATACTCTCTGACCAGTTAATGGAAAAGGAATAGTGGCGGTCCGTGACCCTTAACACTGGAAGGACATGGGGGGGCAACAGACAAACCTGGGGGGGGGAGGGATAATTGAAAAAAAAAATTACTTATCCATGTTTCGCTCTGCATTTTGTTCTTTCATCTGCAGTAAGCTCGAAGGCACACCTTCATGAAACTTCAGGCAAACCCCTCCTGCAAATCCTGACACTGCTCTCATGCTGCAGATGAGCAACATGACAGCAGCACCAGGATTGGCTGCAGCGGGCTGCCTCGACGCTCCAGAAGGCACATTAGGCCTGTGTCTGCTCTCCACCCAGCTATCTGAGACAGCTAGGTGGAGAGGTTTACACTGCACAAGTCAGGCTGGCCATTGCAAGGCGGCCGGCCAAAGTGACTTGTGCAGTGTATACTGGTAGAGCGAGCACCACTCTCCTGCTGCCAGTCAGCAGCAGCCCAGCCTTCAAACACTGCTTGGGCTGGGAGCAATGAAAAATAAAACGGTAATTCATTTTATTACAGTTTTATTTTTCATTTTTGCTGCACTGCTCAGGTGGGCAGTGCAGCAAAAATGGAGGGAGGGCTACCAGGCACATCTCCCCACTCTTAGCCCGTGCCTCATCTTCAGGTTGAATAACTTTTTATACTTCTTGCCATTATGCCATTGCTTCAGTGCACTGCTTGTTTTCCAGCTGCGTCAAGCCTATGCAACTTTTTCTGTCAAGAAATAGGTTACTGTAATTATACTGCATGCCTCTTCCAATCTTATACAGCAACCAAAAGTTTTTTTGTGTTAGAAACGTCAAAACCTATATTTTAATTCTCGATTCCAAACTTAAGAAAGTCAAATGTCATCTTTAATTCACATCTACTTTCTGTAGGGTCTATTAATCAAAGGATTCTGACAAACAACAATGGGGATTAAATGCTTAGTATTGACCAAAAGGAGTATTTTTGAGAGCTGTGTCCTCTGAATGGCAATAAGGTTGGGAGAAAGTGAGTTAGGTGTCAGAAGAGTCTGAAGTTTCTACTTGTCTTACAGAGCTAACAACCAGTCACGAAATCCCAAAATTTTAAGACAACCTACGGAAAAAGAATTTCAGAACTTATTCCATGGTTATGATTCATTCACCCATGTGGATTTTGAACTGTGCTACAACTCATCACTGGGCAGGCTCTGAGTGCTTTGGGAGTTGGGAATTTACAAAAAGGGTCATAATTAGAACAAAAGGGACCAGATGACTTAAAAAAAAAATAATCTTGATCTTTTTTCAGAGATCTTGGGGTATAAATCAGCTTTGCACACGGTCTGCCTTATTTACCGGTTGGCCTTGTAAATTTGATTTATTTCATATAAAAAAGGACTATAATTTAAAGTTATATTAAGATACTATCATGCTTGAATACTTATTCCAAATATCAGATCAGGTATCCACATGAACAGAATTCCATCTGTGTTTGGTGTAAGCTCATCACCATAAGACCTCAAACATGACCAAATTAATTATGCGAATATTGCTTTATGATGGATTCTGCACCATATGAGTTTAGGATGATCCACATAGTCTTTGTTTGAACAAGAATGTCCCTGCATGGCATAACAACATGGAGCCCTGTCCTGAATTTCCCAGAGAGCAACTCTCGGGATATTTTTTAATTAGGGCAGCCCACAATCACGAATACAATCTGAGGAACCACATTGAAATGGATGTCGACCCAGAGATGGGCATTGCAGTTTAGCGGGGCACACCATGTTAACCCACCCTTTTCTGAGAATGTCTACCATCATCTCACTGGGCCAGAGAGGGCTGACAATGATGGCAGTGACTGATTACAGTTGCAAGACAGGCCCTTTGTACATATTACTTGAACAGAGAGTGATGCCTAGCAGCCTCTCCCATTTAAATGGTCAGCCACTTTCATGCAACCGGTTCCTTTGCTCTATTTGTTGCATGTATGTTTACACAGTATGTTTAGCAACACGAGTGTGCTGTGGCTGACATACAGGAATACATTTAGGAACTCCTGTATGTGGATGTGTGTACACCTGCCTGACAGCGAAGTGAAATGCAGGACTCCACATGTAAAGAAGTAGCTGTGGCTAGATGCCATTCTCTCTTTTGTAAATTTGTTTTGAGGTTCTGTGAGGAACTCTCTCCACCCCTCTTTGCTGCTGATACTGAAGAACGACTGTGGTTTGACCAGTCTAGTAAGAATACACAACATGGCAGGTAATACCTAAAATCAGTCCCAGAGTTAAGCCTGAGTAATCCACAAACTCTACCTGGTAACTGTGCACAAGCATAGGGCAGAAGCCTGAAGTCAGTGATTCAGGAATTTCTGACTGACCGTGTCCCGGCAATACCATCTTGGGTGTTAAAGGCTTCTGCGATTCAGGGATGACTTCCTTCACAGCCTGCTTCCCACCCAGGAACAGAACCTGAAGCCCAAGGAATCCTGTCAGACGTTTTGTAGAACTGCCAATAGACAGGAGCATGCCTTTGGTGAAGAGAAGTACTCCTGCAGTAAAAAGTTGCCGGATGGAGATACCAGCCCAGCTGTCTTAAACAGAAGTAACTGGACTAGTCCTGTATTGCCTCATAGAACTGCACTGTGAGACCCGGGGCGACTAACTGAGCTGCAAAATACTGTGTTGAGCTCCTGCACCTCTAGTGTGCTCATGGCTCAAATATGCTCGGTCCTTATCCTTGTCTGGGAAGGTTTGGTGGATTGTGGCTTTAAGAATCTTACACCACACAACTATGGCACGATGACACTTTTGTGTGGAAGTCTTACTGTCCTGAAGGACTTTGCAAGCCCCATGGATTCTCCCTGAAGCGCACTAAAGAGCACAGTGCTTTGTAGCAACAAATTCAATTGCTGGTTTCCCACTTGCCAGACTTCACATATGCAGTTGTGCGAAGTTTGGGTGGTGGTGCTTAGGCCTGTGGCAGCTAGAGACCCAGACGGTAGCTGCTCCTCGCTCTATCATAGCCTTTCCGCTATGCACCAGAGGAGTGAGCACGAAAAGGCAAGGCCAAGTCTAAATGCGGGAAAAGATAGAGGTCTGCAAAGGCAATGCACCACAAACGGATCCACATATTAGTGGGTACATGGTAAAAGTCTCCAAGGGATTTTTTGCATGAGTGGGATTCGCAATACAGTTACACTTACAAATCTGAGATGCACAATAGAGTGCACACTGACACGTAGTATTTAGAGAGGCCTCAATGTCAAAGACAAAAAGCCGAACTATCCTGAGTATCAATTACTAAAGGGTGTGCATGATTTCAGTTAAGGGTGTAACAGGTAAAGGGCCCCATATCAACACAGGAAAAGGGGCACAATTAATTCAACAGAGGCCCAGTAGCCTCTTTTTGCCTGTGGTATGATGGATCTACTTCCCAGTCAATCATATCTTTTCTTTTTTTTCTTTCTTTTTTTTACAGAGAGGAAGTGAATACTCCGAGTACCCATTCCCTGGAACGACGCTATGCAGAGGGCACCCTAGCCAGTGATTACAGTCGGGTGATGGACAGTATGCTCAAGAAGAATTTTGTGGAATGGTTGCTGGCCCGCAGGGAGAAGAAAAGCGGGTGCGTTTATGATTTCATTCTATTATGAAACTAAGGGGCACATGCATCAACCTATTTAAGAAGTGCAAACGGTGCGAATCGGTAAATTCGGCCGTTTGCACTTCCTAAATAAGTTTTTGGGATGCATCATACTTTTTGTGGAAATCGCTATTTTTAGTGATTTCTAAAAATGCGATTGCTTTTAAGGAATCGCAAATATGCGATTCCTTAAAAGCAATGCATGATTGTTTTTCAAATTGCGAATTAGCAATTAGGGGGTGCAGTTTACCACGAGGTTGAACCTCGTGGTAATTTGCGAAAAGTTATGGAAATGCTCAAAAATGCATTTTTTAAACTTTCATGGTAGACACACATGTCCTTAGGACATGTGTGTGTGAAACATGCACTTTAAAATACATTTCAGGGGTGCGGGGGGGGGGGTCCTTTGGACCTCCCTCTGCACCCTTGCAATGCATCAACAAATTGCGAATTGCAAAAAAAAAAAAAAATGCAAAACGGCATTGATTCCTATGGGCCTCTAGGCCCATAGGAATCAATGTAATGCCATTCCTTAATTGCGAACCGCAATTAAGGAATCGCAAATTCCAAAAATTAAGAAATCCTAAAATATTTTAGGATTTGTTGGTGCATAGGATTTTGCAATTCCTAAATTGCGATTCCTTAATTTTCGCAATTTAGGAAATGCAAAATCCTACAATGATGCATGTGCCCCTAAGGGCCTTATTTAGATCCCGGTGGATGGAATTCGCTGCCACAAACTTGACGGATATCCCGTCCGTCGTATTACAAACTCTATAGGATCTAATGGAATCATAATATTGCGGACGAAATATTGGTCACGTTTGTGACGGTGCATTACCCTCCGCAAAGATCTAAATCAGGCCCTTAGTCAGCAGTATCAAATAAATAAACGAGGGCATCGGCGAGGAGTAGGGTTGCTTCATAGCTCGATAAAGGGGGACAGGGTTTTTCGGGAATCTTCTCTGAGCAGCCTGAGCTGGAAGGCAGCGTCACCAACTGGATGTGAGGGTAACTAGCTAAAGATGCAAGAGGGGGTTTACTTGTCGAAAAACTTCTAGAAACACAATCCAGTCACTAATCAAAGCAGAAACACATATAAAGAAATGAAGAATTGAGAACATTTCGTAAAATGTTTGTGCTTCTAAAATGGCATTAAGGCTGGGCAATAATCAGTCATACGACAGACTCAGAATAACTTTTCCAGTACTTTTAAATTTTTATGATCTACCAATCATTCTTCCGGTCAAGTGCTTCCTGGATCTGGACACTATGGTGAACGCTACAACTCGAGAACAGAAAAAAAGATTCTAGGTTAAGCAGTCAATGAGAAATGAGCACTTCTTCAATAAGTGCTGTGTCTGACGTATACATAAGCAAAGCGCTCAACTTTGCAATTGTTTTCAAAACCTTTGCAGGCCCTCTAGCTGTTATTGATTCTGTGATCAATTCAAGTGAGGAAAAATCTGTTATCAAAGATACTCATAAAAAGACACCAAGGGGGTCATTAAGATGACGGGCGGTCTTTGTCCGCCTGCCATCCTGTCGGTATTCGGGACCGCCCGCCATAAGTGCGGGGGTCCCGTGGGGGGTATTAGGATGTGCCCGCCACAGTGGCGGGCACATCCTGTATTTTTAGCATTGTGGCGGGCAGTGCTCTCTGCACCGCCCGCCACAATGCTAAAAATGCATTTCAGCATTTGCATTTACACATTTGAAGGTGCACCCCCCACCTCTCCTTCACTCTGGGGGACCGCAGGGGGCCCCCAGATTGAAGACCGCATGCCTTTCCGTGGCGGCATTGCCGCCGCTGAAAAGCACCTTAAAACAACCATCATAATATGGCTGGTGGTGTCTGATAGACACCGCCACCATATTATTCCTTTTCCACCCCGGTCGCCTTCTGCGGACGGTATTTCCGTTCGCTGAGCTCCCCTCCCGCCATACTAATATGGCGGGGGGGGGGGAAACGAGTGTGGATGTCGGGCGGATTGCCCCCGCCAGGCTGGCGGTGGCTACCGCCAGCCTGGCGGGGCAATCCGCCCGACATCCTAATGGGCCCCCAAGTTTGGTAACTGTCCTTCTGTTCTATAAGTTAGTTATTTGTGGAGACCAGATAACTTGTAAACTTATGGCACCTGTAATTTAGTTAAGGTCTGGACTGGGCATATGACACACAAGGACAACGGCCATTTGTCTCAGGACCAGGGGTCAGGTTTTAGGGATGATGGAATAAGTGAGCCTTGCAAAAGGTCCTGGAACAACACAGACAACCTTCTTGTGAAGTGGTAGTTAATATATCTCCTCCTATCCTCCAGGAGACTAGGGGGTTTGTGTAAAAACATTTTTGAGATTTGTTTAGTTCTTGGTCCCCCAATGTTTTGGTAGAGTACCTCATTTTGTCCGAACTTAGGGGTCCATTAGGATGGCGGGCGGATTTTGCCCGCCCGCCATCCCATCGGTAAACGGGACTGCCTGCCATAAGGGCGGGGGTCCCGTGGGGGACATTAGGATGTGCCCGCCACAGTGGCGGGCACATCCTGTATTTTCAGTATTGTGGCGGGCGGAGCCCTCTGCACCTGCCCGCCACAATACAAAAATTGCTTTGCAGCATTTACGTAAACAAAGCGGCAGGCACCGCGCGGTGCCTGCCGTTTTGTATATGCAAATGTTGGGGGGTATCACAGGTACCCCCCCGTGTGCATGCCCCTACCCACCTTCACTCTGGTGGCCCGCAGGGGGCCCCCAGAGTGAAGACCGCCTGCCTTTCCGTGGCGGCATTGCCGCCACGGAAAGGCTTGCCAAAATGCCTATCGTAATATGGCTGGCGGTGTCTGGAAATCCGCCCGCCATCCTCATGGACCCCTTACTGTCGATCACTGGAGTATGAAGAGGATTCCAGCACCTCAGTTCTTTGTTTAAAAGCAATGTATGCCTATTTTGATTTAACATAATTTCTTCAAAATCGATTGTTTCATCTTGCTATATTTTTCATCGCAACAGAACACATTTAGTCAATCAATGTCACTATTTTCTGAAGGGTCTTGCAAGAGTTAATTTCAAACAAATGTCTTGATATGTTCAAAGTCTAATTTCAGCAAATATTAGAAACCCGAATGAACCACTGTGTTTATAGTACACCCATACAGAGGGCTTCTACGGTTCTACAAGCATTTTAAGATGAAGGAAGGGAATTCATTTTGATGCAGTCTTTTTGCCAACGATTAGTTGTTAAAATTAGATTTAAAATAAGCATGCATGCCTTTCCATTATTAAGGGTAACTTTACAATTATGCTTCACTCGAATATTCTCCCCATCTGACACCCACAGCTACTACTGTCCTCTTGTGTTGTGCCGTGCAACCATTGTAGGTGTAAACTTAAAGACATCTTTTAACAACTTTCTCTGCACAGTCCTAGGCAAGAACCTTCTAAGAGAGAAGCTGGATCAGAAAAAGATGCTGCTGCCAGCCCAGAGGAAGGATGTTCCCAGACTGAGTCACAGGGCAGGAAACCATTCTTTGCTTGGATTTTAAGAAATATGCAAAAAGAAAGGTAGGTTTCTGTGGGAAGGCCAGAGGAAGTACTTTTGTTGAAACCCTTGTCCTAATTTTCTACTAACACATGCATTTGCCTTAATTATCTTCCATTCTCAACCCAACAATACCTCTGCTCATATATCTCACCTTACACACCTCAAAAATTAAACTTTTATATAATCAATTGATGTACGCCTTTTCAGCCTCAACACTGCTAATACGTGTTATGAGGTCATTATAATGCTGTTTCTCATTGTTAACACAAGCGAACTCTGCCAGGACAACAGAGAAAAATAGAAAAAATAGGGGACGATCACATGGAACAACAAAAGTAGATTATTTTCTTGTCTCAAGGCTAGCCAACTTCAACTTATCACTTCAAATCGTCTATTTTTCAATAATTGTATCTAGTTTTTTCAAAGATATAGCAAAAGCAACAACTATATTACGATTCCAAATTTTAGATAAGCATACATGTTATGTTATGTTAAAGGAACTTGTAGAGCGCACGTACACCAGGCGGTTTCATGGCGCTGAGGTCAGAGGAGGAGCAGCACTCACAGCATAGTCGGCTTACTGATAGGACTTAGAAAACAAGAAGGTCTTTAACAGTTTTCTGAAGTGTTCATAAGGGGTTGCCAACCTCACGTTCGTGGGGAGCGAGTTCCAAAATTGCGCGGCTAAGACGGCAAATCTGAGCCCTCCATTTTACGTTTAAATGAAGGGGTGATCAGGAGATTAGAATTGGACGAGTGCAAATTGCGGGGAGGAGTATAGTGCTGGATCCTAGAGGAGATAAAGTCTGGTCCTATCCCGGCTAAGGCTTTAAAGATGGTACATCCTAGGTTGAAGGCGCACCGATTGGCCACCAGGAGCCAGTGTAGGTTTTTCATAAAGGGGTGTGATATGATGTCGCAAAGGTTGACGGGCAATCAGCCTTGCTGACTGATTTTGCACCACTAGCTGTAAACAACGCAATTGATAAGCCGGGATACCGGCATATAGTGAGTTAGCATTATTGATGCATGAGTTTACCAGTACTAGCACAACCAGAGTTAAGGGCTCAGTGGTTAAGAACCTACTGATCTTACGGATTCTTACGGGCGCTTACCGGATCAGTCGGGCGGTGTTCCTTCCTGAGAATTTAGTGGCATGTCTCGGGAGAGGATTCTTAACTAAGTACTTAAGAATTAAGTAAGTACTTAAGGAGGAGGGGCTTAGCGCGCACCCAAGATGGTCGCGTGAGCTCAGAGCTCCCGGACCTTCGCCACCTCCATCGACTATCCTGCAACTAATCCTGATTTAGACGACGGGCTTTTGTGGTCGAGAACCTGCTGATCACTTATCCGTTTGCAAATTTCGATTTGGTCTCCGGGAACCGAAGATATGGATTTTGGGATATTTGCGGCCTGCTCCATGGCACTGCCCCGGGCTTGCCTACTCTGCCAGCCGGGTGGTAATTGAATAACAACGGCCTGCGCTAACCTCCCTTGCCCGATCTTCTACTTTCGGTTTCGATTCTGACGATCCTACGTCATTGATCTTGCCTTGGTCGCCCTGGCTGCTTGCTTCCCTCAACTGTTCGCAACATTGCTTGGAGATCCGGACTTTCTTGCTCTTTGCCTAGTGAGTGGTCCTCACTTTATTCTCTGAGTTCTGCGGGCACATCGAGTGTAGCCATTTTCACTAGGTCTCAGAATACCCTCTGGGGCACACGACCTAAGATGGCCACCAAGCCTGAAGCAGAGAGGCGCAAGACCAGGCCGGCAGCTCGAGGAGGTTCTGTCCAATCCAACGTCATGGACCGATATACTCTCACTAAGAGCTCTCCGAGCGGAATGGCTAAACTCCCGGCCGGCATTGAGGACGAATCCCTGCTGGGTGATGACCCGTCGGTGAAAGACGTCATGTGCGCCATTGCTGGAATGAAGGCCGCGATGGGACAACAGTATGAGGCCCTAACCCACAAGCTGGACACTGTTGCCATAGATGTCACTCTGATCAGGGCAGATCTTGCAAAAACCAACGAAAAGGTCAAGTCTCTCGATCTGAAGACTACTAGTCTTATCACCGACGTCTCTGACCTACAGACGGAGGTTGGTAATCTGAGATCCGCCCGTGACTATCTCTCCCGTCGCTTGGACGATTTTGAGGGCCGAGCACGACGGAACAACGTCCGACTGGTCGGTGTCCCGGAGAAGACGGATTCGTCAGCTGTGGACCTACTGGTGGAGGACCTTGTCCTAAATCATTTAGCGCCCAAGGGCCTGAGCAAGTTTTTTGCAGTAGAACGGGCCCACCGTGTCCCGGGTGGCCCGCCCAAACTGGGTGCCTCTCCGCGCCCCATCATTGCGCGGATTTTCAACTTTCGTGACAGAGATGTGATACTACAGGCTTCCCGCACATCAGGCCCCACGGAATATGAGAACGCTGCGGTCAGCTTTTATCCGGACTTCACCCAACAAGTCCAGAAGCAGCGGCTGGGATTTCAAGGCGTGAAGAAGAGACTGAGAGACAGGGATATGAAATATGCCATGCTTTTTCCGGCTCGATTGCGTATCGTCCATGACGATAGAACATTTTTCTTTGACCACCCTGCAGCGGCTAATGACTGGTTGGACTCGCTGCCTGCGGGACGAGGGCGATTTGAACAAACGGACCATTCCGGTGGAGCGGAGGGAGGCCCGACGGAGCAGGAATAGGGAGCGACATCGGCCCCCGGACCAACGTTTTGACTTTCGGCACTGGTTCGATGCTATACTGAACATGATTGGCTACTCCATTGTCTTACTGGGGTGTGGGTGAGGGGCGGGTGAGACTTCCTCCTCTGGGGTTCTTTTCGTAGATTAGTTGTATGTTAGGGCGACAGGCACGCTGCGAGTTGGGGTGGCTTTTGAGTCTAACGCAGGGGTGCGGGGTGGGGGTATGATGTTGTTCTGGGGGGTTGAAAAGTTCAGGGATGTGTTTCTTTGTTTGTTTCTAGGCATAAAACTGATGATCTTCTGTTTCGTGGTGTCGCGGATGGGGTGGGGGGGGACTTGGGGTGGACTTTGGGATGGGGGGTAGGGGTCTATGGATACTGTGTTGGAACGTAAATGGTCTGGGAGATAGGATTAAACGGGGAATGGTCTTGCAGTTACTGAGGCGCTTGTCCCCTGATGTGGTTTTGCTTCAGGAGACGCACTTGCTGGGTAATACGTGCCACGCCATGAATAGGCGTGGCTATCGTCTCATTGCACACTCAGGTTTCACTTCTGGCTCCAGAGGGGTGGGCATTTTAATCCGGACCTCCCTCCCCCTCGCTGTTGACGACATTATACTTGACGATAGAGGGCGGTACGCCGCCATTGTGGGGCGTTGGGAGGGTAGGGTGGTTACATTATTTTCTGTTTACATACCCCCAGGTCTTCAAACTACGACCTATGCAGATTTGGGAAGTGTGATTCTGGGAGTCCCCGAGGGCTTGCTTGTGGTCGGGGGAGACTTTAATTCAGTAGTATCTGGGTTGTGTGATCGTTACCCTCCCCGAGTTCTCGCTAAATCCCAATCCTGGCTTTGGGACTTCATGGGGGCGCTGGGGCTGACCGATTGTTGGCGCTTACATCATCCCGGGCACCAACAGTATACCTTTCACTCTGGGGCCCACGGCAGCCTTTCGAGATTGGATTATGTTTTGATGCCCTCCTCCCAGACTTCCCGTATAGGGGAGGTGAAACATCTTGCCAGGGGTATCTCGGATCATTCCCCACTGTGGTTGGTTGTGACCGCACAGGGGGGATCGGAGGGCCGAGTGGCCCCGATCAACCCATGGTACCTCCGTGATCCTAAGATTAGAGCGGAACTACTCAAGACAATTGATCGATACTTTGCCGAAAATGTGGGGTCCGTATCCTCTTCTGTCTCCTTGTGGGAGGCGTACAAAACTGTAATTCGGGGGCAGGCCCTCTCGTTGATTGGTAATGTTAAGAGATGTAGACGAGAGGAGGTTGTTCGTCTTGAGACTGAAATTACCGTTCTGGAGGGAGAGTTTGATGCTGGGGTCTCCCCTGAGAGGCTTCATCTGTTGGCCCTGAAACAACATGAGTACAGAGCGCTGGTGACTGATGCACCGAAGGAGATGAGTCGTGAACAGCAGGGACGTCTGTATGATGTGGGAGATAAGGCTGGGAAGTTGCTTGCTTGGTTGGATAGGAGAGAATGCGCGAGTCGAGTGGTTCCCGTTATAGTTGATGCAAATGGTGAAAGTATCACGGACCCTGCTGGGATTGTTGAGAGGTTCGCCAATTATTTTAAGGTAGTGTACTCCCCTGTGTCCGATAGACCGGAGCAGGACTCCCACACGCTTTTACGCGATATTTCGCTACCATGCTTGTCTGATTCTGAGAGGGACCTGCTGGACGCTCCGCCCACGGCGGATGAGGTTGCGACCGCTATCCGTTCGATCCGCTCCGGGAAGGCCTCGGGCCCTAATGGACTCCCTATAGAACTCTACAAGCTCCGTCCGGATGTGTTGGCACCATATATGCGATCTATGTTTTTGGAATCACTGGCGGAAGGGTTTCTGCCTCCGGACCAGAGATTGGCTTCCATAGTGGTTATTCATAAAGAGGGTAAGCCACGTGACCGCTGCGAATCCTACAGGCCTATTTCCCTAATAAATGCTGAACCCAAGATCCTGGCCAAAGTTCTCGCTAATCGTCTGGTGGCTGTTATAGGCATCTGGTTCATCCGGACCAGTCCGGATTTATACCACATCGCAATACGGCACTTAATCTTCGGCGCTTGCATGGAGTCCTCGCGCGAGCGGGGACATTGAGAGAGTCTGCCATCTTGGCGTCTTTGGACGCCACCATGGCATTTGACACGATTGAATGGCCCTATCTTTGGGCGGTCCTTTCCAAATTCGGGTTTGGGCCCACCTTTATCCGTTGGGTTCGATTGCTTTATGCTGATCCCTTAGCACAGGTGGTGGTGAATGGACGTGTCTCGGCCTCCTTTGCTCTTGGTAGAGGTACGCGCCAGGGCTGTCCGCTGTCCCCACTCTTGTTTGCCCTTGCTTTAGAGCCACTGGCGGCTTGGCTGCGATGGGAACCATCCATGAGAGGCATTCGATGGTCTCCGGAATTTGAAGACCGTGTATCTCTGTATGCAGATGATATCCTTTTGTATCTCACATTGCCCCGAAAGTCGTTAATCGTCCTTTTCGACGTTTTGACGTCTTTCCGTAAAAATTCCGGCTTAGTTATAAATTGGTCTAAATCTTGCGTTTATGTTCTTTCCGGTGATATTCCTCTCCTGCCCCGTGATTGTCCTATTCCGGTGGTCCTCGATGGTTTCAAATATTTGGGAATCTTTGTCACTTTGGACCCTACACTTCGATATGAGCGCAATCTGCTGCCCCCTCTCAGACGCCTTCGGGCGGATGTCGGGACTTGGAGCAGACTCCCCCTTTCTCCCTTGGGGCGAGCTGCATTGTTTAAGATGATGTTGCTCCCCCGATTCCTCTATGCGCTTCAAAACACACTTGATGTAGTGCCAGCGGACTATTTTCGTGAGATTGAGAGTCTACAGCGGCAATTGTTATGGGGGGGTCGTCCTCGCATCGCCCTTTCGAAGCTTACGCTCCCTTGGTACGATGGCGGCATTGCTCTCCCGGACATTCGTCGCTATTACTGGGCCTCTCAATTGGGGGCCATCAACCATGGCACCTACACTTCCCCACTAAACCCAGCTTTTGCGATGGACAGATGGTTGCTACCCGGTGGGGACTACAATAGGGCTCTATATGCAAAATCAGCTGGCGACATTCTTACGGGCCCCACCAAAGCAGCAGTGCAGGTGTGGCGTAGGGCTACGGCGGCCACGGGATGGGCCGACAGGCCGACCCGGGCTACCCCGCTATATGCTTCGGATAAACTGGGCTCCCTTTGGCAATCGAAGGGATTTGATCGGTGGGACATGATCGGGATCAGTAGGGTAGATGACGTATGGATCAGGGGCAGGGTCAAGACGTTTGAGGAATTGAAAGTTGAGTATGGGCTGCATGATAGGGAATTCTTCAGATATGCGCAAGTCCGGCATGCGGTCTTGTCTGTTTTTCCACTAGGCTCGGACGTGCCGGAGGCATCCCCGCTCGAGGATCGGATTCTGGATGGTCACGTTCCTGATAGCACGATCTCACTCATTTATAAAAAGTTGATCAATACCAGGACTGATCTACTAGATAGTCTTCGAGGACTGTGGACCGGAGATGGTCTAGAACTCGATGATGAGGACTGGCAGTCCGCTATTTCTTCCCCGAAGGAAGTGGCTATCCCGGCACGTCTTCGGTTCGTCCAACTGAAAATTTTGCATAGGGTGTATGTGACTGGCCCACGTCTGGTTCGAATGGGATTTTCGATGGATGGATTGTGCAGGCGCGGATGCGGTATGGTGGCTACGTTCTTTCATATTATCTGGGAATGCCCTGCTGTGTTACGTTATTGGACTTGCGTGCATGAAGTAATGAGTGAGGTCACGGGAGTGCGATTAATGCCTGAAGCGCGAAGATGCTTGTTGAATGTCTGGGAGCCGAATGACTACACTCAAGCGCATCTCCGTTGGGCGACCTTGGGCAACATGGTAGCCAAACGTGATATTGCCCAATTGTGGGGCGCTCTGAAGCCTCCGACACTTCTGGGATGGACACAAAACATGGATTGGTGCATGTTTCGAGAAAAAACTGTGTATGTTTCCCGTGGCAGACCAGGCAAGTGGGGGAAAATGTGGACCCAATGGAACAAATACCGTGGAGATATATGTACTCCCCCAAAGTCGGACTTTGATGCTGATTTGTCTTCCTCCCAACCTGACGTTTCCTCCGCAGGAATATAGTTGTTTTGTATATATTTTGGTCTCCTTCCCCCCTACCTTCTCCTCCCCCCCCCAATTATTGCTTGCACTAACGCTTGATTCCTCTATGTACCCCCCCCCCCGCGGACCACGTGATGATCCGTTTTAATATATTGCCTTGTTTTGTATTGTTCTTTTGTTTTCTTGTTTTAAAATCAATAAAAAGTTTTCAAAAAAAAAAAACTAAGTACTTAAGAATTAAGTTAAGAATACTCTCCCGAGACATGCCACTGCATTCTCAGGAAGGAACACAGCCAGACTGGTAAGCGCCCTCCATTGTTCCCCGGTCCATTGACTGCCAGCAGCTTTAGGCGGGACCAGATTCTAACTGCCCGCTTGTTGTTTTTCCAGGGTTCCTTTTACCACTGCCACGCGATCTAACTGACGCGTCCCTTGAAGCTCCCGATTCCGGTAAGAGATTGCACCCATGCCATTCCACCACACCGCCCCCCCTGCAATCCTTAATTCACTGGCGCACACCTCCTAAAATCCCTTATCCTTTATCCCTCTCCCGGGCAGCCTGACCGACCTTCTCCTCCTGCTCGTCCTAACGAGCGCACCAGGGTTAACCTTCCCTAGGTAAGCCCCGGCCCCTTGCACCTTCTCATCACAGCGCCGTTCAGGTGGTGTTACTTGCGCCGTCCACACTTTTCGATTTCGCGCTCGAATTCGTTTAACTATTTCAACCATCACAAGCGGTATGAACGAATTAGCCCTTCTTCACCCCTTTAGCTGGAGCAAACCACTTTATTAGCTTGACACGTTCCTCGCTATAGACACTGTTTCAGGCCCTTCACCGCGCCGTCTATGTTGTTTATTTTAATTATTTCACGCTAGGCCTCTGAATTTCACTACCGCTTTTCCGAGTATGCGATTTTTCTCCTCGATCTGGAGCGACTCTGTCCATTAACCGGACACGTCCACCTGTCACATATTCTTCACTATACACACTGTCTTAGAATCTCTCTCCTCTCCGGGGGCACCACACGATGGTTCCCTGTGCATTGTTGCCCTTCTCCCGGCAGTTCGCACACAGCTTAAATTTTACTCCACACTGTCCTTCTGCACCATTCGTCGCTCTCGTCATCCTGCAAATTATGCATGAATCTCACCTTGGAATTTTCCTGTTTTTTACTATTTCTATGCTTTCCCTTTTCCCCTTTAGGCAATAGAGGCTAGCATTTACTAGGCTATACCTAATGTCCTGATGATGATCCCCATGATTACTTAGTGGAATAGAAACGCCGTCGACCTCTATGTGCACCCTATACAGAACGTATACCATGTACCATGTATATGTAAAGGTGTAATTTGAATTTTCTGTCTCACTGTAAATCACAGAAATCCTCAGTTTTTGCCTAATAGCCCTGTTCTGTTCCTTGTTTCCTAACTGTACTAATCGGTATGTGCTTGGGTACAGGCTTGTGCCCCACTACGGTGAATTGTTGAAGGAATTCGTTTTTTTCATTTCTGATCAAGTAAAGATTTAGACCTCTGTCCGGCTGGACATGTCCAAACTAATATAGATCGATTGTGGCTATATTTATTGTTCTTCTTCTAATATGTGCATGGGACCACTATTGTTCAAATAGTCTCGTTCCAACAAAACACAAGTTAAGGGCCTACTTAACTCCATACCTTGCACAACATCGGTACTAAATTGAGAGATACAACTATTCAAGCCTCTCTGGGCTCTGAACTTTTTAAGTCTCACAATACACAACTACGAATAAACCCCGTTAAGGCCACCAATCCCAGAAGATTGCATTGCCCGTTCCCTAGCCTAGTTCTCACTAATATAAATTTGAAGCTGGGAATGCCTACTTTTCCTATGAACCTGTCCACTACCTGCTTTAGTGGTTCATGCATTTTTGACAGCAAGAGTCCCCTTTAACCGTTTTCTGTATCAAGATCTCAAATCTCATCAGGGTTTTAATCTCTGCATATTTAAATGGCTAAATAGTGCTGTTGAGAGCAGCAGAACTTCTCTCCAGAGAGAAAAGAAAGAAGTTCCTTTTAGATTGCGTTAAAGACTTTGTATTGCTCTTATGGTGGGCAGTATATTCCCTAACACTGAACACTTCCTCCCTGCAGGTTCACAGATGTCGAAGACCAAGCCCTCTCTTACTGCTGAAGAGTGATATTTACATGAATAGAAAAAGGGAAACTGAAAATCCTAATATTCTTCTTTATTAATCTCTGCATATTTAAATGGCTAAATAGTGCTGTTGAGAGCAGCAGAACTTCTCTCCAGAGAGAAAAGAAAGAAGTTCCTTTTAGATTGCGTTAAAGACTTTGTATTGCTCTTATGGTGGGCAGTATATTCCCTAACACTGAACACTTCCTCCCTGCAGGTTCACAGATGTCGAACACCAAGCCCTCTCTTACTGCTGAAGAGTGATATTTACATGAATAGAAAAAGGGAAACTGAAAATCCTAATATTCTTCTTTATATTTTAACACATGCTCTCTCTATCACTGCCATTACAGGTGAAGCATATACAGTGCTAGTGACAGAGCATTTCAGATTACAGCACACATCCCACTCCAAGCCAATCTGTTCTATGTGACCTTTCTGCTTACCCAACACCTTAGTGGTCCACACTGCCATGTAGTTTAGTCGAATTGCAAGATAAAAAAAGACCAGATTGGGTTCTACTTGTCCTAATACACTGTTTTAGAAAAGAGCAATTGAATAAAGGCAATTTTCAGCTTCTTTCACAGCCAATCCTCCAGTTCAATTTTGTAAGGATGGCTGTCAGTTCACATGGGGAGAGACTGAACTAAAGTATGTAAGTCTGGGGAGAAACTTTATTTGAAAAGGTACTATCCTTCCCATACAGGATAATATGAAGTTCTGGCACACACCCATGTTCTTGGAAAGGTCGCCATATAGATAAGATAGTTGACACTAACATAGTGATTATGTTAAGGAATCATGTAAACCCCAAAGTGTTCCCTAGCCCACTGGAACAGTGGCAACTCCACTGATCTATCATTAATCCATTTGGGAGTGTCAGATTAAGAACTGCAGATTCTACATTTTCACTCTGAATTCAGAGACCTCTTGATAATCCTTCAGTGGTAGCTTTGGGTCTTCTAGCAACATCAGGCCATCATCAACAAACATTGAGAGCTTAAATTACGACTCACTGTACATTATGATTTGCTCATATCTGCTGAGCTGATTAGTTACTATAAATTCCTTAACACATTTTCAAGGGACTCCAAACACCCTATCAAATACCTTCTCATGTCAAGAGAAAGCTGTACTGCAGGACCATCGGAGCTTTATGTCTGACTTTCCCCAAATTGTAACACAAATAAACCCCTGCTGATCCACACCCACCTACTGAGTAGGAGACTCAATAAAATCTGGACGCAGGTATTATGGAGAAAATCTGTGCATCCCCGCCCCGTACAAGAGAGTAAATGGTCTGAAGGAACACAAGAGGCTGTTGTGTATGCAGAGCTTAGGGATTACTGAACTTAATGCTTTAAACATCGATGAGGCAATGGTCTTTGGTCTTCTAAACTTGTATAATTCTGCATGAGACAAGGTTGTGGCATTTATTGATCAGATTGCTCATGGCTAGCAAAGGCTCGTAGATTTGTCAATCTGTTCTTGGTAGGGCAGCCTCTCCTGTCAGGTTCATATGATACATCCCAGACCTACAACTGAACTCAAGAATAAATGTATTGAAATAAATTCAATTCAGTTTTCCTATTATATCGCACCTCGAAGACACACATTTCTTCCAACAATTGTTCAAATCCTGCCATGTGAGTGAGTTCTGGAACTACATCAATTTCCCAGGTTGACAGACTTCCTTTCTTTTCAACATCATGAACACAACACACCCTATTCATGGGCCTGGGTACCTGAAAATCTTATTCGGTAAGACGGGTCGCATTTCCCCGTTAACCGAGTTTCAGCAGTTGTCCGAGTTGATGTCTTGTAATTAACGCTCTGGACTGGGAATCAAAACCGGCCCTGGCAAAGTGCTCGGCCGGCCCTCACCCGCCCCCCCCCCCCTTCCCACTGGGGGGGGGGGGGGTGTTGGTAGTGCCGCCGCGCTCTTTGCCGGGGCCGGTTTTCGGCCGATTTTGGTACAGGGCCGATTTTGCAGCTATGCTGCAAAAACGACCCTGTAGCAAAATCGGCCCCCAGGAGCACAAAACCGGCCCCCACCCGTGCGGCGCACCGGGGGATTGCCCGGTGCCCGCTATGGCCAGTCCGGCCCTGGGATGCCAGAGGGTGTTGCTCGGGGCAGATGCGGGGCGCGTGCGTTGAGAATATGTATCTTAGGTAGACAATCGGATCATTCTCGGCGGCTCACTGGAGTGCCTCAAAGCTATTGCTTCTGGCACTGGCACCTGTCAGTAGACGCATGTGCGATGGCGTCATAGTCCCCTCAAGCGCTATGTTGCTGGCTAAATTCCTCTCGTGCTTTATCAGCTTGTTTGCATAATATAATGCTTTGCGTCTTCATAGCATAGCGCACATATCTACTGTTCTTTACGTCAGTCCAGATTATTTTGTTTAAAAAGATGCCAAGGTTGTGTAAAACGCTATGTGTGCACTTACGACAGTAAACATGTCTGCTCCAAGGAGTTGAAAAAATCGGAATAAGGATTTACATAATATTTTTGGTATTCTTAGGTCTTGCTCGTCTATATGAAGAAATGGTTAGAAGCACATGAAAACAGTTTCTCCAAAATAGGTTAACTCTTTAAAATTCTTGCAACTGAGGTCAAATTGAGTGTCCTGTTTTATCGCACTGTCCTGTTTCATAGTGATGCATCGTGATCTATTCATGGCCACTCAATTTTTCAAACCATGTACCAGGGCATAGGCTTAAGTAGTGGAAGTAGCGACGGCATTACGAAAAAGCAAAAAATAAGAGTCCTGGAATCACTTTGATGGTAGGGCTCTCTCACACTTTTGTTCGTTCTAGTCTATACATCCGTTCCAAATTTTTGAACATCTGATTCCACAGCCCCATAAATGATGGAAAAGGAGAAAGTATATGCCAGAAAAAGTCTCTACCCAACAGGTTGCACACAACATCCAGGCCAAAAGTATTTGAAATTATCAATGTGGGATAAGAAATTGTAGCAATAGGCAGTGCGTTGAATGGCCTGGTACTGAGTACCAGCACTTCTTTATTTTACGAGGGAGAGAACCGGAACCTCTCAAGAGCGACATAATACTTTTAATTGGAGAGGACCGGCACTTCTCAGAAACAAGCAGGTACTCTGCTAAAGAGTACCTACAATAGGTAAATGCTTCTGAAAATCCACTGATTCTTCATTAGCTCCGGTGGAATTAGTGTGGAGTCTCAGAGGTGGATGAGCTCCTCATGTTGTGAGCATTCAAGTTGCATTAGACCATCCAACTGTCAACAGTCACCTTAAGCAAAAGGTGGTCTTTTTTTTTTCAAGTAAAATGAAAGGCCATTGAACATTCCAGGTTACGGAGAGTTCATCAGCAGAGAAGACAAGAGGTCTTAGCTGAATAACATTAAGATATAATTTCTAGTTAATATTAAATGTTGTCAAATCCATCATACTAAAGAGGCAATTTTTCTCAGTACTGCCTTTTTATTCGAATATTGATATTTGAGACGAGAGCCTGAGGCTCATCTAACAGTCTTTCTGAGATCACAAAACTAGAAAGATCCCTCCATATTAAAAATGTAAATTGCCAAAAAATGCCCAAAGTTCTAAAGGTTAGTACATTAAAGGAGAAAGGGCTTAGCTGATATCCAATTGGGAGTACAAATTCATACACATTTAAAAGTAGGCGAACCTCAAAGTGATTTCTTCTAGCCCAGTTTTCAAGGACACAACCTTTTATCCCTTTTAAGATAGGAAGATAGAGGCCAGGCACACACTGCAGGAATCAACTGGGTTCCCAGCATCACCTATGTCATAAAGGATGATAAAGTATCCAAAAAAGCCAGAAGACTGTTGAGGAGATACGCAATCGCCCAATGAAAAAAGTGAAAGCATTTGATTATATACTGGCAGCTAGTGAAGCCTTTCCTGGTTGCCACATGACACAAGGTTGTGTTTCTTACAAGTCTAGGTGCACATACACCAATTTCTCTCAAACCAGGCATTGAACTTTAATAATGGTATTGTGGGATAGATAATTATTCATCCATTCTGAACAAGGAAATTTGGAGTCTGAGTAAAGTCCAAAGATCCAATCAGATTCTTAAATCCCGGCTAGAAAGGGTCCATGTGAATTACCTCCATGGTGTTACAAATCACGATTTTAACAAGGGTCCTATGAATCAGATAAGTTGGTAGAAAGGCATAAAATAACATGCCCACCAACCTATATGAAGAGCATCCCCAGGGAATTCAATCCTATTTACAGACAAGATGCGAACTGGAGTTTTCATTAATAACTGTTCTTCATAGCAAAAGGGTCAATCGGAAGCAACTTCATTTACCTAAGATTAATGTCAAATTAAATCGAGTACCTTAAAATTAGTGAAAAGCATGGTACAACCTGCACTGAGTGTCCACTCGAGTGTTGCTTTTTGCACATAAATGAACAGCTATGAAAAAGATGTTCTTGGAAATCTCCCAGTTTCGCAGCTTGAGAGCGAGCTGATAAAGGGAGCAAGATTTTGTTCCATTCTTCTTGCACAAGTGGGGTAATCTTGCTGTTCTGTCCGGGAGGGCTCGCACAGCCTCCCTCTGTATAAGGGGAAGAATTACCTAAGCATGAGAAATATGGCTTTTAGTTTGAAGTCATTGATTTGGAGCCTCAATTGCTGAGCTGACTATAATTTTTGAATGTTTAGGCCCTGTCAGTGAGCTACCCATCAATATGAGAATGAGAGGAGTTATCTGTCATTGTTATTGAGTTGGCTGCTGAAAAGAAAGTTCTTTGAGAAGAATGGATTCTTGAAACCATCTTGATTGAGTTACAAACAACCTAGAGGTAAGGGCTGTCTTAAACTCTAGCTCTCGCAGTTGGTTCAATGAAGAGAGAGATTGAGCTTTAATTTTCAAACAGCCAAGATGAAATATATTTACATGGTTCCTCTTGTCAGTTCGAAAATGAGAGTTTTAAGTTTTCCTCCAATGGACATTTGAAAATGAGAGCTTCAAGCCTTCCTTCAGTGGCCCAACTGTGAAAGCCAAAGCAATGCAATAAGGCATCCAAACCTCTGAAATAATCATGCATATATACCTATGGTCTTCATGACAAGTCATTAACCATCTTCTTCAGCACTTCTAAACACTCTTATGACTAGGCTATACTCAGAGAAGCGTGGAAGAGAGATCCGATAAACAGTAGTATGACTGAGGCATTTTGATATTTATAGAATGCATGCAAGTTGTGGTGCTGTACACAAAGACAAGGTTACTGGCTGTCTTTTTCTACACAGACTAACATCTAATCAATCCATTGATAAGATAAATGTATAGGTTAACTCCTGTAGGCAATGATAAAAGCCTAACACAAGAAGCACATTTGTAAAATCATTAAGACCTCACTTAAGGCTGAATATAAGACATCTGAGTTGATCGTGCTGACCCAGATAGAACACCTGGAGACACTGAACATCCTCTCTGTTGATTGGAAAGGAAAGTAGGCATCTAGGAGCTCTAAAGATCCCAGCTAGTGCCCCTGACGCAACACATCCAGATTCTGTACCATAATAATCATGTGAAACATGGCCAGTAGGAGAAATTTCCACAGGTCATGCAGGTAAAGACCTCCGGTCTTTCTGGGAACAACAAAGCACCTAGCAAAAACCACTAGTCCTTCTCCAGATTCATACCCAGTTTGACAGCTCCAAGAAGTGGATACTTCTGAATTTCCTGTTGAAACGCTGAAGATTTATGGCACCTTGAAGGAGAGGCGATTTGGGGGTGTAAAGGAGGCACCAAGAAATAAATTTATATATTATTTTCAATACTCATTGGTTTTTGGTAGCAGAAAGCTGGTGAGTTTGTAAGGGGAGGGAACTGCGACTTGTTTGTTGATGACGGGATGAGACACACCCAAAGGAAGCCATACAGATCTGTGCTTTTGAAAAAACCTACATTGTCTGGTATACATATTAGAAAGTGTAAGATTATATTCCATGGTAAAGTATGCATGGAACTAAATTTTTTGAATGGATGTATACAATGACAAACTCCACTGTTGTCCTGAGAAAATACAACACTAAGATTTAGTTGCCACTAGCCCTGTTTAGGGTTCCCACGTAAAGTACTAGTTTGTGAACTTCTACTCAATGGCCTCATAAGGGACCAAGACCTGAGCCACGAGTGTCTGCGTATAGAGGCGGAGGTATTCATAGCTCTAGCCACTGTGTCCACAATGCAATAGCTGGGTGTAGCGTGCTCTAGAACTGTCGAGTCTTGGTTTCCCAGATGTTGGACCCGGTCCTTTGGGCAGGTTCACCCCGTGACTTTTTGCTTTTTCCTAGCCTGTTTTTGGAACCTGGATTGGTGATTTTAGGCCTCTGCGCACTTTTTCACTGTGGTACAGTGTAAAGTGCGTGTGCTCTCTGTGTATGGATGGTGAGTGACCTGCCCTCCCATAGGAATGAATGGGGAATATGTATGCCCATGGTAGATTCCTGATGCATGGGGAGTGCAGGGTCGAGTTTGATATGTATGAATTCGTGAGAAGGAATGCTGCAGAATGGTGTATGCGGCATGGCTGTGTTTAGTCTAGAAGCGCTACTTTTAGAAGTTGGCATAATTGTGTAGTGAGTCTGCTGGCACGTGATTGGCTGATGGGCCTGGCCCAGGCATGTCTGGGCCTGCTGGTAGATGGACTGTCTGGAGGAGGGGGGTCTGAGTCAGCCGTAGATGAAAGGCCCCCCATCTGCTGTCACGGATGGGAGGGAAGAGCTCTGGGGGTGCCAGGCTGTGCCTGTCAGCCCACCCTGCTGCCTCTCCCTCCGGATGGCCCACTGTCACCTCTGACCTGAGGCTGACAGGAGAGGGAAACCAGATACACCCAGGGCTTAGGGCTCGCTTACACAAAGACTTCAAAAGACTTCAAAGCCTTTTCTGTGTATAAGAAGAGGCTGTGTTCCCTTCCAATTTGTTCTTGTTTTTCTGACTTGAATCTGCCAGGGGCGTGCTGCTGCTTGGGCTCAGGGAATCCCTGAGTCCTGCCCAGCCCCTGGACTCCTGATGGACTTGCCTGGATTCCTGGGGGACCCCTCTGCCCTGCCTGGGCTGAGGGGGGGACTTGGCTTTGCCCCCCTGGGAGGCTCTGGGGCGTTGGCAGCGTGGAGGAGCTGCATTGCCCTGTGGATAGCGCTGGAACGGTATTTCTAGCGCCTGGAGGCGCTGAGCTTCCTCCCGAGCGCCTGGGAGCGCTCTGCCGGTTGTCTAGCGCTTTGGAGCGCGTCATTTTCCCCAAGCGCTTGAGGGCGCTTTATCTGGACTTTTCCTAGCGCTTAGGAGCGCTTGATGTCCGCTTATAGCGCTGGGCGCGCTAAGGCATCTGGCCCGTAGGAGGAATCAGCCCCCGCCTGCCTGCCTAAGGATCGGGCCGCCGCGCTGCCCGCGGTGACCCGGAATTGACTGACCGGCCGGCCAATCCTGTCGCGGCCGGCCGGAAGTCCCGCCCCGCAGTCGGCGGGGGGAAGAAAGGAGACGGCGCGGAAGATGGCGGCCGTTCGCGGGGCTCTTCTCGACTGAGGGAGCCCCGAGGAGAAGAGGCGGCCGGTTGGCAGGGCTCCCGTGTGCCGAGGGAGCCCTGCAGAGAGGGAGAAGTCCGGCGCGGGAGTAGCGAGGCTGCCATGTGGTCGGGAGAGCCCCGCCTTCTCCCCCGCGAGAAGGGACTGCTGCCGGGAGCCTTGCTGGCTCCACCCTGAGTCCCGGTCCCGAGACGGGGGACCGGGCAAAGCGAGGAGAGTCTGCGTGGAGCAGGAGCTCCGCAGATGCCGCCGGAGCCCGCCCCCGCCGCACAGAAGCCCCGGTGAGTGAAGGGCTGCGGGGGGAGATAGCTCCGTGTGGTGCCGGCCGAGGCACTGAGGAGAAGGGCGGCCCCGAATGGCAGTGGGTGGCCCCACCGTGATTACAGGGCCCGCGAGGGGTTCTTGAGGGCCCGCCCTGCTGCATGTTGGTGCTGCTTCGAGGCACTGAGAAAGGGCGGCCCCGAATGGCAGTGGGTCGCCCCACCGTGGGTGCAGAGCCTGTGTGGCTACATGTGGGGCATGTGATGCCCAGAGTCTGTGTGGCTCCAACGTTGGGCACGAGTAATGCCCGAGCCTGTGTGGCTCCAATGTGGACATAGGGGTGTGTAGAGCCTGTGTGGCTCCAGCGTGGCGCAGTTTGCGCCTGAGGGCCAGTGAGGGCCCTGGCGCAGTGTTGATGATTCTCCAGCTGTCCAGCAATTAGTGGGCAGCTGCACCGTTTAGGCGCAATTTCAAGAGAGAGTCCCTGTGTGGGACAGCGAGGGCACCGTGGTGCCGGCCTTCCCAGCTGCGCAGCACTTAGTGCCAGCTGCAACGTTTAGGCCCTTGTGAGTGTTCCCAGGGGCCCAGCAAGTAGTGGGCCCCTGCATCGTTTAGGCCCCTGACATTGAGACTCAGGGCGTTCTAGCCCCAACAAGGCCAGTTGGCCTAGGGACTGCCACAGGTGGTGGCTTATGTAGGTTTTGCGCAATTGTATGGTTCTTGTACCTCTGAATGTGATTTCTTGCATCATGTCTTATTCCTGCACCTCTGAATGTTTTTAGACATCATGTGACTATTGCGCTACTGTATTATTCTGGTACCTCTGAATGTAATTTTATTGCATCATGTGCTTTATTCTTAAACACCGCTGAATGTGTAGGTTTATGCATTATGTGTTTTTCTTTACTACTCCTCTGAATGTATATTTATGCATCATGGGTAATGTGTTCTTTCTTAGACCCCTAAATGCTGTGTGATACTTAGGTGGTTTTCCTGTACTACTCCTCTGAATGTGTTTCATACATCATGGGTAATGTGTTCTTTCTTAGACCCCTAAATGCTGTGTGATACTTAGGGGGTTGTACTTCTTAGTACAGGTGGTCCTAGTGAGGTCCTGGTCCCCTGCGTGACAGTCTCCTAAGGGTTTAGGGTTGCGTAGGTGGTACTTACCTGTTCCCAGTAGTTACTGGATGTGATCTATAACTGTTACTTTGTGTTACAGTGAAGTTTCTATACTTTTATTCTAATTACTGACAAGTATTTCTATATCTGCAAAGTGTTGATTCAGACAGTGGCCCATGTGGCCCTGTCTTGTAAATAATCCCTTGTGAATATTGCCGTGCCAGTTGGCACAATGTACATGTGTAATTTCTATCTGATATGTTTTGGACAATACAAAAGTTATTTTAATATAACCTTGTGTGGAGTCTCTTTTGTGGTGTACCTAGTATGTTGTTGCTGTTGTGCGCTGGCGCAAATGCTTTACACATCGCCTCCGAGTTTAGCCTAGACTGCTCGCGCCATGCTACCTAGAGGATGAGCAGGGGTTATCTTGGCGTGTGACTTCCTTGCCCTGACTGGAATGGTGGTTTCGGCCTGGCTTTGGCGTCAGCCTTAGCCTACCCGAAATAGCCGGTTTCGGATGTATGTCAGTACAACGCGATCTTTTAGATCGCGGTACTTGACATCGCAGATTTTACAACGCAAGTCGTTACAACGACTTGCGTTGGAGGGCGCGGATTTAGGAATTTTTTTATTTTATATTCCAACACCAGTCGCCGTAACAGTAGGGAAGGTGTTGGACTATAAAATTAAAACATTCCTTATCCCACAGCGCCATCCAGCGCAAGTCGTAGTAACGACTTACGTTGTAATAGCTGCGGGGAAAAGGACCTGCGGTGTAAACACCGCGTTGTAAACGACGTTTCCCAGCCGGTTTCCTACACCAGATATAGGGACAACGACATCCGGTAGAAAGAGTACTCCTACAGATTACGTTTTAGCAATAGATGTTGACAGAGATGACCCACCTGAGAAGAAGAAAAAGCGAAAAGGTTTAAAAAAAAACTTCAGGTGATTAAGTTGTGGAAAAAGAGTCAGTTGAACAGAGAGGTATGGCCCCAATTAGGCAGCAAGACTAAATGATCAAATTATCCTCAGAAGAAGCACAGTACCCCAGTCAAGAATTTCAGCAGGCGATGAACCATTGAAGGGACTCCAGCTACACTGCGACGCAGAGGAGAGCTAATTCCATCCTCTTTTATACGATGGAAAAAAATAGGAAACAGAAATCTGTGAGGACCGGAAGTAACATCACCATGGATTGGTCAGTTTCGTTATCGATTATGATGGAAGACATTCATTTTTCTTAACTTTTGAGATCAAGCCAGATCGAATGTCTCGAAAATATATTGATGATCGATTGTAGTGCGTCTCACCATTCCCCTTACTATCACTAGGTTAGGTGGGCAAACGGTAGATAGGAACGTAGGTGCTGTGACACATGGTCGGCGGGTCTGTGGAAGACTGAAGTGTTTTCTCACCATGGTGTGTCTTTCTCACCTGAGTTGTCAACTGTGGCTAGCACCTCGCCTGCACTACCTCTCCCAAGAGAAGGCCCTATGGTCTTCCCTGCCCAACCTACTGGAGCAGGATACAGGTGTGTTAGTACTGTCTTTTTTTAATTTCAGGCCTTTACTTTCATTGTGTTCTCTTAGGTGCCAGTCTGGAGGGAATGTTTTTTCACCAACCTCACGCTCCGATTCAATTATCAATTCTTCTAATAGACACCAGGCTTTGGACAAGATGGCACCATTTCCAGATTTCCAGTTTCTTCTGTGTTTCCTTTCTTCAAAAAGGGCAGTGAAATATTTTGTTATGACCAAATCAACATCTTTTCCACCACCTGTGTTACATCTGCTATTAGCCCAATCCTTTGTGGCGATGTAAATTCCTGCATGCGACTTCATGCTTCTCCCTATATAAGGAGTTGCAACCAGCAGTACTCTGCGGCTGAAAAATTCTGTAATTTGTGTAGCCTTGTTCTTTGCCTTGTTACTGATTTCTATCCACAAGTTCTTCTTCAGAGATGTTTCCTAGGTTCTGAATCTCTTCCGCTCCTTTTGGTATTCTGCTCCTGTCCTCACCAACTACAGTTTTGTGTTTGTAAGTGGCAGGCTCCTCTATAATTATTAACCTTGGATATTACCTCTCTGGCTGAAGGTTTTTTATGTCACTTGGCTATTTGCCCATATTTCTTGCAGCGTTGGCAACAGAAAAGGGTACGTCATTGTGTCCAGCAATTGATATGAGAAGAAATCCCCAGGTGGATCAAAGAAATAGTGTGAAGATTATAATTCCACCCTTGTTCCCAAGTCACCTATACGTGTACTCAGTCGCTTACTACTTTCTGCCTGGGCATGAACCTCCAATTCCCTAAAGCAAGACACACCACAACGGTACTGGTGCTGAACTGTTGCACTCAGGTTTTTCTTCCTTAATTTTCCCTCCATTCTTGTTGTTCGTGCAGTGAACACAAGAAGGAGCATCCTAAGAAGACATTTGTATAACAATATGTAACAGAGACTGTAAACTTTAGTAGTACAACCAAAAGGTAGAGGCAAGTGGATTGGAGTTTTTCAGGCTACCCAAAGTGCACCAGTCGAAAGTAGCACAGGTACTCAACTGCTGGAACTCAGGAGTGGAAGTTTTTGGAATACAGCCTACTGACCCTCGTCGAGGATTAGGAAGCCTCATATACCCTATAGTTTTCTGAGCCATTTAGGTTGAGTTCCAACGCAGGAACACTCCTCTGCAGTACTGCAATGACCTTATGTGGTTTGAATAAGTTTGACTGTACCTATGACTAGATACTTTCCAACCAATAGGTACTCTAAAGTTGTGTTGCAGCTGGAATTACCTATTAATTAGACACTGAGGACCCAAGAACTGGGGCAATGATCCTCATGCCTGTATGGGAGGGCAATTATGAAGATGGTACTTCAACCTTTCATAAGCCCTGCTAACTAAAATGTAATGTGTAGGTTTTTGTTACAAAGTCAGTGGTCTCCTGAGGTTTCTGAACATACCTTCGACTGCAAAACAAGTCCTATCCTTAGACACCTTACCTGAATTCCAGCATAGGTTACCAAACGGAAGACCCCCATGCAAAGTCACACATTTTGCGAGAAGTAGCCACAGAGAGGAAACTGCTGCACAAAAAACATTTCTGTTCCTCAGTAGCGTGAGTGGAAGAGGCAGAGGCCCCAATTATCAAATTATTTTTTTCCTCGAGTCAAATGAAAATTAATACATCGTATCCAAACATGTTATCTCCAGGAAGAAAAGTAAAACCTATTCAGAATTCACCCCAAAACCCCTCTCTTTTCGTCTGATTATGAGCAGAAAAAAACAAACAGAAAATGAGCAAGGATGGTTAGTAAGTTACTTCTAGTTGTCAAGGATGGTGCACAAGATTGGGATGCTCAGACAAGATACGTTTACACGACTTTTACGGACATACCCTGTTTTGGAGGAGCTTTTCTCAATCCTGCTTGGAGTTCTAGCATTCACCGTCATCTGGGAAGGAGGGAGAGAAAAGAAACCTAGCTATTCTTAACTGTAACATTAACCATTTGTACATATATTCCAAGTGAAATATGCAAGCGTAAATGTAAAGTAGTGCATGCTAGTATATAAACTTATTTTGTATTATTTGGAAGATCCACACGAATTCATGATATTATGCTGAAAATGTATGTCATGTATTCGATGTGTTCAGTGTAACACGAATTCATGATACTATGCTGAAAATGTATGTCATGTATTCGATGTGTTTAGTGTAACCCCAAAGTTAACATGACAATAATACTCCTTTCTTGTTCCAATATCGATTTGCAACACTCATTTCTTAGCTTTCCAGCAGACGTGAAGGCCACTTTAAGCCAGAAGATTTTGGATTTGATGGTTTCAGAAGATCTTTGCCCCGAGAGGTGAGTTATTTTAATAAAAAGTTGCATAATGTCACGATGAGGATTTTCACACAAAAGATACTCACCTGTCAGGATGATTTATGTATTTATTTATTCATTATCAGTGTTCTATAGTGGAGACCAGACCCTGCAGGTGACTAGTACTTTATGGCGTAGGTACCAGTCACAGGAAAAAAAAATAGTCTATGGACACTCTAATATCAAACAATAAAAGAAGGTTGCCCGTCACATGAAAGGGTGCTATGCATAATACTGATTCATAAACAAAGTTCAGCTCCTTATACCACTTCAGCGACTGCTTTCATTTTATAGAACTGAATTATAGCACTTATTAGGTCACAATATATTTTGCTCTTATAAATCATGGCAACCCACATGCATCGTCTCAGGGTGCAATCCGTTTGTAGTATTTGCGTTATCCAGAGTAGCAGATAGTTGTTTCAGAGACTTGAATAATCAAAGTGAAAAGTTTCTTTAAGGTACAACCTCGATTAAAAAAAACAGAGTTAATGACGACATTTTGTTGGTTCTGTTAGTGTCAATAGCACTACATAGTCTGCAAACAAAACGATTGTAATGTTTTTACTACCTAGATTCATTGTTTCTAGTTTGAGATTAGGAGCCTATGCAGACATGTTTATCTACAGATTTAAGGTGTGTTGGGGGGTGGGTGGTTTGCAGTACACAACCCTGCCTAACCCCAGTTGTGATCTGGATTTCTGGATTGTCTTTGGCTTCAATACCTGAGCTAGGCTACTGATAGTTCTTAAATATGATGTAATGCGGTGAGTGAATACTCCAGCATGCCTTCTTGTGGTTGTCATTGCCATATCCGTGCTCAATTCATGAGATCAAATACAGTTTTCAGATTAATAAAGGTAGCAAATAAGGGGATATTTTTGCCCAGGCCATATCTGATGATTAGCAAATATACTTTGAAGTGCTGCTCTTACGGGCATACTGCTCTACTAAATCCGGAATGGAGGTTGCTGAAACTGCTATTACTATTGGTCCACTACTAGATATGGTTTAGCATGACTACCATAGATCTTCCTAGTTCTGTCCAGAAGAAGGGAAATAGGTGATAGTTTGCCAGGTCATGTTGCACGTCTTTTTTGAATATTGACACAATAGTTGACAACCCCCAGGAATCGAGTGCATAGATGCTATTGATAACGTGGTTGTACATAGCTGTGAGCGTTGGTAGCTACAATTTTGGACTTCCACGGAATATGTCGACATAAACAATATCTGGTCAAGGCTTTTTATTAGGTTTCTGATTGCAGGTGGCAGGTTCTACTTCTTCTGGTGCAATTTCTTCTGCTAGCACAGAGCTTTTTTATGGTTGAGTGTAAAGGACTGATCTAATGGCTGGCAAGCATAAATACACATCAAGTTTCTAAAAAGTGTAACCTAGTCTTATGCATTTACTTCATTAGCAAGACATATAATATTTACAGTGCAGCCCATGTTACAATCGCCCAGATTTTTGGCTGTGTTTATTTACCATGCACAGCTGTTTTTAGTGCCTCCCAAAATCACCCGTGTCTCATCTTTTCTTGGATCCTACAAGATTTTTGTATTCTTACTTTAAGGACCTAAAAAACAAGATCATTTTGAGTTCTATGATGCCATGATCTCAGCTGAAAATTTGTAAAAAAACAGCAATTTGACATTTTCCTGATCACATTTTCAAATGCTAAAACTAGGAGCTGCTGTTATCACATCTCTGCTGCTGGTGGTGGGGGCAGGAGGAGCAGCATCACGGCCCCAGCGCCTATAGAGATTTAGTCTTCTCCTATGGGACACAAAAACACACGGCCTAGGACACCAAGGCCCACACCACACGTCTCTGCTGCAAGTGTGGGAGGGGTTCCAAGGGGAGGAGCATCACAGCCCCAGCGCTTATATCGCTTTGTCTTCTCCCACGGCGCTCGATGAGCCTACGTGAAGAGCGGACCCGTCTACACTCGTCTGAGCCTGATGAGGCTTGGCTAGGCCCTCTTCCTATCGCTAATATCAGAAGGTCCCTCGTTCCATCCACTATGCATCGAAGAGTTACTAGTATGATATCGGTTGGCTTCTATACCTTCAAGTATGTGAAGCAGGGCCATCTTGGGGTACCAACTGCGTGCACTGAAGAGTAATGCAAATACTAACCTTGGGCGGTGAACTCCACTCCGCTCGCAGAGTTTGTGTGTTTTCAGCACTCCGCATTACGCGGAACTTGCGGAGTTCCGGAAAACTCTGCATAGCGGAGACGAGCAGAGTTTTTTTCCTCGCTCACGTTCGTCAACGTCAAGTTGGTCACCGCAAGAGAGGAAAATCAATCTCCTGGCCCAAATTTTTCCTCGTTCGCGATTGTCAACATCAAGTTGGCGACCGTGAGCATGGAAAATCAATGTCCCGGCGATATTTCTCAGCTCACGTTGAGAAACTGCCCGTTCGCGTTGGGAAAGCTGCTGCTCGAGTAAAAATCTACTTGAGCGGCAGAAAAGGAACGCAGGGACTGCTTGCACTGTGCATGGTGTCGTTAGCAATAATTCCACAGTGCGGATAAGCATCCGGCACTGTGCAATCACCATGAACGGCATTTTTCTATCGTAGAACATGGCACAAAAGACAGCAGCGGGTCACAAGTCAAGGAGGTCCATTCATTTGGGAAGATGCTTTTCGTACTGGCAGGATTTTATGGGCATGGGAACGGAGCTCCCTTAGAAAGCATCTGCCATCCTTGCACTTCAAGCCGCACCTTCTTATCCAACAGTGCTATGGATGTTAAAGGTGGCAACTTCTCTTTCAGACTCTTTCCCAATTCCTCCGAAGCTCGTTCAGGCCATTGGAAAGTCAAATAAAAAACATGCTTCTCCCACCTGAAAATAAAGGTCCTCAAATACCTAGAAGGCCCCATCCCCTCCAAAAAAATGAGTGTTAATCTATTGAAAGTCAGATCTGATGTCGGAGTGGCAGGCTTTGTTCACAAAAGTCTTTGAAGCTGGTCAGTTGGAGACCTCCCCTTGGTCAAATACTAGCTCCCAGGGGACCCATCTATAAAGGATCGATTAAGTCACCAGTTTAGAGTTTGAAAACCATTAAGTAGCTACGTGACAACCTAACAGAAGTAATTTTTACAATCTAGCTTAATACAAATATAATGCGTCTGTTAATTTCTACTTCCTTAAAGATTTAAATGCTACAGGACTGATATTTCTAGCTACTTACTAACAGCAGTTAGCAAAAACTATTAATAAATGCATTTAAAAAGGCGTTTTTAAGCTTCTACTTACACAAACATGGCTCTATGTCTCTGTTTTGGCAGCACGTTAGGCCAGATTTAGGGCCTCATTATGATAGCGGATAATCCGCATACTCCGGGCCGGCGGAAGCCACCGCCGGCCCGGAGTATGCGGATTATCCGCCGCAGTGACTCGGAAGACCCACCGCCAGATCAGGATGGCGGTGGGAGTGCGTGTGGACCAGTGGCGGACGGCAGGTCCGTCCGCCGCTGATCCGCGGTGTAAGGAGGGATATTTGGTGACGGTGTCTGCAAGACACCGTCAACCAAATCAGGATTTGCACAAACACATGCTTTTCCGCGGCGGCTTTTCCGCCGTGGAAAAGCATGTGGACTTTGGCTTTTGGGGGCCCGTTGCGGGCCCCCAGGGTGTCGGGGGGTGCACATGGGGGGTACCTATGGTACCCCCCAACATTTACATGCACAAAGCGGCAGGCACCGCGCGGTGCCTGCCGCTTTGTGCATGTAAATGTAAAACATGCAGTTTTAACATTGCGGCGGGTGCTGCTTCAAGCAGCACCCGCCGCAATGTTAAACATACAGGATGTGACCGCCAGGGTGGCGGTCACATCCTAATTTGCACGGAGGGACCGCCGCTGCCCCTGCGGACGGTCCCTCCACCTCTGGGGTGGCGGACGGACGCAAGTCCGTCCGCCATCCTAATCGACCCCTTAGTTTTGAGATTTACATACCAAGAGGCTATGTACGCCTAATTTGAATACACTGTATAGATGACTTGCAAAGTAGTAAATCGGTCATTCAAATTGTAAAATCTGCTCAGCTTTTACTTTTGGTACACGTCTGGCTTGCATTTGTACTACAAGCATAGGTTATTGCAAGTTTTGCTCCAAATATCAGTGGAGAAAGTTTTCTATGCTGGTTTAATTACATTTGGAATTTGGCTATGAGGCAGACTGCACCATTTGCACATAAACACAAATGTAAGCAATAGCAATTCAACAACAGTGAAGTGCATATGCAGTTGGGAGCTGCTTAGCAGGCCTCTAAAGCCCAAGGGTCAAAATAAACATTTCTTTTGTCAAACTTCTAATTCAAGAAAAGCGTGACAAACAAAATCGATTTTCTACTCCCATATACATTAAATATCAGGAAATGTAAACCTATAAAAATATCAACAAAACGGGCTGCAGTGAAGATTCAGAACACCCAATTATGTTCCCACAGGCACCTTGACATCTACTCTAGTCAGAAGACAAAAGGGATAGCAAATACCAACGGAGACAACATTGTAACATTGAACAAGAAACTCTCTCTATCAGTGGCAGACAAAAACACATCTGCCTAACCAATGAAGTCTGTTTCAGCGGTAGTGCTGGTTTTTCCATTTGATTGTATAAACACTGCATTCACCCCACAAGAAACAATAAGAACAAGCATTGGCATAGCCAATAGGTCTCGTATTTGGGATCTTATAAGGTAAATTAAAGGCATTGTTATTTAAATAAATAACATGAATACACTTCGATTATCCATTAATCTGAAAAAATGCTCTGCATACTAAGCTTTATTACTTTGCAGTGTGGTAAAAAAAAAAAAATGCACAACATGATCTTAAATATTTGTTTTCAAGAATCAATGCGCGGGTGTCCAACCTCAAACTTCTCAGCCTCCTCATGTTGCAACGACTTAAGGACTAAAGTATTTTTCAACAAGATTCATGGTTGTATTTGCACCACCATATTGAAAGCGAAACTCCAAGTTCCAGAATGTTACCCGCCGTAGGGCAGTAACACGTGGCCTATGGGCATTTAGTAGTTGTGACTCGCAAGGTTACAACTCCCCATAGAGCTGCCAGCCTATTAGGGCTGCTCATGGGCGAATGGTGGCAAAATGCTACTTAACAAGTTATTCCTCTACCACTAAAACGCAGATTCGCATAGACGTTGTATCTGTTCCTCGGCTCCTGTTCGATCTTCCAGTCTGTGTCTACCTTCCTTCTAAACCGTCAAAACATTTGATAAAGGACAGATACACAGAAAGGGCGGCGTGACCGGGGGGAAGTTTATACTACAACTCAGAAACAAACACAAGTTATCAGGCTAAGTTGCCACCGAGGAAACCAAAAAGGGACTTTGGGAGATACTTATAGAAGCCCACAGTGTTCTAAATAAAGGCCAATAGCATTGCGCCTGAATATGACCATTTAGGCAATGCATCCGAATCCTGCTACACAGCGGCCATTTCGTTATTGTAATGTTTGTCATTCACTGTAGGAAACAAAATGTGAAAATACAAGTAAAACAAAACTAACTGGTTTAGAGCCACACAAATGTTCTATGTATTTCAAATTGCCAAATGTTTATCACCCTAAATATATCGAAAGACCCAAGATCGATTTAAAACAATGTTGGTTGGTTTACCCCTGAGTTCTCTCACCGCATCATGTGTAAGTAGCGTTATAGTGCAAGAAATATCTTTGGAAATAGTCGCTCCCTTTAGTCTAAGCATTTAAAAGGCACTTGACATTTCTTTATTCTTCGGACTTCTGAGCAGCTAATCTAAGATGCCGACTCGCGTGCTATTGCAAGTCATAACATGGGATTAAATAAACAAGCATTGTGACTATTTTAGGCTGCTCCTTTTCTCTCTTCGTGTTAACTGTAGTTTTGTTTACAAGAGGAGGCGACACCCCAGATGGTGCAAAGCTAGAAAAAAAAGCATTTAAAAGAAAATCAGAGCGGCGCATTAAAAGCAATTAGTAACAGGATACTAAGTTAAGAAAGGGCGGCCGCGTTAGGAAAGGCAATAAATTGCTTTATCAGATAACAAAAGCACGTGACAAAGGAGGAATGCAGCTGCAGCTGCCAGCCTGCTCGCTCTCGAGAGCAAATCGTAATGGGAGTGAACATTTTAAGAAGAGGTGGGACATGCACCCGTCTTTGGCCAATTGCGTGCTTTCATTTATTGAAAGACACACGCAAAGGCCAATATAATTCAACAACCAGACGCACAAGCTTTCTGAAAGGTTTCTGAATGCCTGGAGTGATTCCAAGAGGCCCTCTCCTAGAGCAGCGCATGCGCACCGTGCTAGGCTCGACCTAAAAAGGGCACTTCCTGCCTGAGAACTTCAGAAAATGCTCAGATGGTAGAACTGAAAATCCACAGAAACAAACGCCACAACGCATTTTTTATGGCTCATAAAGCTAGTACCCAGATCTGACCATCCAAGAATAAGTAGGCAATAACAAAACCTGCTTCACTTTAAGCAGTTAGTAAGAAGTAGAAAAAGAATCTGTAGCTGTTGAAAACACCCAGCTTATCTCCAACAGGGTATTTTTCATTGTCAGGATATCTAATAATCAACATCTAGAGTTTTCCTTTGATTATGTGTATATATATATATATATATATGCTCTTTTTAAAACACAACATCTTCCTGAAGACAGTACTGTGTGTGTGGCAGCTAGTAAGTATACTGAAGATTGCAATCAATAAAACACTGCATATAAAAAGTGAAATCTGCGGAGTGGCCCCATGATTGGAACATGTTTGGTGCTTAGGGCGATCAACTGGCTAAGACTTGGCTCTTAGTCTGTCAGAGTTTAGGAAAGAATTTAAAGTTTCCTCATCGAGCAGATCACCAGTTAAAATTACATGTCGTGCACCCCTTTCGAATTCTCAGATAGTATGAGATTGTGCATTCACAATTATGATATGTATCTTCAACAATAGTTCTCTTGGGAAGAATATAATATTTTAATGTCCAAAAGAAGGTGGTTCAACATTTTAGCCACTAAAACGCATCAACGAACAACAAGTGACCTATTCCATTAGCACTGAACAAGTATATATGACTGACTGATTCATGACTGCAGAGTTTCTAAGAATAAAATACAATTTAAGAAATATTTTTTTTTTAACATTTGGTTGTGTTCACAGTGGTTTTAGAATACATCTCCCTGCAGGTATGAATGGGATGAATTCATGATTAAAGTTATAAATGGTCTAGGATTTTAGTGGCACTAATTTCTTTCTCCTAGGGGACAAATATTTGAATCTTGCACACGGGGTAGGCCACAACTGGGAAAATGCCCCATTGCAGAGCACACTGCAACATATATTCTGCCTCCAAAGATAAGGTCCAAGACCCCACATTGTGTTGCTTTTTAATATAAGGGACTGCGCTCCACCAACCATTCCGGCACATTTTTTATCATAAGGGACAGCAATTATTTTTGTCCAACAGAGCCTGGATGGTGCTCTGTAGACAGAAGAGAGGAAAGCCTTTAGGGAAAGGCGTCCACCAACCATTTCAGCACATTTATGTGCATACACTGGTCTAATGGGGACCACAACCCTCTCGACATAATGTCACCGGGGTGAGCACCCAATCCTACTTAAGAGGCTCTGAGACATCATTATCTTTTCAGCTATATTCTTTATCCAGCATGGCTAGTGCACTAAAGTTTGATCTGCTAAGTTCTTCCATTTGAGTACATTTCTGGGCCCTAGGTAGGTGCCCTGCTAGGGGTCCAACAAGAAAACAGGCACCAACATTGCTCTTTGCCACCCAGATAATCTCTGCATACTATGAAGATAGAAGTGGCATTGAGGTTGCATCCAGGGACAGTGGTGAAGGTAGACAGCTCGCTGCCTTGGCAGTCATTTGTATCTTTAGCACTGGCACCAAGGTCAAATCTTATGGTGTTACAGAGTCCCAAGGGTACAGAGTCAGAGCTGGGAGATTCAACTGGTCTGCAGGAATAAGCTCACCTTTGGAGAAGGGAATTCCTGAACATGCCAAGCATAGCTTGACAAAAGGTCTCGACCTGTGAGGGGTTGGCTGATGAACCCCAGACCTCCAACTTCACCTTTTTGTATATTTGTATCTGCTTTGATGACGAGGAAGAGACTGCCATCGGGGAACACGTTGCTATCCCCTTAGTAGGGGTCATTTTTGGTTTTCTATAGAATGATCCCTTGGGAAATCATTACTTGTCAGGACACTACCTTAAGGAGACCGAACCGTTTCAGGGTGTCCCTACAGGTTTTGGCCACAAATAACTTGACCACCCATTAACTTTCGATGTATTTGAGGAATGGAGTGGTAGGTGAAAGTGTTGCAGTCTGAGACATGACACCAGATACAGATGTCATGCATATCCAGCAAGGACATCCGTTTAATGCATCTAAAATGGGTTTTAAACCTCAAAATCTTAAAAAGGAGTCATTTGATCTAGTCATACTCAAAAGTTGGGGAACTTTGTGGATGAATCTCAGAGAGACCCCAGTGCACCAGTCTGTACCTTATATGTCTAGATATATACTTCACGTGGGGAGAGTGAGAGACGATCCACCAAGTTACATTGTCCCCAATTTACATCTACACACACCAAGAAAACTAGGTATTTCGGTCGAAAAGCTAAAGAGACATGGGAAACACTTAGAGACCCTACTGAGAAATCCAAAGATTTTGGATTAGATGCCTCACCCACCAAATAGTGGCATGCTTCATCATCGGTGCCTATACCCACCCTGATAGGGTAATCCCATCAGGGTAGAGTCAAACATGAATCAGAGTTCTTATATAAAATATCTATCTGTACAAAGCAGGGATCCAGTTAAAGAATAGAAAAAGTTTAAAATATCCTCAAGGTATACCCTTTCAGAACTACCTTATTAGCATGGTACCGTGGGTTAATTAAAAAAAAAACAGTACAGGGTTCTGATTGAGCGTTAATCTCTCAATCAACCCTGATTTATTGCCAACATGTTTCAGCCCTGTCTGTTTAGGCATGCGTTCCATGCAATTTTAATGAGGCATAAAGCTCTCCTCTGACGAGCAAGGTTCCTTCTGTATTACAGGGGTGCCCTGTTGTCCTATTTCAGTGATCATGCGTGTCTAGCAGTGGGGACCATCCTGTTGTCACACATACTCCAAGGACCTTGTCCTACAATTTCACCTAGATGCACTGCCTAGACCGCCGCCATCCAAGTGAGAGCATTATGCCTCATTAAAATTGCAATTAAATCCCTTATATGTTCAGATGTCATCGCATTCTGGGCTAGCGAGGTTACAGTTGAAGCCACATGGAACCACCTAGCGGTGCTCGAGAGCTATTACTGGGGAAAAGGCTTCCAGACACAATCTGGAAGCTGGAGTATATTCATATTGTGAGGGCTCTGGGGAAAGAAGTATCCATCAGAAATATTTCTTATCTTGGAGTTCTGGGAAACACTTGTCTGCAGGTTAATGCAAGAATGGAAATGGTGTTTCCTACCACAGATGTCACTTTACACATACAATCCTTAATGAAACTATGAGATTGCCTGGTCCAAAGTCCAACATCTGCTGTTTATGCACTCACCAGGCAGCTTTAAATTAAAGGTTGCTGCCACATAAATGCAGCACATCGCACATACAGACTTCTGGAAATGTTGTGAAACTCACAATAAAGGACCTAAAAATCCTAGCTGGCATGAGTAGACCACACCTGGAACCCATTAAGAGTCATAGCCCTCCTACATTGCATACAAACATGGCTATTATATATAAAACATTTGTGCATGTGTACTCATACAGAAAGAAAAGATATAAAGAACTTAATAAAAGGCATGTGTCTATATCTAATTTCATTAATGCAATAGCCTGAAAAAATAATTGGTGCTGGAAAAGTCCTCAATGTCAAAACCTCTCAGCGCCAAACACCGCTACAATACCATGGTAGATGCCAGTCTCTCAGCGATGAATTATAGCACAGTACGCAAGAAGCTCTGGTGGTGACAGGGACTGTCAATAGGAGCTAAAACAAGTGAGAAACTCTGCCTTTGGCAAACTTGTTTTAAGACTAGAGCCAGAGTGGAGCATAATTCTCTCTCAGTATCTATTATTTCTCTTTTTAAATTGATTGCCAATTAGTCCTCAGTCATGGAAACAAAAGAAAGGGTTTAGCAAGAGTTATAAAATATAAGATGACTGACTGTTAAACTGACAATCCACGAATGGCCCTCAAAAACTAATAAAACTGTCACTCTCCCCTGTTAATCATCACTCTAGAGCGGCAAATGTAAGTACTCAATACGAAAGACGTGACAAAACTGCCTCAATTGCCTGACGGAAAAAAAGAAAAGATTGTTTAAGGTACAGAGAAGGACAGGAACATCAAAAATATCGATCCCTGCCAGAAGGTTAAGAAATTGTTTTATAAACCAAATCTTCGTGTAAAAATACAAGCTGCTGATTCTAGTTTGTGTGCCAGGGTCCGAAAAATAGAACAGAGGTAAAATGACCTTTGTAGCCGTGGACTCTCTGGACCTTCGTAGACTCCAATATGAATAGAAACAGGCTAATAAAGCAGTCATCCTTTTTCCATGGGTTCTACATTTAAAATAAATAAATACATATTCGCTTTCTCGTTTACAAAGTGTCAAAAAGTGGAAAGTAAAAATGTGATTTTAGATTTTTTTTGGGGGGGTGAAATTACAGTTTGCGTAGTTCAGCCTGGAGACAGAAAATAGTTCTAAACTGATGGATGTGGGAAGGATCCTATTCGGAATAAAAACTCACTGAAAATGTCTCAATGTTTTTAATTGTCACTTTGACAACAGTGCCCAAGATAAAGGACTGTCAAATTCTCTGCTACATATAAAAAGAGGCATTACTTATACAATTCAAATGAGGCACTGTATTTTTTCCAAACGGCATGGGTAACCGGACAGATTTTAGAAGAATATCAGAACAAGAACTCTCACTCACATTAAATTAGAGAAGTAATTAAACAAAACTGTAGGTTTCACAGTGGTAATTGTAAACAACGTAACTTGGGTGCATAAGGGTGGCAGACACTTCAATATATGTCAAAATTCAGACAAAACTCAACTGCACTAGAACAATCTCAGCCGCCCTCTCACTTACAGCAGTCAGTTCAGAGATAGCCCTCTCACAAAAACATATGCCACAGAATTTTTCACATCTCACTACAAATTCTGAGTGCTCATACACAGAAATTATAGTCATTACCATTATTTCTTGTGGGTGTTTATTAGTAATAATAGCTGTAACGCAATAGTAACTAGAATAAATGACTAATGAAGATACATGATTACTACTGTACCTCATGATTCATTATATCTGCAATGAAGACTGGGTGGAACCCCAACTTACAACGAACAATGAGTTCATTGATCACCCAATCTGTATCATCTGGCCTAACTGTCAGTAGTACTACATATACAGTCATGAAACGCTCACTACATCACACAGTCAATGCTGGAATAGGAAGCGTTACAGACTAGGGGCCAGATGTACGACCCATCAATTAGCGAGTGGCAAATTGGGTCACATTTGCGACTCGCAACTTTGAAACTTGCGACTCGCTGACTGGGGTGCACAACATTGTCTGAAACAATGTTTGCGATTCCCAATTGGGTCGCAAATTGCATGCCTCATGTATATTAACCCCTTCGACGCTCATGACGAGCTGGGCTCGTCATGAGGTAGCCTCCTCGCACGCTCATGACGAGCCCAGCTCGTCATGTAAAGTGCGTTTTTTAAAACATGAGCACAGGAGCGGAATTTTGCTAGCGCTCATGTGGTTAATGAGGCTGTCGCAATTTGCGACCCCATTGGGAATGGCTGGCACTCCCAGGGATGATGGCCTGCTGGAGTCAGTAGACCTCCATGTCTGTGACTGCTTTTAAATAAAGCAGTTTCATTTTTAAATGCAGCCCATTTTTCTTAAAGGAAAACGGGATGCATTTAAAAATTAAACTTTTCTGTTTCATTTTTTAAGGGCAGGCACTGTCTGCCCTTAAAAAATATTTGCGCATGCATTCACAAAGGGGAGGGTGTCCCCTGGCGACCCTTTCCCTTTTCGAGTGCTTTACCCCCCTTCTGAGAAGGATGGCAAACTGAGAGTGTTTTGCGACTGCAATTGTGATCGCAAAACATTCTTACATAGCTTAAGGAGTCGCTATTAGTAAGCAACGCCTTTGGAATGCCCCTTCCTAACAGTGATTCGCTAATCTGATTTTGCTAGTCGCAATTTGATTTGTGACTCGCAAAATAGGATTGGTACATGGACCACAGGTTTTTTGCAGGCGCAAACGGGTCTAAAACCCATTTGGGCCCCAAGAGAGCAAACTGATACCTACCAGGACATAAGGCAGGTTAAAAAACACATCACTACTTACAGTAAGAACAAAGTGAATCCAAATGAAACATAGGCCAACGGCACAACCACAATAAGTACAAGCTACAAAACCCTTCATTACTGCCAGCTACAAGGCATTTCATCGCCGACATTATCGGAATCAATCTCTTACCTACCACTATGTAATAAACAAAAAGCAGCTCTCTCAGTGTGATCAGCAACAACACTTTAGCCTCACACAATATAATCAGAGACAGATTTTTCGAATTATTAAAGCATTGCATATAGGGTAATAATTTGATAGTGAGACAAAACACAGATTAAAATTGTAAAGAAAATATGTCTCACTGTTTAAGAGATGAAGATTAAAATATTACTATAAAAAATCTCTGATGTACCTACCTACTGAACAACAAGACGTTTATGCTTGGTGGCGTATATTAACTAGTTTCTCACCTTTATTTTTATAGAACCGAGTAACTTGGAATACATTTCCTGTGAACATTTGGACTTGAAACAAACATCATGACCTAGAGAAAAAAGGATTTCACGGCAACAACCTTCTGCTTTAGTTACACATTTTACAATACTGCAGTGTGAAATAATAAAGTACTTCATTCAAAAAATATACTATCCAGATCTATTTTTTGTTCATAAAAAAACCCTTTAGTGACCTCCAGTAAACATTTGGACTTGAATAAAATATCATGAGCCACAGAAAAAAACAGGATTTCAAAGCAATAACCCTCTGCTTCAGTTATACATTTCACAATATTGTAATGCAAACTAATAAAGTATTTCACTCAAACATTATACTATCCAGATCTATTTTTGCTCATGAACTAAGCCTGTGGTAACTTTGATTCGTAGTTGTCTCTCTTCCGTTATGAACTTATAGGTTCCACATCATACAACACAGGACAAAAGCTTTCTATAGTTGTTCAAGCAATCTTTTGCACAACCAGTGTTAACACCTGAATAAACCGTAGCACAAATTAGCATGTTTTCATAGTAAATTAGGAAACATTCAATATTTGGTTTGGTCCGATAAAAGAGGATGGCCAGAAGGGTTTGATAATGAAAGCGGGCCTACAGATCAGGAGTAACAGCCACCATGAATTTATTGGTTTCCCACTTCTACATACCCAATTCTCTCCCATACTCTGTCTGTGGGCAGAAACGACAGTACGGGGAATAAACAGGTCTTTTAAGTATGAGAGAAGACATGCGCACAATTTAAGTTGTAGGAATTTAATTAGTTGAAGCATACAGAAAAATAGAGCTCAGCCAACGCAATCCTTCCAGTACTCAAGGCAGGGGATAAACAACTCTCCATGGAATCATGGAACATCACCTACTCTGTAAGCAGAGGAAATGTATGCACCTGGTGCAGCACTGTGAGGGGACGCTCTTTTTTTTATTGTTTAGTTAACTAAAAGCGTAACAATTTTCCTTACTGTTTGTAGCAGCTATGATAAAAAGAATCAAGCAAATCATTCAGCTGTCAAATATCACACCAATAAATATATCACAGATGTATAATCAACTGTTAACCATAAGCATGTTCTAAGGTTCAATGAAATAGTGCCTGTACTCTACTTTTTTCAACATGGTTTGCAGGAGTGAACCGGCATTTAACAGATGACAAGAGTTAGTCACTTCTGTACCTGCAACAAAGTCGTAATGATTGTAGATAGTGGTCTCTACGTCCGAGATGACCCGGTCCACTTGCTCCCTCATTGAGGTATCGTCCTCAGGACTGTGGTTCAAAAGCATCAATTAGTGCTGGTGTTAGATCTTCTGTAAGTGGACCCTCTCGTTGCTGGATTGACTTTGTTGCCTGTTCATGTATACACAGGAACTTAACCAGTTTACAGTTTATCTGAGGGTCAGAAGGATCAAGCCCTTTGATAAAAGCTGCCCGGCATGATCGTATTTCTCTGTCCAAAAAAGCTTTTCTTAGTAAAGTGACTCGTGCTGGGTGAAGTTTCTTGCAGATGCATATTAGGCTATTAAGATCTTCTATTGGACTTCCACATAGGAGACACATTTTTACTTCAATATTTTTCCACTTTGGGGCATCAATTATAGCAATCAATCGTAGCATTTGTAAAGCGCACTACATACCCCTGAGGGTCTGAAGGCGCTGGGGGGAGGGTGGGAATGCTGCTACAGTTCGAAGAGCCAGGTCTTGAGGAGTCTCCTGAAGGTCAGGAGGTCTTCAGTCTGCCGTAGGCGGATGGGAAGGGTGTTCCACGTCTTGGCGGCGAGGTGGGAGAATGATCTTCCGCCGGCGGTCACTCTTCAGATGCGGGAGACGGTGGCGAGGGCGCGGTCTGCGGAGCGGAGCTGACGGGCGGGGGTGTAGCGGATGAGTCGGCTGTTGAGGTACGCGGGCACGGTGTCGTGGCGTGCCTTGTGTGCTTTGGTGAGGAGCTTGAAGGTTATCCTCTTGTTGATGGGGAGCCAGTGCAGGTCCTTCAGGTGGGGTGTGATGGGGCTGGGCGGGGGATGTCGAGGATCAGACGTGCGGAGGCGTTCTGGATGCATTGGAGTCGTTTCAGGAGTTTGGCCGGGGCTCCTGCGTAGAGTGTGTTGCCGTAGTCCAGTCTACTGCTGAGGAGGACCTGGATGACCGTCCTTCTAGTTTCGGTGGCGATCCACTTGAAGATCCTGCGAAGCATGCGAAGGGTGTAGAAGCAGGAGGAGAAGACGGCGTTGACCTGCTTTGTCATGGAGAGTGTGGAGTCGAGGATGACCCCTAGGTTGCGTGTGTGGTCGGTGGGGGTGTTCCTAGTACAGACGGCCACCAGGCGTCGTCCCAGGCCGATGGTGTGGATCCGAGGATGAGGAACTCCGTCTTGTCTGATTTCAGCTTCAGTCGGCTGTTCCTCATCCAGTCGGCGAGGACCTTCATGCCTTCATGGAGGTTGGTTTTGGTGGTGTGGGGGTCCTTGGTGAGGGAGAGGATCAGCTGGGTGTCGTCGGCGTAGGAGATGATGTTTAGGTCGTGCTGTCGGGCGACGTGGGCGAGTGGTGCCATGTAGACGTTGATCAACATTGGGCTGTGGGATGAGCCTTGGGGTACGGCGCAGATGATCTCTGTGGCTTCGGAGCGGAAGGGGGAGGCGGACGCTCTGGGTTCTCCCGGTGAGGAAGGAGGTGGTCCAGTCCAGGGCCTTCTCTTGGATTCCGGCGTCGTGGAGGCGTGCTCTTAGTGTGCGGTGGCAGACTGTGCCGAAAGAGGCTGACTGGTCCAGGAGGATGAGGGCCGCGGTTTCTCCATTGTCGAGCAGTATCCTGATGTCGTCTGTGGCGGAGATGAGGGCAGTTTCGGTGCTGTGGTTGCTGCAAAACCCGGACTGGAACGGGTCCAGGATGTTGTTCTCTTGGAGGAAGCTGGTCAATTGTTTGTTGATGGCCTTTTCGATGACCTTCGCCAGGAACGGGAGCAGGGAGATGGGTTGGAAGTTCTTGAGGTCCTTGGGGTCCACCTTGGGTTTCTTTAGTAGGGCGTTGATCTATGCGTGCTTCCAGCTCTCCGGGAAGGTCGCTGTCTCGAAGGAGATGTTGATGATTTTCCGGAGGTGGGGTGCGATGGTGCTGCTGGTTTTGTTGAAGATGTTGTGTGGGCAGGGGTCTTCCGAGGATCCAGAGTGGACAGTGTTCATGATCTTGATGATGTCGTCGCCGTTAATGTTGGTCCTGGCGAGCATGCGGTTGGTTCTGGTCCGGTTGTGGGAGAGGGGGTGTAGGCAGTTGCCGGGGTGGTTGCGGCATCGAAGCTGTTGTGGATGTCTGCTATCTTGAGTTTGAGTTTAAAACATTTATAGAGCGCACGTACACCTGGCGGTTTCATGGCGCTGTGAGGTACTGAGCCCAAGAGGGTAGGGGAGTCGGGGAGAACGAGGAAGAGTGGATTATGAGGGGAAGGCTTGTGAAAAAAGAAAGGTTTTTAGGGCCTTTCGGAAGTGGGAGTATTGAGTGGAAGATCTGAGGTGGGCGGGGAGGGAATTCCAAAAGGCGGGGGCAAGTGTGGAGAATTTCGTGCCCCCCCACTTTTTACGCCTGAAGCGTGGGACTACCAACAGGTGTTGGGAAGATGAGCGTAGTTCCCTGGCGGGGGCGTATCCCTTGATTTCCGCAGAAATGAAGGCGGGAGCCGTGCCTACCCGGGCTTGAAAGGTGATGCATCCCATCTTGAACTGAGCTCGTTCTCGAATAGGGAGCCAGTGCAAGGACTTTAGGAGAGGCGTAGCGTGATGGAATTTGGCCAAGTTGTGGACCAGGCGGGCCGCCTGGTTTCGGACCAGCTGTAATCGTCGCGTGCTGTAGGCGGGCATGCCGCAGTATAGAGCATTTCCATAGTCCAAGCGGGAGACCACCATCGCTAGGACAATGAGTTTTAGGGCAGAGAAAGAAAAAAAACGGGAAACTTTGCGGATGGTGCGAAGTGAGAGGAAGGAGAAGGACACCACAGAACTGACCTGGGAGTGCAGGGTGAGTTGGTTGTTCAGCTTCAACCCTAACGTATTCACGGAGGAAGAAGGGGAGGGGGGTGGGACCTAGTGAGGGGGGCCAGAAGAGAGAGGTCCAGGGACTGGAGCAACCACCTGTCAGAATCAACTCGGTCTTGTCTGGATTTAACTTCAAATGTAAATGTAAATGTAAATGTAAATGTACAGGAATTTATATAGCGCAAATCACCAAGCGGTTTCTAAGCGCTTGCTTAGGGAACCCGTCCTGGTATTCCCCTGTGAGATAACCCCGGCAGGGTATCCGCAAGGTGAAAGCCAGGCATCCCGCCGCGAGGGGCCGTTGTGGAGATTAAGCAAGCTATTGCCCAGAGTCGCAGAGTGTGAACCCATGAATCGAGTAGGCACCGGAACGAGAATTTTCGAGTCCATGGACTCAGGTGGTTGTAATTCATCCAGTCCCGGATGAAGATCATGGTGGACTGGAAATTCACCATGGACTCAGGGGATGGGGACAGGGTGAAAATAAGCTGCAGGTCATCCGCATAGTTGAGAACGGTGACTTCCATTTGGTGGAGGGCGAATATGAGAGGGGCGATATACAAATTAAATAAAAGGGGAGAAAGAGAGGAGCCCTGGGGGACCCCGCATGGAACTTTCCGGAAGTCCGCCGAGAAGTCGCCCAGGCGTACTGCCTGGATGCGGTCCCTCAGGAAGGAGGACAGCCAGACCAAGGCCGAACCTCCGATCCCCGCCGCCCTGACACGAGAAAGTAAGATGGAATGACCAACCGTGTCAAAGGCAGCGGAGAGGTCGAGGAGGGCCAGGGCCTGGGTATGGTTGGTGTCCATACCCTCTCTGAGGTTGTCAAGGACCGATAGCACCACGGACTCCGTGGAGTGTGCGGGGCGGAACCCAGCCTGCCGGGGGGCTAATACCCCGCTCTCCTCCACAAAGGTGCTGAGCGTACGGGTGACATGGCGCTCTAGTACCTTCCCCAGGAAGGGCAATAATGAAATAGGGCGGTAGTTGACAAGAGCGGAGGGGTCGGCTCCAGGTTTCTTTAGGATGGGCAAGATGGTGGCTGTTTTTAGGGGTTGAATAACAATGCCCTGGGACAGTGAGCTGTTGAGAAGTTTGAGAGGGGGCTGCACGCAGGTGGAGTAGATATGTCTGAGGATGTGAGGGGGACAGGGGTCCAGAGGTGAGCCTGATTTGACCATCGACAGGAGGGCAAGAAAGGCCTCCTCTGTCAAAAGGGGGAGGGATTCGAGGCGGGCCTCGCCTAACGGACACTGGGGGTCGACAAAAGTGGGGGGGGAGGGATGTTTGCTTTGATGTTAGAAATTTTATCTAAGAAGTAGGTGTGAAGGGAGCCGCAAAGATCCTAGGAGGGAGAGGGTTTGAGGGTGGCTCTGTCGGAGTAGGCCAGATCGTGTACTATAGAGAAGATTTCTCTGGGCTGATTTTCAGCAGCCAGATTTTTTTAGGAGAAATAGGCGGTCTTAGTGGCCAGAATTGCTCTTTTATACTGGGACAGGAGAGCGGAGTACTGGGTTTTAAGGTTTGGGCAGTAATCACGCCTCCAGGCCCGCTCAGCATGACGTGCTGAGAGTTTTAGGGCCTTGAGTTCCTCATTAAACCAGCGATTTGCGTCATTCGGACGTCTGGAGGACACCCGCCTGAGAGGGGCGACAGAGTCGCAGCCCGACAGGAGCCAGGAATTTATAGAGTCGGCTTGAGCGGAAGATGACAGGCTGTCTAGGTCCGGACTAGATGCGGAGAGTGTGGCAGACAGAGCGGCCACATCCACCTTGCTCCAAGAGCGCGCCCAGGTGTTTCTGGGAAGGAGAGGCTTGCTGACTGGGTTATGGTGCAGGGAGAAGGATATCAGGAAGTGATCAGACCAGGTGCAAGGGGAAATAGACAAGGAGGCTATCGGGCAGTTGAGAGACCAAATCTGATCAAGGATGTGACCCTGATTATGAGTGGGGGAGTGAACGTGGGAGTCGAAGTTGAGGGAACGAAGGGTTTCTGAGAATTCTTTGGAGGTAGAGCATTCTGCGGGGTCGGAGGGCCAGAAGTTAAAATCTCCTAAAACCAATATGGAGGAGTTATTGACCGCAAGGGTGGCCACTAGATCTTGGAACCCGGGGAGAAAGAGTTGAGAGGGCTGGGGGGGACGGTACATGAGCAGGCAGGTAAGCGGGACTCTGAATAACGCTGAGCGAACGACTAAAAAGTCGGCTGAGCCAATGGAGGAAAAGGTTAAGGACTGAAAAGAGAACTCTCTACGAGCGATCAGTGCGACGCCACCTCCTGATTTGCCGGAGGGACGGTCGGTGCGCAGAGCGTAGTATGCGACGGGAAGGGTGGCTAGCAAGGAGGGGAGGGAGTGGTCGGCGAACCAAGTCTCTGTGAGAAATAGGAGGTCTGGTTTGTGCAGGTCCAGTAACACAAATAGTTCATGGCAGTGCTTGACTGCTGACCTTGTGTTGAGATAATAAATGGATAGGGTGGTGGGTACAGGGGGGGAAGGGTGGACGGGAGGAGGGTCAGGGGGAAGAGGGGGGAGGGAGGACAAGAGCGGGAGAGAGGGGAGAGGGCACGGAGTCGTCAAACCCAATTTGCCAATGTGCAAAGTCACAGAGTCATCCAAGGGCCACGGTCTCTGGAGATTGTAAAGCTGTGCCGGTGAATATTGAACAGTCCGGGCATGATCGGGAGCCCCTAGGCCCGGTCGGCCGCGGACGGGCGCAGACGGGCTTACCGCATACGGCACGCCCGCTGCGCTTCCGGAAGATGCACATATTTTATGGATAGGTAGGGCGGCCGGGGGGCATTGCCTCTGAAAAAGGGGCGTGGCCTCCGGGCTCGCCGGGATGGCGGCAAGAGATGTTTTGTTTAGAGGGGCCGCGCCAGCACTAAATCCGCTGAGTGACCAGAAGTGAGGAGGTGAAGTGGGTAGGTAGTGGCAAAGAAATACAGTGACTCTCAAACACAGTTTTTTTTAAAAGTACAAGTTAAAACAATTAGCGCTCCCGGCTTTCCACCTCAGGAGCTCAGTGCTGTCAGGTCTTGGGCGCTTGCAATCAGCGTCTATATAAAGGGCGACGGCCGGGGGGCGTGGCCTCTGAAAAAGGGGCGTGGCCTCCTGGCTCGCTGGGATGGCGGCAAGAGATGTTTTGTTTAGAGGGGCCGCGCCAGCGCTAAATCCGCTGAGTGACCAGAAGTGAGGAGGCGAAGTGGGTAGGTAGTGGCAAAGAAATACAGTGACTCTCAATTACAGTTTTTTTTTAAAAAGTACAAGTTAAAACAATTAGCGCTCCCGGCTTTCCGCCTCAGGAGCTCAGTGCTTGCGTTGGAAGAAGGTGGCTAGTGAGTCGCACAGGTCTTGTGACGGCGGGATGCCATTGGTGTTGGAGCTGGGGTTGGAGAGGGCCTTCACCATGCTGAAGTTATTTGCTGTTGTGTGCGTTGTTGTCTATGCGGTCTCTGAAGGCGATCCTTTTGGCGGATCTGATGAGTTTGTGGTGTTGGCGGGTGGCTTTCTTGTGGGCTGTGTAGCTTTTCGGAGTTCTTTCGCGGGTCCAGTTATTTTCTAGTTTTCGGCAGGTTTGCTTGGAGGCCTGGAGGTTTTCGGTGAACCAACTGACTCTCTTGGCGGTGTGTGTGTTGTAGGGCTTCTTGAGCGGGGCGAGGGTGTTGGCGCAGTCGTTGATCCATTGTCTGAGGCTTCGGGGTTGGTCGGGTCCGCGGCTGGGCTCTGGGCGAGGGCGGCGATTAGTTGGTCCTCGGTGATCTTGCCTCAGCTGCGGCGCGGCATCAGCTGGGTGCGGTGGTGTGTGGTGGGTTTCTGGAAGGTGAAGTGGATGCAGCAGTGGTCGGTCCAGTGGAGTTCGGTGGTGCGGTCAAAGAACTGGGTGCTTGCTGACAAGATGGGATCAGGCGTGTGGCCGGCGGAGTGAGTGGGTGTTGTGATGAGTTGTCTGAGTCCGAGGATGCCGAGGTTGTCGATCAGGGTGGAGGAGTTGGCGTTGTTGTTGTTCTCGTGGTGGAAGTTCAGGTCCCCGAGGAGGATGTAGGCCGTGGAGACGAGGGTGTGTGTACTGATGAAGTCGGTGATGGAGTCGCTTAACTGCGGTCAGGGTCTGGGGGGGTCTGTAGATGAGGGTGGTGTTGAAATCGGTGTGGATCTGGAAGTGCAGGTGTTCGGCAGTGCTGAGGGTGTCGTCGGTGTGTGTCGAGATTTTGAGGGTGTTTCTGTGGACGATGGCAATTCCTCCTCCTATTCCGTTGAGGTGGTCCTTGCGGGTGATCTTGTAGCCTTCCAGGATGGCTATGTCGATCTCAGGTGCCAAGGAGGGGGTCAGCCAGGTCTCTGTCAGGAAGGCGATGTCTGGGGCGTTGGTGTCAAGTAGGTCCCAGAGTTCGACTCGGTGTTTGCGGGCGGAGCGGGTGTTGAGCAGGATGCATCTGAGGAAGTTGGGTTCCTTGTTGGTTGGGTTGGCGGGCCGGATGCTGGTGAAGCTGCAGTTCAGGCAGGAGAAAGGTCCCTTGGTGCACTCCAGGGCGGCCAGGCAGCAGGTGCCTGATCGTCCGGCGTTGAGTGTGTGGAGGGTTCTGGAGTCGTAGAGGAGGCAGGCGTCGTGGGGTTTGTGGGGGCCAGGGGTCCAGGCGCTGTCCAGGCGCGGACGGGCACAGACGAGCTTGCTTTAGGCGCGCCAGCGGCGTGCCCGCTGCGCGGCCGCCATAACAGGGGGAGGTGGGAGGGAGGAGCAGCTGGGAGGTGGGAACGGGCAAATGGGAACAGGGGGCGGGGCCACATGGGACGCAGCGGCGGGAAGCGGGACCGGCGAGGGAGCAGGGGCAAAAAAACAGGCAAAGGCAAAACAAGCAACAAGAGAACACAAAACAAGCACGGGCAAAGGCTAAACAAGCAGCAAAAAATACAAAGCAGGCACAGGCAAAAGGCAAAACAAGCAATTAGACGACAATACAGTGGTCACAAGGTATGATAATCAGAGCTCACAAAAAGCGGACAGAAAACAAACCTAAGGCCTACCAGTGGCCACCAGGGATGAGGCGCAGGTAGTAGCCTGCGGGTGAAGGTGGGCCCCGAACTCAGTAGGAGCTGGGCCCTGGACACGGCGCACTCAGGTGTAGCTATGCGGCGTGGGGAGCGACCTCCCTTCAACAGGGTCAAGGGTCGCACTCACTGTCGCACAGTGGCCGCCATAAGAAAGGGAGGAGCAACTGGGAGGGGGGAATGGGCGAATGGGAGTGGGGGGGGCGGGGACGCAGGGGACGCAGCGGCGGGAAGCGGGACCGGTGAGGGAGTAGGGGTTAAAAAAACAGGCAAAGGCAAAACAAGCAGCAAAAAATACAAAACAAGCACAGGGAAAAGGCTAAACAAGCAATTAGACGACAATACAGTGGTCACAAGGCACGATAATCAGAGCGCACAAAAAGCGGGCAGAAAACATACCTAAGGCCTACCACTGGCCACCAGGGATGAGGCGCAGGTGGTAGCCTGCGGGTGGAGGTGGACCTCGAACTCAGTAGCAGCTGGGTCCTGGACACGGCGCACTCAGGTGGAGCTACGCGGCGTGGGGAACGACCTCCCTTCAACGGGGAAGGATATTTTCCAAAACGCAAAGCCATAAACTGTTTTTTTTAGGTGGACCGGAAATGTTAAATCTAAGTAAGCTGCTGATTTGAGAACCTTGTAGTTGTTGAGAACTCTCCAGGCGTGGGATTTCTGGCTCAAAATACTTTTGTCAAGCAAGAGCGAGTGAAGTTTTGCGACTTTACTAAGTGTGGACTTCAATGTTACAAAAGATAAATTTTTGTTCTAAAGTACAAGTAGATTTAAGTGCATTGTGCAAATAGCACATATGAGATACGTTAGGACTTTTCTCTAGCTCTAACCACAAAGCCTCACTTAGTTTAGAGTCCACCGAATTTTGCTTTATACTGTCCCACACTTTAATTGTTGAGTATAACCTGCCAACTGTCTCCTTCATTAAACCAAATTCCAATCGCAATTGAGCGGGGGACGCCATTTGAGGGAGCTGAAAAAACCTTTTGAACATGCTGGTTGTTAGATTGTTGAGTAAAGTTGCATCTTTTCTTTGGAAGGCAACGCTGGCATAGGTTAAAGTTGGCAGTGTTTTCGCCGTTATTACAGTGATCAGAGGTTTGAGTGAGGGGCCCCCAATTGTACTGCCAGGGTCTTATAGGCAAAGGTTAATGCACTTGCATATTGAGCCATATAGTTTTTCTGTTCTTGCTGGTTTAATTTATTATCAAGGTAGAATCCCAAGTATTTGTAGCTTGACACGTTCTCCAAGGCTTTGCTTCAAGACAGATGTAATACGGACGGGCTGGCCAGTTGCTAATAAGCATTGTTTTTGTTGTATACATTTCTAGATTGTTTACTGTTAGGAATTCTACAAGACCCGTTATTAGGCTTGTGAGACCAGTATTGATCAAACTGAGTAGGCTATGTCATCGGCAAAGGTGAGGTGCAAGAGGGATAAGAATCCCAAGCGCAGGGAATGAGAGTTGATTGTGCTACGTTTGTCCGATAGGTCAGATAAAAACAAGTTTAATAATTGGGGAGCCAGCATGCAACCCTGATTTGAGACCCCTATTTGTGTTCAATTTTCTTGAGACCCTTGATCCATCTCCGAGTGTTACTTTAACCCATGTAAAATAGCAATAAACCTTTTAAAATTGCTCTGGTATGTTCCAGGATCTTAGTTTAGTCTATAATAATTTCCGATCCACCTTGCCAAAAGCGGCTTTTAAATCAATAAAGCAGAGATGCAAGCTCTGTTAGTTTATTTTGCATTTCTCTGCTATTAGGCAGATAAATAGAATGTTGGAGATTGTAGCAATACCTTTTCTAAAGCCCGTCTGGTTTATGGGGATCAGATTTAGATCATTGGACCAGTCAACCAAGTCTTCCAGAATCAAAGAGGCCAGGTATTTAGCTTCTCCGTCTAGCAATGCATCAGTCTATAATTTGATCTGTCACCCCCTTTATAAATTGGTGTAAGAATTGAGCCTTGCCAGCTGACTGGGATTTGATTCAACAGTTCAATTTCAGCAAAAAGAGTCTCAAGCTGGGAGCTCCAAAGAACTGGGTCGTGTTTAAAAACGGTTTGGGGGACACCGTTGGGGCCAGGAGCACCGTCTCGTTTGCTTTTGTGTATTACTTTTTTTAATAAAATCTGCTGTATAAAGAGAATTGTGTGAGCTGCAACCTTTAGAGACTCGGGGTTGTCAATCATAGCATTAACGTAGGTGAAGTTGTCATGTAGTGAAGACAGGACCCTGCTTGCACACATTGCTATGTTAGCATTAGCTTATTAGAAGTTTAAACACCATTTTGCCACTTTGCTGTTTTTGCACACAACATTACATGTAACTGTTGTTGTAAGTTGAACTGCTTGATTTTTCTCGCATGAGAATTGCTTGTTTTTAACATCCCTAGACTTACATCTAGACCTTAGTCTGTACACTGCGTGCAGAAGCCTTCAAGGTCACCATAACAATGTATGCTTTATTCGGGTTGATCGGCCCTGACACAACATGAACACAGCTGCAGCTACCTGAAATTCTAGCGCCTTTAATATTGCACTGCATGCATGATTTGAGCACTTAGAGAAAATCCTTTTCCAGAAAGAGAGAGCGTTGCTGATCCTGTGATCTGATTCACTTTTGCTGGTCTTGGAGGTATGGGGTTCCCCATTCACGCCTAAGAGACCTTCTATTATTATAAAACATAGTTCCTAGCAGGGGAGGGTGTTTCACAAGGCGCTATAGGACCTGTTTCCACTATCATTATAATATGATTTCTCCCTTTGTGTTTTATGGAATTGAAAAGCGCCTTGTTTTTGCGATGATTGAAAGTACCTGATTGGTATGTGCCTGTTCCTGAGTGTGGTGCTGTGTCTTAAATTTCAGAGCTATATAGTCGGCCCAGTCCTGGCATTTGATGATTGGATGTTCTTAGGCCGGTTCAGTTGATGTATTGTTAGCCAAAATGTATTCTAGTTATGTTGTCACGCATTGTATATTAACTTTACCCAGAAGTTGTCCACAATTGCTCTTTTTTTCTCACATAGCTTATTTTGGTAGTGTTTTCTCTGTTCCTGGAATGTTTCCCTGTTCTTTTTAGGTCTGTTCTTAATTTTTGTACCTCACTTGTAAGTCCGGTGTATGGGTTGGATGAGACTACCTTATGCCATGATTTTGCACTTACGGTTACAAGGCCTGCTAGAAAGTAGGACCATGCTTTTAGTCAGTTGGTATTCATACAATGAATGATACATTACACCTTTCCCCATACAATGACAACTGTACAAGAAAGTATACTTTAATAAAAAACATAATCTTTAAGAGTGATAGGCCGGCCCTGCTCCTAAATGGAAAGGGAGAAAAAGGGAGAAAACAGGCAATAGAAAACAAAGACAATTTTAAAAGAGGTCAACTCTGGCGTCAAATTATTTATATGGGAATTTTGCACAAACAAGTCCCAATCCAAACTACTGAACACCAATGTGAGAAATTGGGTTGTTGGTTGAATAGAGGTCAGGGAGGGCGACCCCTGTTCAAGCAACAGCCACAATTCCTGTCAGGGTGTACAACAAAAAAATGCTAAATTAACCTATACTTAACCCTCTGGTAGCTTGGCACAAAAACAGTCAGGCTTAATTTAGAGGCAATGTATAAAGTATTTATGCAGCACACAAACAGCGATTCAGTGAAAACTCAACAAATCCCACACTAATTTAGAAAAATAGAGCACATTTGTAAAAAAATATTTGACACCAAAATTAAAAACATCCATTCAGTAGAACCGCAGTTATGAATTTGTAATGTTTAAGGTAAAAACGAGCACCTAAAAGATAAAAGTGCCAACCGCGGACATCTAGTCACGCGAGAGTGGGCCAGTGTTGAAAAATGTGGCTGACCGCGATGGAGCAGGGGCTGGATACAAAGAGTGAAGTGGGCCCAATCAGTGCTTACCTTCACACAGAATTTAAGAGAAAAATTTCACTGCATGGTATGAAGGGAACAAAAAATGTAAATTTCCCGAATATACAATTGAATACTTAGGACATTTAGGGACTCATTATTATGTCAGTCAGAGTTGCCTCCGACCGACATCTCTGCGGTTGTAGAACCAACCGACTTCTGCTCAGCGGTCCCGAAACTGCAATTACGATGCGGTTGCAAACTCCCACTTCTCTATGGGGGCTTGTGCAGCGGTTGGAAACTGGCCGCAGCACAAACTCCCATAAAGAAATGGGAGTTTCTGTAAATCCCTGCACGTACCTCACTGTGACTTCCACACGGTGCAGGGATTTACATGGGGCACCATAGGTCCCCCCCAGGCCCACAACCGCAGGCCTTGCTACGAGCCCCCAATGTCGCTTTCTGACAGACTACCTATGTTCGGAAGCCTGTTGGAAACCAACATCATAATTCTAACAGCAGATACGCCGTCTTAAAGGCATTAGGTATTAGGTGCAGTTTCCGACTGGCCGACGGGCTAATTGAGCCCACCTGAAGGCAGTCGGATTGACCGGCCGGTTTGGACTCCGAATGACGTCAATGAAATATGGCAGTCAGAGTTCAAACCAAGCATGTTGGTCGGTAAGCCTCCGACGAGTGCTAGGAGGCTTACCGACCGACATTCAAATCAGGCCCTATGTCACTCCTCAGGGGATTACATCCAAAAATTACTATGTAAGTGACATAAGAAATGCCCCCATTCCATCAAATAAGATACCAAGTAAAATAATTTCTTTGGTCATGTGAATATTATGTCAGCGTTGTCCCTGGATTTGCCTGAGATACTGAATCTTAAAAAAAATTGCTAACTAAGGGTGCAATGCTCACATGGAGCTAGGCTGAACATTTAGCCTTTTCTAAAGTCAGATACATGATTATAAATGCACCTGCTCTGCAAACATTCAACCCAAATGCTGAGTGTATAGTAAAAGAAGATGCTAGTTGTGTAGAAATTGGTGCTGTGATCACCCAAGTCATTACTGGTAAATAAATTACCACTGGATTTGCTTCAAATGTCTAGAAATTCAGAACTGCATTATAGAACAAAAGAGAGAGAAGCACTGGCTTGTACTTGGAGTACAGAATATTTTTTTAAAGTTATGTGGAAGAAAATGTGACATTTGTTCAGATCATAAACCATTAGTATTTTTGTTTGGTGAAAGGGCATGAGGAAAGCTAGTCCAAGGTTAATAAGCCTACTGTCAGGACCTGAGGAGTTTAATTTCGATATTCATCATGGTCCTGGTGCAAAATATTCCTATGCCAAATTTCTTTCTAAATTTCAAGTCAAAAGTAATGTTTCAGAGAGAGTTGAGCAATACAATGAATACACTACAACAAATCTGTTAGCCAAAATAAGCCTTGCTTTATAAGGAAATATTAAGAAGGTAAAGCCTGTGGAATGTGTGGATTTGTATATATATATATGCACTGGTAATCTGAGGAGAAGTCCCTCACAGCAGCTTGATGATCAGCTCATGGGGGAGGATAAGCAGGGGAAACGGAATACAGCTGTAGCTAAGCTGCTCTTGTTTCTTGATTCTGTTAAAGATGAACGCATGAGAACTGACAATGAAGCAATCTAAAGGCCTTGCTCACTTTGCCGCTGGATTCAAGCTAGCCTGGCTGATGACTGCTGATTAGCCAGAAACCAGTCCCAGGATGCTTGTTTCCAGTCCAGGGAAGACATGGCTTGGCAGTTCGGGCTGGACTGTTCCCATGAGGCACAGGGTCAGACTGATTTTCATATGGCCATGTCTGAACTGGGGTGGCGGAGTGAGCTAAAGAATGATGATGGATTAAATCCAGATCAGTTGACTGGGGGTGAGTGCTCGCAATGTTCAACTCTCCGTTCATCATCCCCTTTGGTTTTGCTTTGTTCGCTCTACGTTGGCAGGGTATGCCCAGATGTGGATCCCTTGCTCACTTTGAGACTGGATTCAAGCCAGCCTGGCTGTTGATGGCTGATTATCCAGAAACCGGTCCCAGAATGCTTGTTTCCAGTCCAGGAAAGACATGGCTTGGCAGTTCCGGCAAGACTGTTCCCATGAGGCACAGGGTCAGACTGATTTGCATATGGCCATGTCTGAACTGGGGTGGCGGAGTGAGCTAAAGAATGATGATGGATTAAACACAGATCAGTTGACTGGGGGGTGACTGCTTGCAATGTTCAACACTCCGTCCTTTGGTTTTGCTGATTTAGTGTATGGCATACTGGTTATTCCATCACAAATGTGACCGATATCCCTCTGCCATATTCCAAGTGCCATAGGCTATAATGCACATGTAATACAGTACAGGGGATATTAGTCACACTTGTGACTGAGTAGCGCATCCCCCAAACTCTAATCAGGCCCTTAGTTCTGAGGGAGTTTGCTCAATAAAGCTGAAAAGTGGGCCTATACTTATTAGTATAACAATGGGAAATGCAAGCAGTGAATAACCTTCATTGATCTATTCAAGTAAAAACTAAAGATGTATCTGACATCAAGCTAGTTCAATGTGTCTTCAGCAAGGGCAACATGCAGGTAAAGAGAAATGTAGGGAGAACAATCTCATTCAAATGGAATAAAAGGTGGGGTGGGTCCGCAGGATTATTTATCCCAGTGGGACATGTTCAAAGGTCAACGGGAGTAGAGAGCTTGAAGCATGCTTATAAGTTTGCATAAAGTTTGGTGATGACTCCAACTAAAGAATACATAAAGGTTAAGACACCGAACTGACCCATGCACCCCTTCGACAGAGCCCATTATGTAGAAATACAATTTGAAGGAGATATATTGCCCAAGATTAAATGTATTTTCTGGTTTCACTTATGGTATGCTTGTTATAGGATGACAAGCGCCCAGTTTGTATAAAGGATGCAAATGGAGGTAAGGAAGTAATAATGCAAGCATTTTCCTCCTTAGTACCTGTAGAACGCTGGGAAAAAATACATGTAAGAATGGTCTTTGAAGCAGACTCCTGCATGGTTTAGAAACCTAGGGTCCCATTAGGATGGCGGGCGGATTGATCCGCCCGCCATCCGTGCCGAAATGACCCCCCTCTATATTATAACGGCTAGGGGGTGCGCTTTTCCGCCTGTCTGAAAGACACTGCCAGCCATATTAGTATGTGCACTTTTCAATGCCTTTCCGTGACGGCATTGCCACGGAAAGGTATGCAGTCTGCTTTGGGGGCCCGTTGCGGGCCCCCATGGACTCCGGGTGGGTGGGGGGTGCACATGGGGGGTACCCCTGTCTTTCAAAGAACAACGTGGCAGGCACCGCGCGGTGCCTGTCACGTGCTTTGAAATGCACAATATGTATTTTTACCATTGCGGCGGGCAGTGCATTGAACACCGTCCGCCGCAATGTTAAGAATACGGGATGCGCCCGCCACTGTGGCGGGCGCAAACTAATAGCCCCCACGGGACCCCACCCTTATGGGGGGCGGTCCCTTCCACCGCGAGGATGGCCCAAGTGAGGTGGGACTAAGAATCTGTTCCATGTGTGATACGATTAAGGTGTGAGGCTGAAGTTCATGCTCCATACCCTTTGTAGCCAGAAGCTAAATGAGCTATAAAAACTATTCTAGATCAGCTCTAGTGCCTTGTCATTCCATGGTGAACACCCCTTTTTCTGGTGCTAAAACATGACAGCTTGTACAGAATTATTTTCAATCATAGCAATTTTAATGCATATACATGCACACGTGCTGAACAATATGCTATTAGTACTGTAGTAATGGCAAATGCAGTCAAGAAAATTTAAAATTATGTTAGATCAAGAAAACATGTAAAATGACGTTAGATATATCTAATTCAATATTTAAGAAAATATAGTCCTTGTATTGAACTGCTTTTCATTTGGTGCATTTTAATACGCTTATACAATATTGTCACAGAGACATGAATAACCCTTGACTTCGCAGCAAGAAGTCTGGAGATCTTACAAGAAGATCCCCAGACGCTATCCTACAATGATGACATCTATAGTAGATGATCACTTGACTGAAAACCTGGCTGGGGTGGACAGGAAAGTGAAACTTTCAGCTCGACATGCATATAAAATTAATATTAATAAACTTAAAATTACATATCTTCATGTGATTTTTCCTTGGATAAGAGTTATCCAAGAGAGTACATGATTGGCCCTTGACTAATACAGCAGTGTCCTACTCTACAACTTCCAAACACATTAAGGAAGTTACGCGCCTAACATGGTTTCTCAACTTCGGCTGAGCTTGATATACTAAACAGAAAGAGTTAAGCCTTTGTATGAATTAGTTGCTTTTTTTCTGAAGAAGAAAAAGAGACGAAAACACACACAAATATCTTACATGGACTGCAAGTGGATCTATTAGAAACTACATTTTTACAGACCCAGGATAACAAAATAAATAATTAGGGCTGTTCCTGGCACTTCAGGTTCAACATGTGTGGTAAACAATGAGAGACTGACAACTCACAAAGCATATATAGCACATCTGTATTTCCTATGCTGAGGAACGGGTTAATCCTACTAAGTAAATTTCTGTTGCAGTACAAACTGCGATACTGATGAAAAACAAATCATGATAGTTTCCCCAATACCTACACTGGAAGCAGCAAAAAACACTGGTATCCTAATGCACGTGCTCTAAACTTTCGATGGGTGCAGTGGGCCACTGCTTTATGTTTTACAATTTTAATATCACCCTACCTATGCACTCAGGAACTTTTGCAATACACAAAATATTCCACAAATTCCGAACGTTTTACTCATACATGAATAAAAGGGGATGTTCTACACATACCACTCTACACAGTTACTAACGGTTCATACTCCGCTGCTTGTGCTGCCCTGGGAGGGAGTGTTTGAGTAAAGTGACTTCAAGACGCTAAGCACACACACAATGTTTTAGGTGACTGCACAGCACAGTTAAGAGAAATACATAGCATGTCACTTCCCCTCCAGAAAGCTGATCCGTCAGTTCCTACAAATATTCTGTGAAATTTGGTGTTCTGCGTGGAAGAATACAATGTAGATTTACTGCATTGGTGCATGAACAGACTCTTAACTCTTAACATAAATTTAAAAGGGAAATATATAAAAAGTAGGAAGGTAGCTATTCTACAGGACATCCTTTGTTCCGTATACCATGGCCCATAAAATTGAAGGAAACATGCTAAAGGGAACTGTGCAGCATCTATGGCTGCAAAAAACAGCTGTAACACGATTTCAAAATAAGATTGACGCATACATATCTATACAACTTTGAAAGAGGAAAAGCCTCCTGATGGTTTCACCTCTAAATACTACTACAACTCACCTAAAGATAATAGTCTTATAGTTTTTATAACTGGGGTAGAAGTCAGAGATATCCTAATGACTGAGATATATTAAGCTTCAATAAGGCAGCTTGTGAAGGGTTAGCTTTGGCTTATGCTGGCATAAGTGCTACTCAGTAAATGCTACAGCATCGATACCTGTGGCCATACTTACTAAAGCTTACAGAAAATATGTGCAGCAATGAAATATTTGTCAACAGATAAAACATTCAACGGTTGTAAGAACAGCCCAGACTCCCCTTACTATCTCTGATAAGAAAACAAGTTACTTACCTGTAACTACAGTTATCCAGTATTGGTATCTTTCATAGATTCACATGCCTGAATCATTCCCCTTCGCCAAGGCGGGAGTCCCACTGTAAAAATATATATATATACAAAAGCAGTGCCTTAGTAAGAAAAGTAGTAGGCTAAAACAAAATAGGCCCAGAAGGCCCAAAACTTAGTAGCCTATCTACCTCATTATATGAAAAAGACCTCAAAAATTGTTCCAACCAATCAGGTGCCAGCACCCTCTAGAACCTTCCCAGCAGAGGCAGTTCTCCTTAGATTTTCTTAGCACAAGTGAGAAGTAGGTATCCCAAATAGAGAACTGTCTTGCCGGGAAGGAGGGTGGGTGCATGTGAATCTATGAAATATACCAATACTGGATAACTGTAGTTACAGGTAAGTAACTTGTTTTCTTATCCAGTATTGGAGTATCTTTCATAGATTCACATGCCTGAATCAGAATAGCAAGCAGTAAGCCAAATAGTGTTGTTTGCGGACGGTGGGAGACAGAGTGTATATACTCCCCAACACATCTGGGAAGGAAAGAATATTACCAAAGTATAGAAACCCCTTTTAAAATGAAACACTGATTGTATATTAACATGCTGTGCAATAATAGCCATCAATTAACAACTGTTAACATAATAGAAACATATTCATATTTATACATAAATAAATGCAACGTCAGAGTCATTATAATTCTAACCTTAATGAAGAAGATGTTGAAGAACAGCTTGTCCCACCGCTGCATCGTCCTGCGACGCAGACTGTAGGCAGTAGTGCTTCGTGAACGTGTGGACATTCTTCCATGTCGCAGCACGACAGATGTTTTCTAAGGTAACACCAGCATATAATGCCGTAGAAGCCGTCATAGTCCTGGTGGAATGCGCTTTGGAATGCGCTTTGACCTTTCTTCGTAAAGGTTTGTTTTCGGCTATAGTTGCTTTCGTTACAGCCTGTCCCAGTGTGGCTTGACCATAGGCGAAAAATAATTGATTGGATAGCCTAATATCCTTAGTCTTCTGTAGATAAAGTTTGTTCGACCTGGCCCTTTTTGGCAGGTTCACCCCGAAACTTTTTGCTTTTTCCTAGCCTGTTTCTGGAACCTGGTGTTGGTGGTTTTAGGCCTTTAGGCACTTTTTCACTGTGGTACAGTGTAAAGTGCGTGAGCTCTCTGTGTATGTGTGGTGAGTGACCTGCCCTCCCATAGGAATGCATGGGGAATATGTGTGACCATGGTAGTTCCTGATGTGTGGGGAGTGCAGGGTCGAGTTTGGTATGTGCGAACTCGTGAGATTGAATGCTGCGTAATGATGTATGCGGCATGAATGTGTCTAGTAGGGAAGTGCCACTTCTGGACATGGGGGTGCGTGTGTAGTGAGTCTGCTGGCACGTGATTGGCTGGCGCCTGGCTCCAGGAGTGCCTGGGCCTGCTTGTGCATTGACTGTCTGGTTTGAGGGTGACAGGGGCTGGGGAGCCCCCAGGAGGTTGTCTGAGTCAGCCCTTGGTTGAATGGCTGCATCTGCAACTAGAGTGGTGGGAGGAGATAGCACCTGGGAGTGAATAGGGCTGTGCCTGCCTGCCACAATGCTGGCTCCACCTCCTGCTGGGCGGCTGTCGCCTCTGCCCCTCACACTGAAAGGAGTTCCCTATAACCAGTTGTAGCTGGTTCTCACACTGCCTGCACCCTTGAGATAAAGGATTTTGGGTATAAAAAGGGTGCTGTGACACTCTAAAAATGTTCTTGTTTCTGACTTGAATCCTGCCAGGGGCGTGCTGCTGCAATGCTTGCCTCCCTGGGCCCTGCCCAGCCCCTTAATATCTGATGGACTTGGAGGCTGATGGATTTTCCTTGCTGGGAGCTGCGTTGCTCCATCTTTATTCTTCCAGGCCTGCTGGGACCCCTTTGCTATGGGAGTCCTTGTCTTGGGGGCTTGATGGACTCTGCCCCCCCCTTTAGCGCCTGGGAGAGCGCTTTATTTTTGGCTGGACTTTCTGGTTCCTTCTAGCGCTTGGAAGCGCTGGATTTTACTTATAGCGCTGGGTGCACTTTAATTGTCCCCTAAGCGCTTGGTAGCGCTCTTATGTCAATTTTGCGGCTGCCCACGCCACGTGGTGCCGTATGCCTGTCCCCTTTGTTGACCCCTGACGGGTGCCCACCCCGCTAGGGACCTTGCCGGCATAATTATTTACTTAGCGAGGGAGCCCGCCCCTCCTTGTGGCCCACGAGATCACCGCTGCAGCACGGGGCCGAGGAGAAGCCAAGGGAGCCACCGCTGACGTCACCCGGGAGCCGCGCTGCCGTTGGTTTAGGCTGCGGAGGCTCGCCGGGCGACTTGCGCGGTGATTGGCTGCCCCAGGAAAGCAGGAAGTGGCGAGAGTGGTGCGGGGCACCCGTGACCAGGAGGGAGCTCCGGAAACTGATGTGCCTCGGAGCCTTACGGCTCCACCCTAAGTCCCGGTCCCGAGTTGGGGGACCGGGTGAAGACCTGGCGAAGCGGGCGCATGAGGAAGACGGGGCTCCCATGAGGAGAGAGAGCCCCGCCGAGCGCTACCGCCACCCAGGAGAGAGAGGCCGCCCGCAGACCGGAGCGGAGCCAGAGGAACCCTGCAGATCCCGGTGAGTGACGGGCCAGGGGGAAGCTCCGGGGGCCATCTAAGTCAAGAGGAGGCGCCGGGACACATTGTCGGTGTCCACCCCCCCTAGTAGCGCGATCTCGTGCTCGTTGTTGTTGTGGAGCCACGAGGGCTTATGGGGCATTTTCTAATGATTGCGAGCCCACGAGGGCTCCAGGGGCCATTGTCCTTTTAAGTCCCCAGGAGGGGGACTCCAGCAAAAAGGCGCCACCGTTGCCCAGAGCCCAGAGAGGCTCAGAAGCGCCACATGTGTATTGAGAGCCCAGAAGAGGCTCAAGGGGGCATTTCTTTGTTTAGAGCCCCGAGGCGCTCAGCCCCCTTCTTGGTTTGAGCCCTGAGAGAATCCAAAGGGGGCATCTTTTGTTGAGCCCTGCGAGGCTCCCCGCCCTCAGTTGGTTTAGAGCCCCAGAGAGGCTATGGAGTGCACTTTGTTTATTCAGAGCCCAGAGAGGCTCCCAGCCCACACAGTGGATTTGGCCAGAGCCTGCGAGGCTCCAGAGTTGGCCCATCACTGTCTTCAGCTGCCCAGCAATTTGTGGGCAGCTGCCACGTTTAGGCCCCTGACTTTGGGACACAGGGCGTCTAGCCCCAGAGAGGCCAGTTGGCCTAGGGACTGCCACAGGTAGTGGCTAATGTGAGTTTTGCGCAATGAGATGTGGTGCTAGGAAATGTAATGCATTTAATATGATTACGCACCTTGATCTTACACCTGTGAATGTTTTTAGGCATCATGTGTTTTTGCGCTATGGAGTTGTGGTCTGGCACCTCTGAATCTTTTTATGCATCATGTGTCTTCCTTGTTCTTACACCTCTGAATGTGTTTTTATGCATCATGTGTTTTCTTTCCTTACACCTCTGAATGTGTTTTTATGCATCATGTGTTTTCCTTCCCTGCACCTCTGAATGTGTTTTGATGCATCATGTGTAATGTGTTCTTGCTGATACCCCTAAATGTATTTTATTCTTAGGTGGTTGTGTTTTGCCTAGTAGAGTTATACTAGAGAGGTTATGTGTCCATGCGTGATCTAGGCCTATGGTTATTAGTATTGCGTAGTGTGTACCTACCTTTACCAGTAGTTACTGGTTGTGACCTATAATTGTTCTTTTGTGTTACCCTTATTCTATGATCTACAAAGTGCTATTTCTGACAGTATTTCTATTTCTAAAAGTGTTGATTCTGACAGTGGCCCATGTGGCCCTGCCCTGTAAATAATCCCTTGTGAATATTGCCCGTGCCAGTTGGCACAATGTACAGGTGTGACTTCTATCTAATGTGTTTTGACAATACAGAAGTTATTTTTATATAACCTTGTGTGGAGTACCTTTTGTGGTGTGCCTAGGATGTTGTTGCTGTTGTGTGCGTGCGCAAATGCTTTACACATTGCCTCCGGGATAAGCCTATCTGCTCGTGCCAAGCTACCAAGGGGGTGAGCAGGGGTTATCTTGGCGTGTGACTCCCTTGCCCTGACTAGAATGGTGGTTTCTGCCTGGCTTTGGCGTCAGCCTTAGCCTACCAGAAATCACAGTTCTAACAAAGTTTAAGGCTACGTTTGACGCCGAAAGAGTGTAAAGCTTTTTCCGCCGGCGTAACTGGGTCCGGGAAGAAGGTTTTACGCTTTACAGGCTGATTTAGATGGAATTGAGACGGTACTTTAGGGATGAATTTGGGCTTTGTCCGCAAAGTCACGTAATTTTTACTGAAATGTAAAAAGGGTTCCGAAATGGTGAAGGCTTGAATTTCACCAACCCTTCGGGCTGAAGTAAGAGCTAATAAAATTGCCACTTTACAGGTCAAAAATTTGAGCTCAGCCTTGTGAATTGGCTCAAACGGTCTCCTCGTTAACTGAGATAAAACTGTGTTTAATTCCTACTGGTGGTGGCCGAATCGGAGGAAAGACTCGAAAAAGTCCTTTAAAAAATTGTTTGATAAGTGATGAAGAGCATAGTGATGGTTTGTTAGAGCTCTTTCGGAATTTGGAAATTGCAGCGAGGTGAACCTTGATAGAGGAGAACACAAGTCCCGCTTTGGCCAGAGATAGCAAATAAGGAAGGATATCCTCCGCCGGAGCTTGGATTGGATGAATATCATTTGCCTCACACCAATGACAAAATCGTTTCCACTTTAAGCGATACGTCCTGACTGTACTCTGGGCAAGGGATTTAGATAGAATTTCCCGACAATCCTGATATATTTTTAGATCTTTAAATTCTACGAAGTCAGGAGCCATGCGTGCAAGTGAAGCGACTGTGGATCTGGGTGTAGTATTTGACCTTTTTTTCCTTGTCAACATTGTAAGTGTTGGAAGTAGACAAACAGGGTGTTCCTGTGATAATAGGAGTAGCTCTTGGAACCAATATTGTATCGGCCAGCGAGGTGCGATCAGGATGAGACTGCAACATTCCCTCTTCAACTTTTGAAGCAGTTTCGGTATCAATGGTATTGGGGGAAAAGCGTATGCATAAATCCCTGACCATAGCATGGACAGGGCATTACCTCTTGATCCCCGTTGACGGAATCTGCTGGCGTAGTAAAGGCATTTGCTGTTCTCTCTCGTTGCAAGCAGATCTAGTGTTGGGTTGCCCCAAACGCGAAAGATCTTCTCCACCTGCTCCTGCTCCAGCTCCCACTCGTGACATCCTGAGAGAGATCTGCTGAGGGTGTCGGACAAAGTATTCTGAAGCCCCTTGACATGCTCTGCTCTTAGGGTTATACTGTGTTCTGTAACCCACTCCTACAGCTCCTGAGCCTCCTGCGATAGGGAGAGTGACCTTGTTACCCCCTGTCTGTTGATAAAATACATGCTGGTCGTATTGTCGGTACAGACCAGCACTGAGGAGCCCACAATCCTCGGAAGGAATGCCTGCAGAGAGAAAAATGGCCCACAATTCCAAACTGTTGATGTGTTTATGCTGGTACTGTTGGGACCATCTTCCCTGAATCTGTAAGTCTTGAAGATGGCCTCCCCAGCCCTCCATGTGCGTCCAATGTTAGAACGAATTCTGGGGGAGTTGCCAAGAATGTGAGGCTCGGAGACAAGTTTGCTTTCAGAAACCACCAACGGAGAGCATGAATCATGCGCGATGTCACCTTGATGAAGTTGTCGAATGACCCTATGGCTGGTTGCCATTGTAGGTGCAATTCTTCTTGCAGAGGTCTCATTCTGAGTCTTGCCAACGGAACCAGGTTTATTGCAGACGAGCACATCCCCAGAAGAGAAGCGAATGTCCGGACAGAAACTGACCTTTTTTAGATTGACTTTGCTAGATTTGTAGCCTTAGCAGGCGATCTTCTGATAAGAATGCTTTGCACTGTATGGTGTCTAGCATTGCCCCCAGAAAAGGTATCACTTGGAGAGGATGCAACTGTGATTTGCTTTCGTTGAGCGTGAGACCTAAACTTGAAAAGAGATGTAAGCATGTTGTAATAGCCTTTTTTGTAATCTGTTCCGAAGGACCCTTGAGCAACCAGTCGACGAGGTAGGGAAACACTTGTATTCCGTGAGACCTCAGGGTTGCAGAAACTGGTGCTAGGCATTTTGTGAAAATCCTTGGTGCTGATTTCAGTCCGAACTGAAGCACCTTGAACTGAAAGTGGACGCCAGCCACTGTGAATCGTAGGTATTTGCGATGTTTGGGATGTTTAGGATTATGGAAGTATGCGTCTCCCAAGTCCAGAGAAGCCAGAAAGTCCCCTTCGTTGAGACAGCGTAACACTTTGGAAAGCGTCACCATTCGAAAACTCTGTTTTTTTAGAAACTTGTTGTGTTTGCAAAGATCGAGAATCGGACGCCACTCCCCTGATTTTTTCCTTATAAGGAAGAAGCGAGAGTAGAATGCTTTCCACTCCTGGAACTTTTCTATCGCATTCTAGTGTAGCATGTTTAAGGCTTCTTTGAAAAGTAAGTGAAGACGAGGGGGAGGGGGACCTTGGGTGGGGTCATAGGTGGTTTCTTTGTGAATTCCAAGGTGTGACCCTTGTGTACTAGGTCGAGGACCCACTGATCTGACGTGATCTGTTGCCATTGATGAAAGAAGGCTGAGATCTTTGCACCCACAGGGAGAGGGAAAAATGACTGGCGTCCTGCTGGACTCATTGTTTTCTGTTGGAGTCACGGCCTTGATTGTTTGACCGTTTTCGTCGGCCCTGACGAGAGAAACTACCAGATGAAGCTTGCCTGTATGATGATTGGTAGTAAGGTTGCTTGTATTGCGATTGATACTGCCTGTTCTACTGATTGTGATAACCTCGCCCGGACGAAAACCTACGACCTCTGGTTCCTCGGAAAGATCCTCGTATGTACTGGAGAGCACCCACTGATTTCGCAGTATCTGTATCAGTCTTTATAGCCAACAATGCTTCATCTATATGCTTCCCAAATAATGAATCGGCATCATAGGCCATGTCCAGTATCTTGCTTTGCACCTCTGGCCTAAACAATGTTGCCTTAAGCCATCCCTGGTGTCTAATTACTGCAGCACCTGCAAGCTGTCTGAAGTTGGTATTAGCGATGTCTAGAGCGCAGTCGATAATTTCGGACGCTGCTCGTTCACCTTCCAACGCAATTTTCCTTGCCTCTTGCCGACGATCTTCCGGGATGAGGTCTATGAACTCTGTCAAATCCGACCACATCTGCTTTGATGGAGGTTGCAGCATTAGTGGAAAATTTATTTCCTATCAGATCCAATCTTCTACCATCCTTATCAGGCGGAGTTGAAATTGGCATGCAAGAAACAGTCTGATTGTTCAATAGTGACTGGCAATTGGAATCTTGTTGCAGCCCGTTGCATGATGTTGTGGAAGTCGCCGATATCCTCAGGAGGAGAAACTGATGGCTGAGGAATAGGAGGCATGGGAATGATGTAGTCATCCCAGGGGTCCCAATCACCATTGTTGTCGGGCAATTCACCTTCCTCTCTCCCTTCCTCGTACGAGGATGAAGTATCTTGGTGCCCCTGTGGTGCTGTTCCAGAGGGCTGCCTTGGAGAAGTAGGAGCCTCCGCCGGCGGTAGTGATGCTGGTATGACTGCCGGTGTGGGAGGCAAAGCAGAAATAGTCGGTTCTGAAGGAAACCTTTGTCGATAATCAGCCAACATGGCCTGTAGGTCTTGTATCAAAGAAGGAGGAAGATGACTGGTCTCTCCTTGATGTGAATCCCTTTTGGGATGCCTTTGATAAGGGGTAGAGACATCTTCCTGATAAAAATGCTCTTGGTAATCTTCTTCGTCGTCATCATCTTGACATTTTATTTGTAGTTCTGAGGGATGGCGAGTTTTGCCAAAAGGACCCTCCTCATCTTCCTCATCAGACTCATCATCTTCCACATACGTCTCCAAAATATGTGAAGGCAGTAATGGAGAAATATTGCTGTAGTCTTGTCTGTGGTAGGTTTTCAACTGGAAGGGAGTATAGGAAATAGCCGTCGCATGAGACACTGGAGGAATCGCTGGCGACCAACCCTTCGTCGATGGACTTTTCGTCATCAGGGGGCTCTTCGTCGTTGACGGGGCCGTCTTAGCCAATGGTGTCGTAGTCGACAGGGTCGTTGACGGTGTTGTCGATGGGATCTTCGCCGACGTGGTCGCCGACGGGCTCTCTTCATCGACGGGATTGTCACTGACGGTGTCGTCGTCGACGGGCTGTTCGTCGACGGTGTCGTGGACGACGGGCTCTTCATCGACGGTGGTGTCGCCGTCGACGGGGTCTTCGTCGACGATGTCTTCGACGTCGACGGACTCTTTGTCGACGATGTCTTCATTGACGAGGGAACTGTTGTCGACGAAGTCGACGTCGATGTTGTTGTCGATGGAGGTTTAGATGAGGAACTTTTAATAGACGATTCCTTGGCTACAGTAGATCTCTTTGACGTAGATATTTTAGAAGACACAATCGGTGAGGTAATAGCCATGGTAGAGGCCGTAGTTGAAGAAAGAGGAGCAGCAGAGGTCACAGATACCATATGAGAAGACACCAGAGAAAGAGTCTTGACCTGGGCTTTACTCACAGTTCTGGAAGTTGAAGGCCTGGAAATCTCAGGGGACGGAGACAAGGCTGATCCAGAAGGAGAAATGGGAGACCTCCTTGACTGGTCAGAAGCTCCATTAGAGGATTTGTGGTGCTTCCTTCCCTCAGAAGAGGAGCTGTTGCGAGATCCAGCCCTCTTGCTAGATGTTTTATTTTTATTTATTTCATTTATTTCATGCGTTTTTATATAGCGCGGACTTTACCCGAAGGTGTCAGAGCGCTTCACAAAAGGAACAGTAATGATACATGAGGAGAAAATTACAAGTGTACAAAATACAACAGCAAACGTTCATGAGGCAAAAGTGACAAATGTGAGCAATCAAAATATAAGAGGTAGCAAACGGTACATTACAGGAGGAAAAAGTGACATGTGTGCAGGTTACAAAGGTATACAAGTACAAGTAGAGGTATAATACTGCAATAAATGGTAGACACTCAAACACAAGAACAATCATTACGTAGGCAATGGTGGCACTTGTGCAAGTATCTAAAGCAAACAAAATGTAAGAGGTAGCAAACAGTGTGTTACAAGAGAAGAGTGACGTGTGCATGTTACAAAAGAGTACCAAACACAGGTAGAAGGATAATACTGCAATAAATGGCAGACACTCAAACACAAGAACAAACATTACGTATGCAATGGTGGCACTTGTGCAAGTATCTAAAGCAAACAAAATGTAAGAGGTAGCAAACAGTGTGTCACAAGAGAAAAGTGATGTGTGCATGTTACAAAAGAGTAACAAACACAATACTTGGCCGACACTCAAACCACAAGAACACACTGGGAATTCTTCCATAGTCATGGAGAATAGAATTTTCTATAATGGAAGGCCTTCCTTCAGGTAGTAGAGAGGGCGTGAATTAAATTTGGAAGTGTCTTTGAAGGAGGAGAACCTTGAGGTCAGTTTTGAAGGCCTGGGAGGAGGTGGTGGTCCGGAGCTGAGGCGGAAGTGAGTTCCAGATTCTCACTGCGTTGCCTGAAAAGGATTGGGCCATCGATCTTTCCGTCTTGAAAGTGGGAGGTTCGAGCAGTAAATTTTCCGCATTACGTGATGGTCTAGAGCCTCCAGAGAGTTTCAGTTTATTTGCCAGGTAGCGAGGAAAGGAGGAATGCAAGGCTTTGTGGGTGATACAGGCAGTCTTGTAGATAGATCTTGCCTCGATGGGAAGCCAGCGGAGGGTGGATAACATGGGTGTGATGTGGTCGCTTCTTTTGGCCCCAAAAATGAAACGAGCTGCTGAATGGTGAACAGATTTAAGGGGGGGAAGATGGGATTTGGGGGGCCAGTAAGAAGAGAGTTGCAGTAGTCAAGTCTGGAGAGGACCAGCGATTGGACCATTGTTTTAAGGTCTTGCTGCGGGAAGAAGCGACAAATTCCCCAAAGATGGCGCAGTTGGTATCGAGCAGACTTTGCAATGGAATTGATGTGGGAGATTAGATTGAGTTTTTTGACGAGTATGACACCAAGGGATTTTGCGCTGTCGACAATGATGGGTTTATTGTTAAGTAGATTCATCTGATCCATCCATGATTGAACCGGGGGAGGAGAAAGTGAGGAGGAGTTCTGAGTTTTGAATGGAGTCGAGAGTAGAGCTTAGGATGGAGAGATCGTGAGTGGAGGCCACCTTGAGGTCGATTTGAGTGTCATCTGCATAGAGATGATAGTGGATCCTGGATTTACTAAGGAGATTTCCCAGTGGTTCTAAATAGAGATTGAACAATGTGGGTGCAAGTATAGAGCCTTGAGGAACACCTTGACCTACCGCCAAAGGAGATGAAAGACTGTTCGCTATTTTGATCATTTGGGATCTATCAGAGAGGAAGGAAGCAAACCATTTAAGCACAGTGCCCTCCATGCCCATTCTCTGTTAGAGTGTGTTGAGGAGGGTGTTGTGATTGACAGTGTCAAAGGCTGCAGAAAGGTCAAGGAGAATTAGAAGACAAGAGCCCCCCTAACGAGTATCCGCAGTGCGTCATCAATCACTTGCAGCAGGGCTGTTTCAGTGCTGCAATTTTGGATGAAGCCAGATTGAAAATTATCAAGAAGAACATTGTCCTTGATATGACATCTTTCTGTGATCTTCGCAAGAAAGGGTAGGTAACGTGATGGGGCGGAAGCTGTTGAGGTCATTCGCATCCGCAGTGGGTTTTTCAAGCAGAGGGCTGACCTGCCCAGTTTTGAAGGAGACAGGAAGGGAGCCTTGACAGAGGGAGAGGTTGACCAGAGTTGTCCAAAAGGAAAGAGAATGGATATAGAAGTCAAAGGCAATGGCACTAGGGATGGGATCCAGGGAATGGTTGGAGGGGTTTGTTTCGCGGATGCAATTGAGGAAGGCATCTTCAGAGATGGGGTCAAAGTTCTGCCAAATGGCGAAGGATGTGCGCTCCTCTTGAAGGGTAGGATGAACGACCTGATCCACCAGTGATTTCACTTTTTCGTCAAAGAATATAGCAAAATCTGCTGCTTTCTTTGTAGAATCCTCCAGCTAGGTGGTTGGGGAGAGCAGTTAGGATTCTTGATGAGATCGAATAGCTTTTTGGGTCTATTTTTGGCTGAGTCAAGGAGGGTTCTGAAGTGTGACACTTTCCCAAGGAAGATGTGCTTGTGGTACTTGGATCTTGCTGAACGAAGCGTGGCCAAGTTATAGATGGAGGGTGCATGCCTCCATTCTTTCTCCAGGAATCTAAGGTGCTTCCTTTCTTCATAGAGGGATTTGTTGAACCAAGGTGCTGAGGGAGTGGGCCTTTTCTTTTTGCTTTGGAGAGGAGCGACATTATTGAATTAGACTGCAAGGACTGTTAGGCATTGGGAGGTGAGTTCGTCGACATCTAGGTTCGGGTATAGCCTTGGAAGTGAATGTAAAGCTGATTCACAGAAGGAACCGAAGTCAATATTGTTAGTGTCACAGAACCAAGAGGTAGCCATCTTAGGTTGGCCAGGAGTTATAGAGTGTGATAGGTGAAGAGAGAATGGGATGAGGAGGTGGTCAGACCAGTCTTCATCAATAGGGGTAGCGATAGAAAGCATGCCTGCTTTAGAAATCACAAGGTCCAGGATTAATCCCTTAGAGTGTGTTGATTCTGTGCAGCGTTGGATAAGATCGTTTGTAGAGAGGAAGGTAGCCAGTAAATTTGCAGAAGAGTCTTGCGGTAAGCCCCAGTGGAGATGGAGTCGTTTCTTACCTGAAACTCCTGTAGTAGGGGTATCTCTGTTATAGTCATAATCTTGTGAATAGTCCCACCCATGTGCGTGGACCCCGGAGCAATCGAAATAGTCTCTTAAGTTGTCTTCTTCTGCAGTCCTGCATAGACACTTAAGAGAAAATCAAAGACAAATAATGCAGCCTAAAACTACAAGGCTACATTGGCCAGCACTTCATCTTCAAGTGAAAAGGATAGCCAAATAATATTAAATTTTACACACTTTGTAAAGTTTCACACCTAGAGAAACTCCTCTTCACAAAAATCTTTGTCATGATAGAGAGGAAAGGTTGGACAGACAAGCCCCATAGGCCGCCATTATGTGTCTGGAAAAGGGAAACCATGCCTTTAAGGAACTCTCCAGAGACACTCGGTATCCCAGGATGCACAGCCAAAGGCCTTTTACTTTCAGTTCTTTTTGAAGGTGTATAAAGCTAGGCCTGTAGCATTCAGTACATTATCATTTCATCCACCGGGGAGGATGGAGGGCGCTTATGACTATAACAGAGATACCCCTACTACAGAACTGGAGTTACAGGTAAGAAACTACTCCTTCTTAGTAGGGGATCTCTGTGTATAGTCATAATCTTGTGAATAGAATGGCAAGCTCATCCCAACAAACCATACCAGCGGTGGATGAAAAGACAAAAAACCACTACTGTGCAAACAGATTTCTCACCGAAGCCTGCCCAACCTGAACGTCTGCAGTAGGTTTTGGCAAAGGTATGGACTGCCACTTCCAAGTGGCAGCCCTACAGATATCTGCAGTGGGAACATTACGGAGCAAAGCCGATGTAGCTGCTTTGCCCCTGGTGGAATGAGCCTTAGGCTTACCCCCTAAGGTCTTGTTAGCCTTTTGGTAACATAACTGTATACAGGACACTAGCCATCTAGAGATGGACTGTTTAGATGTGGCAAGACCAGTCCTGACTGAACCATAATTGACAAACAATTGGTCTGACCTACGAATGTCCTTGGTCTTGTCTAAGTAGAACTTCAACACCCTTCTTACATCCAGGGAATGAAGAGACCTCTCCACCGGAGAAGAAGGATGTTGAAAAAATGTAGGTAAAGTTATCGTCTGATTGACATGAATATCAGAAATCACCTTAGGCAGGAACTTAGGGTGAGTCCTCATGACAACCTTAGAAGCATGAAACACCCTATAAGACTCTTGGCAACACAAGGCCTGGATCTCACTCACCCTGCGGGCCGATGTTATAGCCACAAGGAAGGCCGCCTTCCAGGAAAGATGCTGCAGAGAAGCCTTATGAATAGGTTCAAAAGGTTCCTTCATCAACCGAGACAGCACCACATTCAGTTCCCATGAAGGCGACGGACGTCTAACAGGGGGAAATACTTTCTTCAATCCCTCCAGAAAATCTTTAATTACAGGAATCTGGAAGAAGGATGTTTGTGAAGGGCATTTCCTATACGCAGTTAATGCTGCGAGGTGAACCTTAATAGAATGGAAATTAAGGCCAGATTGAGCCAAATGCAAGAGATATGGAAGGATGACAGCTTCCTTGCAGGAGGTAGGATCAGCGTTCTTGGACGTGCACCAGATGCAGAACCTTTTCCACTTGTAGGCATAGGAAGTTCCTGGTGGAAGGTCTCTTAGCCTCCTTGAGTATCTCCATGCAGTTGTCAGGCAAGTTCAAGTGCCCATACTGTATTATTTCAGGAGCCATGCTGCCAAAATCAACGATGAGAGGTTGGGGTGCACCATCTGCCCCCCGAACTTTGTTAGAAGGTCCGGCCGACATGGAAGCTGCAGGTGGGGTTGGAGAGACCAGTTGAGCAGGTCCGTGAACCACCACTGTCGAGGCCACTCCGGAGCAATGAGGATCATTCGCGCTCTGGATTGAGACAGCTTGATGAGCACTGCCGGAATCAGGGGAATGGGTGGAAAAGCGAAAAAAATGCTGTTCGACCAGCTGATACATAGCGCATTACCCAGAGTCCCCTGTTGGTAAAACCTGGAGGCGAAGTCTCGGCATTTTCTGTTTTCGGAGGTGGCAAACAGATCTATGTCTGGAGTGTCCCATCTTCCGAAGATGTCTCCTAGTACCTTGTTGTTTAGGACCCACTCGTGGTTTTCCTGGACCAGCCTGCTGAGGGCTTCCGCCTGAGCATTCTGCACACCTGGTAGATAGGTAGGCGTTATCGTCAGTCCTCTGGCTAGCAGCCAGTGCCAGATCACCTGCGCTTCTTGGGACAGTGTGCGCGATCTCGAGCCCCCCTGCTTGCTGAGGTAATATATTGTGGTCGTATTGTCCGTCTGCACAAGCAAGGAGTTGGTCTGGAAGGGCGGATGAAAGGCTTTCAGCGCAAAATGAACAGCTCTGAGTTCCGGAAAGTTGATGTGGTACGAGGCTTCTGTCTGGGACCACGTTCCTTGGATCTGTAGATGGTCTGAATGCGCTCCCCAGCCGTGGAGAGAAGCATCCGTCACAATAGTGTGAATGGGAATGTCCTTGTGGAAGGGAACCTCCCTGAGGAGATTCTCTGCTAAACACTACCATCTCAAGGACTGTTGAGCGCGTAGAGACAGGTGGATCCTGTCGTCCCAGCTCCCTCGTTTCTTGTCCCATTGATCCACCAGACATTCCTGCGGCGGTCTCATGTGGAGGCGTGCATGTGGTGTGAGGAAGATGCAAGAGGCCATCGACCCCAGAAGAGAAGACACCGTTCTCACTGTCGTTGATGGAACGGACATGAGAGCCTGAGCCTTCCGAAGGATCGATAAGCGTCGCTCCTCCGAAGGAGACACGCTTGCCCTGAGAGTACTGATGGAGGTTCCCAAGTACTGCAGGCACTGAACCGGAGTCGGGAAGGACTTGGCCATGTTGATATGCAAACCCAGCTGATTCAACAGAACGGCTGTCCTGTTTAAATGGTATTGTGCTTCCTGGAAGGTGGAGGCTTTGATCAACCAGTCGTCCAAGTACGGGTAGACAAACACCTTGTTCTTTCTCAGGTGCGCTGCCACCACAGCCATGCATTTTGAAAAAGTCCTAGGTGCAGACTTCAGAGCAAACGGTAGTACGGTGTACTGATAGTGATTGGTGCCGACCAAGAAGCGCAGGAACTTCCTGTGTTTCCGTGCAATAGGCACATGGAAGTACGCATCCTGCAGATCTATTGCGCAAAGCCAGTTTCCGCGTTGCAGCTGAGGATAAATCTGGTCAGCATGCAAAATTTCTCCCTGCGAATCCATTTGTTTGCTTGGCGCAAATCCAGAATGGGCCTGAACTAGTTTTTGTCCTTTTTGCATACTAGAAAGAACCTTGAGTATAGACCCTTTCCCCTTTGAGACAGAGGTATGTCTTCTATCGCCCTTTTTCTTAACAGGGTATTGGCCTCCGATTGGAGTTCTCACAGCTGGTAATGCGACGAAACTGGTGGAATAGCTGGAGGAGGGCTGACAAACCGGGGACTGTATCCATTGCAAACAATATTCAGCACCCACTTGTCCTGAGTAATTTTCCTCACTCTGCCAAGTAATTCTGTTTGCTTACCCCCACAGGAGCGGGTAATGCACTAGGGGGAAGTAACTCCTCAGGGCTTAGACCCGGCCTGGCTCTTATTCTGCGAGGAGGCCTGCTGTCCACCTCTGCCCCTCTGACGTTTCTGGAAGGGTTGTCGCTGGTATTGTTGTTGTTGCTGTTGGCCAGCTTAGCGACCTTGCCCCTGCTGAAATCTTTGGGAAGAGTAACGCCTCCGGAAGGGACGGAATGACTTTCGCTGGTCCTTTGGTTTCTCCACACCTACAGCCTTCAGCGTTTCCACTTCCGCCTTCATGCGGGCCATCTCTTCGTCCGCATGAGGGTAGATCCTGAAAAAGGCAAGTTAGCAATCCGCAGTTGCGCCTCAGGCTTAAGAGAGATATGGCGCAACCAGGAATGTCGTCTCAAGTTTATGCCATGGCAGTACCCATGCGTAGCCAGGAGAGAGGCATCCGCCGCCGAACTGATGACCTAATTGGATACCATCATGCCCTCATTCAAGATCTCCTGGATGTCTTCCCTCCTGTCTCTCGGCTTCACCTTGGGGTGCCCTCTCACAGGGAAAGCCAGGACGGGTTCCCCAGCGGTATACAGCGCCAGGACACCACGTAACGAGGTAACAGTGCGCTTTACAAGTATACATACATTACATTACATCCTGGGATACCGAGGGTCTCTGGAGAGTTCCTTAAAGGCACAGTATCCCTTTTCCAGACACATAATGGCTGCCTATGGGGCTTGTCTGTCCAACCCTTCCTCTCTATCATGACAAAGGATTTTTGTGAAGGGGAGTTTCTCAAGGTGTGAAACTTTATAAAGTGTGTAAAATGTTATATTATTTGGCTATCCTTTTCACTTCAAGATGAAGTGCTGGCCAATGTAGCCTTGTAGTTTTAGGCTGCATTATTTGTCTTTGATTTTCTCTTAAGTGTCTATGCAGGACTGCAGAAGAAGACTACTTATTTCCATTGCTCCGGGGTCCACGCACATGGGCGGGACTATTCACAAGATTATGACTATAATGGAGATCCCCTTTTTTAGAATGAAGTCACCCACGAAGGTCTGATTGTCACTTTGCGAGAATTGGTCGCTGATGAAGTCAGTGAGTTCCTCCATAAACAAAGGGCCGTTGCACGGCAGGCGGCAAATGGCATGGGATCTGAGGGGTGATCGGTGGTGTAATTGAAGCTCAAGAGATAGGCATTCAAAAGTGCAGAAGGAGCTGATAGGAAAAGCCTTAAGTTGAAGGGAGTTTCTAAAGATGACTACAACACCTCCCCCAACTTTGTCAGTTCTTTCATTCCTAAATATAGAATAGCCTGTGGGTAGTAGGAGATCAAACATAGAGTGAGAGGTATTGTTGAACCAGGTCTCTGTGAGGAAGAGCATGTCTATGTTGTGAAGGTCCGATGGTATCGGAGATTTCAAGTTTGTGTTTGATTGCAGATCTGCAGTTGTGGAGCAGACATCGCAGCTCTGTCAAGACTGTTTTGGTGACGGGGCACTTGGGCTATTAAGGATGATAGGGATATTGTGCTTATATGAGGGTGCTCGGGAGGGGTTTAGGTGGATGCTTGGTTCTGACAGAGGAGATGGTCGGAATAGTGTAGAAAGTAGGGTTACAGGTTGCAGATGCAGGTTGGAGAAGGGTGGCGTTCAAGGGATTGTATGAGTTAACGATATTTGCAGATGACAGGTTATGTTTGGCTATAATGGGGTGAAGGGGTGAGGTGCATCTCTTGGGAGGGTGAGAGTTTTCCAAAGGAGTTGAGGTGAAAGGACAAGAGGAAATCTTGGAGCTTAAAAGTGAAATGGTAGCTACAAGCTGGGAGATGGAGGTGATAAGAGAGCCTACCTTATTTTCCAGGGAGAGTAGGGCAGAGCACGGACGGTTGAGTGGCTCGATGGAAACAGGAGGGGGTGAAATAGGTGGTGGGTGGCAGGGAGAGGTGGGGGGACAGGAGGAGAGTTGAGTATAGGGTTCATAGGTGGGGAAATGTGGAAGTTGAGAGCGGGAGTTGGTGTAGCAGAGTTGAGGGATGAGTTGTCTGTTGGCGTTGCCTCCGCGTAACGGTAACTCAAAGTGTCTATTCCCTGACGAAGGGCATGATGTTAATGCCCGAAATGCATTGGACACGTTGTAAAGACATTGCCTAAGTGAAAATAGCATATTATGAACCTGAATACATAATACTACAAATCTTGGAACACCCAAGTTAAAAATGAAGGGAAAAATAAAGACACTCAAAGAAACTTATGGATTGGAAGTCTTTTCTTCACAAGACAATCATATGTGTGCCTGCTAAGGGATGAAACTAGAGACCCTCTAGTTTCACTTTTTCAATGTGTACTTATTGACGCCGTTGGGCACTCGACGTCACCTGGCGGAGCACCTTAAAACTACTCAAACAGCAATACCCTGATCAAACAATAATTTCTCAACTCGCAGTGCATCTATCCAAATTTCATTTGGCGTTACAAGAAGGACAGGAATTAAGGACATAATTAGGGGGAGGTCGGTGAGGATCACAGTGGAGGGGTGAAAGGTGAGGGGAGGACTGTGTGGAGTCATAGGAATGTAGGAGGTTTGGGAGGAGTAGAAGGGCGGTGGTTGGAGAGGTCCTGTCAACTAGGAGAGGTGGCTGTGAGGGAAAGGGCATCTGGCAGAGTGAAGGGGGTTGGGAGGAAGGGAAGTTGAAGAAAGGAAATGGTTCTGCTGGGCCCGAGGGAGGGAAATGGAAAGGGTTACCAAGGGGGGAAAAGGGGTAGCACAGCAACGCTGGAGGAATAGGGGGAAGGAGAGAGATGCAATGGGTTTGTGGAGAAGTCGGGGTAAATAGCGAGGGGAGAAGGGGGTAGAGAAGAGGGGGAGAGGGAGGAATGAGGGGAGCATAAGTAAAGTTAACTGGGGGAGAGAGTTCGAGGAGAGGTGGACTAAAAAGGGGGGTTGCAGGTAGGAATATGGGGGAGGACATAGGATTGGAGTACCGGGACGGTGCAGATTGGATGAGGAGCGTATTAGCTAGAGGTAAGGCTGATGTGATGAAGGGGGGCATACTGTGAGGGGGGAGGAATGGGAGATGAGGGCATAGGGGGGGAGGGAAGAGGGCCGACCTGTGCTTCTCAAGGGTGCAGCCTATTGGAGTGTAGGGGGGCCAGGGGAGGAGATAGAGAGTAGTGGGTGGAGCTAGATGAATAGTCAGGGAAAAACCTGGTCGCAGAGGAGGGGAAGAGGTGGTCAAAGAGAGAGAGACAGGTGTCTTTGCCTTGGATATTGACAGTACCGTTATTATAGAGTGAGATAGTGAGGGAGCCGTTGAAACACGCGGAGAGGGACATTTTTAATTGTTTCCCATGAGGGATAGAGGAGGAGGAGGTGACATTAAGGGAATTATATAAGCTGGTGGACCAAGAGGGAGTGTCGTGAGTGAAGAAAATGAAATTGTTTTTTAGCCTCCCAAAACGACCATTGTAAAATTGACCAACAAAAAGGGAATCAGGGAAACATTCAATCGTGTTATGCTTCAATTGTTTTACTGAGGCTTTAGTCTGGCCGGAAGGATAGACGATTTTGTGGCAATTAATTCCAGCCTTAACTCGAGTGGTGGCCATGTTGGGAGAAAGAGGAGGAGGGTGGGGGGGTTATGAGAAGGATGTCACTCGGAAAGCGGTGGTGGGAAGAAGTATAAGGACAAAAATGGGGCACATATTCCAGACGTCTGGTGAAGATAACTGAACTAATGTGCTAATGTGATTAGGAACAGGTTGTTACTTCAGAGCAGAAGAAGATGGGGGGCTTGGAAGTCCCTGTGATTACGCTGGTATTTTTTGGGCCCTACAACTAGGTATACATGATGCCACCTGGCACTAGATAGTATTTACAAAGGAATTGTTTACATGTGACAGGGCCAGCTGGACCACTGTCAGAACCATCACAAAGCAAATTTAGTAAAAGTAAGACAGCTGTAAAAGGCCTAAACGGTGCAGCTGGCACTACTTGCTGCACAGCTTAATTGTGCCCTTTAAATAGATAGGTAGAAATGTTCCAGCTGCCCGCGCTGTTGCGGTGCAGCTGCACTTGATCTATTGTCCGATGGTAATGTTTTATCAGTGGCACAGGGATGATGTTAAGAGGCGAATTCCTGAACCAGATCTGTGGGATACTGTCAATTTACCCACCCCAAGATGGCTGCCAAATGCAGAGGGTGGATCCAGCCCATTTCACTCTCTATGCACAGCCGAAAAGGACAAGATTGATGCCCAAAAGCAAGAATAATGATAAACAAAATGGGCGTCGACCCTCAATGTACATGCTAGAGAACATCAGATCATCGAAGCAATCCATAAAGAACTCCACTTGCCTGCTCAGTGTGGCGTGCCTGCTGTCCACACTGTGTATATGTCTGTCTCTTTGTATTGATCGCCAGCAAAGTTCATTACCGTGATCTTGCACACCTACAGGGACACGCTTTGGACTCCTGCGTAGTCTCTCTTAGACCCAGGGGGGACTTGAACTGTTTCACCCCTATGATCGCCTCCACGCTGCGCTCAATCCGGCTTGTATCCTCCCCCACTGAAATCGGGTTAGGTCCCAGAAAGGTTGCAGGCATCGGCGGTGCTAGTGGCAGATTGCAGGTCTCCCGGAGTGTCTATTCCCTCACTTACCAGGAATCCCAGAGTATCACCAGCTGTCGCCGCTGCTACACCGGTGTCATCCTCCTCAGCTGATGAGGATTTCAGCCATAAAAGTACTCTTGCTTCCCTGTCTCTGATGGTTTTAGCAGGGAAGGTACAACATATTCTACAATCCCAAACAACATGGTTAGGATGTAGACAGTAGATGCAGTCCTTTTGCTGATCATCTACATGGACCCTCTTCTTATCACAGGTCCTGCAGGCTCTGAAGAGAGCTTTCTTGTCAGATATCTTGAAGGAAAAGAATGAAGAAAATTTAGAAGGCACTCAGGGAGACTCCCTTCCACACGATGTGCGGTAAAAATCTGAGGAGAACTGCCTCTGCTGGGAAGGTTCTAGAGGGTGCTGGCACCTGATTGGTTGGAACTATTTTTTAGGTCTTTTTCATATAATGAGGTAGTTAGGCTACTAAGTTTTAGGCCTTCTGGGCCTATTTCCTTTTAGCCTACTACTATTCTTACTAAGGCACTGCTTTTGTATATGTATATATATTTTTACCGTGGGACTCCCGCCTCGGCGACAGGGAATGATTCAGGCATGTGAATCTATGAAAGAGACCACTAGAGCAGTTCATACCTTTCATTCAGACAATGGTTCAGCATTTGCTGCTAAGGTGTTTATGAATGTTAGGTCTGCTCTAATTGCACCCCTTCCGTCCCGAATCGAACGAGGTTGTATAACACGCTTACGGTACGCTTAATAATCCTTGACCACCAGGAGTTCAGAGCACTAAATAATTTGCCAAGAGGAGTATTGGTTGGTCACACCACAAACACATTAGTCTTCGGAATACCAATGTGTGTGAGTGAACTTGATGTGTCTGGAAAGGTGGCAGAGTTGGAAACATTTTATCCAGTGTCCCGCTCCGATCTGCTGCAGACTATTCGAGACTAGAACTAAATTGTCCAACGTGAAGAATTCTGACTTTGCCATCAACAAAGACAAAGTTACTAAAGCTGCTGATGAGCAGCTCCCCAAAGTGGGAGAGTTAGTTCAGGAAGGAATGCCTCACAAACAAGTCTTTTGACTGTATTAACAAACACCTGTTCCAGTTCTTCGAGTAGAAGGCACTCAGGCAGTAATCTTACCACCACTCCCAGTGCAAAAAAAGGAACTTGAAGGAGTTGAGTGAGTGTATTAAGCATTATGTGGCTATATTGAGCAGACCTTAATTGACACCAATGTGCCTTATGAGTAGATTAACACACCCTTTCCTACTCTGAAAGAACTACACTAAGAAGAAAACAGTCATGCTTAACTCTTTAGCCCAATTCCAGAGACTGATGTATCTCCAGTTTTACACCAGCCAGCTTTAAGGAGCAAATCTGGTGGTGCACTATCAATAAGCAGACACTCTGCAACAATGATTTATTATAAACCACCAAATGAACTTACATGGACTGAAATTATACCACTACAAGAAACTCGGCCATATGAAAATTATCTTGATACAGATTTTGAAAGAGGCAAGATAATCATCCCTCTTCCACTCAATCAACGTTACAGATGGCGTCTTGCCTGCTGTGTTCTGCGACAGATACCTTTTTCCACCTTGGTGTTACATGTGGATTGCTACTGGCGTCATATCCATTCTAATATGTATTATAATGTTGGTGATAATTGTTTTCCTGACAATACCGTACTGTTTCCTGTGGTTCAGGATCTGCAGCTGCATTCTTCTTCTCACAGAGTACAATAGGATTACCATGCTGTGAACATCATGGGCAAAGATTTGTCATCAAATCACAGGTAAAAAAAAGCATTCAAACCCCCTATGTTTTAAAGATATCCTTAGATGACATTATGATTCTTGCCCCTTTTCAAACTCATGGGATAGAAATGCTGTTAAACAGTAGATAGTAGATTTAGTGCCTGATGTCTCTCTAGACAATGAAGATCCTTATTTAAAGGCAGAAAGCTTTTCAAACTCATGGGATATAAATGCTGTTAAACAGTAGATAGTAGATTTAGCGTCTGATGTCTCTCTAGACAATGAAGATCCTTATTTAAATGGAGAAAACTTTTCAAACTCATGGGATAGAAATGCTGTTAAACAGTAGATAGTAGATTTAGCGCCTGATGTTTCTCTAAACAATGAAGATTCCTATTTGAATGCAGAAAATCATCAGTAGCTGTTTTGTTTGCATCAATATAGATATCATTAATTTCACAGGTCAAATAGCCCTCACAAAATATATCATTACAGCTATTGAGAGCATTTTAAGATCACGCCCGTTAAAACTTCTCAAAGTTTCCCGAAAAGGTTCCTTTATTTTAATAGTGAAGGTCTGACCCATCTGCCTTTTACTGTTCCCAAGAACCAAAAACTTGAAAAATATCATGAGGAATAATCACAGATTAATTTATTCGACACAATGATTGACTCACTTGCAGTTGAAGGTTATGCACATTGGAAAGAAAATATAAATTAAAAAAAGTACACAGGGCACCACATTTTGGCAGAATAAAGTCAGAGACCCTGTTTAGAGCATGCCCTAGAGAAGCAATGAGTTCTTACTTGCAACACCAGTTCTCCTTCAGGAGAATGCCCATTGAAATCCTAAATACTCCTGACCACATGCAGGGATCCCACAGCACTTTTTCCAAAATGTTTGTGTAATATCTTTGCCTTACTTCAGAAAGGCCAGGAAGTATCTTTAGCTCAACTGTATAATTTAGCAGCCTACAAAGGATATATATTGCCAATTTCATTAATTTACTTTAAAATCTAGGAACAAAAATGTAAGGCCTTGAAAAGTCACTTAAAGGAAGAAAAGTGATTTTTAAAAATTGCCTACACAAAGCTGTTTTATTTTACATCTCAATGAAAGGGAAGGACAAGGCATTGCAGCCCTGAAGACAGCAGCTATGTAAGCATGAGAGAAAGGCAGTGCGCCTTTGAGGGCAACTAGACCTTCAGTGTTCCATCATGCCCTGTAAATGACTGTTACCTATGTTCCTCTTATGCTACAAGTTACAGTTAAGTATAGAAAAAATATAATCTCTTCCACCCAATATCTCTTGATGCCTTCAAAATATCCTTAACTTCAGGAAGGTTTTAAAAAGAAATTTGTGAAGGACATCGTGTGTAGGCAGTCATTGCTACAAGGCAGACTGTAATAAAGCGTGGGTTTACCTTGGAAAAATGAAGCGACTATGTAAACACTACATCTTCTTGGCAGGTAATAGGATCAAAACTATGCTGAGCATTACAGATGCAGAATTTCTTCCATTTAAAAGAGTAGGAAGCTTTTGAAGATGTTCTTCTGGCTTCCTTGCACTATTGAGGCAGATTTAAGTGCCCATAATACAAGAGTTCAGGACCTAGGCTGCCATAATCAAAGATTGAAGTTTAGGTTGTAAAATTTGTCCTTCAAACTTGTGGAGAAGATCCAGTCTACACAGAAGCCTCCTGTGTGGTTGTTCGGATAGGTGTTGAAAATCAACCATCACTGACAGGGCCAGCCTGGAGCAATAAGAATCACGCTGGCATTTGAGTGACTCAATTCGATGATCACTGTTTGTAACGGGAATGGGAGGAAAGGCATATACAAATTTGCCTTCACATTTCATCCATTGTGGCATTCCTCAATGTGACTGCTTGGTAAAACCTTGAGCCGACGTTTGGGTGGTTCTTGTTTTTATGTTTGCGAAGATGTCAAAGTGTAAGAAACCCCAACTGGAAAAGAAATCTTGCAAAACTGCTCCGTTTAGGACTCATTCGTGATTCTCTTGAATGGCTGCATAATCCACTTGAACATTCTACATGCCTGGGAGATGAACATCTGTAATCATGAGATTTCTAGAACTAGCCACCTGCAGGTTGTTTGAACCTCCAGGGACAAGATTCTATTTTATTCCCTCCCTGCTTGTTCAGATAATACGTGGTTGTTGTATTGCCGGTCTGGACAAGGGGGGAGCTTGTCTTGAACAAAAGAAGAAAAGATTTGAGGGCTAGAGAAACTGTGCTCCACTCTAGGAAGTTGATGTGGTCTGTCTATTCACACTGGAGATCGAGTACCTTGAATCCGAAGATGATCTATGTGAGTACGCCAACCTAATAGGGAAGCATCAGTAAGTATGGTCTGTGTTGAGATATCTTGATGAAAACCCATTCCATTGAGTAGATTTTGTGGAAGGCACCGGCAACTGAGCAACCGTTCTGAGTGAGTTGTTAGGGTAACTTTCCCTCCTTCTTGCCTGAGAACTGGTCCCACTGATCCTCCAGACATTATTGCACAGCTCTCCTTTTAGGCGTGCATTTGGAATTAAGAAGATTCAGGACACCGTCAAATCTAGAAGAGATGATCTGCCTAGCGGTTGGGTGAGCTGTTTTCTTAATAATGCGATATTTCTGATGGATAATCATCTCTCTTTAGAAAGCAACTTTTGTGTCTGCAGCATCCAGAACCGCTCCCAAGTAATAATGGGCTTGGACTGGGGAGGAAGTGGATTAGTCATGGTTGACATGCAGTCTCAATCAGATGAGAGTGGCGACCGCCATCTGTTAATGATGACACGCTTACTGAAATGTTGATGTCTTGATCAGCCTATCCTCTAGATAGGGGTAGATGAAAATATTCAACTTTGTGAGATGTGCAGCAATGACCATCATGCATTTCATAAAGGTTTTGGGTGCAAACTTCAAGTCAAAAGGAAGAACTTTATACTGGTAATGGCTGCTTCCCACTGTAAGCCTCAGGGATTTTGATGTGTTTCAGCTATTGGTATATGGAAATAGGCTGCTTGAAGTTCGGTACAGCATAGCCAATCCAGTGATAGAGTTCGGGATACCAGAGAATGGAGTGGTGCACCACCCTTTTGTGTAAGAAGATTCTTGTACAATAAGTCTTATAGTCTTTGTTAAGTTATCTTTAACAGTCTTTTATTGAAAAGCAAATCCAAAATAAAGTAAATTGTCAGCCAATGTGTTTCGTTCATAACAATTAACTTCTTCAGGGCGTAAGGTTAAGTCGTATCACTCAGGAGACTAAGCGGAACGCTGTGGGGTAGGACATTTGTGCCGGCACAATGATTCCACCCAAAAATAAGTGGAAAATTTGATTTTTTTGGGCTAAATTTGAGTTTTGCAGGGCATTCTGGGTAGGGAAACGTTAGGGGATCCACGTAAGCCATACCTCGCTGGACTCCCTCTGGTGTCTTGTTTTCAGAAATGTGTGGATTTGGTAGTTTCCCAAGATGGCCACCAAGTCCGGGGCCAAAAACCCAGGTGACCCTACTTGCAAAACCAGGTTGTTTTGTGATAGGTCATTTTGATGTCTCCTCAATACGTTTTGGGCCCTTGTCTGTCGCGGGTACTTTACCCATCCACGCGAGTGAGGTATCAATTTTATCAGATGACCTGGGGAAATGCTGGGTGGTAGGAAATTTGTGGATCCACGTAGATTCCAGAACTTTCCCATACAGAAATGTGAAAAAATGTCATTTTTCAGCTAAATTTGAGGTTTGCAGGGGATTGTGGGTAAGAAAACATCGGGGGACCCAGGCAAGCCATACCTCGCTGGAATGCCCCGGGTGTCTAGTTTTCAGAAATGTGTGGGTTTGGTAGGTTTCCCAAGATTGGCGCCGAGCCCAGGCCCAAAAACTCATGGAGTGGAGAAGCGTGGCTCAGTGGTTAGAGGCGGCAGACCCGGAAGCTGAGATCGGCCGTGGACCAGGGTTCAATTCCCTGCCTCGGCAGGTCTCGGGCTCAAAATTCCACGGACTCGACAATTCTCGCTCCGGTGCCTACTCGACTCACGGGGTCACACTCTGCGACTCTGGGCAATAGCTTGCTTAATCTCCACTACGGCCCCTCGCGGCGGGATGCCTGGCTTTCACCTTGTGGATACCCTGCCGGGGTATCTCACAGGGGAATACCAGGACGGGTTCCCTAAGCAAGCGCCTTGATACCTTCGGGTGATACGTGCGCTATATAAGTCGCAATACATACATACATACATACATACATGGCACCCCCCCTTGCAAAAACAGGTTGGTTTTGTGATAGGTTATTTTGATGTTGCATCGATAGGTTTTGGGCCTTTGCCTGTCGCAGTTACTTGACCCACCCACGCGAGTGAGGTACCATTTTTATCAGGAGACCTGTGGGAAAGCTGTGTGGTAGGAAATTTGTGGATCCATGCCGATTCCAGAACATTCCTACACAGAAATTTGAGAAAAAGGTGATTTTTTCAGCTAGATTTGAGGTTTGCAGGGGATTCTGGGTAGAAAAAAGTTTAGGGACCCATGCAAGCCATACCTCGCTGGACTCCCCCGGGTTTCTAGTTTTCAGAAATGTGTGAGTTTGGTAGGTTTCCCTAGATGGCCGCCGAGCCCGGGGTCAAAAACTCATGGGCACCCCCTTGCAAAACCAGGTTGGTTTGTGATAGGTATTTTTGATGATGCCTCAATAGGTTTTGGGCCCTTGCCTGTCGCGGGTACTTGACCCACCCACACAAGTGAGGTACCATTTATCTCGGAAGACTTTGGGGAAAGCGGGGTGCATTGAATTTTGTGGTTCGACGCAGATTCCAGAACTTTCCACAAATGTGAGGAAAATTAGTTTTTGGGGATAATTGTTTAGGTTTGCAAGGGATTTTGGGTAACAGAACCTGATGAGAGCCAGTCAAGTCACCCCATCCTGGATTCCCCTGTGTGTTTCATTTTACTAAATGTATAGGTTTGATCAGTTTCCCTAAGTGCCGTCAGAGCCAGGGTGAAAAAACTACAGCTAGGTACTTTGCAAAAAAAGGGTCATTTTTCACTCTGAAAATGTGGTGTGTCCACCTTGCGTTTTGGGCCGTTTCCTGTCACGGGCACTAGGCCTACCCACACAAGTGAGGTAGTATTCTTCGCAGAAGACTTTGGGGAATGTGGGGTGGGTGGAATTTTGTGGATCAACACAGATTCCATAACTTTCCGCCACGGAAATGTGAGGAAAATGTGGTTTTGTTTTACACTTTTTTAGGTTTGAAAGGGATTCTGGGTAACAGAACTTGGTGAGAGCCAGTCAAATCACCCCATCCTGGATTTTCCTAGGTGTCTAGTTTTCATAAATGTATAGGTTAGCTATGTTTCCCTAGGTGCCGGCAGAGCTAGGGTTAAAAAACTACACCTAGGCACTTTGCAAAAAAAGGGTAATTTTACACTGTGAAAATGTGGTGTGTCCACGTTGCGTTTAGCGCCGTTTCCTGTCGCGGGCAATAGCTTAACCACACAAGTGAGGTACCATTTTTCTCAGAAGACTTTGGGGAACGCGAGGCAAGTAGAATTTTGTGGTTCCACGCAGATTCTAGAACATTCCACCACAGAAATGTCAGAAAAATGTGTTTTTTTGCTAATTCTTTAGGTTTGCAAGGGATTCTGGGTAGCAGAACCTCGTGAGAGCCAGTCAAGTCACCCCATCCTGGATTTCCCTGGGTGTCTAGTTGTCAAAAATGTATAGGTTTGCTAGGTTTCCCTTGGTACAGGCAGAGCTAGGGTTCAAAAACTACAGCTAGGCACTTTGCAAAAAAAGGGTCATTTTTCACTGTGAAAATGTGGTGTGTCCACGTTGCATTTTGCTCTGTTACCTGTCGCGGGCACTAGCCTACCCACACAAGTGGGGTACCATTTTTATCGGGAGACTTAGGGTAAGACAGAATTGTAGAGCAACTGTTATTACCTATTGACTTTCGATGCATTTCTGCCTTCCAAATGAAAGACAATGTGTAAAAAATAAGTCATTCTGAAAAATTACCTATTATTCTCATGCTAGTATGGGTACTCCCAATTTCAGAAATGTGCAAATGTCTACTGTTTCTAAACTGTATATTTTGTTCCCAGTTCAGAAATACGTAGGTGTCTTTCATACCGATTTTTCCATGTATACATTATCCCAAAATAATTGCTATATACTCGGTACATAATAAAAAACCATTGCAAGACGCTGCTCAGTTATTGGCTCTGGATTCGTCGGGTTCTTGGTGCACCTACAAGTCCTATATATCCCAACTAGAAAGGTCCAGCGAATGTAACGGTATATTGCTTTCAAACAGCTCATAATTAGAAGAAGTTACAGGTGACACAAATGGCTGTTCATTGTTCCTATATTTAACTGTTAGTTTCTATGAAGAAACCTTGAAGGATCTACACAAATGACCCCTTGCTGAATTCAGAATTGTGTCTACGTTTCTAAAATGTTTAGCTTTCCAGGATCCAGTATTGCTTTCATACCCATTTTTACCATTAACTGGAAGGAGGTTGAAAGCACAAAAAATAGCACAAATAGGCTATGTCCCAGAAAAATGTCAAAACTGTGTAAAAAATGTTGGTTTTCTGACAAAAGTCTGCTTGTCCCTGAAAGCTGGGAAGATGGTGATTTCAGCACCACAACCCCTTTTTTGATACCATTTGCGGTAAAAAAACAGACGCTTTTATCTGTAGCCCTTTTTTCTCATTTTCCCCCCCAAAAACAAAATTTAGCTGTATTTTAGCACATTTCTGGGTCCCCTCCAGGGGAATCCACAAACCCTTGGTACCTTTAGAATCCCCATGATGTTGGAAAAAAAGGACAGAAATATGGCATGGATACCTCCTATGATCATAAAGTTACAGGGGCAGAAACGCGAACTACCCCAAATAGCCAAAACAAGGCTTAGCACAGGGGGGAAAAAGGCCTAGCAGCGAAGGGATTAAGAAAAACTCCCCCATCCTAAAGCCCTTCGCATGATTATAGTGCAATTTTTTTAATTAGCATCAACCATTACCGGAAAAAAACGTAGTACTGCTATGTGTAGTAAAAGAATGCGGAATAAAAGCATTTAAAGTACATTTCTAACCATTTGCGTTATAAATGCTTGCGCAGTTAAAACTTGCGAAGTAATGGTTTATGCTAAGTAAAAACATCGCACTAAAATCATGCAAAGTATCAACATACATCCGCCTTGTGTCTTCCGTGTTAGGACAGATCGTCAGCCCAAACCAGTTGACCTTCATTTGGGGAGACAGCCAGTAATAATACTAAAAAAAAGTCTTGCACTTGATGGATTTTCAGAGTAAGAGGGTTAAGCGTGCCATCCTGGATGCGGAAAACATGTTATAGGGAGGACTGGGATTTTATTGCAGACATTCTTCAATAGATAGACTTTGGATAGGAAATCTGTGAATGATTATTAGCAGATTACCAAGCACTAAGAGCAAGAATAGAAGTTAATTATTCCCTCTCCCAGTGGCTTCAGATTAGCATTGGCACAAGACAGGGGTGCCCAGCCTCACCCTTTGCACTTACTTTAGAGCCCTTAGACCAGAGGATTAGATAAATGCAAACATAACAGGAACTAAATCAGAGGCGCATGTAACTAAGCTCAGGCTTTTTGCACAATGACATCTTCCTCACCGTAACAAATTCCCTAAGCACACTCCCACACCTAATGTAAGAACTCAAATCTCACAAAAAATTAGAATTGTTTTATATTTCTAAGATAGTAAATTATAGAGGTACAAGGCAAGATCCCTTTTAAATGGCTTGAAAAGTTGGTTAGATACTTGGTATGGACCTGATGAGCACACTAACGCGTACTAGAGAATTAAACTCCAACACTAGGGAGGGTAACTGGCATACAAAATAGCAAAGTATGCCGTTCCTACTGTGTGGTACAGGTAAATGTATAAGAGGAGAGCTATGATGTGCTCACTAGGGCAGGAGAAAGACATCCTCCTTTCAGAAAAAGAACCTCACACACCCAATCAGCTAGGCGTCTTGCTTCATCATTGGGTCTGCCCCTAGTCGGGTCGGCGCTGCAATGCACGATCGGCACCCATGGTGGAGCCTTTTAGCGGAGATCTTTTTGCTTGGCCGTTGGGTGCAGTGCGTGTGAGAGCCCTAGTGAGTGTAGATGTGAAAATTGTGAGGCTAAATCAGGAATTAGAGATCCACTCAGAACTACTTTAATGACTGTGGCCCCTATCCTGATTAAAAACTACAATGTGCGCACCCCTGCTCTAAGGTTACAGGGTATTGCGCTTTGAAATTAGACCAACATGTTTCTTGCCCTAGGTCAAGTAGACGGCAATTCTTCAGGGCAGATGTGAGATCTATCTACACTTTTTGGTGGTGGTCTAAAATTACAGACTAAAGTGACCACCCATACAGCACCCTAAAAAGTGGTACCTGTAGATCTACAACATCACCCAAGTAGGGTCAACAATGTGTGGCAACGTGTACTGGCAGGTGTAAACACTAAATAGTGCAGTTTTTTGCTGGACTCTATATCCACGGCGGGCCACCTACGCCTCACTCTGCCGGGCCCTAGTGAGCACATCAGTGCTCTCCTCTTATACATTTACCTGTACCACACAGTAGAATGGCATACCACTCTTTTGTATTGCATTTGGGCCTGTATGCTGGACCTAGTCAAATTGTCCCAGAGTCTCTTCATTTCTTGGAAATAGGGTAGCTGGCATCACAGGACCCTGCCCCTATTAGGTAGCATACCAGCCATCAAAATGGCGGCACTCCCAAGAATACTATATGTGTTTTAATCTATGACCCTTAATATCCTGTTATTCTGGGCAGATCACTTAATCTACCCGTGCCTACCAAAAAATGAATGTGCCCTTGTCTAATGTAACTAGTGCTCATGTAAAGCGCTCCAATACCTTCAGGTCGAGTTCGTGCTACATAAAACTGTAAAAAAAAAAAAAAGCCAAGTACAACATTCCGCACTGGCCGCCTAGCCTGCAATATTCCAGCTTACTACCCTAATTGTGCCAGAACTGCCGCGGGTTATGGCCCCAAAGGTAGGATAGGCTGTCCTATCATATAAGCCTAATACTACACTACAGCGTGATTCTCAGCCAATATCCCCGATATCTTGCAGTGGTAGAAGCGAAACAATACTATAGGATGTTGATGGTCACGTGATACAGGCCCTAGTGGTTAAATGTAGCAATAATATTTGTTTATTCAATTATAATAATGAGAAATGTTCTTAGTTCAATAATGCTATTTTAAAAGTTTGTTTGGCAACGTTATTAAGCAACACAGAGGGGGACTGCAATGTACAAATGTAATTTATACGTGGGGATTTTAATGCAGTTTTTAATGTTGATATTCTAGATCAGGACCCTAAGACTGATAGTATTTCATCTAATATTTCATCTAATACTTTTATATGTTCCAACCTTAGAGGGATAGAACTAGGCAACGTGATTGTTGATAGAGATTTAATATGCACCCAAGATTTGTAATCCTCTCAAACGTCTGCTGTCCCAAAGTTTTTTGGTTGCAGGTGTTCCAATGATATAGATGATGTCTTTTTGACCAGATCAGTGATCTGCTGTGCCTCAAATTGTGAGACTGTTAGCACGTGTATTGGAGACCACAACCTACTTACTTTGTCTTTTGAGCTTACAGTACCATTTTTTGCCCATAGAGTTAACACTTGTATGCGTAATAAAGACAGCAATTTCCACCTGGTCTGGAAAATACCTAACGCAGTTACTTTTTTGGAAAATGTGATGAAAGGATAGGATAGGGCCTACATTATTTGCCTTACAGCAGAGAGAGAAAATAGGGCAAAAATGTAATTCTTTTCTGAGATTTGCGAGGTTTGGAATGAAACTACTGATGCAGCCCAGTGACCAGAATCCTAAGCGGTTTTATTCAGCTTGATCGTTGGCAAACAGCATTTTGAGACTTGCTTTGGGAACTAAACCAAGGGACAAGGAATCGATAAGAATGTAGGGTCCCTGCGAAACACATTTTAAGGCAAGATCAGAATACGGAACTCAAGGTGATAAGGGGAGCCAACACAAGGAGGGATACAAAAACATTTTGGCTCAAAATAGCCGTTTAACAGATAGCAGCAGAAAAATTACACCATGTAGTTCACACATAACCACAGCCAACTAGGTTATGTACTTTTCAAATGTCTACCAAAATGCCTAGCACCTCAACCATAGTGAGAATCTACATATGATTTAGCAGGCGGGTGGAGATTTAAATCTAAGTATCAGACTTCATATTGATTGGGAAGAAGTAATGAAAAGTCTTCCTGATTGTCCTTCTAATAAAGCCCCAGGTCTGGACAGTGTACCAAATGACTTACTGAAATGCAACCTTGACTTTTGGACACATTTGCTTTCAAATATCATTAATCTATTGAATTATGCATCTTTACCTCCTTCATGGTCCTGTTCCCTAATTGTACCAATTTTTCAAAAGGGGGATCACTCAGGCTCCCATTGTTATTGTCCGATCTTCCTCATTAGCCCTATATCCAAAGTTCTGGGAAAAGTTTTTTTTAATCGAATTAGAACTGGACCAGAGTATCCTATGCTATTGCCAGTATATGTTCAGGGAGCATCTTGGTAGAGCAGGGCAGTGTTGAATTATAGTCAATATGCATTAGCTACACCAGGGGTCCCCAACAGGTCGATCATGATCAAGTAGTAGCTCCCAGCCTGCTTTGGAGTAGCTCGCTTGTCTGTGAGACTGCTTTCCTATCTAAATGCAATTTGAAACAGGAGCCGGGAAATCTGACTGTTCGGGGACAGCATTCAACACACCCGTTTCTTAAATAAACAATGTGGTGCTGCTGCCTAGAAGGATGTCTGGCACTTAATAAACTTCTTGGATAAAATCATGTTTATTTCATGAAAGTCAATGGCTGTTAAGTTTTCGTAGCGTTATTAGAGGACACGCAAAAACGCATTTTTGGAAGTTGCATTGCCTTTACATTTTTTCTTTCTGGTTCATTCCGTCTTTGTTTTTCATTTGTCTTTCTTTCTTTTCCTCCTTTTTTCCATTGTTCCATTGGTCAGGTCAGGTCAGGTCAAAATGAAACAGAAAACTGATAATATTTAAAAATCAGACACCAGAATTTTTCACATACAATTTTAAAAACTATCTAATAAATTACGTGCAATAAGTGCAAAGAGGGGAATAATTATGGTAGCAGCATTTTCTTGGGACATCTCACAGCCCCTGTGATGTAACTCGCCACCCCAAAACATATCACGACAGATCCTAGCATTTGCAGATAAACCAGAGCTGGTCGGGCCTGTTCAAAATTACACCCTCTTAGTAATGGGAGGATGAATTTCTTTCGCTGCAAAGCATAACATTTACAGAAAAGGATCATTTGAAGGGCATCTTGTTCCGACTTATTTTTTTTTTGTAAATATTTTTTTATTGCAGCAAGAGCATATAATCAAACAGCATGTTCCATCGTCTCTCCTTGGTTCGCCTGAGGTGTGTCGCCCCTCCCCCCAGTATTACACAGCCATTCAGCTCACAACCCAGAGGTCGAGCGGCAATAACACGTTGGGAAGAAAAATTTAACAGGGGCGTTCAGTACATGCCCGTAGCCACCAATCGGAGGAGGAATAACATGGCCGCTTTTGGTCCTAACCTTCTCTACTCCCTGTCCCAAAGCCAGGTGAACCAAGAGCCTCTTGTCACCCAACCTGAACAAACCCCCTCCCCTCTCCCACAACACCCTCAACCCCAACTACCCCTCCACCCTCGCCCAGGACCACCCCTAATAGCCCTCCCACCCCTAGCCAGACCCCCCTCCCCCCCAGGCGTGCCAGAGTATCGTCCAATCAGAATCTTAATCCCAATCACAGGACCAGATCCGGAACTTAGTACCAGGAGTTATCAGCTATCATTCGTAAGTCCTCACAGTGGAACTCAAAGGTAGGGAAGCAGCAAATCAGGTCTAGACCGTCCCCCCGTCGGAAGGGCGCTCCGCCGGAGCCGGACTATGTCCCGGGGAGTCCTCCTCCTCCATGTCCACGAGAGTGAGTCCCAGGACCATCCCCTCCCACGCCCTGGCCCTCTCCAGTGCTGTGTCGTTGCCTGCCCTGAGCGCGGCTCGCAGGCGAACCTCACCCTCACATCTAGCCCACTTATGCAGTTCAGACCTCCAGCGCCCTATCACAGGGCCCCGGGACGCCTTCCATTGGGACGTGATGGCTCGCTTCGCCAGGAGAAGCCCCAAGTCCAGAAACTTGCTAGTGACTTTATTTTTTGAAGTGTGTGGGAACCAGTGTAGTATGCAATGCGCCATGGTGAGTTGCAGGTCCCTTTCCGTCACCTCCCTCAGAACCTCCACTACTTCCTCCCAAAAGGGCCCCAGCTCGGGACACGACCAGAACATATGTTGGAAGTCGGCAGGATCTGCCGGGCAACGTGGGCAGGATGCCGGGTGGGCCGGGAAGTATGTACGCAATTTATCAGGGGTCAGGTAGGCCCTATGCAGGACATAAAAGTGCACCAGCTGGAACCTTGCGTTGCGTGTGCTATTTCGGGCCCCCTCCAGTATTCCCTTCCATGCCTCCTCGGGGATCTCAATCGCCAAATCAGCCTCCCATTTCGCCTTCAAGGCCAGCAGTGGAGCGACAGATTCCGAGACCATGCGACGAGACAGGCACGCGACAGCCTTGACCGTCCCTGTCATCATCACGATGTACTGGCAGCCCAGAGACAATGGTGGCTCCGACATGCCCGTTCTCCAGTGTCTGCGGATCGCCGCCGTTAGGGCCGCATGAAGGAGGAAGTCCCCGCCTGCCAACCCAAAGCGGTCCTGGAGGAGATCAAAGGGTAACATCGCCCCGTTTTCGTACAGGTCACCCATGGATGACAGCCCCTGCTGGTCCCATCCTTCTAGCCCGCGCCACGAGCCCCCATGCGGAAGTGCCCCGCAGAGCCCAAGAGGGATCTCAGGTGCGTACGGAATCGCAATACCACACCTCCGGCGATATCTGTTCCAACATTTCCGGGCCGTCGCAAACTCCTGTGTGAGGTGGAAATCCCCCATCGGTAGACCCAGTACGATCCGCGACAGCACCTGGACTGGACCCGCCGGTTCTCCCGATCCGTCTGTCCCTCTCCTGGCCCGTGCTACCCATTGCGTCAGCCACTGCAGCTGTGCCGCCAAGTAGTAGAGCTCGTAGTCCGGCAGTGCCAGCCCGCCATCCGCTCTAGGGCGGAGAAGTGTGGCGTGAGCCACCCTGCGCCTGCCTGCCCCCCACAAAAAGCCGATGACCATCGATCGCAGTTGCCGAAAGTAGCTCGCCGGGATCCAGATCGGGAGGGTCCCGAAGAAGTAGAGCAATCGTGGTAAGGTCACCATCTTGAGCAGCGCCACCCTCCCCATGAGTGATAGCGGGAGCGTGCCCCAAAAGTCGAAGTTCCCTTTAGCATGCCTGATCGCCGACCCGATATTCCCCTCAAGGATATCGGCCCTGTCGTGGAAGATCGTGGTGCCAAGGTATCGTAGGCCTCTCTCCACCCAAGTCACGCCCTCCGTTTCCTGCGGGCACTCTCCCCGCGGGCGGGTCGGAAATAGGTGGGATTTCGCCCAGTTCACACGAAGACCGGAGACACTGCTCAGCGACTGCAGGAGAGTCTTAGCACCACGCAGAGAGTTCGCCGAGTCCGCCAGGAACATCAGCAGATCATCTGCGTATAACGCTATGTGGTGTACTTGGCCATAGACGTCCAGTCCCTGATACGCCCGGCCCAGCCGGGCTCGTGCTGCAAGGGGTTCGACAGCCAAGGCAAATAGTAAGGGGGAAAGAGGGCATCCCTGACGGGTGCCCCTGCCCACCCTGCACAACTCAGAGATAACCCTCCCTGACCTGACTCTCGCCGTCGCTTCTTGGTAGAGCAGACTCGTCCAACCTACGAAGCCTTCCCCAAGGCCCAACGCTCGTAATACATGGAATAAGTAAGGCCATTCCAAGCTGTCAAACGCCTTCTCCATATCGACAGCGAACACCACCGCCTCGTCACCATCATAAGTGTCGGCCTCCAGTATATGTAAGAGTCGCCGCACATTAAGCGCCGTATTGCGGGCCGGGATGAAACCCGACTGGTCCGCATGCACCAGTTTGGACATGTGAGGGAGCAAACGCGCCGCCAAGATCTTGCTCAGGATCTTGTAATCCAGGTTAAGCATGGACAGTGGGCGGTATGCCGATCTGTCCCATGGTTCCTTGCCCGGCTTCAGAAGGGGGACAATCAACGCCTCCCTCGTGGTCTCGGGTAGACAGCCCAATCGCCTCGACTCATTGTACAGCCACGTCAGTCGGGGCGCAAGGAGGTCCACGTAGGTGAGATAGAATTCCGCAGGGAATCCATCCGTGCCCGGCGTCTTATTCCTTGCCATACTCTTAATGGCAACCCGTACCTCTCTTTCCACGATCTTGTCCCCGATCCGTTTCGCATCCTCCTCACCTAGGACCGGCAGGTCCAGATCCTCCATAAAGGTCTGGAACTCCACCAACGAAGGGAGGACCCTGCTGCGGTATAGTTCAGTATAGTAGTCGTAGAACAACGCGTTGATCCCCTGCTGATCGAATCTCGCCGCTCCCGTGTGGTCTCGGAGCTCAAGGATGACCGAGCCCCGGCGGGCCGGGTTGGCCAGCCAGGCCAGGAGGGCCCCCGATTTGTCTCGTTCCGAGTGCGCTCGTGTGAGGTAGGCTTTGTAGTCAAAGCACCGGAGGCGCTCCACCGACGCCGCCACCGCCTCTCGCGCCCCCAGCAGGTCTCCGTGAGTGTCCGGCCGCTCAGGTCTTTCCCTCTCCAGCCTCCGCAGGGTCTCGTCCTCCTTCCCAATTTCGTCCAGAAGCGTTTTCCGCACTCCCGACGCCGTTGCTATGCATTGGCCTCGCAACACCGATTTGAACGCGTCCCATTCCGTTACAGCTGAACCCGCCGTGCCCGCATTCACCTGAAAATAGCCCTCTATGCCTGACGCAATTGTGGTCCGGAAGAGCTGGTCATCCAGCGCCTCAGGACGTAGTTTCCAAGCCGGGATCCTCGGGCGAAACTGCGACCAGCGCAGCCGCACGAGGAGGGGGTTATGGTCCGAGATCGAGCGTGTGAGATACTCACTGTGGTTCACTTCCGCGTGCACGTCCTGGGAGCTCAGGAAGGCGTCAATGCGGACGTGTAGCTCGTGAATGCCGGAGAAGAATGAGTAGTCCCTGTCTAGTGGGTGGTTAGCCCTCCAAGAGTCAACCAGACCCCACTGTCGTTGCCAGGCGGAGCGCGCAAGTGCAAGTCTACCAGCTGGTGCAATCTGTAGGGGGGGGTGGGACCTGTCCAGGGTAACATCGGCCACGCTGTTAAAATCGCCGCCCAGGAGCAAGGGCTCCATTAAGAACTGAGCCAGTTTGTGGGACAAAAGGGAGAGGAAAGCAGGTTGGTCTACATTCGGGGCGTACAAACAACCCAGGTTAAGGTCCCTCCCGTCCAGCTTGCCCCGCACCATTACGTATCTCCCTTCCGGGTCAATTACCTGTTGCGTGCACAGGAAGGGTACCCCCGCCCGTACCCAAATGGCCACCCCCCGAGCATAGGCAGAGTAGCTAGTGTGAAAGACCTGTCCCCTCCAACGCCGCTGCAGAGCCCTCCCCTCCTTATCCAGCAGATGTGTTTCTTGAAGGAAGGCGATGTGAATGCCCCGCCTGACCAGATAGGAGTGAATTTTATGACGCCTATGCATCGAGTGCATCCCTCTGACGTTCCATGCGAGACATTTGTAGCCTAAGTCGGATCCCATGGCAGAGACCACCATATCTCCATCCCCCTCTCAGCCACCCCTCCAGCACGCCTAGGCCCCCCCCTTGTCCCCCCCCCAACTTGTACTAGCAACCTACCCCAACTCCCACTCCCCCGGACAGATAACCAACATGGAAACCCCATCCAAACACAGTTAGCAAAAAAGCGTATCATTACAAAATAGGGTTGGAGTGGCGGCAATGCCGGCTCCAGACAGGCCCGAAGTCCCCCGCCCCCGCCCCACTACCCCCAGCAACCAACAGGAGATGTCCCCCGACTCTCCCCGTCCCCAAGGTCTCAGTAAGAAGTCCCAGTGGGCAGCCGCACCCCACAGCATAGCGTCCTGAAGCGGCCCTCCTCCGCCCACATATCCCGGTATCTTACTCATGTGATCGATGTCCCGCGAACCATCTCAGTCCAGGATACCATCCGCAGTCTGGGGAGTCACAACCGGCAGGTCTGTCTCGGACAACTCATGCCCACTGCTGGAGCCAGGGCTGGGAGCACTGGCCTTCGACTGCTCCGAAGCACTACTGGAAGGGCTGGCGTCCCCCTGGCTAATGGTCGCCACTGCCTGCACCGCCTTGGCGCGTTCCTGTTGCCAGTCCGATGGGGAGCCAGGTCGTCCCGCCGGCGGCGTCTCCGACGCGTGTCTCCTGGGGGGGGTCCTCGTAGCGCGGTCCTCTGCCGACGCCCCTCTTGAATCCAGCCAGCTCCAAGCCTCCTGTGGTGTCAGGAAAAAGTGGGTGCGCTCTCCTGCGACCACCCGCAGCCGCGCCGGGAACATCATAGCGTAGGGCAGCTGTAGCGACCTCAGTTTCCTCTTGACCGCCAGGAAGGAGGCCCGCTGCTTTTGCACCTCTCTGGTGAAGTCCGGAAAGATCATGATCCGACTGTTGTCGATGCTCAGGTCCGGGATGTCTCTCACTCTCCGCAGGATATGGTCTCTGTCCCTGAAGTGCAGAAGACGCAGTACGATCGGTCGCGGAGGCGCCCCCGGTTTGGGAGGACGCGCAGGGACTCTATGAGCCCGTTCAATGGCAAAGAACGACGAAAGTCCCTCCGGGGCCACCTCTGAGCGTAGCCAGCCCTCCAGGTAGGTGACCACGTCTCGCCCCTCGGCTTTTTCGGGGACCCCCACAAGGCGAAGATTATTGCGCCGAGAGCGCCCTTCACTGTCCTCAGCTCGGAGCTCCAGCACTCGTACCTTCTGCGCCATTTCCGCCAGGGTCGTCTTTAGCTCCGCCACGTCTCCTGGCAAACTTTTCAGGGTACCCTCGGTCGTCGCTACCCGCTCCTTCAGCTTTTTGTGGTCGTCCCTTAGCAGAGACAGGTCCGACCCAATGGTGTCCATGCGTTTCTCAAGGGCCTCCCGCGACGCCACTATCGCCTGCATTATGTCCCCCAGGGAGGGGTCCCGCGGGCGGGATGGACTCCCGGCCCCCGCCCCCGGCGGGACTTCGTCCTCTGGGTGCCCCGGGTCGTCCAGCTTCAGTGCCTCGAAGCCCTTCTTCCTGCTGCCGCGTGTCATCCTGGCGGGCAGTTAGCGTCGCGTGCCTCTTCCAGACCCTGGTCCGCCCCACGACCTTCGCCCACTCCAATCTCTGGGCCCTCGCCCCGTGGGGACCAGTCCGTGCAGTAACCCAAGTGCTGGGGCTCGCTCCACCAGGGTTGTGGGGTACAATAGTCCCGGGTCAGGGCTCCTGACAAGGTTCCCGCGTCGGGATTGCTCAGGCCGGATGTGCACCTACGGGCCCCAGTGCTAATTGGGCGCACTGGTCTCGGGCGCCCCCGAGCAGGTAGACGCTCTCTCCCGTCAATGCGTCGCAGGGGCGGGCAGCCAGCCTCTCACCCCCTGCACTCTTTTCTGTCGACACTCTTGAGCTGTACACCCCCCCCGCGGTGTGGGTCCCTCAGGAGTCCTCTCAGTAGGGCGGACCAGGTGCTCTGCGCCGACCCCGAGTCCCTCACGGACCCAGAGACTCCGCAGTCAGTTCTTCAAGCCGGTCTTCGTGTCCCGGCCGGCGCCATCTTAGGGTCAGGCAGTGAGGTCGTCCTCTGCCCCGCAGCTCCGTGCGCGAGGATGTCCGCCAGCTCTCCTCACCTCCGTTTGCGTTCCGGAGGCAACTTCGGTAGACCCCAGCCACCACAGCATTAGGGGAGCTCTCCCCCGCCTCGTAGGCTCCGGCGCCAGGCACGTCGTTACAGGACGGCGGCCGCCATCTTAGGCGCTCCCATCGCCGGGTGCCGTGCCCACCGCTCTGAGTGCGGCAGGGGTAGTTGCAGAGGCCCCCAGACCCCCAAAGTCTCACTGCGCGTTCCTGATGCTCTCTTGAGCACTCGTGGGGGGACGGAGCGCGAGTCGGGGCTCAGGATATGTGGCGGTGTGAGGCGGGCACGGAGGAGCTCCGGAGTCCCGCTTCCACCTACATCGGCGCCTAAACCACGCCCCCATCTTGTTCCGACTTATTATCACACGGGCATGGCCCCAACATCCCGCTGTTAGTGAATCCCCTAGGGAAAGATAACAGCCAAGGCAACAGACCATGTTTAAATCTTAGCAAAACAAACAGGTGGAATGGCTTATTTATGTATGTCAAGTACTGCTGGATCTCTCTCCCCGTGCTTAACATAAACTTTCTCACCGAGGGTTTAGCCAATTCCACTTCTTCCCTCTGTACCTTCAACCTGTTTATATATTGGGATTTCACTGCCTTACTCATGATTTTACCTAAGGCCCTAGGGTTTGTATACAGATCAGGGCTACCCATTAGGTCTGCTTGGGTTTTAATATATCGGAACCATGGTATCGCCGAGGCCTTATCTAGGGACAGGCAATCCTGAATAATTAATTGATTTAAATTCTGTACTTTCTGCGCCCAGATTCTCAGCCACCCTAATAGCGGCGCTACCGCAATCTGGTCCGAAATATAACCTGCCCCCAAGTCTTCATGCACATTAAAAGACGCTACGGATTGAGGGAGCGATAAAACTTTCCTAAAAAAGACATTTTCCACCGTTTGGATCTCGCTTGAATTAGTGTAGCCCCACACCTCACTTCCATACAACGCCATGGGCAAACACTTAGCGTTGTAAATTTTCATAATGGCCGGTATTGGCTTGCAGCCTAGACGTTTAGCAAAGCCCAACAGGGCCCCTGTCGCCCTCGCTAGTGGTTTTTTTTCAATGCACGCTTTATGACCCATGATCGTTTATCATCAAAAACTATACCCAAGTATGGGAAGGTGGGTACTTTACTGAGTTCCAACCCCTTGCAGACAAACACTGCACCTTTCGCCCGTCTACTGCCTAGCGACATCGCATGTGATTTTTTATAATTAGCTTTTAAGTCTAAGGAGTCCATAAAATTAATAAAGCAGTCTAATAGGGATTGTAAACCTCGTGCAGTCCTGGCAATTAGTACAGCATCGTCTGCATAAAGTAATGCAGGTATCATCTTATGACCAACTCTGGGGATGTCCTTACATGATAAAATCAAGGCTTCGCCAAACCTATTTATATAAAGTGTGAATAATAGAGGAGCAAGGATGCAACCTTGCCTTACTCCTCGTTTTATCGGCCAAGCATCTGTCAGACTCCCATCCTCATTGTAGCGTACTGCTGCACTTGTGTCTTTATGCATATCGGCTAGGAAGGATATCAGCACCGGGTCTAGTCCTATATCTGACAGAGCACTCCAGAGTTTCTGTCGGTTTACAAGGTCAAAAGCAGTGGACAAATCCATAAAAGCTATATGTATGTCCCCCTGCTTTGCGGCCGTGTACTTTCCTATGAGAAGGTGTAAGTTGAGGCACTGTCCTACGGTGCCTCTTCCCTTTCTAAACCCGTACTGTAGGTCTGAAATTACTGCATTCACTTCCAGCCAATCTGTCAACCGTTTCAAGACTACTTTCCCCATTATTTTTGCAGCTGAGTCCAAAAGAGAGATTGGCCGATAACATGCCGGATCCTCTCTTGAACCCTTTTTAAATATAGGCACAATGACTGCTTTACCCCAGGACACTGGGGGACCCACTATAGTAGCTGCATTAAAAACCGAAGTTAAAACCTTTGCCCATAAATGCGAGTCTGCTCTATAAAGATCTGCCGGAACCCCGTCCGGACCGGGTGCTTTCCCATGTGTCGTGGCCTTCAGCACCTCCTCTTCTGAAAACACTAACTTCCCTAACTGAGTGTGATCACTTTGATACAGAGCGGATGAATCGTCTGTTCCACTGTAGAGGCCTCCGTAATGCTCCACCCACTTATCTGAAGGAATAAGGCAATCCTGATTTAAGTTTTCTGTCTCATTAAACAAAGGGCTATTTATTACCTTCCAAAATTGAGTACTACTTTTCAGTACACTTACTTTGGTCAGTTCCTCCCATGCCATGTCTTTCAACTCCAATTTCCTTCCTTTAATTGCCTTTTAATATACCCTTCTAGCATCCGCAACCTTCTGTGCATCCTTTCTAGGCTCTTTAAGAACCTCTAAGGTGTGGGAGTCGCTACAGGCTTTATTAAACCAATTCTTCAATTTCTTGGGCCTTATTTTGCTTTTCCTAGTCAGATTAACTGCTACCTGAACTGTTATACGGTTAAAAGCAAAGAGAATCTCCGCAGGATCTAATTTACCTCCTAGACAGGTAGTCAGATCCTCAGTGCTACTACTATACAGGTTTTCCAGAAAATCGCTAGGAGTGACAGCCTCCCACCGAACCCTGCGGCCTTGAGATTTGGGGGCTATATTAGAGTTTGAGACACTAGATGAGACAGATTCATTATTATGTGCCTTAATATTAATAATTAACGTGAGTGGATTATTATCACTATAGCCTCTATGTGAGACACTAAAGGAACCTAGTGAATCCCTCAATAAGCATGACACAAAGATATAATCGATAGTAGATTCTTTACCTTGGCCATTAAAAGTCGGGAAAGGGTCTTGAATTGCCCCCTGTGCTAAAGTGAACAAATAATGTAATGATAAAAAACTTTCTAGATAGACCCCACTCCTGGTATGCTCAAAATGAGTGACCTCGAAGGGGTCTTCCTCAGAGTACAGATTCTGTAAACATTTAGTGGGACAAACATGAATATTAAAATCACCGAGCACTAACAAATAATAAAAAATATTATTGCTATCGTCATAATCATCCAGGAACCCAGCTAGTGCGTGCAAATTTTCTAGTTCATCACCCCTGGGAAAGGAATTATAAAAATGTACCACTAAAATATTTGGAAGGTTATCACCCTCCAATCGTACCGCTAAAATATTAGGCGAGCTTGTTGCTACTAATACAGCCTTATATGACAGTTTCAAACTAAATAACAACATAAGTCCGCCCCTGGATCTCCCCATCCTTGTTGGAGTTGCAAATTTAACAAATGATTGATACCCATCCAAGTAATAATTTTCTCTAGCTTCCCATGTTTCCTGGAAAGCAATGACATGATGAGCACCAAGACACGCCTCCCAGTTAATGTCCCCTCTTTTTGATCTTAAGCTGGCGATGTTCCAGGATAGGATCTCTAGCTTATTCGCAGACATGGCGGGGCTTAATGCCTTAGAAGACTGACTCCCTATTGGCAGGCTATCAGCTACTACTGAGGCGCCGTCTCCATATTTCATTGAGGGGCTAGAGGCTCGGTCATCCCGGTCAGCGGCCTCCCCCATTGATGTGTAACTTAAAACACCGTCACTGGTTTGTGAGGCCCTATTTCCCACTGGATCACAAACATCCCTATTTACTCTTAACTCAGTGGTCGGGCTCACCTTACACCCGTCCACTGTTGTGACAGATCCCCATTCTGTAGTTTCAGTGCCCCCAAGTAGTTCTTGGTTGGGCTCTCTAATCACCCTGACAAACTGTCTAGCTGGTTCAAGTTGGGGTGACCTGGGGTGTGGTGCCGAATGATGTCCTTTCAGTATTAGTGGCACAGTGTTAATGGGAATGCCAGAGGTAGAGTTGTTAAAATCTCTCTCTGGACTAACCAGTGCTAAGGAGTCTACAAGGTCAGTATTATAGCCATCATGGCTGGAGTAACTGGAAGGATTTCCTCTCAGTCAGTCACAATCATTTAGGCCCGAAAGTGCATTAAATCTATTTGTAACTTCTATGCCCGACAAATAACCTGGTCCACCCTTCCTTTGGCCTGCATTGAATCTCGGGGGTGTTGTTTCCCACCCCTCTCGCCTTCTGGGATTGATCTGATTGTTAACGGGCATCCTATTTCTATTGATATAGTGCCTCGGTGCACCCTGCACCCCTGGTCTGTAAAAGAATCCAAGGGGCAGAATTTCTATCCCCTGTCCTCCCAACCGGGGGACGCCCTCTACCTCCCTAAGTATCATCTCAGTTGGAACTGGGCTGTTAAAATTAATTATAATGCAATCTCCTTCTCTGGTTTTCCTGGAGTGCCCCACCCAGGCTACTCTACGTGCCATGATTATATTATGGGCTACCCTATTTCCTCCTACCGTATTCCGAGCGAGCCAATGTGTAACTTTGTTTTTAATTTGAAAGAAATCCTCTCTTTCTCCTTGACGGAGAGGGGGAACGTTTGCCAGGACAATCACTAGAGGAGCACTTTGGGGGGGGGGGAGATCTAAATACACACAGTTACCCTCCCCTTGTACTGGTTTAATGGGCTGTGTATGTCCGTTGGTCGTTTTGGCAAATTGTTCACCCTCCTCCCGCTGTATTTGGGAAGCCCTCACAGGGCTATGCATTCCCTCCGTCCTCTGAGATCTGCTCTTTATAGTTATAACACTATTATTGTTTTTGGTGGGAGTGATATTTCCTAATGGGGTTGGAGTATTAACAGGGGCAGGTGCAGTGGTTTGTTTCAGAATAGGCCGTTTACCTGACTGTGTACCATGTCCTCCCATCTTATCTGTATTTATTAGAGAGTTTAGCAAAATAGTGTTATCAGTTGCGACCTGTTGCAGCTTACCAATACTTGTGCTAATTATTTTCATTCGCTCAATGAGGTAACATTAAAGACTTTACCAGTTGTTCCACTTGTCCAAGCAGGCCTTCTTCTCCCTGTGCTCTTGGCGGTAAGTGTTCCGTTTGTTGGAGTTGGCCGTTTTTATGAAACGTTCCTACTCTGAACAGCAAAGTCCAACCTATTATCCGTCTTATTTATCAGTTTAGGGACCTTTGCCCGTTTACCTTTCTGCTCACACCCGCCCCGCTTTCGTTTCCCTATTTTAGTAATACTTGGTAGCGTTTCAACGCTAGGCCTGGAGTTGGCCGTTTTTATGAAAAAGGGGTAGACTCCTACTCTGAACAGCAAAGTCCAACCTATTATCCGTCTTATTTATCAGTTTAGGGACCTTTGCCCGTTTACCTTTCTGCTCACACCCGCCCCGCTTTCGTTTCCCTATTTTAGTAATACTTGGTAGCGTTTCAACGCTAGGGCATACCAGTGTCTTTGTTGACAGTATCTTGGCACATTTTCCTCATTGATGTTACTTTCTTGAGTGTCCTGTGTACTATTTCCCAGGGTTATGTCGCTATGTGTGTCCGAACCTATACTCATGTCAGGCAACCCCAAGTCACTAAGGTGTTGATTTACACGGTTCTTAGGCATTATACAATTCTTGATGGGACCCAAAGTGGATTGTTTTGAGAATATCTCTAGTGAGAGACGATTTTCCGCCTCAACTATCTCCCGATCTAATGCGGCTGCTGCCCGGGTGATGTAATTATCTAAAGTCCCCATGAGGCTCCCACCCGAGTGTTTAGAAAATGGCTTTTCCCCTTTATCTGTTTGGGTAGGCATAATGTACGAGACAGCACTTATTCACAATATGTTGAATAGCGATTACACTCGACAATATGTAGTCAGACCTGAAGGGGCTGGAAACGTCTTATCCAACAGTGTGTACAGTCTCTGCAATGAAGTCCTGGGTCTTAGGGGGGTGGCCCGTCCTGCGGGGACGGCGAGACGGCCACAGACGGCCCGCCCTTAGCCCGGCGTGTCCCGCGCGCGTTCCCGTGACTTGGGGGCTGCAGAGTCTTTATAGCGCCTCCGGGCGCTGCGGTGACGAGGTCAGGGTGCGCCGCCGCAAAGGATGGTGGGAAAGCGAGTCCTCCGCTCGGCAGCCGCAGGTGTTGAAAGAGCGGCAGCGGGCGGACTCGCAACACAGGGCAGCACGGCCAGGACCCTGAAAGGCAGCAGGTATGGAGGTTCGTTGTCCCAAGAAAATGCAGTGAGCACAGCCCGCTTCCGCCGGGGCGGCAGAGTCTTTATAGCGCCTCCGGGCGCTGCGGTGACGAGGTCAGGGTGTGCCGCCGCAAAGGATGGTGGGAAAGCGAGTCCTCCGCTCGGCAGCCGCAGGTGTTGAAAGAGCGGCAGCGAAAGGACTCGCAACACAAGGCCGCACGGCCAAGACCCTGAAAGGCAGCAGGTATGGAGGTTCGTTGTCCCAAGAAAAGGCGGTTCCATTGATTTTCCTAGTCTTTCGGGCTCCTTCTTGCCATCTCTTTCTTTCTCTGCTTTCGTTTTTCTCTCTTTCTTCTTCCTTTCAATTCTTTGTTTCTCTTCAATGCTTTTCGTGGTTGTTTGTTGCTGTCTCTCTCATTCCTTCTCCCCGTTTCTCCATTATTTCTATTGTTTTGTCTGCCTCAGGTTTTTTCTTTTCCTTCCCTTTTCCTGTCTTTCACTCATTTTTGTCTTTTTTCGCTTCTTCTTCATTCCTTTTTCTATCTTCTTCTTTGACTTTCTTTCTCACTCATTCTCTTACTTGTTCTTTCTTTACCTCGTTTTTGATTTTTTCTTTCCTTCTATTCTTTAATATTGCTCAACTTTCTATAGCAGCGGTTCTAAACCTATTACTTTCTGTGCCCCCCTCCTTTAATTATTACAGGATTCCGTGGAACCCCACTGAATCATTGGAAACCAGGCACGCCCAGTGAGTCATTACTGGAAGCAGAGGACCATGGCATAAGCAATATTGCTGATTTGAACCTTAAAGAAAATACACACAAATAAGGTGATAAGTGTATTTGTGTTGTTTATACACCATTGGTCTAAATTTTAATGGGAAGGTTGGACCAATCACCCATACTATATTATGCATGAAACACATGAATTGCTCACACAAATCAATCCTAGGATACCAACTTCATTTTTAGCCTCCAATTTCAAATCTCTTTACATTTAGATAACGCTTTGAAATGTTAAATTGTGCATTTTGCTTCTTTCTTTATATACACTTTATTAATCTGTTAATATTTAATTTTCTAAGCAGTTGCAGACCCCATGAGTAGGTGATGCCCCATCAGGGGTCTGCCAACCACAGTTTTAGAACTGCTGTTCTAGGAGGCGTGGCTTGCCTAGCCAAGATGGCGGACGCACTCTAAGAGTGCTCCAGGACCCCTCCGCCATCCGCTCGTCATCCCGGCCTACAACAAGCCATCGGCACCTCTACCTCCCTTCCTACCTGGCTCGGTGCTCTGGCGGTGTGTCCGGGGGTGTGGATCCTCGCACCGGGACCCCACCGAGGTGGCGGAACGGCCCGCTGTGTACTGCAGTCAAAATGGTGGCTCCCGGTCCAGGACTGTAGCGCTGGCTGTCTCTTGCTGTCCATCCTGGGAGGCGGCACTCGGCCCCACCTATCTGGCTTGGTGTTCCGGCAATGTGTGGGCCTTTACACTGAGACCCCCTGGGGCAGCGAACCGGCCCGCCGGATGCTGGTGATAACATGGCGGCTCCCGGTCCATGATTGCGGGGCTTGCTGATCCCTGCCGGCCATCCCGCGAGGTTGGCGCCCCAACTACCTGGCCCGACTGGTTCTCCCCCCGAGGGTGCATTGCTGAATCCGCCCCCCCTTTTTGAGCTGGTGGGGCCCTGAGGTAGTGTGTTGGGCTGAGGGGCAGCCCCTGGGTGGAGGTTGGCCCGGTGCTCCTTTTCGGCCGCAGATTCGAGCGGCGGTGAGCGCATGGTAGATTCCCTACCGCCTTGGTGACTGTGAGTGAGCAGTCCTCGCCCGAGAGTCTGCATTGTGGTGGACGGGGGTGGCATACAGCTACATCCCGGCTCTTCCCCCCTGCAGGGCCGCACCGTCAATTGAGGACCCGCTGTTTGGGCTTTGGGGCATATGCACTGACGCCTGTTTGGCTGTTTAGGGGGGCTTGTTGCTCCGTTGTCCACTTTGGTGGCGCTGGGCAGTGGCCTTGGGCGGCAGCCCCCTCCCTCACGCTGTCTCGCCCAGGAATCTTGGCTCTAGCAGAGGGGCGTCTTGTGGCCGGAGCTGTGGGGGCGGAAGCCTTGACCAGCGGGATTCTGCCGGCGGCTCTGGGACTTGGCATATAGCTGCCTTATCATCTCACGCCTCCCACTTTGTCTTGGACAGCGGACTCGGCCGCACACACTGGGCGGCGGCGATCAGGCTTTGGTTTGGCTTTGGCATCAACTGCCCCACCTGCGTGCTCTGGGCCATCCGCGGAGGCTTGTAGACTACCCCCACTACAGGATCCATCGACAGGGCACCTGGGCACTGCCACCACTCCTGGGGGCGCCACCATGGCCAGGACAGACAGGTCGGCAAAGACCCCTCCCACCCAAACCAAAATGGATCGTTTCACCACCTTGGAGGCAGGCACGCCTGGGGGAGCCACGGGTCAGGAGCCGCTGCCTTCAGCTGAGATGTCCACTATCCTGCAGGCCATCCATGCTTCACAAACTTCAGTGGAGGGCAAAATCACAGAGGTGCGCGTAGACATGACCCTGACCCGGCAGGATCTCCGAAACGCCAAGGCCCGGATCAAGGAAGCCGAAACCCGCATCTCCACTGTGGAGGACGATGTGCAGCCGCTCAAGGGGCAGGTGGCTCGCCTCCAATCCCACACTCATGAACTGCACCGCCGGGCAAGGGACACAGAGAACAGGTCCCGGCGCAATAATCTACGCCTGGTGGGTTTCCCGGAGGTAGTGGAGCAGGGCCGGCCGACGGACTTTCTGGAGAAATGGCTCAAATCTTGGGTCCCTGAGGGCTCTCTCTCTCTCCTTCGTTCGCGATTGAGCAGGCTCACCGGTCCCTTTCCCCCAGGCCTCCTCAGGGTGCGGCCCCCGACCAATCATAATGCGGGTCCTCAACTTCAAAGACCTGGACACCATCCTGTCAGAGGCCCGCAAACAGCAGCGGCTACTGCATGAAAACCGCGCTATCATGATTTTCACAGATTACACCCGCGAGGTTCAGAGCCAGCGCCGCTCCTTTGATGACGTTAAACACCCGCTGCACGCTGCTGACGGGGGGACGGGGTGGGGAGCAGACCTGCTGGCCTCTCGCCTCCCGCTCCCGGCCCCAGCGCAACCACTCCCGTAGGCGCCGCGGACAGAGGCGGACCCGTTCAGACTCCCCACCGGGCCGCTCCCTTCATTCGATACTGCTTTCTGATGAACCTTCTGCTGGGGGCCGCTGTGGAGCATCTGACCGCTTGGCTCATGGGGATGCTTCGTCCAGACCCTTCTTGCATGTTCTCCCGGACACAGACCTCCCGTGCAGCCCAATGCTCTTGAAAGACCTGGCTTGAACTCACCATATTCCTTTCCCACCTGATGGACTCATTTAAGCGCATCCTAAAAAGAGGAGGGGTCCTCCACACTTTCCCTACTCCCAAGCGTTCTAGTTCCGTTACTCACTCTCTGGTTTGTTGTTAGGGTGACAGATGCTTCTGTTCTTGAAGTGTAGGGTGGGGATCAGGGGGGAACGATGTCCCGAGTTTCTTCTTCAATTCTGTGTTTTTTGTTTTATGGTTCTACCACACCAGCATTCCTGAAGCACCATGGCATACACCCGATGGGTTAGGCAAACCAGAACTTCCCTTTCACACTTGTGGTCCCACTGTCAACCCTGGCACTATGCCAGACACACCACTAATAAACGCCCCCCTGCGCATTATGTCCTGGAACGTTAATGGTTTCCTAGATCGGTTTAAATGCATGACTGTCCTCAAATACGCACAGCGCTTAGAGGCGGACATCTTACTTCTACAAGAAACCCACCTGCTCGGTAATCACTGCCCCTTCCTAACACGGTACGGCTATGATAAGAGTGTGGCGTTCGGGGTTTACAAGGGGTTCCCGGGTGTGGCGATCCTGGTGAGACGTTCCCTTCTTCTGGTGACTGTTCAGACGTCCCTTGATGCCCAGGGTACGTTTGTGGCCTTCAGTGGCTCATTAAACGGGAAAACGCTCAACCTGGAATCCCTTTACTCTCCTCCCTCGATGCTGATGGCAGTCCTAGCTAAGTCCGTTGAACTACTGGTGTCTCTTCCCCCTGGTCCCACATTTCTTGGGGGTTACTTTGACGCAGTCTCATCACCTGACCTTGACACGACGGGCCCTCCATCCCCTGGTAGAATTGCGCAAGCCAAGCAACTGAGGTCTTGGTCGGCATCACTAGGTCTATGCGACGCCTGGCGACTGTGGCGCCCTCACTCCAAACAATTTACGCACACTTCGGCTGCACACCATACACAACCCTACCCAAGGATGGGTTGACTCTATTTCTTCTTTTTTACACAATAAAATCGAAACTATCTATTCTTCCTTTCCTTTTATAAATAGATGTGGAAGAAACAAAAGGCCTACCTACCCCTGCTAGTTTTACAGAGGACCACAACAGAAGAATGGTCTCAATTCTCATTATAACATGGAAATGGTTATGTCATCGAAGATGCCGGATATTGGTCCCACTTTTTAGCCAATTCTTACTTTAATGGTTGCATCCTCAGCAAACTGAATGGGATCAGACATATACAGGATGACATCATATTTAGCGATTGCTTCAATAGGAGCACTTTGAGTTACAATTGTTTTTGGTTTCGGCTTGCCTTAATTTATTTCTAGAAGCACTTCCAGAAAATGAATCATGTATGACAGCTGTAGGGCTGATTCGTTCTTGTTCAGTCTGAGACTTAGTCTCTGCTGTGACTGAGTTCTTCGTGCCCTCCACGGAAACGCATATGACTAACCAGTTGTTAAGGTATGGGTATACCTGAGCACCTAAGAGCCAGCTATGGACCACATCTGGTGCCAAACATGTTGTGAATATTCGCAGAGTTGATCTGAGCCCAGAAGAGGGCATTTTGATGTCTATAGTGTATAGTCAAATGGCAGTAGGTGTCTTGGAGATTTGCCATTAACGCCTTCACCGCGGCGGCAATTCCGACGCGGTGCGGGCGTTCTAATGGGTGGGCGGGACTGCAACGGCCAACGGTTGTGCACAGCACCAGGGAGGGAGTTGGCCGACGGGAGCAAGGAAGGGGTTACATTTCTTACACACCAACAGCTGCTACTTCCCGCAAGGTAAGTATGAGGAATGTACGAATAACTACTTTCTCAGGAAGACAATGAGCTGGCGTAGGTCTATGATGGGTCTACAGTCTCCTGTTCTCTTCTTTTTATGAGAAAATAACGTGGTGTAGATGCCTACAATGAGCTGACCTTTCGGGACGAGTTCAACAACTCTTGTCAGAACATGATAAAGATTTTGTCTTCCAGCAAATGCAGATATTTGTGCTTCAGCTTGGGCGGTAAAGGGAACATTCTAAACGTATTGCCAAACTGGATACGTCCAATAATTATTTATCTGATGTCATTTGCGCCCATTCCTGCCAGAACCAAAAAAGAACAAAATGATGGTAGGAACGCTAAACAAACTCAAACACTCACCCCAAGTACAGAGATTTCACCTAGATACATTGTTTTTCTTGTTCACCACGCCACCAAAGTTCTGACCCAGTCATATGAAAATCAGTCTTGACCCCGCTCCCCATGGGAGACTGGCTGATGAAGGGTGATTCCCTGAAACCGGACCAAAGATGCTTTTTTCCGGTCCATGGGGGACCTGGCCTGGCAGTTCGGGCTGGACTGTTCCCATGGGGAGCAGGAGCAAGACTGATTTGCATTTGGCTGGGTCCAAACTGGAATGGCAAGACGAGAAAATAAAACGATGAATTTACACCTAGATCTCTTTACTGGGGAAGAATATTTGGCAATGTTCCACATTCCGTCCATCATCTTTTTGTGTTGCTACAGTCCTGCCAGAAAGCTGATATTCTACCACCTAAGGGGCCAGGAGTCTGAGAGGTGAAAGCAATGGAAGCTGGTACGATGAATGAATGAATGAATGAATGAATGAATGAATGAATATAAGCTTTATAAAGCGTGAACTAAGCCAAAGGGCGTCAAGGCGCTGCGGAAAGAGGTCAACCGGGATGAGAAAAGAGATACAAATATATAACTAACTTACAAAGTAGAGAGTAAAGAGCCAGGTCTTCAAGGATTTGCGAAAAAGAGAGTGAGAGTCCAGAGCCGAGATTGAAAGAGGGGGGGAGTTCCCGTATTTGGCCGCAGAGACAGAGAAGGCTCTACCTCCCCACCTAGCTTTCCTAAAGCAAGGGATTATCAGCAGGTTCTTACTGGCCGATCTTAGCTGCTTGATGAGGACGTATCTCTGAAATAGTTTCCTGATGCCATCTGACCCTGTGTTGTAGAAGGCCTTATGAACCAGGCAGAGGGCTTTGAATACAATTCTCCGATCAAGCAGAAGCCAGTGCAGATTCCTGATGGTGGCCGACCTGGGTGATATTTGGAAGACCCATAACTAGCCTGGCGGCAGCATTCTGCACAAGCTACAGTCGGTGCACTAGCCCCTTGTTGATATCCAGATATACGGCATTACAATAGTCTAGCCTAGCCGACACAAGGGCTATAGTGGCCTGTTTTAGGGCAGAGAAGGAAAGATAATGAGAGTTCTGTCTGAGAATCCTAATCACCCCAAAGCAGGTAGAGACTGTCCTATTAACTTGAAGGCCCAAAGAAAAAGAGTTGTCAATTATGATGCCCAAGTTTTTGGCACTGAGGGCAGGGCAGGGTCAGGGACCAAGCGAGTCCGGCCACCAGGCATCTGACCAAAAGTCCTGATGGTTTTCAAACATTAAAATCTCAGTTTTTTGCCCATTGAGTTTTAAATAGTTATCAACCATCCAGGAGGCCACTGCCTCCATACAATTCTTAAAATTCACAGCTGAAGCTTCCACACTGTCAGTGATGGAGACCATGATTTGAGTGTTATTGGCATAGGATAACACTTCCAACCCAAATGATCTTACCAGCCCGGCGAGAGGGGTCACATAGATATGAAAAAGGGTCGGGCTCAATGAGGACCCCGGAGGAACTCCACAGAACAGCTGATTGGGAGCTGAGTAGAATTGGCCCATTTTGACCCTTTGTGACCGGTCTAAAAGAAATGAGATGAGCAGATTCAGTGCAAGGCCCTTAATCCCAATTTCCTTAAGCCTCCCAACGAATCTTAGAGGAGAGATGGTATTGAAGGACAATGTAAGGTCCAGAAGGATAAGCACAATCCTGCGACCTGCATCCACCTGACTTCTGATGTTGTTAAGTACAGAGGTTAATGCCGTCTCAGTACTATGCTCTCCCCTGAACCCATACTGAGAGCCACCGAGCAATTGATGTTCCTCCAGGTACGAACTAAGATGTAAGTTCAGATGCTTTTCCAGGATTTCTGCTGGTACCGGCAGTAGGGAGATGGGACGGTAATTTTTTTAATTCAGCGGGATCCAAGGAGGTTTTTTTTAAGAGCGGTTTAACCACCGCAGTTTTCCGCGCAACGGGATACTGCCCAGATGTAATGGCAGTGTTAAGAAGTGAGGTCAGATGAGAACCAATAGCTTCTTTTCCCAGCTTCAATATTTTCAAAGGGCAGGGCTCCAGCGGGGAGCCAGACCTGATTCCATTTAGCATCCGCTCTGTATCCTCTTGGAGAAGAGGAGGGAAGGACCAAAAATTACCTTTTTCCTCCGGTGATGCGCAGTGAACCCCAATAGGGGATTCTAGCGGGGGGTCTATACTGGTCCTTCCAACATTAAGGGTCTCCAGGGAAGAATTTATTTCTGTAATTTTGTCTTGAAAAAAGCATGCCATTTTATCACTGAGATCCTGTGAAACCTCAGTACAGGCAGAGGCTAAGGGGGTCAGCAGAGAGTTGATCATGGAGACAAGGGGCCAGATGTAGGTAAATCTATTTTACCGACTCATAAATACCGAATTTTACCGATTCGGTATTTATGAATCGGTAAAATAGAAGTACTGAGATGTAGGTAAATCCAGATGTGCATTTACCGAATCGGTAATATTCGGTATTTACCGATTCGGTAAATACCGACCGGTAATGCCCATTCATTCCTATGGGCTTTGAAGCCCATAGGAATGAATGGGCATTACCGATTCGGTATTTACCGAATCGGTAAATACCAAATTTCACAAGGGTGCAGGGGGTGTCACTTTGACACCCTCTAGCACCCCCAAAACAGGTTCGGGTGCCATGTGGCAGGCATACATGCCCTAAGGGCAGGTCTGCCTGTCATATGGCACAGGTGTGCATGCACACATGTGCATGCACACCGGAATCTGTATTTACCATCAAATTGAATTTGATGGTAAAATACCGATTCGGTAAGGCTTGTGGGACTCAGAAGAGTCCCACCTACATATCAAATTTACCGAATCGGTAAAAATACCGATTCGGTATTTTACAGAATCGGTAAATTTACCGATCGGTAAATTTACCGATTCTGTATAAATATGCCCCCTACATCTCAAATTCCATTTACCGGTCGGTAACGGCCGAATTCGGCCGTTACCGACCGGTAAAAGCCTACCTACATCTGGCCCAAGGTCCCTTGGTGACTTTAGGGATTCTGTCATCTTATGATAATATGACCCCTTTTCCTCAGTGATGGCGATTTTATACTCTCTCAATCTAAGCTTATGCAGATCTCTTTCTGCAGGTTCAAACTCGCAGCGCCATTTCCTTTCCTGGAGTCGGCATCCCTGTCTGAGCTTTCTCAGTTTCTCTGAGAACCAAGGGACAGAGGGCCGTTTCCTAGCCATATAATGCTCTTTTTAGAGGTGCAAGGAAGTCCAAAACTGCCAAAACCCAATCCGAGAAGTCAGTGAAGGTGTCCCCTCTCTTGTGATTTATATTACCTTGTGTGTCCATGTCTGGGCTAAAGGTTGTTGAATGCTGTTGCTGAAAGATGTAATAGTGTTGATACTGTCACTGTAGATAAGGTGGTATCAGAATTTTTTTTAACATCAACAATATGCCTGGCCTTCCATCTACCACCCTGAAAGGGATTTTGCATCAGTGGTATAGAGCTAAGTGGCATGGGGCTCTATTCAAGCGAGCCTTTATCTTTTGTAGTGCACTGCTAATGTGCTTTCCAAATAAGGATTCCCCAGTAAAAGCCATATCTGGTAGTTTGTTTTGCACCTCCGATCTAAAAGAGGTGACTCCCAGTCAGCCTTGTCTCCATAATACTGCTGCTCCAGCAAACTGGTGCAATGTAAGATTAGCAACGTCCATTGCTGAAACAATAACCGCTGCAGACCCTTTTCCTCCTTCATGAAGGATTTACCTCACTTCTGGTCTTAATAGGTTGAGGTAAGGTGCTGTATCCAACCACATCAGCAGATCAGATCTACAGAGGATTGCTTTAAATGCCCTGATTAACCTGCCTGCCATTGAAGATATTCTCGTTCTAAATGTTTTCATCAGGTGTCCTTTCCAGTATGGTAGAGTTGCACAGCCTGTGCCAGTATTTCCTCACCTTCTCTGGGCTGACTTCCAAATCAGTCTTTGGGAGAGTGGGCTACCTGCATAAGGAGTAGTTTCTGTCCTGTAACTCCAGTTCTGTAGTAGGGGTATCTCGGTTATAGTCATAATCTAGTGAATAGTCCCGCCCATGTGCGTGGACCCCGGAAACAATCAAAAATAATCTCTTAAAGTGTCGAAAAATGCAGAACTGCACAGACACTTAAGAGAGAATTAAAGACAAATAATGCAGCCTATATCCACAGGCTACACTTTCCAGTACTTCAACTAGAAATTCCACCAAAAATCCACAAACAGCAAAGCCTGTCCAGATTTCCCTTGGTTTAACTGCAAAACCCCTCTGGGATGATAGATAGGAAGACATGGACAGACAAGCCCCATAGGCTGCCATTATGTGCCTTTAAGAGAACTTTCCAGAACTTCACAGTATCCCAGAATGCACTGCAGCTCCCTTTTACTTTCAGTTATTTTTGAAGGCGTAACACGCCAGACCTGTAGCATTCCTTACATGAAAATCTCTCTCCACCGGGGAGGAGGGCGGGAGCTTCTGACTATAACAGAGATACTCCTACTACAGAACTGGAGTTACAGGACAGAAACTACTCCTTCTGTAGTAGGGGATCTCTGTGTATAGTCATAATCTAGTGAATAGAATGGCAAGCCCATCCCCACACCAAAGCGGCGGTGGAGAAAATAGAAATAACACCACTACTGTGCGAACAGATTTCGCAGCGAAGCCTGCCCAACCTGAGCGTCTGCCCTGGCATCAGTGTCCAGGCAGTAATGCTTAGCAAAGGTATGGACCGACTTCCCAGTGGCCGCCTTGCAGATTTCTGCAATTGGAACATTACGGAGCAAAGCAGTCGTGGCAGCTTTGCCTCTGGTGGAATGAGCCTTAGGTTTTCCCCCTAAGGTCTTACCAGCTTTTTGGTAACACAATTGTATACAGGACACAATCCACCTAGAGATGGACTGTTTAGAGGTAGCAAGACCTGTCCTGACCGATCCATAATTGATAAACAATTGGTCTGACTCACGAATATCCTTGGTTTTATCCAGATAAAATTTCAACACCCTCCTAACATCCAGGGAATGCAGGTACCTTTCCGCTGGAGAGGAAGGATTCTGAAAAAACGTAGGTAAAGTTATGGTCTGGTTAACATGAAAATCAGATATAACTTTTGGAAGAAATTTAGGGTGAGTACGCATAACAACCTTAGTAGCATGAAATACAGTATAAGGTTCTTGACAACACAACGCTTGAATTTCACTCACCCTGCGGTCCGATGTAATGGCCACGAGGAACGCCGCCTTCCAGGACAGGTGCTGCAACGAAGCCTTATGAATAGGTTCAAAAGGCTCCTTCATCCAGCTGGACAGCACCACATTCAATTCCCATGAAGGCGAAGGAAGCCGGACAGGAGGGAACACTTTCTTCAAGCCTTCCAAAAAATCTTTGATCACAGGGATCTGAAAGAAGGAAGTCTGTGAATGGCATTTCCTGTAGGCAGTCAACGCAGCCAGATGAACCTTAATGGAATGGACATTAAGGCCAGGCTGCGCCAGATGTAGAAGATACGGAAGGATGACATCTTCCTTACATGTCGTTGGGTCAAAGTTCTTGGACTTGCACCAGATGCAAAACCTCTTCCACTTGTAAGCATAAGAAGTCCTAGTGGAAGGTCGCTTAGCCTCCTTCAGTATGTCCATGCAATCTTCTGGTAGATTCAGATGGCCATATTGCACTATCTCAGGAGCCATGCCGCCAAACTCAAAGACGAGAGGTTGGGGTGCAACATCTGCCCCCCGAACTTCGTGAGAAGGTCCGGCCTGCACGGCAGCTGTATGTGAGGAAGGAGAGACCGGTGAAGCAGGTCCGTGAACCACCACTGTCTGGGCCATTCCGGGGAAATCAGGATCATCCGCGCCCTGGACTGGGACAGTTTGATGAGCACCGCCGGAGTCAGGGGAATGGGTGGAAAAGCGTACAGAAAGCTGTTCGACCAGTTGATCCATAACACATTCCCCAGCGTCCCCGGCTGGTAGTACCTGGAGGCGAAGTCTCGGCATTTGCTGTTGTCGGCGGTGACGAACAGATCTACGTCTGGAGTCCCCCACCTTGCGAAGACTTCTCCTAGTACTTCGTCGTTTATGACCCATTCATGGTTTTCCTGAATTAGTCTGCTCAGTGCGTCTGCCTGAACATTCTGCACACCTGGTAGATGGGTGGCCGTTATCGTCAGTCCTCTGGCCAGAGGCCAGTGCCAGATAGCCTGCGCCTCCTGCGACAGAGTGCGCAATCTCGACCCCCCCTGCTTGTTGAGGTAATACATCGTGGTCGTATTGTCCGTCTGAACAAGCAAAGAGTTGGTCCGGAAGGACGGATGAAAGGCTTTCAGTGCCAAGTGAACAGCTCTGAGTTCCAGGAAATTTATGTGGTACGTGGACTCCGTCGGGGACCACGTCCCTTGAATCTGTAAGTCTCCGGAGTGCGCCCCCCAGCCGTGGAGTGACGCATCCGTCACGATAGTCTGCGTGGGAATGTCCTTGTGGAAGGGAACACCTCTGAGGAGATTCTCCGCTGAACACCACCACTTCAGAGACTGAAGAGCATGCAGAGACAGTCGTATCTTGTCGTCCCAAGATCCTTTCCTCTGATCCCACTGATCCTCCAAGCACTCCTGCAATGGTCTCATGTGCAGCCGTGCGTGTGGCGTGAGGAAGATACAAGAGGCCATCGACCCCAGTAGAGAAGACACCGTCCTCACTGTTGTAGATGGAGCGGTCATAAGAGCCTGAGCCTTTCGAAGGAGTGATAATCGTCTCTCCTCCGAAGGAGACAGGCTTGCCGACAGCGTATTGATGGAGGCTCCCAAGTACTGTATGCACTGGACCGGAGTCTGGACAGACTTGGACATGTTGATGTGCAACCCCAGCTTGTTCAAGAGAACGCACGTCTTCCGGAAGTGCGTTTGAGCTTCCAAAAAGGAGGAGGCCTTGATCAACCAATCGTCCAGGTACGGGTAGACAAACACCTTGTTCTTCCTTAGGTGTGCAGCTACCCTGCCATGCACTTCGAGAATGTTCTGGGCGCAAACTTCAGCCCAAATGGCAGTACTGTGTACTGATAATGATTGGCGCCGACTTGGAATCGCAGGAACTTCCTATGTTTGTGTGCAATGGGCACATGGAAGTACGCATCCTGTAGGTCTATAGCACACAGCCAGTCTCCCTGTTGCAGCTGAGGATAAATCTGATGCAATGACATCATGCAAAACTTCTCTCAGCGAATCCACTTGTTTGCTTGTCGCAAATCCAGAATGGGCCTGAACTCGTTCTTGTCCTTCTTGCAAACCAGGAAGAACCGGGAGTACAGACCTCTTCCTCTTTGAGACAGAGGTACATCTTCTATCGCCCTTTTCCTTAACAGGATATCTGCCTCCGCCTGGAGCTCGCGCAGTTGAAACTGCAAGCTGACCGGTGGAATTGATGGAGGCGGGCTGGTGAACCGAAGACTGTATCCATTGCAAACAATATTCAGCACCCACTTGTCCCGAGTAATTTTTCTCCACTCTGCCATAAAAAATTGAACGCTCCCCCCCCACCGGAGCGGGTAACGGATGTAGGGGAAGTAACCGCTCAGGGTCGAGACCCGGCCGTGCCCTTGTTCGCTGTAGAGGACTGCTGACCTCCTCTACCCTTCTGGCGCTTGTGGAAGGGCCTCCGGAACTGCTGCTGTTGTTGCTGCTGCTGTTCCGAAGCCTGCCCTCACCCTCTGCCCTGTGCCCCGAACTGTCTCTGGAACGGGCGGTAGGCCTTCTTTTCTTTGGGCTTCTCCAAGCCCACAGCCGTCAGAGTCTCGGCCTCCGCTTTCATGCGGGCCGTCTCATCGTCCGCTTGCTTGCCTAACAGGGTTTCCCCCGAGAAGGGCAGATTGGCCACTCGCTGCTGGGCCTCCGGCTTGAGTGATGTGAGCCTGAGCCAAGCATGGCGTCGCTGGTTGATCCCATGACAGTATCCATGGGCCGCTAAAAGAGAGACATCAGCGGCCGCGCTGATGACCTGGTTCGAAACCAGCATCCCTTCCTTCTGGATCTCCAGGAAATCCTCCCTCCTATCTCGTGGCAGGAGTTCCGTGACCTGCTGGAGGGATTCCCACAGGGCACGATCATACCGCCCCAGCAAAGCCGCATCGCTAGAGGCCTTCATGGCCGTAGATGCCGTCTCACTGGCCTTCCTGCCAGCTGAGTCGATCCATCGTCTCTCCTTATCAGGAGGCATGGTAGAAGACGGAGAGGTAGAGTGTTGTTTCCTGGCTGCCGTCATTATAACGGAGTCCGGAATCGGGTCTATCCGAAGAAAAGCCGGGTCGGAATCCGGGGCCCTGTACTTTTTAAGAAGCCAGGATGGAGCGGATCTCGTCACTGCAGGTGTGAGGAACAGCTCCTCCGCAGGCTCTAACAATCCTGGTACGAGCGGTAGTAAAGGGTGAGAAAAATGCTTCTTATGAAGCGTCTCAAAGATCACGGACGTCGTAGGTGTTGGAGCCGTCACCGTGATTCCCAATTTTGCTGCACCCCTCAGGAGAACATCCTGGAACGTGCTGATGTCGTCCACAGGAGACACTCTCGTCCCCGGGGAGTCCGACAAAGTCGGGGAGTAGGACCTTGCCCCGGAAGAGCCTGCGGGGGACCGTGATCCGCGCCTCCTGTGGCGCCGTCTTGACCTTGTGGAGGATCTGCGCCGACTGCGCGATCTCCCCCTCCGTACGGAGCGGGATCGTGACCTCCTTGGCTTCGGTCACCCTGCCGGTTCCACCGGGGCGGGTGACTTTGGCTTGGCTGGGGCCCTCGGCCGAGGGGTCCCCTTAGGAGGAGTCGGATATCGTGGTAATGAAACTGTCATCTGAGGAATCGGAGGAGGCTTGTCAGCCGGCAGCTGAGGTTAAGGCTGAGGCTGAGGAGGAGGCGGAAGTGGCGGAAGTGGAGGCGGGGTGGGAGCCCGCGGAGGAAGTCCTCTCGGTAATGGAGGAGGAGGAGGCGTAACTGTCTTCGGCCTAGCAGGGGTATACACAACAGAGTACACCGAGCCCGGTGACCCGCCCTTGTTACTAGGCTGGGACTTTGGAGAGTCTCCCAAAGGCACTTGACGCCTGCCAGACTGACTCCTGGCACCAGAACTCCCTCTGCGCCTTCTCGGCGTCGAAAAACGGCGACCCGACGGCGAGCGTCGGCCCCTCGACGTCGAGCTTCTTCTCCTCGACGGTGAGCGCACTCTCTTCGACGTCGAATGCCTTCGCCTCGGCGGCGACCTTCTACGCCTCGACGGCGACCTCCTACGCCTCGACGGCGACCTCCTATGCCTCGACGGTGACCTCCCATGCCCCGACGGCGGCGATCTTCTCCTCGTCGTCAAGGATCCCCTCGACGACGACCTTCTCCTCTTCGACGACAGCGAACGGCAGTGTCGCCGTGACAGCGAGCGCCGACGCCGGTCCACCTCTCGATGTCGAGTCCTCGACGACACCGCCGACATCGTCACAGGAGACCTCAACGGCGGTCTGTTCAGTTCCCTCGACGCCGAGCGGCGACGCCACTTTGACCCAGAGCCCTGGGGAGACGGGGAACAGACTGCAGTCATCCCTCTCGACGCTGTCGTCGGTGCAATCGACGCAGGCGGAGAATGGGGACCTTTGCTGGTCTTCCTGCCCCTGGGGAGCCCCCCAGAGGCCACAGCATGGGCAGAGGAAGCCCCTCCAGACCCACCTTGTGCCTTCAGTCTTCTGTCTTCGAGGCCCTGAAGCCTGATCTTCATCCTATCCCTCAGGGTCCTGCCAGAGAAACCCTGGCAGATGTCACACTCCTCTGGGACATGAGATGAAGGAAGGCAGATGATACACACCTCGTGTGGGTCCGACTTGGCCTTCTTCCTGGAGCACTCAGGGCATTTGTCGAATAATGCAGGCATATTGACCTGAAAGAGTGCCCCAAAACACACACCAGGAAGCAAAGCCTCAAAGTACTTCAGAAAAGTACTCAAATATGTGAACAAAGTGAAAAAAATCACCAATAAACCCTTGAAAAGGGAGAGCTCAATGCTCCAGGGTCCTGCTTGCAGGAGCCGGAAAAAACAACTGAAAGTAAAAGGGACCTGCAGTGCATTCTGGGCTACTGTGAAGTTCTGGAAAGTTCTCTTAAAGGCACAGTATCCTGTTATGAGCCACATAATGGCAGCCTATGGGGCTTGTCTGTTCATGTCTTCCTCTCTATCATTCCAGAGGGGTTTTGCAGTTAAAGCAAGGGAAATCTGGACAGGCTTTGCTGTTTGTGGATTTTTGGTGGAATTTCTAGTTGAAGTACTGGACAGTGTAGCCTGTGGATATAGGCTGCATTATCTGTCTTTAATTCTCTCTTAAGTGTCTGTGCAGTTCTGCATTTTAAGATACCTTAAGAGATTATTTTTGATTGCTCCAGGGTCCACGCATATGGGCGGGACTATTCACTAGATTATGACTATAACAGAGATTCCCCTACTACAGAACTACTGAATCTGGTTTGGGGTGGCCAACAAGACAAGCTGGGGTATTATCAGGCTTCTTGTACTTCTTATCTAGTCTTGTTATTACGCTGCCACAGCTGCTGGCGTCTCCATTAAATTTAAGCTTTCCTGACAGATATGGCTGATTTATGATCAATGCTGCTTTGACACAACTTCATAGAAAGCTCTCTAAAATCATGTAGGAAATAGTTTTCGTCCTTGAATCTTCTAGATACGTCCTTGGCAAGAACGTGAAATCTGGTGATGTCGCTTGACATAGAGTCTACTGAGGGGGTGCTCTGGTACAGTGATAATGTATTCATTAACCTGTTTATGGAGCCTCTGGCAGTCATTCTGAACAGAGCGAACATTCAATACCACATGTATGCGGATAATACGCAATTGTACCCGAAGATCTTCTCGCACGAGGACATAAAAACTTTAAATGCTGCACTTGCCCAAACTCAACAATGGTTAGCTCAGAACCATCTCCTACTAAATATGCTCAAAATGGAATTTCTTATGATCACCCCACCTAATCACTCTGCTCCTACCCTTAACTGGATTAAACACCTAACTGCTCTGAACTGTACACCTCATATTGTAGACTCTGCCAAATTCTTAGGTATCACCTTGGGATAAACACCTAAATATGCAAGCTCACATCAGTGCTACTACTAGGGGTGCCATTTCCAATTCAACACACTGAAGAAAATCAAACCATTCCAACCCCCGAAAATCTCAGGCCGGCGGTTCAATCTCTGATTATCTCTCGATTGGAATATGGGCTGGTGACCCTAGCAGGACTTCCCAAAGCTAGCTAGGCCCCACTCAGTGCTACCTTGAATGCATTAGCCAGACCTTTAAACGGGCTCGAGGAAATTTGATCGCATGTCACCGACTTGCGGCAGCTTTTGAAAACTCCAAGATTCAAAAAGAAAAAATCATGCAACCTTGCATTCACTGGTCTTGCTCCGAGAATCTGGAACACCCTGCCATCCGTTATCAGATCCAATACATCCAAGACCTCCTTAAAAAAACGGGTCAAAAGGCTACTAATGAACGAATGTTAACACATTGATCATGCTTGTGCGTTTTGTCAAGAACAAAAACTTTGGATTTTTTTCACTGATATTCCATTATATGTGTCAGCCTTCTTTTTGTTCAAGTCCCAGATAGCTCCTTTAACTGCATTGGACTGTTTGGATTCTGTTAGTTCCTTATTTCTGCTTAAACTCTTTGTGGCACATCGCACATCTTGGTCATTTCTAGTGTATGATGTTTTACTAGGAGTGCTCTATGGCACCTCCGAAACACTATACTCTTTAATTTTGAATGTTTTCCCATAGTTTGTAACTTCACTTACCTGGTTTATGTTTGTATACTTGCTGGTGCTAACTCTGTATGTTGCTCTGATACACTTTTGAGTCTTGTTCATGCTCTATAAAACGTTTCAAATAAATAAATCTAATTCTTCACCTTGAAGAGGGTTCTGGTAGTTCTACTATATCATCATATGAATACTGGCAGTCATCAAATGTGTGTGCCAGTAAAGGTCTTGGGGCAGATCGGCATGGTTGGCTCCTGAGGCATTGCTGTGAGAGGAACAATCTGTGCTATGTCAGCGGGTTGCTTAGGTTCTGGCTGATGTTTTGGTTTTTTGCTTTGGAGAAAGAGGAACATGCTCAGTGGAAGCCAATACACAGGGTAAGGAAATGGATATAATAGCCTCCCAGCATATGACAGTTGTTTTTGGTAAGATCTATTCGAAAATAAATCATGGGAGGTTAACGATATACCTCAGTCTTCCCCATAAAGATCATTATGACAATCTTACTAGGTGTAATCTTCTAGCCATCTAAATCATTGATAGTTTGGATGATACTACAACAGTTTTTTCTGTATTTTTATTGAGATAAACAACCCGCTCCTCTTCTGTCTTTTGGCATTTTATCTCTCTCTGCCTGGGCTGTATGCTGCACTATAGGGGTCCTCTGCATCATACTTCTATGCTAGTTGAGTTTACAGGTGCTTGGTAGGTGACAGATGGAATTTTGCTTGAAGGTGTATGCTCAAGAAAGATTGCACATGATGAACAATTGTTACTTACCTGTAAACAGGTGGTTCTCAAGTATTGGTGTCTTTCATAGATTCACATGCTTGAATATTCCCCGTCGTCGGAGTGGGAGTCCAACGGTAAATAAAATAGCAATAACATACTAATAATATGCATATGTAAAACACAACAGACGAAATACACATTAGAAAACAGGGAGTAAATGCCTAGACATAATTCCTCCTAGGAATACATGAATAGAGAAAAACACTTGTAGCCTATTCCTGTCATAATGTTGGTTGAAACTGTAGCCAATCAGGCGCCAGCAGCCCTCCAGAACCTTCTCCTCAGAGCTCAGCACCTCAGATTTTCGTAGCACAAGAGTGACCACAGAGTCTATGAGGAGAAGAGAGCCTCTGAGGGGAGGAGGGCGGGTCGCATGTGAATCTATGAAAGACACCAATACTGGAGAACCACCTGTTTACAGGTAAGTAACAATTGTTCTTCTCCAGTATTAGGGTGTCTTTCATAGATTCACATGCTTGAATATAGAATAGAAAGCAGTAATATCTGAAGAAAGCTTCCCAGTCCTGATATACATGCATAGACTTATGAGACCAAATATGTATAAAGTCATGCAAGACACAGTAATAAAGTAAACCATAATGGAGGAGGGAAGACAGAGGATCACCTTATTGAAAAAGATTGCGAAGCACAGCCTGTCCCACTGCAGTGTCTGCTTCGTTGATGGCACCCAGGCAGTAGTGTTTCGTAAACGTGTGCCTGCTTGACCACGTGGCTGCTCTGCAGATCTGATGCAGCGGCACACCGGCGAACAGGGCAGTTAAAGACGACATCGCCCTGGTAGAATGGGCTCTCACTGAAGACTGTAGAGGCTTGCCTGCCTGTTGATGGCAGAAAGCGATGGCAGAGGAAACCCAACGAGCAATTGTAGGTTTGGTAACTGGACGCCCTTTGTGGAAACGTCCATAAGCTATGAACAGTTGATCAGCTTTGCGAAAAGGGGCTGTTCTGCTGATGTAAAACTTCAAACATCTTTTAATGTCCAAGGAGTGCAAACGCTGCTCCGCTGAAGACTGTGGATTAGCAAAGAAAGTCTTCAAGAAAACAGGTACGTTGATGTGGAAATCTGAAGGCACCTTAGGCAGGAAGGTGGGATTAGTACGAAGCACTACACAGTCAGGTTGAAACTGCAGAAATGGAGGATTTATAGTGAAGGCATGGATATCACTTACGCGACGAGAAGATGTCAGCGCAAGGAGATGAGCAACCTTCCAAGTGAGAAACTTCAAGTCTGCCTTGTGTATAGGTTCGAAAGGTGCTTTCATAAGTTGTGACAACACAATGTTAAAGTGCCAAGTAGGAGGAGGGCGCTGAATCGGTGGGAATTTGTGAAATAATCCTTTGAAAAATTGGCGCTTTATCCTGGAAGAACAGAGTGAAGTGACGCCATCCTGGCGGAAGCGGGAAATTGCCGCCAGAAAAAACTCTCAAAGTTGAATGCGAGAGTCCAGACTGAGCAAGTTGCAAAAATAATGGAAGGAGCTGCGCAGGCGTGAAATGAATGGGATGGACCCTAGCAGCTGCGCACCAATGGCAGAATCTCTTCCATTTAAGTTTATAGGTTTTAACAGTTGACGGAGCTCTGGCCTGAGCGAGAATGTCTCTACAGTCTGGTGGGATGGCTAGGTGAGCAAATTCAAGGTACTCAGATTCCAAGCTGACAAATTCAGAGAGGAGGGGTCTGGATGGCAAATCTGACCCTTGTCCATCATGAGAAGGTCCACCCGAGGATGAAGACGGATGGGCTCGCACTGGGATAGAAGAAGTAGCTCTGAAAACCACGCCTGACGAGGCCATCTGGGGGCGATCAGAAGAATGTGGCAAGGCTGTCTCCGCATTTTCCACAATACCCGAGGCACCAGAGGGATTGCAAACAGATTGCACCAATTCATCAAAAGGACATTGCCCTGTGACCCTCAGTGGGGATGCCAGCTTGCATAAGATGGGCATTTCCAGTTCTGTGGTGTGGCAAATAGATCCAGCGGTGGATGCCCCCAACTCCGAAAAATCAGCTCGAGTGATTGTTGGTGTAACTCCCACTCGTGGGTCGATGACGTGGACCTGCTGAGGGAATCCGCTAGGATGTTGGAAACTCCTGGTAGATGGACTGCAGTGAGAGTGACTTGGTGACTTAGAGCCCAGTCCCAGATCGACTGCGCCAGATGCGACAAGATTGGAGACTTTGTTCCGCCCTGCATGTTTATATAATGCATCCAGCCTGTTGATGTGCCAGGCTCTCTGAGGCAAAGTCCACTTGCCCTTTATGGACAGGCCTTGAAGATGAGCACCCCATCCCTCCAACGAGGCGTCCGTCGTCAGAGTAAGTTCCGGAGTGATGGAAAGGAACGACGACCCTGTTGAAAGATTGGATGGCTGCGCCCACCATTTGAGGACCGCTCTCATGCGGGTGGTGACACAGACTATGTCGTTGAAGGAACCGGTGACCTGACGCCACTGTCCATCCAGTTCCTCTTGAATGGGACGTGTCCGTAGTCTGCAATTTGGGATCAATGCAATGCACGATGACGCCATTCCTAGAAATGATTTCAATAGTCGGACTGAAACGGACTGTCTTGTCCGCAAAAGAGACACCAATTGAAGAATCTTTTGTTGCCGCTCCTAAGACACAAATGCTTTTGCAAGAGTCGTATTTAACGTGGCCCCTAAAAAGTTCTTGCAGGTTGCTGGATGCAATTGGGACTTGGCCATGTTGATGGATAGACCGAGGGAGCGAAACACCTCCTGACAAAGGCGAGTGACCTGAAGCAGCTGTGTACGAGACTGTGATTTTAGGAGACAGTCGTCCAGGTAAGGAAAAATCTGTACACCCTGAAGACGTAGATAAGCTACCACAGGAGCCAACACCTTCGTAAAGACGCGAGGGGCTGAACGTAGGCCGAAAGTCAGTACAATGAACTGGAAATCCCTCCATCCCACGCGGAAACGTAAATACTTCCGATGTCGTGGGAGAATAGGGACATGGAAGTAGGCGTCCTGGAGGTCGATAGTTGCCATGAAATCCCCCATTGAGAGTAGTCGTAAGATCTCCACCAGCGTTAACATGCGGAAGGATTGACACTTGAGATATTTGTTGAGTGCTCGTAAATCCAATATCGGCCGCCAATCCAGCGTCTTCTTTATGACAAGGAAAAAACGGGAATAAAATCCCTTTCCCCTTTGAGACTTGGGTACCACTTCGACGGCACCCTTCCGTATCATAAGGCGAACTTGATGTAATAGTTCCCTGATGTGTGCTAGTGGCGGGCCGGAAGGTGGAGTGGGCGGAGGAAGTTTGATGAACTCCAGAGCATGGCCTTTCTCTACGATGTCCAGAACCCAACGGTCCGAGGTGATGGAGGACCATTGAGAACAGAACAGGGAGATTCGACCTCCAACTTTTTGGGGTAAAGGCAAGTCATTGTCGCTTGGGAGCAGATCCTCTGTAAGAAGATCTCCCTCTATAGCTTTTAGAAGACTGCTGTCGGGAAGACTGCTGCTGGGTGTTAGAATAGCGTTGGTTGCCTTGGTTGTAGGAACGGTATTGATTGTTTCCTCCTCGAAAAGTAGACGAGGTGCCGCGTCCACGTGCACCCCAAAAGGGCTCTTTCCGAAACTGCAAAGTTTCTAGAGAGCGAGCAGTGTCAGTGTCTTTTTTGATGGACTGTAACGCTACATCAACATGAGCCCCACACAAAGACTCGCCATCATACGGCATATCCAGGATCTCTGCCTGCACCTCTTGTCGGAAAGATGTATAACGCAACCAACCCTGCCTACGTAGAACAGCCGCTCCAGCGAGTTGCCGGAAACCAGTACACGCGATGTCAACGGCACAATCAATTATCTCCTCCGATGTTCTCTCTCCTTCTTGGAGATGTTGCAAAGCCTCTGCCTTTGAAGCATCCGGAATCAAGGCCACATAAGCGGTCATGTCCGCCCACATCTGGCGGTCGTAACGCCCCAAAATGGCCAAAGCATTGGCCGCTCTCACTGTGGTGGAACCATCGTGGAAAACTTGCGGCCTATAGCATCCATGCGACGACCTTCGCGATCTGGTGGGGCAGTAACAGCAGACACAGGATTCCGCGAACGACGCTGAGCTGCTTGTGTATCCACTGAATCGGGTTTTTGCTGTCCAATGAGGCACGCTGGAGTGCCGACAGGTGCTTTGTATTTCTTTTCCAACCTGGGCATCTGAGCCGGAAGTGTATTTGGGGTCTGCATCAATGTTACTCCTTCAGCCCAGATAAAGTCAATAATGGGCACAGTATAGACTTGTTTGAATGGCTGATTTTTAAAATCATAGAGAAAACAATCCTTCTCTCTCTGGACTCTAGGCAACTTGAAGCGTTGGGCTGCCCTATCCATCAGATGATGGAAACTCGCAATATCTACAGGAGGAGAATCCCCTGGTGTGACCGGAGATGGGGACGGTGTTTGAACTTGGTAATTATCCCACTCCGCCATATCGTCATCATCATCATCTCAAACCTCACCATCTTCGCGGTCTGGAGAACCCTCATCCTCTTCGTCATCATACACAGTCGTGTGTATCCGAACAGATGTTTGAACTTGAGGAGCAGAAGTAGGCAGAGGTGCCAGAGGAGCCGGAGCCGGCACAGTAACCGGCGGTAGAATAGAAGGGGCTGCAGGCACTTGTGGAGATGACGGAAAACGTCTATTATAGTTGTCCAACATATGTTGGAGATTAGAGATGAGCGACAAGGGTAACGTCGCCGTAGGAGCTTGAACTGGCGTAGTTTCCTGTTGGAAATATTGGTCCTCATCATCGTTACTATAATCCGGGCACTTGATGACCAAATCAGATGGACTACGTGCTGCTCTAAAAGACTTGTGTACATCTTCTTCTGAGTCCTGCTCCGAGTCTGTGGCAAACAAGGGCGAGGGAGGCTGTGGATCACTGGTGATGGAAATCTGGTCCACAGGCACCTTGCGGCGTTGGTGAAGAGACTCAACATCGGCAGATCCAGTGGACGACAATGGCAACAATGGCAGAGAGGCAAACGTAGAAGAAGTCGTCGATGGAGCCACACTGGCAGAATCCGGTATGGTCGACAGTACCGCCGTCGATGGTAATGGCGTCAATGTTGCCTTCGTCGACGCGACGAAGATGACTTCTTTTTCGTCGACGGAGCAATCGCCGACGGAGTCGCTGACGGTGCGGTCGTCGGCGGTGCGGTCGTCGACGGGGTCATCGACGAGGCTGGCGACGAGTGTGATTTCTTCACACCCTTCATCGATGATGACTTGGTCGTCGACGGGGGAGGCTTCTTCGTCGACGACGATGCAATCGGAATGACAGACGGTACAGTCTTGAAACTAAGTGTTACCTTTGTCGACAACGATGACGTCGACGAGACAGTCGTCGACGATCCAGAAGCAAACGTCGTAGTCACCGTCGTTGTCGATGATCCAGAGACGGCAGATTTCGTCGTCGGAACGACTGTCGACGCTCCCGTCGACGCAGAAGCATGTTTTTTCACAAAAACATGAGCAGAAGATGCAGTAGACGCCTGAGAGCCAGGTCTCGTGGGCGTGGACGTAGTAGGTAGTGGTGAAGACACCGCAGGGGCCAAAGAGAGGCACATCTTCTTCCTCTTGATGAAAGGTGAGGGCAACTCCTGCACACTACCACGTTTAGATACTGCTTGGGAACGACCAGAAGTGAAACTTTCGGCATCAGAAAGTACACCATCCTTGTCTTTGAGTCTCTGAAGCCATAACAGAAGACGTCCTTCCCTGTCCTTTAGAGTTTTTGTGGAGAAAGTTCTACAGAACTTACACTTTCCCACATCATGGTCGGGGTAAAGACAGTAAATACACTTACTGTGTGGATCTTCTGAATAAAGACGCAGCTTTCCACAAGAAGAGCAAGGTCTGAAGAGAGATTTCTTACTTGTAGACATTCTGAAAAGCACAGGAAAACCTGAAGAAACTGGGAAAACTGAGCACAGCTATGGGAGACTCCCTTACATACGACGTGCAGTAGAAAATTTGAGGTGCTGAGCTCTGAGGAGAAGGTTCTGGAGGGCTGCTGGCGCCTGATTGGCTACAGTTTGGACCAACATAATGACAGGAATAGGCTACAAGTGTTTTTCTCTATTCATGTATTCCTATGAGGATTTATGTCTAGGCATTTACTGCCAGTTTTCTAATCTGTATTTCATCTGTTATGTTTTACATATACATATTATTAGTATGTTATTGCTATTTTATTGACCGTGGGACTCCCACTCCGACGACGGGGAATATTCAAGCATGTGAATCTTTGAAAGACACCCTAATACTGGAGAAAGTTTTTCTCCCTTGATCTGGGGTCCATCGTCGATTGGACAAATGTCAAAAGGATGGTCATATACAGGGCTGTTGCCAGTGAGGTCTTCGTCGATGGAACAATAGTCAACGGACTGCCACCTTCAGGCTCATAGTGGGTTTTGCCATCAAAGGAGTTATCACTGACGGTGGTTTTGTCAGCAATTGCTTCTTTTTCCTTAGATGAAGATTAGTCGAAGGGGGGAGGTGTTTAGGTTTCTTTGAAGGGAAAAGCACTTTTGATAGTGGGGTCGTCAACAATGGGAATGTTGACTTTGCCTTTATTTTACCAGAGGAAAGGATGGTGGGAGCATAGATGAAGATATGTATTATCTCTTTAGATTCGTGTTCAGGCGAGGAAGAGGTGGTTCTGCCTGATTTTTTTCAAAACTTGCTTATGATTTTTCCTAATGGCTCATTTGCGGAAACCAATTCCGTTGTGGAAGGGGCCCATTTTTCTAGCTTGGAATTCTCCAGATGGCGCTGATGCACTTTGTTTTCCTGCACACGACGGATGCTTACCAAAGATTCATCCTAAGAAAAGGGGGTTTGTAGTGTTGGTTTTTTTAAGCCACCTTGGCAGTCTTTCCTCCCGGTCATTAAGTGTTTTGGCTGAAAATGTCCCCCAAATCGAACAGTCTTTTGAGCTGGATAAAGACAGCAAAGGCACAATCAGTGTTGATCATCAGTAAAGACTCTAATATTGCCACATGACTCAGATGTCTTTAATAGGCTCCTTTTTGAAGATCCAGGGACAGTGGTGGAATAACTCAAAACACAGTCTAGGGTAAGGCTAAAATAGAGGTTGTTGAAGTGCAATAGGCATGAAGTGCAAAAATGACTTAGCTGTTAGAAGAGACAGCAGCGCTCTGGGATTGATTCCCTTCTCACATGACATGCAGTAAAAATCTGATATGAGATGGGAGGGGTGAAGCTCAGGGTATTCTCATTACACTGGCTGCTGTATGGACCTTTTCTAATAAAAAAAAGCATTTGCAATGCAATAGGTCTCGCATTATTAAAGTTTACAGTGAAGGGTTGCTCAAACCTGTCCTACACATGAAGATCTAGAAGCACAAGGCAGCATCATTTGAGAAAAGCAAAGGTAACTTTAGAGCTCAGTTTCCTTGGACATCTAAATGAAAACAATTGCTGATTTGTGTGCAAATTGCAAATGAAGTCTGCGCAATCCAGATCAGAGGAGGGAGCCAATGTAAACATCATGTATATTCACACTGTACGATAGGTATTTGTATATTATGCAAGAACAATAATAACATAGCCAGAAGCAAACTAACAGTGCGGCGCACACCGATAATTCACGTGTAAGTCATACAGAATGTTGTTTTGATATAATAAATCCAAGGTTAGCAAGGATTTACCTCGGTTGATTGTGGTGCGGGAGACCGTTGGCTGGCTAAGACCGTCTGCAGTAAACTATCTCTCCCCGAGGCCATGTTCTTAGGCCTGAAAATGAGATGCGATTTACCTCCAAACCACAATGTGCCTCGTCGTAAAGACAGACCACATCTTTTTCAGATTTTACTGTTCCCAACGCTGAACTACCAACAGCTATGGTAGAAGCAGGAAACCCACAAGCCTCAAGGGTCGGCGGGTCAGCAACTCATAAAGTAAGTGATGTACTGAAAATATGTCGGCATTAAATGGAATGAATAGTTGGGATCGAAAATAGTATGGATGACTGCAGATATCTTTAGACTGAAGTTAGCGTGGCTTACAATGCTGAACATAGATGCGTTGAACCATGAGCACTGTACAAGTCAGAAATGGTAAATTCTCTCTATTCACACAACACCTGTCCAATAGTAATGCTAACCGACAAATGAGCTTAAGGCATCGGGTAATAACGAGACTTTACCATGACGACTGTAGACATGTAGTGACACAGACATTAAGAAATGCATTGGCTCGATTTCACAGCCAATAACCAGTCCTGAACAAAAGGCACCTTCATTAAACAAGTGGCACGCACGTCGCGCCGGTGTGTGCACAATCATAGCGCCTCCCACGGCCTTTGGTGTCGATTACGCGCTTGGTGCGCGCAATAGACACCAATAGGCCATGGGAGGAGCTCTGCGCATGCTTTGGGCCAATTGCGTGCAGTCTTTTAAAATAAGACGCACACAAAGGCCAATGGGGTACCACAAAAGGAATCGCACGCGCACGAGCGTGTCGTGTACGATTCCTAGGTGACTGCTAAAACCCCGTTTTTAATTACAAAATGCCTCGCGCTGTGAAGCACTGCTTACGCAGTGCAACGCAGGGCGCGAGCCCTAAAAAAGAGAACTGAATTGTTGCACAAATACTTTGCAAACTGTCTCCAAGTTAAGCCTGACCGACGCTGTGCCAAGCTACCAGAGGGTGCGCACAGGTTAATTTAGGGTTTGACTGCTACTTACCCCAACTAGGACCGTGGTTGCTGCTTGGCCAGGGCTTACACCCCAGTCAACCAACAACCCAATTACTAACAAAGATGACCAGCGATAGGTTCCCCCTGGTCATCACCCACTACCTGAGTTGTATGCCACATGGTGTGAAGTTCTGCTGGCTCCTCCAGTTCGGAAGCCCTCACCTCACACAGATAAGGCCATATTATAGTTTGAGGGAAAGAGCTCATTGAGTCACAGCATTGCAAGTAATGGCATATTCATTGATGCTCTGGTGCTGGGCATAACACTGCATTTTCTGGGCGTTAGTCCATAATGAAAGAGGCTGAGATCTTCATTGCCAAAAGCCTGAAAGACAAGGAGTGTTCTGAAGTGCTCCTGATGCACTGTGTGGGGCCTTGCACTTAATTGCTGAAATTGCCGACTTCAAGGTACTCCTACACTGCACGACTTGCCATGTCTGAGTCTAGACCAGCATGGCACACATTATATAAGAATGTTTCAGGAGCAGGTATACAACCCTCCAGAGGCACTAGGTGGAAACTTCAATGGATGTGGAGTGTGGAGCTACATCCGAAAGATGTACAGATCTAAGGAAATCATTTGAATGGGTGAATGCCATCTGTAGCCATACCCATCATTCAACAGGCAAACTGAAAGAGAGGTAGAACAGAATTGTGCTGTAAATTGAAGCAATAAAAGTGGGAAACCACAAAAGGCATCCGTTTCTCAAGCGACTCCTTATCTAAAGAACATCCTGATCTCTCAAAAGGCAAGTAGTTAAAAAGCAACATTATGACTCAAGATGCCAGCATTACAGAGCCACCACAGGACATGAAAATAAATGCAGTAAACATTTTGTTACAAGTTGATACAGTGTCCATCATAAAGAGCATGACTGGCGTGGAGACTAAAACATTACCCAAGGGCACACATATTCAGATATCACTTTAGAAAATAAATAAGTTACTTACCTGTAACTGCAGATAGCCAGTATTGGTATCTTCCATAGATTCACATGCTTGAATCATTCCCTGTTGTCGAAGTGGGAGTCCCACAGTAATATACATAAAGCAGTAATTAAAGATTTCCATAGGCTATCATGGGAGCAACCATGCATTTAATAGCATATCTACCTCCCATTCTAAAAAAGACCAACCTTTAAGTACAACCAATCAGTAACCAGCACCCTCCAGAACCTTCCCACGACAGGCTGAATCCCTCAGATTTTTCAGCACAAGTGTGGATAGGAATATCAAATAAGGGGAGACTCTCCGGTTCGGAGGGTGGGTTGCATGTGAATCTATAAAAGATACCAATACTTGATAACTGCAGTTACAGGTAAGTAACTTATTTCTTATCCAGTATTTGGGTATCTTTCATAGATTCACATGCTTGAGTACCAAGCAGTAATCTAAAACAAGTAAGAACCCTTAGTGGATGATGGGTAGTACCATTAGCTCATCAAACTGTATTCACAAAAGAAATATTCTATGAAAGCGCTGGTTTATAACTATATACATATAAACGCATGGACATGTAGAATGAACAATTCTACCATAAGCTTAAACAAGTATCCTTCTTCTATAAACAATTATGGCCCATTAAAAAATGTAGGTCAATTGAAAACAGAAAAGAAATCCTCCAAATAAAGAGGCTCACCTTACTGAAACAAAAGACAAATCACTGCCTGTCCCACGGCTGCATCAGCACGTTGCGTTGACTCCAGGCAGTAATGCTGCATGAACGTGTGTATCATTTTCCATTTAGCAGCTCTGCAGCATTTTCCAGTGCTACCCCTGCAAACATAGCAGCCGATGTAGAGACTGCTCTTGTGGAGTGTGCTCTCACTGTTTTTGTCAAAGGCTTGCCTGCCTTGTCATGGCACAAATTAATTGTGGCTGCTAGCCATCTTGCTATGGTAGCTTTATAAGCAGTGCCCTGACGACCTTGTCCATAGGCTACGACCAGTTGAACTGTTTTACGGATACCTTTTTGCAGGTAGAATTTAAGACACCCCTTGATGTCTAGAGTGTGTAGAGTTTGTGCCTTAGGTGTAGCAGGATCAGGGAAGAAGGTTCTGAGAATGACAGGTTTGCTTAAATGGAACTGCGAAGGAACCTTAGAGATGAATTTGGGATTCGTCCTGAGGATAACCATTTAATTTGTATAACGAAGAAAGGGTGTTTTATAGTGAAGGCTTATATTTCACTAACCCATCTGGTTGATGTTAGGGCGAGTAGAAGAGCCACTTTCCACGTCAAGTGTTTTATGTCAGCCCTATTGATGGGTTTAAGGGTTGCTTCATCAATTGCGACAGGACTTTATTTAAGTGCCACTCAGGAGGTGGAACCTTAACAGGTGCATAAGTGCGAAACAAGCCTTTCATGAATGCTGTACAATTCTGATATAACAGAGAGACAGACGTTTTGGGGAGTGTCTATATCGAGAATTAGCTGCTAGATGAACTCTAATTGAAGAATATACCAGTACTGATTTTGCCAAGGACAGAAGGTAAGGTAGGATTTGCTCAGGAGCAGAGACACACGGATGGAGGTTGCTTTGACGGCACCAGAGACAGAATCGCATCCATTTCAGTCTGTAAGTCTTGTTGGTGCTATTCACACAGGTACTGGCGATAATGTCTTTATACTCCTGTGTAATAGCATCTTTTACTATAAATCCATCCCAGACAGTAGAAGCTACAACCGTGGTCCCAGTATACCATATAACATCAAGCACAACATTTAATGGTCAACAATAGGGCACCATCGGGGGCGCTAGAGGGCGCACAGCGGGATGGTTGGCTCGTGAGTCAGCTCCGCCGGACGGGTGCTGGAACAGCGTCTTACACCCGTGCAAATCGCCACCGGAGCGCCAAAAATGTAGCCAAAGGACATTGGAGATCGGTAGCTACCAAATGATGCGGCATGTGTAGGAGACAAATTGGAGACGAAGCACTAACTCCCGAAAAACGGCGAAGGTGAGCGAGGTGACGCAAGATGGCGGTCACAGGCGTTTCGAGCGACTGTCCCCCGCAGCTACCGGAGGCAATAGGGAGTGTACAGACCTGAACAGCTGGCTGCCTCGAAGAAGCACGACCATTCCGGACGGTCCTACAACGGAGGCAGAGTACCACGAAAGCTGGAAAGACAAAACGCCGGTTTGCGTTCCAGGACAGACAAGATGGCGGCCGCAGTGGAACGCATACATTGAAGAGAGGACGGAGCCAGGAATCGGGACTTCACCTCGATACAGCGGACTCAACAAGAGGACATGCGCGACTACTGCTGATGTGCAGGTATGAGATGGCTGTATGGAGGTTGACTGATCGAGAAATTTAAAGATTGAAGCGCCAGACCGGGCACATCGCGAGGCTGCTGTAGCGCGTGAGAAGGGGGAGGGGCGCCAATTGCTGATCAACGTGCAGCTACACTTTTGAGCGGAGCCCTGCTACGAGTGCCCCGAAACAAAATCCGGGCGAATGCATGCATAGCGCAGAGAGACTGAGCGCTCATATACACGTGCCGGACAAGAGGGAGCCTTCATGCTGGCTCATGTACAGCAGCGCATAACGGAGTGAGAAGACATATCTCGAAAACTTCAAGCACAGCCTGCCACGCGCAGTTGGAGACCTATTAGCGAGATACGACTACACGTAGGAACAACGAGTACTTCTACTGTCAAAACCGACGCATTACCAGAATGCACCTATAGTGAAGCTGATGAATAGTACAGGGCCTCAAAGGTCATATACGCCGAGAAACCGTCCCTCACAAACGACAAGAGACTTGGACAGTGTCACTACAGAAAAAGCGCGGCGAAACGCCCTACCACGCTCCTGCGCCATGGGTAAGCCAGAAAAACAGCAAACGAAGCTGCAGTTTGAAGCGAAAAAGCAGCCTCACAGCGCCACAAGAACGTCAGACACAGAGGGTGACAGCGAGGTCTGTGATGGGACAGGTATGGAGAAGATCCTACGGGCTATCCAACAAAGTCTGCATGACATGAACAATAAGTTAGATAACGTGGTGCTGCGCATGGACAATATGGCCGCCAAACTTGACAAACATGGCGAACGTCTGGTGGAAGCGGAACAACGAATATCGAAAGTAGAAGATGAATCTGCAACCACGTCAAAAGTCTGTAGCGGACTGGAAAAGACAGTGGAAATACTACGCGCTAAGGTGGAAGATCAAGAAGCTAGGTCCAGGCGCAACAACGTAAGAATAGCGGGCCTGCCGGAGTCCACAAACACAGGTAAAATGGAGGACTACGTAGAGAGGCTGTTGAAGGAGCTGTTCGGAGTGGACCAACTATCGTCAGTCTTCTTAGTGGAAAGAGCGCATCGCTCTTTGGCGCCGACGCCAAAGCCAGGAGCACAACCACGTGTGATAATCGCCCGTATGCTAAACTACAGAGATAGAGACACTGTTCTCAGACTAGCCAGGGAAAAGGGTGTCATCACATATCAGGGCAACACTTTGCAATTTTACCCTGATCACACCATGGCGGTACAAATGGCAAGGAAGGAATTTGCACCGATAAAGAAGAAATTGCGGGACCTAGGTATTGAGTACGCGATGCTTTACCCAGCAAGACTCAAGATCACCTCGGCAGGCAAACCTATTGTCCTTCTCAATGTCCAGGCGGCGCACGAATACGTCAAAAAACTGGGAGAGCGACAAAAAACACAAGACCGTGAGGACCAAACGAGTGACAATGATTGATTAGGCTGAGACCTCGAGGTAACATACATGCATAAGGCTGCACCGTATATACCCAACCACCCCCCCCCAAAAAAATAAAAAAATTTGAAGAAACCAAGAACTAATCGTACATGCTGAGAAATGAGAAAGATATAGAGAGAGGTGGGGTGAGAGACTTCCATGAACTACAAAGCAGTGGGGCCCAACATGCGGACCCAGGCTGAGATCTGGGACCACCCACGTGCATGGAACAGTGAGTAACTGGATGACCTAAACGGGTCAAAGGGAAAGGGCGGAAGGAAAGGTTCGGGGTGCAGCCCACAAATGTATATACTGAGTAATATTGTAAGTGATAAGTATTAGAAAGCTCCATGATTTTTGCTGAAACAGCTGGTAGCGGAGGGAGACGGGAGGTGGAGGCACGGGTTGGACACACAAGTAATCGAAGAATGGCATTTGCACCTGTCCACATCCACTATGTGGATGGAGAAGTGTGTACCTGGCGACACCCCCAAGCGGGTGCGCCCCTGTTACAGTTCTACGGACTGTTTTGTTCTATTCAAGGGATGGCTTTGGCAAAGTTTGGGTGCTGAAGTGGGTGGGGGGAGGATTAAGGTATTATGGGGTGTTCGAAATGTATCACTGTGTCTGAGAAGCATTGCGACCTCTGTTCCTACCAGGGAAACGGGAAAACACTGCACAACACAAGCAAAAACTGAGCGTTGTCGCATCATTACACCTGTTGTAAATTATAGCACACAGCGCCAAGATAGCTTCCCAACAAACTGACATGGCACGATCCACCGCACTGAAATTCATCACATGGAATGTTCGTGGATTGGGGAATCCAAAAAAGATACGTCAGCTCTTTGCCTACTTTGATAGATTGCACGTAGACATAGCGTTTCTTCAGGAAACGCATCAGGCGACTACCACGGACAGCACATTGGGGGCAAAATGGGAGGAATCTGTTACCAGCTCTAATTACTCCACATACTCTCGAGGTGTCAGCATTCTCATACGGAGGGGAGTGCACTTTGAGATTTCAGCAGTACATAGAGATGCCGAAGGGCGAAGCGTTATTGTCGTAGGAATGGTGAGGCATCGACAACTGGCATTGGTAAACACGTATGGTCCCAACACGGATGACCCGGGGTTCTATGTAAAACTATGGCAAAACATAGCACAGCTTCAGGTCGAACACATAATATGGGGTGGAGACTTTAACATCGCACTACAAGATGGATTGGATAGATCACAGAACACACTAGAACCGCATACGCGCGCGAGACTGACTCTACGAGATGCACTTACAGACATCTGGAGAGCTCGAAGCCCGGGGGAGGTGGTTGCTACACATATCACTGCGGCACACAATAGTTGGTCACAACTGGATTACTGGTTGGGCACGAGAGAAGTAGTGACATGGACCTCTTCTATTAGTCATTTGCCGAGAACGTTGTCTGACCACAGTCCTGTGCTCTTAGAGATGCACATACCACATTACGAACCTCCGCCCTTCACATGGAGATTTAATGCGGGAGCTTTGAGAGACCCACTGTATGCAGACGCTATCCACAAGGCGATAATGGACTACTTTGACATAAATTACCCTACGACGGACGACCCATGCCTACTATGGGAAGCGTTCAAGGCCACGATAGGGGGAGTATGCATTGGCACCACTACGGGTATTCTGAGAGACATACGGCGACAACTGACAACACGTGAAACAGCTATACAGGCACTAGAACAGCAATATGCCCAGACAAGGGACATTACACTATTGGGAAATATCAAAAAGCTACTGCAGGAACACCAACAATTCGCATTAGATGAACTCAATTACATAACCAAACGCAAAACGGCCAGAGTGTATGGAGAAGGAGGGAGGCCGGGCAAGACACTGGCTGAGAAAATATGCACGGGTAGACCGCAACATGTCACAGCGATCAAAACGCGAGAGGGTACAGTCACGAGAGACATTAGAGGGATCCTGGGAGAATTCATGGCCTCTTATGGTCAATTGTATGAAGCGCGCCCAACACCGACACAGGACGACATGCTGACATACATGGCAGACGTAGAAATCGCATGGCTATCGGATGCCCACAGGGAATATTTGGCCCGACCAGTCACAGTGGAAGATGTTGTAGACACTATCAAACAATTGCCGAACGGCAAAACACCAGGGCCTGACGGATTCACATCAGAATTTTATAAGACTTTTGCAGATATATTAGCACCGCATCTGGTCCGATTATACGGGGCAGCACATGAGGCGCAATCTCTACCGGCGTCTATGAGAGAAGCGATGCTTATAGCCCTGCTTAAACCAGGCAAAGACGAGGAGCAATGCGACTCTTATCGCCCCCTGTCCCTCATAAACGTAGACACGAAAATAATAGCAAGCCTACTGGCTGCGAGACTTAAACCACTAATGCCATTGCTGATCAGACCGGACCAGTCCGGGTTTATACCGGACAGATCGACTGCACATAACACTAGGACACTCTTTGCACTGGCTCAATATTTGGCGCCAAACATAAAAGCGGTAGCGGTGCTGTTGGACGCAGCAAAGGCGTTTGACACGATAGCCTGGAAGTTTTTGCACACGGTGCTTGTGCGGATGGGATTCCCTCCTATATTTACACAGTGGATCTCAATGCTCTACACGAACTTGTCTGCCCGTATCCGGGTTAACAAGTATGTTTCCGAACTGATTGCCATTTGTCGAGGAACAAGGCAAGGATGCCCATTATCCCCGATGCTTCTTGCGTTAGTGTTGGAGCCACTGGCTTGTAAAATTAGACAACATCATCACACTTCGGCAATACAACTCCCGGCGCGCCCGATTCACATATGATTATATGCGGATGACATGGTAGTTTATGTTAAACACCCGGAACAGCACCTCAACCCATTAATACGTGAATACATTAAATACGGACACCATTCTTGCCTACAAATAAACTGGTCGAAGTCCCTTGTCTTGGCGATGACGGACAGCACTACCCCGATAAAAATGGATTACCCTCTAGAGTGGCAAGAAGAACCCACTAAATATCTGGGAGTGTGGTTTCACAGGGACCCGGAACAAGTAATAAGAACTAACTATGGCAGAGTCCTATCGGCACTAGAGGATAAAATCAAATGTTGGAATAGGCTGCCACTGTCGTTAGCGGACAGAGCTGCGATTGTGAAGATGGTAATCTTACCCAAGTTGTTATACCTATTCACCAACATCCCCATTAGACCTCCAACGGAGGTATTCCGGAACATTAACAGAATAGTACTGAATTTACTCTGGACGGGCAGACACGCTAGAATAGAGTTACATATACGATGACACTGCCGTATGAGAAGGGAGGTTTTAAGGTCCCGGACATGTATCTGTATTACCTATGCACCCAGGCACAATTCGCACATCACTGGTTTCACGAGATACCTTTTCTAACTCATGTAGCGGTGTAAAAAGGGGATGCTGACCCGATCCCACTAGCTAACATATTGCCACACAAGCGATCTAGATTGCATGACCGCGACATAAACCCAGTGAACACCACAATTGAGGCTTGGAGACTGATGGGCAAGACATCTGGCAAACTGCCGATTTATGCACCGAAACTCCCACTAGCAAATCACCCGGCACTGTCGGTCACACAGGAACCGGTAGGGATGGAACTACTGAGAAATGCAGGCATTGACACGATGGGAGACCTGTACAAGGACGGGGTTTTTCAAACACTTGACAAGCTGCACTACATAAGCCATCCAACACTGTTATTCAGCTTCAACTATTATAGACTACAGAGAGCAGTGAGGGACCACTTTCCTGCTTTCCCGGAGGAGCCTAAAACCCTAGATACGCTGCAACTGCTCCTGGCGGCCCCAGAAGCTACACATCTAATATCCAGACTGTACGTAAGCTTGCAGCGAGACATAGGGGGAAACACGGAAAAGATGAGGGGTAAATGGAACGCACAACTAAATGACGCCCTGTCTGAGGGTGATTGGGAGACAGCATGCTCTCTCACCAGTATGCTAACGCCTAATGGAAATCTTCGGATTATCCATTATAAATACATACACCAGGTGTACTATACGCCTGAACGGCTCCACAGATATGGTTTGCGGGACGATTCGAAATGTGTGAGATGCAAGCAAGAAAACGCAGACTTCATACACCTAGCCTGGCAATGCCCCCTAGTGGGAGAGTACTGGAAGAGGGTGGTGCAAGAGATCGGTAAGATGCTGGGAGAGACAATTGAATGCACGATCCTGGTCTGCTTATTGGGTCTTGTCCCGCAGTTAAGAGCGAAAAAGAGAAAGTTCTGTGTGATAGCTCTATTAATGGCTAAGAGAAGGGTGGCAATGCACTGGAATGTAAAAAAGGGACCAAAGGTGAAAGACTGGCTGACAGACTTAACTTACTGTCGGGATAAACTAGCTACTTATGAAGAGGAATTACCGACTGGATCTCGTCCCAAGGACTTCTGGATGTATCTGAGAGATTACCTGCAGGTGCAATCGGGGGGCGAAACTGAATGATATCAATGGAATGATTGGTGAAATTATTATCTAGGAAGTGTGTGTTTATTGATAACATTGGAATAAGGAGGGAGAATGTTGTGACACAGTGATGGTAGTTAAGGGGTTTCTTAGTTTGTTTACTGTCCTTAAAGTTCCGAATAAGGTTAAAAAATAAAATGTAAGTGCAAATAGATGCAAAGAGGAACGAGATGCACTGTATTCACGTGTCCATATTGACAGCTACGTCGCCGCCGGTCCAATGGATGTCGGCTAAATGGCTGTGTATGCCAAACTGCACCCAGCGAATGCTACGTATGTAAATGGCCGGCCCGTTGTGGTTGTAGGCAAATACTTGTGTATTTACTGGATATATGTGCAATAAACGACTTACACAATAAAAAAAATTTTTTTAAAAACAATAGGGCACCATCATTGGTACTTAAGGTTGGTAGCGAGCATGTTAGCAAGCATGTTTAGTCCAGTGGAGGTTGTCACATACTATGTGCTCACCTCGGCACATGGTTATGTGGTTCTTGTCCATAGTTTCATATGTCCTTTTGTATATATTCTTTTTGTTTTCCGTTTTTTCTTTTTGCATCACTGTGTAACACTGTGTCAATTTCTTTTATGTAGGTGGTTATTTATGTTATATATGTGTTGTAATTCACAGCCCTGAAGCAGTTCATTACTTAATGAACGAAACGCGTTGGTTGGAGCTCATGTTGTTTGATAAAATAAAGGATTGCCTTACATAAAGGAATTGGTCAGTCTAACTTATTGGAAAAGACACTTTGGGAGTGCACCTCTCTACGCTCGAACAGTATTAGAGCTACATAGATCTAACCTATGCTCTGAAGTTGGAGGCGGTGCAAAGTGGTGAATTTGCTCCACATACTGCCTCTTTATATATTGGCGACGGTTGTAGACTTACTCATATTAGTCCCCTTACTTTGTGACATTAAGATATTCTGGTCTTTGTGTCTTTTGTTCTTGTTGAGGACAATGGTGCTTTCGGCGCTTGTATTGTCATCAAGATCGTAGTCGACTAGGAGGAAGTAGACGAATAAGCTGATATTGATAATTTTTCTATCGTTGACCAGGCCATTGTACAGGATGCAGTCATAGATGAGGCCACCCTAGACGAGGCAATCGTAGATGATGTCATCGTAGACTAAGCCATCTTAGACATGGTTATCGTAGGCGAGGTGTTCGTAGACGAAGCTGTTGTCATAGATAACCATCATAGACAACCGTCATAGATGAGGCTGCCGTAGACAATTGCCGTAGACAATGCCATCGTAGATGAGGACATTCGTACATGTGACCATTCGTAGATGAGACCATTCGTAGATGAGGCCATTCATAGAGGAAGCCATCACTGATAAGGCGGTCATAGACAACCGTCGTGGATGACCATTGTAGATGAGGCTGTCGTTGAGATGAGGTTGCCATTGTAGATGAGGCCATTGCAAGGTCATTCGCAGGTGAGACCATCATAGCCAGTCACACACACCCCACCGAACCACACACACTTTCACACTCCCATACAAATACTCAGTTAACTAATCAATAACTAATATAGACTTTCACATAGCTAGTAACCAACTGTAGAATCAGTTTACACAACAACTGACAAAGTGATACAGATATTCACACAGTTTAGTCACTATCCACTATATTTAGTGAGACATTATAAATTGGTCAAGTAAACAGTCAATTACACTGCTACTAAATCCTCCATACAAATATTTATTTATATATATCCACTCATTCTTCAATGCAAATTGCTATATATATAATGCATATTTAAATAACGAAGCAAACCACATTCACTGGATGTCATCAGTGATGTCATCAGTGATGTCATCAGTGATGTCACTGACCATGTCATGAATAAAAAATAAATAAAATGAATGATCTAATATGTGACATCATCAGCAGTGGATTGCAGATGCGCGAAATATAGTTAGTACAACTAACTATATAGGAGCAATTTCAATGGTTTTGTATGAGTGAAATGTCCAGCTAACTATAACACCCCTAAAACTTAGTTTTTTGAGTGAATTTCAAAGGTTTTTTAAAAGCTAATTCTTAACTATATAAGGCCTGAAACCTATGTTTTTTCCAGTGAATTATATATATATATATATATATATATATATATATATATATATATATATATATATATATCAAGTGAACAAGAAGAAATGCGTTACTTACCTGTAACGGCAATTATCCAGTATTAGTGTCTTTCATAGATTCACATGCCTGAATCACCCCCCGCCGCGTTGATGGGAGCCTCCGGTATATAAAAAAGTAATGTCCTATAGACATACATAGAAAAGAATAGGCCTAAGGATCTCACCTTAGTGTCCTATCCACGTCCTTATATAAAAAGGACCAAAACAGAGTAGGCCCAAGGGTCCCACCTTAGTGGCCTATCTGTGTCCTTTTGTAGAAAGGACCAAAGTAAAGAAACCAACCAATCAGCTACCACCTCCTTCTAGAACCTTCCTGTCAGGAGCCCAAGTCTCTCAGATTTTCGTACGCACCAAGCTAGTTAGGCGTAAACTTGTTAGAGAGATAGGTGAGTCCTTCCAGGGGAGGCGGGAGGGTGCATGTGAATCTATGAAAGACACTAATACTGGATAACTGCAGTTACAGGTAAGTAACGCATTTCTTATCCAGTATTTGGGTGTCTTTCATAGATTCACATGCCTGAATCAGAGTAGCAAGCAATATATTATGCACATTTTTGATGGAACATCATATATGAGTCTGTAGATAATACATATCACGCGACTGCAAACCACCAAAATGCATTGTCATGTAAATATAAGTAAAAGAATGTGCATACCAGTAAAGGATGGAGGGATGTAGGAAGGCTCACCTCACTGGAATAGATGGCGAAGCACTGCTTGACCCACTGCTGCATCCTTCATCAGCTCAGTATCCAGGCAATAATGCCTGGTGAAGGTGTGCGGGGACTTCCAGGTCGCCGCTCTGCAGATGTCCAATACCGGCACTCCAGCAAACAGTGCCGCAGACGTGGACATGGCTCTTGTCGAATGAGCTTGGACTCGTGAGTCTAGAGGCCGACCAGCCTTGTCGTGACAAAAGGTGACCGCTGAGGAAATCCACCTTGAAATACTTTGTTTCGTCAGAGGCATGCCTTTGCGTGGTCTACTAAAGGCAATAAAGAGTTGAGATGACTTTCGGACGTGTTGTGTCTTGTCGATGTAGAATTTGAGACATCTCTTCAGATCCAATGAATGCAGAGTTCTCCCGGCTGCAGTGGTAGGGTTTGGAAAGAATGACCTGAGTACCTCTGGTTCGTTCAGGTGGAAGTCCGAGGGGACTTTCGGAATAAACCGAGGGTTAGTTCGGAGAATGATCCTGTCCTCCCTGAACTGCATAAAAGGATCTTCGATTGAGAGAGCCTGCAACTCACTGACCCTTCTGGCAGAGGTTAAAGCCAGGAGGAGGGCCGTTTTCCATGAGATGAATTTGATCTCCGCTTTATGGATGGGTTCGAAGGGGTGCTTCATTAGTTGGTGAAGGACCACATTGAGGTGCCACGACGGAGGGATTGGTCTTGGTCGTGGGAAAGACCTGAAGAGGCCTTTAAGGAATTGCTTTATCAGTCTGTCCGCCCACAGGGATGGACCCTTAGAAGTCCTTGTGAATCTGGAGATCGCCGCTAGATGCACTTTGATGGATGCATGCGTGAGGCCCGAGTGCGCTAGCTGCAATAGGTATGGTAGCAGTTGCTGTGGAGTAATGTGGAAAGGGTGAAAGCCTTTAGCGTCACACCAAGAACAGAACCGCTTCCATTTTAGTGAGTAGGTTTTATTAGTGCTGTCCGCTCTAGCCTTTGCAAGGACGTCTCTGCACTCCTGCGGGATGTCTAGGTGGCTGAATTCGCGGTATTCAGGAGCCAAGCTGACAACTTTAGAGAGGTCAGATTCGGGTGGAGAACCTGCCCTTGTGACATAGTGAGCAGGGCTGGATAATGATGCAGGCGGAGAGGTGGCCGGGCAGAGAGGCGATGAAGGTCCGTGAACCAGTGCTGCCTCGGCCAGGATGGAGCGATCAGGATCAGAGTGCAGGGCTCCGACTTCATCTTCCTGAAAACCCTGGGTATCAGTGGAAATGGCGGAAAGGCGTACGCAAATACGTTGCGCCATGCGATGGAAAATGCATTTCCGAGGGTTCCTGGGTGGTGATGCCTGCTTGCGAAGCTTGGGCATTTGGCGTTCTCTCTGGTGGCAAAAAGGTCTATTTGCGGGGTTCCCCACTCCGCGAAGATGTGCTTCAGCACCTCTGTGTCCAGCTCCCATTCGTGGGATGGAGAACTCTCTCTGCTCAAAGCGTCCGCCAAGACATTGTCCTTGCCCGGGACGTACTCCGCTTTCAGCGTTATTCCATGTTCCAGAAGCCAGTTCCAAACTCTTTGCGATTCTTGAGATAGTGAGAGTGATCGCGTCCCCCCCTGTTTGTTTAGGTAGTGCATCGTCGTGGTGTTGTCTGTTCTGACAAGCACCGGGGAGTTTCGAATGCGAGGCAGGAACGATTGTAGAGCTAGGAAAAACGCTCTTAACTTCAGTAGATTGATGTGGAGCTTGGTTTCCTGTGTCGTCCACTTGCCGTTGATCTGGAGTTCTTGGAGGACCGCTCCCCAGCGTTCTAGGGATGCGTCCGTTGTTATTACATGTGGTTCTGCTGGAAGCAGGAACGGAAGTCCCTGTGACAGGTGTTTGAGTGATCTCCACCACTGTAAGTGGTTGACCATGGTTCGAGTGACACGTATGCGGTCTTCGAATGATCCCGCAGCTTGTGTCCAGTGCTTCGTCAGCTCCTCCTGGAGGGGGCGCATTTTGAGGCGGCAGTGGGGAATGAGCATGATGCATGAGGACATCATGCCGAGGAGGGACTTGAAGGTGCGGACCGGTAGAGTCTTCCGTGATTCCACTGACGTGGCCAGGGAGATGAGTTTGACTTTTCTCTCCTGAGAGGGGAACGCTCTGACGCGTTCCGTGTCCAGGGTTGCTCCAAGAAATGTAATGACCTTGTCGGGTTCCAGTGCCGACTTTTCACGGTTGAGGGTCAAACCTAGTCGGTGGAAAATAGTCAGACAGGCGCTGGAGGATGTGGCTGCGGCTGTCGCAGATGGTGCTTTTACCAACCAGTCGTCCAGGTATGGGAAGACCTGGTGACCTTGTTGACGAAGAAAGGCCGCCACAGGGGAGAGGCATTTGATAAATATCCGTGGGGCAGATTTGAGGCCAAACGGAAGGACCCGAAATTGGTAGTGTTGTCCTGCTACCGCAAACCTGAGGTACTTCCTGTGCCCTTTGAGAATAGGAATATGGTAGTAGGCATCCTGTAGGTCTAAGGACGTCATGTAGTCCCCTTTCTCCAGGAGACCCAGGATTTCCTGTAGTGTTACCATGCGGAACAATTGTTTCTTTAGGAACACGTTGAGTGCTCTGAGGTCGAGGATTGGCCTCCACTTTCTCCCTTTTTTGTGGATTAGGAAGAAGTGGGAGTAAAAACCTTTCCCTTTGTGGGCATGAGGAACTCTCTCTATCGCTCCTTTTTGGAGCATGGAAGCGATTTCCTGGAGAAGCAGCCGTAGGTGCCTGTGGGACCGTTTGCAAGGTGGTGTTGTTGGGGGGGTTGAAAAATTATAGAGAATGTCCAAATTGAATGAGTTGGAGAACCCACCGATCTGTTGTTATCTTCTGCCAGTTGTTTAGGAAATATGTGAGTTTTCCTCCAATTTTTAAAGAATGCGATGGTGGATGGACTGGCCATTGAAACGAGTCATTGGTGGTTGCCAGTAGGTCTTTTTTGTTTTTTTCTCCTGTAGTTTGACTTGCCGTAGGAAGTCTGGCGTCCTTGCTGGTTTTGTCGCGGTTGGTATTGCGTTTTGCTCTGGGTGTACGAATAGGAAGACCTATTCTGGTAGGAACCCCTATATGAAGATTGACCTCTTCCTCTGCTTCCACGAAAGGACTGGTTTCGGAATTGCAGAGTTCCGAGGGCTTTGGCAGTGTCCGTGTCCTTCTTAATGGTGGTGAGGGCCTCATCAATTTTTTCGCCGAAGAGATGCTGGCCGTCGTAGGGCATATCGAGTATTTTCGTTTGCACTTCCTGGCGGAAAGAGGTGGCCTTGAGCCCGCCTTGTCTTCTCAGTACGGCAGCCCCTGCCAGTTGCCGGAAACCAGTCATGGCAACATCCATTGCGCAGTCAATGAGTTCGGAGGCAGATGTTTGGCCTTCTAAGAGAAGCGAATGAGCCTCCTCCTTTAAATCCTCTGGCAGATTAGATAGATAGGGCGCAATGTCTGCCCAGAGTTGACGATTGTAACGTCCCAGAAGCGCAATTGAATTCTCCACTTTCACCGTCATGGCCGACGTGGTGGAGAAACGTTTGCCGATGGAATCCAGTTTTCTGCCCTCCTTGTCAGGTGGCGTCGACAGCGGCGATGCTGGATTTCGCGAGTTTTTCTGCACCGCTTGGGTTACCACGGAGTCTGCCTTGGGGTGGCCCGTGAGGCATGCTGGCGCCGATGAGGTTGCCTTGTATTTTTTATCTAGCCTGGGCACTACCACTGAGATGGATGCCGGCGTTTGCATTAGTTGTTTGCCTTGTTTCCAGATAAAGTCAATGATGGGGATTGACCTGGTTGTCTTTTTTGTGGGCTCCTTGAAATCGTAAAGGAAGCATTCAGTCTCCTGAATTTCCATAGACATATGGAAGCGTTTGGCAGCTCGCTCTACCAGATTATGGAATCCACCGATGTCTGCGGGTGGTGATTCCGAAGATTGTGGTTCTGGAGAGGCCGGAGAATGTGTAACATAGTCCTGGTCTGCATCTGGGTCTGACTCGTCGTCATGGACCTCGCCTTCTTCCTGGTCTCTCTCCTCGTCGTCAGACGAGTGAATGTCCAGTGTTGGCTCCTGGTCTTTACTAAGCACCAGTGGAGGTGGCTTGTGTCGAGACAAAGGAGTAGGTACCTGTGCAGCTGGAAGTGCAGGCGTAGTGGGTTTTTCCGGAAACCGCTCCTTGTAGTCCTTTATTAGGAATTGCAGGTCCGAGACAATGGATGCTGGTAGGCACACCATTGGTGTAACATGTGTTTGTACTTGAGAGTGGACTGATTGCTCAATTTGTTCCTCCTCTTCCGGCTCCTCGTCTGTGCTTTGGCACTTAAGTACCAAGTCTGATGGGCTAGTGGCTTGAGTATATAACTCTTCCTCCGACTCTTCACCCTGTAATAGGCATGTTGGAGGTAGTTGCTGCACCTTACTGGGCGACGTCAGGACTGTCGTAATTGGCCTTTTCGTGATCTTAACGGTAATATGGGATGTCTGAGGCGGGAAGGCATCCATGGCATGTGAGAGCAGCTCGGATTCTTTCCATGTTCCTGCAGTCATCGACGGTGTTCCCGTCGTCGACGGTGTTCCCGTCGTCGACGGAACGCTCCTCGTCGACGAGATAGGCTTCGTCGACGGTATGGTCTTCGTCGACGGTGTCGTCGGCGTCGTCGTCGATCTCGTCGTCGACGGTAGTATCTTCGTCGTCGATGAAGTGACTGGAATAGTCGAAGGCACAGGCTTACTCACCGACGATGAAGGCGTCGTCCTCGTCATCGAGGAGGCGGCCGACGATGCTGTCGTCGTCGACGTCGATACAGTTTTGTGCGCTGAAGAGACCATCGACGCTATCGTCGTTGTCAAGACAAGCGGCTGCTTCCTGATGACAGGAAGATCCTTGCCAGACACTGGGGTTCTGCCCTCTGAGGACTTTTTAGAAGTCTTCTTAGGAGGGGTGTCTGAGGGGCTAGGGGAAGTAACCCTTGGCCTCTTCAAGGAAAAATGCGAAGTTCCTTCTGACACCAAGTCGTCTGTTCTGTCCTTCAGCCTAGTTAGCCAAAGTAGTAGGCGTCCTTCTCGGTCCTTGAGGGTTTTGTTTGAGAAGGTCCGACATATCTTGCAGTCCTTGGCTTGATGTTGAGGGTAGAGGCAGTATAAACAGGTTTCATGTTTATCCACTACATGGAGCCTTTTTTTGCCACAGGAGGAACAGGCTCTAAAGAGACCTTTTTTCTGGCTATCAGCCATAGTGATAGAAGTTGAATAAAATCGTTTTTTGAAGAAAGAAGAAAGATTCCTGAGGAGAACTCAGGTGGAGACTCCCTAGCACAACGTGCGGTAGAAAATCTGAGAGACTTGGGCTCCTGACAGGAAGGTTCTAGAAGGAGGTGGTAGCTGATTAGTTGGTTTCTTTACTTTGGTCCTTTCTACAAAAGGACACAGATAGGCCACTAAGGTGGGACCCTTGGGCCTACTCTGTTTTGGTCCTTTTTATATAAGGACGTGGATAGGACACTAAGGTGAGATCCTTAGGCCTATTCTTTTCTATGTATGTCTATAGGACATTACTTTTTTATATACCGGAGGCTCCCATCTCGACGGCGGGGGGTGATTCAGGCATGTGAATCTATGAAAGACACCCAAATACTGGATAATACTTCGTTATTCGAAACGCGTCTGACCTGAAGCTGCAATAAATTCAAGACCTGCTTCACCACGAAACTTCTGGTGTCCGTTTTCCGTTTTTCTAGCATTACCGGCTGGTGTGTGTGAGAATTTGTGGAAATCTTTGTTTATATATATATATATATATATATATATATATATATATATATATATATATATATCCTGGAAATTCCGTATTCAGCAAACACAATCCAAGTATTCAAACACGGACACGGACCACTGTTCTGGGGCTTCTTAGTGTTTAATTCAGTGCATGGACATCATGACGCGTTTCGGCCCCGCCTCGGGCCTTGATCACATGACTCAGTGAGAACGATTACATTGGTTTAAATACTTTACATAGATGGGTGACGTCAGCTGTTTGTAGTTCAAACAATCATAGACATAAAAGAGTTCTTTCAACCCCATCCCAATAATAGGCATATAAATAAATACATCCTATTAAAAAGGTAATAAATAAAGTACATTTTACATTAGAGTAAAACCAATGTTTAAAATATTTAAGTGCAAAAAGTCAAAAAGTGCAAAGTGCAAATGTTCCATTTTCTGCAACGTGCTAGTCTATAGGAGATTGATCCCAATCTCATAACTTGTGTTTGTATACACATTTGGTGGTTCTATGCATATGGAACAACCCTTAAGTGATTAAAAAGTGACGGTATGAATACCAGAGTGTTCGGCAATTCTTATGGACCCTGTGTTCCTACAAAATTGATTGAAGACCCAAACAGTTATTCTATATGTAGGAAGGGAGACAGCCGGCCGAGTTAAGCGAGGAATGCCAAAACATCAGGGCGCAATAGGTTTCTGACAGTTTAAATACAGTACCCCTTGCAGCTGTGATGGACTTATAACTGTGTATGTAGAGTTTCTATAGTGGTGGATCCAGACTATATCGGTATATATGGTTAATTCGACAGTACTAAATAAGTAGTAAATTATCTTTACAGTGATTTTAGAAAGTTATCAAATGACAGATAACATTCATGTTATTACACATCTTAAAAATTCATATAAATATAAATAAATAGGTTAAAATGTATACAAATCACATAAATAACCCTAAATATACCATAAATATCATCTAAGATCATTACCACATAAATAGACATACATGTTTAAAGTGCAGCAGTGTTTGATGACAGTTACGTAAAAAGATGTTAAAAAGAGTAAAACCTGAAAAGCGAATAAAACCTGAAAAAAGAAGAGGAGGAACTAGAGGCTCTGTCATATTCAAGCCAGATGGTTGTTTGGTATTGAGCTCCAAGATATACTTGGTTTCTAATTGACGTAGCTTTTCTTCTCAGTTGCCCCCCCCTTCTACTGGCTACCACAGAGTCAATTACATAAAATCTGAGCCCCCGGCTGTTAGATTTGTGTGTGGATTTAAAATGCCTCGCTACTGGATATGTGTTGTCCTGATTCGAGATAGCTCTTAAATGCTGTAAAATACGCTTGTGTACTTGGTGTTTAGTACTCCCCACGTACAAGAGGTTACAGGGACAAGACAACACGTAGACAGCAAATTCTGTCTTACAGGTTAGCAGCTTTTTGATTTTATGTTCTTTTTGATAAAATGGTGAAACATATGTTTTAGTGTTGACACCTTGCTGGCAAGCCTTGCACACCTTGCAATTATAGAATCCACTGTGCGTTTTTAACCAATCTGTTGATTCAATCACCTCTGGGCTAGTTTTTATAAGTTCATCTCTCATTGAGCGGCCTCTGCAATAGGTGATTGAGGGTCTCTTAGGCAGATTGGAGCCTATTACTGGATCACTTAATACCAGTGGCCAGTGTTTTCTTATTATGGATTCGATTTTCCTGTGCTGTTGGCTGTATTGAATTACCAGTCTAAATGAATTGTCCTTTTTAGAAGCTGTATTCACAATGTTTACAGAGCTATTAGGTACTCCTAAGCTACACTGGTTATTCTTGCGTGTTAGTAGCAAATTGTAACGCTCTTTGCTCCTAGACTTGCTAATGGCAGTATTAATGAGTTTCTCGCTGTAACCACGTTCTAGAAATCTGGATTTGCTCTCTAGTTGTGCTTTAAGTAGATCTGTGTCTTTACTATGTATCCGCCTCAACCTGAGCATTTCCCCATAGGGGATGCTTGTGATCAAGTGGTGCACATGTGAGCTTGTGGCATGGAGTACACACACATATATATATATATATATATATATATATATATATATATATGTATATATATATATATATATATATATGTATATATATATACAGCTCTATATCTATACATATAATGTTTTAAAACAATCAATGCAGTCTTCCAGACATAATACGCTAAGCAATGAAGCAATGCTGTGAGAGCTTGTCTTTGCACATACACAAACAAATTTGGTAGACCAAAAGGCACTTGAACTGCTTTTAATGAACAGCAGAAAGGTAGTCCTGCAAAGAGAAAGGCAGACATTGTTAGCCCATAGGCTGCATTGTAACTTCAATAGCATAGAAACTAAAAGCAAATGTAGAAACTCAAAAAACTGGCACCGTGCCTTTATTGCAGCCATGACCCCTAGCTTCCCATCATGCCTCAGGAGAGACAGTTAGGTCAGTTGTTCTTTACGGAGACCCAGAGGTCAGGGCACAAAGAGATGACAATTTTGAATCATTTGCCCGGGGAGGTGGGTGAGTCACTTATGACTTTGATGAAGATACCACTGGAAGAGAAAACTAGGATTACAGGTAAGTAACTTATCCTTCTCTTCCATGGGATCCACATCAATAGTCATAAGCGCTTGAATCAAGTAGCAAGCCCATCCATCCCCTCTTACCATACATGACAGTAACATCTAAGAATCAATTCAAATGAATTTTAGCATTGAAATAAATCCCTCAAGGAGGCTTGGTCTACTATCTGCTCTGGAATTAGAGTCGAGACAATAGTGTCTCATGAAAGTGTGTATCGATTTCCAAGTTGCTGCCTTGCAGATCTCAGCCATCAGTATATTGTGCAGAAAAGTCACTGTAGCTGCTTTCCCCCTAGTGGAATGCGCTTTGGGAGAAGCCAGAAGGGATTTCTTTGCCAATTGATAAGCCAGCTTGATGCAAGACACTATCCATCTGGAAATAGAATGCTTGGAGGCTGGGAAACCTGTTCTGATGGCATCATAGTTTAGAAATAAATGATCAGACGTTCTAATGGTCATGGATTTATGCAAGTAGAATTTCAAAACTCTTTTAAGGTCTAGGGAATGGAGAGGCCTTTCCGCTGGCGTAGATGGTTTGGGAAAGAAAGACGGTAGTGAGATAGTTTGATTGACATGAAAATCAGACACCACCTTCAGAAGGAAGGAGGGTTGGGTCCTTAACACCACTCCGGTGTGATGGAAAACTGTGTACAGTTCTTTGGAACAGAGCGCCTGAATCTCGCTTACTCTACGAGCTGAAGCAATCGCCACCAAAAAGGCGGCTTTCCATGTAAGGTGCTGAAGGATCGCCTTATGAATAGGTTCGAAATGGGGGCCCATAAGTTTGGAAAGAAGCATATTCAACTCCCATGGTGAGGAAGGAGGCTTGACAGGGGTGAACACTTTCTTTAATCCTTGCAGGACATCCTTACCCACCTGGAGTTGGAATAAAGAAGGTTGATTTGGAGCCTTTCTGTAGGCCGTAATGACAGCCAAGTGCACCTTAATGTAATTAAACTTTAGACCTGATTTGGCCAAATGTAGGAGATAAGGTAAAATTACCCCCTCTTCACCCTTATTAGGCTGAAAACCATTACGTGTACACCACAAATTAAAATTTGCCATTTGAAAGAATATGAATGTCTTGTGGAAGGCCTTTTGGATTCCCTCAAAATGTTCATACAGTCCTGAGGGAGATTTAGATGGTCGTACTGGAGGACCTCAGGAGCCATGCTGCCAAGTTCAGCGAGGGAAGTTTGGGATGATGAATCCTCTCGTTCATGTTGGACAGAAGGTCCGGTCTGCACGGAAGTAGGCTGTGTGGACACTCCCGAGAGGTGTAGCAGGCCCGGGTACCACCACTGTCGTGGCCAGTCTGGTCATTCTCATCCTGGAGCGTGTGAGTTTGGCTATTACCTTCGGGATGAGAGGAAGAGGCGGAAAAACATAAACAAAGGTTCCTGACCAGTTGATCAAAAGGGCATTCCCTATCGATCCTGGTTGGTAAAACCTTGATGCAAAGGCTTGGCATTTTTTGTTTGACTCATCCGCAAAAAGGTCGACGGTTGGATGAACCCATTGTAGAAAAATGTCTGCTACCACTTCGTTGTTTATTACCCAGTCTTGCTGATCTTCTATGTGACGACTGAGAATCCGCCTGTGAATTCTGTTCCCTGGCAGATGTAACCGCCGTGATAGAGGACTATCTGGCAAGGAGCCAATGCCAGATCGTGGGAGCCTCCAGGGATAGAGGGCGAGAGCGAGTTCCCCCTTGCTTGTTTAGATAGTACATGGTGGTCGTTTTGTCCATTTGACCTAATATCGACTTGGATTTTATCGATGGGTAGAAAGCCTTTAGGGCTAGATGTACTGCCCGAAGTTCCAGCATGTTTATATGATACGATTGTTCTTTGTTCTACCACCTGCCCTGAGTCTGCAGAAGACCCATATGTGCTCCCCAACCCTGAAGTGAGGCGTCTGATCAGGGATTGTGTCGGAGGAGGTTGGTGGAAAGGGACTACCACCAAGAGATTTTTTCGATGAGCCCACCAGGGAATGGATGTTTTCGCAGACTGGGAGAGAAGAATCCTGTCTTCTCATCGTGCCGGCGTCTGATCCCATTTGTCTACCAAGTCCTGTTGTAGAGGGCTCATTCTCAGTCTGGAGTTGGGGACCAGAAAAATACAAGATGCCATCGACCCCAGGAGTGATGCAACTTGACAAACTGAGGGCTGATGAACTTGAAGGAGATTGCACTTCCGATGGACTGATAACCGTCTCTACCAAGGAAACACTTTTCCTACACAGGAGTCCAGAGTAGCCCCTAGGTAGTGAATTCTTTGAGTGGGCTGATGGATTGATTTATCCATATTTACATGAAGGCCCAGGCAATAGAGTAAGTTCAGGCATATTTGATAGTGGTTTTTCACCATTTGAGGAGATGAGCGCTTTAGAAGCCAGTTGTCGAGCTATGGGTAGATGAACAGACCATGTTGATGCAAAGCTGCAGCTACCACTGCCTTGGATTTTGTGAATACTCGAGGTGCAGATTTCAAGCTGAACGGTAGGACTCTGTACTGATAATGTTTTGCGCCTACCGTGATCCGTAGAAACTTTCTGTGCCATTGTGCAATCAGGACATGGAAGTAAGCATCCTGGAGGTCTATCGAGCACATCCAATCCCCTTTTTGAAGATGTGGATATATTTGATGGAGCTCCAGCACACAAAACTTTTCTTTTTGGATGTTTCTGTTTAGGAAATGTAGATCCAGAATAGGCCTGAAACCCTCTTTTTTGACCCTTCTTTTGCACCACGAAGTACCTGGAGTATACTCCTTTTCCTCGCTGTGATGGAGGAATCTTATCTATGGCCAATATTTGTAGGAGAATGGATACCTCCCGACGCAACTGCAGCAGTTGGTGAACTCCTGATTTCACGGGGGGGGGGGGGGGGGGTACACTTTGGAAAGGCACGAAAATGTAGTGCATAACCATTCCGTAGTATAATTAGCACCCACTGATCGTTTGTTATTTTGCGCCACTCTTTTACATGTCCGGAGATACTTCCTCCCACTGAAGTGGGCAACGGCGACTGAGGAAGTGAGTGTTCATTGTTTTTTGATGTTCTTGACAGTTGAAGAGGACTGTCGGGGGCGCTCCTCTAACTCTGGAAGGGCGACGTCCCAGATAGTGAGATTTAGCCTCATGGAACTGCCTTTGGGACCATTGAGGGGCTTCAACCCTTTGATAGAACGCCCTACGATCGTAAGGCCTGTACCAATGACTGAACTCTTTCATTTCTCTAATCTGACAGCTTTGAGAGTGTACAGATCAGACTTTATCCTCGCCACCTCCTCATCAGTGTTAGAGCCAAACAACGAATTTCCAGAAAAAGGAAGGTTCAAGATGAGTTGTTGGGCCTCCGGTTTCAAAGCTGTTAGAAGCAAACCAGAAGTATCTTCTTGTACATACACCATGCGAATATGAGTGGGCAGCTAAAGATGCCCCATCAGCTGCCACACTGATCATTTGGTTGGCCACAAGGGCTCCCTCAAGAGATTCTCCCCAAAGTCTTGACGGTCCTCTTTGGGTAGCAATAATCACCGAATCTGGTGGAGCATCTGACCCGAGGAACAGGGGATCTTATTCTGCTGGTCTATATTTCTTTAAGATCCTTGCTGGAGCCGTTTTTATTGTTGCTGAAGTAAGGAAAACGTCCATGACTGGCTGTAAAAGACCAGGAACTAATGGCAGCAAGGGCCTCGACGCGGACCTCTAATGCAGAGTCTATAATATAACAGATGTAGACATCTCTATGTTTAGCTTTTGCGCGCCTCTAGATAGGACATCATGGAAGGTGTTGTCGTCATCAACAGGTGACACTCTGGAGGGTGGACTGTCCGTAAGAGTGGGAGAATAATCCCTCTTGGAGTAGTGGGTCGAGGAGGACGACCAGGAGGGTGATTTTTGTCTACTATGACATCCATGAGAAGCAGATTTATGTAGCGGAGACTTGTCCCTCTGGCGACCCCTGGATGGTGTGGTGGGTGAACGGTCAACTGCCTGCACCAGCCGAGCCAGAGGGGATCTATGCAGAGGGCTTGAATAGTACAAAGGCTGTTAAACCTGTGCTGAAGGTTCTTTCTGCCAATGATGAACTGGGAGGAGTCACCAGGGACAGAGATGAACAGAGGGAGATCTGTGTTCTTCCCCTTGTTGCGTAGGTAGCGCCGTGATCTGCGGGTGGATTTCTGTACCCGCCGTTCTGGAGAAAGAGAAGAAGAGCTTCTCACCGTCAAGATGATTTGTGGAGATCCTGCAGCCGACAATGAAGGTTCTGAGAGGTCTTTTGACGTGTAATGGTGTCTCCTTGTTAAAGGAAAGACAGATGGTTATGGCACACAGAGATGCAAAATATACCATGTTGCACAATGAAAAATTAGACGAATTACCTTTCACCATGGCTGAGTCCCCTTCCACAGAATGGTTAATCCATTGCTCTATTATGCTGCCAGTCACGACATTCCAATTTCAATACTGTCTCAAATACCATCAGGCAGATATGAAGCACTAGGCAAAGGGTACACACATGAGTACTGGGAATTTCCGTACAGATTTAGATGCAGGAATAGGGATACAGAAGTTTTTCTCAGCGGGTCAAACTGTGAGAGTGCTTTAAGTGGGTCCTTAGTTTGCAAAGATGCTTCAGTTGCAAACTTGCCCTGTTACTTGAAGGGTTCCCTGGCTGCCGTGAATCACACAGTGTTCGAGCTGCTCCCAAATGGGAGGTATTTGATGCTTAATGATCAACATTCAATAAAGGCCATAGTGTTGCCTCGCTAACTGTGAGGGTTGGGGAATGATCAAGGCTGTTGTGGGATGATACCAGGCATCGCATATCTGGTCACAGTAAGTTCCTGGGTTACTTGTTGTATGCAAGTATGGTTCCCACTAACATCATAATAAGGTTCCAAGTTAGATTTTGGAACATTGTCATCTGCACTTTGTTTGAAGATCTACGGATCTGAGGGCGATAAAGGAGAACAATTAAGAAATTGACCGTTGTGTGCAGGGGTGGAGCTTATATGTGGCTCCACTCCATTAGTTCATAGGTGGTATAAATGTCATCACAGAGCCATATGATGCCATTTATTCAATCAATCAAAATCCTTTATTTGGCTAAAAAAGCCATAAACGTACATACAATAAATTAAAAACAGACAAAGAATACTCAGAAAAACACCAAATTATTCAATGTTGTACAAAAGATTTGAAACACGCAGTGTTGAAAAAGAAACGTAGGCCCTAAAACAGCGTTTTTGCTCTACTATGCCAATTTCATTACTTGTCGCACCAATAACTGAAGTTAGGTATTTTTTATTTGACGAGGTGGCATCACAAGCAGTTTGTTGGCCACCCTTGTGCGAGCTGGCCTTTCTTTATTCCACAGTCAAAAGAGGGAGCAGAACTTACAATCCACAAATAACACAAACAAAATTCTTTGTCGCATGGCCAAAACTGATGGCCTAGCCCACTCTAATCCTGGCTCTGAAAGGCGCAGACGGGGCCACTCCTGGCTGTGGGCTCACAAAATGTGCTTTATAGCGCTTCTGCTCCTCCTTCTGCCGAGCGGCAATGTGAAGTTTGGAGTCCTCCCCCAACACTGACCCTCTACCAAGTCCAGCAGGCACATTGTATCTCCTTTCATCGAAGTAGTCCCTGTCCTATTTTGGAAACATTTCCTATCTTGGTAAACACAGCAAGCTATTTGATGCATTTAAGCGGAGACTTGGAGAATGTTTGCACCAATTTAAACTCTCTATTTTGAATATTGCCTTATTTTTTGCACGTCTAGCATGGTGTGTGCTCACCCTGCAATAACAAAGGACTTGGAGGCCCAGGCAGGCGTTCTATAGACGAGCCACCCCACTGCTCAGGGTCACTGTGGGGTTGGGGATGACAGCCATCAATTCACACCTTGGGAGCACTGCTGCAGTCCGGCTCCAGGAAATATTCTTAATGGGAGGAATCTGTAGTTAAATAGACTAGCCACCAGAAAGAGAATATCCAGACATAAGTAACTTGTCCCTAGGATGCTGAATATTAATATATATAGGGTTCTGATACTCTTACTCATACTTTTATTATGCATCCTAGCAAATTTATATTTATGAATGAGAATGTCCAGCTACCTGAATGTGTAAGGTTTGCAACACTGGTAGGTAGGAATATACTGTTAACACCCAAAAACAATTCTCCTTATTTTCTTTTTCCTTTTCCTGACTTGTCTTAGAAAAGGGAGCTGGTAGGATAAGGAAAATATTAGGCAACTGGCAAATAGTGGAACTTATGCAGCAGGAAATATTGCTTCAAAAGGTGCTGAAAATCGTCTGATTCAACTGAGTGAAAGCAAAAAATGTTTTAAAATTTCCGTAGTCTCTGGTATTGCTTCTTATGCCGTTTATGTTGTAAAACACCAGAAAAAGGTTGGTAATGGTAGTCCTCGTTTTCTATCATAGCAATCTTCATTGAAGTCATAAACATTTGAATAACTCTCTGCTACTTGTGGGTGCTCCTGAACACTCCATATCAATATATATGTCCGTACATCAATAAAGAGGGTGAAGAGTCCCACGTGTCCATATGTTTCAGAGCACCCTTCAAAAGCCCATCACAGAAAGATTTTTACATCTTTTACACTCTCTGTTGCAACAAAAGACCCTTCTCAAAACGAAAGTGCTGCACCTATAAAAGAAACTGCTGCATACTAAGTAATGACAAAAAGTACAGCCTGATCAGCCAACACCATGAGGGTTAACAAAGTACCCCATCCAGACTCACAGGCCTTTTACTACCTATGATGCTTTGTACTGACATTTGCGCCACAACAATCAGTTCTTTTCAACGCCAAAAATGGTCTAAGGATAAAAATGCAATTTTTTTTACCGCATCTGTAAGAAATAAAGTTGTGGAGGAATGTTTATGACTGCAATGAAGATTCCGTGTGTGTAGCAGAAGGACTAAAAGTAAGCAACCATTCCTTCTGCAGCGTAGGATCTTCACAGATAGCCATAAATGCTCATCTCATGGGCATGAGGAATACAATTGCTAATCCTCCTAAAAGACTAGATGAACTCTGAACACAGAGATAACCAAAACGATTTCCCAACATGTCCATATATTGCATGCACCCTTCAAAAGCCCATCACAGCAAATTGGGAGAGTAATTACCTGGTTAATATGAAATTCAGGGCCAGATGTAGGTAAATCTTTTTTGCCGATTCTTAAATACCGACTCATACCGAATCGGTATTTTAGAATCGGAAAACGGGATGTAGGTAAAATTACGATAAATGTTACCGATTCGGTATCATTCGGAATATCCAATCGGTATATACCGATTCGGGAAATACCGAATCGGTAATTCACATTCATTCACATGGGCCTTCAGGCCCATAGGAATGAATGGGATTTACCGAATCTGCATCTTCCGAATCAGTAAATACCGATTCGGTAAATACCGAATCGGTAAATACTGAATCGGCAGTTTTGAAATTGACATGTGAGCCTGCTAACCAATCAAGGACACCCTGCACACCCCACAACCAAGGCCCAGAGTAACCAACCAATCAGAATGAAGCACCCCTCCCCAGTACTTGGGAGTGGCCACACTGTTTGTTCAGGTGCAGAGCAACTGAACAAACAGAAGAGCAGAGGTGAGAGGAACTGACTATCCAGAGCAAAGCAGTCAAACAGAATGGAGTCTCAGGAAGGGCAAAAGGATGGTGGTGAGCGCAAAAGAAACATTAAGTTCAGCCCAGCAGAACTGCAGGTGCTAGTGGAAGAAATTGTGAGTCACTACACCCAAATATTTGGCAAACAGTCTCTGCATGTTGCAGAGTCTGTTAAGAGAAACATATGGCTTGGCATACAGGCAAAGGTCAATGCCATTGGGGTGACGCACAGGGAGATAGACGCCATAAAGAAACGATGGTACGACCTGCGCATCATGACCAAGAAGAAGATTGCTGCCCAAACAAAGGAGGCTGGTGTGACAGCAGGTGGTAGAAACAAAGCACCAAAACTGACTGAGCTGGAGGAGTTAGTGGAATCAACCCTGGAACCAGAATGGATCCATGGGATAGTAGACTTGGACAGTTCAGCAAGAGCAACAAAGAAACAAGGTAAGATGCTTGGACCCTAATCCAAACCCATTACCCTGAACCCGTTCCCCACTGTGCATTATCATTACACTCCTGAACAGCTGTTACTGGGGGCCAGCAATGCATCATGGGAGACGTAGCCATAGTTACATACAAGCAATGCATACACCATACTATTCAGCAAGGCATGCCACACACATCTCCAAGCACACAATGTACACTAGGCAAATGTGTGTACAAAATTGATTTCAAAAGTACACACAAGTGAACAACACCATTGATCCTATGTCCATATGTTTTCACAGGAGAGTCCTCACGCAGTACAGCACCAGCAAGGGAGGAGAGTGCACCAGCAACTAACAGAAAAGAAAAAGAGAAACAAAGCAAAGGTCATAGCGCTGTAGAAGGAGGCAACAAGACATCCCTGGAAGCCTCAACACCTAAGCGAGCCACAACACCTGTGCCGCAATCCCCCCTATTGTTTGGAATCCCTGAGTTTGAACCCACACCGCTTACACCAACACCAACGTCCAGGTCGTCCATGCAAGGAAGGGCAAGGAGGCCTGATGTGCCCCCTGAGGATCCTGGATACCTCAGATGAGGAGGAGGATGAGGAGGACGTTAATCAAACCGTTGCACCTGTGGCTGACAAGTCCAGGCCGCAGATTACAGCAGGCGCTGCGCGTACCAGTGTCCTTGGCAGGAGATCACGTGAGGGTGGTGAGAGGCAGGAAGAGAGAGCGTCTTCTGTGGCCTGGAGGCCTCAATTGTGAAAGTACAGCGCCTGCAGGCTAAGGCAATGTTGGCCGTGCACAGGCAGGTGCGCAGCATAAACTACAAACTGTCACACATAGACAAGGGAATAGGCAACATTGCTGGTAGCTTGGAGTCAATTGCCAAGAGGATGTCAGACATGTCAACATACATGGGTGTACTGTCTGATAAGTTGGACAGGGACCATCTACAGCGTCGCAGGGAGTGGCAGTGTATGCGGCAGCAGTCCAAGGCACTTAACCGATTTGCAACATCAACATCACTACTGTGCCGACGCTCAATAACCATGCAGGATGCAATAGTGCACTGCTGCAGAGACTTGACACGGGGCATGGGAAGAGTGACCTCTGTGATGGAGCATATGCTCACCACTCAAACAGGCACTGCTGGTGACACGGGTGTGGAGGAGACAGAAGGGTCCACCAGCAGGAGTGGCTCCAGCACACCTGTACCAGAGGTGCGCAGGAGCTGCAGGCGCAGCAATGCTGAGTCAGGCCCCAGCCAAGATATGGAAACCCAGCCACGTAAATCCCGCAATGTAGTGCGTGGCGGTAAGAATTGAACTTTGCTTGAACTCCACAGGACTGCTCACAGTGACGGAAACTGAGCACACGCAGTCATGGACACGGACATTGATGGACAATGGCTTTTATTTCTTTACATGATGTAGTGATTATTAAACTACACTCTTCAGACACTATACCTGTCTGTGTGTCATACATTACCTAGAACAAGCATTTGCAATGCAATAGGTCTCGCATTACTGAAAGTTTGACCTATTGGCGTTGCAAATAATAATGCAACAACAAAAGCTCAAACTTTCAGTAATGTGAGGCCTATTGCATTGCAAATTATTGCTTTTTCAGGCAAAAGGAGATTAAATGATTTGCCCATTATCAAAGGATGCTTGAGCCTCCTGCCAGACCCGAACCTGGTTACGTTAAATAAGAAGACTAGGAAAGAAATGGCTTATGATTCCACTTCTAAGCGTATTTGTAATATTCTATGATTGGAAACATGTCCCACATTGTAAATGAATTAAATGGTAACAACTTATATATTAAACCTCAAACAAACATGTTTATCAATTGTTTGATTTAAATAACGTTATAAGCTGTAACTGGTCAGTGAAATGTCAAACGTACAAAAAATTGGTATGTTTTGCTTTTTCTAGCCACAACTCTGACTCCGCCCACTGATCCAATCCTCTGTTTAATCCCCCCCTGATTCTCTGCCCACAGTTCCCCTACTTTTTTTTCCCCACTTCGACCACTGGCACCAAGTGTTAGAAATCCTACCCTTGCAGCTTTGTGGGTGCGCAGATTGTATCACCCATGAAGTTATTTGGACTGGGCTAAAACGTTACATAGTGCCCCCGCCAGGGAATATAGAGAATATATGTAGCCTCTGATGGGTTACCTTATGTTTCCGTGACTTCTGTACATGGTCTGCACGGGATGGCTCATCAAATCCCCCCCGGAGAAGAAGCTGAAGAGATACGTGAGTACTGAGTGCACAGCTCCGCTCCTTTCGGGTTCCGCGTGCAGCTTTGACAGTGCAGCAAGGATGAAGGCCTGCGTAGCTTTTTGGGAGGGTGGCGGAGGCCGCCTTTACCGATTTGCGAAGAAATTCGATGTGACTATTTTTCTACCTCTATACTACTTTCATCAGCGCTTTTTCCTTCGAGTTCAAGCGCTCAGAAGCTGGCTTGTTAGCGCTGCAGGAACGGAAATGCGTGTAAATAAATGCTTAACTGCCGAGTTTGCTCAGTCGTGCTCACAGACGAGGGCTGCAGGAAGTCCAACTGTTGTCTTGTTTATGCTGCCTTAGGGCTGGTCAGCTTGTCTCGTTTGTTTATTTAGGAGTCAGAAATGCATTTTCATATCAGTTAATGAATATTCCTATTTGTGAAGATTTTTCCCCCTCATATTTCAGTGTAACAAGTTTGTGAAATCGCCGCGCCCTCCGTCGTATTCAGTGGGACAACGGCTAATTTGTCAGTTGTAATGCAAATTGTCAGTTAGCGAGCTTCCACTCAAATTCCTACGTTTTGCCATTTCTAGTTGTTTTGCTTTCACGTTGTAGTGTTTTCAGTAACTAAGTGAATGTTGGCAAGGCGTTCGTGGGCCCGTCTATGGCTCTGTGTAGGTAGTGCTTAGCATCGATTATTTCTAGGAGCTTTCTGTTTTTGCATGAGAAACACAATGCTACCTAGCCCTTAGTTTTGCTTTTTATGGCACCGTAAACAGCAGCTGTTCTTACTATTTTAGTAGTGCTCAGTGTATCGATCCGGTAAGGAAGAAGGGCTGAGTGAGCACTTCTGGGACGCAGACCTGTGTGACTTGCAGCAGTGAGCACTTTACTCGCAGAGCTGTAATATAGGATTAAAGGCGCACTCCTGTCTGACCAGCTTCACACAGCGGGGTCGAGTGAGTTGAGTTTAGATTACAGCTCTTCGGTTACTTCGGCGCAAGAAGGCTGGAGAGGTATTGTGTGAACATCCTCTTAAAAGTGAAAATTGTTCACTGGCAAAATAGAGGACGCCAGACCAACAAGTGTGAAATAGCGCATCCTCAGTGAGAAGTGCTCCCCAAAGCCTCTCGTTTTTTACCACAAAGAGGGTTATTCAGTCTGGCAGCAAAGACAATGCGCTTGTGTTCGATAACGTCTCCTACCAGACCAGCAGAGAAGCACTCCACCCAAGAATGAGCACACTGTATCTGCCTAGCGCCTTGTGCAGTTCAGAACCCCTCTTAGCAGCTATATCACGTCACTTGGAGGTTCATGTCATTGGTGATAGCATGATTCCATTTAAAAACAAGGGCCACAAGGCGCTGCCTCGTCGGCCAGCATCCGAAAGGCACCCCTTTAATCCTCGGGCTGATCTGGGTCGGATCAGGCTACAGCGCAATCTAACAGTGTCAGCATGGTTAGTCCGGCAGGGCGACGTGAGCGAAACCGAAACCTTTCGTGGGGCGGGACTTCCGTCTTCGGAAGCCCGCGCATGCGCCCACGGAGAGAAGCAGTGCTGGTGACGCGGGGCTCCCATGCCCGAGGGAGAGCCCCGCGGAGGCTGCAGAAATTTAGAATGGCGGTAAGTGGGGCTTAGTGGGGGGGGGGTGCGCTTGTATGTATGCGGTGGTGGCGGCGGGGGGGGGTCTCTGTATGTGTGTGTGCATGTGTGTTGATGCGCTCCTGTGTGCGTGTGGCGGGCGGAAGTTTCTGTATGTGTGTGTGCCTGCGTGTGTGTAGGTGTGCTCGTGTGTGTCTCTGTGTGTGCATGCGTAAGCAGAGGAGGTGTGTCTGTGTGGTACAGCTTTCCAGGAGAGGAGACAGGAGCTGGCCAAAGCGAGCTCGTTCACGTGCGCGTGGCCCGCTCAATTCCGAGCGCGCGGCCAGCTCCTGTCCCCTCTCCTGGAAAGAAGACTCACTCGCTGACAATAGATCTCGGCGAGACCGCGCTTTCGCGCGGTTAAGCGAGACCTAAATATCGACGTGTGATCTCTGCCCGTCTCAATCTACCATTTGTTGCTGCTGCTCCTGTTGCTTGGGGCTCTGCCTGTTCTTGATCATCATCAATGTCCTCGTGATGTGTCATCTCCACCCCTGTGCCTTCTTTGGTGGCAAGATTGTGCAACATAGCACAAGTCACTATTATCTTGCAGCACAGGATGGGGGTGTACTGCCGTGCACCTCCACTCTTGTGAAGGCAGAGAAACCTGCTTTTGAGTAGCCCAAATGTGCGCTCCACTACGTTGCGAGTTGAGCTGTGAGCCACATTATAACGCCTCTCACTCCTGGTAGTTGGATTGGGGTAGGGTGTGAGCACAAAGGAACGCAGGGCATATGCACTGTCGCCTATGGGGGGAAAATAGAGCACCATTAGTCACATACGCATCACACATACATCTGCCATGACTATCAGGGTGTGTCACTGTTGTTTACCTAGCATATATCCATCGCCAAATTCTCCAGCAACAAGCCGTGTGTATATCCCACTATTCTGGAAGATGTAGGAGTCATGGGTACTACCTGGAAATTTGGCCACTATGTCTGTGATTATGTTGGCAGCATTGCATATCACCTGCACATTGATGGAGTGCCCTGACTTACGGTTTCGGTAGATGTGTTCAGTGGCTGCAGGTGGACAGAGTTGAATGTGGGTGTCATCTATGCAGCCTATCACGTGAGGGAAGTGTGCCAGTTGATAGAAATCAGTTTTTGTTTTTGCAAGTTCCACAGGTGTGTCAGGGAACCGGATGTAATATTCCATTCTCTGAGTCATGGCCTGCAGGAACTTCCGGAAAAAACGTGATAGGCGGCTCTGGGAAACACACCACCAACTGCAGCAATCACACTCTGGTAGCTCCCAGAGGCAAGCAGGTGTACAGAGCACCTGCACATATGGGGGGGGGGGGGGGGGTCGCGTGGGCCCTGGGTGTTGGGTGATCCAGGTATGGGTGGAGGTCCCTAATCAAGTCCAGGATGGTTCTGGGGTGCAGCCTGTACCTCTACAGTATCTCTGGCTCAGTCAGTTGAAATAAGGTGATCCTCTGCCTGTAGACCTGCTCCTCCCTCATCCAGACCCTCTCTCCTGCTGCCTGTAGCCGTAGCCGCCTCGCAATGACATAAAATGCCGCCATTCTTGCAGTACTGTTGCATTGTGGGCCCTTTTTATAGGCTGGACCTGGTTACCACCTGCTTTCAATCCATGGTAAATACCAACTCTTAAATACCGAATTTCATCGGATTTGGTATTTTATCTCTTTCCTACATCTCGATGGCCCTTTCTTATTTTCCGAATCGGTAAATAAGAACTCGGTAAATAAGGATTCGGAGAATTACAATTCGGAATTATACCGACTCTTATTTACCGATTCAGAACTTTTTAGGCACCTACATCTCAAATTCCAAAAACCGGTCGGAAACAGCCGAAATTACCGAATTTCGGCCGTTACCGACCGGTATTTGGCGACCTATATCTGGCCCTCAGTTACAACTTTAGGAAGGAAAGAAGGGTGGCTTCTCATTATTATCCTATTTGCATATAACACCATATAGGTTTCAGCCTCCATAAGGATTTCAATTCCACTAACCCTACAAGTTAAAGTAATAGACACTAGAAAAGTAGTCTTCCAAGACAGATGCTGCAATGATGCCCTGGGAACAGGTTCAAAAGGAGAACACACATTTGAAAAAGAAAACCAAATTGTGCTCCCAAAAATTCCCGTACCTTGTTGCAAGGTATACATTTTTCCACCTGCTGGAAAAGTAACTAATCTCAGGTGGCAACAGAGCGAAAAAAATAATGGGAACTTAAATAAATGTTTTAAATTGGTTGAGCTCCTAAAGAGATATTATTTAAATATCTATAGCGGACTTGTATACACTTCCGTCTCTGGTGGAGTCAGAGAGGGGTCTGTGCCCCACATGTATTCGTGCTGCCTCCTCAGCACACTGCACCTAGCCACACTGCACATTGAGACATCCTACACAACCGGTGTCTCTGTAAATTTGAAAATTGGCACAGGCCTTCAAGGCTGCATTCATTCATGTCACTTCAATTTTTGGGACAACCATTACAAATGTGTGGTCAGGAATAATACATATCTTACTGATAGGTGTTACAGTGCTCCTGATTCTATTCTTCTGTCAAAAATGAATGCAATACCCAGGGGCACCTTGATGTCAGCTCGTGCTTAGCAAGTATTTCAGAGTCGATCTCCTAAGGAAACTCTTAAAATCATACCTTAGCCTTCTGTAAAATGGCACAGCTTCCTTATATACGGCTTGTTTGTTTGGTGCAGAAGAAAGGATTATTCTGTAAACTGCTGTGAGAAATGACCTGTTGTTGGTAAATGGTTAAGCAATGGCATCTCTGATTGACTTTCAGCGTGACAATAGATTTCCCCCTATCTGTAGAAGCTGAATTTGAACCTTATATGGCATTTGGAACAGAAGATAATACTTTCTATCCATTCGTCTGCTGCAAAGACAACACCTGACCTGATGATGAATGTAATGCACAACATCGCTCCAGCATGCTCTTCGATCTCAATATTTATACCTGCAACTCTTGAAAACACTACTTAGGAATAACAAATTGCTTTCGCCAACATTAGCAGTTACTGCAGTTGATCAAGCTAAAAAAACAAACAGTCTTAATCACCAGACTCTCACCCAACCAGACTCTTTGATAAAAATAGCTGGCAGCAGTTTTTTTGATGACGAGGACGTTCTTATTGAAGCCTATCATCATTCACATCCAGATCCATCATGACCAATGACGATTCCGGGTCTTCGAAATGAAGACTGACATTTTGAATTTGCAGTTCAATCAAAGTATGGGTAAAAACGTTGTCAGTACTACTCTCTGTAGTTGTGATTTCACAGACACTGAACATTAAGCTCAATGTGTATCCATATGGCCGGTTTCCTTTTGCGCCTGAAGTTCCAGACAATTGACAAGAAATGTTGTGAACATTTGGCTCCTGTTACATATTTATTTTTTATTCACAGTAACTAGATGTTCCGCCCTTTCTTTAGAAGGGACACGAAAGTATAACATTCTGTTAGAACTACGGTTTCATATGTGTCAGAATTGTAACTTGATTAATACTCACCTTCACTGAAAAAATAAAGTGAAGTAAAAGTGACAGTTCAACATCATTTCTGAGTATAAAACTTACAACATGTGATGCTTCGAGCACCACTAATAACCACTATGTATGACCAATACACTGTGATCCCTGCTTCCTGGTGGGGTAATATGAAATTGTTCTTTATCAATGAATCAATTCATGCTATGCCGTTTCGTTTTTTGTTGTTCAATGAGATGTTTGATTTCCTTGAACACACAATAAATGGTTATAAGTTAAACTTATCAATGCTTAACGTTGCTTTAATTCAGCAACATTATGTGAAAGCATATGTAGGAAAATAGGATCTGCTTTCATGGTTACCCCCACTTTTAGATGATGTCAGTATGTTTTTTTACTAGTCTGATTGGGATCCTGCAAATCAGGACCCCAGTAACTGTGCTTCCTCCCTAAATTGACCAGGGTAAGTACTTTTTTACCTCCACAATTGGCTACTGGTAAACCCTAGTAGGTCCCTAGAATATGGTACTTGGGTACCCAGGGCATGGGTACACAGGGGTCTCCCGTTGGCTGCAGCATGTATTGTGCCACTTATGAGAGACCACTTAAACTGTGACTGCAGGCCTGCCATTACAGCCTGTGTGAGTTGGTGCTTACACTTTTCACGACAGATATAAGTTCTTATATCTGAGGTCACTACACTTAAAACCTATAAGTCACCCCTAAGGTAGGCCTTTCAGTCCTGAAAGCATGGTGCTTGGTTATAAGTGTGAGGGTGCCCCTGCATGAGCAGGACACCCCCTACAAACCTGGGAGTCCATTCTCCAGGCATATAGTGGCCATCAGTCATTACGCAATGGCTAACTATGTAGTGGCTGTGCCGAACCTGGGCACGTTTAGTATCAAATATGTTGGAATCATACCCCGAACACCGTTACCGTTGTTGGAGGCATGATTCCATGCACTGGGGGGCTCCTCCGGGAAGCCCCCAGTTCTCCTAGTAACAGCCTTTCAGGGTCTACCAGCAAGTTATTGCTGCTGCCAATCCCAGACACGATTCTGCCCTCATGCTGTTGAGCTCGAGCAGGGGAAGTTGGAACAATAGGTTTCCTGTCATAGGGAGGTGTGCCCACCACCCTGATAGGAGATCGTGTATTGTGTTGGGGTAGGGGGCGCTTACCAGCGCCACCAGACTGCTTTGAAGGTGCCTTTCGTGCATACTCCAGTTTGAACTGGTTCTGTGTGTCCTTGGCTCCTGCTCTAGTGCGAAACTGGGCAAAGGACATGGGAGTATCCTCCCCTCTGTCCAGCCCCTCCTTTGGGAGGGACCCCGGAGTCATTCCAACCCTTTCCCTAGGATACTTAAGCGCTTACCCGTGGGTGGCTCTTCAAATTCGTCGTAGGACAAGACTCAAGCTGAAACCACGTCACTCTTCAACCGTCTGGACACTTGGCCTTCACCTTGAACCGAGACTGCATCAAGGAAAACTCCTGCTGATACTGGTCTCTCTGTTCTGCAAGTCTTCTTAGTCGTCTGTGTTTCTTCTAGGATCCTACTGTAAACTACATGGACGAAACGCATACATAAGTGTTCCCACTTATATCGACTCGGTATGATGTAATCCAGCCCTGGCATCCAATGGATTTGTAAGAAGACCCCTCACCCACCAACCTAGTTGGTGGCATGCTTCATCATTGGGGTCCCAGCTGGGCTGTCGAGTACAACCCAGATGTGCTTCAAAGCCTGACTACGAAGAAATTCCCTTTTACGTTTTGAAAGTTTCCACCCCAGACCTTTGCGTGAGAATCTCCCATACGGGCAATATCTCAGACTACGCAGAAGTTGCAGCAATATCCAAGATTTCAAAGAACAGGCTTCTACCTTGACCAGCAAACTAAAAACCTGTGGTTACCCTGAGAGAATCACAAAAAAGTCTCAGAAACAAGCAAAGAACCAGAACGGCGAAGGCCTTTTGGCACACAATAAACAGACAACCGCTACCATACCACCAACTTTTGTTTTTTTTAAACTTTTTATTGATGCAAGTGCAGAACAACAATACAATCAAATAAGAAAGCATCATGTAAGGGTTCAGTGCAGAGTGGCAAAATACATATCAATACAAGTACATAAAGGACAGTCTTCAGAAATACAGTGCCAGTGGCATAGAGCAATAAACCTTTATCAAGGAGGCAACATATTCAATACAGACTCTTCCAGGAGTGAATATGGAGAAGAAAAGGCTTGTAGGCTTGGTGAGGCGGGGAGGGGGAAGCCCGGGGAAATGCCAAGCAGGGGACCGCTAATGGTCAGCACCGGCGGCCCGAGGCCGGCGGGGAGCGCGGGGGGAGGCAGCGGCAGGATCAGAGGAGGAATAGGGCAGCAACTGGAGCCCACTCGGCTCTCAATAGGACAGGATGAGAGCGGACCTAGGTGAAAAGCCATGACCAGTGACACCTACACATCGACCAAAGCGGCGGCAACCGCGGGCGCAGGGGCAGCAGGAGGGACAGGGGACGCAGGCTCGCTAGGGGAGGAGCGGGATTGGAGGTAAGCGACCAGGGGACCCCAGATATCGACCGGGCGCGACCTAGCCGGTAGCAGATCCCAAAATTCCGATAGCAATGTTTGGCAGCGGAACGCATCCTCCAGCCAGGCCGACACCAAGGGGGCAGGGCGGTGGCCCCAACACATGGCCACCCGGCGTCTAGCCAGCACCAGGAGCATCGAAATCAGCCGGCGCGACGCATCTGGACAGGGCTTGACAAAACCGAGAAGACAAAGGAGGGGGTCCGGAGATATGGCAGCGCCAGCAATCTCGGAGATCGTGGAACAGACCTCCAGCCAGAACACCTGCACCCGGGGGCAAAGCCATGCCAAGTGAGCGAAATCCGTGGTAGGGGCGGAACACCGAATGCAGGAATCATCAGGTATGAGCCCTAAGCGGTGAAGATGTCGTGGAGTGCGATAGAACCTGTGTAAAAACTTGAAGTGGATCAATCGGAGCCGGTAATTTGGGAAAAGTTTAGTAGCTTGATTACAACAGTAGAGCCAATCGGAGTCTGAAATATCCAGACCCAGGTCGGCACTCCACACCTCGCGTGGCCGCGTCGTGTAGGACAACAGGGGAGAGGCATACAATCTGGTAACGAGCTTACGCGGAGAAGTGGAAGTGTATAACAAATCCAGAGCGGGAAAAGTGGGCGGAGGCTGCGGAAAGGTCGAGTGCAATTTCCGGCATGTGGCGCGCAGCTGGTAATACAGAAGCGTGTCCATCAAGGATGGCGATTCCGGGAGTGGATACAAAGAATCATCGGGGTATAGATCAGCCACAGTCTCGAGGCCCCCCGACGCTGCGTGCCGAGACATACAGGATGACTGGAGCGGGGGAAAGTCCGGGTGGTTAGTAATGGGCATAGTGCCCGCTGATATTATTATTATTATTGTGTCTTTTGTAAAGCGCCCAGCTAGCCCAACGGGGTGTCCCGGCGCTAATTGATTTAACAGAGAGATCTCTCAAAGCATAGAATTATAGGCGGAATAGGAAGGTTTTTAGAGCACGACGGAATTCAAGTTCTGTCTTGCTCATGCGCAGGTCTAGCAGCAGTTTGTTCCATCTTTGGGCAGCACATAGTTCAACAGTTTTGCCTCCTGAACGAGCTTTTTTGAATCTGGGGGTAGTCAGTAAAGATTTGGTATTAGAGCGAAGGGCTCTCGCATTGCAGTAGGGGCGAAGAATGGATCTAAGGTGAGCAGACCCATTGCCCTGCGTGGTTCGATACGCTAATGTCATTGCTTTAAACTCAATGCGCTTGCTCACGGGTAATCAGTGCAATTCACGTAGATATGGGGAGATGTGCAGCCTACGTGGGAGGCCCCCAATCTAGCGAGCAGCGGCGTTTTGTACCCTTTGGAGTTTATGACAAAGGCCAGTGGATAAACCTAAGTAAAGTCCATTGGCATAGTCCAATAATGAGAGATTATTAACGCATGGACTATCGTTTTCCTGTTTGCAGAGGGCAAGTAATTTATGAGTTTTTTCAAGATTTTGATCTTAGAGAAACAGGCTGCCGAAACTAATTGAACCTGACACTCAAATGATAACAGATGGTCCCAACGGACTCCGAGGTTTCTAACGGAGTCCTTGGGGGTAGGGGCTTGGCTCAGATCTTCTGGCCACCATAAATTAGAATTTAGTGGGGAAGGCTGGTTGAAAAAAAGCACTTCAGTTTTACCTGCGTTCAATTAAAAAAAATTAAGATCCATCCATTTGGCGATCTCTCTGAGACAAGTTTTAAGGGGATCAAAAGTGAGAAGGGAGGGCTCCTCAAAAGTAAAAAGCAACTGAATGTCGTCGGCATATGACGTTGTTTTAAGGACAGACCGGGAGATCATATCCGCTAGAGGAGAAAAATACACATTAAATAAAAGGGGGCTTAATGAGGAGCCTTGAGGGACACCCCATTTCAATGGCCTAGCTGTAGAAGCAAAGGGAGGGGTGTGGACCTGTTGCTGACGGTTTGACAAAAACAAACTAATCCATTTAAGGACCGTACCCTGAATTCCTATAGCCCTCAGTCTTTCCAGCAGTATGGGATGAGAGACGGTGTTGAATGCTGCTGATAAATCCAGCAGCACCAACACCGCCTTAGAGCACCGATCCAGTGTCCAACGGACTGAATCCACAGTCTCAATGAGGGCTGATTCTGTGCTATAGCCTCTACGAAAGCCATGTTGGGAATCATGATAGAGTCCATGGTCTTCAATGAAAGTGGCAATTTGCTGGTGGGCAAATTTCTCCAGAATCTTGGCCAAAGCAGGTAGAAGTGATATCGGCCTATAATTGGCCGGATTTTCTGGGTCTGCATTGAGCTTTTTTAGGATGGGGACTAAAAAGGCATGTTTCCATGCTTCCGGATAGACGCATAAACTTAAAGAAGAGTTCCATATGGGGTTGAGAAATGGATTGAGGAAAGATGCTAACGCTTTGTATTGCTTTGCAGGCCAGGGGTCACCAGGAGATCCTGACCTGCATTTTAGTAGTTCCCGAAGAGAAGAGTCTTCCGATATTTCTGTAAATTCTGAAAGAACTGGGCCTTGATAGTTGACTTCCATCTGTACCATAGGGGAATCATTGCTGTCACTAATGGGAAAGGAAGCGTAAATCTGAGCGATCTTATCCTCAAAGAATTCGGAAAGCTGAGCGCCAAGTTTTTGGGACACAGGCTGCTGTCTGATTAAAGCTTGGTGGTCTGTAAATGATCTGACAATTGAAAAGATTTCTCGTGGAGCATTACTGTCTTTATCAATCTTCGCAGCTAAAAAACCTCTTTTGTGTTTGACAATCAGATTCCGGTACTCTTTAAGAGCTTTATGATAAACTAATTTACTCTCCATAGAGTACCCAGATCTCCAGCGTCTTTCCAGGGTTTTACAGGCGGAATTCTGTTGTCGCAGTTCGTCCGAATACCATGGGGCTGCGGGTGATGCCCTAAAGGTTTTTATCGGTTTAAGGGGAGCCAGTGAATCTTTAACCCACTCATTGAGGTTAGAAATTCGAGAGTCCAAATCTTCGGCAGGGTTGGGACAACTATCTTTAAGATACTCATCAAGAGAAGTCTGGGAAATATTACTCCAATTTCTGCCTAATTTCCTCGGGCAGAGGAAGGTCTGTCAATACGAGTCAGGAGGATAGAAAAGGGGATAAGAAAATGGTCCGACCATATTACAGGGATAGGGTTGTCAATCAAGATGTCAGGTAGATTGGAGCAGATCAAATCCAGTGTGTGTCAAGCTCTATGGGTGGAATGAGCAACTAGCTGAGGCAGTTCACAAGCAGCCAAAGTAGATATAAAATTCGTGCTTATAGGACATTCAGGATCCTCAACATGTAGGTTACAGTCCCCAAGGACCGTAAAATTAGCATAGCGGGAGCATGATTGAGTTATATAGTCAAATAGTGCCGGGAGATGAGAAGGATTAGAATTAGGAGGACGGTAAAGCAGAAGGCCCGAAAATGATACTGATGCTGTAAGTTTAATACAAAAAGGGAGCCCTTCAACACTATCAATAGGGTCAAAGTGCGGGGAGGTGATTGTCCAATTACTTTTAAAAATAATGGCCAGTCCGCCCCTCTTTTTGCCACTCTGTCGGATTGCACAAATGATTTTAAAGCCATCAGGAATTGTCAGAGTAATGGCCAGGTTAGTCTCTTCAGTGAACCAGGTCTCGGTCAAAAACATTAAGTCCCAGTCATTATCCAGAAGGGATTGCTGGATATCCAAAGAGTGCTTGACCAAAGACCTACAGTTTATTAGTGCAATCTTAATGGAAATAGTCAGTTTGGGGCCCCGTGGGGGTGGTGTGGGCCGGATAGGATCGTATTGAAATCCTTAAAAATATTTGAGGAGAAGCCACATTTCTCACAGAGAATGTCAACATTTCGGGATTCCAGCAGGTTAGCCCAGTCGTGAGAGCAGCCCAGGGGTCGTAGTGCATATAGTTCCCTGCGGCTGTAGCTGGTTCGTACCCGGTTGGTGTGCCCGACAGCATGACTGGCCCCGGCCGCAGTCTGGTCGCGGACGGGCGCAGACCGGCTTTCCTTTGGCGCGCCCGTTGCGCGCGTCTGTGTAGGTGGAGCCATTTTATGCTGTGGAGGGCGTGGGAGGGAAGACAACTAGACCTCCAACCCCCAGCCTCGTTCCAGTGTGGCGGCTATGTCGTTTCCCTGATCAGCGTCTAATCAGCTGAAGGGAAGATTGTCCCCGGGCAGGTAAGTGCAAAGTGCCGATGTGCACACCAAATATAAAATGACAGAACAATATTCAGAACAGTTTTTAAAAAGTACAAACACCTATGTTTCCGGCTTTCCGCCTCAGAGACCAGCTGAAAATCAATTTACGCGCGGGCGCAAATGAAGGTCTTATATGCTGTGGAGGGCGTGGGAGGGAAGACAACTAGACCTCCAACCCCCAGCCTCATTCCAGTGTGGCGGCTATGTCGTTTCCCTGATCAGCGTCTAATCGGCTGAAGGGAAGATTGTCCCTGGGCAGGTAAGTGCAAAGTGCCGATGTGCACACCAAATATAAAATGACAGAGCAATATTCAGAACAGTTTTAAAAAAGATATCGCAGCGTCTCCACCGTGTTAACCTCCGAGCGCGGACGCACAGCAGGGGCGAAGAACACAGTAGTGAGGGGCCAGGGGGTGGCGACATCAGACTCCACCGCGACGTGAGGCTGGTGGGGGTGGGATGCAGCCAGACATGCAGGAAGCTGGCCTGAGCGCAGAGGGCGAACAGTCGGAGATCAGGTGCACCGAGACCACCAGCGACCATCGGCAGGGTCAGGATTTCATAAGCGACCGTGGGCTGTTGCCCCACCCAGATTAAGGACACCATAAGAGAGGGCAACCTGCGGAAAAAATAAGCAGTCAGGGGGATGGGTATGATAGAGAAAAAATAAAAGGTATTTGGGGAGGACCACCATCTTTCATCTTTGCGACGGCGACGCGGCCAGCGAGAGAGAGGGGCAGCCGAGTCCACTGAGAATCTTGGACTCCAGCCAGTCCACAGCACGGCCAAAATTGGACCTCCAGAGGTTGTCCGGGTCCCTGCTCAACCAGATGCCGAGATAGCGGGTGGGACCTGTAGCCCACTCAAAGGGATGGTCAGGCACAAACAAAAGAGTGGCATCCGTTAGGGGGAAAAGTACAGATTTATTCCAATTAATCTGGACCCCCGAAAGCCCTCTGAACCGAATAACTTCACATACCAGGTGGCTGAGATTTTCCTGGGGATGACGAATGTAGAGGGTGACATCATCCGCATACATGGAGACCAAGAGGGAGCGGGACGAGAAACCGATGCCCCTTTGGGTGTGGTGCTGTCGAAGGCGGGCGGCCAGGGGCTCCATAGCGATGGCAAAAAGCATGGGCGACAGAGGGCAGCCCTGCCGCGTGCCACGCAAAATGGGGATAGGGTCAGTGATTTGGCCATTAATGCATAATTGAGCGAGTGGGTCAGTGTAAAGCAATTTAATATTCCTCAAACAGTGAGCGCTAAATCCCATACGTGAGAGGACATAAAGGAGGAACGGCCACTCCAGCGTGTCAAACGCTTTGGTGGCATCGAGCAGCGCGGCCACGGCCGGAAGGTCGAGGTTAATTTGATGCAGAACCGAAAAGATGGTACGAAAGATTATGGGAGGTTGCCCTGCCTGGGATAAAGCCAGATTGGTGGGCGATGGTTGGCATTAAAAGAAGCGAACGGGAGACGATGAGTTTAGCGAAAATTTTATTGTCTATATACCATACCACCAACTTGTGTGACTACATATAATTCCATCTCCAAAAAAGTAACAAAAATCATCCAAAAGAATTGGAGAATACTGACAAGTGAGAACCTAAAATGGGAAAAAAACGCTGTTCTCATACAAAAGAGCAAAACCTTTTAAAGGACAGTTTGGTGTCTACATGCCCTTAACAACAAACAACTCCACCGAACACTGTTTTAAATGCGTGGAGACTCCCCGCTATCACGGGCCATTTCCCCTGCGGTAATTGCAGTGTGTGCCATCTAACAACATCAACCAAACCCCTTGATTTATAACCAGGCAAAATATGGCAAATCAGAAAACATACCAACTGTAACTCAAACAACGCCTCTACCGTACCCCGTCACAGATGCACAGGATGGGAGTTCAGGCAGACACACGATGCTGGCGATGCGGGACACAAGATGCTACGTTTATACATATGGCCTGGTATTGCCGCACGATTTTGGTTAGATGTATTCAAACACATTAGCACCATTACCGGGGTTGAGGTGTCGGAGTCTCTGCTGCTGGCCCTCTTGGGCTATGTGCGGGATATTCCGATACAGCATCGCAGACTTGTTGCGATGTTGCTACTGATGGCCAAGAGACAGGTGGCAATACATTGGAGGAAGCAGAGACCACCCTTAACAGCGGACTGGGTAAGGGCAGTTGTATACTGTAAAGATCAATTAGCGCTGTTCTGGGACCAGATGCCTAGTAGATCCAGGGCCCGGGATATCTGGGCTCCATTTGCCGGCTGGTTGAGGTCGGGAGGTTCGGATTACATGTCAGAATAGATCACCTACTGCACTCCACTGCTACACACGCAATAGCCTAGCCCATGAACTGCTCGTACGAGTCGACACACCTAAAGGGACTAACGGTAGGAACCCCGCACTGATTAAATATGATATTCACACCTAGAATAGATGGACGACATTAGACCACAACCACATACGGACAACACGCCATGGACTCGGGATCAAATAGGGTGATGTTATAGGGGCACTGTTCATTGTTTCATGTCAGGCCTACAGTTGGACCATATGTAAATAGAATGACTGCCTGTACACTCTGATGCAAGGATCATTTCGCTGCCTGCCCCCGAGGTTGTTGGCAAACAAGCTGTGTACGACGACACTTACGCCGGCCTCCGGGTTGTAGGCACATGGCAGTGTATTTGTGTGTTTTAAAATAAACATCTTCAAATTACAAAAAAAAAAAAACCCTAAAAAAAAAAACGCCTGTAACTCAAACAATGTGGTTTACCTCATTACATGCCCCTGTGGCTTTCGCTATGTAGGGAAGACCAGCAGAAAAGTTTACGTTCGGATATGTGAACATAGATGCAACATACGCTGTAAACGCAACACTACCTCCAAGTGGGCCATACCACCAATGATATGTGGTGGATAATAATTAAGCAACTAGATAAAGGCCTAACCAGCAGAAAAGTTAAAGTTCGGATATGTGAACACAGAAGCAACCTACACTGTAAACGCCGTACTAACAAAGATCACAGAACACTACCTCCAAGTGGGCAATACCAGCAATGATATAAGGTGGACAATAATTAAGCAACTAGATAAAGGCCTAACAATTCTGCAAAGCCGTCTTCTGGAAAAGGAGCAACGGTGGGTCTACCGCTTATCGACCCACATTAATGGTCTGAATGACAACATTCCATAGAACTCACTGTAATGAGTATAAGGGGCTACACTACCAGACTACCACATGTCTTGCTCCAACTACACTTACTTGCCACCATGAGTGTGTACTCCTAATGGAGTACTTCAGTACTCCTTGTTGTTGTCTGTATATTATTTACTCACTCCCATTAATATTACTTGCAGACACATGCACTGTGTAATGCACCACTCGCATAGTCACGTCTTCTTTAACTCCCTGATTACATTTGCGCTCACAATCCAGCATAATCTTTTCAATCAAACACGCTAGAGTTTTTATCATTACTCCGCATTATAGGATTGGTAATGCCCGTTTCTCGCCTAGCGCTAGAATGTAACTTTATTAATATTACTGGCAGACACATGCACTGTGTAATGCACAACTAGCATAGTTATGTCTGTTTTTGCTCCCATATCACATTACATTTGCACTTATAATCCAGCATAATCGCTTCAATCAAATAGGGAAGATTTTTTAACATTACTCTGCATTATAGGACTAGTAATGCCCGTTTCTTGCAAGCCGCTTAGGCCGTAGCCATGCCAAGTTGGTGTTCTAGTTTTCCCTATCACGTAGTTCACGTCCGCTGACGTGACCACGCCCACTCAAGAAAGCAGGATCTCTGTCAGAAGTGCTACAGCCTATTCACCGGCAGGATCCTGACAAGCACCTAATAGGTTTGAAACGCGGGAGCTCTTCCTTGACGAAGTAAGTGCCACAGACCCCAATACCCCGTAGCGATATCCACATCAGGTTGTTCCTTTTCAACCGCCTCATCATTTTACTAATTTCTCTTTTATGCCACCCGCAGTGTTTAACTATAAGAGGCTCCCCCATGGAGGGTCTAACAGATCGTTGTAAAATTGGCAAAAGTAAAGATATCTTTATCCGTGTCTAAGTTTCTACCTGGACCTCTCTTAATCATGTTGTTTTGTACATTACCACGCAATTGCAGCCATTTTTTGTCACATTAATGCTGTGCACATCATTACAGATACAATTTTATATACGTATGTATTTAAATAATTTCAGAAATAAATACGTACTCGTTTGATGGCTGAATTCTGTTGTCAATAATGATTTGTTCACATATAAGCCATTATCACGCCGCGCTCACGGTTACTATTACTATGAAGCACACGGATAACCGCACGTGCGTGTGTCATGATAGCCGAATGTTATTTTGCGTATACTTGTGACCACGCATGTTATTCGTCAGTGCATAGACATGCATGTCTATCTTCACCACACATGATATCTTTACAGAAGTACTGTATAGATTCACCCTGGCTGGGGCTAGAATTCACTACTCTGCAGATGCATTTGAGCATAGAAATGCACGCAGCACGCAAGTAAGTGCAGATATGTGTCTTTCAAATGTTCCATTTGTATTATGCATAATTTTAATGTTCTGTATGTATGTCCTTTATGTTATGTTATGTGTTTTCTTTTTCAGATTGCCAACCAGTAAGTGGGCCCGTAAGTACGGTTCTCCCACAATTTCACAGCACACCTTAGCATGTGTGCTATTATATAATTCACGTGGCTACTTCCACTTTTGTAGCCAACGTACTTTTGCTTACACAGTGGTCCTGAAGAAAGCCATATGACTACACTAAATGGCTGAAACATGTTGAACCAAACATAACGGTTGTTAAAGTAACATTTTTATCTTCAATATATTCCGTTACCAGTTTTTTTAACCTTATCCTAAGACCCTTTGAATAAAGTTTTACAAGTGGGCATTCTTAATGCCATTTTTATTCTCACCACCTAGCACCTACCTCACTGCACAAAAACAAAATACCCGCTCCGCTGTAGTCAGGCGTTAAAGCACAGCTGGGTTGTACTCAACAGCCCAGCTGGGACCCCAATGATGAAGCATGCCACCAAATAGGTTGGTGGGTGAGCGGTCTTCTTACAAATCCATTCGATGCCAGTGCTCGATTACATCATACCGAGTTGATGTAAATGGCAACACTAATCTAAGGGTTCCGTCCACGTTGTTTACAGTATATTAGTTTGGGGATAAGGACACACCCTCTCTTATATTCCTCACTCTTCTGTTGTTTTCCAATTTCTTCTAGGATCTTCAACAGACCTGTGGGCATCAAGGACACCCGAAGTAATCTCCCTGGGAGTGAAGCAGTCACCCCCCTGCATTTGCAGGCACCATAGTGAAACAGACCGGTCTGCTGCTCCTGACATCCCACTGACTTGGAAAGACTCCGCAACACAGGTGCAGGTTCTGCAACTCCTTCGAGGCATGACCTGTCCTCTTTGCAATTTTGAGGCCAGTATCCCTCGTCTGAACTGCTGGGACCAAACCCCTGTGCACCGTGTCCACTTTCCGTTGCCAAGGCGTTTGACTCTGCACAACAGAGATCTTTGGGCTACAAGAAGCTCCAGTCTCCGGCATATTTTCCTGTCAAGTGCAGCGTCCACACCGTATCCCCTGCACCATGGCACTTCCTTCTTGGTGAGCTGCTCGAGTTCCTCTTGCGACTCCTGTGCCGTTGGCCTGTTGGTCCTCCTGAAGGTCTCCTTCTCACCACCTAGCACCTAACTCACTGCACAAAAACAAAATACCCGCTCCGCTGTAGTCAGGCGTTAAAGCACAGCTGGGTTGTACTCAACAGCCCAGCTGGGACCCCAATGATAAAGCATGCCACCAAATAGGTTGGTGGGTGAGGGGTCTTCTTACAAATCCATTCGATGCCAGTGCTCGATTACATCATACCGAGTTGATGTAAATGGCAACACTAATCTACGGGTTCCGTCCACGTTGTTTACAGTATATTAGTTTGGGGAAAAGGACACACCCTCTCCTATATTCCTCACTCTTCTGTTGTTTTCCAATTTCTTCTAGGATCTTCAACAGACCTGTGGGCATCAAGGACACCCAAAGTAATCTCCCTGGGAGTGAAGCAGTCACCCCCCTGCATTTGCAGGCACCATAGTGAAACAGACCGGTCTGCTGCTCCTGACATCCCACTGACTTGGAAAGACTCCGCAACACAGGTGCAGGTTCTGCAACTCCTTCGAGGCATGACCTGTCCTCTTTGCAATTTTGAGGCCAGTATCCCTCGTCTGAACTGCTGGGACCGAACCCCTGTGCACCGTGTCCACTTTCCGTTGCCAAGGCGTTTGACTCTGCACAACAGAGATCTTTGGGCTACAAGAAGCTCCAGTCTCCGGCATATTTTCCTGTCAAGTGCAGCGTCCACACCGTATCCTCTGCACCATGGCACTTCCTTCTTGGTGAGCTGCTCGAGTTCCTCTTGCGACTCCTGTGCCTTTGGCCTGTTGGTCCTCCTGAGGGTCTCCTTCTGCGTCAGTGAGCTCCCCTGTTTCTTCGGGGCCTGCTCTGACTCTCCTGCTCGTGGCGAGTCCCTTGGACATTGCTGGTTCCAATGTTGTTGCTTCTTCGTTTTCCACGCCTGTTGTAGCTGCCAAGGATTGTTGGAATCCAGCCGGACATCGACCCCCTGGCTCTCGAATTTCGATGTGGGACAGCTCGTGCAAGGCTCCTGGTCTTCTTCAGCACTGTCTGGTCTCACAGCTGCTGGAACAAGGTCACTGTCAACTCTCCTTAACAGTCAGTCATCGGTGGGCATTGCTCTTCCGTGCCTCCAGGTCCCCTCCGAGTGGCATAGACACTGTACCCTCTGCTTACAGGTTTTTCACTGCGAGAATACACCCTTGGATTCCACCGGACTCTTGCACAGTCTTCTCCAGCTGCATCTCTCCTGAAGACCTCCATTGTGGTTTTACGCTGGTTACCGACGTCACTTTGCACCTATGCACTCTGCTTCCCTGGTGTAGGTATTCTGGTTCCTGGGGTATCCACGGGTGGGGTGACTTTATTATTTATTATTATTATTATTTAAAGATTTCTAAAGCGCATGGCTGCCCGTGAGCGTCCCAGCGCTGACAGAAGATCTGAAGGATCAGGCGGGAGCAAAAGATGGTTAAGGGAACAGCCAAGTCTTTAAAGACTTACGAAAGGGCAGAAGGTTAGGTTGGGCACGGAGGTCCAATGGAAGAGCATTCCACATCTTGGACGCATGAAGGGAAAACCGCCGGCCTCCCGAACGTGCTTTCTTAATCCTGGGAATTTGGGCAAGGTGGGTATTAGAGGATCGGAGAGTTCTAGTCGTGGTATGAGGGACAACAAGGTCCTTAAGGATAGGCGGGGCTTTTCCATGAAGAATTTTGTGGGTTAGGCACAAGGTCTTGAACTGCACCCTTTGCTCCACGGGCAGCCAGTGTAGTGCTCTAATCGCAGGTCTAGCTGAGCAGCGATTTTTAGTGCCCGTGAGAATCCGAGCGGCAGCATTCTGCACAACCTGCAGCCTGGCTGTGACTTTCTTTGGTGCACCGAGGTATAGGGCATTTCCATAATCCATAATGTAGAAGAAGCTTTCTTGACTGGAAAGGAAGCAGGGGGAGAATCTTACGAGTAGTGCGTAGTAGGCCGAAGCAGGCTCCCACCGTTTTCCTTGCCTGGGTATTTAGGGTGAGGTTATGGTCTAACCAAATCCCCAAGCTTATGATGTCTGTTTTGGGGGTTGGAGGAGGGCTCATACACGGGGGCCAAAGAGACTCCGAACGAAAATGGGACTGATTGCCCATCACCATTATCTCCGTTTTTTCCCCATTGAGTTTTAGATGGGAGGAGTTCATCCAACTCACTATGTCTCTCAGGCATGAATGCAGGTCGATAGCAGGATTGTCTTGCCGACTGAGGGAGACAACCAGCTGAGTGTCATCCGCGTAGGTCAGGAGTTTGATACCATACGGGATGACAATTTTTTCCAGGGGTGACATATACACGTTGAAGAGCGTCGGGCTCAATGACGAGCCCTGAGGCACTCCGCAGCGTATAGGGGTCTCCCTAGAGATAAAGTCGCCTTCTGCTACCTGGAAGGAGCGGTTATGGAGATAGGATTTGAGCCAAGAGAGGGCCGGCCCTGAAATACCAAGGTTTTCCAGCCGTTGTGCCAGGATGAAGTGGTTGACGGTGTCGAATGCCGCGCTAAGATCCAGGAGGATCACTGCCACTGATCCTCCTACATCAATGATCTTCCTAGCCTCTTCGACCACCGCCACCATCGCTGTTTCGGTGCCCTGGCCCGGGCGGAAGCCTGTCTGAGATGATTTTAGCAGAGCATTGGCTTCCAAATAGTTTGAGAGCTGACCATTGATGAATTTTTCGGCCAACTTGCTAATGCCAGGGAGAAGAGAGATCGGCCTGAAATTGGCCAGATTGCCAGGGTCAAGGTTGGACTTTTTGATTAAGGCTTTGACCACAGCCTTCTTCCAACTTGCGGGAACCGTTCCACTTTCTATGGAGGTGTTCATCAGGTTCACCATTGGTGCTAGAATGGTAGACGCAACCTGTTTCAGATGTCTGACTGGCGCTGGATCGTGCGGGGACCCACTTTTAAGAGATTGAAGGATGGGCCCTAAGGTTGCCTCACTGATGGGAGCGAACTCGATTAGTTCTGTGTCCAGGTTCTGGCACTGCGGTGAGTGAGGGGGTGGGGGATCCACCGGAAAAAGAGGGGGGAGATGTTGCAGAATATTTTGTATTTTCAGGTCAAAGAACGTGGCTAACTCATTACAATGGTTGTCCGAGAGATTATGCGAGACAGTTGGATCCGGAATTTTTACAAGTTTTTTCACGATTTGAAAAGTTTCTCTGGACGAACAAGAAGCCTCGCTAATTTTTTCAGTAAAAAAGGATATTTGGGCATTTTTTAGGGCCTTTTTGTAGCTGAGAATAGCCCGTTTACAGTCATTTTTACTGTTGAGGTCGAAATCTTTCCTCCATACTCTTTCCGCTCTCTTACAAGTTTTCTTTAAGAGGCGGATCTCGTGGGTAAACCACGGGGAGGTGGCTTTTTTCCTCGGTTTCCGGTATGGTTTTTTGGGAAGAACTGTATCTAAGGAATTTGCAATCCAGGACGTGAAAACCACGTCTGCAAGGTGAGGGTTCATTTCGGGAAGTGGCCTGGTGTCTTCAAGTGCTTGTTTCCATTTGTCGATGTCGAGTTTCGCCCAAGGGCGGGAAGGTCTACCAGGTGCTTGGGTGAAGGGAGGAGAGGCCTGAATTCGCCACCTGAACGGGATGAGCAGATGGTCGGACCACGGCACAGGAATCGGTGTTCCCACCACAAGATCTGGAAAGTTGCAAAAGATGGGATCAAGCAAGTGTCCACAATTATGTGTGGGAAGATCGTTTTGTAAATAAAGTTGGTGGGCTGCCAGGTCTGAGATCAGTTCTGTGGCTATCTCATCTTTACTATTGTCAAAGTGGACATTAAGGTCCCCTAGGACTAGGAGATTGGGCCGTATACTGGCCATGGCCAGGGAGCATTCCAAAAGAGAGTTATGGAATTGCCCCATGGCTCCTGGCGGACGGTAAATGAGAACTCCTGAGAGGGAGATACTAGGGGACATTTGGATGGTGAAATGCGTATTTTCACAGTCCGTCAGGGGGCTGTCGAAGAATCTACATGAGAAAGACTCTTTAAAGATAACGGCAATTCCTCCTCCCCTGCCCTTAAGACGGTTCAGGTGTTGTATCAGGAACCCGTGGGGCAGTGCCTGTACTATATCAGCGTCTGAGTCAGGCGCTAGCCATGTTTCGGTTAGAAACATGATCTCTAGGTGATGTTCTTCGATGAGTAGATGTATTTCATGAGCGTGTTTGGGCAGAGACCTGCAGTTGATCAGTCCCATATTGATGATCGTCTTAGTGTGGTCCTCGTTTATAGACGGGGTGAGTTTAAAAGGACAGTGGGGACAGTGAGTGAAGCAGGAATCTCCTCTCAGTGACTGGGAACATAGCGGTAGAACAGGCAACTTGAGATGGAATAGGGAGTCTCTGGAGTAGGAAATCCTCGACTGAGCCCCCGGGCCAGGCTCCTGGCTCGGTCTGGCGCGGACGGGGCAGACGGGCTTGCCTTAGGCACGCTATCGTCGCGCCCGCTGCGCTTCGGGTGGGTCAACATATTTTATGGAAGTGGGGATGCTGATTGAAAGGGGGCATGGCCAGCCCAAGTGGGCGTGTCCGGCGGGACCAGGAAATGGCGGCAGGAATACAAACACTCACCCGTACCAGTGCTAATTCGGCTGTGCGGGGATGTCTGTTTAGGTTTGTGGCTACAGGTATAAGTGCCCAGCAAGTAAGTGAAGTTAAAAGCAAATAATCACAATAAAGTATTAAAAAACACGTGAACGTTGCTCCCGGCTTTCCACCTCAGGAGGATTCTGTAAACACTGCGCTCGCACTCAGCGCGCGTTTAAATGTCTAATAAAGGGGGCGTGGCCAGCCCAAGTGGGCGTGTCCGGCGGGACCAGGAAATGGCGGCAGAAATTGAATATGCTACTTACCAGTATGCATCTGTTCTTGGCATGTAGGGCTGCTAACATTCATATCTTAGCATTAGATCGCCGCCTAGTGTTGGGCTCGGATGATCGCACATTGTTGTCCTGGAAGAGTCTTTGAAGTATCCTGAGATAGGTGGCTCCTCCCCTGGACTACAGTGCGCATGGGCATCGGCTCCATCCCCAGATTGTTTTTCGCCATTGTGGCAGAAGATGGAGTGAAAAGTGTAAAGGATGTCCATGCTAATGAATAAATACAATAGTATATCTGCAGCTGCGACAGGCACCGGGGAGGAGGGCGGGCGATATGAATGTTAGCAGCCCTACATGCCAAGAACAGATGCATACTGGTAAGTAGCATATTCAGTTCGAGGCATGTGGGCTGCTAAATTCATATCTTAGCATAGAATACATAGCAGTCCCTCCATCAGCGGCGGTTGCCCGTGCCAGCTGCAGAAACCTGAAAAAGTGTCTTCAGAACAGCCTGTCCTACAGCAGCTTGCTGCTTGGAATGCACATCAACACAGTAGTGTTTTGTAAAGGCATGTGGTGTAACCCACGTGGCTGCTCTGCAAATATCCTCTAAAGGAATGTTCCCTAGGAAAGCCATGGATGCCCCCAGTTTGCGTGTGGAGTGCGCTCTGGGGGGTATTGTTAAAGTGCGCTTGGCTTTTTGATAACATATCTGGATGCACTTAACAATCCATCTGGCTATCCCTGCTTTGGAAATCGGGTTGCCTTTGTGTTGTGGTGCGAAGGCAACAAAGAGTTGTTTTGTTTTTCTAAAGGGTTGTGTTCTGTCTATGTAGTACATCAACGCCCTCCGTACATCTAAGGTATGGAGCATTCTTTCCGCCACCGTTTGCGGGTTTTGAAAGAATGCTGGTAAGTCAATAGTTTGGTTTAGATGAAACTGTGACACCACCTTCGGAAGGAATTTGGGGTTAGTGCGTAGCACTACCCTATTTGGATGAATTTGAATGAATGGCTCTTGGATTGTGAGCGCCTGCAGCTCACTGACACGCCTCAGAGACGTAATAGCTACAAGGAAAGCTACTTTCCACTTAAGGAACTGGAGTTCACACGAGTGCAGTGGCTCAAATGGTGGTCCCATCAGTCTGGTGAGAACGACATTGAGGTTCCACACCGGAGCTGGCGGTGTTCTTGGGGGAATGACTCGTTTCAGACCTTCAAGGAAGGCTTTAATGGCGGGCACTCTGAAGACAGAGAGGTGCTGCCTGTTCTGGAGATAAGCCGCTATGGCGGATAGATGTATCCGAATGGAAGTGTACGCTAGATTGCACTTGTAAAGATGCAACAGATAGCAGATGATGTTGGGGATAGATGCATCTAGCGGGTTGATGTCATTGGCTGTACAGTAAATGACAAAACGCTTCCACTTTGCAGCATAGCATGCTCTAGTAGTTGGTTTCCTCGCCTCCTTGATGATGTTCATGCACTCCGGAGGTAGGTTAAGGTATCCAAACTCTAGGACTTCAGGAGCCAGATCGCCAGGTTGAGCTGTTGCGGATCTGGATGCTGAATTTCTCCATGGTTCTGCGTCAAAAGACTGGGCGTGAGGCGCAGTCTTTGATGCGGCACCACTGAGAGTTCGAGGAACGTGGTGTACCAAGCCTGGCGCGCCCACGTTGGAGCAACTAGGATGAGAGTCATCTCGTGCTGCCTTAGCTTTCTTGCGACCAGCGGTCTTAGAGGGGCTGGCGGAAAAGCGTACGCAAATTTGCCTGACCAGTTCATCCATATCGCATTCCCCTGCGACTGTGGGTGAGGGAACCTGGCGGCAAAGTGTTGGCATTTTGCGTTCTCTTTTGTGGCAAACAGGTCTATCTCCGGATGACCCCACTGCTGGAAGTACGGGTGGAGGACAGATGGGTGTAACTCCCACTCGTGCATTTGATGGCTGTACCTGCTGAGCAGATCCGCCATCTGATTGTCCTGTCCTGGGAGGTGTTCTGCCATGAGGAAAATGTTCCTCTGAATGGCCCACTTCCACATGCTCTGAGCCAGATGAGACAGCTGTGGCGAGTGGGTGCCTCCCTGCTTTTGAATGTAGTACATCGCGGTCATGTTGTCCGTCCGGACTAGCACGACTTTGTTGCACAGATGTACAATGAAGGACTTGAGCGCCATGAAGATTGCCATCAGTTCCAGATAGTTGATGTGCATCTTCTGTTGCTGCGTCGTCCATAGTCCCTGCACTGTGTAAGTGAGCACATGAGCTCCCCATCCCTGGAGAGATGCGTCCATTGTAAGGACAATCTGCGGCACAGGCTCTTGGAACAGTCGGCCCTTGCAAAGGTTGTGTGGAGTCCACCAATGCAGAGAGTCGTATGCCCGACTGGTAACCAACACTAGGTCTGTCAATTGCCCACGAGCCTGTGTCCACTGATTCGCTAAGCACTCCTGGAGCGGGCGCATATGTAGCCGTGCGTGAGGGACTATGAAGATGCAGGAGGCCATCATGCCTATCAACTGCATGAACACTCTCGCTGGAAGCGAGTGTTGTGGCCTGAACCTTTGGATCAGAGCCTGCATGCTGTCTATCCTGACTTGGTTTGGCTGAGCCATGGCCGTCAGGGTGTTGATCGTCGCACCTAGGAACTGCCGGACATGTGCCGGCTGAAGATGCGATTTTGGGTAGTTCAGGGAGAAACCCAGATCGTGAAGAAGGTGAATTGTAGTCGACATGTCTGCGGCGCACTGTTGCTCTGACTTGGCTTGCACGAGCCAGTCGTCTAGGTAGGGGTAGACATGGATGTTCTGCCTCCTGAGGTGCGCCGCTACTGTCGCCAGACACTTGGTGAACACCCTCGGGGCTGTGGTGACACCGAAGGGTAGGACCTTGAACTGGTAGTGCCTGCCTTGAATAGTGAACCTGAGGTATTTCCTGTGTGACGGGTGTAGTGGAATGTGGAAATAAGCATCCTTGAGATCTAAGGTTGCTAAGAAATCTCCCTGGTTTAGCAATGGAAGAATCTGTTGCAGTGTAAGCATGTGGAAATGTTCTGATAGTATGTACAGGTTGAGGGGACGTAGATCTAGAATGGGTCTGAGAGATCCGTCCTTCTTTGGAATAAGGAAGTACAGGGAATAAACCCCTGTGCCTTCCTCTCCCACCGGCACGAGCTCGATTGCTCCCTTTTGCAGCATCACCACTACTTCCTGCTGCAATAAGAGCAAGTGCTCTGCGGACATAGGCCTTTGCCTTGGCGGGATGTTGGGTGGAGTGGACCTCAACTCTAGGCAATAACCATACTGGACTAGTTGTCGCACCCACCTGTCTGTGGTGATGTTTCTCCAGACGGGCAGGAACTGCTGTAGTCTCCCCCCGACAGGTGTTAGGTGGTCGGGGGGCAGTGACAGAGAGTCACTGTTTGCTTGGAGTAGAGGAGCGGGAGCTGTTGTTTCCTCTGCCGCGACCTCTGTTGCTGTTATTTCTGTAACTTCCCTTGTTCTGTTTTGTGAACGAGGATTGTGCCCCACCTTTAGAGAACTGGGATTGTTGACCCATTTGTCCTCTGGTGACTCCACGTGCACCTGAGCGACGAAAATTGCTGCCACGAAACTGTTGTGACTGCAGGGCCCCCATGGACTTAGCAGTTTCTGTGTCCTTCTTTATTTTCTCTAGGGTGGTGTCAACATCTGGACCAAACAGACTATCAGGATTGACTGGCTGATTAAGGATTGTTGTCTGAATATCCGGTTTAAACCCTGAGATGCGGAGCCACGCTTGTCGTCTCAGCATAACGCTAGTGTTGATAGCTCTAGCAGCTGTGTCCGCAGCGTCAAGTGCACACTTGATGGCTGCGTTTGAGATTAGCTTTCCTTCCTCAATGAGCAGTTGGGTGGCTTCTTGGAACTGTGGAGGCAGGTGTTGTACAATCTGTTCTAGGGTGTCGTAGTGCGCCCTATCGTAACGCGCCAAGAGTGCCTGTGTATTGGCGATGCGCCAAAAGTTTGATGCCTGTGCAGCTACTCTTTTGCCCCCTGCCTCTAGCACTTTGGACTCCTTATCCGGGGGAGGAGCTTCACCCGTTGTCTGGGAGTTGGCACGTTTCCTGGCATTGGCGACCACAAGAGAGTCCAGTGGCAATTGTCCCCGGATGTATGCGGGGTCCGCAGGTGCAGGTCTGTACTTTTTTTCAATGCGAGGGTTGACCACTCTCGCTCTTGTAGGCTCCTTAAATATGTCCCCAGCATGCTTGAGGACTCCTTTAAGCATAGGCAGTGTCTTTACTGTCCTTTCAGAGACTGAAAAAGTGTCGAAAAGGAAGTCTTCCTCAACCGGGTCGGCATGCATGTCCACATCATGATTGGCTGCCGCCCTTTCGAGTAGTGCATGAAAACCTGCTGAATCCTCAGTCGGGGATGCACGTGCATTAAAAAGCTGCGGGTCCTGCCCCACACCCTGGGTGTTCTGGTCACCAGTGTCATCATATGAATCCGGTTGTGCATCAGGTTCATTGATAGGGAAATTGTACTGCTCGTCTTCATCATACCCCTCACCCGCAGAGTGTTCTGGGGAGGGAGTAGGGCTCCGTCTCGGAGGAGGCTGGATTGGTTCCGTGAGGCCTGAGGCGTCAAGGGGCACCCTCTTCTTCTTTAGTGGGATGACATAGGAGTCCACTGGCTCCGAAGTGATTTTCCTCTTATAGAGGGTCAGTTTGCCTGTGTCAGCGTCGATGAAATGCTCTGAATCGTCCTCTGATTCGAGTACCCGACGTGGAAGCGGGCCAGTCGGTGAAGAAATCACCTGTTTCGGTGCCGATTTGGTTGAAAATGCTTTCGGCGCCTCCTTCGGCGGCAAAATAAAGAGAAGTTTCCCAGAAGGCTTCGCTGGAGTGTCCTTTTGCGGCTGCGGCGATGGTATTGGAGCCGACGGGGCAAAGGCCTTCTCCCTGATTCTTTGCAGTGATTCGGCTATGAGGGACGGCTCACTCACAGTTTGTTTCGGCGCTGACGAGGATGGTCTGATCTTTCCCTCGGATCCGACGTCCTTGTGGGCCTTGTGCGCTTTGGGCGCGGATCCTGTCTTTACCGCCTCCGATTCCTGTGTTCGGGGCGCAGACTTCTTTCCGTGTGCCTGCGTAGCCTCCTTGGAGCCGACTTTGGCGGGCTTGGACGGCGTCGTAGCCGCTGACCCGTGCCGACCATCTTTTTTGGAGGACCCCTCCTCTGGCGTCGGTTTCGATTTTGCAGCATCGGAATCGACGGACTTCTTCGACTTCTGCGGACCGGAGGTCGACGGAGTCGATGGGGTAGCGGGCACCGTCGTTTTCACCGGCACGGCAGCCATCTTAGGGACACTCGAGTCCTTAAGTTTCGGTTTCGTTTTCGGGTCGGCCATTTTAGGTGTTGTCGATCCCGATGGTTTCGGTTTCGGTTTCGAAACAGTCTGCTCAGCAAGTAAGTCCGTGGCCGGGCCCGAAGGCGGGGCTGTGGCTTGCGGCAACGGGTCTTGGGTAAGGCCGACAGGCGATCCCGTGTCCCGGTCGGTATCCTCGTAACCTTCGGGGCAGAGCTCGTCCCCCGAGCTGTCTGCCGCGGCCCCATAAATCTCATCGTCGTCTCCTACCTCGTCGACGTATTCAAGGCCTTGACCCGCGACTCCGTCGTCGTCTCCCGGATCCGCCTCGACCTCCGTCTCGGGTGGGGAGATTTGGAGATGATGACCCTGGTCCTCTTCGTCCTGGTCGCCGAAGATGTTCTCCGGATCCGGGGCCGCTTGTTTAGCTTCCATGCGCACCGCGCGCCGAAGCTTGAGAGTCTTCTTTGAGCGGAACTGTGCACACAACTTGCACTTGCCGTCGTCGCGGTCAGGCGAAAGGCATTTGTTACACACGGGGTGTAGATCGATGTGTGGGTACTTGGACCCACAGAGCGGGCAGTACTTAAACGGGCTCCGCTCCATGTCCGAAAAGTTTTGCAGTCGTGTCGCGATGAGAAGGCCTCAAAGTTCCGAGAGCGAAGAAAACTCCGCTTATTCCGGCTTCAAGAGACGGAAGACTCGAGACCGTGCGCAGACAATACCGACGCAAGAAAATCGAGGCCTTTTGGCCGCTAAAAGTTAGTTTTTCTTGGTTCCGACAGTAAGACGTCGAGACCACATCCGAACCCAATGGCGGGAAAAAACAATCTGGGGATGGAGCCGATGCCCATGCGCACTGTAGTCCAGGGGAGGAGCCACCTATCTCAGGATACTTCGAAGACTCTTCCAGGACAACAATGTGCGATCATCCGAGCCCAACACTAGGCGGCGATCTAATGCTAAGATATGAATTTAGCAGCCCACATGCCTCGAACACAAACACTCACCCGTACCAGCGCTAATTCGGCTGTGCGGGGATGTCTGTTTAGGTTTGTGGCTACAGGTATAAGTGCCCAGCAAGTAAGTGAAGTTAAAAGCAAATAATCACAATAAAGTATTAAAAAACACGTGAACGTTGCTCCCGGCTATCCGCCTCAGGAGGATTCTGTAAACACTGCGCTCGCACTCAGCGCGCGTTTAAATGTCTAATAAAGGGGGCGTGGCCAGCCCAAGTGGGCGTATCCGGTGGGACCAGGAAATGGCGGCAGGAATACAAACACTCACCCGTACCAGCGCTAATTCGGCTGTGCGGGATGTCTGTTTAGGTTTGTGGCTACAGGTATAAGTGCCCAGCAAGTAAGTGAAGTTAAAAAGCAAATAATCACAATAAAGTATTAAAAAACACGTGAACGTTGCTCCCGGCTATCCGCCTCAGGAGGATTCTGTAAACACCCAATCCAACCTTCTGTCTTCCACGGGATTTCTTCCAGGTCCACTGGGAAGGGCCCTTCTTAAAATCTGAAACCGCAACTTCCCTGTTGAATTCTATGGGACACGCCGGTGTTTACACTCTACACACATCCTCTGTGGGGTTCCTGGGTACTTACCTTGGGTGATTCCTTGTGTCCCTCTGAGTCTCCTGGTCCAAGAACTGACATCGGTCGCGGTTCGCATTCCACTTTTTGGGTCTCGCTGGCAATGCATCCGCAAGGATGCATTTGTCCAGCTGGAGACCAATAGCGATCAGTCTGGGGGGAAGGAGGACAAGAGGGTGTACGAGCTTTTTGTCTCCTGGATTCGTGTGCGCGAACGCGCACGTCGCGTCCCGCGCCGTACACATGCTCGCGCAGACAGACACTCGCTCACACACACACCCCCTCCCCCACAGTCACACACACGCACTCCAAGACACATACACACGCACGCACGCACACACACATACACAGCCCGCCCCCCCGCACGTGCGCGCGCGCACACACATGCTTCCCCCCGCCCCCCGCAGCTCAGCAACCCACTCACCGGCTTCCTTCGTGCGGCGGCTCTCCTCAGCTGCAGGGCCCGGCACCAGGACTCTTCTTCCCTCTTTCGGCACCGGGGCGCAGGGTAGGCTCCTGCCTGCTCCGGTGCTCCAAACAATCGCGGCTCTTCCGTGGGAGGCGGGGTAGGCTCCCGCCCTCCTACTTCCTGTTTCCGGTTGTCGCGCCGGCCTGCCTGACTTCCTGGTCGCTGGCCGGCAGAGTGACGAGGATGTTTCATTTGCGGTATTTATTTATTTATTTATGCATTTTGATATAGCGCGGACTTCACCCGAAGGCGGTATTTATTTATTTATGTATTTATGCATTTTGATATAGCGCGGACTTCACCCGAAGGCGGTATTTATTTATTTATGTATTTATGCATTTTTATATAGCGCGGACTTTACCCGAAGGCGGTATTTATTTATTTATGTATTTAAGCATTTTTATATAGCGCGGACTTTACCCGAAGGCGGTATTTATTTATTTATGTATTTATGCATTTTTATATAGCGCGGACTTTACCCGAAGGCGGTATTTATTTATTTATGTATTTATGCATTTTTATATAGCGCGGACTTTACCCGAAGGCGTCAGAGAGCTTCACATTAGGAACAGAAATAAAACATAATGAGAAACATTACAAAAGAACAGGTTGCAAAAACATACGTTACTTACATAAGGTAATAGTGACAATTGTGAGCAAACAAAATACATGAGGTAGTAAAAACTATGAGCAACCAAAAATACATGAGGTAGTAAAGGTAATAGTGACAATCGTGAGCAAACAAAATACTTGAGTAAAAATTGTGAGCAACCAGAATACATGGGTAGTAAAGGTAATAGTGACAATCGTGAGCAAACAAAATACTTGAGTAAAAATTGTGCGCAACCAAAATACATGAGGTAGTCAAAAGTGCACAAGAGGAAATGAAAGTGACAAGTGTGCAGTTATAAGAGAAAACAGAGTATAATTACAGGTATAGTCCTGCAATAAGTGCTAGACACTCAGGCTCAGGAACAAGCATTACATGGGCAAGGTGGCACTTGTGCAAGTATCAAAGGCAAAGACATGTGAGAGGTAGCAGCCGTGTGTTGCAAGGGCAGAGTGGTGTGTGCATGTTACAAAAGGGCACCGAACACCAGTACATGGAAAATACTGCAAAAAGGCAGACCCTCTAATCACAGGCATACACTGGGAAGGCACTTCCATGGTCATGGAAAGTAGAAATTATCAGTAGTGGGAAGTCTTCCTCACAAATAGCAAGAGGACGTGAATTACTTTTGGAGGTATCTCTGGAGGAGGAGAACTTTTTTAGTATATGGTTTGGTCGCCCTAGGAGACCACTGTATTTTCTGCTTATTTAGCTGATTGCAATTAAAGTATTATTGTGCATTTGTGTTAATATTTCCGAATAGGAGATATACCAACGTGTTAGTGAGAGTTGTGTAATAAATAGAAATTTTGTATATACCCACTGTGTGGTTCTTTTTCGTTTAATCTACACTACATGATTAAATTGGTGAAACAAGTTGCTTAACACTCCCTCAAGATTTCTATGGTTGTCTAAGACCACTAAAATCACCATATGGAGTGTCTGGATTAGTGAAAGGTGCTTCACTTAAATAAGTGTGCACCATATACTAAACCAGCCTCCTACATTGGTGGCAGCAGTGGGATTTAAGCCAGCACTGTTTTACCAGCTAATAAAGGTGTGGTTAGATAAGGAACCATTACTAGCTTAGGGCATATAAAATACTTTTTGTAATTAGTAAGTTCTTCTGAACCTTTTGGTTTAGCAGTAAAGGGTTTAGCACTAAGCTTTCTCCAATCTTTGGAAGTTTAGATCTCACTAGGGTAGGTAGGTGCAACACCACACTACACCTAGTTTACCATGTCTTTAGTTGGGAGAGCCAGTGGGTCCCAACCTTCTAGATACAGTGGTCTTAAGTTCCAGGAACCTAGGACACTACCTGCTTCCAGGAAGTTAAAGACAGGTAGCAACCCTAACACAGAGCAACTCTTACAGAGCTTCTGCAGTATGACTTTCAGAATCCTGGAGGACCAGAAGAGCAGGATAACACTGGGTTGGGGAGGCTCAAGAAAAGGGGTTAGGGGTGGCTCACCCCAGTTACCACAATCAGACCATCCAGCTTTTCGTGATTCACAAAATAATCGCAAAATCGGCAGGGGAGCGCGATTACCGCAATTTTTACCTGTTTGGCTGCAAAAAAGGTCTCCGACAGGCATAAAAAAATAATTACATCTTATTGGCTGTACGCGCACACGTCACTACGTGGCGCCGTACAGCTGTAAAATACCTGCCTCTTCTTACTGCTGCCGGCATCAGGGATTACAGAAATGAAAAGTACAGTCTTGTCTGTGGGCCCTGCCCATTGACACAATTGTACACCTTTAAGAGGCTGCATTCTCAGTGACAGCATCCCTCCCCTTAATAGGCTCCTTCCCACTTCTCTTGCTGTCCCTTCGCTCTAGCCCCCTCCTTCCCTTTCCAGTTCCTATTTGCCCGTGGCAAAGAGAGGTGCAGGGGAGGGGATAGAGGAATGGAGGGTGTAAACAATTCTGTATGGCTGACAAGGTTCATTGATTCGACTTTGTTTTCATGGAGGTTTGCACACCATATATGTAGGGAATAAATGTACTTCAGTGTTGAGTCCAAAGATAAAATAGATTCTGCAGTTTGTCAAACTTTAATCATCTTCATAAAAATAAAAATAAAAAACCCTTCCAGCCAAAACGTTTCTTCTTTTGGACATATAACCCAGCAACTTCTCCAGGCTGATAAAGAACACAAACATAACTCAATAAAACTCCTGCAGATTAATTTAAAAATATTTGCTTCACCCTGATAGAAAGCAACACGTGCCAATTCAAGAAAGACAAACATTTGATGCTTTAAAATTAGTACTGTAGAGATCAACAAATGATGACATTATGAGTAAAGTCCGTTTGTTGAAAATAATACACATGACAATTACGTATGAACATAGTCCATGTTGACATATGTTGGAGTCTAACTCCAAGAGTAACTGTTTCCATAATGTCAATATGTCAAAGCCATTAAGATATATGGTAACTAATCCCACCTATGTGAGCAAATGGTGTAAAAAGTAAAGAAAAAACATGAAAAGGAGTAAAATATATTATCTCCTGATTTGAGAACAGAAGAGAAAATTAAGATCACAGTTTAGTGACATTCAGTGTGAAACCCAAAATGACTGCTAAAATGTTGTAGTAATCCACCAAAGTGTGAACGTTAACTCCTAAAAAATTCAAAGAAAAATAACGCGGTGTTGTAAATATGTTTTTTTTCTGCAAGTACAAGGTAAGAATGTCAGGTAAACATGTGGTACAAGACTGATGTAAAGGATTTTATTATCATGCTAAAGTTGTCAGCCACAAATCATCCCTAGGTAAGGTGCAAATAGGTTAGCAGTTGCCTGGGTGAACAAATAGAAAGCAAGTGCTCACTTTGAATTCATAGGCAAAAGGAGGTTACACATTAAACGGTGGTCATTTGAGAGCTATGAACAAATTGTATTTTAGTACTACCTACCTTCCTCCGGGCCAGGTGCCCACTGCAATAGCAGTGGGGCGTCATTAGTTGCTTCCTGTGAAAGCGCCAAGGTGGAGACCCTCGTTTGTTTTTCCTCAAAGGAGTCGTGCGTGATGTCATCAGGTGGCGCCAAGAACGGCAGCATATAAGGTATCATAGCACTAGACTATCCTATCCCCAAAAACACGCCTAAAAGAAAATATAATACAAGGAGAACTGTCAAGACTGCCCTAGAGTGACACATTTTTTTTTTATAGACACAAGGACAGTTAAACCAAAAGACCCCCCCCCCCCACCAACACACAGATAGAGGGCGGGTGGGCGGGGCAAACACGACGACGCCACAGCTCCCTCACTCTAACTGAGTGACGTCACCCTCCCGCTCCCACCGCGAGCACAACCAGCCCCTCCCACTTCCCGACCTGCCCAATCGCGTCACGTGGGAAGTCCCACCGCGCAAACTATCCCAGGGGGACACTGGCTCGTGCCATGTCCCCCCGGGACCCATTTGCATTTGGAAGAGTTGCTCTGTTATGGCAGGTGGAAACAAATGTTGTACTGCTTGCACAATCTTTGAGCTGTTTTGTTGATTTTACGTACTGAATTCTCATTACAATTATGTATTTGGCTGCTTACGTCCTGTATTCTCATAACAGTGATGTCTGCTTAACTATGGTTATCGTGTTCATGTGAATGTGTGACTAAACAGACCCTGCAGCATTTCGCGTTTATACGATTCACAAAAAAAAATTGCGAAATCGAAGGGGCGTGGTTTCGGCGCCGACCGGGATGGCTGCGTGAGCGAGTTGCTCCGCGCTGCGTCCCGTCCTTTATCCTGCCAAACGTTGCCCCGGGTCGCCTGGTGGCTGGGAATGAGGACCGGAGGGGCCGCTGCCCTACTGGAGAACGTTTGAACCCGAGCGGAGCCCTGGCTGCTGTGTGCGGGAGGACGTAGTGCTCGGCTCCTTCCGGCGAGCGGACAAAGGCAAGATGGCGGCACAAACTGCGAGATAGCTCCGAAGGCGGAGCGGTGAGGGACACAGGAGCAGCGGCGGGCGCCTGCGGCACCCCCGAGCAGCGGTGGATGGTGTGGTGACCCGTCGGAGCGGGCCCCGGATTGCGGAGAAGATCAGAGGAGTTGCCGGTAGGAAGGGCCCCCCCTCCCCCCACCCGGGCCCTCGATCGAAGCGAGAGCGGCGCCTGGGAGTGCGCTGTGCCGGCGGAGGCACTGCTGAGCTGTGTGGCCGCTCGCCAGCCGGCCGGCCCGCAGTGGGGACCGACAGCGCATAGAGACGTGCAGCAGGCGGCTGGGGCGCTGTGAGAGGGACCGCCCAGGGCGCCCGCGCATCCCGGATCAAGAGGGACACGGCCGTGGGTCTGGACCTTGCTGGGGGTCCTGCCCGGTGGAGGGCACAGAGGCGCCGACTTAACAACGAGGTGCTGGGCTGTGCATGGTGTGTTGCGGTGACCAGTGTTGCCGGGGGCAGTGTGCTCGGTGTGCCCTGGGACCCACTTCATTGACTGGCGGCCTCTTCGGCGGAATCTGCTCCCCCTGGCCCTGGTGAGCTTGGCAGACGCTCTATGGGAGGCTGAGGCGGCATGGGATGCTCCTTTGAATTGGATACTGTCGACTGACCAGGTGTGGGGGCAGTTGGCGCCGCGCATTCTCGCTTGCCTGGGGATTGGTGGACCGCGCTGGCTGGGAAACTCCGCTGAGCGTTTCTGGTGCGCCTAGCCATTCTCCGAGGGGGCGGCTTGAGAGGCTGAATCCCTGCACGCAAGATGGCCGCGAAGGGGAATGGCGCCGCCGAATCGCCTGGAAAGGGAAGCCGGGGGTCGGAGGATGCGAGTGGCGCCTTCCCCATGGAGGCCTCAACACAGGAACAGAGGCTAAACCTCCGCCTTGATACTATCCTGGCCGCAATCACTGCTACGAAGGATGAGCTGCGCCAAGACATTGCGCAGGTGGCGTCTGGCCTCGGCCTGCTGAGGGCAGACCACTCCAAGCTATCTGACCGTGTGAAATCCAATGAACTACTGCTCCAGGAGCTGAAACCGGCGGTGGTTACGGCGGAGCATAAAATCGATGACGTTATCCGTCGACTAACGAATCTGGAGCGCCGCACGGAGGACGCGGAAGGCCGCAACCGCCGGAACAACGTGCGGGTGGTGGGGCTACCAGAGAAAATTGAGAAAGGCGATGCGATAGCCTACTTGGAGGACTGGTTCCGCACAGTGGTGGCGCCGGAGGGCCTCTCCCCCTTCTTCTCCCTGGAAAGAGCGCACAGGGTGCCCGCGAGGCCTCCTCTGGAGGGCCGACCACCTCGGCCGATGGTGGCCAGACTGCTGCACTATAAAGACCGAGATCTGTTGATCCAAAGGGCGAGAGATCGTGGGCCCTTCCAGGTGGACAACAGTAAGGTGACGATCTTTCCGGACTATACGCAGGAGGTACAGAGGAGCAGGGCCTCTTTTCTGCCGGTGAAAAAAGACCTGAGAGAGGAAGGGGTTCAATACTCCTTGCTTTTCCCGGCCAAGCTGCGGATCATCGTTGATGAGAGGACGCACTTTTTTCAAACACCTGACGAAGCGTGGTCCTGGCTGGAACTATATCGTGCAGGAACGGATCGGGCTCATAGGCCCGCCAGGGAACGAGAGCAGCCGGTCAGGGTCAGGAAGTCGCAACGCATCCGCTCCAGGAATAGGCGCCAACGGGCCGAGCGCGAGGCGCAAATACTTGCAGATCGAAAGAGTGCGTTGGAGGCCACGGCGACCATCACGGGCTCACAACGAGATGACGCCTCCAGGGGCTCGGCTTCGGAGGACGACGGTGAGGGTGAGAAGACCAGCGAGGAAGATTTGGAGGGGGGGGAGCGCAGGGGCCAGAGGTTACCCCGCAGACATCGGATGGTATCTTTAATGGGTGAAGTTCGTGGTTGCTGAACTTTTATCGGGTCTGGACGCTCCTGACTTCTTTTGGACTGCCAGGTATGGGGCTGCATTAGCAGCATGGGGCTGTAGGCGCGGGGTGGTTGCTCTGTCGTCCTGGCTCGGGGCTCCATAGCCCTCTTTAGACCCTTAAGGTCTTCTGTGGTGTCGACCACAGATTAGTGTGATGTGTTGGGTGTTTGAGGTTTGGAACGGGGCTGAAGCTGGGTTACTAGGCCCTGTCCTGGGGAGGGGGGGAGTGGGAGTTATGGGGTGTGTTTCAAAGGGGTTGTTCAATTGCTGCAATGCGGGTCACAGTTCTTGGAGAGCGCCACTGTTGGGATTGTTGCTCTATGGGGACGTTACCTAATTTGAAATGTGTCACATGGAATGTCCGGGGAATTCGAACTATGGTTAAGCGCCATAAGGTACATGCCTACTTGGTGAGGCGGGGAGTTCAGATAGCGATGCTTCAAGAGACTCACCTGACGCAGCAGGAGTGTGGGGCGTTGCAGAGGAGGTGGCGGGGTCAGGTGTTCGGCACGACTTACTCGGCGTTCGCCAGAGGGGTGTTAATATGGATCAGAGCGGGCACGCCATTCCAGGTCACAAGTCAGAAGATTGATCCGGAGGGTCGTTATGTGGTGGTGGAGGGGAGGCTGTGTGGTAGGGAAGTGGTGCTGTGTAACATCTATGCCCCCAATGCTGATCAAGCCCATTTCTTTGAGGGATTGTCGCGCTCACTGGCGTATTATTTGGCGGGCCCGATATTGCTGGCGGGGGATTTTAACTCTATTTCGGATGTGCTGTTGGACAGGTCGCACCCGCCCTTAGCTGACTCACCAGTGCGCAGACTTGCAACTCATAGGCGGGACTGGCAGGAGAGGTGGGGCTTGGTGGATGTATGGCGGGCGCAGCACCCCGAAACTCGAGATTACTCCTATCACTCTGCCCTGCATGATCTGCATGTTCGACTGGATTCAGTGCTGTGTTGTGAGTCTCTGGCGCTGATGGTGACTCACTCTGAATATTTGGCTAGAACCATCTCGGACCATAATCCACTGCTGATTTCTGTACAATGGCAGCTGGCGAGATCGGCGGTCCCTTCATGGAGACTTCGCCCGGAGACGCTGGAGGATCCGGCGTTCTGTGACACGGTCCGACAGGGTATAGACGAATACTTCACGGTTAATGCTGGGTCGACAGAGACTAGAGCGAATGAATGGGACGCGATGAAAGTGGTGGTGAGGGGGGTGTGTATGGGTCGGTTTCTGACTGTGAGAGGTACAGTGCTGAATGACCTCGCGAAGGCGGAGGCAGTGCTGAGAGGGGTGGAACGGCGGCGGCCCGAGCGGCCGGAGCTGCAGGATAGCCTGTTGCGTGCTAAGGAGGCGGTGGCGACAGAGACAGAGAGACTGCGGTGCTATGATTATAAGTTGTATGCGGTGAAAGTGCATGACGAGCGAGATAAAGTGGGCACGCTCCTTGCGAAGTTGGCTGATCCGAACCCTAGAGGATGTCCGGTTATGAGTGTGCGCCAGAAGGATGGGGAGGTGGTTTATTCGCAATCGGTGGTCCTGGGGCGCTTTCAGTCCTACTACGCGAGCCTATACACCAGCCACCTCGAAGTGGATGCCGCGGACATAGGCGATTATTTGGCTCAGATCCCTCTACCGGTACTAGATGGGGAGGACGCGCGGGATCTGGGGGGCCCTGTAACTCTAGCGGAAATCAGAGGGGTGATTAGTCATATGGCGCGGAACAAAACTCCTGGGGTGGATGGGTTGCCGATCGAGTTCTACGCCACATTTATGGAAGTGTTGGCTCCCAGACTGCAGGTTGTGTATGCGGAGGCGGAACAATTGGGGCGGTTGCCTGACTCTATGACGGAGGCGCTGGTTGTGCCCCTGCTGAAGCCGGGCAGGGATGCATTGGATGTTTCTTCCTTTCGTCCGTTGTCTATGCTGACTGTAGATTATAAGATCTTGAGCCGCATCCTGGCCACCCGGCTCCTCCCACTGATGACCTCTTTGGTGCATAGGGATCAGGCGGGATTCATTCCCTCGAGGAGCACCTCGATGAACATCCGCCGGCTGATTGGGGTTATTGATAGTGCTGCCCTGGCAGATCCAGGCCCGGTAGTGCTGACGGTTGATATTGAAAAGGCGTTTGATAGTTTGGAATGGGATTTTTTGGATGGTGTGCTGTTGAAGTTCGGAGTTGGGGAGGGGTTCCGGGGCTGGACGAAAGTGCTCTATTCTTCGGCTAAGGCGAGGGTGCGGTTAGGGACCTTGGTGTCCTCGGTTTATCCGGTCTGCAGGGGCACGAGGCAGGGCTGCTCGCTGTCTCCATTGCTCTTTGCTCTAGCGATGGAACCGCTGGCGGCGCAGGCGAGGCAGGGAATTGTTTTTGAAGGGATTGCGCTGGGGCTCGACTCGCATTATATTTCGTTGTATGCCGACGACTTGTTATTGTATCTGGCAGACTCTGGGAGGGCTCTTGAGGGTGCGGTGGACATGCTGGACAGGTTCGGGAGGCTCTCAGGCCTCAGGGTGAACTGGACTAAGACTTGTGTGTTTCCGCTGCGGAAGACCACGCTCTGCCCACAGCTCACGAGGCCGGTAGTGTGGGAGCCCTCTTGTTTTGTTTATTTAGGAGTGCGTATATACCATGACACGGCGGACCTCCTTGAAGGGAATGTGGGGCGCTGCATTAGGGCGCTACGAGGCAGTATGGACTTTTGGGCCTCTCTCCCGCTATCTGTACTGGGCCGTGTGGCGCTGTTGAAAATGGTGGCACTCCCGAGGCTCCTCTATTATTTTAGAACACTGCCGGTGTGGATCCCGCAGGGTGTCTTTCGGGAGTTGAGGACGTTGGTGACCGGCTTTCTATGGGGCCACGGCCGCAGACGGGTGGCATTGACCACCCTGATGAGACCCAAGTGTGAGGGAGGGGTGGCAGTCCCCGACTATGAGCTATACTATCTGGCAGCGCAGCTCCAGGTCCTGACGCAGAACGTGGCCAGAGAGTTCAGGGGGCCTGAGGATGGCCGGGAGGTTGGCATTCGGAGGTACGTCTTGTCGTCTATCGTGATGCAACAGAGACTGGCCAGTAGGGACCTCACGATGGAGGAATGGACGCTCAGGTTATGTTGGAACAGGCACCTGAAGAGGGTTGGGAAGCGCCGACCGTACGCGCCGGAGATCCCGCTGGGAATGCTCACTGCCTTACCGCATGGGGGTGATTGGTCCCAATTGTTAGAGTGGGAGGACCTGGGATTGCAGATGGTAGGTGACCTTTATGTGGACGGGGCGCTGGCCCCGTTCCAAACCTTGCAGGAGCAATTCGGCCTGCCGAGTGGTACCTTCCTGTTGCACGCGGCGGTTATTGCGGCCCTGCAGAGGCATTGGGGGGGCGGATTGACGGAGCCGGAGGTGACGACGGTGTGCCAATATGTAGTGATGGCCGCGGGCACCGTTAAGGCGGTGACCTGCCTCCACAATAGAATGTTAAATGAAGGCCTGGCCCCGTTGGCTGAACTGAAGTCGCGTTGGGAGACCAGCGTCGGCAGGCAAATCCCGGACTCGGTATGGGGTCAGGTGCTCCACAGGACCTGGAAGGGGACGAGGAATGCGAGATTCCAACAGGTGCATTATTTTGTGCTCCATAGGGCGTATTTGACCCCGGAGAGGTTGCGGCGACATTTCCAGGTGCTTGATGCCATGTGCCCGCGATGTCTAGAACCTGAGGTGGATCTTGACCATATGCTGTGGGGTTGCCCGAAATTGGGGGACTACTGGTCTGAGATAGGGGACCTCTTGAATGCAGTCACAGATCGGGAGGTAGATTTTGACATGGCCGCATGCCTACTTCTTTGGTTCCCGCATACTAAAAAGACCAAGGTTACGAGCAAATTCATTGGGTTGGGACTGATACTGGCACAGCGTGAGATCACGTGGCATTGGAAGTCTAAGGAGGGGCCGTCTGTACGGAGGTGGAGGAATGAATTAGTGAGGTGGTCGAGCTGTGAGAGTGTGTTACGAATGCGCCAGGCGACTAGGGCTGGCAACGAGAAATGCTTGGAACTGGCGCGGTCCTGGGAGCTGGTGGTGCAGGCATTGAGGGACTATCTCACCGAAAGCGAGGACACTGCTTAGTTATAACCAAGGGTTCCGTGTGGCTGCTTGCTTATCGAAGCTTTCTGATAGTTGTCACCCGGGAGCAGTAAGGGGATGGTGGATCCCGCATTAGCAGCAGTTGGGGGGGGAGGGCACTGGGAGGGAGTTGTGTGGAGGAGTGGTTTGCCGACTAGCGGCAACCTCCTAGAAAGGACTGGCCCAGGATAGTACTTATGATGCTTTAGTGACATGACATTAGAGTGGCCTGGGCTCTGATGGAGAATGTGGGTTGGTTGTTGTGGGATAAAAGCGGATACGAAGTGTTATACTTGACCTGTGTCCCGAATAGGGCATGCACCGAGGTACCTCCAGTGTACTGACTTATTGATGCGCCGCCCAGCCTCCGGGATGTGGGCCGATCGGCTGTGTACTGTATTATTATTGCACTGTGTGATGGGGACTGTTGGTGTACGGGTTGGTTTGTTGGATGTTTTTCTTCCTGATTCTGCAATAAAAATATATTTAAAAAAAAAAAAAAAATTGCGAAATCGGCTGACTAGCGGGATTGCCGCGATATTACCAATTTTGGCCGCGATATTTACAAAAAAGTGTCTACCGGGAGACAGAAAAACAAACAAGGCCCTTTTAATGGCTGTGCCCACACACGTCATTACGTGTCACCGTCCAGCCATCCAAAATCTGCTTCCTCCTGCCAAGCTGTGAAGAGGCGGTCAAGAAGAAACGTTTCTGCACGGCTTTTATCAATCGTTTTTTCTCAGAACAAGTCTGCGGAATACATTTAATTGAGGGCTGTTTAATAATTCCCAATCGTCTCTCCAGTTAAGGGAAACAAATCGAGAACAGCCACGGGCCAAGTCAATGTGAGGGTATCCTGGTGCCTGTGAAAAACTATCATGTGCTTCAGAGGATGTGGGAAATGCATGCAATGTAAACCCCCTAAATCACAGGACACTTTGTGGTCATCTGACAAGCTGCTGGGGATGGGCAGAGTTTCATACAACCAGAGAGCACAGATATGTGGAGGGTCTAAGCAGCACGTCGGGTGCGAGGCACACGAGGTCTGGGTTGTCAGGGGAGAAACATTGAACAAGGAGAACTGTCACTTTGAGGCCTAGATTCAGATGCTGGAATGCGGAGGAGCATCATGGGACGACATGAAAAAGACCGAGGGTAAAGCTGTATATTGCCAAAAACCTTCACTGCCTTCCCTAGTATACTATTCGTAAGAGGCTGCTGGCGCACTCTCGTCTAGCGCTGTAGGCTCCAGTGCATCTACCTATGGCTGACTGACAGGAGCAGGGACCTGCTGTGCCCTGAATCGCAAGTTCAAGGACTTGCAGAGAATGTAACTTGAATGTCTACACATCACACACACGCAGGGCTTTAAGTGGACCGGGTCTCGCCGGTGCTCAGCACCGGTAGTTCTGAAAAGCAAGTGCTGAAACGGGTCCCTATCGGGCTCTCCATTTTTACCCTCAGGGTAAAAAAAAAACCTGCAGCTGTCACTGCTTTAGATATAAGTTTAAAGAAACTAATTTTTCAGTTTTATACAGTGCAACCTTGGAGAGCTTTACATGAGCTCCACCACTCATGGACATATTCTTGTTTTGAATCAAACATAGGATGCTGAGTCGTTCTGAGGGTCGAACCGCAGCTCTAGCCTTACGTCGCAACCTCACGATCAAGAAATGAAACATTTTCAAACCGATATAATGAATGAACGAATGAGCAATTTGTATAGCACAAACTAAGCCCAAGGGCATTAAGGCGCTGTATACGGACCGCCCACAAGCAACTAAATCATAGTTGTTGTTTATTTATCTTATGCAATTTACAATCAATGACAAAGCCAATAGTCTTTGCTTGTTGTAGGTCTTGTTGTCTTATATATCTGGATGAATGGACAGAGGCAGCAAAATACCATTCAGGGCAGCACACTATACTAAGTGCAGATTTTTATCTAAAGTGTTTTAAGGCACGTCCTTAATTACATCGGCCACGCCCCTATGAGAGATGCCCCCAGTTTTTTCATCCTAGTTAAAGTCCTACACACACCCGTCTGCTGTTACTTAATTGCGGACTTCATTCCAAACCGAAGTCACGTGCAGATAGAGACGTGCAGATTGGCATAGAAGAACACTCACACTGGCACTGAGGCCCAGAGGTGTAGCACATTCTGGACAGATTTTGGAGGCAGCGGTGCTCCGGCAGAGGTGCATACATAGAAAAAGGGCCCCCTCTCATGAGGTGCAGAGTGGACACTTTAAACATGCCTATTTCACAGTGGAATGCTCTGCTAAACCAGTTAACATTGATTTAAGGCTTAAAAGGCATTATTACAAGTAAAATAAAGTGCCGCAATAATGCAGCTAAATTTCCATTTTTTTGCCGCTAAATTTCCATTTTTGTGCCACTAAATTTGCAAATCTGGGCCACAATAGCCTGGAGGGTCTGATTAGAAGACCAGAAGGAGTATGATGACCCCACACTGGTAAACTCTGATCTCCCAGAGAATGGGTTAGATGACCAAGAGAAGGACACTAAAGGTAGGTCTCCCTTTGTTCCTCCTGGGAGGACGAAAAGAGTTCAGGGGAGGTCTATGTCTTCCTCTGTTAATTCCAATGCCTCTAACAGTTCCATAAGGGCCTCCATCTATAGCAAGAGGGATGACTCTTTAGAAAGGGAGTACCACCTGCTTAACCTTGAGAGAGCTAAGCTCAGGCTCAAGAAGGAGCAGTTGGGGGAGGAGCCAAGATGGCGGCGGAGACGGACGTGTAATCGCCCGGCTCCCCGAGCCTGTTCCGCTAATAATCTATCCTGACTACTATCCTGCGGCAAATTAGCCGAGAAAGGACGAGGATGGCGCGCTGTTGCTGGTGGCGTTTCTCCGGTGCTCTTACCTGCCCGATTTCTGGTTGAAACTGCGGATTTTCTCTACGACCGGTGCCGAGCCCTGGACCAGTGCCCCGGGTAGATGTGCCCAGCTGGAGACGATCGGAGCTCCTTTGAGCCCACTGACGGGTGGTGTGCTTGAGTCCCCCGCTGCGATTCATCGCCTGTCGGGTGCCCGCACCGATCCCTCCTGAGGCAGTGCTGCTCGACCGGCAGTGGGTGTCCATCGCTTCTTCCCCTCAGAGCGGCGTTGAGGTGAGCCGCGCTGTTTTGTGCTTGATTAGGCGGACATGGCCGCTGCGACTCGCCATTGCTCCGCACCGGTGCGGGTCTCCATGACGGGACCCACATGAATCATTGCACGCTGATAAGGGGAACTCAGGATTTTGGTGTGAGATCGCACCCCAGCTGCCTATCGTGGGACCCACCCGTGTGAGTAGATAACCCTTTGTTGGTGCAGAATATGGCGGTCGACTCCTTTGCAGCACGAATGGGCTCCGTCTCTGTCCCTGACGGTGTCGCCCTCCATGGCTTTAAGCGGCGGTCGGACTGCTTTGCTGAACTCTGCACTACCGAATTTCTAGATCGGCCGCTTGGCATTACCCATGCCTCCATCCTCACAGCGCTAGCCGATTTAGGGGCAGACTGGCATGATTGCTACTGTGCGCTCGCCAGCTGTCCCCCCTTGTGGTATCGTCCGAGTCTCTCCTGGAATCGATGTGGGGACATTGTTGCTGCGTGACTATCAACTGGGGCAACAGTCTGAGACTGGATTCTTTGCAGGACTGCCGCCAGCCCATATCGTGGACGCTACATTGTTTCCTATCCTGCCTCAGCTTTCACTGTCGACCGATGAACCCCTATCCTCGTTTGTGGCTCAGCTGGGGATGCAACTAGGTTTCTACGCTGCTCAGGCTGGCGATGCTGTGGATTTCCGTCACTGTGTTATGCCGCATTGGATGGACTTAGGTGCGACACTATTCTGGATCAATGCCGTGGTTGTTGCCTGGGTGTGTACTATTTGTGCGGGGGGACCTTCTCCTTGTAGAGGGCGGCCATCTTACCCCTTTGTTCTATCTGGGGCGGTGTGTTATCCGGGTTCATATTCGGGTAGACGCTTGAAATCTGGCCAGGGTTAGGAGTGATCTTCTTCGTGTTAACTGTGCTGAGGGACGGGTGGGGGCCCGGGACGGGACGCTTCCTCGACGCGTGCTGAAACGATTTCTGATGTCTCTCCCTGCCTTCTTTACGTTTTGATGCTTTGATTTTGTTGTCGTGGGTAGCGGAGAGTTTTAATGGCCGGGGAGTTCGGGTGATTTAGGATTTAGACTTTGGCCCTCCTCCAGTATTAGGGAATTCTTTTTCTATTTCTCTCTTTCTTTTCTCTATATTTCGGGTTCTTTAGTGGGCGACAGACACGCTGGCGGGGGGGGTAGGCCGTAGCCTCCGCATTGTTGTAGGGTGGGGGGGGGTTTTAATTTCATACAGTTCATTTCTATGGGCCTTTTCTATTTTCTGCGCTTTTCTTTACCTATTTCTGTCCTGGGTCCGAGGGACGGGTTAGTGGGAGTGGGTGGCGCTGTGCATGGCGTGTACTTTTCAATTTACGCTCTTGCTGTTTTGCCTTGATCCGCCATGTTGTCTTGGATGCCAGCTTATACGGTTGATTCCATACTATGCTGTTACCTGCTCCTGATGTGAAGTGATGATACGGACTCAGTACTCCTTGATCTCTATTCTTCACTGTTTATGTTTTACACTTTAAAATTTTAAAACTAACCTTCACTGCTCCTGTTTTCCTGGTGGCACGTAATCGTTTTCGGAGTTATTCCATCATTATTGCTATTTATCCTGGTGCCGCTGGGAATCTGTATTGTTCGCTTTTGTGCTAAAAGTATTGTGGCCGGCCTGACGGTTGTGGGCCCGTATTTGTTACTGTTTTGCACAATAAAGGTTTTAAAAAAAAAAAAAAGAAGGAGCAGTTGGCCCTTGATAAGGAGACTACGGAAGTACAAAAGGTTACGAACAATTTGGCACTAGGGTCCCATGGTGGCAGCACTACCGAGCCTAGGATTAGGGAGCAATCTTTTGATACTAGGAACCTGAGTAGGTTAGTCCCTCCTTACCAGAATGGGGATGATATCCATAAATGAATTACTGCCGTGGAGAGGGCCTGTAAGGTACAGAAGGTCCCTCAAGGGCAGTGTGCCGCTATCCTGTCGCTCTCCTTTGCTAGCAAGGGTAGAGACAAACTCCTCACTATCAAGGAGGAAGAAGCTGACAACTACACAGTCTTGAAGAGGGCCCTCATAGATGGGTTTGGTTTAACCACTGAGCAATACAGGGTTACGTTTAGGGACACACAGAAGGCATGCACCCAAAACTGAGTTGAATTTGTAGACAGTGATATTATGGCTCTGGAAGGCTGGTTTCATGAAAGTAACGTGCATGACTATGAAGGACTGTACAATGTTTTGATGAGGTAGCACATCCTTAATAATTGTCCAAATCAGAAGCTGCACCCGTACCTGGTAGACTCTGATCTGACCTCTCCTCAAGAATTGGGAAAGAAGACAAATGGGTCTGCACCAGTGTCAAGCAGAAAAACAATGGAGTTGACGACCAGAAGAAGCAAGATTCTTCAAAGGCCCAAGAGAAGGGTGGGGAGAAAGTTAAGATAAAAAGGTGACTTCACAAGGTCCCAAAAAATCTTTTTCTGGGGGGGTGGGTCCCCAAACCTCCTCTTCCTCTGGCAAGAAACCTTGGTGTTACCTGTGTAAGGAGAAAGGCAACAGAGCAATGGATGTCAATTGCTCTAAAGCGATCACCAAATAAACTACTGCTACTGCACCAAAGCTGACTAGCGCCCCTAGGACCAGTACAAGTAGCAGTAGTGCTCCTAAGAGATTAGTAGGGTTAACCTTGGTTTCTGAAGTGGGTTCTGGCCTAGTCAAAACACACACTCAGGCTGTCCTTGTCTGTGACAGTGGCATGGAACTTGCCACTTCACTTGTAAGTCCCACAGACTTGGGCAAGTACAGGCAAAAGCCTCTGATTAATGGGCAGGAAGCTGTGGCATACAGGGACACAGCAGCTAGTGTCACCATTGTGACAGAGAATCTTGTGTCTCCTGAGCAGATTGTACTTGGTCAGATTTACTAAGTGACCTATGTAAGCAATGTCAGGACTGATCATTCCTTGGAAGTTGTGGATCTAAGCTGGGGAGGACTAACTGTCCCTAAAAGAGTTGTGGTTTCCCCAGACCTACCTGTGGACGGACTAGACTGACTTAGAAACTTAGAATTACTTAGAAACTTCAGTCAGGTCTGTGGTGGAGTTCACGACACATGCAGAGATGATGGGAATCTCGGTCAGTGCATTTGCTGTTAAAAGGACTCAGGCCAAACAGTTAGGCACTGAGGGAGCTCTGGATCATGGAAGAATGAACCAGCTAGCTCTTAAGAGAAGGAGCAGGAAGGGTAAGGAATTCTATGTCAGGACCGGAGGCGAGGATTATGCTATTCTTTCTCCACTTTATTGAATAGCAGCCATTTTAAGTTAACAAAAAAAACTACTATTCCCATGAAACATAGGCAATACACAAGAAAATGAAAAGTGTCCATAGGTAGAACGTCTCCTCTCATCTGCACCAATCACAGGGCTCCGAGGTGATGGTAGTCCTCTGTTACTGTTCATTCCCCCTCTTTCTTCGCTCCTTGCAGCAGGATAAATCCTATTTTACTTCAGTCTGAGGTCCCGATTCACAGAACTAACTTACGCCAAAATCCTAAACTTACTACTCGTGGTATTCACAGAATGCACTTATGACTGTCCTAAGTTTACGTCCGCACTCGGGCAGGAATTTCGCACCCGGCGTGGAATTTCCACTATTGGTATGGAATCCCCACAATCTGGTGTTAATTGACTATATCTGATGCATTGTGGGTATTCCGGCCTGGAAGTGGAGATTCCGGCCCAATGGTGGAAATTTCACTCCGGGAGCGTAAATTCCGGCCTGAGTGTGGACGTAAACGTGGTAAGTTTAGGATTTTGTCGTAAGTTAGTTCTGTGAATCGGGCCCTGAGTGTTTTGCCCTCTTATGCTTGTTTCTCATCTATTTGATTAAGTAGTGATACTGTTTATTCATTGTATGGTGACATATGTACTGTGCCTGTATCTGCGGGGTTTCTCCGACTAATTTTCCCCTCAGGCACTCCTATCGCCGACGCGCGCTTTATTCTTACTATCTCTGGAGGCTCATGAATAGCCTCCGTGCGACATTTCCCGGTCCTGGGGCGGGTTTTCAGCCTTATTTCCCCTCCGGCGATCGACGCACGCCGGCTGTTGCCGACGCGCGCCTCACGCTTTGTTCCCTCATTGCCGGCGACTGTGCTTGTGCATGTTTTTTTCCAGTTTTGTTTTTCAATTTCCTTGTGTGCGAGTCAGCTGCTACTCGGCTGACTCGCTTCCAGCCGTTGGGGCGTTCCTCCCTAGCGGCTGCGTCGTTGGTGCGGCTCGCTGTACTCTCCTTCCGCCACATGAGGGCGCGTGTGTGCATCCCTCTCACGAAGTGCGATTCTGTGCGTTTTTCAATCTCGGGAACGCATTGCTGTGAGTGAGCCTCTGCCTGCCTGAATACCGGAAAACGGTCTGTCTACTGCCATTAGGCAGTTTTATTTGCTGAACGCCCCCTGAATGCCTTTTTGGTGTATAACTGTCCTTGACAGTGTGCTGGTGACTTTGTCCCACCTGGGGGTCTGTATATTTAGGCATCGTTACACTCTGAGGAGTCGGTACTGCAGGCTGTAACCTGCTAGGGCCCATTTTAGGCAGGCTGCCCTTATATATTTTGGCACCAGGGCTGTTGTGGCCCAGGGGTCCTATAGGATTGTGCTCTAAAGGAACGTAGCAAGAGGTGTCTGCGAGTTGTCTCATGATTTCATTATGATAGTCCTTCCTGTTCATGATCACCACATTTCCACCTTTGTCCGCTTCCTTGATCATTAGTTCATGATCTTCAGTGAGAGCTTTTAAAGCAAGTCTCTCGTCTCTGGTAAGGAGAATAACACTCTTTCAAAATAATCCCAGCGCTGCTAATACAGATACATATTTTTTTGACTTATGACAAAGCCTTATCCCGGCCAGTCCTTTGTCTCTTCTTACAAGTACCCTTACTTTGAGTACTCATAGTGACGTTCTAGTGCTACAGCTCCTATGTGGCGCGCACTATACGTCATCATCCTCCGCCTTTTAAGGAGTCCACTGAATCGTACTCGGTGTCTTAGTTACCCGAGCGAGCACGGACTTCCTGCCACATCCATACCGTTAACAGCAGGTAAGCTATACTGCGGACATACACTTGGAGGCTATCCGGGATGCTTTGCTTCCCACACCTCTTATAGAGACCCCCACCGATACCTATCCTTTGACCATTGTCCTTCTACTCTTTATTGTCGACCACAGGTTCAGAGCTAGGGTAAGCGGATTTGCTTCCCTACGTTTTCCGACCGCGCACCCGGCGGCGGACTTTACCAACCAACCCTCGCCACTGAGACGCACAAGAAGCAACTACTTCGAGCGTCTTTTATCTACTCACCCGATTAGGACCGGGTTGGAATTATCACCGGTCCGACTGTAAGTCCCTTTTCGATTTTTGTACATCCGAACTATCTACGGTGTTTAACTTTAAACGTAATGGTCCCCAGTCACCATTAACACCCGGGCTCCCATTTTCGTTTCCCCTTCTTTGTATTTATACAGGCACAAGCGTCATCCTATCACTCCTCAGGTATGTCGTTTCATTTACAATATGGTATTACGAATGTATTGGTATTCTTACCTCCAGACTCACTACCCGTTAGGTTTTTCTACCACCCGCGCCCATTTCACCTTACGCTTGTCCTGCTACGCCCTCCTCACAACGAAACAGTCCAACCCAACTAGGGTAGATTTTTAGATTTCATAATCGCAAGGTTTGAGCTACATTTTCATATATGACAACGTCATTTTTTTCATCCCTTTCTTGAATCTCCATCAGCCAATGCTACACTCCACTACTACCCTTAGTAAGATGTATCGAATAATTTGGTCAGATATAAAACCCACCTAGCCATTGGCAGATACCATATATGTCTGACTTAATTTTGAGACACTGCGACATAGAGAAGTTTTACCCCAAACTACTTTCATTCTGTGTGATGTAAGATATTGATGTTATCTCTGAATCCTAATTATACTGTACATACTATGTGTGATAGCAACAGACAGCTGGGTTTAATTTGTGTACACAAGATGTCTCAACTGACATATATACTTAGACTTCTCAAGCTTTATAGCGGGTTCAAATTACCACACACCCTGTTTTATGTAGTAATTATCCAAGACTATTTTCATTTCATGCGGTGGAGATCAAGAATGTCATGTTTGAATCCCAATGATACTGTATATGTAATGTTTTGAAGGCTATTGATAACGCGGTACAAAATTTGATTACAATGGCCATTTGAACTGCATTGTGCATACCTATGCCGCTTATGACACAGAGCTGGTCACAAATGGGGAACAGGCACTGCATGCAACACAACACCCATACCGTAGCTATGCTCACTAACGTCGTCTCTGCATATATATATATATATATATAGATTTGTTATGCTTTCTTTCTCTTCTCTCCTCAGGATATGACTAAAAAGTGTTTTGCAAAATTTAAATATCAGTGATTTTCAGCTTGTCACTACACATTTCCCCACATGACACTCACCATGTGGTTCACCACTTACGTTACTGCATTTCAATGTTACAATACTGCACTAAACCACCATACACACACACTCACTGTGCTTTCCATGCTCACTAGGGTTCTATTTATAACCTCTCATTCACTTCCGGTCCACTGCCCCAACACCCTTTCTAGGTCTCCACTTTTCTTGGATAGGCTTTCAGCCAATCCGCCACGCACTTATAAATCATCCACTTACGCGGTCACCCACCTCCACTCCCTTCAATTCCTCTCACTGGTCAATTACCCCCCACCCCTCTCCCCTTAAACAGTATGGTTTCATCCTTTACTTTATTTCCCCAGCCCTGAAGAGTCACGGGTTCACCCCGATATTGACGAAACACGTGTCGGCTGGTTATGTTGTAAAACAAAGACCCATACTGGATGAATAAAACACCCAAGATGATATGAACATTGGAGTCGGATCTTATATTTACATTTACTGATTACGAAACTAAATCAATCAACTGATACATGTTGTGTGCGTTTGACATTGTTGTAATGTATACAGAGGGTTGAGGTCCTCTCTCCCTCCTTTCTCTGAGACAAGGGTTAGCTCAGATCAAGCAGCACCAACCACTGACATTCCACAAACTAACACCCTACCACTACCTGTAGAGCGCCATTGTATTTCTGAACTGCTTCATAACCCTTCGCTGAACTTTTGTACGTATTTGACTCAGAAAGGTAGCCACAGTGGTCCATCTAGCACAAACACCGAATTTCTAAAATGGATAGAGATAAGATTGCCTCCGACTTATTTGATAATTTGGCCAGTGGTATTACACGTAACACAACCAATACTAGTGGCAACAATCCACCTAGACAACTAGGCTTAAAAGAGAAATTTCTCAAATTAGAAAAACTTAGAAAAACAGAAAACTCGCGTTGGTGGGACAGCGCAACTCTGAAGCAATACCTAAGACTCAATAGAGTACCAAGAGGTCTACGCTCCCAGACCTTTCCCACCTTCGAAGACCTCGACGATGATCTTCTCAACAAATGGGAGGAAACACTCACATCTGCTTCAAACACACTAATATTAATCCTAATTGAAAGCGCAGAACGTAAGGTCAAGAAATTACAAGCTGAAATCGCTACATTGGAGAAAGAAATTGCTGATATGAATCTTAAAGATGCAACTGAAAAGAACTACAAAATACTTGATGATGTACTGTTGAAACACCAAAACGAAATTAAGGACCGTAAAACGAGACAACTCAAACGTGATGAAGCTGACTATCGGGAGGGTCGAGTTTTCACCTTTGCCAGGAAATATGACCAACTTGTCAATAAAACCACACGTAATGCCCAAACTCCCAGAATGAACACATCCTCCATTTCAACTAGCTCAACCTCACTAAACAGCATTCCACCCAGTGAGAGTGATCCGGAGGAACAGGCCTCAGCGTCGAACACACCTGACATTGGATCAACTACAACAAGTTCCTCCTCTAACAATTTTTTTCGAGAAATTCAGACTATCAGGCAAGAGATTCGTTCTCGACCAACCACAACTGTAAGAAAACAAGGAGAGGCAACAGAGCCGGCCAGGGACGGTTACAAAGAGAAACTAAGGTCAGGGAACAAGAAGTAGGAGGAACAAATGAAAATGCAGTCCAAGTCGTCAATCTCTCCAATAAACAACTTGACACCAATACGATCTCACTCTTGAGTAAGGGGCTAAGCTTCAATCCTCATGATAAAGGGGATCCCTGTAGAGCTAGAATAGACCTATTCAAATTCGTCCGTAAATTAAAACTTAAAAGACACTTTGCTTGCAGGGATGCCCCCGTGAATACCACACCACAAAGTCAAATAGAAACATTGCCCAACAGCTTGAGCATTAAAGATGTACAAGCCACGCATCTTCTTCTGTCCCTCACCGACTTGGACGACCCCCCGAACTCCTTTGAGAATCTTTTGAATGACCTAGAACTTGACACAAATCAAAGTCAAGACAGCGGACTGAAGAACAAATCAAAATTGACCCCCACCCTACCAGGTGGCAACCCGGTGGATACTTTTTACAACCTAGTTCTTTCTGACATTGATAAAGAGGAAGTGAAACTTCTCAACAAAAGAAGAAAACACTGTGACAATCTTACCAGAGACGAGAAACTTGCTTTAAAAGCTCTCACTGAAGATCATGAACTAACGATCAAGGAAGCGGACAAAGGTGGAAATGTGGTGATCATGAACAGGAAGGACTATCATAATGAAATCATGACACAACTCGCAGACACCTCTTGCTACGTTCCTTTAGAGCACAATCCTATAGGACCCCTTACCATCCTTATTAACAGACACCTTAATGACTGGAGAGAACAAGGGCTGATCAGCGAAGAAGAATCATTGTACATGAGGGTGACAAGACCAACATATCCCTATCTATACGCCCTACCAAAGATTCACAAAACAGGGGCCTTTCCTCCGGGCAGACCTATTGTTTCAGGTATTGACGGACCTACTGAAAAACTAGCCCAGTATGTTGACATCTTCCTAAATCCAATGGTTAAAAATCTTCCCTCCTTCATCCAAGATACAAAGCACATTCTGAGCATCTTAAATGACATCGAATGGCAACCAGATCTAATCATGGCAACATTAGACGTGGTTTCACTTTACACTTCCATAAATCCAGAAATGGGTTTATCAGCAATCAACAATTGTCTTAACAACAGGTCTATCACTTTTTTTGAACATACCAAAATGCTCTCCACAATGATGCATATCATTTTGATGAACAATTTTTTCCTATATGACCGAACTTGGTACAGACAAATAAGAGGTGTGGCCATGGGCTCCAGATTCTCTCCCTCCTTTGCAAACCTTTACATGGGAGCACTGGAGGCGGAATATATCTGGGGGAACAGGGGCAAACCATGGATTGACAATATAATCTACTGGGGAAGATATATAGACTGCTTACTGATCTGGTCAGGTTCTCAAGACTCTCTTGTGGAATTTTGTGAATACCTCAATCAAAATCTAATGGACATGAAATTCACCAGCAATATCAGTAAAACAAAGGTTACTTTTTTAGACATAGAACTATACATCAAGGACAACGCTCTGCATAGCCGTCTTTTCCGTAAAGACACAGCCTGTAATGCAGTACTGCATGCTGAAAGCTCTCACCCTGCTCACCAAATCAACACAATCCCATATGGGGAATTCGTGCGAGCAAGAAGAAACTGCAGCGAGGATACAGAATTTGAACACTGTCTTGAAGACATGACCCAACATTTCTCAAGAAGAGGCTATAAACAAGACAATCTAAAAAAAGCAAAGAGAAAAATACAACAAATTGAAAGATCAGTGACATTACTAAATAAGAATAAGCATAAAGAGAACAAACAACCAGTGAGACTAATCATGGACTACAACGACATCAACCTGACAGTCAAGAAAAGCCTCAACAAACACTGGGGGATACTGTTGGCTGACAGAGCCCTAAAAGACACAATCACCAACAAACCTCAAATCACTTACCGCAAAGGAAAAAACCTTAGGACCAGGCTATGCCCCACCATGCCACGATCAGCAAAACCCTCATGGCTTACAGTCAAATCAAAAGGTTTTTACAGATGTGGTTTTTGCAGTATGTGCCGTTGGGCAAAACATGGCACCAGGACGTTCAAAGGACACCTCAAACATGAATTCAAAATTGAATCAAATATAACCTGCGACACAAGATACGCAGTGTACATCATTGAATGTCTTTGCCAGAGCCAATACATAGGGAGCTCTATCAGACCCCTGAGAGAAAGAATCAGGGAACATGCTCATGCAATCCAAATACAAGATGCTCGTTACCCCATGGCAATTCACATGTCTACATGCCCCTCACAAGGACAGAACAAAAAATTCATCTTCTACGGCATAGACATGATTGAAGCACAAGCCAGAGGCGGGAATAGAGAACTAAGACTTAGACGCCAGGAAGCAATCTGGATCATGCGAACCCATAGCCTTAAGCATGGCCAAAATACAGAGGACGAACTTCATTTTTTCCTTTAATACCGTAATACCTATGACCAATGTTGATACTGATTGTAACCTTGCAGCACCCTTTTTCATGCTCACATTCCGACATAACACACGATAAAGTGTAACCTGGCAGCACCCTTTTTCATGCTCACATTCCGACATAACACACGATAAAATATTACCCCTGACCATCTCCACATTCATTAAAGCAGACCACATTCCTTTTTCCTTCTGTGACATAACTTCTACTAGCAACGTCATCTCCAATTTTCTGGCCCGTCGTAAATTGATTGCCCATATCTTGGACTTAATATACCTCCCACCAGATTTTCAACTCCGTTACCCAACAGTTTATCTTCTTTTTTAGACCGGGTTTGGCTGGGCACCCCCACTCTCTTAATCTTCATTCTCGCTTCTTATTTACTCTAGGTTCCCCTTCTTTAAATTTTTTACTCTCAGATTCTCGCATATTCCACTCGTCTTAGAACTTTTTGCCCCACACATTCGGGCGTATTTACACCCCCCCTCCTTCTCCGATCTTTACAAATATCCTTCCAAAAATTTCCATCCATCTCCACCTCTTTCCCAATTATTCTTACGCATTGTACTTATCCATACGACGCTTTTCTCATCTTCAATTGAAGAGGAGAATAACACTCTTTCAAAATAATCCCAGCGCTGCTAATACAGATACATATTTTTTTGACTTATGACAAAGCCTTATCCCGGCCAGTCCTTTGTCTCTTCTTACAAGTACCCTTACTTTGAGTACTCATAGTGACGTTCTAGTGCTACAGCTCCTATGTGGCGCGCACTATACGTCATCATCCTCCGCCTTTTAAGGAGTCCACTGAATCGTACTCGGCGTCTTAGTTACCCGAGCGAACACGGACTTCCTGCCACATCCATACCGTTAACAGCAGGTAAGCTATACTGCGGACATACACTTGGAGGCTATCCGGGATGCTTTGCTTCCCACACCTCTTATAGAGACCCCCACCGATACCTATCCTTTGACCATTGTCCTACTACTCTTTATTGTCGACCACAGGTTCAGAGCTAGGGTAAGCGGATTTGCTTCCCTACGTTTTCCGACCGCGCACCCGTCGGCGGACTTTACCAACCAACCCTCGCCACTGAGACGCACAAGAAGCAACTACTTCGAGCGTCTTTTATCTACTCACCCGATTATGACCGGGTTGGAATTATCACCGGTCCGACTGTAAGTCCTTTTTCGATTTTTGTACGTCCGAACTATCTACGGTGTTTAACTTTAAACGTAATGGTCCCCAGTCACCATTAACACCCGCGCTCCCATTTTCGTTTCCCCTTCTTTGTATTTATACAGGCACAAGCGTCATCCTATCACTCCTCAGGTATGTCGTTTTATTTACAATACGGTATTACGAATGTATTGGTATTCTTACCTCCAGACTCACTACCCGTTAGGTTTTTCTACCACCCGCGCCCATTTCACCTTACGCTTGTCCTGCTATGCCCTCCTCACAACGAAACAGTCCAACCCAACTAGGGTAGATTTTTAGATTTCATAATCGCAAGGTTTGAGCTACATTTTCATATATGACAACGTCATTTTTTTCATCCCTTTCTTGAATCTCCATCAGCCAATGCTACACTCTACTACTACCCTTAGTAAGATGTATCGAATAATTTGGTCAGATATAAAACCCACCTAGCCATTGGCACATACCATATATGTCTGACTTAATTTTGAGACACTGCGACATAGAGAAGTTTTACCCCAAACTACTTTCATTCTGTGTGATGTAAGATATTGATATTATCTCTGAATCCTAATTATACTGTACATACTATGTGTGATAGCAACAGACAGCTGGGTTTAATTTGTGTACACAAGATGTCTCAACTGACAGATATACCTAGACTTCTCAAGCTTTATAGCGGGTTCAAATTACCACACACCCTGTTTTATGTAGTAATTATCCAAGACTATTTTCATTTCATGCGGTGGAGATCAAGAATGTCATGTTTGAATCCCAATGATACTGTATATGTAATGTTTTGAAGGCTATTGATAACGCGGTACAAAATTTGATTACAATGGCCATTTGAACTGCATTGTGCATACCTATGCCGCTTATGACACAGAGCTGGTCACAAATGGGGAACAGGCACTGCATGCAACACAACACCCATACCGTAGCTATGCTCACTAACGTCGTCTCTGCATATATATATATATATATAGATTTGTTATGCTTTCTTTCTCTTCTCTCCTCAGGATATGACTAAAAAGTGTTTTGCAAAATTTAAATATCAGTGATTTTCAGCTTGTCACTACACATTTCCCCACATGACACTCACCATGTGGTTCACCACTTACGTTACTGCATTTCAATGTTACAATACTGCACTTCACCACCATACACACACACTCACTGTGCTTTCCATGCTCACTAGGGTTCTATTTATAACCTCCCATTCACTTCCGGTCCACTGCCCCAACACCCTTTCTAGGTCTCCACTTTTCTTGGATAGGCTTTCAGCCAATCCGCCACGCACTTATAAATCATCCACTTACGCGGTCACCCACCTCCACTCCCTTCAATTCCTCTCACTGGTCAATTACCCCCCACCCCTCTCCCCTTAAACAGTATGGTTTCATCCTTTACTTTATTTCCCCAGCCCTGAAGAGTCACGGGTTCACCCCGATATTGACGAAAAACGTGTCGGCTGGTTATGTTGTAAAACAAAGACCCATACTGGATGAATAAAACACCCAAGATGATATGAACATTGGAGTCGGATCTTATATTTACATTTACTGATTACGAAACTAAATCAATCAACTGATACATGTTGTGTGCGTTTGACATTGTTGTAATGTATACAGAGGGTTGAGGTCCTCTCTCCCTCCTTTCTCTGAGACAAGGGTTAGCTCAGATCAAGCAGCACCAACCACTGACATTCCACGAACTAACACCCTACCACTACCTGTAGAGCGCCATTGTATTTCTGAACTGCTTCATAACCCTTCGCTGAACTTTCTGTCACAGGGACGCCTGGTTTCGCCAAACCGTTCAGGGGTTTCACATAAAGTTTCAAGGGGAACACTTCCAACCGGTCCCGCCTCACCTTCTCGGTTTTTTATCAGCAGTCACTGCGTTGGTCGATCAAGAGGTACAATCTCTCTTTGACAAAGGGGTTGTTGTAGAAACCCTACCCCATCCCCGTGGCTTCATCATCAACCCCTTTGTGGTGGACAAGACGGACGGGGGCCAGAGGCCCATCATCAACTTGCGCGAGTTCAACGAGAGGTTGGTTTATCGCCACTTCAAGATGGAGGGAATCATGTGTCTCGCTCTCAAAGACGCGTATCTGACCATACCCATTTTTCCTCCTCACCGGAGGTTCCTGCAGTTTCACTGGCACGACAGGGTGTACGAGTTCACCACTCTTCCTTTCGGTCTTTCCTCCACTCCTTGGCGCTTCACCAAGATTCTCCGTCCGGTGTTCAAGTGTCTGCGAGCGTTAGGTATGAAACTCATAGTTTACTTGGATGACATCTTATTGATGGCGCAATGTCCCACCGCCTTGACTCATCAACTCCACACAGTGGTCAATCTGCTCCAAAGTCTGGGCTTCAAGATCAAAAAGCAAAGTCCACTCTCGTTCCAACCCAGGGGGTCATTTTCCTGGGGTTTTCGAGCGACTCAGTGGCTGCTATTCTCAGTCTGCCCTCCCGAAAGTTGACAAAAATACGTCACAAACTCAGAAGAGCTTTCTCCCAACAACCAACAACAACTCTCTCTCAGACAGCTGGCCCGCATCGTAGGTCTTCTATCGGCGTCGATTCAAGCTATCTTCCCGGGGCCACTTCATTAGAGGGCCCTTCAGCGCCTCAAGGCCCAACACCCTCGCAGGGGTCTCTCCTACTCTCGGAAGGTGTCACTCTCTGCGAAAGCCAGAGAAAAAATACAGCGGTGGCTCTCCAATATGGAAGCCAGGAATGGGCGTGCGATTTTCGGTTCCGAGCCAGATATCGTTATTGTATCAGACGCCAGCAGGTCCGGGTGGGGCGCGTGATGTGGCGAGTTCACGACAGGAGGTGTGTGGTCACCACAAGAGCAACAGTTGCACATCAACTGTTTGGCACTCTTAGCGGGATTGTTTGCGATCCAATGCTGGACCAAAGATTCAGTTTGTTCCTGCGTGCTGCTCAACATGGACAATGTATCGGCAGTCCGATACATCAACCATGTTGGGGGCACGCGTTCGCGAGCGCTCTCGGACATGGCGGCGAATTTTTGGCAGTACTGCCTGTACCATCATGTTTCCGTTAAGGCGGAATACTTGCCGGGTCAAGACAACCAGATAGTGGACTTTCACTCTTGCCATTTTTACTACGGGAGTCTGTGGGAGTTACATCCGGGGTTCTTCGCGGACCTCCAGAGTATCTGGGGTCCGTTCTTAGTCGACCTGTTTGCCTCCCATTTGGATCACCAACTTCCCCGGTTCTTCAGTTGGAAACCAGACCCCTAGCTGCACGGACAGACGCATTCCTGCAGAACTGGCGGGACGAACAGGCTATGCCTTTCCCCCGTTCGCCATGCTCACAAGAGTCTCAGCCCACGTTCAACGCCAGAGAGCGGACGTGGTCCTCATTTCCCCAATTTGGAGGTCTCAAGTTTGGTTTCTGGTTCTTCTGGAACTTTCTTAGGATTCTCCAATCCCAGTCCTCCGCTTTCCGATTCCTCTTCTCAATCCGGACAAAGTTGCCCACCCACTAATAGAGCAAGGCTCTCTCAACCTGATGGCGTTGGCGGATTACAGGGGGCGGTGGGTGGTCCCGGGTCTTTTGGGAGCGTCTTAGAAATTCATGTCCAAAGCATGGGCCGATAGTACCATCAAACTATACCGTTCAACCTGGAGGAGGTGGTGCCGTTGGTGTAAGTGCGACGGAGTCTCAATCCCGTGGCAGCAGATGTTACCTCTATCCTGAATTTTTTGGTCTGCCTGGCGCAGGAGGGCTTGGCTTATAGAACACCTTCCGTTCCGCCATCTCGGTGGGTCATACCATGGTTGACGGTTCTCCTGTGGGCAAGCATCCTTTGGTCTGTAGTCTTCTTCGAGGCATTCATCTCTCTCTGCCTCCTGAACCTCGTTATTCCCAACTCTGGGATGTTAAACAGGTTTTAAACTTGTTCCTTTCCTGGCAGCCTGACAGGTTCCTCTCGAGGAAAGAACTGTTGGCGAAATTGGCGATGCTTCAATGCCTTATTTCCTGCAGAAGAGTTTCGGACGTTAGGGCCCTGGATGTTTCCAGCAGGATCTTCTCCCCCACGGGGGTCACATTTACAATTCGGAGACGAATGAAATGTAGGACGAAGTCCATCTCTTACACTGCATTTCCGGATACTCCGAAGCTGTGCGTAGTCTCTTGCCTCAAGGCATACCAGGAAATGTCAGAAGAGTTCCGTCCGCCAGGTGCGCAGCAATTGCTTATTGCACTCAAAAAGCCTCATAAAGCGGTCTCTTCCCCCACCATTGCCCGGTGGGTAAGGTGGGTGATGCAGGAAGCTGGAATTGACCTTCAAGCCTTCAGCGCTCACTCTGCCAGAGGAGCAATGGCCTCCAAGGCATTTACCCTGGGAGCTCGTCAGGAAGACATTCTGAATGCAGCAGATTGGTCTTCAGACTTTACCTTTAAGCGGTTTTACTTCAAACTGATTATTGCTATGGCTCACTTGGTGGTGAGCAAGCTTTAGACGAACATAATCCTCGTCTCCGGTCCTGAAATAGAATGAAAAATGTCCTAGCTATCGTAACGGAAAGTTTCAATTCTATTAAGGACTCGGAGGCGAGGATTATCCCACCCAGGGTTCAAGTTTCTCTTTGGTACCTTCCCACCCTCGTATTGGAGTAAGAAGATGTTTGGTTATCTTGTCTTCAATACCAGCTGATGTTTGGTGTATGATTCGCTATGCTGTTTCCCCTACAGGTTAAGCCTTAGCCATAGCTGTCGCTTATACTTTATTTTGTTTTGCAGGCGATTCTGGTAAACAAGATTTGTAAAGCCTCCTACCTGGCTGCCCTTCGGCGACGAAAGAAGGGGAATGGACAGTAACAGAGGACTGCCATCACCACGGAGCCCTGCGATTGGTGCAGAGGAGAGGATACGTTCTACCTATGGACACTATCATTTTCTTGTTTATTCCCTATGTTTCATGGGAATAGTAGTTCGTTTTCTTAACTTAAAATGGCTGCTATTCAATAAAGTGGAGAAAGAATAGCATAATCCTCGCCTCTGAGTCCTTAATAGAATTGAAACTTTCCGTTACGATAACTAGGAAATTCTTCATTATCCTCCTCTCAGACTTCCAGTAAGGATCAGTATCCTGAGGTAGATTACTTCAGCCCCTGTGAAGGAACTGTCCCAAAGGACCTTGGGACTGACGCTGCAGAGTTCTTGGGACAGGGGCCCTTCAAGGGCAGACATGACCCTGGAGAACAAATCCTGCCCTTCTCTTCAACAGCTAAGAGAGCAAGCTGCTGCTGAGGAGGCAGGAAATGTCAGTGAGCCCCATGGGATCTATTGGGAAGATGGGCTTCTGTTTTCTGAAGGTAAAGACCCCAAGCCTGTTGCCACCAGGAGGTTGGTAATACCTCAGAAAGTTTTCTTCTATCCCTAGCACATGATGTTCCCTTTGCATGACATCTTGGGCAAAGCAAGACTTGGGACAGGCTTGTCCCTCACTTTGACAGGCCCCATATATCTTAAGAGACCAAGGAGTTTTTTCGCTTTTGTGTCACTTGCCAAGCCAGTGGTAAGTCAGGTGGCACTACAACGGCCCCTTTAACTCAACCTCCAGTGGTTGGGGTTCCCTTTGAGACTCTGGACACAGTTACATCCTAGTGGTGGTGGATTATGCCACTAGGTATCCAGAAGCTATTCCATTTAGGACCACTACAGCTCCTGTGGAGCCTAGGGCCCATCTGGGAGTCTCTAAAAAGATATTAGGGATCTACTATGTTAACATGAAAGAGCATCCTTTTTGTCATGTCCCCCTTTTTTCCTGGCTCATTTTGATGGGTTTTTAGAACTCTAATTAGCAGTATCACACCTGTGTTTTCCCTCTGAAGCAAGTACTGTACTTTGGGTTTTGCTAACTTGCTTAATCATTTGTCTGTTATGCCATGGGAGATGGTCAAAAAAGCACCTGGCATGGAAGTTAAATGACAGAAGTGTACTGCAGTGTGCATTTACACCACCACATATATAGCAAAAATGAAAGGATGCTTAATATATAAAAGAATATGGCATACTACTTATTGGGAATAATATGCCCTCACTGAATCAATCAGTCTAGAATAAGATTTTTCATGAACAGGCCTAGATGTAAATAAAATCCTTATTTTAGATCTCTCCTCCGCAAAATACTAGTAGAGTGTTTCAAAATCCAACAATCTGGATAAATATGCCATCTATGGCATAGGGGCTAGGGACATGAGTGGCACATGTCAGGAACTGAAACGGCTCAAGGAGGGGCCGGAGACTGTTCCATCAATGAACTGCTCGAGCGATCCAAGAGATTTGCGCAGTCCTGGCGACTAAGATTTACGCAGTGACTGGAGATGTGACACAGATTTATGATGACATGGAGTAGATCTGCGAGAGGGTACACGCAGTGGAAGTCAACCTTACAGACCATTCAAACATTGCAGGCTGAAGTGTGGCAGCTGAAGGAGAAGAACACCCACCTCGACGTAAATATTGAAGATGCTGCGGGCCGCTCCAGGCGCAACAATACCAGCTTGGCTGAACAGATGGAGGTAGGGGATGCAGAGTGATTTGTGGAGAACCTGGCGAGGACTTATCCGCCCGATTCATGGTCGAGCAGGAGTGTCTCGTACCAGGGACCCGCCAAAACCTGGAGCCAAGCAGAGACAACTCCTGGCCCAAATACTGAACTACTGGCACCGCAAAGCAATCAGGCAGCCCGCCAGTATAGCCCCATACTGGACGACAACCATGCAATCATGCTTTCCCCTGACTATACTCAGGATATCCAGGTACAGCGCAGATCATTTGATAAGGTGCGCAGTTTTGGAAACACTGCAATATATAATAATTTCCAAGCATGGTTAAAAGTTTTTGCGGAGGGGCGCACCAGGTTCTTCAATGTAGTACCAGAGGAGGCCTGGGAGAGGCTCAAGGGATGGCGACCCGTGGAGCTATTACGGCAGAGGAGCAGCCGTGCTTCGCCATCGAAACAAGTTACAGAGGAACCACAGCCAGACAGCAACATGAGCAACTAACACTTTTTCCTTTGGGGAACTGAAGGAGTATTGGAACATAAAAGTTTGAATCAAGATTTAATATTGGGAGAAGTGGGGGGCGACAGGTAGTCTAAACCTGCAGTTTGAGGATGTGGGGGGGTTCTGGTTGGGACACGGGGGCACAGACAAGATGGGAGGTGACACATGCACGCACAGACCAGGGAGACCTAATGTACTGCTCAAAACAATAGTTTCCAATGACAACTCAGCGGGGGCTGACACTCACTGTGGGAATGTCACTGTAATGTCATGGAATGTAAACTAGCTCAGGCACAATTTGAAGAGAGGGGTGGCATCCAAGTACGTCTCTTGACACAATCCTGACATAGTCCTGCTCCATGACACACATCTGGTGGGAAATAACTGCATATTCCTTGTACACTCCAGCTTAACGACTGGATCACATGGGGTAGAGATCCTTGCACATAGGTCCTTGCCATTCTGAATCATACAAACATGGGTGGCCCCCGGGGGCTGCTATGTGGCAGAGCATTCAAAGAGTAATCCTTGACAGTGACCTCCTGGTACCTCCTGCCAGGACGGCAGGCTAACTTTTAGGTAATCTGGGAGACTGGATACTCTGCCTGCCCCAGACAACCACTTTGCTAGTTGGGGAGATGTCAACCTCACCATGCAGGGAGACTGGGATAGGGTCATCTGGGGGTTGGGGGCAACGGAGGGCGATGCCCACCTGCAGTCCAGTACAGGGGCACTGGGGCTGGTTGACTTATGGAGGGAAGAAAACCCCAGGTTCAGGCAATACTCTTATGCTTCAGGGACAGCCAGATTGATGTCCCATAGAGATTACTTCTTTGTGTCAGGACCCAAGTGGCTCAAGTTCGGTGGAACGCATCATTTGGCACGTGGGAATTCGGATCATTCCCCTCTGGTTACACGGTTGCTGGTCCTGGCATGCCGTGCCTTGCAGAGCTGGAGACTGGATCACTGGGAGATGATCAACTGGCAAAGCAAGGAGGTCATGAGGATAGCTACAGAACAATACTTCCAGGACAACGCACACTATACCGCCCAAAATGTTTTGGGAGCATACAAGACCGTGATGCAAAGATGCTCCTTTTGCACATCACCGGGAAGCCAAAAGAACGGGAAAGGTAAGTTCCAGCGCTCAAGGAAAATATATGTTGGTGGGAAACAGAGTGCAGATAATCCCAACCCAGACCTCACACACAAAATCACCCTTGCCAGGGATGAATACCACAGAATGATGTGAAGTGAGGCAAGGGCGTAATATAGGCCTAAGCAGCACATGGTCTACGATGTGGCGAATAAGACGGGCAAGCTAGAGGCATTGTTAGCACACAGAGAAAAAGGTTAGTGGTGGGTACCCGCGGTGGTGAATGGGGTGGGGGAGATGTGGGCCAAATGACAACAGATATAGCAGAAGCGTTTGCTGCACACCTACACTGTATGAGTCTAGGACAGAGGCAGAAGGGAGGGAACAGTGCCTGCGATTCATGGCAGAGATTCTGTCACTGGAAATTTAACTCTGATGACCAGGAGATGGACGGGGACTCAGCTTGTGAGGAGATCAGGGAGGCAATAGGCCAGCTGAACAGGTGGGAAACCCGTGTCCCATATGGGTTCCTGACTGAATGTTATAAATGTCTCAAGGGCAGGCTGACTGCCCCCTTACGGAAATGTTATACGAAGCCAAAAAAGATAGAATCCCTGCCAACATCTGAACTGCCACCATCTTAATGATATACAAGGAGGGCAAGCCAGTGTGCCTCCTACAGGCCCATAGCCCTTGAACCTGGAGGTGAAGATCCTAGCCAAGGTACTGCAAATCATTTGCTCCGGGTTGTGGACAAACTAAAACACTCGGATCAGTCCGGCTTTATACCTTAAAAGGTCCACGAGACACCATCTATGAAGGCTATTTGGGTGCCTGGTGTGACGGGGGACCTGGGGAGCCAGCGGTTCTACTGGCGCTGAATGAGAAGGATTTCAATTAGCTGGAATGGAGGTACCTCCTGGCGGTGCTAGTGAGGATGGGGTTTGGGCTTGAATTTCTAGCCTGGGTCCAACTCCTAAACCACGGAAGCGGGTCCAGGTCAATGGGGTGGTGTCCCCAAAATTCGACGTCAACAGGGGTACTAGGCAGGAGTACCCTCTCTTGCCCCTGATCTTCCTATTGACACTAGAGCCCCAGGCCAATTGGGTGACGGGTGATGTGCAGATCAGGGGACTCCATTGGACCCAGGATGGGAAGAATCTATATCCTGATAATATACTACTATATCTGTCTGACCAGGGCCAGTCCATACCCTACATCTTGGAAATCCTGACTATCTTTAGAGACAACTCCGGGGTGCACATTAACTGGACGAAATAAGTGGTGTTCCTGCTTGCTTCTGGACAGCGCCAGCTGCATGGGGTAGGCTCCCAGCACCGGAGAGCTTTAAACACATGGATATATACATAACGTGGGACTGAGCGGAATTTCACAGGTGCAACTTGGGACAGATCCTGCAGGAATACAAGGCGGATGTCTGCCACTGGTGAGGGCTTCCGCTCTTGTTAATGGGCAGGGCTGCTCTATTTATAATGATTATCCAGCCCAAGTTTCTCTACATGCTCCAAAACATGACTTATGGAAGTGGATGCAACAACTAAGCTGGTACTGTGGCATTAGGGGGGGCGGGGGTAGTCATTCTCCCCTATGCCCTGGTCATCTCTTACGAGGGGCCCACATGAGGGAGGCATTGTCATATCAAACATGCAATTGTATTACTGGGCAACCCAGCTACTGCATTTGAATGGGTGGGATTTCGACCCTTAACAGATACCAGATGGGTCCAGGGTGATACCTATGGCATCTAGATAGGACCAGTCGCACGGGCCAGCCCCACACTGGTAATGATTGGGACCTGGAAGAAGACCACATAGAGGTTGGGCAGGAAAACTGGTGCAAGAGACATCCCTATGGGAATCTAGGATCCTGGCAGACCTGGACGGATGCCCACATTGGGACACAATAGGGATTTCAAAGTTGGAGCATGTATGGGGAGTGGTGGGCCCCTCCCGTTTGAAGACCTCCAGACCCAGTATGAATTGTCCCATACACAACGCTATCGGTACTCCAGATGAAACATGCCCTGACAAGCTATGCGGATGTCCTCTGAGAGGTCATGGATCAGACTCTCTTAGAATACAGTATTGGCGGCGTTACTTAACAGACATTCCGTATGCCATGTCTATATAACAATCAACAATAGTCAACCCACACTGTCCTCATTGAAAGAGATAGATCTGGGTGCTCGGGAGGATGAGGACTTATGAGAGGCCTGGAGACACCCTAGGGAGATGGTGATATAGGCAGAGTTCTGCCTGGTTCCTTTAAAAATCACAAGGCCTATTACACCAAGACTAGACTACACTGCTTAGGGAGGATAGATACAGGTGGGTTCCTGCGGGGATGTGGCCGGCCGGGCACGCTAATGCACACACTGTTGGGCTGCCGGAGGCTTAAACGCTACTGGGACCAGGTGGAGGATCATTTGACAGAGGTCATGGTGGAAATTATTTTGCATTTATAGCTGTATGTTGTTTTTTTGTTCATAAATTGTGGAGGAGTGTGGCTCACTGATTAGAGCGGCAGACCCTGATGCAGAGGTCTGGCCCGGGACCAGGGTTCAATTCCCGACGAGGCAGGGTCCTGAGCCCAAAATGTCCACGGACTCGATAATTCTCGCCTCGGTGCCTATTCTAATCATGGGGTCCCACGCTGCAACTCTGGGCAATAGTTGCTTAATCTCCACTATGGCGGCCCACCCACTGCGGGATGCCTGGCTTTCACCCTGGGGATACCCAGTAGGGGTTATCTCACAGGGAAAAGCCAGGACGGGTTCCCAAGGCAAGCGCCTTGATGCCTTCGGGTGATACGTGCGCTATATAAGTCGCAATACATAAATTGAATAAAGTTTTTTTTTTTTTTAAATGGTGGAGATAATTTCACTGGCCATGCTGGGAATTTGGGGGGACCAGACGATACCTAAATATGCTTTGCTGTTGTGCAAAACAGCCCCCATGGTGGCCAAAACAGACATAGTCCAGCAGCGGGTCTGCGAGAACATTACCACAGTCGAACACTGGGCAACTAATCTGGATTGGTGCATGCAGGCTGAGAAATCTGTGTATGAGGCCCGCAGATGCCCAAGGAAATTCAACAAGGTTAGGGGCCTATGGAGACATCACAGACCTGGACTAATTAACACACCCCCTCCATCGCAGGGGGTTTTGCTACCTTGTGGATAAAGCAGGCTTGGCCCACTGGGCAATCCAGTTCTTATAAAATATGGTGAAAAGAGGAGAAGTTACTAAAGTGTCTGAAGCTCACTGACCCATCTAGTGGAAGTGATGGCATTGGGAAAGGTTATTTCCATATATCAAAGCCAAAAGAAAGCACAGGCTGAAAGAGCTGATCTATTAGAATCAATGAGCACTATATTGAGAGACTACCGCAACTGAGAAGAGGACCTTAGCAAATATAGATACAATTGCTTCCTCAAAAGCCTTGATTGCCTGACATGTGGAACTTCCCATTAGAAAACAAATGTTCAACAGAGACTCCACCAATTGAATATGGCTAGAAGAGGACTATGTCTTGTATCTTTTTACCAAAACTGGAATGATGTTTGTGCTATTTGTGTATGTCGGAAGGGTGAGCAGCCTTGGGAAACGGATCGAGGAGGAGGATCTAGATCTTCCCTTGAAAGATGCCATCATTAACTTGATCTCCCATGTTGAATGGCCTTTGGATCCAACTAAGCAAACAGACTCTAAGAGGCAATCCCATCTAACCATCCAGACACCAAGGGCCCTTCTGGATTGGATCCGTTTTCAATATCTGGACATGCAACAGAAGGGCTAAAGTCTGAAGATATGGATGGTGAATTCAGAAAGAAATAATCGAAAATCTCTGAAAAGAAGCAAGGAAATCCTTGTCATCTATTGACCCGGTGTAGAAAAAAGCACATAAAAAAGCAACTGACCTCACTTGTGCTTGAGCGCCATGCATGTACTCAGTTGTTTCACTTTTGATAGAGTCAAGAGACACAGGTCAGAGCACCAGGCAGCACTCACTAGCACCAGTAGCTTTAAAATTGCTAGATCAAGTCGGCTGACCGGTAAAAGAGAATCATTTAGAGCACCAAGCAGCACTAACTAGCACCAGTGGCTTTAACATTTCTAGATCCAGTCTGCTGCCTGGTAAAAGAGAATAATTTAGTACTTTTTACTTATTCAAATTATTTCTCTGTACTATTGAGCACCATATTGTATTCACTAGTTTTGTACTGTTAAACACCTTATATCTAAATCACCTCAAACTGTAGGTTTTTTATGCTTATACTTGTTTTCTATATACACACGTAAAGCGCTCTGATACCTGCAAGGGTCTTGTTGCGCTATATTAAACCTTCAAAATAAAATTAAATAAATAAATTTACGTAAGCAGAAGTTATTCATTAAGAAAACTATAACTGATGTAAATTAGAAAATAAGATGTTGTCTAGTAAAGAAGGAGATGTACTTGGATGTCTCTGTGATTTCCCAGAATGTTGATGAACATTATCAACCCTTGTTTCAACCCCTTCCATGCTGCCGTCGGCCATTGGCCGACGGCAACGCTACCTCGCTGGTGATGCTGTCGGCCAATGGCTGACGCGGCCCCGCCCGTTTTGCGGAAGTGCCGCACTTCCGCAAAATCGCGGGCGCAGTGGAGGGGTTAAAGGCAGAAGTACACAATGTTTTTTTTTAATAAGACCAATTTTACAACCCAGTACCTGACCCTGGGTCGAAAAATATCTCTCTCAACCCAAGAGTGCACATTTAGGTATGGCATGGTTTTGACTGCATTTGGTAATACTGATGAGAGGAGTTTTAGACGTCTTCTGAATGTCACCAAAAATGTTACACTTGGCCAAGAGGGTGGAGAGAAGACTGGGGGATGAGGGACTTAGGCGTGCGGTCGTACAGGAGCATGCCTATGCAGTGAATTGAGGGTGATGCGCACAGATTCTTGAATTGAGTTCTGTCCTTAATAAGGATGAACAGGGGCAATATGATTAGAAAGATGTACAAGAACAGTATGACCAGAAATATAACCCACATTTCATAACTTTGAAGTTTTGCCTGCAACTCTGTAAAAGGCTTCAACTTGTATCCGGTATAGAGCTTATAGCAGTTGTCTACCGATAAGAAAAGAACTATAAAAACATAGGCAGACTTGTAGCCTAAGCGCACAGACTGTTTTGCTTCACCAGTGCTATTTTTTAGCTGTAAAAGATCAAGTCTAATCCTAAATCTTTAGGGGTGCATGGTTATCGTCTGTTTACATGAGGTAACAAATTATGAGGAATCAAGAGATGTACGTAGCGGAGCAGCTATGAGTTTACCAGGTTAGATCTTCCTTCAGGGGACTCTGCAAGTGATACTGTGTTGGAGAAGAATACCGATATATGTATCTTGTGAGAAGGATGTTTTAATTGATTCTTTAGGTTCCTGCACTACTTGCCAAAAAATAGAAATATTGGGGTACTCCCCAAGAGCCCTGTAATACTGACAGTGAGAACCCCAAAACTGAATAACCTGACAAAAAAACACAATAAAGGTCAGTGAAGAAGTTGCTTGCATATCTGAAACATTAGCAGAAACATAGGTGTGGTGAAAAATGGAGAGGGCAGTATGTCAAATACTCCGTCAGCATATGCATTAGGGGCTTGCAAGTACAGGGACCTCACTCACATCATTAAATCCTTTGAAACGAATGTTCAACTCAGAACTTGTATTTAAATATCCGAAACGGAAAAGGCACTAAGCAAACTCTAAAGCATATCTTCACAATGAAGTGAAAGTTACTGGGTCCAGTTAGGTGAAAATATACTTGGACATTACTGTGAACTGTTAGTACTTTTCAACTAGGAATCCACTTTCAGACAGAAATCTCAGCCGTCAGCCCCTTTCGCATCCACTCTGGCATTGCTATGACTATTTACCTTTTGCGATCTCCTTTTCTCCACCCCACTGTATGCATATAAAAGTGTGGGGCATTGCTGGGGGTGGACTTTCCAAAGAGGTTATCAATCATGGTTCTGGAAACTGTATGAAAACATTTTCCATACATATAATTATTAACCTCTATCAGGAATGTCTAACCATTTACAAAGTAGGGCTGACTCCAGCCAGGACATTGAATGTTTTTCTGCTTAGAATTCAATTCATTTTCAAAATGTACAGAAAAGTTTCAAATGGTATCTTTCGGATGCCAAAAACTCATTGCTTTAACTTCAACATATAATACTATAGCATTCCAAAGAACTAGTGAGATTTTGCATATTTTAAACATCCGTTTGTGATATATCCAAAAAAGTTTTAGAAATTGCCTAATTTAATTGTATGGTTTTAAATATGAAAATAAACAAATTGACTGAAAGGAACCTGAAAAGGGATCTACCTCAACAAGACGAAGTTATTTCTGCTTTTCAGAACGCACAGCTCTACAAAACAAATAGAAAAATCTAAAGAATTAGATTAAATATGTGCAGATTTAAAGAGAACACTATTTGTCAAGACAATACTGATTATAGGAGTACTGTGAATTTATTTTCACGTTTTCTATGCTAAATGTTGCTGCAGGTACAGATACATTTACTCAGGAATATGGCTGCCTGGCTTGCTTTTAGGCGCTTTCATAACATCATTTTACTTTTGTACTACCCTCCTATGCAACAGAGGCCCGTCCAACTCTTTCCAATGCATGAAGACTGTCCGTCAAAGGTCAGGCAGACAGACACTTTAATCGTCGGATCAGGCATCCATTCGCAATTCATGTGCTAAATGCGCAAATGCCTAGCTGCCTGAGTGGAAATGTGCTGGGCTGAAGATTTCACAGCCTGGTGAGAGGGACCTCCTCAGCCCGGCAAAGGTTTCTGTGAGTCCCTTCTGTGAGATAGACTTGGACCTGGGAGCGTCAGTTTTTTTCCATTAGTAATGTTAGTAGCAGAGCGAGGTGAGGTCAGCAAGTCTCACCCCACTCTGTGATGTGTAAAGGACTGCTCCTGAAGGTGAACAATGATAGTAGGCAGCAGCCCCAATTCACCAGGAATCACAGAGGCTTCCCTCATGCCAGCCAAGATGTGGCTGGGTAAGTTTAAAAAAATGTTCAGTACATGTGTGGGTGCATGCATGAATGTTTGTGTGTGCAGACTTTGAATGGGTGTGCATCAATCAATCAGTACTTGTTAACTGCGACTACTCACCCATACAGGTCTCAAGGGGTTTCAAGGCAGTTGGGAGGAGAGCTGCAGGTCCAACTGGGCGATGCGGTTCAGTCAAAGAGCCAGGTCTTAAGATCCTTTCTGAATTAGGTCAGTGAAGGGGATAGCCGGAGGTGGAGAGGAGGGGTGTTCCAGGTTTTGGCAGGGAGGTAGGAAAAGGATCTTCCTCCGGTCCTGGTCTTGCAGATCCAAGGGACGGTGGCAAGGGCCAGTTGGGCAGAGCAGAGGTGTCTGGTGGGTACGTGGAATGAGAGGCGGTGGGTCAGGTATGTTGGTCTGGCATCGTGGAGGGCTTTGTAGGCGTGTGTGAGGAGCTTAAAGGTGACTCTTGTTGACTGGAAGTCAGTGGAGTTCTCATAGGTGTTGGAAGATGGGCCTGCAGCAAGAGATGTAAGGACCAGTCTGCCTGTGGCGTTTTGAACGTTCTGTAGTTTCCTGAGGAGTTTCTATGGGAAGCCTGCGTGAAGTGCACTGCTGTAATCGAGTCTGCTGCTGATGAGTGCGTGGGTGGCCATCTTTTTGGACTCAGTGGGGATCCATCTGAACGTCTTTCGAAGCAGGCGAAGAGTGTGGAAGCATGATGAGGAGACAGCGTTGATCTGGCAGTTCACAGTGAGAGAGGAGTCCAGTATGATGCAGAGGGTTCGTGCGTGGTCCTTGGGTGTTCCTAATGCGGCACGCCACAAGGAGTCTTTCCAAGCAGCGGTGTTGGGCCCCAGGATGAGGACTTCGGTCTTGTCTGAGTTGAGCTTGAAGCAGCTGTCTCTCATCCAGGTGGCGACGGTCTTCATCCCATCCTGGAAGATATTTCTGTTGATTGTGGGCTCATTGGTGAGGGAGAGGATCAGCTAGGTATGTCGGCATAGGAAATGGTGTTGAGTCTGTGGTTCCGGACTATGGCAGCGAACTGACCCATGCAGAAGTTGAAGAGGGTGGGGCTCAGGGAAGATCTTCGTGGGTTCTCAGAAGAACTGTGGTAGTCTTACTCGCTGTGTTCTACCGGTGAGGAAGGAACGGATCCAGTCCAGGGATTTGTTGCAGATGCGACGTCGTGGATTCTTGTGCTTAGGGTGCAGTAGAAGACGGTGTTGAAGGCAGCCAAAAGGTCTAGGAGGATGAGGGCTGCTGTTTCTCCCTGGACGAGGAGGGAGCGGATGTCATCGGAGACAGCGGGGAGGGCAGTCTCGGTGCTGTGGTTGCTTGGATGAACTCAGAGAGTTGGGCGTTGATGGCCTTCTCGATGACCTTGGGTGGAAAGGGGAGCAGGGAGATGGGGCTGAAATTCTTGAGCTCTGTCGGGTCGACAAACTGTTTCTCCAGCAGGGGATTAATGTCAGTGTGTTTCCAGTCGTCGGGGAAGGTGGCGGTCTCAATAGAGCAGTAGGTGGTGCGGTGTAGTTAGGAGGCAATGGTGGCTCTCTGGAAGATGTGATGCAGGCAGAGGTACAAGGGGGCTCCGGAGTAAATGCTCTTCATGGTCTTGAGAGTATCATGTCCAGGAAGTGGAGATGTTCCATGGTTGACGTTGGATCGTCCGAGTGGGTGGTCAGGCGGAGGGAGTTCTTGTGGAGGATGGCGATGCCTCTTCCTGGTCAGATGGTGCGGTCCTTGCAGGTGATCTTGTAGCCATCAGGATGGTGGTGGCGATGTCCAGGTACGAGCTGGGGTTCATTCAGGTTTCCGTGAGGGAGGCGATGTCAGGGGAGACAGAGTCAAGGAGGTCCCAGATTTCCATGGCGTGTTTGTGGAGGGAGCATGTGTTGAGGAGGATGTAGCTGATCCGGTCGGGTGCACTGTGGGTCAGCAGGGCAGCAAGAGAAGTTGGAGTGTAGAGGTGGGTGAGGGTGTAATTGCAGTTTCAGCAGGAGAAAGGTCCTTGGGTGTCCTTCGGCAACGAGAGGTGGCAGGTGGCGTGGCGTCCAATGTTGAGGGCGAGGAGGGCGCTGGCATCATACATGTACAAAAGGGGGTGGTGATGGACGGAGCATCTGAACCAATCAAACACTCACACCCAGTCAACAGATCTGGGTTTAATCCATCACTGTTCTTTAGCCCACTCTGCCACCCCAGTTCAGACATGGCCATATGCAAATCAGTCTGACCCTGTGCCTCATGGGAACAGTCCAGCCCGAACTGACAAGCCATGCCTTCCCTGGACCGGAAACAAGATACCTAGGACCGGTTTCTGGCATCTCAGCTGTCTCAGCCAGGCTTGCTTGAATATAAAGTGAAAGCAGCCCACGCTGGTAAAGAAATAAATAAGCGATGCCGCTAAAGTGAATGAGGCCCCCCCCGCTGTAAATTAAATAATTAAGTGCAGCCGCTAAACTGAAAGCGACATGCGCTGTAAACGAAGTCATTTAATAAGCACGGCCCTATATAGTTAAAGCGGGCCACACTATAATTTAAAAATAAATATAAAAGCAGGCGGCCGTCTGCAATGTCGTGGGTTGAATAAGGGAAGGTCATTAAAGAAAATTGTGTTCACCGACTTATAAAGCAGACCGTGTAATGACATAAGTAAAAAGTCCAGTCGTTATGGGAGGTTTGAAATGCAGATAAGGTGGTGCCAAGGAGGGACTACTAAGCCTATTTACAAATGAAAAAGCAACGATTTTGCAAGGACACTAACAGGAGCCAATTCAAAAGATGAGGGAGAAATGGGCACAGCTTCTATGTCGTACCTCAATACAGCATGCCTCACAGAGCAGCGCATGCTCTGCCCAGGCTGGACCTAGAAACAGTTTTGATCTACAGGCTCATATTAAGATATATGAGAGGTCGGCTCACCCATAACTTGTCATGGCATACTTCATCACAGGTGACCTCTTACAGTGGCTCTTGGCTCTAGGCAATAGCTCGCTTAATCTTCCCAACGGCCCCCAGCGCCGAGATACCCCTTTGGGGGTGATTCGTGCGCTATACAAGTACTGGATTTACATTTACATTTTACAGTACCACCAATATCACCTGGATTGCAGCGTATGGCTCATAGGGTACTTAGGGGTATCTGTCACAAAACTGTTAACCACTGACATGTCTTATAATGCAAATGTGTTAACTAACCGTCCATGGAATGCTCTGGAACCGGGACATTAACACTCTTATGCTTCTTATGAGGACTCAGACATTACCAGAAACCCCACCCCGCATTTGAATTAACTGAGACTACAGCAAATGCTTTAAATTACCTAGAACCAGGCAAACTCATCCATAATAATTTCTCCACTCAGACCTTCAAGATGGTGTTAATCTGAAACCACACCTCAACAGATTTATAGTCGGACAAAATACTCTCCAAATATGTATCATTTAATATAATGTCAAATTTAGCATGGTAAAATAACAAAATGGCTGGCTAGTGATAACATTAGATGTGCTGCCTGACTTGCCTTTAATTGCATAATTTGCTTTTCGTTCCTAGCGTACAATCTTGTCAACCCAATCACAATTTGGTCTGCCCTTGCTGCAGAATGGTAGTGGCCATGCTGATAGAGCAGTAGGATCTAGATTGCGATATCAGCCCGTTGGCACTGGTGTTAAAGCCTCCACACCACTTCACAAAATAGTGTGATCCTGGGAAAATGGCAATATATTCTACTGCCTTCATTTCTCAGTATTTAAGCATGAGCCACGATTACGTGATATATAACTCAAGGCATAAATGTGTTTTTCAAGTGGCTATATTAGTGCTTTCCAAGAATAGATTTTAAGGACTTGTCATTCAGTATCATGTACACTCTGGCCTTCACATTTCCTCGGATTTTGGATGCCAACGAAACCAATCACATTGGTGCAGCAAGTTTCTTTTCTTAAATTGATCTTCATACAATTTTCAAATAATACAATCAGGATACCTCATCTTACCTGTGGAAATTTCCAGTTCATTTCTAACATCCTCTAAACAAGATCTAGAGACCAATCAATTAATTGACTTTTGGATCTACTGTAGAAAAGTGCCTCTTTTGACATGGTTAGCTCCCACTTTTTGCCTGATATCGGATGAAATTTCAAACTGAGTGCACTGAGTCCCTGCTAACCAGGTCCCCAGTACCAGCTCTCATCAAAACTGACCACAATTGGCACAACTTCAGCGGCCCCTATAAGTCCCTAATAAAGGATACTCCTGGTACCTAGGGCATGGGCACTGAAGAGGGTCCTCTGGGGCTGCAGCACTGATTGTACCATCCCAGGAACCTCTCACCAAGGCTATGCACTATGCCATGGCTGGTGCGTGTCCTAGTGCAGGAACATCCAAAGAGTCAAGGAATTCTCCAGCCTGGCAATACCAGAAATGTTTCTGACCTTATGGGGTGAGAGCCAGCGCTCTCAGAGGATTGAGACAAAGCCTGCTATGGGCGGAGGAGTTTCACACCTTCTCCGGAACAGGGTGGCCTTCTTGTGCAGGAAGCTTCAGAGGCAATTGCGTCTTTGAAATCGAACTCAGGAACCTCCAGATAATGGGGGAGGCCAACGCACCCTTTCCTGCTCCACTTTTGGCAGGAGGAAAGGTGGGAAAATGAGTTAGACGAGGAGGAGGGTCCCCACTCAGCCTACACCACCTCGAAGACGAGGTAGGGGGAGTGAACCCCCTCTCCCGAAATTCCACCATTGTGGAATCATGGAGAAACCTCCAATCAAGGCTAGGGTAGTGCCTCTTCCCGCAGAAGTGGCCACAGAGGGTGTAGACACCCTAAAGGTAAATAGCCCATTGGCTACTACCGGTCTCCCCTTGTGAAGCTCCTAAATTCAGTATTTAGGTGGCACCCCGAGACCTGAACATCAGATTCGATTGACTGGAGAAGACTAGGACAAAGAAGACCCTATGCTTTAGTACTGAAGCCCAGCGGCAGAAGAAAAAAAGGCACCACGGAGTGTGACCGAGCCGAGCAGCAAGATGGCTGCATAGTGTAGCGGCTCTGCCGGCTGAGCACTAAATCCGTCGCATATCCGTGGTCTGGTGGACGATCGAGACATTTAAACCAACCAAAATAGTAAGCTTATCCCCAGAGAGACAATCTGCGACATCCGGAGACGTGTGTGAAGGTGGGAACCGCAGATTCAGTGCAGGAGCGGTGCGGCCCACCCCAGGCCATTAAAACAGAGCAGAGAGCTACAGGGGAATTGGGCGGCGAACCAGTCTCAGCCCCCCCCCCCTGATACATCCTGTGCCTCCGGACACAGTCTGCACCAGGCGTGGAGATCGCGGAGGGTCCGGGAAGGCTAACACAGTGGACACAAGCTTCAAAATCGCGGACGGCTAACATCGGAGTCCCGCTTTGCTGCAGCCAGGGAGCTGCACACCCATAGACGCAGCGGTGAGTCCTCCCGCTAGCAGGCGCATCTCTCTCCCCCTCCTCTGGCGAGAATACGGCACCCGACACCATTATCACCGGGTGGCCGTGAGCTGTAGTTTACGGGTGACAGCGGCCGTCTGGAGGGGGCGGGACGTCAACAGAAGGCCCAAAGTAGGAACCGCGCAGCGCAGCTGCTGCCGTGGTCCTCGAGCGGTGATCGGCTGAGGACACAAGGACGCTGCGTGCATCCGTGGAGTGGAGTAGGGGACACACCACAGGAGCCTGCCCTCGCTCGACTTCCTATATACTGGGTTTACCCGGTGAGTGTGGGCGATTTGTGCCCAGCCGGGGTGCTGACCCTGGGATGCACATTAAGTGGGCCACAAGTGTCGTGCTTATCTAGGAGGCCTGGCAGCTACTATCCTCCACTACTGACTGACACACAAACTAGAAGCCTGATCGAGAACCATTGTACTGGTTGATGGAGAATCATGCCAAGACCACGTCCCCCTCCGCTGAGGTGACATTTCGGTGGCCTGGGGCTGCGGTGGGCTGCACAGCGTCCCATCGATAACGAGGGGAGGGCCAGGGCCTCGCTCTCCGCGACATCCTGAGGACCGTGGCAGAGTAACCGTGCGACAGAGAGACACTCTATATATCCTCCAATGCCTGGATAGATTGTGCTTGGGCCACAACACTTACAGTGGGACATTACATATATACCCTACAATTGCTGTGCTGCATTGGCGTCTAACGGTGCTCCCTCCTTACGAGATTGCGACTCATCTACACGGGTACGCATTGCACCAGCGGGATCCCTCAGTGGTCCCGGCAAAAGGCATTATTCCACAAGGAGCAACATCACAAGCCGCAATGGGGAAAACCGACAACAAACAACCAAAGCTCAATTTCGAAAAGTGCTCTTTGCGCTTCCAAGAGGCTCTCACACCATCCTTAACAGTGGTTCCCGAGACTCAAATGGACTCTGACCAAGAAGACGACATCAGAACGCTGATGCATGAGGTGAGAGGCAGCCAGAAAGCTATTGATACTAAACTGGACAATATGTCGGACAGGATGGACCACATGTCACAAAAAATAGGTAACACGAAGGCCAACTGGACATGATGGAGCAGCGGGTCTCAGGCGCAGAAGACCACCAAGAGACGAGTAGAACCGTGCTCCGAATGGAGAAAGTTCTCGAAGTGAATAAGGCCCGCAATGAGGATTTGGAGGCGAGGTCTAGGAGGAATAACATTCGCATCACGGGGATTCCGGAATCCACCAACATTCAGAATATGGAAAGGTACGTGGAAGACCTACTCCAAGATCTATGTGCAGAAACCCTCACACCGATGTTCCTGGTGGAACAAGCACATTGTACCCTGGGCCCAAGATCTAAACTGGGAGCCCCTCCAAGGCCAATTATAGCTCGACTGTTCAACTATAGGGACAGAGACACTGCCCTGAGAGCAGCTAGAGAAAAAGGGGACATTCAATACCAGGGTAATAGAATTACGCTGTTCCCGGACTTTACCCAGGCTGTCCAGTCAGCGAGGTGAGAATTTATACCGGCTAAGAAATTGCTACAACAATCAGGCATGAAGTACGCAATGCTATACCCGGCCAAACTGCGAGTCCACACAGACGATAAACCCCTGTTCTTCACCGATGCCGGCGCAGCTATGAAATTTGCAAAACAGAAGGCCAAACGACATCGACAACAGGAAGTTGACGCCTTGCACGAACCCGAAAACCAGATGAGTGATAATGACTGATGAGATAATGTACAGGAGGGTGGGCACGATACACCATTGGGAGGCTTACGGTCAGTAACTGCACACGTCAGATATGTTCATTTATACTCTGCCGTCCTGTCCAAAAGTGACAGGTAGTTAGCAGGCAAACCTGCGCCCCATGCGGGATGATTCCCAGTTGTACGAAGTTACGAGGGCTCCCTCGTGTAGGGAGAAGTTTGACGTGGGATACGCAACCTGTTTGGGGGGTTGTTGTGGGTGGTGGGGGGAGGGGAGGAGTTATTGTTTGTTGTTGTTTACCACAAGACAGTACAGCCGCAGAGCAATGTGATCTTATTCATGGATAGTTGGATCCAGCCAGGACAATGTGTATACTCAAGCATAACACGATCTATAGACACCCGATATTACTAAGGGCGTAGCAGGGAGAGCACGCAAACAAGGATATACCTGTCTTGGCTCTCCGATGGCAAGGGCAGCAGCATGTCTAGCCTCAACTGCCTTACTTATGTTATAAAACATTTATATCGCGCACGGATGCTCAAGAGTGTCCCGGCGCGGAATGTGCGAGGTGTAAACGACCACGGCAAATCCAGACTGTACACTCATATCTATCTAGACACCAAATTGATATGTCTCCTGCAAGAAATGCACCTTTTAGGGTCGACACACATGAGATTGTCCACGGCTCATTGGAGCGAGGTCCATAGTGCTAGCTATGCCAGTTACTCCAGGTGGGTAGCAACTCTTATTCGGAAAGGAGACCCCTGGCATACACAGCAATCAATTGTGGACCCGGGGGTTCGCTTTCTTCTCCTGAAGGGAACATTATACCACCGTCCACTGATCATAGCTAATGTCTACGGGCCAAATGTTGATGACCCTGCTTTTTATCAAACCCTCTGGCACAGAATCCAATCTATGAGAGACTCAGCGATACTTTGGGGAGGGGACTTCAACATCACGGTCTCTTTTCACCTAGACAGTGAGGGTGCGACACGCACACATCATCCGCAAGCGTCCACAGCCTTACAAGGCATCATACAGGATTATAACTTGTCGGACCCTTGGAGGGCTGTCCACCCGGAGACGCGAGAGGGTAGCTGCATCACACATCATCGTCAAGCCTGGTCTAGAATAGATTTTTGGCTTTTAACCAGTGACTTGCAGACCACAGTAAAAACTGCCAGCCACCACGCTAGGACACTATCAGACCATGCCCCAGTAGGCCTGGCACTGCTAATTCGGCAGCCTTATAGACAGCCATTTTCCTGGCGCCTCCCATCCAATGATATCTTGGACTCGGCATTTCGCAAAAGTATCAAAGTGGATATTCAAGATTACTTTGACCTTAACACGGGGTCGGTAGAGTCAGTGGGCAATCTGTGGGAGGCATTTAAAGTAGTAATTCGGGTGCATTGTATTGCAGAACAGGCTCGGTCATTCGAGATGTTAGGAACACTCTGAGCCGCATTGAAAAGGAACTACACACGTTGGAAACTCAATACTGCGCGACACCAACACACTCTCTATTGCCCAAGATACGCAACTCGCTCACGACCTTTCAGGAAGAATACATAAACAGGCTACAGCGCGTAGATATGGGGATAGGCCGAGGAAAACACTAGCCACTCTCCTACGGGACCCAGAGGTTCTCCTTTTATTACAGTATTGGCCACTGGGGAGGGGGAGCTAATTCGCTCTCTACCGGATGTCCTGTCCGCAATGCGGGGTTTTTATGCGCACCTATATAAATCTGAATTAGGCCCGACCTAGGACCTATTACTTGAGTACTTCAACTCAATAACACTGGTTTGGTTTGAATGAGCCCATAGGGAGTATATGGAGTTGCCTTTTTGTGGAAGACATTAAACAAATTATTGGTAGTATCCCGGCAGACAAAGCCCCTGGCCCTGACGGCTAAGTTCTATAAAGAATATGCTGATCTCTTAGCTCCTCGCCTTTTAGAGGTATATTACAAAGCAATCGAGGTGGGACATTAACCCCCCTCAATGAGAGAAGCCATTATAATAACAATTTTGAAGCCAGACAGGGACCTGACCCAATGCAATTCCTATTGCCCTATCTCGTTGATAAATATAGATGCAAAGATCTACGCAAAGCTTTTGGCCACCAGAATGCAACCTCTGCTTACACGCATAATCTTACCAGCTCAGTCCGGTTTTATACCAGGGCGCTCTACAACCCACAATCTCCGGACGATATTTGCATTAATGGATTACCTAGACCCAAACGTCCTGGCCATAGCAGCCCTGCTAGATGCCACTAAGGCGTTCGACTCCCTGGAGTGGAGCTTCCTCTTCCCGCTACTACGCCTCATAGGTCTCAGCCCACTATTTGTACAGCAGATCCAATTATTATACACGATGCCCTCAGCGCGCGTGAAAGTAAATGGGCTGGTCTCAGCACCCTTCAATATAACTAGGGGAACTTGCCCCTTCTTTTTGCAATTGTTACAGAGCCACTCACAGCGCATATCAGACAAAACCATACACAACGCAGTATAGGATTTACATTGCGTGGGTTATCAATCTCTCTTTACGCAGACAATATAACACTATATATGACTGACCCTAGCGACAACCTGCCACCAATGACGAGAAAATTGATCCAATATGGGGAGCTCTCCGGGGTCCGAACCAATTGGGCCAAATCTATTATTTTCCCTTTGACTTCAGGTACACGCCCCTTCGACACTGAGAACCCAATCACCTAGGCGACAAGACCGACACGCTATTTGGGGATCTGGCTATTCGGGGATCTTGCTGAACTGTGGTTCGAAAACTATGGTAGGACAGTTGACTGGATCAAGGATAGGGTGTCCCACTGGAAAACACTACCCCTATCAATGATGGGACGCATCGCACTGATTAAAATGATCATTTTACCCAAACTACTGTACCTATTCGTAAACATCCCCGTCCCCCTTACGATGCATTTTTTTAAAAACACTTCGATCCCTCATGGTGGAATTAGTATGGGCCGGGAAACAGCCTCGGATAGCATGGGAGACACTCACCCTACCCCAATCCCTAGGTGGACTGGCAGCTCCGGATTTTATTCTGTATGCTTAGTGCGCGCAGGCACATTTCCTCCAATACTGGGTACACCCTACACCAGTGTTTCCCAAACTGTGGTCCGAGGACCCCCAGGGGTCCGTGACACATTCCCAGGGGGTCCGTAGGCAACAGTTTTAAAAGCACAGAAAGGTTTCTTGTATAATTAGCAGCTTTCCAGCAACAATAAAAGTGTCAAGAGAATACCAGTGATTAATGTACCTGCTGGAAAGCGAGGAGAGTTTTGTTCAGTGGCAGATTTGATTTTACTAATGTAGCACGGAGGGTTAATGTGCCTACTGCAAAGAACGTGTAACATGCATCTTAAAAAGCAGTATTTTATGTGCCTAGGCTCGTGGTTACTGCTTTTGTCACATAGTTTCTTTTGTTACTGTGCACTTCATAAGTGACAATCGTAATGTAGCAGAGGGACCTATAAACTGTCATCGAAGAGCTGCTTGCAAACTGCATGGTACCAGTTAGTAACTTATTTTTTTTCCCAGTTAATCATTATCCTGATGCTGCTAAAAATATATATTTGGGTGGAAATACATTTTTAATGTTAAAGTCAATGCTAGCCACTGTGTTATGTTCTGAATCCTGAGTTTGTGCTTTTCCAGACCAAGCACTCTTTAAACATTTTATATACATACTGATTTACATGTATGATTTAATGTCTCTATATGTGTGTGATGTAAAGTGCTCTGACATCCTACAATGGTATGAGAGATGCTATAAAACAAATGAAGTACATGTGACAGAGGGGCTATTACTTCAATATAAAATACTAAGGGCCAGATGTACGATCTGTTTTTATATGCGCGAACGGGTTCGCGAACCCGTTTGCGCATGCAAAAACCTATTGGGCCATGTGCATAGCCTATTTCAGGAGTCGCAATTTTTTGCGACTCTCTAAATAGGTTTTGCAACTTGCTATTTGGAAGGTGCATTACCTTCCAAATAGCGAGTCTCACAACCATGTACAAATGTTTTCCGTTCGCAAAACAGTCACAATTACCACCAACTTTAAGTAGATGGTAATGCATTCGCAATTTTATTTTTTAAGGGCAGTCAGTGGTCCCAGGGACCTCTGCCTGCCCTTAGAAAATGAAACGAAACGAAAACGTTTCATATTTTTTTTTTTATATAAATGCATGGTAAACAGGCTGCATTTTTTTTTTAAACTGCTTTATTTAAAAGCAGTCCGCGACTTGGTGGCCTGCAGAGCCCAGCAGGCCACCATTGCTGGGAGGGCTGGCATTCCCAATGGGCTCGCAAACTGCGAGAGGCTAATTAATATTAATGAACATCGCAATTTGCGACCCCATTGGGAATCCCAAACAGTGTTAAACACACTGTTGTACATTTCATTTAGCGACTCGCAATGTGCCACTCGCGATGTGTCGCCAATTGCGAGGCGCTAAATGAAATGGTCGTACATCTGGCCCCAAAATCCTTAGTACTTTGAGTATTTGTTTTGTGTGCACACGTGTGTATTTTTTTCGAATTACTGTTTTGATGTTTGAAATTTAACTCATACAAATTGCTTGGGGGTCCCCGGCTTCCAGTGGTGATTCAATGGGGGTCCTCAGGAGTCAAAAGTTTGGGAACCACTGCCCTACACCGTTTCAGCCACACATAGCTATAGAACTGGACATAGCTGCCCCCCTACCACTTGCAACCGCTGTTTTTCAACACTACAAAAGACCCCAGGGAGAGGTGAATTCTGTAGAGGCGTTGTGCTGGGCCTCGGCAGGACTGTGCAAAAGAGCAAAACTAGACAAATGATACGCCCCCTCGATCCAACTGGCGCATCACCCACATATACCCCTACTGGCAGACCGCAGAGCACACGAAAGGGCGACACAACTTAAAATTTGTAAAGGCGCAGACCTCTTTCCTGGAGATATTTTCTTAACCATGCAGCAGATGTGTGGACAGTCACTAAGGTCTTCCTGTAGAAGTGGATATAACACATTTCCAAACTCCCCCCGAAACTGGCTGCCCTAGAAAATGTGATTGCGATTGAGCATGGCCGGAAGCTGATTACCCGCATTTATAATACTATGCCATGGGAATCCCCAATCGTTACTCCAGAGGCTAAGGCTGGGTGGGAGACAGAAATATGGACAAGCATTCCGGACAATAAATGGTTATTGGTATGTGGACAGTTGCAACTGCTGTCCTCTAATTACCGGTTGCGACAGATACATTTTAAATTCATACACCGCATGTATCATACTCCCATACAAATGCACCGAATGGGCCTGAAACCTGATGATTGTTGCTGGCGATGTGGGGACATGCAGGCCGGCTTTCTACACGTAGCGTGGCACTGCAAGCTGGTAGCTAATTTCTGTACACGCGTTGATTCAACATACACAGACCATTACGGGGTATACGCTACCATGCACGCCGCTAGCGGCACTTTTTGGGGATAATACTGGTGTCCCACCTAAATGCAGACGGTTGACGGCGATGCTGTTAATACTGGAAAAACGCCAAGTGGCCATCCACTGGAGAGCAGCTCGACCACCAACCACAAAAAATTGGATCACTAGTATCACACACTGCAGAGGCGATCTCCCCCCAAGGATTTCTGGGAACCATTTGTACGTTGGCTCAGCACTGTGAATGTGGATGACCTCTAGTGTTAGTACCGGATATACTTGTTTTATCTCCGATAATGTGATTTAAAACCCTACAGATGATTGTTGTATTACAGTCTGGATGAGTAGTAACAACTATTGCTCACTGCTATACTATGTCAAGTATTATTGCGACTCTAGGGGCGCTAGAGGGCGCACACGCAGAATGGCCGCACTGCAGTGAGGCTCCTGCTGCCTGATCCTCGCATAATCCTCTTGCTACCAGTGACAATACCCATTAAATGTGCTGATCGTGTGGGTCATACTAATAGGAAGACTCGGTGAAAATCTGAGAAAGATCGGACAGGCCGGCGTGAAGTTACAGCTGGAAAGACGGCACACCGAGAACTGGGCTGAAGAGCGACTGGTAGCCCTGCCCGGGACCCGTGTTCACGCCAGTCCCCTGCTGCCCACGAGGCGTCTAGGCCTCGTCTTGCGGAATGCTGCGCTGACCTACAGGCTGCCTCGCCGCCGGACCAATGGGGTGGCGTTGTGCCCCGCTGTCACCAACGGGGGAGACAGGCAAGGGAGGGAACTTGGAGACCCCATGCACCGTGGAGCGGCATCTGTTGAGGAGCGGTGAGGGCAGCAAACAACCTGCGGGGGACCTACTTCGTCTTGTGGGGCCGCTGGCTCTCAGAGGTGCCCCCTGGTCCCCCCCGCCCCCTTGACTGCAGTACCTGTGCAGTGAGTGTCTGATCGCCCTTCCCCGACCGGCGTGGACGGGGCTGCTTCTGCTCTCCGGCCTGCCGTCGGGAACCGCTGCTGTGCGCGACGGAGGATTGAAGACCCGACCGGCGCTCACGCATTTGGCGTTGTAACGGTTGTAAGCCGAGAGCCTTGACGACTGCCGGGGAGGTGATGTGGTGAGTGTGCGCCCCTATATAACAGCTGATGCGCATGGTGGGGCAGCCAAGCCACATCGGGGACAGATGCACAGCCTTGCACACCACTGACTGCCCAGACTGCAGCTTCCACACGTCACTCATGTACTCCACCGTGCCCCTCACTGCTTGAGGGGGTGCTACCGTGGAGGAATGCACTAACTGGCACATCGAATAAATAATGCTGCTCCTTGCATGATCTCTCCCCTTGGACCCATTACAAGGGACAATTGGAACGCAGTGGCACGCCGCTCCTGAATGGTGGTGTCTGACTGAGGCGCCACATCTTTACCCGAGTACCTGAGGAACTTGCCTACCGAGAGGTGGATACCGGCAGCGATTCAACGCTATTCCTGAACAGAGGGACGGTGCTTCCCACTGTGGGCCCGCGCCTGCCCTCCCGGCCTGCTGAGGTGACCCGCGCCTCGCCCGCGCATGGTTGGAGGGCGAGCGCTGGCTGTGGACTCCGGACACTCTTGCTCCTGGCTGCATTACTAGGCCTCCAACTGCACCACTCGCCACTCCATTACCCACTGGCCCCAGAGGCACATATCATTTGCCATTCCACTTCTACCCGCTGAACACTGATATTATTACACACTGCAAGCGGATTTGGAAGCCTGAGGTCCCTAGGTACAAGCGCGCTGCTCTTCCTCCTTTGCCGCCAACGTACCACGCCAATACTGACTGGATCCGCGCTAACTTCCCGTCACTTGTGGGGACTTCTAGCGTTCGGTGCTGTGCTCACACACGACGAACTGGTGCCACGCGTGGGGAGACCGGAGCTGTGCGCTACATACCCCCACCAAACCACCAAATCGCCATGGGGAAGCCTGAAAACAAGCAATCTATACTCTCCTTTGACTCAGCGGCCTCCAAAAAAGGACTACGAAATACGATGGACGCGGGGGAATCCCGCAGCCCGGCGACATCCAGGACTGGCCCTGGCTCTTCTCCGGCGGACATGCAACAATTGATGCAGGAGATGCGACAGGGATTTGCCACAATAGTGGATAAGGTCGACCGGATCTCCTCCAGAATGGACGCCATCGCGCAGAAAATAGACGTCCATGAGGAACGCATCTCAGAAGCGGAGAGGCGGATATCCACCAATGATGACACCACGGCCTCTCATACCACGCAGCTCTCCAGGATGGACAATGTCCTCAGAATTATTGCGGCCAAAAACGAAGAATTGGAAGCTAGAAGTCGTCGAAACAACATTCGCGTGGTGGGCGTGCCAGAATCCACCAACACTGGGCGCATGGAGGAGTACGTGGAGAAAATACTTCTTGCAACTGTTGGCCCTGATGCTCTCTCCAAGCAATTCATCGTGGAGAGGGTGCATCGTTCACTGGGCCCTCAGCCCAAGCCGGGTGCCCCACCACGATCCATCATTGCGAGGCTTTTGAATTACCGAGACCGGGACGCGGCACTGAAGGCGGCGCGCAACAACCGCAATTTGTCTTATGAAGGAGTCACTTTCTCTATCTACCCTGACTTCACCCCTGTGGTGCAAGAACAACGTCGTAAATTCATGGATGTCAAGCGCAAACTGAGAGAACTGCAAATTGATTATGCGTTACTTTATCCAACCAAGTTGAGAGTGACCCACCAAGCCAAGCAGCATTTTTTTACAAATCCACAGCAAGTGAGCGACTTTTTGAAAACACTGCGTCCTGCACGCTCTGGTCGGGGTGGAGATGTCGATATGGCGCGTGAGGATGAGCAATCGCTGAATGGGGATGGCTAGCTGGCAGGTCCGATCGCTGAGGCACGCTGCTGGTCTACTGTTGCCTTCCTGAGATTCCTGGATGACATTCGATCAAGACTGAACACTGCTGGGATCTGAATACACCATGGACGGGTGTTGCTCTACTGGTGGTAATGTACAATCGGGCACCACCCCCTCTCCTTAGCTGTACCTACTTCAGGCGGTACAGGACTGGGGACAGCTGTAGGGGGTGGCTCTGTGTGTCCCTGGATGACCCCCATAGGGTATGCCCCCTTGGAAATGTTTGCTGCGTTGCAGCTGTTGGGCTGGTTACTGGTTGTTCTGGGTGGAGGGTGGGAAGGGGTTTCTGGCAAGATTGGGTTGCTTCAGTGGGAGGTGGGAGGGGTGGGGACCAACTTATGCAAGTTTTGCCATTATCGCCTCCGAATTGTTTTGGCTGTAGCACCGACAGGCATGCACGATTACATCTATTCATTGTGGGAGGCGAGTTACCTATTAGCACTTCCAGGAGTAAGCCTCCCTTTTCAGCCCACCTTTGTTATATTTCTGCCTGATAACACTGCGGCTTCTTCTGTACGTAGTTGCGCAGAGCCTGTTGTAAACTTAATTGCAATGACACTCGCACTCTTTCACTTAGGCACAATGGAGGCGACCCCGAGTTGGGGTACGTTTGGGAAACTGTTCACAAGTTTTAGAAAGTTGTTAATCGAAAACATTTTCAAAGAATTCTTACATCTGACTCTTGCAGGGATTTGTAATGATCACTTGCGGGAGTCCCCTCTCGCTCGACGTGAAGTACACACAGGCATTATATCACGAGTTTATCCTGGCATGTATGTTCCTAAAAGACTCGACATGATGACCCATCAGCCTATAGGACTTCGCTTGCTAGTTGTTGAGACACTGCCTGATCTATGGGGGACACTGACTTAAATGTATTAACGTGGAATGTACGGGGCTTAGGTGACCCTAGGAAGCGACGTCACATCCTATCCTATCTAGATCGGCACTCGGTGCACATAGCCCTGTTGCAGGAGACTCACTTCAAGGCACACACCTCCCACACCTTCGCCACCAGGTGGGCAGCTCACTCTGTATTTTCGTCCTTCTCCAGCTATGCTAGGGGTACTGCGATACTTGTGAAGAGAGGGACGCCCTTTGCTATGGCTGGTACAACAGTGGACAGCCAGGGGAGATTCTGTATGATGTGGGGTAGATTAGGACACCTCGCTGTAACAGTGGTATGTTGCTATGGCCCCAACATTGATGATCCACAGTTCTTTACGGAACTATGGGCAGCGGTTGTAGGAACCGGCCCTCAACATATTATTTGGGGGGGAGACTTCAACACTACTCTGGACCCCACGATGGACAGATCACATCCATCACCGCACCACTACACCAAGGCGAGAGGCGCACTGCGCTCGGTGCTCACTGACCATAGCCTAGTGGATACCTGGAGGCACTTGCACTCTGATTCCAGGGAAGGCACGCACTTCACGGCACTGGCACGCTCCTGGGCGCGCCTTGACTATATTCTTTTGACACCGCAACTCTCCACTTCACTTGCTAAAGCGCTGCACCTCCCCAGGACGTACTCTGACCATTCCCCTGTAAAAATCACACTCCGCTCGGCAGACTTAGGCCCCCCCACAACTGCTTGGCGTATGCAGCCTACGATGCTGCTTGACGCTGTCTTCCAGGAAGAATTACGCTGTGAATGCTTAGATTTTTTTCAGCGAAACAAAAACTCTGTCAATGACGTTGAGACAATCTGGGACGCGTTTAAAGTTACTCTGAG